>NW_027256884.1:79918911-81168911 GCF_029215685.1 Pituophis catenifer annectens
ACAGATTTTAGAACAATATAGAGATACACCTTTTTGATGCAGGTTATATTCTATATTTATTATGATAGGGTTGCATACAAAGTAGTCTATTAACCAGTGGTGAAATGCTCCCGGTTTGGACCGGCTCGGGCGAGTAGGTAGCGATGGTGGTGGGCAGTTCGGAGAACTGGTAGCAAAAATCCCTGCCCCCGCCCCCCATGCCCAGCTGAGCCGCGCGATCATCAGAGCCTTTTTTTTCTTTTAAATGGCTCTGACGATCCCAGCTGAGTTGCCTGCTAATCGGTAGCAAAAATCCCTCCCCCTCCCCCCCTCAGCTTGCTAACCTTAGCTGCTGGTCGCAACGCCTTGCTGTAATACCTGCAATCCATTGCATCAGCAAGCAACTGAATCTCCCTGCCTGCAATCAAGCAGGCAGGGAGTTGTGGATTTCAACTCCCAGAATTCCTCAGCCAGCTTTGCTTTGCTGGCTGAGGAATTTGGGGAGTTGAAGTCCACAAGTCTGAAAGTTACCAAGGTTGGAGACCCCTGTTCTATTGGGTAAGTTTTTTTCCCCTTTGGGAGCTTTAAAAAAATAGTTAATTGGGTTTTTTTTTAGTTGTTCTTTTTTTAGACCTAGCCATTTAAAGTTTAGGAAGTTTTAAATTTAGCTGCTTTTATATAAAAATAAAAATAAATTAAAATAAAATAATATTTCTGCAGCTTTCTGAGATTTAGTGTGTTTCTGTAGTGTAGTGTTTCACTCTAACTACACAAGCACACAAAATCTCACAAAGCTGTATGTGGAATTTTGTGTGTGTAAAGTGTGAAAGTTGTTTTTTTGTGGCTGTGTGAGGTTCCTGCTTGTTGCAGGGGCCATTTTGGGTCTAGCACAGCTGCTTTTATATTGTGGGTGAGCCAGTTGTGTTGTGCTGTGTTGTGTTGTGTTGTGTTGTGTGTGCGTAAAGTGTGAAAGTTGTTTTTTGGGCTTTTTGTGGCTGTGTGAGGTTCCTGCTTGTTGCAGGGGCCATTTTGGGTCTAGCACAATATTGTGGGTGAGCCAGTTGTGTTGTGTTGCATTTTGAAGGTTAAAAAAGGGCAAAGAAGTGACATTGACTTGGCCACTCCCACCTGACCAACAAGCCACGCCCTCCCAGTCACCTTACCACCAAGCCCTGCCCACTAATTAAGCCCCGCCCACAGGACCGGTAGTAAAAAATTTTAGATTTCACCCCTACTATTAACTGCTTGGTATAAATTTATGTTTATGTAATGCTTGATAAATTTCTCATCTACCTAATTGCATTAATTCCCTGATGTACAATAAAGGTGACAGTGTTGTTATATTTTTCATGATGTAAAGAGTTAAACTGGAATACACTTTTTACTCTGATAAAGCAATGGTCTAAGCCAGCTTTCAGATATTCTTCTTTCCTGTTTCTTCCTTCCTGTATAGTTTTGGACTCTTGTTGCTGACTCTTGTTGCTGACTCTTCCAGATTCACATACAGTCAGTATGTGTGGGTGTTCTAAAACAAACTTTAAAGATCTCTCATTTTAACAGGGACATCTAATTTGAATGAGCTGCATCTAACTTATTTTATCTGGAAGAAGATATCAGAAAACATGGTAATTGCAAGATGAAGAATATCTCTGTCATCCATAATTATATCATTCAGTAGATCATTTATGCAATGAATCAGTGTCCAGTTCAGTCTACTTATAGTTCATAAAGTTATATTTCATGTCAATATAGTTATGTATATAAATGAGAAAAATTTGTAGATGAGAGATACATATTAATAAACTGGCCAAAGAATTGCAGTTTCAGGATTCAAAAGCTGATGAATTTAAGTTTTATTTGCATATTTACTTTTCACAAAGTATAATTTTTCTGGCCAATTGGTTTCAGAATTAAGTACCAATTGAGTCATTTATGAGGAATGGGTTTAAGCATAATTTTGTCTGCGTTGGATTATATCCTTTTTGCCCATTGATCTGAACTAATGGTAAATGTGTTTGATTTGGAAAAATAAAAGTACAGGCTCAAACAGGACTGCCAATTTTTTCTCAGTTATTGCATTAATAAGAAGTTACCATGCAGGTAACATTTAGTTCCTCTATTAATTTTATTTCTGTGTAAAAACACTTTAGCTTTTATTTGAGATCAGTCATGCTCTGTGCATCTTTCCTTTTATTTTTTCTGGTTCAGCTGAGAGTTAGGTATAATAATTTTTTAAATAGTACTACAGATTTCTATGGGATCGGTCTTTTAATAACAAACAAGGCATTATGTTGGCAGCTTCACTGTAAATAGGATGCCAGCATGTAAGGTACTCAAACTTGTACAGCTTTTATTTCTGTTCTCTATTTGAATGCCATTGTAGGAGATGAGGCTGAGCTGAAGGAAAGAGTCAAATGCATAATCAGACATGAGCCCCTTCGTGCCCCATAAGAGATCTAAGTCCAACCCACCGTGAATTCTTATCTACCACCAAATTGCTTTGACCATTAGTAGTTCAGATTCTTGTAAAGAGCTTAAGCTTAGAATAAATCTTTATACTCATTTGAACTGCCTGAATCTCCTGATTTCATGATGGCACTTGACAGCTATTATTACCAGGATGATAGGAGTGTTTATGTCTTCAGTTATACGAATGACTTCTTTATCAAAATTTAACATTATTTCAGTAGTGGGTTTCAAATCCTGGCGCTACTGGTTCACTATCGGTAGCGAGTGGGTACGCACGCTCGCTTTGCGAGCACGCGGTGCTTCTGCACATGCACAAAGCATTTTTGATGACATCTGGACAGGTGGGTGGAGCTTCTTGCCACCGCCACTACTGGTTTGCTTGAACCGAACCGCGAGAAACCCACCAATGATTATGTTGCCAGAATGGACAAATAGGCTCATATATTATAGACTTTTTGTATCTTTCTTACTCAGATAGGGGAACTTCTATTATTTCAACTCTAAGAGGTAAGATTGATTTCCTGACATTACTGTTACCTATGAAACAATATTTAGGTGTGACAAAAACCAAAAAAATTGATTTAGAATGGAATCCAGAATGATTTAAAACAAAGTTTTCACTTCTAAACTATTTTCATCCTGTAGGCTTTCACACCAGGCAAAGCATTTCTTTTTATTATGGCTATTTGTTACTGCCTATCCAAACTTTTCTTTTTAATCCTCTTTTCAAATTTCCTGTCACAAAATAAAATGTAGAATTCAGTTCTATAACAGAACCATTTAAATGGTGAGAATGTAAAATGTGAAGGAAATAAACAGACTTTAAACTATGCAGCTAGGATGACAGATATGTTCATTGTTCTCTCTATTGGACCAGGGATACGGAACCAATGAAAGGACTAAAATGATTTGGGAATTAATTAGAATCATTAATTAATTAATGATTTAGATTAATTAGGAAATAAACATTTCTAAGAATGGACAGAAGCTAAATTAAACTTAAATAGATTAGTCTCAGTTATTCCATAATCACTAACCTGCATCAAACGTTTAGTAACATATGCACAGCAATAATACTTTTGCCATTCACATGGAATATAAAGATCAGATTTCATATTGATGGATTAATTTAAGCAGAGTAGTCATTAAAAAGCTACTCTCCCTACTCAACTCCAGATCTTTCATAATGGTGATAATTTTCTGGGTAGGTGATTGAAATAATAATTTTGCCTAGAATCACAGCATTAGCAGCATCTCTGTCTTAGATAACAAAACTTTGTCTTCTCTCCTTTTACCCATTGATTGTCAACAAAATGTTCCATGCCACAAATATCCATTTCCAGACTCATTTTTGATAAGCATTCCCTTAAGTTGAACTATGGCACTTGAAAGGAAACTGCATAAGAATAGAAGTGATCTGTGAGTCATGAAAATTTAAAGTTTAATTAACACCATATAGGTACTTGAATTATTTGTCTCAATCAATCATAGAATTATACAATCTTAATTTTTTTAAAAAAAAAATTCCCCAAATGTATGCATAAAATGAGTTCCAAGAACAAATTGGTCTTAGCATTATTATTTCTCTCAGTGCACTTGTCAACAACTTGTCCTTGATTTAAACAGTGGGAAGGGATGAAATTAAACAGGTATATCTGTATGCATTTGCATATTATTTATTGAAACAATAATTCTACTGAGATGGAGGAAATAGATTGATTTATGTTATGATATAGATATAGATATATATGTTTCAACAATATACGCATATCATTTTAGAAGTAGAATTTTCTTCTCTGTAATACCGGTGGTCCTTGTTTAATAACCACTCATTCAGCGACTACTCAAACAAGTAGTAGTTATAACTGTTTTTGGAACTTCCAGTTGGTGCGGTGCCCCCTTGTTTACATGGTCATGATACAGGAAGTTGGCACCTTGCCTGGATTTCCCAACAGCCTGGATTTATTTTATTCAAAAAGTTAAAATATAAAATAAAATTTTAAAAAATGAACAAAGGCAAAACAAAACTAAACACAAACATTGAAAAAATATGAATTAAAAAAAAGGACAAAATACATATTATCCCCCTATTTCAGGCCTGTCAAACTGGTAGCCCATGGGATGTGTAACGTGCAGACCATGCCCACCCCGGCTCTGCAAAGGCAAAAAAAATCACGATATGTCATGATATGTCACATGACATGATCAAGTTTGACACTGTGCCCTAGTTAAACACTGACAAATCTATTGCAACAATAATAGCTTCCTCTCTTGCAAAGAAGGTCCAAAATTTATAAACTTGGACATGGTTCCGCCGAGCCGGTAGCGGTGACAATATGATGTCACCGAACCGGTTCTGCCCTCCCTGCCCCCTGCCCCCCCCACCCCCCTGCATTATTCTTACCTTTTATTTGGCCCCACCCCCAATCTATTGCTGCCTCCTGAGTCCCAGGTGATTGGCTAGAAGGAAAAAAACTGTTTAAACTCTTACCACGGGGCTTCAAAGGGCCGTCCTACAGCTGATCAGTGTTAAAAGGCAGTGTGGTGGTAGACCGGTGCCTCCAAAAATAAATGAGTAGACCGGTGCCTGCAAAAATAAATGGGTAGACCAGTGCCTCCAAAAACAAATGAGTAGACCAGTACAGCTCTGCAAGCAGTTAAAAGCCTGATAAACCAGTACCTCTGCTAAATCCTAAAGAATTGTCACATGACCATCAAGCCATGCCCACAAAATAAGCCACGCCCACAGAACCAGTAGTAAAAAATTTTAGAACCCACCCCTGCTGTAGGAGTACAGTTTTTCATATACTGCTGTTCTATGCATAAATGTGTTGGCTTCTACAGGCAATAAATATCAAGTTAGGAAAAAAAGACTTTACAGTCTTATTTAAGAAACTTATTTTTTATGTCAGAGTGATATTGTTTCATCACTTCTTTCTTTTCTCAATTTAGTTTTTCTTTCTCTTCAAACTCTGAACTGTGTAGTACTTACTTGATTTTCTCTTTCTCATGATGACTCATGGCTGTGGACATGCCTAAATAATTCATGTTATTTCCTAAATAAAGCTTATCTTTATCTGCAAACACCAGGTTCAAATTCCTTGTGTGTCCAATCACATTTGGCCAATAGAATTCTATTCTATTCTATTCTATTCTATTCTATTCTATTCTATTCTATTCTATTCTATTCTATTCTATTCTATTCTATTCTATTCTAGAATATTTTCTTATAAAAATAGACTCCTAATTATACTATTTATCTCACTTTGCATTCTTTTCACTGTATGAAGTTATCTGCTATTCAGTCCTTATTCTGTCTAATGAAAGAGATGGTGTGAGGGAGCTGAGGTCTGTCTTTTTTTTCCTTTGTACAAAATATAATGAGAGAAATTTGTTAATCTAGAGAGTGACAAACAATTCATATCAAGGGTCACCCTCCCTCTAGACTTCAGTACCTAGCCTCTCTTTGTCTCCTCCTTATCTGTCCCCATTATGTCCTATCAATTAAAGAGAGAGAGAACATTCTGAAATCTCTAAATATAGCACAACTGGACTAAAGCAGATAATTAGAAGAATTAGCTAGAGACATTACATATACAGTATTTTCATTAATGTTCCTGGAGATAGTTATTGATTGATTTGTTCAATTTATATAGCTGTGGTGGTGCAGTGGTTAGAATATAGTATTGCAAATTAATTTTGCTGATTGACGGGTTCAATCCTCATAGGGGCTCAAAGTTGACTCAGCCTTCTATCCTTCTGTGGTCGGTAAAAGGAGGACCCAGATTGCTGAGAGCAATATGCTGACTCTGTAAACTGCTTAAAGAGGGCTGTAAAGCACTGTGAAGCGGTATATAAGTCTAAGTGCTATTGCTATTGCTATTGCCTATCTCACTTTTACCTGACTCTAGGTGACTTATAATAAAGTGAATGTAGTTAAAACTTAGTTATAAAATTATAGATGATGTCAAATGAAAAATATTACAAAACTAAAGTAACATGGCTATCTCCTAGCCTAGTCCGCTGCGCAGTGCAACATTTTCTGTTAGCCAATAATACTAATATATACTCTGAAAACAATTACAATATGAATCACATTTGTTATAATCTTGTTCTAATAGAACAAGCTAGTAGTGTCAAACAAATATAAAAAAATCATTCTTGCCTGGCATTTTTTATTATAGAAATCTTGGGATCCAGTTGGTAAATTCCTCAGACAATTATTGTAGAACTACTACTAAACATACAGTGTCTTTAAGTGCTGTACATCTTAACCCTTTTTATTTTTATTCAGAACAGTCAAATCCACTACAAACTGAATATGGTCAGATCTATGTCTGATTAAAACAAACAAACAAACTACCTTGATTGTTCTTAAATAAACTATTTAATAAACTACCTTGATTGTTAGAATTTTGATAACCATATTAATCTGAGACATAGGGTATTGGAGTTCTTGGTGCTCTCTGAGCTTGTTTGTTTGTCTGCAGACATTTCTTTTCCAGACTGGATAACATACAGTATATAGTGCTAGAAGGGACCAGGGAGCTCTTTGTTTATATATGGTAGCTTGCCCTGTCAGTATTGGTGGGGGTGTTTTTTTCACCTTGGTAGTTACTTGATTAGGCTGTTGTTTACTGATTGATTGGTTCTCTCTATAGAGATAAACAACATTTAAAAGAGACTATAAAAATCCTAACAGTAAAGAAAAAGACCACATAATTCTTTTCCTGTATAGCATTTATCAGCTATTCTTTAAATTCTTACACAGTCTACTGAACAACCTACTTCATCTGCAAGTTTAACAGTTTCACACTATTAACATTTTACTTCTTGAAGCATGAAAGCGAGCAAGCACTAGTCAAGAAGGGTTTAACATTTTCCTGATCCTGAGTAACATGACCACAAATTTCTGTCCATTATGCTTTTTTTTAATTGGTCATTGTCTTATGACTCTATAAATTTAGTTGCTTTTCCATAGCATCATCACCTACTATAGATGTTACTTTGGCACTTTAGAAAGCAGCCTCATATACAGATTGGCAAATTTCCTTCCCCTTTTTCTGTATGTTCCATATTGTTGATTCATTAACATTGAACTCACAGCCAACAGCACTATAACTCATGCTTGAACAAAGCTTATCCAACATGTGTATTTTCTCCCTAAGGCATATTACAGCTTTCTTGCGTTTCAGAGGACTAGGCTTGGGGGTTATTTTAGCAAGCAAAATCACCAGTATGGGAACAGACATGTGCAGAACGGTGGCTCAAAACTTTTGCTACTCTGTACATGTGTGCAAAGAACCATGAATGCATCACAAGTATTGATTTTAGGGTTAGAAATAAATTGTTAGTGGGTGGGGAAATTCACATATATGAACTCATGAATAATGAGTGTTGCTCGTATGTCTTGATCTATTCTGTACCATCCTTCTTCGAAAATTGTTTTCTAAAAAAAAACAAACAGGAAAAGTCACCACCTTTCCACTTTTAAAGGGTAAAGGATGCTATAAATAAGGGTGATGTTGTCTAGCCCAGTTGTAAGGTCCCATGATTAAAGCAGAGTAATTGCACAAGAAGTCTTGTCTGGAAATAGCCTAAGTCTGCTGTCATCCTTTTAGGCAGCACCTTCCAGGAGCTATGAATATATTTTAAGCAGAATAGTTTCCTGAAGCTAGACATGATTTCAGGGCAAATAAACATGGGAAATTAAGTTTCTGTGGCCCAAACTACTAAATGATGCATACTGTGTACTATTTCTCAGGTGGTTGCAAATGCTTGTTTATTAAAAACTGAATTTTGGGGCTCTGCAGCAGAAATTTATTTTAGCTGATAATGTAAAGCCATCTCTCATTCCTGGTACTAATGCTGCATGTAGTTTGTGACCTTTCCTAAGGGAGAAAATGGTTCACCCACATTCCATTTTACAGAACAAGAGAAGGAAATGAGTTCTGGGTTGCTTCACATAATGGAAGAGTGTGGTTTTTGTGAAAAGATAGATGCTATATGGCAAGAATGCAGAGATTGGAAGATAAGTACCTGAGTGTTCTCTGCATTGCACTAAAAAAAAAAAAGGCATATTACTGGTTCAAATGACTTCTTGCAGCAAATCAATTCAGTGAGATTGGCTGCTATATAAATCTGATTTATAAATAAATAAATTCCATTTTATTATTAACACAATTTTACTATATAATAAAGGATGAACTTTCCAGGGAACAGTGAATGTGAAACAAGATTCTTACCCATGAATATTTTACTCTTAAAAGTCTTATAGCTGAATATTAATCAATATGCTTTTTGTCCCCATGTATGTTCTCATAGTTGCCCACCCGCTATCAAATCTGTAGCTGGTTTACTATAATCAATGCTTTAATATGGCTTTTGTTTGGGTTATTGGAGCCTGTTGTTGGATATGCTGGCTGTAGTTTATAAGATCTGTCATGCTCTATTTTTTTATTGTACAAATTTGTTGATTTGTTTTTTATGGTTTGAGCTGACCAAAGTCTATTGGAGTCATGTCACATTTAAGCAGAATAAAATGAATAAATAATAATCACATCCAGAACCCAAGGAAAGAAATCACAAACTTTCCTGGAAGAACAACACCGAAACTTACCATAGAAGGAATCATACTGTTTTTCAGTATAATCAGTCTAACAATAATACTGAATCTCATGGAAAACTTCAGCTTCCTTGCTTTTTTATGAAATCAAGCTGCAAAAAAGTATTGATTACTTAGAAGACAACATCAAGCATGATATTTCCTGTTGGGATAAATACGAAAATGTTGTATGTGAATGAAGTCTGAAGAAATTATAAGAAACTGTAGTAGTCTACTGAATTTTCCTGAAGACAAGTAAAAATCAATTAGAGATGTTGATTGTGTAATTTAGGCTTCATCTGGCAATCAGCCTAAATCTCATCATTGATAAGAGGCTGTTGGACTATTGAAACCACTCTGGCATAAAAGAGTTTCATTACATGTGTGATATTGTTAATAATGTCTCGTAGATGGTAGATGTAAGAAAGAAGTATGGTGTTGGGGCATGTAGTCTTCATATGTTTAACTTATAAAATCTTAATTAAATGTTTGAGGCACTGAGATTCACCATGGACCCCAGTAGCACTCTTGCCAAACAAACAGATCTCCCTTTGCTAGAACAAAGGGGTGAGGTAGTATAATCTTCTTCTTTTCTTCTATAAGTATGTGTGCAGCCTTGGGAAAATAAAAACTGGGTAGAAAAAAATAATAATTTCCCTGGCTTACAACAGAAACAAACATTTGGAGCACATCTTATAATAAAGTGTCAACAAACTGTTCTGGGAGATTTGTCCAAGATGTTCTCTATAGGCTAAATAGGAACGTATAAATGCACGTGTGTATGTATTTGTAGAATGTATATGGCCACCTATCTGACATAGTGATCATAGGCGGCTCACAATACCCAATGAAATAGCAAGATAACAACAGAACAATCCCTCCCCACCAGGCAATGGACCACTCATATTTGTATTGGCTTCTTATTATTATTTATTGTTTACTGATTCAATTTATATGCCGCCCTTCTCCGGAGAATCAGGGCGGCTTACAATGCGTTAAGGAATAGCCTTCATATTTTTGTATATACTGCTTAGTAGGGCTTTTGCCCCCCCCCCCTCCCAAAGCGGTGTTCTTTTTTATACAAAGTCAGTTTATTGTGGTATCCAGATTGAAAGGGAATAGTCCTTGTTATTGGTTTCTGAATGTTAGCTGCAATCTGATGTTAGCAATATTTATCACTAGTTCATATATTTAGCTTGAAATCTTCATCTATTCTGACTTTAAACTATATTATAGAAACATATGGCTGAAAGCTCTGTTCTAATTTTTAGATTTTTTACTTTTTCCCACTGTTTTTTAAGATCTTGTCTAGTAAATAATGAATGCCTGCTTTTGTGGCATTTTAGTTGAGCCTAAATATATATTGTCTGGTATATAAGAAAGTTGCCTTAAGAAAGTTCAAAACATTCTTAAAGATCCATTTCATCCTGGGCACCCTTTTTTTGAACTATTACCATCTGGCAGATGGTACAGGATAATAAAAACAAAGACAAATAGGCCGAAAAACAGCTCCCAGGGCAGTAACCATTCTACAGTATAGTGCAATATCGGGTTTTTAATTTTAATTATATAGAATGTAAAGGATGTATGTTTGTGTTTTTATTTTTATAGTTATAATGTACACTGAAGACGGCATTTAATTTCATTGTACCATGTGCAATGACAATAAAGTAAACTAAACTAAATTAACTATAGATGTTGGACTTGGTCTCTCCCCTACTGGACAAATACAGCTCTTATTCTTTAAGAGTTAATCACTCTGCTCAATTGGATAGATTTTTCCTACAGCATTCGTTTTTAGATTATCTTTACAGCTGATTTGCTAATTTTGTTAAGTATTTAGCAGCAAATGAATCAAGTAAAATTCCCACCCATTCCCTTGCAAAATACATTAGATGATGATAATTATAACAAATGTTTAATACTGGAAACTGATTTGGATCACATATTATAACCAGATTGAATTTGCTTGATCCTCCTGTAGTGATGATTGATATTATATTCGTGCATAAGTGCGCCAGCGTGCCTACTGTCCGTGTCCTAATATTCCTTTTTACTTACTCTTTTCATGTATTCAAATTATGTTTATACTTTTACCTGTTATCTTATATATGCTTGACAAATAAATTTATGATTATGACTTATGCTTATGATTATTTTTAATTTGCTGTTGTCACTTATGCTGTATCTTTATTTTATTTCCATTTACTTTCTTTCATTATTACATCACTTTAATTATTATTACTACACTTACTTTCTATATCAATTTTTATTTTGGATGTAACCATAGGTGTTTCATTTTTTTCCATTTTGTAGCTCTTTTCATTGCATTTGTTATCATAAATAGTAGTTGATTTATTAGCATACAAATGGAACAAATAAATATATATTACACCTCAATTTATATTCTGAGCTTGGGGATAATAATGCTGGCAATATAAGATTAAGATATAAATCTATAGTAACACTTTTCTTTGTCAAGTGAATTATGGATAAATCCATAAAACTATTACACTTGAGAAACAAGAACAGATTTGTTGAATGCTACTGCTGGACCTGCCAAATCATAGAGCCTCTGAATTTGATTCGAGCTTCACAAGAGATATATTAGGTTGAGATATTGTAAATAATTAGATATGTTTGATCATGACTCTATCTCTTCAGCCAGAAATATTGAATTTAGTGAAAGAAGCAAAAAAGGCATGCATTTAACTGGATCCCCTAAATCTTGAACCATAGTATTATACATAACTTTCAACTAGTACAGCATTTTAGAAACCTTTATTTAGTATAAATTTTCCTTCCTGGGCCCCTATGGAATACTCTTATTTAGTATCTTCATATGGTCCAATTACTCAAAAGACTGAAGACTTGATGTTACTTGAAAATTATATATGAGATAAAAAATCTAATAAATAAATAAACATGTTGCTTATAAACATAGATGATTATGATAAAATATGTTCATACTGTATTGGACTTTGATCTAACAATCATATACATATATGAGAAGCTCCTGTATGTGAATTTTTTGTTATTGCACTACTTTTTTAATGTTACATTTGCTGTTTTAGTTTTTGTCTTTATTCTGATTTATTAAATAAATGAAAGCAAATATGAAAAAAGAGACCTGTCCCCAGAATTGCAGTGTTTTTCCACTCCTAGTCCTACTCCCAGACAGCTCAATACCATGGTCCAAATATGATAGATAAAAAGATGAGGTGTTCCTGTATTCATAGTTTTTCAAAGAATTTTGAACTCAGTAGTATAAATGAATTTTTAATCTATAAATTGTCACAAAAAAATGAGAAATTAAAAACAGAGTTGGATTTCCCACCTATTACAATGATTTCATCTTTTCCTTAGAAAAATGAAATGGATAACTATTGGTAATTTTGTTAAGATCACTTGATGCAAGCCTGATAGAAGTCTAAATAAACATGCTCAAATTGTGTATAGTTTAATTTAATATATTTAGCCTCATCAGATGCTTCCATGTGCAATATTTTATTAATTATAACCTTTAGACTTTTATTTTAATATAAAGCAATTTGGGTTTGTTCATTCGACTTGTACAGACAAAAAGTGCTGGAAGTGAGCTTATCCTCCAGCTCTACCTAATGTTGCTTTCTTCTCAAGAAAAAATGTACCCTGACAAATCAAAATCTTAAGTATTAAGTCTAAAAGGAATAGCATCTGTTTAGGCAAGATTGACAAACAAGCAGCTAATGAACTGAGAGTGTGTCTGTAACTAGAAGTATGAAATTGAATTTAAACAGATTTGTCAGAGTCCACTCCTCAAACACTGCTATATTCGGTCCACATTTGCACTGAAGTGTTGGGTTCATGAGGAAAGCTTTGTCCTGTTTCTGCTTATAATGAATATCTTCTTAGTTTACAACGTCTGGTGTCATGGTGGCAAGACAGGAAGGTAAAGTGACTTAGCAGAAAGTTAAGGGATTTTATTTATCTATTTATTTTATTTTAATATTTATTTATTCATTTATTTATTTCATCAAGCATGTATTTTATGACAGATACAAGTGTAAACATAATTATAAATACATGAAAAGGATATGAATAAAAGAAAACATTAGAACAGGGACAGTAGCAGGGGTGAAATGCTCCCGGTTCAGACTGGATCGCCCGATCCGGTAGTGATGGCGGCAGGTGGTTCGGAGAACCGGTAGCAAAAATCCCTGCGCCCCCCCCCATGCCCAGCTGAGCCGCGTGATCATCAGAGGCTATTTTTTTTTACTTTTAAAAGCATTTTTTCTACAACCTCTTTGGCCAAAAAAAAAAAAAAAAGCTTTTAAAAGCCTCTGACGATCCCAGCTGAGTTGCCTGATCATCAGAGCTTTTAAAAGCATTTTTACAACCTCTTCAGCCGAAGAGGTTGTAGAAAAAGTGCTTTAAAAAAAAAAGTTGGCCATGCCCACCCAGTCATATTATCCCCCCCCACCAAGCCACACCCACAGAACCGGTAGTAACAAATTTTACATTTCACCACTGGATGGTAGACACGCTGGTGGGCTTATGCACTCCCCTTACAGACCTCTTAAGAATGGGGTGAGGTCTACAGTAGACAGTCTGAAGTTAAAGTCTTGGGGATTTGGGGAAGAAACCACAGAGTCAGGTAGTGCATTCCAGGCGTTGACAATTCTGTTACTGAAGTCATATTTTCTGCAGTCTAGTTTGGATTGGTTTACCATGAATTTGTATCTATTGTGTGCTCTTGTATTGTTTTGGTTGAAGCTGAAGTATTCATTGGCTGGTAGAACATTGTAGAAGATGATTTTATGTACTATGCTTAGGTCAGACCGAAGACGGATCCAAGGAAATGGGAGCCACGGAGAAACAAGAATTCCTGTCAGTGGGATAGTACCTGTCCCAAGTTGCTAAAACAAATAGTTTGCATTGCTAATGACAGAACTGAGCCAAAAGTGAATGTGTTCAATTAAACTATAGCTGAAGTCAGGTAAGCTTATCAACTTTCAGTGAAAGCTGGTGCTGATCCCAGATCAGATCAAGAGGCCTCACCAGTTGAATATTAACTGTAAGCCTTAAGATCTTCTAAGGGATAAAAAAATCTCTCTATTCCACTTCTAGAAGAAGATGCTGCTCATAAACCTCTGACCCAAGGAGTCTGAAATCTTCCATTCTCTCTTTGTGAACTCTCACAAGAGGAAATTGTGATACTTCTCAGTTTTTCTCACTGATATTGGATCCACAGTTGGGAAAGATGTTTTTGATTATAGTACAGGAATGTAAAATTCAAGATAGTTTGGTTTCTGGTGTCTAATATATCTGTAGTATTAGACATACTTTCACCTATGTTACACAAGGATTGTTCTTGGTGAAAAGAAATACAACTCCCCCACAATATTTGAGGTTTCTACTGTGAAAGAAACAATCCAGAATAAGGCAGAGGGATAAAACAAAATCTGTACATTGTTTTAGTTATTTATATGTGTATTTACTTATTTACTAAGCTACTTAGTAACTTTAGTGTTTTGGATACTGTTCAGATAATGAAATAAATGTAATAAAATTGGAATCAGTTGTATTTGTTTAATTAGGTGAAGTTTCAACTCTTTATTGCTTACTTTGGTCAAACCATGGCAAGTGAAGAGAAATGAAGTTTTTTTTCCATTTCTGTTCTGAAATTGAAATAATAGCATTCATGTACCCTCTTTTTTCTTGCCAACATGCCAGATTGAGTCTCAAAAGTAAAGCTTATGTTGCATAAAGTGAGAAAAGCATCACCTGAGCAAGAGAAAAGGATTAGGAAATAGCACAGTTTGGCTTTACAAACAAAATGTGTAGAAACCCAAGGGATTAAAAATAACTGTGTTGATTGATTTCTCACTTTTCAAAGGCATTTTATTATTGTTATAACACTGCATTATGTATCACTATCACAGTTGGGATGACCTATATCAAATGGATTGCTTCAATTATCTTCAATTTAGGATAATTAAGAGTCACAAGAGTTCTAACGTGATCTATGAAAGAGACTGCTATTGCTCTTGACAGCATTACTAAAACAGAGATTGACATTTTCTATGGCTGCATCTTGAATTCTTAATAGCTAGTCATAGGCACCAGAACTGAAAATGACTGATGTCTTAAACCACCCTGCCATTACAATATTTTTACAAGTTTTTTATTTTTAGTTGATGGTGATACTGTCAACCCTGAAAAATGACAGTAGAGTAGAGTAGAGTAGAGTAGAGTAGAGTAGAGTAGAGTAGAGTAGAGTAGAGTAGAATAAGATTTTATTTTGTTCAGAAAGTACCTCAAATGAATTGGCTTGTAACTGGCTCAATGAACAAAACTGTCATCAAGAGATTGTGTCACTGATTTCATGAAGCAATGCAACTGAATGGACAGAATGTAGATTAGTCTAAAGCAAAGATGAAATAAACTGAGGGTAACTTAAACATTGTGTGAACTATTATCAATCCATAAAAAGCTAATAGTGACATAAACCTCAAGATGGGTGGCAAATAAATTGATAGATAGATAGATAGATAGATAGATAGATAGATAGATAGATAGATACTGTAGATAGACAGACAGACAGACAGACAGACAGACAGACGTAGGCGTAGACGTAGACGTAGACGAAGATGTAGATGAAGATGTAGATGTAGATAATAGATTTTTATTGAGCAGTGCTCTCAGTTCTTTGGAGTATGGGAAAGGTGATATAAAGAAAACATGCACAAAGGGAAAACTTCTGTCTTTCAAAGTTTATTTCCCAAGAATGTATTTATTTACAGAACAACAGAATTCTGCTTAAGCAGAAAACCCTGTGCCATTTCAGAAAAATGGTTGTCCAATCTCTTCTTAAAAAACTCCAGTATTGGAGCACCCACAATTTCTGGAGGCAAATCATTCCACTGATTAATTGTTTTATCTGTCAGGAAATTTCTCCTTTGTTTCGTTGATTAGTTTCCATCCATTGCTTCTTGTCCTGCCCTCAGGTGCTTTGGAGAATAGTTTGACCCCCTCTTCTTTGTGGCAGTGCCTTAGATATTGGAATGCTGCTATCATGTCAATCTTAATTCTTCTTTCCATTAAACTAGACATACCCAATTCCTGAAACCATTCTTTGCATGTTTTAGCCTCCAGTCTCCTAATCATTTTTGTTGCACTTCTCTGCACTCTTTCTAGAGCCTCAACATCCTTTTTATATTGTGGTAAGCAAAACTGGATGCAATATTCCAAGTGTGATCTTACCATGGCATTATAAAGTAGTATTAGGGTTAGGGTTAGGGTTAGGGTATTAGTACCTCACATGATCTTATTTATTTATTTATTTATTTATTTATTTATTTATTTATTTATTTATTTATTTATTTATTTATTTAAATTTCTATACTGCCCTTCTCCAGAATAGGACTCAGGGCGGTGAACAGCCAGAGTAAAAAACAATACATACAAAATTTAAAAACAATTTAAAATAATTAAATATTATTGGCCGTAAATTAAAATAACCCAATTTAAAATCAATTTAAAATTAACTCAGGCCAGCCCCGCTAGTTGAAATAAATGGGTTTTCAGGGCCCGACGAAAAATCCGGAGGTCTGTTATTGTACTTATCTCTGGGGGGAGGTTGTTCCAGAGGGTGGGCGCCGCCACAGAGAAGGCTCTCCCCCTGGGGGTCGTCAGCCGACATTGTCTGGCGGACGGCACCCTGAGGAGGCCCACTCTGTGCGAGCGTACTGGCCGGTGGGAGGCTATTGGTGGCAGAAGGCGGTCTCGTAAGTACCCCGGCCCTAAGCCATGGAGCGCTTTAAAGGTGGTCACCAACACCTTGAAGCGCACCCGGAAGACCACCGGGAGCCAGTGCAGCTCGCGCAGGAGAGGTGTTACGTGGGAGCGCCTCGTCGCCCCCATAATCCCCTGCGCGGCCGCGTTCTGGACCAGCTGGAGCCTCCAGGTGCACCCCAGGGGGAGCCCCATGTAGAGAGCGTTGCAGTAGTCCAGGCGGGAAGTGACGAGTGCCTGAGTGACTGTGCGTAGGGAGTCCCGATCTAGAAAGGGGCGCAACTGGCGTATCAGGCGAACCTGATAAAAAGCTCCCCTGGCCACGGCCGTCAAATGATCTTCTAACGACAGCCGTGCATCCAGGAGGACGCCCAAGTTACGAGCCCTCTCCGTGGGGGCGAGTGATTCGCCCCCAATAGCCAGCGATGGCGTCAGCTGGCTATATCGGGACGCCGGAAGCCACAGCCACTCGGTCTTGGAGGGTTGAGTCAGAGCCTGTTTCTCCCCATCCAGGCCCGCACGGCCTCCAGGCACTGGGACATCACTTCAAGGGCATCGTTGGGGTGGCCTGGGGTGGAGATGTACAGCTGGGTGTCATCAGGGTACTGATGGAACTCCACCCTGAAGCCACGGATGATCTCACCCAGCGGCTTTACATAAATGTTGAACAGAAGGGGCGAGAGGACCGACCCTTGTGGCACCCCACAAACAAGGTGCCTCGGGGTCGACCGCTGCCCCCCTGTCAACACAGATTGCGACCGGTCAGAGAGGTAGGAGGAGAACCACCGCAGAACGGTGCCCCCCACCCCCAACCCCGCCAACCGGTGCAACATGATACCATGGTCGATGGTATCAAAAGCCGCTGAGAGGTCTAACAGGACCAGGATAGAGGAGCAACCCCTATCCTGAGCCCTCCAGAGATCATCCACCAACGCGACCAATGCCGTTTCCGTGCTGTGCCCAGGCCGGAAGCCGGACTGGAGCGGGTCTAGATAGACAGCTTCATCCAGGTACCGGGGAAGCTGTTGCGCCACCACACTCTCAACAACCTTCGCAACAAAGCGAAGGTTGGAGACTGGACGATAGTTAGCCAAAACAGCCGGATCCAGAGAGGGCTTCTTGAGGAGGGGCCTCACAACCGCTTCTTTCAAAGCGGCCGGCAGGACCCCCTCACTCAAAGAAGCGTTAACAATCTTCTGGAGCCAGCCTCGTGTCACCTCCCGGGAAGCCAGTACCAAACCAGGAGGGGCACGGGTCCAATAAACATGTGGTTGCGTTCAGCCATCCCAGGACCCTGTCCATGTCCTCAGGAGCCACAGGATCGAACTCCCCCCAGATAACACTCTCAAGACCTGTCTCAGTCATCCCGTCCGGACATACCCAGTCAGAGGCCAGCCCTTCCTGAATCTGAGCGATTTTGTCATACAGATACTGCACAAAGTCCTCAGCTCGGCCCTGCAAGGGGTCATCCCGCACTTCCAGATGGAGGAGGGAGCGGGTCACCCTAAACAGGGCGGCCGGGCGATTATCTGATGACGCGATAAGAGCGGCAAAATAGCTAGATTTCGCCGCTTTTATCGCCACTAGGTAGGTCTTAATATGAGACCTCACCAGTGTTCGGTCGGATTCGGAGCGGCTGGTCCTCCAACTACTCTCCAGGCATCTTTTCCGGCGCTTCATCTCCCTAAGCTCCTCGGAGAACCAAGGAGCTAGGTGAGTTCGGTGCCGGGTCAGAGGCTGCAAAGGCATGACACGGTCCAAGGCCCCGGTAGCCGCACTATCCCAGGCGGCCACCAGGTCTTCAGCCAAGTCATGAGCCAGAGTCTCAGGAAATGGCCCAAGCTCCATCTGGAACCTATCAGGGTCCATCAGGCGCCTGGGGCGGAACCACCTGGTCGGTTCCGCCTCCCTGCGGCGGGGTGCAGCGGTTAGAAAGTCCAGTCGAAGGAGCGAGTGGTCAGACCATGACAAGGGTTCGATGGCTATATCCCCTATATCAAGGCCACTCAACCACTGACCAGAGACAAAAACTAAGTCCAGAGTGTGTCCCCCTGTGTGAGTGGGGCCATGAATTAACTGAGTAAGGTCCATGGCCGTCATGGAAGCCATGAACTCTCGAGCCACCTCAGACGTTTCACCGATAGATGGCAGGTTGAAATCCCCCATAATAACAAGTCTGGGGGTGTCCACCGCCACCTCGGCTATAACGTTAAGCAGCTCGGGCAGGGCCGTTGCCACGTGGCAGGGAACCAGGTACGTGACCAACAAGCCCATCTGTACTCCACTCTTGATTCTGTCCCTCAGTTAATGCAGCCTAGGATAGTGTTGGCTTTTTTGTCAGCTGCAGCACACTACTGGTTCATATTTAAGTGATTGTCTACTAGGGCTCCAAGATCCCTCTTGCAGTTACTACTATTGAGCCAGTACCACCTATTCTATACCCGTGCATTGATTTTTCTTGCCTAAATGTAGAACTTTATTTTTCTCACCATTGAACTTCTTTTTGTTAGATAGGGTCCAGCGTTCAAGTCTGTCATGATCCTTCTGTATTTTGAACTTGTATTCAAGTATTGGCTATTCCTGCCAACTTGGTGTCCTCTGCAAATTTGATGAGGTCCCCTTCTACGCCCTTGTTTAAATAATTGATGAAGATATTGAAGAGTACTGGGCCTAAGGCAGAGTCTTGGGGTACCCCACTGCATACTTCCCTCCATGTAGATGAAATTCCATGGATCACACGTTGAGTGTGATTGGTCAGCCAGTTATAAATCCATTTATCTCATTATGCTTCCATGGAGTTAGGTCAAACTTTAACTGAATGTTGTTAATCCACCACCAATTACAATATATTTTTTTGTTTATCTTTTATTTTTTACTAATTTTTTTACTATTATTGTTTTAATGCTTTCATTTAGTGGTCTGTGACCATAATAAAATTTTATATATATTTGAGTACTTCTTCCTCATTTGATCTTGGGAGTAGTCTTGTGACAAAGATTAGATTGAAAGACAGTGGTCATCAACTTCAGAGTTGGTTTGGACTTTGATTCTAGGATCTTTTGCACAACATATAATTATCTAACCTCTATGATACACTAGCTCACAAATATTTTGGTACCAATTTAGTTTGAAAGTGTTGTCTCTGTCAGGACAAGCAAATATGAATATAATTATTCTTATAATTTTATAAGAATTTACTTCTATAAAGCATTTCCAGTGCTTTGTGTCCTAGGTTACATATGCACTATATATGTGCTAAACAGCTGTCATTCTTGTGCTATGATTTATACCTTTCTTTCTCTTTCCCCTGAAATTGTTTTATTAGAAAATACAAATAATTAGAAAGTGGAAGCTATTACTATGGTGGTGATAAACTTTAATATTAAATCTTGTAACAGAAAAAATATATAAATGTTAAATATGATTTCTAAAATATAAATGAACAAATTTCCTTAAATTATACAGTGAATGCTAAATATGGCATTGATAAGATGTTGCAAAATGAATCAAATTATTTTGTAATATGAAAAAAGTTTATACTTAATACTTAACTTAATACTAAAGTCTCCATGGTATTATTATTATTTGTTATTTATGAGTACTAAAAAAAAGAGGAAAAGAGAAAAAAGAGTGGAGTGGAAAAGGTAAATATTTAATTCCTAACTTCCCCATTTTCTGTACTCAGACCAATTTGCACTGTTTATAAGCATTTAAATCCCTTTAAAAGCCATACTATAAATGTTTGTATACCAGCGAGATGTAATGTACGTATGGAAGTCATTCTTGCTTAAGTTCTTTATTTGTTTCATACTTTGGTCTAGTTCCTGCTGCTCTGTCCACATTTTCCACTCTAGTTCTTCTCCTTCTTTGCCTAATTACAATAACTGTTTTTTTCTACTGGACACTGGCCTTACATTTTTGTGAGTCTCGCAATTACTGATATTTGCATCCAGCTTTGCTAATTTGTCTTAAATACTGATTGCTAATGATCTTAGACAACTCAGTCAATGGCATTTGCCCCAGTGATGCCAATATAATGACACATGCTTAGTCTGTCATCACATAAATGCTGCAAGACTGCGCTTGTGTCCTGACACCTAATGCATCATCTAAGTATGTAAACTGTCATTTGAATGATGGCATCATCACATGTTTTGCCATTGGTTGATATAATTCTCCTGTGGATGCCAATGAACATAGCATTCCTGCCCCAAATCTCGGCCATGACTCTGCAGTTTTGTAGGACTGCATGTAAGAGAAGCTGCCAATGAATTGACTCCGTCATAACAAATGTAATTAATTAAGTCTTGGACTTTGAAGAAATGAAATTAGCCATTGGAAAAAATCCATCTTCATTACTTAAGTTCCTAATTCAGCTATCACCAGAAACTCATTCTATAGAGCATAATAGAAAATGATTTTGGCCGTTTTCTAATTGGTTTCTTGCTAAATATTGCTCACATAACTGTAGGAAGTTGCAAAATAAGAACTGATGGTAAAGGAGAAGAAGAAGGGCAAGTGGGAGAAAGTGAAAGAAACTAAAGGAGGAGATTGTTGGCTTATATGAGAAATTGTATGCATTTTTGTGATGATGTAATCGGGCATATTTTGTCTGTTGCTCTCCCTTTTGCTAAAAATCCTCAGCTTTTTCATGTTGCATTCAGAGCACACACAAATGTGTGTGGTTTCATTTTGACCCTCAGTTTCACCCAAAACCTGAAATGCACAAGGAAGAGTTTTAGTAATGATAAAGTTAGTCATGACCATTACTTTGATCTGACTTCTCCGAGCTGAAAAATAAGAGAAGGTGCTAATTGCATCTGAATATGCTTGTGTGTATAACCAGTTTCCCAAAAGTAAGATTGCTAGTTGACCGCAATCATTTTAATTAAAGAAAAACTGTTTTTTTTTGTTGGACCAATCCATTAAAATATTTACATAATGGCCAGCATGAATTGCTCAAATACAAAGAGTTGTATTAAATGTACCCCAAACACTAACCACGATGGCTTTTTTTTAAATTGCCCTCAAGTCTATTTCCAATGCTGCATCGGGAAAATGGAAATTTCTTTAGTTTGATATGTAGATTTGCATACATATTTTGAAACCTTGACAATATATCATGATTTGGGGTTATTAAAGGAAATATGTCTACTTTATATGCTAATAAATAAAACTATAGGGCATTGTCAGAAGCAGCAACATATAGTGTATTTTTTTCCTTCAATCTGCTATTCAGGTAATTCACCAGGGACAATATGGTTTTAAAAGGCAACTTATCTGATTAAAAGTATGCTTTGCTAGTCAAACAGGAATTAACCAATATAGTTACATTAATTAAACAGGAATTAAATAATCAATTTTGTTGTTTAGATTACTGATTAAAGGTAGAAAAAAGTATGTGCAGTTCTACTTACACAGGAGTCGTTTTATTTGTAAACATTAGTTTAACATTGATCTTTCTGGATAAATCACATAAAGCGTCTCTGTAATCCTGCATATTCTGAGTAACCCCACTCTTGTGATTCTTCATGCAATTGGATTAATCTTTTCTAAGAGGAGTTTGCAAACATTTGGCTTTCAACAACGGGTTGCTCTGGCTGTGAGAACATTCTCAGAGTATTCCAAAACAGTTTACTGATGCACTGGATTAAATCCTGGCAGATAGCACAAGCAGGGAGCTTGTTCCAAAACAACATCTCACATGCAAAAGGTCTTGGACACTGAAATCCTTTTGAATTGAAAAGAGAGCTTTAACTAGAAAAAGCTTGGATTTCCTCTGAATCTCTTTACCGTGATGTTGTTTCACTTTCCCAAGATCACAAGGTTGAATCTTGAATCTTGAGAAATGAACACAGGTTGCGCCTCCAAATCATGCAACTTTCCAAGTATAGTAAATTGTCCTGAAATCATTGCATGCTAATTCAGGTAACTTTTAGGTTTGCCTATGCCCAAATATACACTGAGTGTAGAATGATTGAAATGGTGGAAAAAGACACAGTAGCTATTTTCTGGAAAGGAGATGGGCATGGAAAAGAGTGACTGGAAAAGAAAGTGATGGGAAACACATTTTGATACATGTTTTACAGGGACAGACTTATTAGTCCTGAGCAGTTCCATGGCACCTTAACAATGAGCTGATTATTATTTGAAATAATTCTGCTTCCTTCCTTTATTTTCAGGATATCTCTCCAGCAATAGTTGATGCATTTTGTATTTCTCTCATAAAACTACCTTCTAGCTATCTTATAAAATGAAGTAGTCAATGGAAGCCTAGGTGGTAATACATTTGTTTATTTTTAAAGTGCCATAAGATTCTTGATCAGTTTTGACCTTTCTCATTGTTTGCACAAGTTATTTTCTCATTCATATTGAGAAACCAGTTTTAAATGTTCCTAGGAAAGGAAGAAAAAACTGGCCAGAGACTTGAATGGCAATATCAAAGCTTTAAAGTACAGTAGTTAGGATTGGACATAAGTGTATTTACTTCACCCTTGCAGAATTATTTTTGGGGGTTATATAAAATTGCTATATTCATTTATATTATTTTGGCTTCCTAATTACTAGTATATAATTCAAAGTAAGATTAAAATATACAAAAAACAGATGGAAAGTAATACATAAAACAACTTTTATCCAGAAGAACCCACTGTAGCATAAAAACATGACAAATAAACCAGTATTAAATATTGGATTATATATCTTCAACAATTATCTGGATCCATCAAATATTTTCTTTAAAAGATGCTTATAGTTGTGTTATGCTCCTTGATCGTATCTAGTTATCAAAATGATATTTTAAATAAAGATATTGTTAACTATGAAATTTTGGCAAGCAACAAGGGTATCTGATCCTACTAAAGTTCACACTTTGCTCATGTTTTCCAAATAAGCATTGTTAAGGTTAAGATTATGTCAGTTTAGCATGATAATAAACAGTGAAGTGTTTCAAATAACTAAGGAAGAAGGTAATTGTAACCCAAACCACCCTTACTTCTAAGTAATTTAAAATATACTTTTCCAAAATAACACATGGATGCCACTTTTCTGTAGGCAAAACCTGTTATTAATTCATTGAAAACTTTATACTCCCAATTGAAATCTGAAAAATGAAAATCTCCTTCACAAACTGAGAATTAAGCTGAGTAAAAAATATAGATAAGATTTTTTTCCAACTAAACCTCCAAAACAGGGCATTACATATCTGAATGTACCATAACAAAATGAACTTTATTTCATGTGCTGTGTTTAAATGAGGCTCATCTGTCTTAATATGTTGCTGTTTCTAATAACAGTCCAATAAAACTAAGTTTTATCATTTGAGATATATCTCTAAGTATTCTCAAATATAATTCAATATAATTAGCAGTCTCAGTCTGGCAAAAATAATCATATTTCATATTCTACTGAATGCATCTTTCTCATATATAATAGTAGTAAGACTACATGAGTTGGGAATATTTCCATTCTGTATTAGTTGAAATGCAGTTCTACAGTACTGGTTGTGACTGAGATTTATGATGATTTCTTTCTGGGTTTTCCCTGGTGCATTTGAAAGTAACAGTAAAAATAATCGCTCTCTTTTTTTTTAACCCCATGGTTCTCTAAAGCTCTACAATCCAGTTACCCACTGTATTTGCAGGAGCTTCATCTCATTATGTCTCCCTGATTCTTGGCTTCAACAGAAAACATGGGTTTTTACTCTCCTTCAGAAGACACTTAAAGTAAGACTAAATGAGGGAGCATGCTTTTTATTTTATTTGTCTTTTATGCATGAGTTAGTGGGAAGAGGAATATTTATTAATATTCCTTGCATTTTCTTTGTGAATCTTCTTCATACTGTTTTTTAGGGATTGGGAAATAGAAACAGCATTGTGGAATTGTTTATTGTATAAATATTATACTCATCTGAAGGATCGTTATTTTGGTCTCTGTGATATTTCCAGTACTGATTGACTTTATATAACGTGACATATAATTCAAAATTGAACATAATTATTCTGCCTCCTGTTTACAGAATTAGTTACACAGGTTGGGTTAGAGATGTGTATTAGTCACATACCAGCTGTGCCATAGTAGCTATTTTCAGTCAGTGGAATTACATTCCACTTTTTGAAGATGCCAACTTCAGAAAGATTCACCATTGGATTTGGATATATTTTAACTCTCAATGGAAACAACCAATATTAAGTAATACTTGAATATTTCTAATGTATTCTAACAAATATATATGCTTCTCAATGATAGATAGATTTACAGACAGATAGCTAGATATGCATACTCAGCAATTAATTTCTTATGTTTCTTGTATGTATATTTATTCATTTCTTTTATGGTCCCTTGTGCAGGCACATCTACATGAATTTAGGGAGTAAAATAAATTGCTAGTGCAGTCACTGCATTTTCCATTTCAATTTTCTGCTTGAGAAAGATAGCCTTATGCCAATGAAGTGGATAGTATGGTGATTGACTTTTAAATTGATACTTATCCATGCATCCCCATTGTGAATCAAGTCAGGAGAGCAGTGGAAATAAAAATGTGTAATCATCATTTGGCCTTTGTAACAGGAGTTTTCAGGATACTGATAACTCCACACAAACCGCCTTTGAGTCAAAATTTCATGGAAATTACTGGTAGGATTTCACAAATGTTTGAAATTAATATCGACATAGTCAGACTCCCACAAATTGAGGCTTTGGATTCTGACCTGGAACTTAGCCTTCAGCCATGGAATAGAATGCCTGTGACTTTGGCCCATGGGCAGAAATGACCCAAAGGGAAATAATGAATAAGAGGCCATTAAAATTGCCCTATCAGGAAAGGGAAAGGGAAAGGGAAAGGGAAAGGGAAAGGGAATCGAAGTGAAGCGAATCGAAGCAAAGCAAAGCAAAGCAAAGCAAAGCAAAGCAAAGCAAAGCAAAGCAAAGCAAAGCAAAGCAAAGCAAAGCAAAGCAAAGCAAAGCAAGTATTATGTTAAGGTTCTTGCCACTGCTCTTGACAATGTAAGGCTCTAATGAGCAATTGCAGTGTGTGTGTGTGGGCAGGGGAATATGGCAGCAACTAGTGATTCACATAGAGCCAGGTCTTTGTCTCAACCAGCCCAGTTACTCTCCTTACATCCCATTTATCTTTTAGGCAGTCTTACCTCAAGCAAAAACACCAGCGATTTCATGGTAATTACTTTGATAGCTGCCCAAGGCATTTTCTCCCCTATGGCACAATGTAGTTTGGAGATTGTAGTCCAATTGTAGATGGAGATTGTAGTCCAATACTTCTGCAGATCTCAGGTTGAAGAATGTCAAGAGGAATTCATTATAGTTGAATAAGAACAGCTTAGGATACAGATTCCTTTATACCTTGTTCATCACAAGCTGAAAGATGAATTGCAGAAGGATTATTACACAAATATGGTAGTTAAAAAGATGACTATTTTGTTCACTACAAGCTTAAACCAAGATCTGGCATGATTTGAATGGCAGACTATAAAGTGGCTACTTGTATTCCTAAGGACCACATGCCCCACTTGGCTAGATGTTGCAAAGCAACCCAAGAAAAAATGCAGAAGAAAATTTAAAAATTAAAAGATTTGCTGCTACTGGACAGTATTATTACAATAATGTTTTCTATGCTGCCAAATGTATTGTCTCTAAGCTTAATTATTAAAATAATCTGGAATATAATAAAATCCATAAGCTTCCCCAATGGAAACAATGAGAATTTCCCAAAAGCCACTAGATAACAATAAAATGTGAAAATAATTATTAATATGACCCAATTGAAATAATATAATAAGCTATAAATAAAAGCAAAATGGATACTAAAAGAGACTGAAAGGGGACATAGAGAGGGCATGTAAAGACATTCTTAGTGCAAATTTATAAACTTATCAATTAGCTCCTCAAATCAAGGCACAGAATGCTGACTGGAGTTTTGCTTACTATCGTGTGAAAGTAAGCAATTATTACTTAGTATTATTTGCATACAAGACATTATGATTTGCTCATAAAACTATGCTTTAAAATATTGACAATGTTGTTTATTCTCTTTTCCGAACTTATGCTTCCCTAGCTAATCTACATTTCTTGCTATTCAGTTTCTGGAATATTCACTGAATATTGAACTTTATTTCCCATAATATCAAAAGCCATCAGACCATGTACTATGATTAGTTTTTATATTGTTTTTTTCAGACAGTTGTAATGATGTGGTTCACATGGCATACTAAGTCACAAATGTTTTTAGAAATCATAACAGCTGAAGTCACAATCAAATTAACCTACAACTAAACAGGGGAGGATTTAATGAACACAGAGCTAATGTACAGTATAGAGTACATACCTCACAGTAATTACAGTTCCTTTGGTGGGCAGTGTCTCCGCATCATAAATGTTTCATTCAAAATTTCTCAGGACAATGTTGCATTTTTTTTTAAAAAAAATAATCTTTATTTACATTTTCCATTAAAAAGAAAAAACAACACATCATATAAATAACACACAAGACAATACAACACATAACAAAGAAAAAAAAAGAAAGAAAACAGGCATACTTCTATGTAGTACCTTAATAACCTAATATTCGGTACTATGTTTCCATATTATGTTCCGGAGAAGATAGAACAACTTATATACCTTTATACATCAATTAGGTCTATCCGACCTCACTTTACTTGTACAATATAAGTTTCTCAATATATACAATTCCTCATCTAGTGTGGGTTATAATTTCCTTTTCTCTAACCATTTATAAAAATTTTCCCAAGATAGACATATTTGTGTTTGGTCTCTGTCTTTTAGTTTTTTGGTCAATTTATCTGCTTCCGCACATTCTAAGATCTTCTTTATAATTGTCTCCTCTGTTGGGATATTTTGATTTTTCCAAAATTGAGCGTACGCCAATCTCGCCGCTGTGGTGATGTATAATGCAAGATATCATGAGTCTCTTTTGATATTTTCCAGTTTGGAACCGAGCAGGCATGTCTCTGGTCACCAGACAATGTTGCATTTTGATAACACAAATTTGCAATTGTCATTAAGGTCTCACCATGCCTTTGTGATCGCTGAAGGTCTGTAACTGGACTGGGTCTTCAGTAATAATCTCCCTGCTTATGCATAACATTATCCCAGGTACTCATAATGTAGCTGTCAGGATTAAAATGTAGAAATAAAATGGCTTATTGAAAGCCATTGTGCCTTTAAGAAATGGAATAAGATATTAGCATTTCTTAAAACCATATTTTTATAAATGTAACTAGAACTGACTGGAATCTTTTCACTCAGCTGTTCTTGATAAATGATTTTTTAAATATGTAACTACAGCTTCCTTATGGAGCCATGCTCCAAGCTTCAATGTTTCACTGAGATCAATGATTTCTCCAGGGTTTTTTTTCCCTATTTCTGCTCTATTCCACAACCCCTACATATTTTTCCCTCCCTTTTGGGGGAGAGATATTTGTAAGAAATATCTACTCTAATGGCAAACTTGGAGTAATTTTTTTTATTCTGTTTTAGAAAATCTAGAATGGTGTTTCATAGTATTTCCACACACCACGTTTGTGTTTTATCCTGCTCCAAACAAAGCCTGGTGCTGGCATAAAGAGATAAGCATAGGTCATATCTCAGGACTTCTATCTTCCAGCTTTGTAGATGAGACTCACTTTCTTCTGAGGCTTCACAACCTTCACCGTCAGATGAGAGACTAGCTGATAGCAGTGAAAGTTTCACAGATTATACTATAGAGCTATGGATGCACCATAAAGGCAGTTGGCAAGAATAATTTGAGCTCAGTATTTGTGAGGAAGTCTGATTCTGAAACTGATATTTTTAAAATGGCAAATCAAATTCTTGAGTGTGTAATTTTTAAGGTATTTCCCTAAAAATAATAAACATCATGGCATTCATTTAAATATTTGATATTTTAGATGGATAATTGCTTTTTATTGTTTTCTATATTTAAGCAGTACAAAAAAGTGATAAAGGACAGGAGAGAGAAAGATTGAGTTGTACACAGGTGAATTAGTATACACTAAGTCAGTGATGGCAAACCTATGGCATGCGTGCCAGAGGTGGCATGCAGCGCCCTCTCTGTGGGCACCCGAGCCATTGCCCCAGTTCAGCTCCGTCGCACATGTGAGCATGCTCCTGCCGGCCAGCTAGACTTCGGGGTCTCTGCCATGTAAGCATGTGGGGGGGGGCGTAATTGTGTGGGGGGGTCGCTCATGCATGTGCATGGAGGCGTGTGGGGGTGCATGTCCATGTGTAGGGGGTGCATGCAGGAGGTGTTGCACATGTGTGGGGGGTGCATGCATGGAACCCGTGTGTGCATTGCATTTGGGGGATTCAGGTGCACACGCCTGCATTCATGCGCATGCAAGCGTGCTTTGGGCACTCGGTCTGGAAAAGGTTAGCCATCACTGCACATAAGTGATCAATGACTGGATAAGAAACTATTATAGTATTTCAACATGTATTTACTTTGACACCCTAATTTTTAAAAATGTTCTTATAGTAATAGCACTTAGACTTATATACCGCTTTACAGCCTTCTCTAAGTGGTTTACAGAGTCAGCATATTGCTCCCAACAATCTGGGTCCTCATTTTCCTGACCTTAGAAGGATGGAAGGCTGAGGCAACCTTGAGCCTGGAGCCTGCCAAATTTCAGGCAGCCAACAGGCAGCAGAAGTAGCCTGCAGCACTGCACTCTAACCATTGTGCCACCAAGGCTTATGTTGGAATAGTAGTGATATATACATATGTATATATGTGTGTATGTACAAATATAGAGATAGACATGTATATTATTGCTGTTTCATCAATACAATTTCTACCTATCAAATCTGTTGAGTATTCAGTGACAGTTTAAATGAGCCAATCAGGAATTAATCCTAAAAACGGGAAATTTAGAGAAACGTCAGTAGCTGAAGCCGCGGACAGCTCCGGTTTAAAAAGGGCTGCCGCGGCTGGAATTGCCATTGCTGTTACGGAGCTTAAATAAAGCATTGATATTATACTTTGTGCCAAGTCCTTTCTTCAACCGCCTGCTATTTAACAAAATCAAATTGGAACATGTGATACTTCTTTCAATTTCCGGCCCCTCAGGTAATTCTTGTTAACAGGTGGATTAAACACATAATAAAAATTAAGCAAACAAATAAAATCATTCTGAGTACAAAATAACTTACAAGTGTTTCCTTCTGATCAAACTCATTATTGATGGCTAGACTGACATACTGAATGGTATCACTGCTTGTTGTAATAATGGTTTTGAATGCTGTGAACAGTTTGAGTGAAAAGCAAAATTGCCTGTTTGTAAGTATTTATCAAAACATTTAGAATCCAGGAAATTCTTTAGGTTAACTAGTCTACTAACTGTCAGTTCAGATCTTGAATTCAGAACTGTTCTATATCATTTTTTAAAAAATGCCTATATTACAGTATAACATGTTTTCTTTTATACACATTTGAGATATGCAGAAATTTCATTCACTTTTCACTAATCACCCTCAGCGATTAGCCCAAACTTGTAATTATTTGACAAAGGAATTCTTTAATGATATAAAAATTTCATTCTATGGGATGGGGGAATCCCATTGGCATAGGGAATCTTCTCCCACTGAGATTTCTCCATTTTGGGAGAGATACAGAGATGTCCCTAGTTATTATTTTTTTTTTTTTTGAAGAATAAGAATATAACTTTATTATGGTCATAGACCAGCAATAGACATCACTGTTTACAATACATAAAAAAATACTACTGACTTTAATAGTGGACAATAACATCCCTGTTAAGATAATACATGTTCTTTTTATATATATATATATATATATATAATTTTTATTAATATATTCTTTACACTAATACACAAATAAAATATACAATCCTGCCACCATGGTATAATATGATTACATTATCCATAAGTATAAAATCATTCCTTTATACATACATATTTGCCATCATATATATACATCATCATATATCTATTCTATCCCACCTTTTCTGGACCCAATCGTACCATACTTTCCAACTGTTATAAAATTCTGAATCTTTTTTACCATTGATCAATCTAGTTAGTCTATCTGATTCCGCACACTCATTAATTTTATATATTATTTTCAAATCTATCGGTAAGTATTGATTTTTCCACTCCTGCGCATACGCTAATCTTGCTGCAGTGATAATGTGAATCAACAAGAACCATATATCTGATTTAACATTCAAAGGTTTTGCCCCCAATAGGAAAATCTCAGGTCTTAATTCCAAATTAATCTGTGTAATTTCCAAAATCCATTGCCGTATTTTTTTCCAATATTTAACCGCCTGCGGGCAGGTCCACCATTGGTGAAAATAGGTTCCATTGCTGTAACCACACTTCCAACAGCAGGCAGATGTCCCGGGAAACATTTTAGCTAATCTCGCCGGGGGTAGATGCCACCGGTAGATCATTTTATATATGTTTTCTTTATATGAGGAGGCCATGGTTAATTTCATATTTTTCAACCAAATCTGTTCCCATTGCTGGAAGTCAAGGGGATATCCAAAATTTCGCCCCCATGCTATCATACAATCCTTCACTACATCCTGTCCTATCTGCAGAGACAATAAATATGCATAACATTTAGATAATATCCCTTTCCCTCCTTCTAATAAGATCTTATCCAATTCTTGTCTTTTACGGTAGATTCCTTCACTATGTAAATCTTTTTTATACCTGGAGTGCACTTGCGAATAAGACCACCAGTCTATCTTATATCCTTGAAGAGTTAATAATTCTCGTGACTTCGGATTACCCTGAACATCCAAGAAACCTTCATACATCAAGGTTTTCTCCCCTTTATACAATGTTGGGTAAACCTGAGCTTCCTGCGCCGAAATCCAACATGGAACTTTTGTATATACTCTTCTTCTAACCTTTTCCCAAGTGTACCCAAGCGTCCTACGTAAATAGTGATCATCAAAGTGTCTAGGACGTTATTTTTTTTTAAAGTACCCTAACAGTAAATGGTAGTGACATATGATCCTATTTTACCATCCCCAATAACTATCACGGTTTCCTGGAGTCAAGTCTTTCCCTTCTCAAGGGGCTCGGAAATTCAACCTGAAGATGCTCAAATCTCCCCCGAGTTTTGGCCTCCGAAATCGTCCCGTATTATGTTCCTTTGGGCAAATCTCAGCCCAAGTCCCAGCAACATAATCCCTAAGTGGACGCTGTGCTGCTTTATCAGAGGCTTGATGATAAATGGCTCGGAGTGGGACGTTAAATGTAATGTATGTGTATGAGTATGTATGTGCGCGGCGTGTGATGCTCCCAGGCGGGCTGACGTCACCAGAGGGGCTTCATTCATTCTTCTCTAGCTGACCAGCTGCGAGTTGACCGGGTTCCTTTAATCCGGAGAAGAGAGCCAGCTCGGAGACAGCAGCGATCCAATCAGTTCTAGGTCCACGAGGCAGAAAGTAGCTGAGAAAAGGGGTGCGGGGGTTGGGAGAAGGCATGGGACGGGCTCCCAGCAGCAGCTGCTCGGATTTGCCGTGAGAAGTCGTCTCTCCTGCCTCTTCGCTTCCCCGTTCGGTCGTTGGGCGGCAGATCGAAAGCGGGAGCCAAGCCGGGTCATTCCTTCCGAGAGGCAACTTTCCCATTGAATGACTCGCTGCCCTAGAGTCGAGGAGACCCCCTGCAGACCCTCTCGCTTGGCTGGGACGCCAGCTGGAGTGATGGGCTGAAGGAAGGAGGGATACACGAGAGAGAGAGAGAGAGAGAGAGAGAGAGAGAGAGAGAGAGAGAGAGAGAGAGTGTTAAAGGAAAATATGAGGGGCTGCCAACCAGTCTGAGCCCGAGCAGCGAATGCCGAAGCAGGAGGGAGAAATGTGGCCGAGAGGTTGAAGCATGCACCCAGCCAGAGCGTGAAGAAAGCGGAGAGAGTCCTTTGCGAGGAGCCCATGGACTCTGCCATGGAAGCCGGCAGGAGGTTCTTGTTTCTCCTCCTTTATCTTCGCCTGGGCGTCCTTCAGACTTCCCAGCAAGTGCTCAGGATCGGTGAGTGCCGGGAAATAAGGGGCAGGGAGGGTTCGTGAATGTGTTAAGGGATCTTTCCGGTGGTTTTGGTTAGGCTCCTATGGTATGGAAACAACCCCCCAGCCCACCCCCGCAAGACAAGCACCAGGAGATCAAGCTTCTGCTATCTGCTGGTTGCCCACAGGGTAGAAGGAATCGGTCCATTCCAGTTTGGCCCCAGGTACTTTGCTCCAAAGAAATGCTAGAGTACTGGTCAAGAATACCTGGACCTTTCTCTTTTTCTCTGGATTTAGACCAACCTCTCAGACACTCCTTGCTTGTTACAATTGCTGGCACTGGATTGCAGTGTGACTATCTGGGCAGGCTGCTAGTCCAAGGATGAAGCAGCTGGTTCAGACCAGCAGAGAGTGCACACTTGACCTTTTGCTCAGGGATGGCTGCCTAGGTCCCTCTTACCCAGGAGTTTTGTTTCAGTGGCTGATTTCCTCCAGAGTGGTTTTGTTTCTCCTTATTATTCACTTACTCAGAAGCTTTTTCTCACAGACAGTTGGTGGACAGACTTAGCAAAGGAAGTTTGTTTCTCTCTGTGTTGTGTATGTATACATGTCTCTGTGGGTGCACATGTGCAAGCATTTTTTCCTCTTTAAAAGAATTTTTGGAATTCTCCTCACCAAACCTTTAAAAAGTACCTTTAAAGTCACCAACCATCTTTAGATACATTTTGTGTGAGATCCTTTGCTTGTGTTTTCCAAGGAAAGAGAGAGAGTTCCTTCTCTTTAAATTTATTTTCCCAACTTGGAGCCCTTCAGAGGTATGAGATTACAATTCTCATTATTCCTACCAGCATCACCAGGGGCAGAGTAATTCAAACATCTGAAAGGCACCAGACTGGGAAAGCTGTTCTGTGCTAATTCAAAATAAACAAATATTGAGTGCCATCTGCTTAACCGTTCTTCATTTCGAAGTCACCAAAAACCAGCTATTTCCCTTTGGCCATGTCAATATTTATATTTGCTTTTTGAAGATGCCAACTTCAGGAAACAATCTAGAAACTGGAACTGTGAATACACAATGTAATAACTAAAATATTAAAATAACTTTCTGACTGGTATAAGATATTGGCATGGTCACTTAAAAATTAGGAACCAGAAATGGCTACATAGCCTATTCTTCTTTGAGACTGAAAGAGTTAGAGTTGAAATATAAAGAGATTGTCTTTATATTTTTATATATGCCATACTGTTAGATTGATAGGCAATTATGGACTATCTTGATTATATCCTCCTTAGCAAGAATATGCCACTCTATGGTTGAGAAAAAGAGCAAACTTTGTTCCATGGAAACCCAACAAAGTTCATAGGGAGGGTTTCTTTCTACAGTGGGCTTTTTGGGTCAACAGGACAGTGAATATCAGTTATCAAAAATGTAGGTAGAAAATTAAGCAGGCACTAAGCAATTACACAAAGGGAAGCCAACTTTCTGAATTCTGTTTTTTTTTTTTTTGCACTTAGTGACTTATAAATAGTAGACTAATGTTCTGAAAACCTGACCTAAATTACTATATATTTTAAATGGCTGTAAAGCTATGCTGAAAAAGTTGTTCTCAGGGTATTGTGATAAATTCAATGAAAAGAAGGAAATTCTTGATGTACTTAAGGAGAAATGAAAGTATTGGATAATAAATTGACAAATAAGATTACCAATAAAAAAAAAAAGATTTGTACCTCAGGGTTGAAATAAGGTGTCTTTGGTGCTCTCTGAGCTTAGTAGTTTTCTTGCAGACATTTCATTACCAGACTGGGCAACCTCAACAGTATGAGTAATGAAACATCTACAAGAAAACAGCCAAGCTCAGAGAGTATCAAGGACCCCACATAAATACCATGTTTCCCCAAAAATAAGACCCTGAAATAAGCGTTGGCCTTATTGCCATGTGCTCAAAAGGCCAATTGGGCTTATTATCAGGGGATGTCTTATTTTGGGGGAAATAGGCTAAGTTTATTGTTGTAATCATGTATCATAACAAAGTGATGTAACATAAACACAAAAAAGGAAAATCACAATAAAATAAAATAGAGTAAGAAAATAAGTGCGAGATACAAAGAAACAGCCAGGTTAGGGTAGTGTTTTAGGGATCAGGTTGGAAACTGGGAAACCATGAGGGGAAACTGTGGGCCAGTCACTCTCTCTTAGATCTAGGGAGGAGGCAATGGCGAAACCACTTCTGAAATCTTGCCCCCCCAAAATAGTAAGAACTTGCCCTGGTAGTCACCAGGAGTCAACACTAATCTGAAGAATGTAAGTGTGCTTGGGTGCATGGGTGCATGGGTGCATATGTGCACATACACAAACAGAGAAGTTAAACAAGATATAATAAGGCCAGAACTTTAAAAAATTCTTTCTGCGTTTAAATAATAACAAAATATAATTAGCAACCTGACTACGGTTGAAAAATTTGAATATTATATATTTAAATCTTGGGATATGATCTCTTTTTTGCCCTATAAACTATAAAATGATTTATCTTCCTTTCTAAACAGTTATTATTATTATTATTATTATTATTATTATTATTATTATTATTATTATTATTATTATTATTTATTGAATTTATATACTGCCCTACTCCCGAAGGACTCAGGGCAGTGAATAGCCAAATAAAATACATATAATACAAATGTTAAAAAACCATTAAAATACAATTAAATAATTGGCCCGAAAAACGAAATTTAAAACACCCCAATTCATAAGACAAATTTAAAATTTAAAAAGTTTAAAAAGTTTAAAAGAGAGGTTAGGCCAGGCCGGCCTGCTGGAAAAGAAATGTTTTGATGGCACAGCGGAAAGCGCGCAGGTCCGGGATCTTCCGTATCTCCGGGGGGAGCTCGTTCCAGATGGCGGGTGCCCCCACAGAGAAGGCTCTTCCCCTGGGGGCCGCCAGTCGACATTGTTTGGCCGATAGCACCCTGAGGAACCCCTCTCTATGGGAGCGTACTGATCAGTGAGAGGCCACTGGTGGCAGAAGGCGGTCTCGTAGATACCCCGGTCCTAAGCCATGGAGCGCTCTAAAGGTGGTAACCAAAACCTTGAAGCGCACCCGGAAAACCACTGGGAGCCAGTGCAGCTCGCGCAGGAGGGGGGGTCACATGGGAGCGCCCTGTCGCTCTCATAACCACCCGCGCGGATGCATTCTGGACCAGCTGGAGCCTCAAGGGGAGCCCCATGTAGAGAACATTGCAGTAGTCCAGGTGGGAAGTGACGAGGGCATGAGTGACCGTATTTAACAAGTCCCGATCCAGAAAGGGACGCAACTGGCGAATCAGGCGAACCTGATAAAACGCCCTCCCAGCCACAGCCGTCAAGTGCTCTTCTAAAGACAGCTGTGAGTCCAGGAGGACCCCCAAGTTGCGAGCCCTCCCCGTGGGGGCCAATGACTTGCCCCCAATAGTCGGTGATGGCACCAACTGACTATATTGGGATGTCGGAAACCACAGCCACTCGGTCTTGGATGGGTTAAGCCTGAGTCTGTTCCTCCCCATCCAGATCCGTACAGCCTCCAGGCACCGGGACATCACTTGAAGGGCATCATTGGGGTGGTCCGAGGTGGAGATGCCAAAACTACATGCATAAATATATATTATTTTCATATATTTTAATCTTGATTGTAGTGGATAATATGAAAGTCATACAGTTCAATTTAAATTATAAGAATGGCTTCAAAATTAACACTGAATTGCTTTTACAACTAACCTTGATCATGAGAATACTTGTGCAGTTACTTTCACGATATTGCCAGTAAGCCAATGAACTTCTTTGTATTATTAAACTAAAGCTTGATGTGCAATAATAATTTATCAGCTTTATATGACCTGCTTTAGAAATTACTCCAGGAAGAATTAAGGTTACAGCACCTAAAGTCCTTATATTTAATTATTGCACAAAAATTGCTATGAAGACTTTTTCTGATTATCTAACATGAAAATGACAGGTCAGAAGCTCAGCAATCTACTTCTTCCTAAATTGCAGAGCTTCGTTGGAGATCAGCTATAGCTATTCTTAGAGAGCAGCAGGTTCTTGTTATCCTTGAAATCCATGTTCTTTATCTCTGGGGAAAAACACATCGGCACTTATCTTTTTTTATTTTTACGGGCTATAAAAAGCTTGCCTAGTCTTAGCAGTTAAATGGCTGGATTTGAACAAAAGACAAAGTTTTATTATTTTTAAATCGATTATTTTTTGCAGTGTTTGCAAATCCATTAGTTTGAAATCTCTCTCCTGTTCATTCACCCTCATACACATGCACTCTCTTACACATATTCTCTCTCACACAGATATAGGGAACATATAGATTGGTTGTTGAAGCATCCTATGAAATAAATAAGACACTATTTAAAATAGCAGGAGGCCTTTTTAACTACACAAGATGACTAGGGGGAAATGCTCTTTTCCACTATTGCTGTTCTACAGCTAATATTTAAGATATGTGTGATTCAGGAGTTATTACAGGTAGTCGTCAACTTACAACCATTTGTTTAATGACCGTTTAATGTTACAACAGCACTGATCATAGTGACTATTGATCAGTTTTCACACTTATGACCATTTCAACATCCCCACAGTCATGTGATCAAACTCTGGGTAACTGGCATGTATTTAGGATGATTGCAGTGTCCCTGGGTTTTGGGATTGTAATTTGTAACTTTCTTAGGGAGTTTCCTACAAGCAAAGTCAATGGGGGAAACCAGATTCACTTAATAGCTGTATGCCTCACTTAAACATTTCAGTGATTTGCTTAAGAACCATAGCAAAGAAGTCATAAAATGGGGCATGATGAATTTAACAACTGTCTTCTTAGCAACAGAAATTTTGGGCTCAATTGTGCTCATAAGTTCAGGACTGTAACTATCAAAAGTAGCTGCTGTTGATAGATTAATCATCCATAAAAAGGAATGGCTTGTCACATTATCAACAAAGATTTCTGCCAATTTGATAAATGTCTCAAGCAAAAGAAGACAACATAAACTGCCAAAGAAAGAAAACGTAGAATTCATTTGTTCAGGATCCTGGAGAGCACTGCAACTACACCAAGTGAAATCCAATCAAAAGCAAAAATGATAGTTCTGCTTAAACCGCAGACATGTAATGTGATGATTTTTTTTTTTTTTTTTTTTTTTAAGAAACAGAAGAATTTGGTTTAGCTAATGATGTAAATGTTTGGAATATATAAATGAATTTGTTTTTGCATCTCTTCTATAAAGTAGAGATAGGAATAACTTGATTCCTATCTCCAGCTAGGTAGTTCAAACCAAAACATCCGGTTTTAAATTAGAGCTTTAAACTGTAGCAATAAGAGAATATTTGTAGCTCAGGGTTGAAATGAGGGGTCCTTGATGCTCTCTTAGCTTGCTTGTTTTCTTGCAAACGTTTCATTACCCTAACTAGTCTGACCAGCACTGATGATGTTACCTAGTTAGGTTAATGAAACCGTTGCAAGAAAAGTGTGGCAGCCCTGAAGATCCAAAGAAAAAGATGGCCTCCAGGACTGACAATAGTAGTTGAGCTATTGGACAGCCTACAACACAGTTCTATGTCTTCAAGGACATATGTGTATAAAATCAATCCAGTACACATTTATGAGGTTACTTCTACTTAAGGTTTGGTTGAACCTTCCTAGATGTCTGAATGATAGTATTTGAGGATGAGTTCTTAGACTCATTCATTCTATCTGATAAAATTATCACTTGTTGGAAGAAATCTCTGTTCAAAACTTTCAGCATCTTTACTTAATAAAACAATCCTTCAGTGGAGAAATCATCTCTGAATATAATGGAAATTTGACTGTAGCCAAATTTAGAAAGTAAATACAATTGCAAATTGTAGAAGGTAAAGGTGCTAGAACTGCATATGTAAGGTTTTGATAGTACTAAAAATAAATGTCAGATCTTGCCCTATAGTCATGTAGTTTAGGACAGGGGTCCCCAACCTTTCGGACCCCAGGGACCACTAAATTCATAATTTTAAATCCCACAGACCACTAATACAATCTGCCTAATGACCGGCTGGGTGGGCGTGGCTAGGTGGTCATGTGACTGGGTGGGTGTGGTCAACTCAGTGTCACTCACATTGAGGGGCGCCTCGCCAGCCTCTACTCACCCCTCCTCTCCCAGCCCCTCCTCTCCTGCCCACCCGGGCTCCTTAGGGCCCCAACAGGAAGCAGTTGTAGGAGCTAAGCAGCCACCATGAGAAAGAATTGGCAAAACAGCTGTTCAGTTCAAATTGGATCTGACCGAGAAGGAGGCTCAGCAGAAGCACCTCACTGAGGACTATGAGCATAGGTTTTCCAAGCAGAGGGAAGACCTGCGGGAGTGCAAGTCCAGGTATTGGCACCTGGAGGCTCAGTGGGCTGAGATGGTCAGCTAGTTTCAGACCATGATGCAGTCCCACTGGAATAAGGCCCTCCAGTTCTTTGCCACCAGCGGCGCTTCCCTCCAGCCTTCGCCCAAAGCCCCGCACCAGGAGGCTACAGGAGATCCCATGTCGGAATTTCTGTCCCCCTCCAACCCACACAAAAAGACCCTAAAGGGGGAGACTCTCTGCAGCAACACAAACGTTCATTGCACGTATCCGTCCCAGGGGCTGTAGTTTGAGGACCCTTGATTTAGTGCAATATAAAAATGCAAATAATTTTTCTGCGGACCACCAAAATTTTCTCATGGACCACCAGTTGGTGACCGCTGGTTTAGGAGACATGAACTACTTTGATTATCCCAAAGCTATATACAATATATTTAACCATTAAAACATTTGCAAGAAGTAGAATGCCTAGTAGTGGAATAAGTATCCAAACTGCAATTTATTGAATGCATTTTTCTAGCTTCTATTCATTCCAAATGGTGCTTGGGCACCATCTTTTTGAAAACAAAGTGAAAGGAAAGAAAGAAAATTACACTGGAATACTGATAAATATAAAGAGTGTGGCATTTTTATTATATAATATTTTGATTTCAGCAAGTATCTGACTTTATTATTATTTCTAAGTATGTTGAACAAAAGCTTTCCTTTGATAGATGAGTTTACAACACAATTGCTAGCAATAACATATTTTGTCTATATAACTACACACCCACAGACATTCAATTATATTACAAAAAAACAAAAACAGAGTTCATGCATCCAATACACTTGATTTAGCATTAAGCCATTTTCATTTCTGTTCATAGCAGGAAAAGCATTCAGATGTTATCATTTCCATGCTATGATATTTTCAAGGAGATAGACTGGGATACAATTCTATTCATTTCCTGAATGCAAAAAACTTTTATGCAAAGGATGGATGTGCACAGATTCACTGGTCATCCTGAGGTTCTGATTTGAAGCTCTAGATTTTTGCAGAAGTATCCAATTCATGACTGTTGTCTCCTGTTGTCCAGCACAAGGAAAAATGTCCATCATTTCATTTTTAGTAGAATAAAAACATGACATGTGTGACATGATATCATTACAAAGTGGTAGATTTTATAAAAACCAGTGTTAAATGCTTTTAAGTTACCCATTACATTGTTGTTTGGGTTAGAGCAGGGGTCGGCAAACTTAAACACTTAAAAGAGCCACAAAGGTCCTAACTGGAAGCCCCCCATTCAATTCTGGAGCCAACCAGAAGTCCTGTTCCCCCCACCATAGAGTCCCCTCCCAGCACGGCGTTCTTTTTCCTCTATCTGCCCTAACTGAAAGCCCCCTATCAATGGTGGAGCCAGCCGGCGACAGGGAGCTGCAGCAGAGGGATGAAAGAGCCACATGCGGCTCCAGAGCCACGGGTTGCTGATCCCTGGGTTAGAGTTTGATTAAATCTGAAGTAAAAAAATATGTTTCTTCTGTCTTGCAAAATTTCAAGCATGTTGTGAGTAGGTTCTTTTGTTTTGTTCTCCAAAGTGGCATTTATCAAGGTGATATTCTCTGAATTCAGTGAATATTTGTTTGTTTGTTTGTGTGTTGATTACTAATTTATATCCCAGCACAATGTCATGACTCTGAATGATGGACAAGAAATGAAAAGAAGAAAAAATGATTACACATTTATAATAAAATTAAAATACAAGCAAAAAAAGGAAAATTAGGAAAACAAAAATAAATTAAGGCTCACGCATACTGTAACAGTAAAACCTTGCCAGTAAAAGATGGCACAGGCAATGCAAATTCTGTCCAGGGAAGCTTAGAGAGTGTTTTCCATTATTAAGGGAAGTATCAAGGGAAATAAGATGGAAATGTGGCGGGGGGGGAAACATGTCACTTGTATTTTATTTTATGAAAAGAGTATAGAATAAATAGTTAAGGCTAATAAATAAGGCTCACAAAGCATGATAACACAGTTGCTCACTTTGGGGTATCATTTGCCTCCAAATGGACCTGAGGCAAGACTAGAACTCATAGTTTCCAGGTTTCTAGCCTAACCAAACTGACTCTCTCTCTCTCTCTCTCTCTCCCTCTCCCTCCCTCCCTCCCTCCCTCCCTCCCTCCCTCCCTCCCTCTCTCTCTCTCTCTCTCTCTCTCTCTCTCTCTCTCTCTCTCTCTCTCTCTCTCTCTTCAGCAAAAATAAAAAATGTTTAATTGTCAAAAATACACTAACGGGCAGGAAAAAACAATGAGAAATGATGAAAAAGGAAGTATGTATATTATCTATATATCTCTAACCAAATGAAACAAAATCCAGATATAGTTCTAGAGCTACTGGGAACCATATTGTGGCTTTATGTGTAGCCCTTGACTTATGACCACAATGGAGATTGTAATTACAATTGCAAGTTGTTGTGGTTGTAAGTTGAGGCACCACATAACCAGACTCAATTGTTCAACCTTTTTTTACAGAAGTTATTATGTGAAACTGGTAAAAAAGAAACCATAAAGGCATCACAAATTGCTGTGATTATAAGTTACAGATTACCACAAAGTGCTGTGATTGTGGTAATCTGTAACCTATTTGGTGACAAGATGGTCACCAAAATGTGGCCAGATGACTAGTGAAGGGGTTGGTGTGACGTTTTATGATGGACAGAAGTGCTTTATGGACTGTAAAGCACCCCTTACGAAGGTGTTGTAGCTCTAAAAGGTCTTTCAAAGGCTGGTCATAAGTCAAGGACTACCTGTAAACCTTTAATGTTCAAAATAGCAGCAGAATAGAGATAGGAGTCTAAGGGACCTCGCCTCTATTCTACATCATGAAAAAAAAAATGTAGATGGGATGATGCATCCAATGGTATCTGCATAATTTCCCATATTTAAAATGGAATATTAAGGAGAAATATGGAGAAATATGGGAGTTTCATCCCACATTCATGCTCTCTGGTGCCTCTTCTAGTTTTTTGGTAGCTGCTAGGGTAAAATATCCTCTGCATGCTTCTTTTCATTCAGACAATTCACATTGTCTTTCTGCTGTGGTCATTGTCCATCTTTGTTGCTTTGGAGCCCAATCTGGATAGCTGCCTTCTGCCGGAGGAACAATGAAGCAGCTGGAAGTTGCTGCCCTTCTCTGTTGCTTCTCTGAGTATTTCTATTGAGGAAACAGAGACATTGTAATGACAGGAAAGTTTGGGAAACACAGTTCCGGAGAACCTCCGGCCATGGTATTGACAATGGTTAGTAAGCTTCCTGTCTGTTGCCATTGCACGTTAGACTTCTTCACACATGAAACGATAAACACATTGCACAGTAGTCTATAATATGATCCCAGAAAGACATTCTGCAGTAATATACGCTGAATGCAAATTCAGTTAATTTAGTCATATTGCCCAACATTGCAGGCTATGCTTTAAAACAAATATGAATGTTTGGAATTTATATTCAGATCCTTCTGCTGGATCATCAGTTACACATACACTCAACACAACACACACACACACACACACACACACACACACACACACACACACTGCATGTTGGTTCAACTAGACTAAGAAGATCAGCACAGCACTAGGTGATTTAACAAACCTGACATCTTATTTGAGAACTACCATCCCTTCGCTTTCCTCTGATAGATGCTCAGTGATAGCAAAGCGCTGACAATGTGAGCCACCAGGCAACAGCGTACCCAGAAATCTATTTATCTGGATTGGAACTCTCCTATATCATGTTCATTTCTATAGCCCTCCCTTTTCCTTCCTCTAGACGTTCTTATACATAAAAATGACTAAAAGGGAAACAATACTCATACATTTGCTTCTTTGACATGAAAAGTACAGTACTTATCACTCCTATGAAGCTTATAAGGAAACCCAGATATTACCATAATAGCATATGGTCAGGTATTCTGCTTTGATTAAAATGTATTGTGTAGATAATTGTGTATATTTGCTAACTCTTTTTTTTTTTTAATTTGATTTATATGCCGCCCTTCTCCGAAGACTCAGGGCGGCTTACAATGTGCTCAGCAATACTCTTTAAAGTACTCCTTAATATTTCCTAGCAATGAAATCCCAATGGGATTTTTTTCAATCCAATAATAATAAAATAAATAGAATAGAATAGTTGTAATAATTAGCTGTGCTAGTTTTTTAAAAAAACTGATTTGATTTTTTTGACTTTTATAGTTCTCATTCTGTTCAATATGGGTTACATGATGTGAATAATATACTCATTTAATTCAGTTCTGTACAGTAAGTGTAAGTGGAGATATTTTCATATATAACTTTTTCTGCCTCTCTTAATGTTTAAGTAAAATGTTGATTCTGGCATCAAATTTGTCTTCTTTAGAATTCTCAGATTGAGTTGGCAATGAATTTCACTCATTTTGCAACAAACACCTGGACTAAACATCGTATGAAAAATTATTCTCAAAATTAGGGCAATCTCACATTTCTTTAAAGTTGATGCTATTCTTTGTTGCTTTTTATTATAACAAAAAATAAAAATAAAGAAGTAAACTGCCACAATGCAGTACTGTAGCCAGGTTTTACCTACATAAGATAAGATGTTCTACAGCCCTGTATGTATATATGTATGTATATAACATGTCATGGAATTCTTATATTTGTAGCTTGAATTTTCTTCAGGAAGTTGTTCTTTTAGGGAAAAAAAAGTATATTGTAACAATGCATCCTTACAATTTTGATTGCAGATATCAATGATCAGGCTGTAGTATTCCAGCTAGCATAACTAAAGATGGTCCAAATGAAAAAGCATTCCAAACAATTATGCCTACAACAAGTTGTCAGCATAATTATATGGCCATGAAAAGCAGAGGCAGATTGTAAGGTATCACAAGTCTACAACATTGAAGTAAACCACTATTATCACATCTTCCAGCTTTCATCACTGTTTCATTCAAAATTTCATTCAAGATGGACTACATCTGAAATTGTCTTTTTGCAATTATGTTTAATCATCTGTATGTAGATACTTATAAAGGGCATTCAAAACTATTTCTGAAGATGTAATATAACAAAGAACTATCTTAGCATATCTTTGTACCTTAACTACACATGCCTAGTTAGAGATCCACAGGTAAGAAATCATTAAACTCAGTATTTGAGGAATTCTATTTTACAAGTTCTTTCTTTAAGCAATTGGGGATATATATATATACATACATACATACATACATACATACATACATACATACATATAACTGTAATTTTAGTTTGGTATAAAAAAACTAAAGAACTATTAAAATCTAATTCTGTTCTTTGGATTTGTGGTAAAACAATCTAGGAAGTTATCCCTTAGAGACTTATATCTTTCACTACTCATACTATCCAGTATGGATAAGCTTCACTGACTTATGAAAAGGCAATCAGATGGTAATTTGTTTTTAGTTTTTAATCTTGTTAACACATTAAAAAAATCAACACAAAGTACTGCATTTAGAAATAATGTTTTATGTTTTCAAAGCATATTACAATGTTTCCCCTCCTAGAAACTAAAGCAATTTAAATACAGCTAGTCCTGAACTCACAACCACAATTGAGCCCAAAATTTCTGTTGTTAAGTGAGACAGCTGTTAAGTGAATTTTGCCACATTTTACAACCTTTCCTGCCACAGTTGTTAAGTGAATCACTGCGGTTGTTAAATTAGTAACAGGGTTGTTAAGTGAATCAGGCTTACCCATCGACTTTGCTTGTCAAAAGGTCGCAAAAGGGGATCACATGACTCTGGGATGCTGCAACAGTTATAAATATGGGTCAGTTGCTAAGTGTCTGAATTTTGATCATGTGACCATTGTGATGCTGCAACGGTCGTGTGAAAAACGGTCATAAGTCTTTTTTTTTTCAGTGCCATTGTAACTTTGAACAGTCACTAAATGAACTGTTGTAAGTCGAAGGCCACCTGTACATTCAAAAGTAGGGCTACCAGACCTGAACTGCAAAAACCCATGTAGCTACAGTTCTCTGTACTGTATCTGTTTAATGTCATCTGGTAGTTATATACATTTTTCATCCAAATTCTGGTAGCTTCATGTAAAAAATACAGATGGAATATAGTGCATGAAATTCTCATTGCATAGACAGATGTATGACAAATAATTTAAAAACTAAAGAGAAATTAAATGCAGAACTGAAAAAATTCTGGCTGAAGGGGAATGATTTGCTTTTAAGCCTATAAAAAACAAAACAGAAGATTCTCTAGTTACCTCTGACATAAATTACTGAGACTTGATCTCATCATAAATAAGAGTTATAAAACCACAGAAGAATGATCTTTTTTGTCTTCAATTGCATCAATTATTGATTTTTAGATGTCAGCTGAATTCCGTGTATTATTAATGAAGGTATGTATTGTAAATATGCATTTAAACAAAGTAGATTTGCTCCTTATACTTTTCCAGTTTTTTGCAGCTCACCGAAAGTTGTAGCAGGAGCATCTGCATGTACACACAAATACAGCATGGAGCTAGCAAACATCTCTATATCAATCTGGCTGGGCTACGAGCCATCTGGTGGTCCCAGGAGCTCCTTGGCAAATACATGGAAGGCAATTAGGAATGGGAACGAAATTTGCTTGATTTGCAGCTTAGTTTGAACTGAAACGTGATTATCCTTTGATATTCATAATGTTATAAATTTTGCAGTAGGATTTTGTACCATTCCCAAATGTGTCTAAAAATATTCACTCACAAAAATTCATATAAATTAAGAATCCATATCTTGATGAAAAATAATTTACAAAAATGACTTGCTGCAAAAATCTTTTACTTGGAAAAAAAAATGCAATCATAGGTGGAAACAGAATAAAATATTGGTAAAGCTGAAAAAATTGAGTAAAACCAGACTTGACGAATCTATTCACAGTTAGAAATGACCAATTTTAGTGTACTTCTGAAGATGATGTAGATTTTCAACTTGCTTTATATTTTTGCATTGTGATCTAGTTAGTTTTGCCTTGTAGTTGTTGTAGAATTAATTCATAACCTATCGCATAATACATTTCTATATACAACGTTTCTCATCAATAATTGTGCATAAACCAGTGCTCTAAATATAATACTTTCCCCACCTAAGATCAGGAAGTATCAGGAAATTGAAAGGTTAACCTTTATCTTTATAACTGATCTCATATGGCTCATTGATAGTAGATTTTGTCTACTGTGATAGAACACAGTCCTTTTTAATATGTTCTGTTCCCATTAAGGGCTGAAAAACATGCTGGACTGTAATGAATGTTAAATCTTTCCTCCATGCATTTTAAGCAACTGTCCTAATCTTCTTAGAAATGCTTGATTTGACTGACTAGTCCAGAGATTGTTCAGCAATTTAAAAAATAATGTTAAAAATCCTGTCCCCAGAACAGATTAGTTTTACTGGATGGTTTTGGAATTGTGACCTCAAAGATCAGTTTGTCCTAGTTTATGCTAAGTTTATGAATATGGAAAGGTTTAAGAAGTAAATGGCCTCATTATTTCACATTCTCCTTTCTCTGCTGATGCTAATTAAACTTTAGAAGCCAAATAGTGGCTTTGAAAATCAGTGCTGTTGGAAAGATGCTTGAATTACACCGATAATCTGTAAAGGATTGATACCATGTTCCTGCTGAATTGAACAGGAGCTCTGCAAGAGCCCTCAAATGAAATAATGCAGCAAAAACTTGCTGCAGTGCTCTTGTGCAGCTCTTCTCCTCCCATAGAAGAGTTCCCTAGGCATGCATTAATGGTAGCTAATTTTTAAACAGTTGTTTCTAACCTCTATCAAAATCATAGTCCATCATATTTTAAATAATTGTTTATGGATGTGCATTTATTCATAGACAAGTATTTGAAAAAGCCCTGAACAATCTGCATTTTACTGCCAGCAAAATCTGGGTAAGAATCTGTCAGTATTTATTTCATTCCTTTGATTTATCTTTATTTATAGATTGATATATGATTTTTCTTCAAGACATTCAAGGCACATGCAGCTTTTCTTTTATTCTTATTGAAGCTCTTGGAGGAATGCTACAGTAGAGTTACTGGTTTTTAAATAAGATAAACAAATGCTGGGCTGACTCCTATTACTTTCTTTACACCTTTTGAATAAGCATGTCTTTTTATCCCTCTTTTTGCAGGGACTAAAAAAATAAATAAAACTGAGGGATCCTTTTAAAGTAAAGGTAAAGGTCCCCCTCGCACATATATGCTAGTCATTCCTGACTCTAGGGGGCAGTGCTCATCTCTGTTTGAAAGCCGAAGAGCCAGTGCTGTCCGAAAACATCTCCGTGGTTATGTGGCCGGCATGACTAAACGCCAAAGGCGCACAGAATGCTGTTGCCTTCCCACCAAAGGTGGTCCCTATTTTTCTACTTTCATTTTTTATGTGCTTTTGAACTGCTAGGTTGGCAGAAACTGGGACAAGTAACGGGAGCTCACCCCGTTACCCAGCACTAGGGATTCAAACTGCTGAACTGCCGACTTTTCGATCAACAAGCTCAATGTCTTAGCCACTGAGCCACCACGTCTGTCTTGAGGGATCCTTTTAAAAAGTAATAATTGGAGAATGTCTATCTGTATTTTAATTTAAGGTAGCTTGGTGGTGGTGATGGCATCTTCTCTGATGCAGCTGGTGGTTCATGTAAATGTAGTCTTATTAGATGATCAAATGTTGGTCAGGGAATTAAGCAACTTTGGTGGTCACCTGGATCAGTCATGAAGGAGAAAGAAAGTACAAGAAACGAGAAAACTCCCCATTTGTTGTGGTGAATGCATATAATCGGGTGGGTTTTTTTTTTTTAAATGAAGGAACAACCAGGTAGGCAGACCTCAGTCTCTCCCTGAATATTCTGAAAGAAAATCTCACCTTCATACTTCACATTCTGATCTTTTCTAACCTATGCACAGCCTTTCCAAAAGTGCCAAATTAAAAAGAAAGGAATATTTTGCTCCACAGTCTTTGAACTTTACTTTTTTAGTCTGACACTCTGATGAAATATAGAGGAAAAGACTCTACATTAAATGGACGGATAGATAGATGGAACTTTCAATCATTGACTAATAAAAATGGAATCGACAACATGAACACACAAAACTATCCCCTAACAGCAAGAACTATTAGTAAACTATTTGTCGGAGAACCTTACACACAAAGTAGCAATTTTTTTTTTTGCTATTTTTGAAGAAATAAATTTATCTTGTTTATTTAACACATACTGCAGTTAAAAGCTGTCAGAATGCCCTGGAAATTTAAATAAAAGAAGAGAAATCCATTGGTGGCAAATGTCCCTGTAGTACTGGAAATAGAAGATGAATATAGGCAGTGGTGGGATTCAGCCAGTTCGCACCACTTCGGGAGAACCGGTTGTTAACTTTCTGAGCAATTTGGAAAACTGGTTGTTGGAAGAAATCATTAGGGCAGAGAACCGGTTGTTAAATTACTTGAATCCCACCACTGAATATAGGTTGTGGTTTTGATGGCATCCACATCACAGGAATATGGGTAAATATTCCCAATGTCAGTATTGGGAAAATATTATAGCTAACAATCTCAATGCAATACTGAAAGATATTCCTAAAAAGTAGAATTTATAATCTTATGACAAGCTTTGGTTCTATCTAGCCTAATTATGATAGCTATACTGAAATGTGGCTTTTCTTTGTTAGTTGAATTTTTTTATTAATTGTATCCCATTCTGAAATCTCTTGATATGCACTGAGTTGGGAATATTTTAACAAATAAATAAATAAGCTATGTTTTTATACTGCACTGTTTATGGATTAGGGAATGGTCCTGGGACATTCAATGAATTGAAATTGAATTCATAATCTCATATTTTATTTTTTTTAAAATATAAATCTAAATTTTAAAATATAAAATGCAGTGAGAATATACCTTTTTGTTATATAATTTTCTGTATAAACTGTAAATTTACAAATGGTGGTATACTAGAGAAAATCTGAATTTGACTCTGGTTAATGGATGAAATGGTCCTGAGTTCAAGATTCTATTCTTTGTATCATCTGGGATTAAAATATTCTTTAGCACAATTCAGGCAATTAATAATTATTCTTAAATTGCATTACCATAGAAATTACACATATTGGTCCTTGACATCATGAAAGGTAAAAAGGGTTAACACACATTCATTTATTCATTAAGATTGAATAAAGATTTTTGTAAAAAGAATAACATTTAGCTTTGTTCTAATTTATATGCATACCATCTTTTCCAAATAGTTCAATGTTCAATAGTTCAAATAGTTCAATAGTTCAATGTATTGCTACTTGTCTACAAACAAATCTTTAAATAATTTGGTTTTAATGGTCAAAATGAAGTCCTATTAAAATTAATTATAGAGAAATTAAATTAAACTAAAAGAGTCCTATAACAAATTTTTGGCATCATTTGATGCACAACCTAAAATAATGCGTTCATAGAACAAGCGACGAAGTCAACTGATCAATTATTCTCAATAAGAGGGCATCAATGGAATAATGAGAACAATAAAATTATGGATTAGGAAATCTTCGTTTCTGATATTCTCTATTTAAAATACATATGGGCATAACATATTATTAATTATGATTGTAGTCTTAGTGATTAATTATTTATTGATTAACCGTCTAAACTTAATGAATGAAATGTGATAATAATTATCAAGTAAAAATGTTTTATTAGTACAATTGAATTGTGTGACTTTGTCTCCTTTTTAGTTGAATTTCTTCTGATAGGTTATTGGGTAGTGATTAAATTAAAAGATGAACATGAGATAGCCTTTCCTTCTAATATAATGTGGAAACTTTTATTTGGTAGACTTAGAAACTTTAGTAACTGAATTGTCACATTGTATTAAACTATGAAATTTAACTGTTGCTTGCTGACTTAATCATAGTTATTAACATCATATAATGTTAAATGGTAAATAATGCTGAATCATGATTTATAAAATGCAATGGCTGTGAACAACTGTTGCACTAATGCAGTACAGGTAGTCTGCGACTTACAACAGTCCATTTGGTGACTGTTTGCCATTACAATGGCACTGACTTATGACCATTTTTCACACTTATGACCATTGTGGCATCCCCATGGTGATGTAATCAAAATTCAGATACTTGTGACGGTTGCACAAATATAGGTCATATGATCCCCTTGTGAGACTTTCTGACAAGCAAAGTCAATGGGCAAGCCAGCTTTGCTTAACAACTAATGGCTGTAGTGATTCACTTAACAACTGTGGCAACAAAGGTCATAAAATGGGGCACTTAACAAATGTCCACTTAGCAACAGAAATTTTGGGCTCAACTTGGTCATAAGTCAAGGGCTACGTGTATCAAAGAAACCACATTAAGGCTGAGAGGACTGTCTCAACTCACTACTTTATCTAAAAGAATTACATGGGCCAAATATTTAGTATAAAATATCAGTAGGAGCACAATCTGTACCACTGTTATAAATATTAGTCCTTGTGAATTTGGGTCAGTGTTTTATTTTGCTTAAAATTTGGTAAAATAATATCTCTATTTTTTTAACTAATTGTGATCATGGTTCGCATCGCACCCGCCTTTAAATAAAGATAAAATTATAGATTTGCGAAGAAGAAGAATTGCTTGGGTGTACAAAAATCCAGCTGAGAAGCCTTCTGGGATATTTGTTGTATTTTGCATGGTATCTGAACCTAGAAATCCAATTTATTGTTGCAAAATATTTTAGGATTCCTAAACAAAGCAAACCATTATTTCAGCTCATACGTCTTTACAGTCTTGGTTTGTTTAGGTACAATTAGTCTTAATTCTGGTTTAGAAAACCATCTCTTCCCTAGCTTAGATATATCAGCATGCTTTTGTTCACATTGTTGTTTATAAAGCCATAACTTATTACAGAAAATGTATGAACATAACATATATTTCAGTTCATTTAGAATACTATTTTTCCATTATAAGAAAACTGCAGCAAAAATTAAACATTTCATGAAAAGGTTCATATGGCTTTTCAAAACCTGGATGCTTTCTGAGCCTTCTGAGATATCTAATGAATTCCTTCTTATTTGATGAAATTATGTGCCTATTCCTATGATTTTAGGCACCTCATGAAAAATTTAAAAGGCCATAAAGTACAATAGGTGAAATCATAAATTCTGCCCTTTTCCCAAATACTTAAAAAACACTGCTGCATTCATACCCTTTAAGTCTTTAAACATATCCATTTGGCCAAAAGGTTACATGGCCTCCTATTATGTCAAACTTTCATGTAAAGCTTTCATGTATTCCATCTCCTTCAAAACATCTTATTTTTTTTCCTAAGGCCAAATTATTTGGTCAAAATATTTGATCATAGTGAGTAGTAAACATAAGTTTACCACTGAGTGTAGCATGACAAGAATCAAATCTTAATTACAGATTCATTTGTGATTATTTTTCACGCCAGTCTGAGTAAAAAAAAAAAAGGTATTTATAGTAGACTTTCACTAATTTAAATATTGACAAGAGCAAATGTATTCCTTGCTAGCCACCCTTGTTCTTCTGGGGTTTGTCCTGGATTAAGATCATTACAGCCCCTTTACTGAAGTAGATCTTCAGGCATGTGCTGCTAATTATACTAACTACTAACTCTTTTCAAAAAAAGAGAAGAGGAAGTTAAGTTTTAAAGTATTGGAGATGACAGCCATTATTTTGCTATGCCTCATTTAGCAAGAAAAGCTATGAGCTTCAGGGGAGTCTCCACCTTCTATTTTAATGGAAAAAATTGCATATGGTGTTTTTCTTGGCATCATTGTTGTTTCTTCTTCTCATGCTTAGAATTCTTTGGATTGCCTGATAAGACTTTGCAAACTTTGTAGACAATGGGTGTCAAACTCACGTCATCACAGCAGCATCACATGATGTATCGGGACTTTTCCCCCCTTCACTAAACTGGGCCTGGGCATGGCCAGCGCGTGACGCATCTGGCCTGTGGGCCGGGGGTTTGACAGCCTTGTTGTAGATTATTTGGAAGTAGGACCTAAGCTCAGCACTCTTCTGTGGTTCAGTAAAGTTGTCAGACTTTTTGGGGGAGGGATCCCTCATGAGCCTGAAAAAATGGACAAATGACTTGTGCAGCAGCCACAAAAATAGATTGGCTGCTTTAATGAGTAGCAGAGATATGCTGTGCACATATAAAGTCCACAACATTTCTTTCTAATTAGTCTTTAAATCACTCTATTGCCTGTTTCTTACTAGATTTCCTACCCAGCCATTATAAAATATAGTGCAGTGGTGAAATCCAAATTTTTTTATTACTGGTTCTGTGGGCATGGCTTGGTGGGCATAGCGGGCATGGCAGGGGAAGGATAATCCCCATTCCCACCCCACTCTGGGGCCATCCAGAGGTGGTATTTGCCAATTCTCCAAACTACTTAAAATTTCTGTTACCAGTTCTCCGAACTGCTTAAAATTTCCATTACCGGTTCTCCAGAACCTGTCAGAACCTGCTGTATTTCACCCCTGATATAGTGGTGGTCTTCCTTGTTTTGAGGAAGTGGCTTGCTCCCTTTAGCCTGTATGGTCTTCATGTGCCAATACAGATTATGTATATTGGAGCCTCTCTCGTATATATGGAAACTAAAAACACTTGGTGACCCAGGGAAAAGCATGCATCATTGAAATGGCTCTATTTTAAATCTACCATTACCTTTGCTTCTATTTCTTAAAATTTTAAATGACTCCTTTTAATCTAGTGCAAATTAAATAATGTGGAATTGTTTTTATTTTATATAATAAAATAAAATAATGCAATAATGACCTGTGTTGCTGAAGATCAAATCATCTGCCATGAGCTTTGTGTACTAAAATGATTGGAGAATGACATGTGGCTTTTGACATAATTTTGCTTTTATTATTTGGTAAATGAGCATATATCATTGGTATGGGCATAATTATTATGCTGAAATGCACTTTAGGAAGATATTGGAAAAATGCTAGTTTATCTTGTTCTGCTTATCTACCTGATCCTAATCTAGAGTTTACATTTGCTCCAGTTTGCATAATAAGGTTCCAGTTGTTGTTTCTTTAAACCATTTTAAGACACAATCCAAGCTATGTGAAAGAATGGGTTCTGTTCCATATAAATATTTTTAAATGGGATATTAAATATAAGGTTACTCTAAGGTGGCACCCAAGACAAGCTACGAACCATGAATGGCCTAACTGAATTATATTGATCTCTAAGCCCCACTGGATCACTTACAGCCAGCTATTCTCTCTTAGTTCTACATTACCTCCCAGTGTTGTCTGGGCAATGGAGGAGGAATTGCTTTAATACCACGTTGAGCTCCTGAAGTAAATGCAACTCGCAATCTAACAAATACATAATATAACATGATTTCCATGATTTCAGGCATTTTCCATTTTTTTTTTTTGGCTAATATTATTACATTTAGTAATCTTTCCCTGTTCAAAATCCTTCTTCATAAATTTGAGGTATTTACTATTACCATATTTTTCGGACTGCAAGATGCTCCAGACTATAAGACGCACATTAGCTTTAGAGGAAGAAAACAAGAAAAAAAATATTTGCCTCAGCCTCCATGGCCCATTTGCTGTGGCCCATTTGCCGCTGCCATGGCCCGTTCTCTGCAGCCTATTTGCCGCGGGCCATTCATTGTGGGCCATTCATGCAGGTGCGGCCCTTTTGCCGTGGCCCATTCAGTGCAGATTGCTGAGAATGAGCAGCAGTGGTTGCAATAGGCGGTGGCAGCAGTCCCCATCACCTAGAACAGCTGATTGGCGCCGCACCAACCCTCCTCCCCCCACCGCAATATTTGCTCTATAAGATGCATAGACATTTCCACCCACTTTTGGGGAGGTGGAAGTGTGTCTTATAGTCCAAAATATATGGTACTTATTGTACCTACAGGTAGTCCTTGACTTGTACATACAGGTAGACCTCGACAACAAATGATTTGTGATCATTTTTCACACTTCTGACCATTGCAGCATCCACATGGACACATGATTTACATTTGGATGCTTGACAACTGGTTCATATGGATGACAGTTGCAATGTCTCAGGGTCATGTGATGACCTTTTGTAATCTTCTGACAAGCAAAAATAATGGGGAAGCCAGACTTACTTAACAACCAGGTTACTAACTTAACAACTGCAGTGATTCACTTAACAAATGTGGCAAGAAAAGTTGTAAAATGGGGCAAAGCTCATTAAACAAATTTCTCACTTTACAACATAAATTTTGGGCTCAATTGTGGTCGTAGGTTGAGGACTACCCATATCGAGTTTCTGTTGCATGGTAATGATAATAATATACATGGAAATTTTGAACATATTAGACCTGAATATCCTGACTTTGCGCGGGGGGGGGGGAACACCCTACACGGACCTGCCTATATATTCAGACATTATCTTAAGAGCACGTATGTCCTTAGATAGGACTTGAACTGTTAAGTTTTTACCAATCCCAGACTATGACTCACCCTGATATAATAATAATAATAATGGTATCATCTTTGAAGATCAACAAGGTGTTTTAGAACATTCATTAGTCTATTAAGGTGCTACCCAATGCCTTCTGATTTTTGGATAGTATTGATTTGCATGACTTTTCTCCATGAATGGAAACTCAAATTTAATGTGTCTTCTTTGGCATGATGGACAAACAAAATTAATAAACAAAACATCCTCTGGGAAAGAATCTTTATTTCTTCCTCAGTATACAAGTTTAGCTATTTCATATGATGCCACCTCATCACTGTCATTCAATTTAATTTAATTAACTCAATTTAAAATGGCTGCTTTCTTTAGAAGTCTCTGGGTAGAAAAAACCAACACAAAAGCAGATAGTCAAGACAACTAGAAGGACAAATAATATAAATTATACCAAAAAAAAAAAAAATACAACGGGCTCAACTAATAAATTAAAGCCACATTAATTCCAGTTCTGGGAACAGACTTGTCTGTAGCTATTTGTTGTCTACAGCCATTAAATTATTTCATATTTATTTTTGAAGGTCTTGTTATTGTTTTTCAAGTCTCTTCACATTTGATTGGATCTCTACCACACTTGAGACTTCATGTCATTGTGAATTTGACTTCTGTGGCTATAATGTCCTTCTTAAAGCACTTGTGTTGCACTGTACAAAAATGAATCTTTGGGATGGAAAGCAATTACTTCCAATTTTGTTATATAAGATGATTTGGTGTCTTTGTAATATCCCAAAACACATGTGGATAAAGAGTATTAAGAGATAAATTGGATGAAAGAATAAGCATCTAGCTCTTAATCTCTCCTTCTGTTGCCCATGTTCTGCAAATAGCAATAAGGATTGGTGTTAATAAAATATACACAGAATCATCCTATTCTTACTTCACTTCTTACTTCCTATTCTCTTACCTTCCTCTGAAGTGTTTTGCACCATCATTAATGCAAAAATATACAAGCATCTAGAGAGCACCTGTGCTGTGAGAGACATATATATTTCTTACAGAATGTCCAGAGGCTCTAGAAAACTTAAGGAAGAGCTTTGCTGTGAATTTCCCAATCTTACAAGTCAGGTTTGATCACCTGAGACAGATTCCAGCAGTCAGGCACATTTCACCAGAGTGCATGAACTGCAAATGACTAATGATTAATAGGAATGCGTCAGGTCCACCATTTCTTTCTAGATAAAGACAGAAAAGGCAAAATACCAAAAAAGTAATACCTACCCCACTTTAATCACTTATTTTGTTTATTTATTATTCAAATTTGTATAGTTGCCCATCTCACACAAAGTGACTTTGGACAGGGTGCAGAAATTAAATAAAACAACAAATAGAAAAAAATAGAAAACCCACAATCAAAGCTAAATATTATAAAAATGAACATACAGACCCTAGGCAAAGAGAGGATGGAGGCATCGAAATACAGCATATCTCATTTTAACATCTAATTAAAGTACGGTATCTTGAACAGACAAAAAACATAGCTTATAAAGAAGACTCTGCTGTGATACTCTCAACTTTAAATGGTCACAGTAGAATTTTATTAATCAGATTTTTAAAAAGTATGAATGTAAAAAAAAAAAAACCCAGCATACAGAAAGAAACTAGTTTTGTAGGTAGATGAAAATATTTTTATAAGAGGCAGTCAGAATGTCACCAGAATTTATCTATTGCAGTGTGAATATAAATCAGAAGCAAATGGGCTTTTTCTTTGAGATGGGATCCTTCCCAAGAGCAAGTGTTTATCGACCAAATCATCAATGTGTCAACTATGGTTTATTCCTAGTCCAAGGAACTTGCTGCTAACCCACTCCTCAGCAGTACACCACAGTTTCCTCGTGTTTCTTAATGCTAACTGCTGTAGAAAAAAGGAAAATGAAACTATTTATGATGTGAAACACCTGAATTTGAGCAAATAAAAACTGTTATCTCCCATTTGAAAAAAAGACTATCCAGATAATTATTTATTTAGCAACACAAAGAAATTTTTGTCACAAATTTCTGTTGCTTTCAGTTGTTATTTTCACTCATCTGAACTTCAAAAGTAAATTGCTGTAATTTTTAATGTTTAATTTTATTCTGATTAGATTTACTGTTTTATCTATATTCATAGACATATTAGCTTCTTGTCAATCACAATAACATTATTGCATCTAGTGAAGAAGACTTTATGCTGCCAAGGTTTCATGAATGTCTTCCATATTTCATTTAGAGATAGCATTTTGAACATATTTCATTTAGAGATAGCGTTCTACAAGGGTAAAATGATTGAACATATATATGAGGTGCACGTGGCAGAAAAAGACATTTAAATCACTTATGTTTTCAGTCATTAACAGTTGAATTGATCTCAGAAATGGGCACCCAATAGTGAATATTCTATATAATATGTTCTGAAGGCTTGCCTCCAATCAATGGTGTCATGGTAGCAATTCACTTTGAAGGGTAGCTCCATATAGAATACATTAGGATGGAAGCAATTAGGGCATAAATGAGTACATCAAAATGTAATTGGTCCTGAAAGATTTAATTGGTTTGCTGCTCAAATCTGTAAAAAGATACGTATTGCCATCCATGCCAGCAACACACCCAAATGTTTGCTAGATCATAATTTCCTATGATTCCTTTTCTAAACATTCACTTTCCTGAAAAGAAACTATCTTTAATGCCATGTTGTCGATCAACTTGTGGGTATCATATAAATATGATTATGCTAGCCATTTGGGAAACCACAAGATATTATAGCATGCAACAGATTTTTGCTGAATTTTCCACCATGGTGAATGAAAATTCAATGTAAACTGGAAAAAATATATTGGCTCATTGTTATTTGTCATCATAATTGTGCGATGTATAATGTCTTCTGTTTTTAATTCTAAAGCACCTAGAATACGGTATCCTGGAGAATATCTATCATAATTAAATTTAAAGTATACGCTGCTCCAGAGTTATAAAATTTTAACTCAGAAACTGTATTGTATGTGAACCAGTTTGGTCTAGTAGTTCAGGCACCAGGCTAGAAACCAGGAGATTGTGAGTTCAAATCCTGCCTTAGCCATGAAGGCCAGCTGGTTGACCTTGGGCCAGTCACTTTCTCTCTCAGCCCAGCTCACCTTGTAGGGTTGTTGTTGTGAGGAAAGTAGGAGAAGGAAAGAGTAATTAAGATATATTCTCCACATTGAGTTTATACAAATAATAAAGATAGGATACAAATAAAATGAATAAATAAATAAATTCTAGCTCTTCTGGCATTTACAGGAATAATTAAGGGCATTCTATAATTGTCTCTCCATCATCCATAAGAAGCCTTGGTGGTGCAGCAGACTAAAGTGCTGTTAAGTAGCACTTAGCTGCCAGCTGCCTGCAATTTCTGCGAGTTCAAATCTCACCAGGCTCAAGGTTGACTCAGCCTTCGTTCCTTCCGAGGTAGGTAAAATGAGGACTCAGATTGTGGGGGCAATAAGCTGACTTTGTATAAAAAAGAACACCGCTTAGGGGGGGCCAAAAGCCCTACTAAGCAGGTATATACAAAAGTATGAAGGCTATTGCTTAACGCATTGTAAGCCGCCCTGAGTTTATGGAGAAAGGGCGGCATATAAATCAAACCAATAAATAAATAAATAAATCCAACAATAATATTTCTCTAAAAGGTTGGAGGATTGCAGACTGGGTAATAATAAACAAATTGTGCCTATTTAAAGTAATATTTTTCCTACTTTAAATGGGATAAACTCCAGTTTTCACTTTCTGAGTAGCCAAATAATCCTTTCCCCAAGATTTCCATAAAACATATTTTAGGACTTCTAGGAAATCTTAAAAACAAAACCCATGTACCTATTGGCTCTGTATAAGTAATGCATTAATTGGGAACTGGTACATACGATTTCATAATATAATCATTATGATGAATCTTTAACCCAACTTGCAAACAATTAATTGAGAGAAGAAGCAAACTCATTAGGTAGCATGAGCACTAGAAATATTACACTATATGTTCCTGTGGAGGCTACTATTTGGGTTTGAGATGCAGAAATGAAAATAGAAAGGACAAGCAGTGGAAACAAATATGAACAATTACATACTGCCAGTGGTAATGTCAGATAAGGGCGAATGAAAATAATGCAGGTGAAGGGCCAAGGCAATGAAAAATAACACAGCAAAATGAACACAAAGTACAAAACACAGATGAGCTCAAAACCCAGGAATAGATTCCTTGGAGACCCAATAGCTTAATTTAATAGATAAGATTTAGAACTGGTTCAACTTTCCTTGTAACAAAAGACCATAATTTCTGAGGCTTTTGTCTCAAGAGAAGCTAAGAAAAGCTAAGTGAAGAAGAGAAAGCAATTGTCAATTAGAAAACTTGAAAGCAGCAAATATATGAGATATGGGCATCAGCACAAATTTATTCATAATTTCTTGGAAGTGAAAATAGCAGGATAGATTACTAAATGAACATGCATAAGATTGTGATGTAAATGAAGAACATCCAACATAAAACTTTAATTCCACTTTAACTGCAGCTTTCAACTGCATTTTATAGGAGATGTATAAGAAGTCATAATAACACCTGCTAACGAAGGAAAGATCCTAACTCATGCACCTTAAAAGATTAGCAATGTTTGCATAGGATAAATCCTTTCATCACAGCTATGCAATAAATAATGTAAAGAATACAATAGTGCGTTCATGAATAACATCAAACCCCCCAAAAGAACAGTTCAAACATTGCATTGACGTTTAAATGTGATAAAAGATAAAATAATTAGTACTCATTCATTTAAAAAAAGAATGAATTAAAAAGTGAATTCAAGTCATAGATAACAGATCTGAATTATCTGCTAAACTGTAATGTAATGAGTTTCACATTAGTCTAGCACTGTTTTATTGGTTCACAAAACAGTACTTTAAGGTCAGTAACAGAATGGTGTTGAAAATTGAACTTTCCTCTAAATAATATGTAAAATTGCTTACTCTGATGGGTTACTAATGTACTTTCTGTCCAAATATCTGCTTGAATGCACATATAAATATGAAAACATAAAGTAATATTTTTCCAAATTATATAGCATGTACACCACAATTTTAGCACTGTTTTTCAACAAATGGGGCATAGTCATTTCTAACATAATAACTGCTTATTTCAAACAACGAACTACTGCAATTCTAGCAAAAGACGTATTTTGTGATAGTGGTGTAGAGACTAAATGAAGGTTCAACCATTTGTAGCTGCTCAGTCTTGAGAAGACAAATACACTAATTTTTCATTATTTTTCAGTGAAAAAAAATACAGTACTTGGCTTGGAATGTTTGGGAGTCTTATTGCAAAATAACTCAAATTTTCTCTAAGAAAAATTAGTAGACAATATGTTGATTGAGCTGTTATCTCTTAGCCTAACCCAGCATCATCAGAGTAAGTACTTCCCTTCCATTCAGAAATATTGAGTTGGAACAAAACTATGAAAGACAGTTCTTTGTTGAAAAGGTTTCCAATGGTTGGACAGAGGAAACCAGAGAATTGAGAATGGGGCTTTGATTAGATGCAGTCACAAGTGGCTGAGCAATCACACCCAAAGAGGGTGCATTAAAAATAAATAAATAAATAAATAAATAAATAAATAAATAAATAAATAAATAAATAAATAAAAAAAAAAAATAATTAGTGGCAACAGCTTCAAGGTGAAAAGTGGAGCCCTAGGGGACTCAGTCCCAATTTTTATGCTCTTTCTAATTTTTCTCAATGACTTGGATGAGACAGTTGAAGGGACACTTACAACATTCCAAAACTGGAAGGGTGGCTAATATTTTAAAATGAAAAAAAAAATGTAGATTTGAGCAATAGGCTGAAACAAATAGAATGTAATTTAGAGGTTTTGCAGCTAGACAGGAAAATAAAAAGCACAAATATAAGATGGGCTAAACTTGATTTAGCAAGGCTATGGATTTCCTTGCTGCTAATAAGACCAGAACTGTCTTGGAGTGCATTAAACTTAACATCATGGGAAGTAACTGTTCATATTACTCTGTCCTACTTGGACTCCTTTTGGAGTATGGTGCAGACTTTGTGACACTAAAAGAGTAATGATAGTTCAGAGGAGTGCTGCTAAGATGGTGAAAGGTCTAAAACCAAGCTCTATGAAGAATGGTTAAATGTTCTGTGTTTGCTTAGATGATAGAAAAGTTTGAGAAGAGACATGATAGCTTTAAATATATCAAATGTTTTCACACCAAAGATGAAGTAGACACATCCTCTGTTGGAGGAAACAGAACCAGAATGAATTTGTTAAAACTATAAAGAACATTCAAGCTAGACATGAGGAATAATTGTAATCTCTTAGATATGCTCTAGAGAATCATATATTGAGCAAGACACTCAATCTGTCTGTCTGTTTCTGTCGCCTGCCTATCTCTCTCAGATACAAATCAGATTAAAAACATCCCATTTTAATCAAGTAAAATTAGGAATCATATTCAAAACAATAAAAATAATGCATTATCTGGAGGATAGTTATATTGACCTCTCATTGAGAGCCCACCCTGCTAGAGATAATCAGATAAGTAGATGTTGCTGGGAAAAGGGGAAGAAGGTTTTATTTTTGACCTCTAAGATCCATTCCAATTTTATGATATTACGATTATTAACTGGTAAAATTCTTCTAGACTCAGAGGAAATGGTTTAAAGGAGTTTGTGAAGCGTGCTAGGTAGTAGGAACGTACTGAACAATTGGAGATGTCATCACTTATAAAGAAAAAAAAAATTACTTAAAGAGTTGCTGTTTTGTTCTACAGATTACTTCTTGATGATTTATGAATTGAGACCTACTCTTAGAAGTTTTTAAGCAATGGAGTATTTTAAAATATCTAGTTTTCCATTGTATTTTAAATTATAAACAGGTTTTCAGGATGGTTGATTCTCAGTAGGTACCTATTTGTTTTGATATATGGCAACATCAATATAAGGAAGACATGATAATTCCTCAAACCAAGTTCATAACTCCTCCCCATCCCAATCTAGATATATACAGCATGTACAATAAATTGCAATTTGTATAACAGATGTCTTTCACTGGAGCTCTGTGTGTAAGTGGTAAAAATTTAGTAGATTTTGGAATAGGTACAACAAAGGGAACACTTTCCTCTCCATCTAAGTGTTACTCTCTTTATGTATTTATCAGAAATCTTTCCAAGGCACTACATGACACGATGGGGATTAATTTGGATGTAGTTTAAACCAGCCTACTGTTTACTGAAAAATATTTTTTAGCAGTGAGAAGATGCTGCTGAATGTGGATCTGGGCAAACTGGTGGATCAGAAAGGCAAATTCTGAGGAGAATAACACACTTTCTCTCTAACTTTAGGGGGAAGTATACAAACTCTATAGTTTAACACAACTCTAACACATATCCTTCTTCCCCTCTACTGTAAACACCAAAGTTCATCAGTGATGGTTAGTGTATATGAAGGCTGATGGCCTATATCCTGTCAACAGAGGTCATAGAAGACAGAGGAAAGGGATTACAAATTATGAAGTCAAATGGTCTTCTTCAAATGCCAGCGTTTCTCTCTCAGATCTTCCCCAGGGTCCCACAGGATTGCAACCCAAGCCTTTACCATTGCTTATTGTTCAGTTGGTTAATTTTTTTTTTTAGTCTATGGACCTTATGATTGTTTCGTGCTTGTATTATGAATTATGCAAGCTTCCAATTTCATCGCTACAATGATGTGTCAGCAAAAGCTAGCTTTGTGGCTTTTCAGAGATGTATCTGCTATAGGATGATCCCTTATTTCTATTGTTGAGTACAGAATAAATTTTATGATATTCTCCAGCAATTGTTTTATTTCTAAAGAGCAGAGCAGCCTATGAGACATTATGGGAGTAATATTATATTTGCTGGTCTTCTTTAGTTCATTCATTCATGGTTTTCAGACAAAGAAAAAATACAGTTTTTATCAGTTTTTTCTTTAAAAATGGATATTCGTTCCTTAGGACTTGAAGTAATTACAAAATGGATTTATGGAAAATTTAGTTTGAATTTGATCATGCCATGATCAGTAGAGCAAACCTTTATGTAAAAGTAGTTAGTTACCTTCTTAGAAGATACCATTAGTGGGGATTTGTAGTCATTAATCTCCTTTTAGAAGAAATAATAAAAAGCTCCCAAGTTAAACCCCAGATTAAGGATTGTCAAAAGCAATATCACATTTAATCATTCAAGGATAGGCTTCAGTATTTAAGTACATTTCTACAGAGTGTATATTTTTAGTTTAATAAATGAGATAATACGGTATCTTAACATCAGTGTATACAATGTTATTAAATCTAGAAGTCAGTCATTTTCTATAGGCTGAAAGGCCACAAGAACTTTTCATAGGAATTGTTCAGATTTTCGTATACCAGGCTACTATTTTTAGTTTGCATTTTTAAGACATATTTACAATATTTTAAAAAGGCAGTGAATATGATATACATTGAGATGTACAGCAGATTCTGCTACACTTAGGCTACATATTTTATCTGTATGCAGATTTTGATAATGCTCCCAAATTAAATAATAGTATGAATTCACTGGAATTTCAATAACTTTAAAAAAATTATCATTCATTGTCTATCATTTTTCCATATGAAACAACGTTTTCTTAATTCATCTAAATTAAGAAAATTTTGTACATCATACAAAAGTATGAAGGCTATTGCTTAATGCATTGTAAGCTGCCCTGAGTCTCCGGAAAAGGGCGGCATATAAATCGAACCAATAAATAAATAAACAATAAATAAATAAAGCAAATGCATCTTTTTCAGGATGGATCACTTAGACAGCTCAAAAGCCATATTTTATCCTCCATGTTATTTATGTTAAACTATAAAGTCATAGATATGGAAAAAGTCCTTTTACCTTTGTAAAAGGTAAAATCCCAACTAGGCATTTAGGCAAAAAAAAAGTACAAAAGGAGAATATGTATTAACCTGCTGCCACTTCCCTTATTAATCAATCAATACAATTTAAGATGTTATTGTACCATGATCATGTACCATGAACATTTTATCAATCTGCTATATTCTTTTCTTTCAGTGGGAAATATGTTATTTAAAGACACACTTTTCAAAATGTGTACATAAAAATATTCATTCTTAAAAGAAGAAGAAACTCACATATACTAAAACATACATCAATTATTGTCCAATGCGGGCTACTTCTTATTGAGTTCAGCTTCTAAGTAAATGCTCCTTTTTAAAATATTTGCTGACTTAGTTTAACATCAGTAATGTCAGCCTTTGAGTACCTTCATGAGTGATCCTTATAAATTTATCCATAGTACAGAATACGAGTCATTCACGACTGTCACAGCAACTACAGCCCTTGCCTGAATGGGTTGATATTAGAAAAGCTAAGTGGGGTCTGATCTTATTATCAACTAGGTGAGAAACTACTAAGAAATCACAGAATCATAGGGCTATAGATTGTAAGTGAAAAAATACATCTTGGAAAAATGAAATAGCTAATACTTTCATACTGTAGTCAAAGAAACTATGTAGGCATAGACATGTATTTAGCAACTTGAGGGAGACTTTGGCTTTAATTTACGTGTAGGGATTGGTAACAGATAATGACAGATCTATTGAATTTGGCTTGAGGAGCTAGTTTAGATCAAAATAATGGGGAAAAAAGGCAATATCTACAGAATAGTTTCAGCATTGAGTTGGAACTTGTGAATCTCATTGAGAAGAGAAAGCAGACCCTTGCAAATTATAAGATACATTTGCTAACTGCCACTCTGGAAATAGATAAATAAAAAAGACTGGATCTTTTATTTAGTATAAGTGCAATTACAAAATTATCTCTTACTCTATAATTATGAAAGTTCCCTCTGAAATTTTAATTGGGACCATTTGGAGTAGACAGTTTATCGTAGATAGTACATTCATTGTGGTAATTGCAACTGATCACAACCAAGATAACTTTATTCAATTTTCAAAATCTCTTAATATTTTGCCATTATTTAACATAGTTATTTTGGCATATTCTTGATTGTTGCCTGTCAAATGAAAACAAAGGTATTTTACTGAGTGAGTTATCTGACAACCAGATTCTTTTTACAGAAGATTGATTTTTCCTTGCATTCAAAATCTTGTAATTATTTTTGGTTTCTGAACATTGATTTTATAAACATTCTTAATCTACCTTTTTTCTTCTTTATAAAAGGAAATTTGTTTATAGGCAATCATTCCATTGAAAATAAATTTATTGGATATGGATAGAATGTTTAAACAAAATATTTCCTGAATATTTTGATTTCTAGGAAACCTGAAAAAGAGAAAAAAAAAAAAAACCCTTAGGGATGAAACAATGAAAGCATACGGAAATCAGAGCAAAATTTTATGTCTCCAATCAAGCATCAATCCATTGTTATAAAGGTAGCACAGCACTTTATTTCTCCTCCTTTTTCTTCACCACTTCAACTACAGGTAGTCCCTGATTTAGAACCGAAACCAATGTCCTTTCCAAAGGATTCAACTTTGCAGTCGCTCCCAAACACATCCCCACTGAAACCATTATATGCGGAGTTGAAACCAGCCTGACCAAAATCAACCCCAACGATGCTAACAGAATCAGACTCAAAATCACCAACATCCTCTGCACCAGCAAGCCCACCCAAAAGCAACTTACCCAAAGAGGAACCGACAGCACTACTTAACCTGAAAGAAGACACCAGCATAATAATCCTACCAGCAGACAAGGGAAATGCCACGGTGGTTATGAACACATCTGACTACCAAACCAAATCAACTTACCTACTCCAAGACTCCACATACAAACCCCTAAACACAGATCCCATCACCTACCTGGAAGAAACCACTAGATCCAAAATAAAAGCCTCCCCCATCAGCAAAGAGATCCAGGAAAGAATCATTCCCAGAGAGAAATCATCCAGATGCCCTAAGCTCTATGGTCTCCCCAAGATACACAAAGAAGGAATCCCACTTAGATCCACAGTCAGCTCCATAGGCTCACCTCTACAAAACCTAGCCAAATTTCTCGCCAAACAACTACAGCCCTATGCAGAATCCATCAACTCACACGTAAAAAACTCATTCCAGTTCATAGAGATCATAAAGAAACAAAACTTACAGCCCAGTGATCTACTTGTGAGCTTTGATGTCATATCCCTCTTCACCCAAGCGCCAATCAAAGAAGCCTTGACAGCTATCCAAAACAAATATAACACCCCCAAGCACATCCTAGATCTGACCAACCACTGCCTATCCAACACTTACTTCATCTATAACGGACAAAAATACAAACAAATAGAAGGAGCACCCATGGGATCACCCCTCTCACCTGTCATTACAAACCTCTACATGGAACACTTTGAAACCCAAGCTCTAGAAAAATCTGATCACAAACCCAAACTCTGGCTCAGATACATAGACGACACCTTCATAATTTGGCCACACGGGAAAGAAAAACTGGACAACTTCCTCACACACCTCAACAGCCTACACCCCAAAATACAGTTCACCATGGAAACAGAAGCTAACAACCAACTTCCCTTCCTGGATGTCTTAGTCTACAAGAAATCCAATGGCTCCCTAGGACACACCATCTACCAGAAGAAAACACACACAAACTGCTATCTGCACGCACTCTCACACCACCAGCCAGCACAGATCAACTCTGTAGCCAAGACACTCATCTCCAGAACAAAACGCTTAGCTGACGAACAATACCTTAAAACTGAACTACACATTCTCACTAACATCCAACGGATTCCAAAGAAATAAGATTACCAACCTAATCCAAAAAGAAACCCCCACTAAAATCCAAGACAGAGAACAAGAAAATGGCAAAGCCCTCCTCCCATACATAAAAGGCACCACAGACAGAATCAGCAAGATCCTCCACAAACACAACATCAAGACAGCATTCTGCACAAACCAAAAAATATCCACCATCCTAAGAAACCCCAAAGACAAAATTGAGTTAGAAAATCAAGGAATATATGAAATCCCATGCACCGCCTGCCCCACCACATACATCAGACAAACCAACAGAAGAATAAGTGCACGCATTGAAGAACACAAGAACTCAGTCAGAAAAGAGGAACCAACTTCTTCCCTGGTCCAACACCTTAAAGCCACAGGACATGATATTGACTTTAAAAAGACCAGAACTATCGCCAAAACTGAACACTTTAACAACAGAATAATCAGAGAAGCCATCGAGATAGAAAAACCACAACTGAGCCCAAAATTTCTGTTGCTAAGTGAAACATTTGTTAAATGAGTTTTGCCCATTTTATGACCTTTCTTTTATGACCCACAATTGTTAAGTGAATCATTATAATTGTTAAGTTAATAACACAGTTAAGTGAATCTGGTTTCCCCATTGACTTTGCTTGTCAAAAAGTTGCAAAATGTGATCACATGACCCCAAGACACTGCAATCATCATAAATATGAGTCAAATGCCAAGCACCTGAATTTTGATCATGTGACCTTGGGAATGCCACAACAGCCATAAGTGTGAAAAATGGTCATAAGTCACTTTTTTCAGTGCCATTGTCACTAAATTAACTGTTGTAAGTCGAGGACTGCCTGTACTGGCAAGTGATAGCATTCTCCACTGCAGCAATTCTATCCTTATTAATCTGCTACCTAGACTAAATGATGAACTTTCATGACATAATATAACCTTTGGATTGTTTGAGATGATGGTTTGAACATGGTAAGAAAGGAACTACATTAAACATGTACAAACTCCTTTTTAATATCATTAGTTGTGGCCACTAGACTTTTTGCATGTAATTAGGTTTTAGTGCATAAATAGGGAAATAGTCTGATAAAAGTCAATAAGCTTTTTGTAAGTGTTGTGCTTGATTAGAATCCATATGGCAAATACATATATTCTTTCTTCTGCTCTTATTTCTTTTCTTTTTTGTGCTTAACAAAATGACAAAGAAAATGTTTCTATTTTTTCTGTTATAATAAATGTAGTAATGTAGGATGCACGAATCAATCTTATCTGTGCAGACCCAGCAAAATGAAAGGGATAATGATGCGAGAATAAATTGTCAATGCATAATTCATATTGGACAGTACGCTGTATTGAACTCTATCAGACAACACTTCAGAGCAGAGAGGTTTTCAAAAAACGTCTTGAATTCATCCAACATCAGCGCCTTGTGCTTCTGCTTGGGTGCCAGAAACAATCATTTGGAATGAGCAAAGTGCCATTCCATTCTGTTGCTGAAGCAGAGAAAGGTACCAGTAGAAAGGGCAGGATGTTACTAACCAAGGAAATCTTGGAGAACAAGCCAATAAAAGATCATCCCACTACTACTTTTAAAAATGCTTTATGGTCAGTAAAATGAGATAAATGATGGTACTTTGGGAAGACTAGAGAAATATTGCTTTCTAATTTGGGCCAAGGGTGATGTGATGAAAAAGTGATGAAAAATATACCTTTAGATCTGGGATCTCCAACTCAGATCATTATGAATGTTGTATAAGAACAATTACATCAGCTCAAGGTACTCAAACCCTGATAGAAAAAATTTCCATCAAGAAAATAAAGATTGTTATGGTATGTCTTAAACATATATTTATTAAATTGAAAAGACCTAACCCTAAAAAAAGTTAGCAAGGTGAAGTGTGAAAACTAGATTTGGATTAGCTAGAGATCTCTTGTGTCTGTTTAAATTTAATACTTCAATAAATGATAAAATTAATACATAGTATGTTTAAACAAACTAAGAGTCCATTGGAGTTGGGTGGCCAATACATTCAAAGAAAGAAAGAAAGAAAGAAAGCATGCTTTCTGAGTGGAGATGTGAGCAAAGACATACTTAGAAAAGATAAGAATCTACCCTAATTTATCTATCCTAGTTGGGAATCTATGCCAATTCATATCCAAAATGTATTTTACTCCATATTTCTGCACTTCCACTTTGGTTTTTCATCACCAGTTATAAAGAAGAGTGGGAACAGGAGTTTTTTGTTTGCAAAGAATTTCCTCGCTTGTTATTTCAACAAAAAAAATCTTTTTAATATAATGCCAGGGTGAATTACAGAGCAAACCTTTGTCTTAAAATCAATATATGGAAAGAGACAAATTAAGCACTTTAAGCAGCCTCTGTTACCCTGAAGAACATAAGTTGTTTTTTGTTTTTATTTGATTTATATGCCACCCATCTCCGGAGACTCAGGGCGGCTTACAATGCGTTAAGCAATAGCCTTCATACTTTTGTGTATTTATACAAAGTCAGCTTATTGCCCCCACAATCCGGGTCCTCATTTTACCTACCTTAGAAAGGATGGAAGGCTGAGTCAACCTTGAGCCTGGTGAGATTTGAACTTGCAGTAATTGCAGGCAGCTGATGTTAATAACAGTGCTTTAGTCTGCTGCGCCACCAGGGCTCTTGGAATATAGGAATAAGTTCCTATATTAACATAGGTAAATGCCTGGATTTCAATTTATCAGCACATTTGTGAGTACCACCATGCCATTAACACTATGGTTGTACTTATGTTACAGTCCTTCATGTGTTTTAGAAAGGTTTATGTTTAATTTGACCATTCTCATAAATTAAACAAAGACCAATAATTGTTACTAAACTAGGCATGTGCACATATATGTATGCCACACTTCATTGGGTTTTGTTCTATAATTCTCATTAACTCTCACATCTCTTTTTACAATTCCCTTCACACATTTGCTTTATTCTTTCATATTAACAACTATGATTCTGAATGTGTCTATATGAATGAAGACTATACAACTAATGAGTGAATGGTGATTGACAAATATTTATATGCTAATTAAGTGGTAAGATTTTTTTTAGATGCTAGAAAGTTCAGTTTAACATTTTCTAGAGATGCTAGAAAACTCTAGATATACTGGATCTAGAAAATTAATTAAATTTATAATTAAAAGTAATTAACCATTCTTAATTAATAATTAGCCCATTCTTCTCTATCTCACAATCTCTTTTCCATTTTTGTATTTACTGGTAGAATTGTTGAATAGCATAGTTTCTTTTCTTTCTTTTGAAACTGAATTCAGGATCTAATTCTTTGACCAAAAACTGCTCATCTGTGACTTCAGTCCTAAACTTCATAAATCTGAAAATATTAGTCACAATTCTCCAAACTGTGCTTTGGAGCAGAGGAGAGGCCGTTGGCCTTTAAAATCTATATGAAGTTATTGGGTGAGTCAGTTATGGTTCAGATATCTTTAGCATGCTAATTACCCCAGGTTTACATCTCCACTGTTGATCATAAAGTGATGCTGGCAATGCTGTAACCTGGGGCTTAGGGCTATAGGGGTTGGAATGGGAAAGAACAGACTGACACTGAACCTAAGTAAAATGGAATTCTATTTATACATTTGTGCTCTCTGTCAAAAGAAGTGCTATTTCTGGATGGATAGAGACTAGCTGTAAGGGAATAGGATCACAATTTGTTCTAGAGGCACCTTTGCCCAGTTTTGACTGTCTAAGCCAGTGACGGAACAAAAATCATGACTTTGAATGTTTCCATTTTAAAGGTATATTTGAGATTATAATAATAGAAAATAAGGGTATTTGTATTGTAATGTTTAATGTTAATTTATTAATGTACCTATCATCTTGCTGTCACAATTCTGAAATCAGATTTGCTGCAGCTATATTTTTGAACTTTTTAAGTTGTCTCCATATAGACGTTGTTTGCAAGAACAGCAAAACCAGGACTATTCAGAAAGTTATGTTTTACCTGAGGAAAAAAAGAAGCTACTTACACTCATAGACTTCAACTTAGATAAAAATCACTAACAATAATTTTTCTCTTCATTAAAAAAAAACAACCCAAATCCACTACAATCAATTCTAGTATTCTTCACCAACCAGTAATAAATTATATCATCACTGCCTGCCCAGCCACTGTTATTCTTCACAATTTCTATTAGTGATTTTATTGTTTTATGGTTCTGTTTTATATGATGCATTTGGATAGTATAGACTTACTGAATTATTCAAGAGCTGAACTGATCTGCATTTCAAAGGTACTAAGTAAAACAAAACATAAGAAATTACTTACTACAGGCAGCAGGAAATCAAAACTTTATTACAGAGAGAATATTCTCATTAATATGAAATATTGATTCCTAAGGCTGGCAAAACAATGGCTTACACTCTAAAAAGGACTGACATAAGGAAGTGTATGGAAGAATATGAAAAATATAAAGATTTATTTATTAAACAAAGAGATAAAAATCTATTTTAAAAAATCCTTTCAGTACCAATTTCCACTTGCATCCTTCTTTAGGTATTTTCAACTTGACCAAGGAGAGACTAAGAAGAAAAGGAAAAAGGAAATTTTTTTTCCTATGTTTATGCACGAAAGGATACAATGCAATGCCATTTGTAGGATATGGTGGCCTAATTTAAATATCTGAGACAAATTGACTTGAGCCGTTTCACAATTCAAAATAAAACAAAACAAAAATGTATCCCCAGGCTATAACTGTTTTATTTTTCTGCAAAATAAGTAAAATTATAAAAATTGTATACAGTATTATAATACAATACGATAAAATATATACAATATATATTATATTTTTGGTTAAATATCTTCAGTCAAAAGAACTGTTGTTAGTTTGTTTTGTTTGAACAGTAGAAAAAAACCAATAAATAATTTCTTCAACCTCTTTTAAGCCAAGAAATAGCAGGATTGCAGATAGGACAGTGTTGTGATGCTAAATTATTCAATTTAAATTGTTCACTTCCTGCCTGGACTACTGTAATGCTCTCTACATGGGGCTCCCCTTGAGGAGCACCCAGAGGGTCCAACTGGCGCAGAGTGCGGCCGCGCGGGTGGTTATGGGAGCAACATGGTGCTCCCGTGTGACACCTCTCCTGCGCGAGCTGCACTGGCTCCCGGTGGTCTTCTGGGTGCGCTTCAAGGTTTTGGTCACCACCTTTAAAGCGCTCCATGGCTTAGGACCTGGTTATTTACGGGACTGCCTACTACCACAAACAGCCTCCCACCGGCTGGTACGCTCTCATAGAGAGGGGCTCCTCCAGGTGCCATCAGCCAAACAATGTCGACTGGCGGCCCCCAGGGGGAGGGCCTTCTCTGTGGGGGCACCCACTATCTGGAATGAGCTCCCCCCAGAGATACAGAGGATCCCGGATCTGCGCACTTTCCGCCGTGCTCTTAAGACCCTCCTATTCCAGCAAGCCAGCCTGGCCTAATTTTCTCCCCTATTTTATAATTCTTTTAAATCGAAATTTTAATCTGTTTTAAATTATTGGGATTTTTAATTGTCTTGAGCTAAATTATTTAATCTGGTTTTAATTATGTTTCTAACTTTTGTATCTATGTATTTTATTTTGTGCCTGTTCACCGCCCTGAGTCCTTTGGGAGTAGGGCGGTATATAAATTTAATAATAAAAAAAAAAAAATGACAGTTCAGTTTTCTGGGATGCCAGGGGGGCTGACTGAGCTAATCAAACAATTCAGCCACTCCTAAAAAGACTTCTCTTATTACTGACCACACTTAGTTGTGTCAGGGTTCTGGCTTGTTGGCAGTACTCAGTTAATTATTTAGCAGAAGCCACAGAAACCAAAAACAAGAAGTGTGATACAGTGCTACAAAGCAGGTCATAGAAAAAGAGGCTGGCATGGAAAAATTGCATTCATACTTTTGCTGTCCCCAGTCTTTAGAACAGTAAATGTTTCGGTTAGGACCAGTATTAGGCTGGCACCTATTCACATATTACTGAGAGACTTGAACTTTGTGTAATAATACATAATTTGAAAGTAAGATTTGATGCAAGAGCATCCATATTGAGAAAAAGGAGAAGAACTTCTGGGAGCAAAGTGGCTGGCCACATAAAAAACATTGTGAACTTAGACACTGAAAGAATCCCCAATTAGTGTCAGCCTTATTGATCCTCAAAAGATCTCTACAAGGCAGAGAGATTAATGGTGAAACCAACTGGTAACTCCCCATAGTAATGTCAGAAAGGCCATCAAACCAGGGGTGCTATTTAGCAGGTTCTGACAGTTTCTGGAGAACTGGTAGTGGAAATTTTGAGTAATTCGGAGAACTGGCAAATACCACCTCTGGCTGGCCCCAGAGTGGGGTGGGAATGGAGATTTTGCAATATCCTTCCCCCGGGAGTGGGGAGGGAATGGGATTTTGCAGTATCCTTCCTCTGGAGTGGGGTGGGAATGGAGATTTTGCAGTATCCTTCCCCTGCCACGCCCACCAAGCTACACCCATAGAACCGGTAGTAAAAAAAATTGAATTCCACCACTGCATCAAACCATTCAATTTACCACCCACATCATGCTTAGAGACGGGGAAATATACCATTGGGTATTGTAAGAAGATGTGAAGCCCTTTGAACTTGGTCTCCTGTTTGCAAAACTGCTTCAGTGGGTACAACTTGACTGAAACCTCCTTGGATTTTGCACAATCCTAATGAAAATTGAAATACAATAGATATATGTAGTTATCATGCTTTAGGAAAAGGTTTTTCAGGATATTTGTCTGAAAAATAATGCAGTGGAATATTTAATACAGGATAAATACTTCAGAAGACTAGACTGTTTCAAAGTTACATATACGGTAACTTTTAAAATGTATCCATACAAAATAAAAATCAGTTTTGAACTTTTTTAAAAAATAAAGGAGCAATAAAAAATGGAATTACTATTAACATTTTTACATTAAAATATAGATAAGGCAGCCTTGTCAGCCTATTGTCATAAATATTTGGCTAGAAAGTCTTGAATTCTTTTATTAAACTGAAATTCTTGTTATTTTTGCCCAATTCCATTTGTAATTATTATTATTTGCCAACAGGTGTATAAGTAGAACTGTTTTTATATGTATACAAAAGCTACATTTCATGAATCTTATTAATATGATAATACATATAAACATAAATACATTCCTTAAAATCTTTAAAATATTTTCCTTTTTTAAAAAAAGGCTTTTGCTAGTCTTGGTGCATTTTGAAAGAGGGACAACAATTTGACAGTGTATTTGCATGGTATTAATATACTGTTCAGTCTAATTTAAATGAGCAATCAGGTATGTTTTAGCAATGAGTCTGTCATAAGATGCATCATTGAATGAGAGAGATAATTCATGTTAATAGAGAAAAAAAATGTAAAATAGCATGTAATGATAGTACCTTAGCAAAAAAAGAAGAAGAAAAGGAAAGGAAAAAAGAACTATAGATAAAAATAAAGATTGTGTAACTCCATAACGTGATTATCTGCTATGTATTGTTTCAACAGTAGGTCTGGTTATTAGAAGTGAATTTTGTCACTTTACATATTCTTTCATATTACTTGCTATAATTTACTTCCTTTTGGATGTAGTATACATTTGCTCACCAAGATTAGTGTTGACTTTGTCTCTGCCTGTTTTTCTCTTTTCACCCTCTCACTGACCCCTCCCGCCACCACTCCGTTTCTAATAAGTAATTCATTTGCACCATTCTAATACAAGGTACAAATAAATACCTGTATACAAGGTCTCCACTGAATTCTCAGTCTCAAGGCAACATTTACATTTAATAATCTTGAGTCAGAAGATTAATGTTTTTTCCCTTGTCTTTACCAAGGACCTCTTCACATAATTGTGGCTTTCCTATGCAGATCTTTAAGGCAAAGCAGAATCAACATTTAAAACACTGACAACAAAATTAAATTATGGGGGGTGGGGGAGAAACAAGGGAATTCCACCCATCTTTAGAAAAAACATTTCACATTTTCAAAAGCCTTTCAGCCAAGAGACTGTTTCAAAGACCATTTTTTTCTAGCCATTAGATTACAATTTAATCAACAGAAGTTTGGGTCTGCTTTGATAGGAGCAAAGCATCCTGCTTTGCACCAGGATGTAAAAAACTTCCTTCATCTTTGTTCACTTCTTTCTCAAATTATGCAAAGAAGTTTCATAGGTTACATGAAGTATAAAGTGGTGCCTTGGCACTCAACTGCTTTGAAACTCATTGGATTTGGTGCTCAGCACATTTTGATGTGAGAATTTTGTTGTGGGACTCACAGTTTGTTGGTGAATTTGTTGGTGTCTGCTCTATGACTCAATACATTATTCCTTATGGGGAAAATATGTTTGGTACTTATAACTTTTGGTATTCAATGCACCTCCTGGAACTAATTAACAACAACTACTGAGGTAGCACTGAGGCAGTAATTTTGACTGTCGTAAGGAAGTGTTTTACAAGATGAGAGGCTTAGCTTTGGATTTTTGTCCTGAACTACATGTGAACTGAAGAATAAACTTTATTGTACAAGCCTGTATTAATGCAAAACTTTTCATAATGTTATTCACGTTATAATATAATACAAATATAAATCTGTAAATGTACAATAAACTTTCTTCATCACATTCATTCTCAGTGACTTTCTTGAAAGAGCAAAATTTCTGTCTGAATATCACCTGCTCAAGATAAAAGCAAATTGTTCTTCTCAAATTCTCATTATTGCCACATTTCCCCTTTCAGAAGGAATTCTGCGAAACAACCTTCCCGTCTAAAATATTGTAACTTTTTAATCAACTCCTGCTGAATTCCCTTTCTATGCAGGACTCATAATGGCGTACTTCCAATCACCCTGCATAGATGCAGATTACAGCAGTTCTATTCTTTTATATATCCCTAACTTTTCTAAAAAAATCTCCTTCCATTTTTCCTCTCCTTTAGTTTCCTTCTGACACATTACCAATTTTTTTTTAGTTTCAGTCATTGCACTGGAGGTTTCTGTTTGCTGTGGTGTTATATATTATTTAAATAATACTTTTTGTGCATTTTCTCTGTCAGCATTTTATAATATTAACACTTGCTGTTGTTGACTACATACTTTGAATTGTCATTATTTTTGAATAATTGATTTATGTGCATTTTTTCACTCATAGCCTCTTTCATTTTATCATTCTACAAAGCATATTTTCATATTTCTGCACCTTTTCAGAAATGTTAATTTTAGCCAATCTTGTCCCTGCTTCTTGAATTATTACCAATCAAGTATATGTAATTATCACTAACCACTGACTCCCTATTTTCATAAACTTCTACAACAGTCTACATCAAATCAATTTATAATCTGACATAGCTTTTAGGCCTTTATTCTTAGTAAACTAAACCTTTGCTTCCTCACGTTCATTCATCACCTCTATTCCACAAAATCAGACTGACTTATTCACATCTATTGCATTCTTCCCCTTTCTCTTAAATTTATAAGATGCGTGTGCATGACTTTATGTTTGTGTCCATGGGTATTTGTGTTTGTGCAATCATTAAGTTGTGCTCTTTAACTATTTGTTTTTATATTCCACATTTGAATCTTCTATAAGCCATGGTCATCATGCAATCAGTATTTTCACTTAGTTTTTTAATAATATAAAGGCAGCATAGACAACGTTGGTAACTGAAATCACATTCATATAGAGTTTATTTGCTGTTTAACAATATCAAATAGTTTGGACATAGTGCATCACCTAGGAAATGTTTGGTACATTGTTGCTGTTTAAATATTATTGCTTTTTGTACTAGTGAAAAATGGTTTGACAATTAAATAAACATTTGCCTTAATTGTATTACTAATTATTAAATCATCATTAATTATTATCCTAACTTGTTTAAAACCTCAAATTGCTCTGTTTATCTCAGGAGAGTCAAATAATAATGACACATTAAAGATGATCTCACATGTGACAAAGAATCATAACACCGTAGTGTGGTATTTGTCACATGAACAGTGTACTTGCAAGGAATTATTAAGAGCTTGGTAGGTTTAATTTAAAATAGCGAAGCTATCCAAATATGTCCTAACATATCTTTATCAAACACATAGTGAGTGGCTTTGGATTGAAAGTAGCTGATAATTCTTTTTCCAAGTCTTGTTATACTGTATGTTGATGTTATATATGCTGATGGCAGCAAGACTACTCTATGCAGAGAAATGGAAGGTCACCTTGATCCCCACAATGGATGAATGGCTGCAAAAACAGATGGAGTTAGCAGAGATGGCTAAATTGACTGTTTTGATTAAAGAAAAAAAACACAAATACCTTTATTTCTATTTGGAAACCACTTCTGGACTTTGTGCTTGAGGTGGAAAAAAAAATAAGACTTTGATTTTTTGATTTTGGGTTTTACTGATTAGATAGATTGGTTGTTATAGAAATGGCTAGTTTCTATTATTATGAAAAATTTAAAAGTTGTGAGTAGATGTTAATGCATTACTTTACTGCACCAAAGGAGTCGGAAGTTAATGCCTTTTCTTTTTCTTTTTCCCTTGCTTTCCCCCACTATCTATTTCTCTTTATCTTTCTTTAATTTTGCTCTTAATTATTGAAGTATTATTTTTTTAAATTTTTTATTGAAAATTATTAAAATTTACAGAAAAAAATATAGCAATATGGATAGCATTGCAGAGAGTGATATAATACCTATAGCGTTTTAAAGCATCAATTTTCGCCTAGAGATAATACAAACCTTCATTAAACCAAATCATCAAAAAAAGAAAAGATTATCCAGAAGAAAGAATTCTCAACTGCCATGCAATGCTCCTATAAATATTTACCCACATTCACACTAAGATTAATATTTTACATTCTTCTTAAGATTTCTTTTTTTGCAGCCAAGCATACCACCTGTCCCAACTCCTATATAACCCCGATTCTTGTCTATCTCGCAAAAGTCCGGTAAGCTTGTCTGCTTCTGCACAGTCCATGATCTTTGCGGTTAACGTAGCCTCCGATAGAATATTTTTGATTTCCATTCTTGCGCAAACGAGATCCTGGCTGCAATGATAATGTGGAGAGCGAGATACCAATTAGAACTGTTTAAGTTCTCTGGTTTCATACCTAGTAAAAATGTTTCCGGGTTCAATTCTATCCTACATCCTATGATTTCTAAAATCCATTTTTGAATTCTAGCCCAATATTCTTTTGCTCGGGGACAGGTCCACCAGCTATGAAAATAAGTTCGCATACCGGCATTGCATTTCCAACAAACTGGAGAGGTTCCCGGGAACATCTTCAATAATCTATCTGGAGGCAGGTGCCATCTATACAGCATTTTGTATATACAGTATTTTCCTTATAGGAAACTGACATTGTTAGTTGTAAGGTTTTCCCCCAAATTTCTGCCCATTTTTCAAGTTCAATCGAATATCCCAAATTTCTCCCCCAGGCAATCATTTTTTTTTTTTAATTTGATTTATATGCCGCCCTTCTCCGAAGACTCAGGGCGGCTTACAATGTGCTCAGCAATCATTGAGTCCTTGATAACCTCCACTCCAATCCAATCCATTAAGAGGAATTGATACAGTTTGGATAATATCTTCTCATCCTTCCCCAACAAGATCTTATTAAGTTCTTTTAGGGAATTATAAATTCCTCCCTTGTTTTTGTCCTGAGCTGTCCTGGATTGGATCTGATTGTATGTCCACCAATCTAACTCATAGCCTAATTCCACCAGCGTATTTCGAGATTTTATTTTGCTTAAAGGATCCAACAGAACTTGGTAAGTTAATGGTTTATTTCTGTTATAAAGGGTCGGGTGTATCATCGCCTCTAGAGGGAAAAGCCAAATTATTGAATATTATTTGAGAACATAGAAGCAAATTAGAGATGATAGGAAGAAATCAAAAAGCCCTACTAAGCAGGTATATACAAAAGTATGAAGGCTATTGCTTAATGCATTGTAAACCGCCCTGAGTCTCTGGAGAAGGGCGGCATATAAATTGAACTAACTAACTAACTAACTAACTAACTAACTAACTAACTAACTAACTAAATAAATAAATAAATAAATAAATAAATAATTTTTCTTCTTCTCATCTAAAATAAGGATGGGGGGTGGTTACTCCTGGAATCTCAACAATAAAGTAAATTATATTTACTCTCTTCTTATCCCTACCTTAAAATTTATTTAACAGTTTGATAATAAACAAGATTTTTCTTTTTTTAAAAAAAGATCTGTGTTCATTGGTTGGTATTATTCCCCAAGGGCAGAGATTAGCAGAATGTTCTTTCATTACTTCTAACTTGGACATAGGGACTAAAAATAATCTCCTGTGTATAGTGATTGCAAACACAATCCATATATCAAGCCATGTTTATTTTTGGATGGACTAATGAGTGATAATCAGAAACACTAAAGTACTTGACTTTGAAAATCATGAACTAAAGTAAATCATAGTAACTATATCAAAAACAACATGGAAAAAATAGATAATTTACCTTAATCAAGTCAATCTTATGCTTCTGGGAAGTTTACAAGCAAGCCAGAGTTAACTGTTTTTTTTACTGTGTCTATCTGCAATCCACAATACAATTTATTCAGAAAGTTAATAAACATGAAAGCTTCTTTTGCTGTGTTGGAGTGTTTATGGAAAGTGTCAGAAAAAATCACTTCAGGTCTTCAACTAAAATTGTCATGACTAGGCCATGGGTATTCTATACGAAATCCAACAGTGAAAAAGATGAAATATGTGATGTGATACCACAGTGTTACTGAAGCGATTTGTGCTTACAAGTAAGTAAGGGATTTTCAGAGCCATGATGGCGCAGTGGTTAGAATGAAGTACTGCAGGCTACTTCTGCTGACTGCCGGCTGCCAGCAGTTTGGCAGTTCAAGTCTTACTGACTCTAGGTTGACTCAGCCTTCCATTCTTCCAAGGTCGGTAAAATGAGGAGCCAGATTGTTGGGGCAATATGCTGACTCTGTAAACCACTTAGAGAGGGCTGTAAAGCACTGTGAAGTCGTATATAAGTGCTATTGCTATTGCTAGTATGACATTACAACACATATTTTGACATTTGTCACTGTATATCTCTTCCATGGACATCTATGGAGATATAATGGAAAGTCTATAATAGCATCTAAAAAGCTACAGGTTTTTGTTAATTGACAAGGAACTGTGGAGCCATATTTAAGATTCTGTCACTTGGCAGAGTGTGTGGAATTTCTGACAACTAAACATTTGTCACATCAACTGCTTTCCCTAACTAAAAAAAAAATGATATAGAGAGTCACAGGAACACCAAAGGTCTGTTTTAAAAATGATAGAATCTGGAGTCAAGAATCAAGCTGAATCCTACATTAGTTATTTTAGAAAATAACTGGTTTTATCAGATGACAATAAAAAAGGAATCAATAACGAATATTTGTAGCTCAGGGCTGAAATGAGGAGTCCTTGGTGTTCTTTGAACTTGGCTGTTTTCTTGCAGACATTTCATTACCCAAAATAATGAAATGTCTACAAGAAAACAGCCAAGCTCAGAGAATACCAAGGATTCCTAAAAAGAAAAAGAGAAGAATTTGGGGTTAGAAGCTACTTAGAGCTCTGTATTCATTGCTAACAATGTAGTTATCTTTTTCTTCTAGGTATGGAAATAATTTAATTTAAAAAAATAATATCTGGCACTTTTTTCATAATTAAGGAATGGAAGTTTATACTGTATGAAGCAATAGTTTTTTTGTGATCACTAAAATTTTGAAATCAAGCCAAAGCCATTTGGTAATGAAAGGAGTCATTATAAAGAGCGTTATTCTGCATGTCGAGAAGAATGGGTAAAAAAGTAAGGACAGACTATAGAGACATGCATATGTGTACAGACAGTAGAGATCACCTTGATTAGATTTGCATTTCTAACAGCATGTACTCTTATTCCCTCTTCTTTGTCAGTCTGGAATCCATTATTAATTATTTGATGGATGATTAACTTTTTGAAGGAGAGGCTGAGGAGTGATTCAGTGTTCTGGGAACAATCTGCCAGAAATTATTGAAAACATGACATTTTAGGTGGGCTTCTGATTTGTATGCAATGTAATGTGAACATTTTGATTGGTGTACACAACATTACTCACAGTTCTTATTCAGCTGCTTAGAATAATTTGGCTAATTAATGGATTATAAGAAATACATTGTTTTTATGATGATATTAGCAACCTTTGTATAGTATCTGATTTCAGACTAACCTGGGTTAGGCGAACGTTCATAAAAAGAGACAACAAATAAAGATAGTCCTCAACTTATAAATTTTCATTTAGCAACCATTCAAAATTGCAAAAGCATTGAAAAAAGTGACTTATGGTCAGTAGTCCTTTCACTTATGAATGTTGCAGTATCCCCAAGGTCACATAATCAAAATTTGGATGCTCGGCAACCAGCATGTATTTACAATGGTTGCAGCATCCCGATGTCATGTGATATGCATTTGCAACCTTCACAACTGGGTTCCGACAAGCACAGTCAATGAAGGAATCTCTTTACAACTGCAGTGATTCATTTAACAATCATGGCAAAAAAGGTCATAAAATCAGGTACAACTCACTTAGCAACCATCTTGCTTAGCAAAGGAAATTTGGTTTCCAATTATGGTCATAAGTGGAGGAGTACCTGTAGCTCGAGAAGCAAATAATTCAAATGATGGGATAGATTCTATTAGGAAACTGCTGAATTCTACTGCAGTCTTTCATTATGCTTCTGAGTCAGGACATCTGCTTGATTTAGGATTATTTCAGCAGTATTTAGAAGACTATTGGGTTTTTATCTTCAATCTAAAATATATGTCATTCTTTTTATATGTTTACATTGAAAACATTATATAGGCTGCAGAACTAGAAGAGCCAAAATTGGTGAAAGAAATACTAATAAACTTAGATATGCAGACAATATTTCTTTGATTTTAGAAACCGAAGACCCCTACAAATGGTTAAAATTTTCTAGGTTCAAGAATTGAGTCTAGAAACTGGATGTGGAAAAGAAATTGCTTAATTTGCTTAACGCACTGTAAGCCGCCCTGAGTCTCCGGAGAAGGGCGGCATATAAATCAAATTAAAAAAAAAAAAATAAGGTAATAACAAGAGGAAAAAGACATTGAGAGGTCTAAACAAACATCAGGACAGACTAAAATATCTCAATCAATGAAAAAGCTAAAATGGTTAAGTTAATAATATTAAGTTATGATGTCTAGATTGGAAGGTCACACTTAACATAAGACCTAGAGTAAGATGATTAACTCTTGTCCAAGGAGGTTTACATTCATTGGACAGTCAACAGAACCATCTGTTCAATGCTAAAGGAAATCAAGACAGAGCACTTAGTAGAAACAAGGATCATGAAACAAAAATTCTCATACTTTGGGGATACAAAGAGGGCTAATGCATCTATGGAGAATGTGATGATGCTGGGAAAGGCAGATAGAATACGAAGAGGCAAACAGCCATGAGGTGGATAAATGGACCTCACAGAAATACACCTGCAAATATTGCATTATGTGTCAAGAGGGAAAATGGCTTAGAGAACTTTTAACCACAACAGTCTCATTGTTGTGTTTTATCTTGTTTATTCAGAAAATAAATTGACTGAAAGTAGCCTTTCTCCATGAATTTCCTGGTTGAAAGGGTATTTGAATTAAACTTCCTCCATAGATGGCCAGGGGGAAAAGAAGGTTATTTTGTATTTTTAATAGTGAAGGAGAATAATAAATTTTCACTTGTAGAATTATCCAGCTGACATATGTTGTAATTCTGTATGTGCCACCAAGAAAAGGCAGAATTCCTTATTCTTTTCCAAGACCGATCCTAACTTTGTTTCCAAATCCAATCCTCAAAGGATTAAAATGAAGCCATACATTTCTTATATGAATTTTGATTATTTGAATTCCTTTGTGTAATATGACTTCCTCAGTACCTAAAAAAATTATTTCCCTCCTTCTTTAATGAATGTAACACTGACACCATATCTTGTTCTTATCCAGTCCAACTTGATTCTATGATCATCCAATCCTAGATTAATAGCAAGGTTATAGTTAATCAGCCTCTAGTCCAAGGTAAACAAGTTACCATCAAGCATAGCCATTTTTACAACTGTTTTGTTTTAATGTTTAATTTTTTGCAGATATTCTTTTGAAAACAGAAGAGCCTTCACTGACTTACATACAGTGTAAGAACCACTGCACCACAAGGGCCACTTTTCCTACATTTACTTCACTTCAGTAAAGCAACATAACAAATGAAAAATTCTGACTGCCCAATACTGCAAATGCCAGTAGGATATTGGCAGTAAGGAGGATTATTGAGGAATCGTATCTGGTCATGGTTTTCTGGGCTACTGTCATAGAAATTATGGATTAATTTTAAGCATAGCTTCTGAAAATTCTCTTTGGAATCTGTTCATGACTCTTGTGCAATGGTTTGGAAGCAGCAGAAGCAATGTTATAATTGTGATGTCACATAATAGTTTAAAATAACACCTTCATTATAATTCTGCAGAGGTCAAGGTGTTTTAAGGTGAGAGGCTCCTAGCACTGTGATGCCATTTTTCTTCCTTATCAAATTCTTTTCTAGTAAGAGAAAAAGCAAAATGGTAAAAAAAAAAATGCAGATGGTTACAGCAGAAAGATATTGGCAAAAATATTGGGCAGTAAGGTTGTTTAATAAAATCTTTGTTTGCACAGATTCACAGTTTAGTCCCTCTGGCAGAGTTAAAGTATGAAGAGTCACATTACAGCCAAATCTTAAATCATATTAAATATATTAACTTGGAAATAATTCCAATTCTTTTGGGAACTTTCTCTTTGGAAATTGCAGGCTCTGATCAGAAAGGTGTTAGTTCAGTTGAACGAGATCCTATCAATACAGTATTGCTTAAACTCGTGATGGTGAACCTATGGCACGGGTGCCACAGGTGGCATGCAGAGCCATATCTGTGAGCACACGAGCATTGCCCTAGCTCAGCTCCAGCATGCATGCGTGCCCTAGCTAGTTGGTTTTCGGGCCTTCCGGGCCCACTGGAAGTCAGGAAACCACTGGAGCCTGGGGAGGGTGAAAAACGGGCCTACCGGGCCCACCAGTAACCTTTTTGCTGTCATGTGCCAAAAGCAGGGGGGACCACAGGGGGTTCACACGTGCATGCGCAGGGGGGGCAGGGCATGGGGAGGAATTGAATTATGGGTGTGGGCACGTGCGTGTGCGACCCCCCGCACTCCCCCTTTTAAAGTTTAGCCATCACTGGCTTAAACTGTTCCTTTCATTCAAAATTTGTTACTACCGGTTCTGTGGGCATGGCTTGGTGGTGGTGGGTAATGTGACTGGGCATTGCCAACTTTTTTTTTTTACTTTTAAAAGCATTTTTTCTACAACCTTAAGAGGTTGCAGAAAAAAATGCTTTTAAAAGCCTCTGATGATCAGGCAACTCAGCTGGGATTGTCAGAGGTTTTTTAAGGCATTTTTTTTCTACAGCCTCTCTGGCTGAAGAGCTTGCAGGGAAAAAAAACTTTTAAAAGCCTCTGACGATACCAGCTGAGCCGTGCAATCAGAGGCTTTTTTTTTTACTTTTAAAAGCATTTTTTTGGCTGAAGAGGTTGTAGAAAAATGCTTTTAAAAGTAAAAAAAAGCCTCTGATGATTGCGCGGCTCATCTGGGCATGGGGGGGGCAGGGATTTTTGCTACCGGTTCTTCGAACCACCCGCCACCATCGCTACCGGATCAGGCGATCCGGTCCAAACTGGAGCATTTCACCCCTGCTTTCATTACTTAAAAATGTTTTCCATGCTGATTCCTATTAATTGTTTGTAAGAAAAGAAATGTCACATTTGAGTGATGCTGATGTACTTATTCTGATTAATTCTAAATAGGTTCCTTATTTTCTACACTTTCCAAACTACTCTTCCTGGGCTGTTGTCCCATATTCTCTGTCCATATTACCCATGATACTTTCTTGCCATCTCTCAGATATATCTGCCTCATTGCATTCCCAATATAATATGATAGTAGATGGTTGGTTTTACTTCTCATTTCTTGAATTCCACCCTGGATTGATTTCTGAATAAAAAAACAAGGCTTATGACCAGAAGGTGAATCCAAAAACTAGTTTGGCGAAATGAAAAAAAAATGGTCAGAGTCATAGTTGTGAATGATTTCATTAATATAGTATAATATCTAGCTTGCTTCCTCAGAAATTTTTTTTATAGATTTACTTATTTCTCAAATAATGTACTTATGATATTATGACTAAAATCTGGGAAAGAAATAAGGTTGGTGTAAATTTTCAGGAAAAAATACCATTTATTTTTTGTGGCCGCTTACATTTATTCTTCCTTTTGGCTGTTCCTGATATATATGAAATAAACCATTATCTTGTTAATTGTGATTTGTTGAATGTGCCACTTTTGGCTAAGAAAAACAATGGTTCATAATTGCTAGGTTCTCATAACATGCTAAGACAGTGCCCCTCCAAATCCATCATTACTTCCCATCATGTGTGAATTTAGCTAATGAAGTTTAGTTTCAGGATTCATTAGAATGTTGTAGAGCACGGGTATCAAACTTGCGGTGTCATGTTGCTGTCACATGATGCTTTGTGACATTTTTCCCCTTCGCGGAGCTGGGGTGGGTGTGGCCTGCATGTGTCACATCTGGCCCGTGGGCCACCAGTTTGACACCCCTGTTGTAGAGTCATGTAAATCTCTTTTTCTGGATTCCATATTAAGCAAAATGATATTGCCTATTTAGTTTGGGGAACTCATCCCAATAGACCAGTTTTCCAATCTATGGCCTTTGTGTTCATAGGATTGACAGTGACCTTTCTCATTCTTCATGTTTCAGCCTGCTTAGTTTTAACATGTTAAGTTTTATCATGTTAAGCTACAGTTGGTTTACACAAGTCACTCCATGATTTACATACCTTAGCTGTTAAAGCCTAATCTCATATATTCGGCTAAACCAAAATCAAAACATATTATGACTTACTGTTGATATATAAAACCAACCATTTGAAAGTTCAGTCTCCATCTATGTTGAATAACAGCTTTTTCAAGAGAGAAAAAATACACCCTCTGTATTCATATGATCTTAGACATATTCTTGATAATATTCTTAGTTATTTGCTATAAGTATTGTGAGACTAATATCTACAGTACGCCAGGGGTGTACAACTGTGGCCCTTTTACAACCTGGCCAAGCTGTCTCAGGAATTCTGGGAGTTGAAGTCCACAGATTGTAAAAGGACCACAGTTGCCCATCCCTGATCTAGGCCATACTTTCAAAATGCTTATCTCAACTGGACTTATATAAATTGCCTACCATCCAATAATGAAGGCTACCTCAATTTTAAAATCTAGTTTATTAAAAAAATGTAATTGATTTTATAAAAATTATTGACTCTGGCAGGTTGCTTCTGGATGCTGTCATTTTCTGTACTATCAGGGGAACAATGTGTATGCCTAAAATGCAAGAATTAATTACTATAGGGAGATATGGCAGCATTTCATTAACAAGTGATAGGAAGCTTAAAGGTGCACATCAAATGATACTGAGTTAAATTAAGAGTATATAGAAATATGACTAAGCATATTGTGAGATGTAAATGCCTTATTCCCTAATGTGTAAATAATGTATATATGGGACATCGGGGGTTAACTTATTCTTTGGTTCCTAATGTATTCATAATTCACCACTCCCATTCTTGGCTCCACCCCTTGTATATATAAGGAGCCACCTTCACCATTTTCCTTGCTTCTATCTGTGAATATTCAGTGAATATAGAATGCCTGTTATAATTAAAGAGAAATATATTTAAACCTCTAACTCTTATTATCATTATTGAGTCTGATCCTGAAAATATTGCAACAAGCTGGTAGCAGAGGATGGTTAATTGACTCAATAAATACTTAAAGATGTCTAAGAAAGATAGGCCCAACACCAGGGCCTACAGCAAAGGAATAGAAACTGAACAAGAAATAATCAACGAATCCACAAACACGATTTCGAGAGAATCCGAAGAATACACCACTGAAGAAGAAGAACTAATAAATGAAAATAATGACCAGGAGGAAATCGAAATAGAAAATAACGAACTCAGGTCAGAGATATTAAAACTATTAAAAAGCCAGAAGAATGATGAAAGCCTCATCGCGAATCTCCAAGAAATGCTGAAAAACAGCGGAGCAGCGAGAGAGAAAAACATTGCTAAAGAGAAACCCAAAGACCAAAAAACTGTGAGTGATATGACTACAGAGAAAGTCGTTATGAAAAAGAAAAGATGTGATCCCGCGCGAAATTTTGAATGGCAGCCATCTTGGTTCCAACAAGCCTCCAAAGTGAGCGAAGCAGAGCCAATCAAAATGCTCAGTTCAAAATTTCTGGCGCGAAAAACGTTATCAGACAACGAAAGCGAAAAGGAAGATTCAAACTCTTCAGAAGAACCAGAATCAGAAAGCGAAGACGACTTAACGAAATCCCAAGTAAAGTCAGCAATGAAGACGCTTTTTGCTGCATTTGGGCCAAAATTAAAAATTTCCAAAGCGACAACGAAGAAGCTAGAGAACAAGCCGATACCTCAAGACCTGCACGCTCCCATCCTGACTTCGAGAGCGACGACGCCCGAGCCCAGAGAGCCATGTCGATTCCGCCCTACACCGCAGACCGGATCAAGTACCAACGCACACAAAAGAAAGAAAAGAGCAGTCGCCGCCATCAAAACTCCTAAAACCGAGCCAGAAACCGACTCGTCTGAAGAGGAGCGGAGCGAGCGAGCTGCAATGGAGAGAACCTTCCACGACGACGCCAAAGAAGAAATGAGCAACGCGCATGTGCGAAACTACGTAGACGGTCCGGAAAGACTTGAACTGGCCAGAGAACCGCGCAGACTCGTTGCGAGCATCCCCATGCCGTTTTGCAATTTCCTGCACTTGCGAGACCACGGACTACCTCAGGTTGTAAGTAATGGACAAAATAATGTGGGAAACTTACCCAGTGACTTCCCAAAACTTAGAGTTGATGGCATTAATTTGCAAGAATGGTATCAACAGCTCCAGGTTGTCTTTATGAAAGAAAATTTACTATTCTTTATCACTAGTCCTCCAAGAAGACCTTGGACTTTAAAAATAGATTGTTTACATCATAGAGCATTTTTCTTAATAATATCTAGCGTGTCTCCTGCAATGTATCATAGCATCAAACCAAACCTAACTGTTTCAGAAATAATTCAATGCATGTTTAATCTGTTTCACAGCGATAGTGTAGCTACCACTACAAGAATGTCTAAGGATTTCTTTTCTTCCAGAGTAAAACCAGGGGTTTCCATAAGTGAGCATTTGATATCTCTAAACAAAATAAGAGCTGAGCTGCATTTGAGGGGGGAAGTGATTTCAGATCAAACAATGAAAAGTGTTATTATCAATTCACTTGATTCATCATGGGATAGTTTTATGTCACACTTAGACACCATCAATCTAGGATATTTATCCATAGAAAGTCTATCTAACAAATTGATAGCAGAAGACAATTCAAGAAAAAATCGTTCCAGCAATCACACAGAACACAAATCTTTTAGGAAGGTAGCTTTCCAGGAAAAATACAATGAAGCTTTTAAATGCCATAATTGTGGGTCCAGAGAACACAATAGAAGAGACTGTCCCAAAATCTCAAAGGAGAGACATAGGTCAGAGTATAGGAGCAAATACAATTATAGACAGTCTTCCACAGATAGACATAAATATAGAAGCCCACCAAATTACAGAGATAGTAGAGGGGGTAGAGAAAATTCAAAAGAGAGAAAATCTGGTTCACTGAATGGACTAAATAAACAAGACAGCACTAAAACACAACAAAATGAGAACAATAATTGGCTTATTGATTCTGGGGCAACCAACCACACCACTAATAACAAAAATATATTGTCTTCATTTACAGAAGATAAATTTGTAATAAAGGTAGCTAATCAAGAAAAGGTTCAAGTATTAGGCAGAGGAAATGTGACCTTGCCTGGCCTAGGAAAAATAGAGGGGGTATTGTTAATTCCAGAAATACCTCATAACATACTAAGTGCCATAAAACTAAGCAGAGATTCTGACATCAATATAGTTTTCTCAAAGGGGAAAGCAACTTTAGAGAAGGACAAAACAAATGTAGGCACTGTGATGATTAAAGGAGGCCTACCCTATCTAATAACAAAAGAAAGATGGTTACATAACATTGATTCAAATATGGAAGATTGTATTGAGGCAGATGATGAAAATGTTAGTAACAGTGACAATGATGAATGTAAAATATCTCATGATCACGCAAATACACACAATGAGAAGAAACCAAGAATAGGTAAACCAATTCATGATGAGTGTGCTCACATCTTGCATAGGAAGTTAGGACATGCAAGTTTTCCTGTAGTACAAAAAATGACTGAACACGCAGAAGGTGTCAAAATAAAAAATTGTGAAAATTATTTGGAATGCTCAGTATGTAAATCCACTAAACTAAAAACTAGTCCCAGACCAAAAAAATCCAACAGATCAACTAACAAAATTTTTGACTTAGTACATATGGACCTAGTTGGTCCATTAACTCCATCAATCACTTATAGAAAACGTTACTTCCTAACAATAGTAGACGATTACAGTCGCTATGGTTTTGTTTACACATTAAAACACAAGGATGAAACCTTTCAGAAATTTAAGGAATTCTACAAACGCATAGAAACACAACATAATATCAGAATAAAACAAATTATGACAGATAGGGGATGTGAATTCATGTCTAAAGAATTCTCCCAATGGTTAAAGGATAGAGGAATGCTACATTTCACGTCTAGTCCATTTTCTGCGTTCCAAAACGGGATTGCAGAGAGAAAGAATTCCACACTACAAACCATGATTAGGTGCACATTAGAGGATGCTGGTTTAGGCAAACAATTTTGGTCAGAGGCCTTACATTATTCGAATTACACTCAAAATAGAACCTGGTCCAGTATTGTGAATAAAACACCATATGAGGTGATGTATAATAGGAAACCCAAATTAGCACACATGCACATATTTGGAGTCACTGCAGACGTACACATACCTAAGCAGTTGAGAAGAAAGGGAGAAAACGTATCCAGAAGATTAAGATTTATGGGATATGAAACTGGCACCAAAGGGTACAGATTCATTGATAATAATAACAAATTTATAGTCTCCAGAACAGCTGTGTTCCATGAACAGGCCAATTGGTCTAAATTACATCTTAATGAAATATTTCCAAATAAATGCAAAGATACAAAATCTTGTGAGGAAGGGACAATAGAAAATCAAAATATCAACAAAAATAAAAACAAAACCAAAACTTGGACAAATAGTCAGCACAAAATAAAGACAGACACATTAACAAAAAAGGAAGCAAGATATTTGCATGATAACCATAGCAAACCCGAAAGAGCTATTAGAAACAATAGAAATCAAGTACCAAATAAATACAGAGATTACATAATGCATATGGATGGTGAACAAATGACACCTAATACATATGAGGAAGTATTAAAACTCCCTCGTGAAGAAAAGGAAAAATGGGAAATAGCTATGAAAAAAGAGATGGAAAGTTTGCAAGGATTAAATGTGTTTACACCTGCGATTGCACCTAAAGATAAAACGATTATAGGTACCAGGTGGATTTATAAAATTAAGAATCTAGAAGGAGGCAATACTCTATACAAAGCTAGATTGGTTGCACAAGGTTATGCACAAAAATATCCGGAGGACTACACTGACACATAGTCCCCCACAGTGAGAACAGAGAGTGTTAAAACAGCTCTAGTAGTGGCATCTGCACTCAATCTTGATGTATTTCAATATGACATACAGACTGCGTATTTACACGCAAAACTAGATAAGGAAATATATGTAAGAGCACCACACAGTCAATACACTAATAAGAATGAAATTTGGCTATTGAACAAGAGTCTATACGGATTAAAGCAATCTGGCAAAAGATGGTACGATTGCTTGGTAAAAGTACTTAAGACCATGGATTTCAACGCTACCACTGCTGATAACTGTTTCTTTGTAAAAAAGAGTGATGATCACATTGAATTTGTGTTAATTTATGTAGATGATATTTTATATATAGGAAAACACAAGGAGAGAAGAGAAACCTTTGTAAATAAGCTAAACGAACATTTCTCGTTGAAATCTCTAGGTAAAGTAAACAAATACCTTGGTGTACAAATTAACAAAACTAGAAGGGGATTCAAACTTACTCAGAAAGATAAAATCATTGAACTTCTGAACAAATGCAATTTAAACAATGCCAAACCCTGTGACACTCCTATGCAAACTGATTTCCTTAGAAACACTGATGAATCTTCCCCTGAATTCAAGGATAATACATTTTATAGATCAGTCATAGGTTCACTTCTTTATATATCTAATTGGACCAGGCCAGATATTGCATTACCACTCAATTTATTGTCAAGATATGTTAGCAAACCAACAATGTATCATTGGGAAGCAGTCAAAAGAATTCTAAGATATCTGAAAAGTACATTAGACTTTTGCTTAGTATTAGAACCTAGTAATGATAAAGAACCAAAACTTACGTGTTACGCAGATGCGGATTGGGCTGGAGATATATCATGCAGAAAGAGCACTTCTGGTTATATTTTTCTATTAAATGACTGTCCAGTTTACTGGTACACTGGTAAACAAGAACTGGTAGCCACTTCGACCACAGAAGCGGAATATGTTTGTTTGTCCAAAGCTGCAAATAACCTTGTATGGTTTAATGATTTGATTTCAGATGTTTGGAAAAAACCTGCTTTGCCTTTTGTTATGCATGAAGATAATAAAGCAGCCATTGAAATATCCAGATCCGATGCCATTGGACAAAGGTCCAGGCATATAGATATAAAATTTAAGCATGTGAGACAATTGTCTCAAGATGGATTTATCAAAGCAGTGCATTGTGATACCTCTGAACAATTAGCTGACATATTGACGAAGCCTTTACCTTCTAAACAGCACAAATATTTAACATCAAAATTATATGTCTTATATTGTCCTGAATCTGAATGTAATTGGTGTTGTATAGCGAACCGGCATTTAGAGGGGGATTTGTGAGATGTAAATGCCTTATTCCCTAATGTGTAAATAATGTATATATGGGACATCGGGGGTTAACTTATTCTTTGGTTCCTAATGTATTCATAATTCACCACTCCCATTCTTGGCTCCACCCCTTGTATATATAAGGAGCCACCTTCACCATTTTCCTTGCTTCTATCTGTGAATATTCAGTGAATATAGAATGCCTGTTATAATTAAAGAGAAATATATTTAAACCTCTAACTCTTATTATCATTATTGAGTCTGATCCTGAAAATATTGCAACACATATGTTAAGATTGTATTATATATGTCTTCTAGAATGTTGTCAATCTAGCCAGAAATGAGAGAGTTCATTCCTAGAGGCATCGATGCTGCTTATTAGGAGCCAAAATTGTGCAGTTGTGATATATGACTGGGAACATGTTTTCATTTGAAATTGCATAGGGACTGCAGTATCCACAGTGTGACATATATGCGCTTCCTAATCTAGGAATGTTATATAAAAGAATAAATTCTCTAGAGGAAGCATCGTTCATTTAGCCTTTTGGCAGCAGCCCCTCTGATTCCTGGCACCATGTTTGGCCACACTTTCAAATGTTTATATTTTAGCAACAACACACTATTTAAAAGTACCTTATTGATGAGGAGCAGGATCTCAACAAAATTGTTAAAATGCAGTTGCAAAGCTTAGATGCTTTCTAAAGCCAATTATTTTGGAAATGGTCCCAAAATAAATGATTTGGAGAGGATCTTAAAGTTTAATACGTCTAATGCAATATTTCCAGTGGTCATGCTGAATGAAAATATTTTCCATTCTAATTTGTTGGGAGATTGGAAAGACTGGTTGAGGTTTTCTGTGTAAAAAATGAATGCACCTCCATAAAAAAGTGTCACCTTTTTCAGTATTAACCACATACACCTTTCTAGATTTTAATTTTAAAGAAGCTGGAAACTCTAATACTCTAGTTCTAAGTTGCTTAACCTCCACACTGGCATTACAAGCAAGATCAGGATTGCATGCATCAGTAGTGATCCTTGTCCTCAAAATGCAGTAAAATGCCTATAAAAATTCCATTAAAACAGGAAGATTTACTTAGGACCAGATTCATTTATGATTGCTTGCTAAGACAATGGCCTAGTGCTGTGATGGCGAACCTATCGTCATAATGGTGGGCATGCAAGCTCAGTTCCGGTGTGCATGCGCGTGCCGGCCAGGTGATTTTTGGGCCTTCTGGGCCCACCGGAAGTAGGGAAACAGGCTGTTTCCTGCCTCCAGAGGGCCTGGGAGGGTGGGGAAGGCTGTTTCCCCCTAGGCTCTGGAGTATGGGGAGTACGGGGAGAGCAAAAAATGGGCCTTCTGGTCCCACCGGAAGTTGGGAAATGGGCTGTTTCCGGCCTCCAGAGGGCCTCTGGTGGTTGGGGAAGGCCATTTTTTCCCTCCCCAGGCTCCTAGAGAGGCTCTGGAGCCTGGGGAGAGCAAAAAACAGGCCTACCAGGCCCACCGTGCCATCACATGCCAAAAGCGGGGGGAACGCAGGGGAGTCACACACGCATATGTGAGGGGGCAGGGCACATAGAATTATGGGTGTGGGCACATGTGCGTGACACACACACCCCGCACTTCCCCTGATTTTGGCATTCGATGGCAAAAAGGTTAGCCATCACTGGCCTAGTGGATCAGGCAGAGGCATATATTTCTTTAAATATCAATTTGTGTTTAATTTGTCGTCTTCTTTTGAAGAACTTGCAATAAGAGAATTTCTGTTTTCAGTAGGTAGGTCTATATATATATATATATTTAAAATAAGATCCATTTACCTGTAGAAGGATACAGGTAAATACACGTAGGCCTTGGATCATGACAATTTGTTTATTGATCATTCAAAGTTACAGTGATGCTGAATGAACGTTACTTATGATGGGTCCTCATAATTTTGGCCATTGTGGTATTCCCACAATCATGTGATCATGATCCAAGACCTGGATGCCTAGCTCACATTTAACAAGTCAATGGGAAAGCTGGTAGGAAATAGGAAGTCATGGTGATGTGGAGCTGTTGCTTAATCATCCACATAATCCTCACTTATTGGCAGCAATAATTACCATTGCTAATTAACACTGTCGCATGACATTACATTTTATGACCGCATCATGTAATGACAGCAACCAATATCAGCAACCATTGTAACTCAAAGACTACCTTTAATGATACAAGCATATGTGAAATATAGAGAGGCAGTTTGGTGTAGTAGTTAAGGCTTTAGGCTACAAACTAGGAGTCTGTGAATTCTAGTCCTATCTTAGGCACAAAGTCAGTCATTCTCCCTCAGGTATTCAAGGATTCATTTGTTTGTATTCTTGGCTGTCCATTGTATTCTCAGAAGTCATCTCAAACATCCAGTGTCAAAAGCATAAATATTTTTTCTCTCCTGGTTCTTCAGTCCAACTTTTGCTTCCAAAAAAGTTCCCCACAGGAACACCGTTTCTTTCACATTTCTGATTTTTTAGGTAGAGATACATCACATAATTGGTATGTTTTTTCCCATGGCCTTCATGGCTGATCTACCACATCCTAGGTTGTATATTATTTCTTGACTGCATCATCCTTTACTGTTGAGAGTTGATTCTATCTCTCACTTCGATAGCTCCCTTGTCACTTCTAAGGCTCATTGTGCTACCCATTGTCATTAGTTTGGTCTTCTTTATATTTAATTTTAGTCTCATATTTTCACTTTGTTCCTTGACTGTTAATATCAGAGCTTGCAGATTCTTTGCATTTTTGTGTCATCAAGTTATTGATGTTTTGTCTTGAAATGTTAAAACCAGGCTCATCTTCCTCTAATACAGTCTCCAATTTCAACATATAGGCTGAATAACAAAGAAGAGAGTACACAGTCTTGTCTCACTGCTTTGCCTACCTGGAGCTAATCTATTTCACCACGTTCTATTTATATTGTGACTTCCTGACCTGTATATAGATTTCACATGAGATGTACTTTTTTTCTTCTCACATTCCACAGCTTGATATGATCAACGTTAAAGGCCTTTCTATAAAATGCTTCGATGCTTTTCTAGTCCCACTCTTGCTACGGTTAATTGTACTTTTGTACTCATTAATGGATAGGTGGTCAAAGTTTATAATTAGAAAAGTTACCTCAGTTGTGGAAAGTACTGTAAAAATACCATTTACAAAGGTCTAAGAATGAGAGCAAAAAAGCAACTTTTACTCAACTTTTTGGGGAAAAAAATAAAACCATTTATTAATAACAGTTGTTGCTTGTTTTTATTTTTGCCAAATCAGATAAGAAAAAGCTATAAAAGTAATATTGTACACATCTGCAGAAAATTATAAGTATCCTTAATAAGTTTAAACTATTTTATCTTGGGACAAATATTTATGAATTGGGAAAGTCTAAATGTTTGGACCAAAGGGTACTAGAACAAAAGAACACATGAGCATTTAATGCAAGAAAATCATTCTTATGACTTTACACTAGGGATTAATTCATCTCCCCTCCGATATAATTCCTTTTTTGTGTTTGGGTAGGGGTGGTCTTTGTGCAATCAAGGTGAGTGTTATACATATGTTTATTAGCTAGCTGGAAGGAACAGTAGCAAAAAAGTGAGAAGTGGTAAGAACACTCATGGCACAAGTATGATACTGTAAGACTTGAGGACAAAAATATAAAATACTGATTGTGTGAAATGTCTACAATAAGGAAAAAAAATCTACAGCATGCTCTTAAACTGAAACAAAATATGCACAAGCATATTGACATGCACAAGTGGGTATCTGACATGTTTCGCTTATATTTTTTCCCCAACGGAAAGATGTGATTGTGGAAGAGTTCTATTCTTAAAGAATGAAGAATGGAAAATCCAGCTGGCATGGTAGCAGATGTTTGATGTTGTCTTTACTTGCTTCCCTTTATCCTTTAAAATTATCTAGACGGGATCATTTGTATTAGATAATAATCTAAGAGACACACTTTATTCTATCTAAAACAGATGTATAAGTAGCTAGAAAAAACTATTCTATTTCCATTCCTTTATTTGAATGTTTGCTCAAGCTTTCTTGACCAAAAATAGTAAACCAAATCGTCATTTTTAAAAATCCTTTTCTTGTCATTGAACTCTCTTACAATACAGCTAATCCTCGCCTTACAACAATTCATTTAGTGACAACAGCATTGAAAAAAAGCGACAGGACTTATTTTCACATTTATTACCATTGTAGTGTTCCTGAGTGCATGTGATCAAAATTCGGACACTTGGCAACTGGCTCATATTGATGACAGTTGCAGTATCCTGAGGTCACGTGATCATCTTTTGTGACCTTCTTACAAGCAAAGTCAACGGGGAAGCCAGATTCACTTAACATCTGTGCCACTAACTTAACAACTGCAGTGATTCACTTAACAACTGGGCAAGAAATGTTATAAAATGGGGGGAAAATCACTTAACAAATGTCTCCCTTAACAACAGAAATTTTGGGCTCAATTGTGGTCGTAAGTTGAGGAATACCTGTATATTTTGGCTTAGTGCCATGAATGAAACCAGATTCCATATGCATATGTAACTAGTTTCATATTTTATGAGATTGATTGATTTTGCATAACCAATGCAAAAAACCAAAGTGGAAATACTTTCAAAAACTTTCATCTTGCAGCCTCTGTGGAAATGGCTGAAGACAGCTCTGCAAAAATTTAAGCTGGTGATCGCAGAGAATGAAGAGCAGTGAGTAGATTGACTCTTCATTAATTCATCTCCAGATAGGTAAAAGACTTGAAATTGCTCACTAGTGCCCCAGACAGCTGCCTTCACAAGGAACCACAGGCCAGTGGTTTCCAGTGGGCTTAGAGTTCTGGGAAACTAGAGAATAGCCAGCTTACTCAAATGATGGTTTTAGAAGGCCAGATCCTGAAGATGAAACTCAAATACTTTGGCCTCCTAATGAGAAGGAATGACTCACTGGACAAGAGCCTAATTCTGGGAAAGATTGAGGGCAAAAGAAGAAAGGGACGACAGAGAATGAGGTGGCTGGATGGAATCACTGAAGCAGTAGACTTGAGCTTAAATGGACTCCAAAAGATGGTAGAGGACAGGAGGGCCTGGAGGAACGTTGTCCATGGGGTTGCAATGGGTCAGACACGACTTCGCAGCTAACAACAACAACAAGGGTTTTTCAGCTAGTAGGAATCTTTTGAACTGACATTTCAGTTCAGACAGTGAGTTTTCTACAATCTTTAGTGAAAAATGTTTTCAATACAAGTTTTAACAGGTTAAAATTAATTTTGGGGAATAAACAATAAAAGGGTGATTAAAACTTTGATTTTTGAAATTTACAAACGAATGAAGACCCCAAATAAATTTGAAATAAGATTTTGGAATTGATTATAAAGGATCTTTGTGGAAAATGCTTTTGTTTTTGTTTTTTTAAATGTAAGTTAAAACTTCAAAAATTAGATAGCAGTGGGAATTATAGATTAGGGTTAGAGTTATATGGAAAGAAATAAAATGCTAGGACATTATTTGAAGGAACTAAAGATCAAGATTACCAGAAGTAAAAGAAAATAATATAAGGTTGGTTTATTTGACCAAGGTTAAAATAGATATGTTGTTATCTCTGCTACCAATGGACTTTTGCTTTCATCAGAACAGAAAGTGATGAGGATTTAAAGATTCATAGATAAGAGACAGGATATAGGTAAAAGAGATCATTAATTGTATTTTAAAAGAAGGTGATACGTCACTAAAGTAATTTGTATTTGTGATGAAGAGGATAGTTGCTTCTTTATATATTTCTTTTTTATTGTATTCTTATTTTTTTCTTTTTTCTCTTTCTCTTTTTTCTTATCTGGAGCTATTTTTCTTCTTATTCTTTTTTCATTTATTTTTATTGTTGTAATAATTAATAAAATTATTATATTAAATTGTATTTTGCAATGGCTTCCAAGGCAGTTACTCAAGATAGAAAATATGCCCATCTGGCTAAGTCTAACCTAAGGAGAAGGTGAATCAGGCACTCTCTTTAAAATATGACCCCAAACCTCATCCTTCTGTAATGCTGCCCTAATTCATAGGATCGTGGGATTGATTCATAACATAATCTAATAGTTGCTGTTGCACTATTGAACTCTGGATTAGCAAAGTACATTAGGCATAAATTGTTTCTTGTGTGTTTTAAAGCAAATTACTTATTTTGTGATGTGCAGTTACATAGCAAATACATACATAACGTAAAATATATTTAAATCAATTGCATCTGAAATTATTTAAGAGTACAACATTAGAAACTGGAAGCAATTTAATTTTTGGCAGTCATTTCAAATAAGCACTTGGATAATTTTCCAAAGACAAGCTATTTCCAGCAAGTGCAAAGGGCACAGTGAATGAGAGAGTGTTATCCAACCCAGTTTAAGTGAACGTTTTAATTACGATGTAATGTATGAACAAATGTAAATCTCTGAGTGAGAAAAATAAAATAATATTGGCAAAGCCAATAAAATAATTTGCTATAAACCAGGGGTGCTACAAAATTGCTTGGATTTAGTTTGCAAGCAATTACAATATAGTAATTTTTTTGAAATTTACATAGTTATTAAGGTGCTAGAAATGATAATTTCTGCACCATGTACATTTGTGTATAAAAAAAGTGTTACACAAAAATTTTCATAATTAAATTGTGCCTAAGGAGAATGACTGATTCAAAATTACCCCTAAACATCCATGCATCAGCATGGAGTTGAACCTAAATCTTGTCCATCCAGTGCTTAATATTGGATCACACTGACGATAGATAGATAGATAGATAGATAGATAGATAGATAGATAGATAGATAGATAGATAGATAGATATTTTATATAGCTTGCTTCAACATTACTTGTGAATGTATTTCATACTGCCCAAAAATTTGCAACAAAATGCAGCAACAAAAAACTTTCCATCAAAATTACTTAACATTTTGAGTAGAACAATGTACTTATTTTTGGATGCAATGATAAATAGCAAGAGCCAGCTGCTTTAATCTATAATCATCACAATTGCAGCCAGGATTTTATTATTGCTACTAATTCAGCCATAGAATGGGTGTCTTGAGGCTTGGAAATCATGAAAAGATGGTCCGCTGGCTTCAGGTTATTTTGCAAAATATTACTTTTATTTTGGCAGCCAGCATACAGTGGAAAGCATTCGGTTAAAAATTAATCTTAGTACAGATTTATATAATTAATTGTGACATTGTCTGAGAAGTTCCCAATGCATTTGTTTTATTCTCAGCAAAAGAAGAACATTGTGAAATTTGCCGATAGTATGAAGTTATGAGGTGACAGCTACAATGTAGTTGTAGTTATCTATATTGAATCTAATTTCCTTTCTGGAGTTAGCCTAAATATCATATACTATAAATTGAATCATTAAATTTTGCAAGATCCTAACATCATTTAACAATGCTAAGAAAGCTGTTATGTATAACTATTTTTAGCAAATTAAGCTAAAAATAATAAGGATAGAGTTGTAAGAAAAAGATTGTTTGCAACATTTTAATAGATTATTTTGAAGTAATAGTATAAAATAGGAATGTAAATAATATTGCTAGCGACTGGAGTTGATTTGAGAAAGAAATGGCTGAAGCTGTAGAGTCAGATTATAAAGATAATCTCTGGCTAAATTAAAGCTCTGGGAGAAACATAAGATTCAATCAACTGCTGCAGATAATTTGATCTCAGGGTCATATGTGCCTTAAATTAAACTCCTCTGAACAGGATCCAATCTGAATCATTAAAACATTTCATGCACATTCTGTAATCATGGTAAATACCCCCCATTTGCGCTGGATCTACGATTAAGTACAGTGGATGGTAATCCCTAATTGCCTGTTTTAAAGTACTAGAATTAAACTAGAAAAAAGATCTTATTTACCTTGCCAAATTATCTTATCTTGGCAATGAAAGAATTTATCCCAACAAAGTTGTTTTAGCTATTCTCTATTCCGGTGCTTTTCTTTATCATGAATTAAACTTGTATTTGCATTTTTAAAAATGTCCATGTTTGTATATTTATGTGGTTTTTCAACTTTGTCAGGCTTGCCTGGAATGCAAACTGTTCACTAGTTTTGTAAAAGCTTGTAAGCTTATTATCTTTTGGAAAAAATTACCCAACTATAGGATTGGCACAACCTGTCATCCACACACAACATGCCGGAGGCTGTGGTCTGTAAGTGATTTACATTCTACATGCCCTCATGATTCTTAAATCTACAAGTCACTTTAAATGATTATTTAAAGGTTATATAGGTAGTCCTCATTTAGTGAATGCCTCAAAGGTGATCATTTGCAGTTACAATAGTAATAAAAAAAACATTGTGATCAATCTTCACATTTATTAGCTTTACAAGTCTGAAAAACAAAGGAAAGTTGAAGTAAGATAATAATCACAGTTGTGGTTTCACTTAGTGGCTGCTTGGCTTAATGACTTAGTTGCTGGTCCCAGTTGTAGTCACTAAATGAAGACTACCCGTAATCAGACCATGAAGACATACACGTTCTACTGGGTTGGAGAACTCTGAAAACTGCTTTATAAATATTTCAATAGTTTGATTGATTATGTGCCATCAAGTTATTTTTGACTTCTTACAACCTTATGGGTAGATTTTTCTCAGCCTGTTCATCTGCTGGTTAGCTTTTTCATGTCTTTCTCTCCACTTTTCCCAGCATCAGAGCCTTTTCCAGAGAGGTGGGTCTGAAGCAGTGGTGGGTTCCTCCCAGTTCGGGCCGGTTTTGCCGAGCCGGTAGCAGTGACAATATAATATCACCGAACCGGTTCTGCCTCCCCACCACCCTCACCCTCCCACCCCCACGTTATTCTTACCTTTTATTTGGCCCCACCCCCAATCTATTGCTGCCTCCTGAGTCCCAGCTGATGGCTAGAGGGAAAAAAACTGTTTAAATTCTTGCCGCAGGGCTTCAAAGGGCCGCCCTTCAGCTGATCAGTGTTAAAAGAAAACAAATGAGTAGACCGGTGCCTGCAAAAATACATGAGTAGATCAGTGCCTGCAAAAATACATGAGTAGATCAGTGCCTGCAAAAATACATGGGAAGACTAGTGCCTGCAAAAATACATGAGTAGATCAGCGCCTGCAAAAATAAATGGGTAGATCGGTACAGTTCTGCAAGCAGTTAAAAGCCTGGTAGACCAGTACCTCTGCTAAATCCTAAATAATTGTCACATGACCATCAAGCCACGCCCACAGAACCAGTAGTAAAAAAATTTAGAACCCACCCCTGTTCCGAAGTAGGATAATTTGAACCTGGATTTATTTGATGGCCCATTGGTTTATTTTCTTGGCAATCTGTGACATTTCCAGTCTTTTCCAACACCAAAGTTCAAAAGTGTCAATAGCCTTCATATCCTGCTTCTTTAAAGTACAATTTTCATTTCGACAGACGGTCATAGGGAATATCATGATTTGCATGATTCTCATCTTTATAGGTATAAACACACCATGGTATTTTAATATCTTTTCCAAGGCTTTCATAGCTACTCTACCAAATGCTAATTGGCAACATATTTTTTGATTGTTTGCTCCTTTACCATGCTTGATTCTAAAATATATATCCATCATTTTAATATCTTGACTGTTAATTCTAAGTTCATTGTTTTACCTGTTGCCATTAGCTTGGTCTTCTTTATATTTAATTTTATAATCCCATTTTTTTCACTTTGCCCTTTGACTTTTATTACTTGGACTTGTAGATTTTTTTTTACATTTTCATGTTCCAAGTAATAAACAGTGTGATTTTCTGACAGAGAGAATGTAATGCCAGTCTGTCATAATTTTCTGATGCCTAAAATGTCAATTATTAGTTGTTCCTTTCACTGTGTTGAGCCTTCTCTGTGGTAGCACCCACCCTCTGGAACAATCTACCCCCAGAGATACGAGTGATCCCAGACCTCCAGACTTTTCGTCGGGCTCTCAAAACCTATTTTTTTCAGTTAGCCGGGCTGTCCTGATTTTATGATTGGTTTTAAATAATTTTGATATGGTTTTAATTGGAATGTTTTAAATTAATGGGCCAAATTTATTTAATTATTTTAAATTTATTTTAACTTTTGTATATAAAATGTTTTATTTTTTGGCTGTTCACCGCCCTGAGTCCGAAAGGAGAAGGGCGGTATAGAAATTTGAATAAAGATAAAGATAAAGAAAGTTCATCCTTCTTACATTTCTACTGTAACTCTATCTTTGCTGCTTTTCCTACATGGCAACATAATCTAGATGTCCCAAAGGCTTCAATCTAGCCATGTCATAAACACTCTTACACAACTCCAAAAGATCATCAACTTTTCTTCAGGAGCATGTTGAGTGCCTTCCAACCTGAAGGGTTCATCATCCAGCACTATATTGTCATTTTTATTCCCTGCTCATGTGGTTTTCTTGGTAAAAATACAGTAGTGGTTTACCAGTGCCTTCTCCCACACAATATGAATGGATGGCTTTGACATTGTCACTAAAGTTATCATCTGGCTCCAATATTTTCCTATATCACTACTGCACAGTATAGGTGTGTATTTGCTTTAGCTGGGCAGCTGGGATGAGTTTCAACCTTGGGTGATTCTGCAGGAAACATGTGCTTTTGGCATACACTCATGACATTCTTTTCTCATTCCTCCTAGGAACACACACACACACATGGATTTGATAGCAGGGACTTTGATAGACATAGGGAAAAAATTGTAGATGTTGAACCTGGAAAGTAAAAGATGGCAGAACATAAATAACCTCTCTGATTTTTAAATTGAGGGTGGTTGTAGGAAACATTGTGATTTGTCCATAGGTACTGCACAGTATATTCAGCCAGTAGTACTAAAGTCTTGTATTTTATATTGGGAACTACATAAGAAAATCTATAGTTAACTCACCAACACTAAGGAGTCTAGGGTATTGCAAGAGGAAAGAAAATGTCATTGTGTTAGTACACCTCTTAGATAGCATGGATTAGGAAGGATAAAATAGCCTGTTTTAACATGATTCTCTCCATATATATTTGAATACTGTTGCTGTCACTCCCAGTTAGCATGATCACTGGCTGAAATAGTTGGGAGTTGAGTTCAGTACATATAGATTTACCAGAATAAAGAGGCCTGTCACATTTTCTAAATAAGATTCATAGCAAATGATTTTAGAAGCCCATTTAAGTCATTCATTTTATTCAACTTTAACATAATTATTTCATCAGTTTCGGTATGTAAGAATTTGAAGACTGCTTTCATGCCTTTAAATCACATTGCCTAAAACTGTAGGATAGAAAAAGGCAAAATTACAGTTTCTCATACTTTCTGATTATCCAGAAGGAGTAAATAAACTGTATTTACTGTAGGTACAAGTATGCATGTGAGGGAGAAATAATTTTACACAACACGGTCTGTCAACATAATACAGAATGTAATTGTATAAAATTAGTTGAACCAAGCATAGAGGAGCACAAACCTGTATTTAATAAATATAATAGTCTGAATGTTGAAATGGCATTTTGAGGCTGCAATAGAAAAACCAGCTCCTTGTGAGTATTTTGATAGTCGTACAGTTTAAAAATATATAAGAGTGTACTACATGTCTCAAATTACGCAATATATAAAAAAGACTCCTATGTAAATGAGGAGAAGTTTTCAAGATGTCCATTCAGATGTGGAAGAGACAAATTTACATTGGCTTTGGAGGTGGAAGATGGAATGAAAGCCACTTCACTGAAAATATATGTTCTCAATAATTTATCATAAATTTTACAATCTGAATTTCTCAAGTTGGTGCTGCTGTTGTGAAATTATAGTATTATAGTGGGTACAAGCCAATTTTTTTGCCTTATACTGTAAGCATTTACTTCTTTACAGTACTTCTATAAATGGCTACTTCAAAGTTATATCAATGAAATTTTGTTTCCTCATAGCTATCAACAATATTACTGGACTTACTTTTTTTTTCTTCAGTTTCAAAATGCTTTGAAAGATATGTTGCAGAAGTTTGATCATAAAAATTTTCTTTTTGAGCATTTTTAAAAAAGATAAACCATAGGCATTCTGTATTAGTCTTTTTCCACTAATGTTAAAATGGAATGTAAAGATTACATAGTTTATGAACAAATACTGTACATAATTTTGATTTAGTAAATTATTTGATGCCCTAGTCAAGAAACTGGACATTATAATTCAGCAAGCTAAGCCCAATCTACCATACTATGCACACAGCCAATGAGTTGAGATTACAAAGAACAAAGCATTCTCTAGGTTTTCCAGTTACATTTCCATTTTTTTTTTCATTCCTGACCAGTCCTAAAACAGAGATTTAAATGAAATTTTACCCCTTAGTTTTCTTTACTGAACAGTTTCTTCCATTTTTGAATGATAGCTATTGCTTACAGGTGAAAGTTGACTTCTTGCTTGTAAAATTCTGACACTATTTTGAACAATAGTTGTTTATTGTTCTTATTTTTATTGTCTTTATTTTCTATAATGATTGAAGATCTTTACAGATCAAGTACAGATCAAGCCTAATCTATTGTTCATTACAAAAATGATCATGAGTTATACATTTGTAATTTCCATACATGGTTGAACTCTTTTTGCTCTGTTATACTGAAGATGACCGGGACTATAAGAATTACCACATAACTCATAAGGGTTACAGTGGGATCAACCATTACTTATTAGCATATTGGTATTGGCGAACTGATTTCTTTTCCCTTTTGCTGTGATCTGCGAAAGTGCTTAGACCATTCAGATGTGTGTTGCTAAAATCTTAGGCTGAAATTGTAATTTCTAATTTAGAAATTAATTTGCATAAAATGTTTGTCAAATTTCCCAGCTAGACTGATTGGATACTGTCATGCACATTATGTAAATACTTATCATTAAATTAACCAAATGTCTGTTTGAATTAATTGTGAATTAATTTCTACTAAGCATATGTTTGTATTTAATGCTGATTATTATTACCATAGAGTGTATTTATCTTTCTTAAAACTGAATGTAGGTTAAAAAGAGAATTTCCATTGACAACAATGAAGGAAAGGAAGAATTGCAAAACTTGAAACAACAATATGACTGTAATCCCATGACACCCTAGACCCGTGATGGCGAACCTATGGCACCCATGCCACAGGTGGCATGCAGAGCCCTCTCTGCAGGCATGTGAGCCATTGCCCCAGCTCAGTTTCGCTGCGCATGCACTCACGCCTCCTGCCAGCCAGCTGGTTTTTGGGTCTCTGCCACACATGCGCAGGAAGCAGGGTGCATGTGGGAGAAGTGCGCACATGCATGGAGGGCAAGGCGCATGCATGGGGGTCATGCGTGCATGTGGGGGGCACATGTGGGGGGTTCATGCACGGGGAGATGGGGTGCACATGGGGGTCATGCATGCATGCGTGGGTGTGGGGCACACATGGGCATCACACGCACATTGCATTATGGGTGTGCGTACGTGCTTTTGGCACTCGGTGCCAAAAAGGTTAGCCATCACTGCCCTAGATCCTAACCTAACTATATTGACTATATTTTAGTCAAGAGTGTTGACGAATTGTGCCTGTGGCTAATTGGTGCCATAATCTATTATCCAATCCCAGAAATGTTGCTTTGATGAACCATAGCTAAACTAACCATAGATAACTGTGTCATATGCAAATAATAGTAATTGCATAAAAGATTTAATTAAAACTCTATACCTTGTGCCCAAAAATAAATACAAAATAAATGTAAAATAAAAAATGAAGCAGGGAAGAATTGCCAGTTTACTTTGGTTCCTCAATTAATGAATTGCAATTCTTTTAAAAAGGAGTGAATAAATTAATATCTAGGCCAAACAACCATTTCCATTGTTGTTCCATTAGTTTCCATATTTGTGTTGTTTGTGTTGTGTGTCAAGATACACACATACATTAGTCACCCTCAAAATAAGCATTTTAAAATGGCAATAGCAATAGCACTTAGACTTACATACAGCTTCACAGGGCTCTACAGCCCTCTCTAAGCAGTTTTACAGAGTCAGTATATTGCCCTCAACAATCTGGGTCCTCATTTTACCGACCTTGGAAGGATGGAATGCTGAGTCAACCTTGAGCCTGATGAGATTCAATCTGCCAAATTGCAGGTAGCCGGTAGTCAGCAGAAATAGCCTGCAATACTCCATTCTAACCACTGTGGCTCTTCCCAATAATTTCCCCCAAATACTGCACATATATAAAACTATGAATTGAAACTATATCATAACTCTGGAAAATATTCTTATGCAAGGTATCTTGCTTATTTCAGAATAGTCATCAGATAAAGAGAAAAACAAAAAGAAACTACACAGGCAGGATCAAGACGACATAGGCTCACAGCTGCAGAAGTCAGGCACAGCTGGATTGAATGATTAAAAAAAATGATCCCACAATTTCAGGCAATGATTTCCTAGATTTCTCAGAAAGTACTGTATTACTGGGAAAAGATGTCTTCATTAAACCTGAAAATCTTATGTGTTAAAAATGTTAATGGTCTAGAAATATTTATATGGATTTATCCAATACTTTGGATATTGCAATCAAGTTCCCATCAGAGGAAATGAACATTGACCCTTTGATTAAATTAATGTGTCACCTCTATTGATATACTAGCCATTAACTTCTGAAATGACAGGAACATGCAACTCAGGACACTTCAGAGTGACCTCATCCAAGTCAAGTGCTGCTGAGACAGAATCCAATATATTTATAACAAATTAAACTATACCAATTATAAAAATAGATTTTTATGGCAGTTTGGGTATTCAAGTAAATGTAAAAGCAGAAGCATTTGGCTCATCTTCCATGCAGTTCCTGTATAATATGGAATTAAAGAGTTATAAATTTGTAGTGTTAGAGAAGCATCTCGTAACATTTCATTTGGCACTTCTCAAAATATACATGTTTTTCCTCATCACATGAAAGATAAACAGTTGCAAGGCTGCCTCCATTAATCCTATGAGTATTTAAAGTAATTTTGCCATTTACATTGCACACATACCCATACTAGTTTAAAATATTACCTTTCAATAAGTTAAAGGTTATTAACCAAATCACATTTTACTGTATGAACATAGAACAAGGATTGGGCCTCTTGAAATCTAAATCAAATGAACCAAATCCCTGCTTTAAGTGTGCTTTGACTCAGATTTGTGGGAGGACACAATCAGAATAAAATGAAATTTGATGAAATCAGTAACTTTGGCCTAGAATGATTGCTTGGAGCCATGGCACAATCCACAGATTGTTTTAAAAGGATCTTAAAGCTTTACTATGGTCTAATAGGATTTGAAGATTAGTAATTCCTATTGGAGTTTTTTGTTTTATTAGACTTTCAAGCCTGAAGATATTTCCCAGTGGCTCAACTGACATAATTAATGTTCCTAAATTTCTCAGCAGTGCTTTTTAAAAAAGGATAATGAACTTGCTTTATGTCATTTCAAACAGAAGCTACTTGTCTGTTACTCATTAAAAGAACCACAGACCATAGACTTCCAGACAATAAAAATATTGCTGGTGAAGTTTAATAATGATCAGTTAAGTAGGGGAACATAACTCAGTGAATCTCTAACATGTATCATTTTCATTCATGAATACAGTTGTTCATACTGTTTAAAAAATTTTGTTAGATAATATTTAGACTTCAACTTCAAAAATGAATAGAATGGTAAAATTCAATCTGGAAGAGAAAAGGACAACACAAAATTCCCAAGATATCTAGCAAAAAAGGCATAGAATAGATGGTTGAATCAATTAAAAAGTATGTAATATCTGTGTAAAAATAAAAAAGAACAATTACTTAAGCATCTTGTTTCTCAGTAGTAGGAGGAGCTATTGACACCTCTGTAGTGTAATTGCAATAGACCAATCATTTGGTCTCATATCCTTTACTTCTGACCTCTCATATGCTAGTTCTCATAAATCTGAGAAGGGCTGGTTATTATCCCTTGCTCTAACTTGCACAAAAACACACAAATCAATCATTTCCTTTTGTTTTCAAAAAGGAAAATGAAGATAATGTCTCAAAGGAGATGAGCCCAATTTGAGAGCTAATTTTGTCCTTTGTATTGTTTACTTCATAAAAATATTAGGCATGATCATTAAAAACTTTGGGATGAAGTGCTCTATTGTTTATTACCATCCAAGGCTTTCAATGTACCTTTTAATGTTGCATGAACTCAATAATGGGTTGGATGAGGGAGAATAAGCTGAAATTAATCCAGATGAAACAGGTGATGTTTGTAAGGAGATAGATGTCTTGGAATTGAGCTGAAATATATTTGAAGAGAGTTGCCCTCCCCTAGAAAGAGCAGATTCACAATGTGGGAATGTTTGACTCCACCTATCACTGGACTTAAAGAGGATAGCTACATGTTGATACATGTATAGCCATACATGTGCTTGTTCCTGAGCCAGTGGAATTAGTAAACCAGCTGCCAACCAGATACAATATAAAGGGCTGATGTTGACCCTTGAAGCCATAAATAGCTTATAGCCTGACTGAGAAGTAGTCAGTGAACTTGTCTATCTAATTATAGCACATGGGTAGGAGCATTATATATGATACTGAGTTATACAAACCACCGCAATAATAATAATAGCCCCTTTTGAAGAATCTGCTGCTGCAGAATATTCAGTATGTGAGACAGATCCTTCTTTTGTGAGATGTGAATTCCTATGAAATGCATTCCTAAAGGAAATTACTTAGTCCACCACATCTTCAATATTCAAGAAAATTATGAAACCCTCTCTCTTTCACCAAGTTTGGTTAATTTAATTTTTTTTAGCATTACTGTATTGATTTTAGTTTTAATTGTGCTGTTTCATAATTTGTATTTTTAATTGCTGTAAGTCACTTGGAGTGCTATATGCAAAAAAAATAGATATAAAAAATAAATGATAACATTTATCTTCTCACCTTTGAATTAATATTACAAATATATCTATAGCCATGTACAGGCAAGAAAATTCAGTCCATAACTTTTTAGACTTGTTTTCTCCTATGTATTATTAATACTGCTACTATTAAGTTAAGATATAGAAGACTTACAATTCTGTTATGCTTTTCTTTTTCCTGCATCAGTTAATAATTATGCTACTCTATTCATGGGACATACTGAAATCAAAGCCCATTGCAATATATTACAAGATTACTTTTTCTTGTCTGAGAAATATAAATTATGTCAATCATAAATTTTACATGGGGAATCAATGATTGAAAAATTCCATTTATTCTTTAGTGATTAACATTAAATGAGTAAATGATATGTGAAAATCAAAAGCAGCTTCTGGAAGCCACTTTTATTTTTTCCTTTTTAATTTGGTATCTTTATAGATATTATAGATATTTGAATTATATCTGGTTATGGGTACCACCGTTCAAAAAGGACAATGACCATTTGGAAGAAGTTCAAAATAAGGCCATTAAGTGAGAGGCATGAAAGTTAGCTCTGTGAGGAAGTGTTAAAAGAAAACAGTATTTTTAGCACGTAGAAGAGGAAATATGTTAGCAATCTTCAAATACAAGTAGTTCTTGACTTATAACAATTCATTTATTATCATTCATATAATTCAGATTATCATTCATATAATATAACAATTATAATAGTGCTGAAAAAAGTAACTTATGACCATTTTTCAAACTTACAACTGTTGCAGTATCACCATAATCACCTGATCAAAATTCCGACACTTGGCAAATGACTCATTTTTTTTTGAAAAAAGTTTTTTATTATTTTTTTAAAAACATAAACATAAAACACATCTTTTCCAAAACAAAGCATTGATCCGGTCACAGATTAATACAAATCACTAACAAATCTTAATTTTCAATTAACACAACTTAATATTTTACTCAGTTATTTCCCTCAATTCTATCTATTTAACTATGCCATTATCCCAAAAAACCATTACTTAAATCTTAAAACCTAACCAAATATCATTCCGTTTTTCTCTTTCTTTTTACTTAGATGGACATATATTTAAAATATAAATCATTACCGCTATTATAAGCATTCAAAAAATATTTAATTCCAACATAATCATTTTATTTTTACTATTAAACTCAACATTATCATCTTTGTTTCTGTTATTAAACCTAACTTATTTGCAAATGACTCATTTTTATGATGGTTGCAGCGTCCTGATGTCTTTCGATTCTCCTTTTGCAACCTTCTGACAAGCAAAGTCAAAAGGGAAGCCAAATTCATTTAACAACTGAGTTCCTAACTTGACAACTGCAGTGATTCACTTAACTTAAATTTAACAACTTAACTAGCAACTGTGGCAAGAAAGGTCATAAAATGAGGCAAAACTCACTTAATAAATGTCTCACTTAGCAACAGAAATATTGGGCTCAGTTGTGGTCATAAGTCAAGGACTACATGTATCTGTATAATTATCACACACAAGATGTGGACTTAGTCTCTATTGTCCCAGAGAGCAGGACCATAATAAATGGGTAAATCTATAGGGAAGAATGCTAATGCGAGACCATCATCTGGTGGAATTGGCTGTCATTTTCAGTGTCAAAATGCCCCCTAAAATTGGGTTTGACTTATCTATGGATGGGCTTATCCATGAGTATATATGGTATTTTTTTAAGTACCAGTATTTACCATATATGCTTGCATTGCAAGCCCATCTGCAGATAAGCAGACCTCACATTTTTAACCAAAATACAATGAAAAATGTGGGTCAGTTTATCTGGCTCATTTTCCATGGTATTTTGAGTAAAAATTTGAGAATCGGCTTTTGTGTGGATTAGTTTATACACAACTATACATGTTATACATTTTATGATTCTGTGAAGTTATACATTTCCAAGTGGATCATTTTCAAAGATTTAAAAAATGTTAAGCTTAAACATATCAAGGTTTAAGGCAGAATTGTTGTACTTTAATCAACCAACTAACCAACCCCCAAGTGCAAAAATATTTTAAATATTTGGCCCCATCACTCTAGGGATGTTCTCGAAGGCTACAACAGGTGTGCTGATTGTGTGTTGCATATGACCCTCTAGCCATGCTCTATCTTGAACTAACTAGTGCACTGTTTCTCAATCTCAGAAACCTTAAGATGTTCCCCATGTTGGTTAGGGAATTCTGGAAGGTAAAGTCCATGCATCTTAAAGTTGCTGAGACTGAAAAATCCTGTTCTGCTCAACACTTTGATACCCAAGGATTCCATATTGTTGATTTTATAGCAAACTAGAATTAGGATAACTTTTTTTTTCTTGTCTCTCTATTTTTGCAGGGGGGATATTTGAAATGGTGGAAAATGAACCTGTTAATGTTGAAGAATTAGCTTTCAAGTTTGCAGTCACCAATATTAACAGAAACAGAACACTGATGCCGAATACTACATTGACCTATGACATCCAGAGAATTAATCTCTTCGATAGTTTTGAAGCCTCAAGACGAGGTAACTATCTCAGCTTTGTAATGCCTTATTGAGTCTGCCCATTTTTTCTCTAAAATTTCTCAGTTTTTGCAATAGTTAATCCACACATGATAACTCCATTTAGTTAATTAAATGTCTACTTTTCTCTTCCTGTGATGGAATCATATTTTTTCACCCATATACTGAGCATTAATTGTGTAATTATCTGAAATGATTCAATTCTTTGTGTAAGAGTTAAAATAGCTGCAAGTGCTTCAGTATTGAAATACCTAGAAAGCCACACTAAACTTATCTTCTTTGCTAATGTTTAGCTTTGTGATAATAATAGATTGTGACAGAAATTCAAACATTTCCTTACTTGCAAATGGATTTTTTTCCTACTATTTTGAGTATGTCGGGATTTTAAACCGTAATTTACATTCTTAATAGTGTCTACATTCCAAAGTTCACCACCAGAAATATGTCATTTTTTAAAGAGAGATATTTAATCTTTGTCATACTTCCCTTTGCCTGTGGCATTGTTGTGAGGATTTGCCATATATTTTCAGTTAAGCCCTTCTAATTAGATGAAAGTATTGACAGAAGCTTTCTTAAATATAGACCTGCTCATAATGATAAGGGCTAAAGTTTATTTCACTTTCCTAAGTGTGGCATTTTTTAGGTATATCACATCCCCAAATCCTGAGCTAGCAAAGCCGTTAAGTATGCTGGATAAGAATTATGGAAATGAAGACCAACAATTCTGGATTCCACAAGATTGGAGAAGATTGGTCTGCATTATAAATTCAGACTTAAGTGTTTTAATCTCAAAAACATAAAATTTAAAAGTAGAACTGAAAGGTTTAACATTTAAATTAACAATTAGGTAATAAAGTAAAAAGTTAGATTTAGCTCGTTATTTTAGAAAAATAAACTGTATTACTATAAACTAAATAATAGTTACATGCCTCACAACAGCCTAGCAAACATGTTAGATATAATTGCTTGTAAAACTATTGGATATGCAGAACTTTAGAAGCCATTATTTATTGAATAAATTGGCAAGCAGATCCTCTGCCTCTGTATTTTACAGTTTCCATTTTGTTTTTTTGATGATATTGTTGGATCCTTATCCTACAGTTGGGTAGATAATATGTACTGTAACTTTAACTGCTACAAGATGACTAATTGATTAAGTGGTTAAAACAGAAATAAAAGGACTTTTGCTGTATTGTTACCTTTTTCAGAAAAAGATAAATTGATTAATTGCCTGTTTGTCAGGCATCCTGGAGAACAATATAATAAACACCTAAAGGTGTCTAACAATTTGGAAATGAAATATAAATACTGTGTGAACACACAATTATTCTCATATCTTTTATATCTAATCTTCTCTCTACCCACTCTTTAGTGATTGCAAGTACTTCACTTTTGCTTATATCATTATATAAAGTACGATATAAGATTATGGCAACAAATAAATAATGAACATGTTAAATTTTTTTTTAGAAAAAAGTAATATTGAAAGGAGATAAAATTACAAAGTTTTATAATTCTATTGAATGAGCGGCTAGGCTGTCATTCTTGGCCAATAATCTGCTATAATTTTTTTAAACATTTGTATGCCTAAACACTTGGCTTTGGGACTTCATATTGTAGAAAGGAAATGTAATAATGAACATTGATAATGAACTTTTAAAATAATAACCTGGAAAACAATGATTATAAAACATTAACTAAAGACTTCAGACTATAAACATAAAGTGCAAATCGTTAAAACTTGACCTGATTTAAATCCTTTCAGCTTTTAAGGATCATTTTTCACAGTTAAGACTCCTGGACCATGAATGTAATTTGTCACAAAAAATACCCATAAAAGTTCTAGCACTATCTTAATTCCTGTTTCAGTACATTAACTTTATATGTTTTTGGATTAATACAATATATAATTCATTGAAATAATTACGAATTCAGCATATATTTTAAAATGCTAGTAATAGGTTGCTCTTTAGTTTTTTGTTTTATTTCACTGCTTTCAATCTAAGAATTGTTAAGATTATTAAATTCATATTCATTATTGTTATAAAGGAGTGCTATTGAGCTGTTATTATTAATAGATTTGTTTTTTTTATTTTTTAAAAAATTGATATTTTTCTAATATGTTTCATTTCCTAATACATATCATTTATACATTCAGATTGCTTAATAACAGTGTAATTGTTTTTAATGTTGAATATGATACACTCACTTTCTTGCTGTAGTTGAACATTTGACTTTTACTAGTAGATTAATATATCTTATTAAAAATCAGCCATTTCAATCTTTTTTCCATTTTCTACTTGCATCTCCTTTGTCAAATTTGACTTTTCTTATTCCCTTCATACCATATTCTTCTAAAATGAAGAGCCTGCGATTGCTATATTATACTATGTACTATTTACTAGTACAATTATTTCAGTTGCTTTATTCTTACTCTTGTTTTGTCTTCTGGTTTTTACAGTTGTAGAGCTGTAAAACTTCTAAACAGTACTAAGTTCATTTTCCTCTCTGTAAAATTAAGGATTTTCATAATTGCAGCCAAAACCATTTGTATTTCATGAAGGCATTGCCACTGTGCCTTCTAATTTACAGTATAGTTGATTGCTTATTTTATTGGTTTATGCTCTGAGATCAAACCATATTTTTAAGCCATGCAGAGTCACTTCAAAATAAATTTAATAAATAAATCTGAAGAAGGATCCCTATTTTTATTGATTTCAATTTTTTATTAGTTTCTCATTAGAGGAATAATTAGGGGAGGGTTGTAAATTAGTATTTATCTTGATAAAATTGCACTTTAAAAAAACTTCTCAATTTATTTTTTCCAAAGTACATGCTTTTTGAAGGACATTTTTCCTAATTTAGCTTTACAACATTAAAATGCCCCTTAGTTTTAGCATCTTAAGGATTCTAGGATGTGTGTATCTAATATCCTTATCATATTAAACAAAAAAATCATTCAGACATTTAATTCAAACACCCTAAATACCTTTATTCTCTCTCCCCCTCTCCCTCCCTCCCCTCCCTCTGTGTGTGTGTGTGTGTGTGTGTGTGTGTGTGTGTGTGTGTGTGTGTAATGTTATGAGCTTTACTGGCAATAACACTAATGTAGAACATTTGCTTAGACATTTCCTTAATTTGATCAGACATACCTGCTATATTTATCATAATGAAGATACATTATTCTCCCATTCTTTTTCAGCTTTTGCTTGAGTGGTTTTATTGATGACTTAATTGTGTCAGGATCTTCTTTAGAATTATGAGATGTTTGAAGTACAGTCGTATGTTCTTAATTATCTTTGTTGTCTGGAGATATATAATAAATCATTTATTTTGATTGCTTTTCAAAACATGAGAAATAGCTCTTTGATCCAATGTTGAACTGTATCTAATTTATTATATTTATTTATTATTTATTTATTTATTATATCATCAAAAGTATTTTGGCTCAGATAAATACAAGTTAAAAGAAATGCTAATGTTTCAGCATGCTATCAGTTGGGAGACTTAGCTATTCCTTTATTTTATGTTTTTCTACTAGGGCAGCAACTATATCTCTACTATACTTAAGGTAGCTTCCCTATTATATGAATCCCAATCTCGTATTTATAAAGATGATCAGTTTCTATATGTCATTCAGTAAAAATTTGTTAGAGCATCTTTAGGCTACTAAAGTGTACCTCAAGTGTCTCACTGAAGCAAAAGGTAAGGTTAGACCTTAGCTGTAACATTTAAATTATTGTTCAATAAAATTATTAAATAATAATTTAATAATTTAAAATTATTGTTCAATATTATAAATTGCTGAAATTGTAAACTTTTGCTGAAATTGAAAACATAGGAAGAATAAGTGATAGGCTGTATGATAAAAAGGGCTATGAACTTTGGTTATAACATATTGTTTGAACAGTAGTTGAAAGAATCACATTACCTTATAATTTAAAAGAGAAGTTTTATAAAATGATATATCATTGGAATATGACTCCCAAAATATTATCTGGAATGTATAAAGGTATTTCAAATTTTGTTAGAAATGTGGAAGGGTCATTTTATCATGCCTGATTGCCTTGTAAAAACCAAAAAATTTGGGGTTCAGATACATATAATGATACAAAGAATTTTAAAGACTAATATTAAATTAGAACTTTTTTGCTGGTACTATTAGACAATTAGAAAATGCTATGGAAGACTACTTTCATATACAATTACCTCTTTAAGACTACTATATGTGCAAAAATAGAAAGATTCAGAAATACCTTTAGGCAAGAAAAACAAAAGGCACAGGTACAGTATATGTGGTACCTTGCTCAATAGTAGTAACTGTGAGGGGGATATTGGAGTCCTAGTGGACAACCATTTAAATATGAGCCAGCAGTGTGCAGCAGCTGCCAAAAAAGCCAAAACAGTTCTAGGCTGCATAAACAGAGGGATAGAATCAAGATCACGTGAAGTGTTAATACCACTTTATAATGCCTTGGTAAGGCCACACTTGGAAGACTGCATTCAGTTTTGGTCGCCATGATGTAAAAATGATGTGGAGACTCTAGAAAGAGTGCAGAGAAAAGCAACAAAGTTGATTAGGGGACTGGAGGCTAAAACATATGAAGAATGGTTGCAGGAACTGGGTATGTCTAGTTTAATGAAAAGAAGGACTAGGGGAGACATGATAGTATTCCAATATCTCAGGAGCTGCCACAAAGAAGAGGGAGTCAAGCGATTCTCCAAAGCACCTGAGGGTAGGACAAGAAACAATGGGTGGAAACTAATTAAGGAGAGTAGCAATTTAGGAGAATTTCCTGACAGTTAGAACAATTAATCTGTGGAACAACTTGCCTGCAGAAGTTGTGAATGCTTCAACACTGGAAATTTTTAAGATGTTGGATAATCATTTGTCTGAAGTGGTGTAGAGTTTCCTGCCTAAGCAGGGGGTTGGACTAGAAGACCTCCAAGGTCCCTTCCAACTCTGTTATTCTATTCTATTCTACCCACAGTGGAGGAATGGTTGGTGAAGAAGATGGAATTAGCAAAGATGGCAACTTATTTGCTTAGAGAAAGATCAATTACTACAGTTATTAGTGATTGAAAGTCTCTAAAGGACTTTTTCTGAAAAGAAAAGCAAACTGGTGATTTGTGGTTTCAATGATTCGAACGGGTAGAATACAGAAATAAGGGAATTATGACATCTTAGAAAGGATAAAAATATAAATGTACTTAAAACTGCTTGTCAGGTGTGCTTCCTTCAAAGTTCAGGAAAGAATGACCCAAACTCCATGTTTTATAGAGAAAGGTACTTTCACTAGAAATGAAGTGAACGCAACCACGGCTAAGCTGAAATTAAAGCAATAGGTGCAAAAAGTGCATATAGAAAGCATCCCCTCCCACTGTCCATCGTAAATCATCCAATCCAAAGGTCTCCCAGGGTCAGGTGGAAGCACGTCTGGCAGCGTCATCAATCAGGAATGCCACGACGGTTGACCCGATAGCCACTTCAAGGATTCAGTTTCGTTTCTTCCGAAGCCACGCCCCTCCTCCAGCACGCTTCCCCCCCAAGCTTCCTAGCTCTCCCCCCTCCCGGTTCCTATGGCAGCCAAAGCAGCAAAAGTGGGGGCTGACATTGATGTTAATATTGCCACTTCTTTATTACTTTTTTCTTTCTATCTTTTCTTTCTTTTCAGTTTCTTATTACTTTCCCCTGTTCTTTTTGTCTTTGCACCGCATTCTTTTTGTCTTTGCATTTGCATTGTTTTTATTCTGTTTAAAATCTCTTGAATAAAAACAATAACAAATAAAATAAACATAAATAAATAAAACTCATCTTTTTAATCTCCTCCAGGGCAAATACAATGTTAGGGGTCTTCTTTCCTATATTTTATCTCATTTGGAGTATACTATTTGTTAAAGATCGTTTTCAAATGCTAAACTTTTGAAAGATAGAATCATGGTCTCCCACTCATTAGATTGAGGTTGGATAGAAAACATCTAATACTGGGTAATTATTTGCTCAATCTTACCTGTGTAGATTGAACATAGACAATTTCCTTAATTTTACTCAATATCTTTTCTTGATGCATATATTACAACAGGACTTTTCACTTTTCCACAGAACTCTGGAGCTCCACAAGAATTTGATGGGTTCCATGAGAGACTAAGGGCAGAAGAAAAAAGTTTGCTTAAGCCCAATTTACTTTCTATCACCAGAGATTGGATTTGTGATCTGAATATCTTTTAATGAAGATTTTGAGATTTGAAACAATTTGAAAATTCCCTTATTATTTCATTGTACATGTAAAAGAATCTCTGATTTTTTGTGCATAGCCTCCAACTTTAATAAGATTAGTCTGCTGATATTCCCAAAAACATTGCCAAAATAATTTAATATGCTCTAGGTGAATAACTGTCCTATGTCAATCCTCTGACAACCTCCTGTAATTTGTTTCTGAATCATCTTGAATAATTGTATTATGCTGGCTGATCTTGGCTCATAAGAAAAAGTCAGGTGTCTCCTGGATTATTATCTATAATATCCTCAATACAGGAAAGGACAGCCTACAGACCACATACAACCCTATAGCATCCTTTCACTGTACTGCCAAAATTGGGAAATAATAGTCTAATAGTCTCCAAAAGTGCCTTCCTTGGTTAGATCAAGGAAACAAAGAAAAAAGGGGAAGAAGGGATGATAAAATAATGATGAAATGATAGTATATGTTGATTTTCAGAGGGTTTTGAGTGTTTAAAAGAAGGAAAAATAATAGTCAGGCTCAAATTATCCTTCTTTGGACACATTATGCAAAGACCTAACTTTCTGGAGAAGGCATTAATGCTGGGAAAGAAAGAGAAGAAGACAACCAAAGGGAAGGTGGATAGATTCAGTTACACTGGTAATGAATACACCAGTGGAAGACCTGAAAGACTAGGTTAGGGATAGGTTGTCATGGAGAAAATCTATCAGTGTCTCTAGGAGTCAAAAATGACTTGCACCTAAGTCACTCAGTGCATATTGATTGCACATAATCAATTCATCAATAAGTCAAAATTGTAGAGTGGTTAAATAAAATCTTCCTAAAAAACAGGATGGTATCTATTTAGAGCTGGAAACAGTATGTCAGACAAAAATGTTATTCATAGTTATACCTATAAATATTTGTGTGTGTGGAAAAACTGTATATTTCCTCTGATGTTTCAAACTCTTGTTAACCTTTTTAATATATTGTGACTGTCTGTCTGTATACAACACATAAAATGTGTTTACATAGGATAATCCAGACAAAATAGAAATTAGAATTAATTGGAATTAGTATATCTATAATTAAATAAAAATGACAAAGCAATTACTCTCATCTGTTCATTAAGTTGTATTGAAAGCTTTACTCATAAAATTATATTCAAAATAATTAAATTGTTTATTTTGGGTTTTATATAATAAAAAAAATAAATATTTGTTATATAATTCTGAGCTTAAACCTATCTTGAGAAATTCTCAATAAACATAGCTGATTAAATCAAACTACAATTACTAGATATAGGCCTTTTAAAAACTTGATTCAATGTTTAATAACAACAGCAATAGCACTTAGACTTACATACTACTTCACAGTGCTTTTACAGCCCTCTCTAAGTGGTTTCACAGAGTCAGCATATTGCCTCCAACAGTCTGGGTCCTCATTTTACTGACCTCGGAAGGATGGAAGGGTGAGTCAACCTTGAGCCTGGTGAGATTTGATCTGCCAAATTGCAGGCAGCTGGCAGTCAGCAGAAATAGCCTGCAGTACTGTATTCTAACCATTGCACCACTGCGGCTCTTGTTAATATTAGTATACCTATAATTAGTATGCCTATGATTTTCTGGTTTTAGTTGTTGTTTTTAGTTCCCTTATTTATTTTGTATGCTGAATTTTGTAACAAGAAGCCTCCTTATTGGTTAATTTAAAACAGTGAAGCATTGATGAACACATAATTCCCTTTTTTCTGCCGTGTAATTATTTTTCCACAAATGAAACAATTTATTCTTATTGCATTTTTCTGTTTAGAAAAAGCATTACAAATTAGAAATGTTGTTACAACTCCATCTCTCTCTCTCTCTCTCTCTCTCTCTCTCTCTCTCTCTCTCTCCCTCCCTCCCTCCCTCCCTCCCTCCCTCCCTCTCCCTCTCCCTCTCCCTCTCCCTCCCTTCCCCCCTCTCTCAGCATGTGACCAGCTTGCTCTGGGGGTAGCTGCATTATTTGGACCATCCCACAGCTCATCAGTCAGTGCAGTACAATCTATTTGCAATGCTCTTGAAGTTCCACATATTCAGATACGATGGAAACATCCAACAGTGGACCTCAAAGACTCTTTTTACATCAACCTCTATCCAGACTATGCAGCCATCAGCCGGGCAGTTTTAGATTTGGTGCTACATTACAACTGGAAGATAGTAACAGTTGTATATGAAGACAGTACAAGTAAGTATCGTGAAACATTTAAAAATATTATATTAACAGAAATGCTCCAGATTTTCTGCCTGCCTAATTATTAGATTAGAACTTCAGAAGCACTATGCCTTCTTCTTCTGCATTCACCTAAGATACTGGACTACAACCAAGAAGACTAGGTTGAAATCAACCTTCAGCCACAGAAACTCAATCGGTGACCTTGGGCTAATTATTGACACTTAGCCCAATCTATCTCTTGCAAGAAGGAAAAGAACTCCCCCCCTCACCTATCCCCCTCATCTCTACCCTTTTGGCTGCCCTCCACTCTGCCACTGCTGCCTAGCCATGTTGCCCCCCACTATCACCAGCTTACCTTCTCTGTCTTCTTCTTGCTACTGATGAAGCATACCCAGCTGAGGCAACTGCTGCTGTTTGTTAGGCCTTCATCAGGTCTTTGTGACGCCTCACCTCACCTTGCAAGGCCTCCAGGAGACCTCCATGATGCTTCCTAGTACCTCATCACAGAGGTCTCATGGAGGTGCTTATTGTTTAAAAACGTGCATAGTTTTTCTCATTATGCTTTTTGTTTTATCTCATTACTATTTGATGCTGGTTATATCTTTTTATGGAAATTTTGTCCTTTAAATACTTGCCTGGGAATAAGGTCCATTGACCTAAACAGAAGATGAACATTTATAGGATTAGGGATGAATTGGAGGTACAGCAGGGGTAAAATGCTCCTGGTTCGGACCGGCTTGGGCAAGTAGGTAGCGATGGCGGTGGGCAATTCGGAGAACCGGTAGCAAAAATCCCTGCCCCCGCCCCCCATGCCCAGCTGAGCCGTGCGATCATCAGAGCCTTTTTTTCCTTTTAAATAGCTCTGACGAGCCAAGCTCTGACAAGCCAAGCTCTGACGATCCCAGCTGAGTTGCCTGTTAATCAGGCAACTCAGCTTGGATTTTCAGACCCATTTAAAAGAAAAAAAGTTTCTTTTTTTCTCCCCCCCACCCACCCCAGCCTCCAGCTTACTTACTTTAACTGCTGGTCGCAACGCCTGCCTTGCTTCGCTTGCTGTAATACCTGCAATCCATTGCATCAGCAAGCACATGAATCTCTCTGCCTGCAATCAAGCTCATCGGTGAGCAGCTCTATCTGCATTGTGGACTTCAACTCCCTGCAAAGCTGGCTGAGGAATTCTGGGAGTTGAAGTCCACAAGTCTTAAAGTTGCCAAGGTTGGAGACCCCTGTTCTATTGGGTAAGTTTTTTTCCCCTTTGGGAGCTTTAAAAAAAATAGTTAATTGGGATTTTCGTTAGTTGTTCTTTTTTTAGGCCTAGCCATTTAAAGTTTAGGAAGTTTTAAATTTAGCTGCTTTTATATAAAAATAAAAATAAATTAAAATAAAATAATATTTGTGCAGCTTTCTGAGATTTAGTGTGTTTCTGTAGTGTTTCACTCTAACTACACAAACACACAAAATCTCACAAAGCTGTATGTGGAATTTTGTGTGTGTAAAGTGTGAAAGTTGGTTTTTTGGGCTTTTTGTGGCTGTGTGAGGTTCCTGCTTGTTGCAGGGGCCATTTTGAGGCTAGCACAGCTGCTTTTACATTGTGGGTGAGCCAGTTGTGTTGTGTTGTGTTGTGTTGTGTTGTGTTGTGTTGTGTTGTGTTGTGTGTGTGTAAAGTGTGAAAGTTGTTTTTTTGGCTTTTTGTGGCTGTGTGAGGTTCCTGCTTGTTGCAGGACCATTTTGGGTCTAGCACAGCTGCTTTTACATTGTGGGTGAGTCAGTTGTGTTGTGTTGTGTTGTGTGTGTGTAAAGTGTGAAAGTTGTTTTTTTTTGGGCTTTTTGTGGCTGTGTGAGGTTCCTGCTTGTTGCGGGGCCATTTTGGATCTAGCACAGCTGCTTTTACATTGTGGGTGAGCCAGTTGTGTTGTGTTGTGTTTTGTAGGTTAAAAAAGGGCAAAGAAGTGACATTGACTTGGCCACGCCCACCCAGTCACCTTACCACCAAGTCCCGCCCACTAATTAAGCCACGCCCACAGCAAAAAAATTTAGATTTCACCCCTGAGGTACAGTAACAATAGCAATAGCACTTAGACTTATATACTGTTCCTTAGTGCTTTACAGCTCTCTCTAAGCGGTTTACAGAGTCAGCATATTGGCCCCAACCAATCTGGGTCTTCATTTTACCAACTTCGGAAGGATGGAAGGCTGAGTCAACCTTGAGCCGGTGAGAATCAAATTGCTGGCAGTGAGCTGAATGCAATACTGCATTCTAACCACTGCACCACCTCCAATAGAAGAAAATGGAATAGACATTCAATCAAGTAATCCATGGGATTCTATTCTTAATTTTTTTCTGTAGGTTTGCCAGCCTATTTTTGTTTCTATTGTAAGTAATTCTTAGATTAATTTAAAAAATATTGAATTCTTTTAATGATATTTTCTGTAGGTTTGCCAGCCTATTTTTGTATCTATTGTAAGTAATTCTTAGATTAATTAAAAAATATTTAATTCTTTTAATGATATTTTGCCTACATAGCATTTATGCATTATATATTTATTACTTTTTTTTAGTCCAAAGTAGGCATTTGAATCCAAACTCAGACTCTATCCTTGAGACAGGAAGCTATGAAATATCAGGGATGCATATCAAGGGACGATGTGTCTGTAATTTATCAGAGGGGGAAAAAACCACCCAATGATCTTAACTACCATCTCCCTTCCCAGCATGCAATTTATAGGAGTGGGAAGCCCTGTTCAAACCAAAGCTAGAGCAGATAGCAAAGACTTAGATCCCTTCTAATCCTCATGACAAGATCATTTTTGCATCAGATGGGTTCCCATTTATTTTGGAGCTAAATGGGAAAGGAACCAAAAATGATAAGGGTTGAAAAGTAATATAATCTCTTCTTCCTTTTGACATATTTTCTTGTCACCTCACAGAACATATTTGTAGATATGAAAAGAGATCTGTAGGCATTATGGATTAGACTTTTCCTTAATTAATCCATTTCCCCCCATTAAAATTCACCAGCAGCTATAATGTGAATTTTTCTTGCTGAGGACACCATATGATACAGGATCTTTTTGAGCCAAGAAGTTTTAAACCATAATTACAGCAGATATTATTATGCATTTCTCTGTTACTGTAACCTTCAGGAATGACTGAAGAAGCTTCTTTGGCAATAGAAGCTTAAGTTAGCCAAGCTGTCGATTTACAGCCAACTTACATATCTACCTTTATATTCAAAGTCTTTTCAGGAAGCCCACAAACCTGATTCAGCCAATACCAGATTTGTTTAGTGCTTCTACAATTTTCACTTCAATAGTCATAATGGTTTATATTTTTTATTGGCTTGTGGATGTTTAAAAACTGAAAGAAGAAAATCAGTCTACCAGGAAAAAAGTCAATTTTATCAGGCCTTGAGCAAAGACAATAGCTGGCAAGAGAGCAATCACTCCTGCACATCAGAGTAACTAGAGTGATGCTTTATGCTGTTTTATACATCAGTTTGCATTCTTTCAGTGCAATTCTTATGCTGCAGCTGTTATAGGGAGCCATACAAAGCAAAGCAAATGGGTCCATTCACAAATCTGCTGAAGATTCATTACCATAATTACCATTTGTTAGAGGGTTCTTTTAAGCAACCCTTGCTTGTATTCAGATTCTTTCTTTGCAGGCTCTCTTTTGACTTAATAGGAAAAATTCTTAAATATGTATATGCACGTATATGCATAAAGGAAGAATTATTTGCATACATGGTTGGAAGGCTGATAGAGAGTACTATGCTGGTACTCCTTGACTTATAACTATTCATTTAGTGACAGTTGGAAATTACAATGGTAGTGAAAAAGTGACAGGGCCATTTTTTTGCACTTACCATAGCAGCATCCCCATCATCAATTAATCAGAATTTGGATGCTTGGCAACTGGCATGCATTTATGACAGTTGCAGTGTCCAAGGGTAATGTGATCAGCTTTTGTAACCTTTTCACAACAGCTGCAAGTGATTCACTTGACATCTGTAGCAAGAAAAATCATAGACTTTTCAAAACTCAAATAACAGCTGTCTTGCTTAACAACAGAAAGTCGAGGATTACCTATATATATAGTCCTATATACTGAATTTAGCAAAACACATCCATTCATACTTGTAACAAGGTTATTACACACACACACACACACACACACACACACACACACACACACACACACGGAAGCATCTTTACTTTTTGAGGAAACAGAAAATATTCAACTGTATGTATTTTCTCCAGCATCCTGTACCACTTTAAATTTCTATGTTTGATACCTGTGCACTATTTTTCATGTGTAGCACCTCATTATGTTTTCATTTCTTATTTAGTTATTTACAGAAATGTGATAGAAGTAATGTATAAAAAGGGAAGTTGTTTGTCAGCTCTGGTACTGACATAGTCACCTTGTGTAGACCACCTTTTACCTTGTGTTTCTGTCCTTGGCCAAAGCTAGGAAAACATTAGGCATTTCTAACCCAGTTGTGCCATATTTAAATATATCTCCCATCCTTTATCTTGCTATGTAACTTCAACTTTTCTGAGTTTCATTCCCTCTACAACCTTGGAATGACTGTCTCATTTCTCCTTTGCCAAATCCACCACAATTCTGTCTCCTTCACTTTGATATCTCCTTCTGAATTTTGGATTACAGGGGAGTCACTTGGCTGGTTCCCTCATCTTGCTGCCTATCTCAGCATTGCCAAACCTGGCCGTCTTTTAGGTGTATAGACATCAAATTCCAAAATTCCCATGGTTGCATGGACACTGTCCATGGTACTAAAGGCAACATTTGGAACATGTCAGTGCTGGTGAAAACTGACCAGCAAAGAAACTGACCAGCAAAATATTTTCATATTAACAGTATGCAGTTGGTAATGTTTAACAGTAAATTAATTTTACGTTTCTCTCCTCAGGATCTTTTTTCCCCCTTTTCTTTAGTTTATTTTAATCAATAAATAATTCTTTATTCATTATCATTTTTTTCCCTGTTCGCTTTATGTCTCTACTGTAATAAAAAAGTATAAAAAATTAAAAAAAAATACTGCTGAATATCGCAACAGTTCACTGCTGAATTTTTTATGAAACATTATTCCATTTGTGCACTATTTAATTGTTCAGTGATCTTGGATATTTAAGAGGTTTTTTTTAATGGCAATACTTATACCAGGGTATACTTACATGAAACACATGGGCTCCTGAAATATTTTCCAAAGTTTGTCATTAAATTTTAATTTTTAATGTGAAATAAAATTATGAAATATACAACTTGGCTAATTACCATTCGTAATGCAAAGATAGCAAATTTTGTCCTAGATCTTCCCACTGTTTGACAATGCCTTTTTATATATTATTCAAAGTCTACATGTGGATTGGCCTTGCACACCCCTGTTTTAAATAATAAAACTCATTTAACAACAACAACAAAAACCACTCCCACAGGAAAATGTGTCAATTTATTTGATGACTATATAGTTTCTACTCTTTTTCTAGATAAAGATTCTATAGCACTAACATACAAATACATTTTTCAGCTTTCCCTCTTAATTTATTTTTCTTCTTATAAGAAAAAATGGTAGTAAAACAAAAAAAAAAAATTCCAATGACCCTGGTAAAACTCTCTGATGTAGGGCTGTCTGAAAAACCTGGTTTGAAAGCATATCATAAAAGTTCAGAAAAGGAAGGGAAAAAAGTCTATAAATTTTCTCAATGAATTGTGTGATCAATTATAGTTTATCAAATTAAACTTTTAGTTGGTGCAAACTTGAAATTTGTTGCAGAACAGTCAATTTAAATGTTGAATATAAATGGCAGCAAAGATTCATTGAACAGAAAGGACATCTGAATGATTGGATGTCATTTTCTAGGTCTAATTCGTCTGCAAGAACTCATCAAAGCCCCTTCAAGGTATAACATTAAAATCAAAATACGCCAATTGCCCTCTGGAAATAAAGATGCTCGGCCATTACTCAAGGAGATGAAGAGGGGCAGAGAGTTCTTTGTGATATTTGATTGTTCACATGACACAGCAGCTGAAATCATGAAACAGGTAAGAAGGAGTGAAAGACCCACGTCATCTGGTTTGCAGTTGCTAGAAAGCACAGCATCATTTGGGGGAGGTTTAAGCTTTTGTTCATTACCATAATCCCTCTCTGAGAACAGAAAAGTTCTTTTAGCCTTCCTGATTGAAGGAGAAACCCATTTAAAAGTTATGATCAGCATCAGCAATTGGCCTCTGGGATAGCACTCATCTCAACCAGATATAAAGATTATATGCATGTCCTAAGCTTAAGCACTATCTAAATACCCAATTTCAAATGGCAGACATCTGATATAAAAAATGATGGATGGCAATGAATAATAAACTTAATTTTGCCCAATTGCTAGTGACAGCTATCCTAATGTATAACTTGTTCCCCCATGGAGGCATACCTGACACCTTGAGCAATGAAAAGTTTAAAAATATCCCAGGATTTGTTGCATCCTCCTAACATGTATTTTTACCAAAGCTATATCCTAGGTTTCAGTTTTATGGATACAGTTTCTTGTTTTATGAAGAATTATATTTTATTATTGTTTGCCTGGGAGCTGCCAGTGTGATCGAGGTAAAAGCTGCAAATAAATTTGCTCAAAATTGTGACAGGTTAACAATCAACGACATAAACACAACTGCAATAGGTGATGTGGGCAAAAGCAATAATTACAATGGGAGGTCCCTTGGTCAAATAAACGTTGACATCTGGTTGAAATCTTATCTTTAGATCAAAGGGTCAAGACCCATGGATCTGAGATTCAGACAGTTGTTTACAGTTACATGTTTAGTTGTCTCTACTGAATCCTACTGTATTTTGTATTATTAGAATCCTTTGAACTTTTCCCAAAGGTGCTTTTTCAAGAGGCAACTGGACTTTCTGGGGTTTTTTTTGAAGACGTTTCGCTTCTCATCCAAGAAGCTTCTTCAGCTCTGAAAGTCCAGTTGCCTCTTGAAAAAGCACCTTTGAGACAACCATGACCTGGATAATTGAGTGTCTCCTTAGACCTTTGAACTTTTGAATCTGTAGGAAGAAACTAAAGCTATTTATACACAAGCCTGTTATTCAGACATGGTTGAGGCAATATGTATCATCACTGATGTTCTGTCAGCACATGATGTTGTTTGATGACTGAAAAAATGCTGTAAATTACTAGTGAGGAAATGAAATAATATTACATTTGGTGTGTGTGTGTGTGTGTGTGTGTGTGTGTGTGTGTGGGTGGGTGCGCACGCGTGTGTGTCAGTGGTTGGTTGTTACCGGTTCACCCCAGTTCAGGCGAACTGGTAGCAGCGGTGGCGGGAGGCTATGCCCACCCGCCTGGACATCATCAAGTACAATCTGCGCATGTGCAGAAGCTTCTGTGCATGTGCAGAAGTGGTGTGCGTGCGTGCAAACCCGTAGCAAACGTAAGTGAAACCCAACCCTGGTATATGTGTGTGTGTATGTATAGATACATACATACATACATACACACCTGTTGAAATATTATTAGTGATTTAAACCAGGGTTGAAGCTAATCAAAAACATAAAAACTCATTCAAGCAGCAATGATTTATCTATCTAATGTAAACTAGAATAGAGGCCTCATTAGAAATTTCTTGAATTTTGTTATGGACAATGATTATAAACAGATGGAAGGTTATCATAATGTATTGGAGTTATATATCATCTAGACAAGACTAACCTGTTCTGTACATTTTCAAGGTAATATGAATAGCTAAAGGAATTGAATTTTCTATTGAATTAGCAATAACTTATTGATACAGACTGAGCGCAGCCACGTGTTTATTGGACCCGTGTCCCTCCTGGCTGGTGCTGGCCTCTCAGGAGGTTACACGAGGCTGGCTCCAGGGGATTATAAATGCTTCCTTGAGAGAGGGTGCCTTCCCCGCCGCCTTGAAAGAGGCGGTGGTGAAGCGTCTCCTCAAGAAGCCTTCCCTGGACCCAGCAGTGTTGGCTAATTACCGTCCAGTCTCCAACCTTCGCTTCGTTGAGAAGGTTGTTGAGAGTGTGGTAGCGCGACAGCTTCCTCAGTACTTGGATGAATCAGCTTATCTAGATCCGTTCCAGTCGGGCTTCAGGCCTGGATACAGCACGGAAACGGCATTGGTCGCATTGGTAGATGATCTCTGGAGGGCCCGGGACAGGGGTTGCTCCTCTGTCCTGGTCCTATTAGACCTCTCAGCAGCTTTTGATACCATCGACCATGGTATCATGCTGCACCGGTTGGAAGAGTTAGGGGTGGGGGGCACCGTGTTGCGGTGGTTCTCCTCCTTTCTCTCTGATCGGTCGCAGTCTGTGTTGACAGGGGGGCAGAGATCGACCCCGAGGCCCCTTGTATGTGGGGTGCCACAGGGGTCGGTTCTCTCACCCCTTCTGTTCAACATTTATGTGAAGCCGCTGGGTGAGATCATCCGTGGTTTTGGGGTGAAGTATCATCAGTATGCTGATGATACTCAGCTATACATCTCCTCCCCGGACCACCCCAATGATGCCCTTGAAGTGATGTCCCAGTGCCTGGAGGCTGTACGGATCTGGATGGGGAGGAACAGACTCAGGCTCAACCCATCCAAGACCGAGTGGCTGTGGTTTCCGACGTCCCGATATAGTCAGTTGGTGCCATCACTGGCTATTGGGGATGAGTCATTGCCCCCCAGGGAGAGGGTTCGCAACTTAGGCGTCCTCTTGGACTCATGGCTGTCTTTAGAAGAACACTTGACGACTGTGGCCGGGAGGTCTTTTTATCAGGTTCGCCTGATTTGCCAGTTGCGTCCCTTTCTGGATCGGGACTCGTTAAATACGGTCACTCATGCCCTCGTCACTTCATGCCTGGACTACTGTAATGCTCTCTACATGGGGCTCCCCTTGAGGAGCACCCGGAGGCTCCAGCTGGTCCAAAATGCGGCCGCGCGGGTAGTTATGGGAGCAGCATGGCGCTCCAATGTGGCTCCCCTCCTGCGCGAGCTGCACTGGCTCCCTGTGGTCTTCCGGGTGTGCTTCAAGGTCTTAGTTATCACCTTTAGAGCGCTCCATGGCTTAGGACCGGGGTACTTACGAGACCGCCTTCTGCCACCAATAGCCTCTCACCGCCCAGTACGCTCCCATAGAGAGGGGCTTCTCAGGGTGCCGTCAGCCAAACAGTGTCGACTGGCGGCACCCAGGGGGAGAGCCTTTTCTGTGAGGGCACCCACCATCTGGAACGAGCTCCCCCCAGAGATACAGAAGATTCCGGATCTGCGCACTTTCCGCCATGCCCTCAAAACATTCCTGTTTCAGCAGGCCGGCCTGGCCTAACTTTCCCTTTATATTGCTTTTGATTTTATTTTAAACTGGGATGTCTTGAATTATCTAGGACCAGAGTGTTTAGTATATTTTAATTGGATTTTTATTAACGTTTGTATTACATGTATTTTTATCGTTCGCTGTTCACCGCCCTGAGTCCCTCAGGAATAGGGTGGTATATAAATTTAATAAATAAATAAATAAATAAATAAATAAATAAATAAATAAATAAATAAATAAATAAACAAACTTGACTGATATCTGAAATTAGCAAAGCTATACATTGCAAAAAGCACTATTCAGCTTTTGGTATATATTGAATTCTGAAACAAATATTTGCATAGCTGAATCACGTAATAAATAATTGATCTCTTAATCTTATAACTAATTGCAATCATTCTAAAATCCTAATATAAATAATGTATAACTAGACTTCTTAGCTCTCGTGTAGATTTGTTTTTATTTTTAAATTTCATTGGTGTACATTTGTTTGTTTTGCAACACCAGCATATAGTGCATATGGAGTCTTTCTCCGTAGATGTAGCTAACTGAGGATTATCTTAATTAACTCAGACTGAATATATTATTTCAGAGTATATATTGTAACAATTAGGGAGATGCTGAAAGTACCTTGAGATGTTGGAAAACTGAATCTTTAGTAATCTTAACATATGCCCAGATAGAAAGTTGCTATCAAGATTAGTGCATACTGCGAGCATTCATTCAGTTGTGAATGTTCATTAAATGGAGAATTCATGATTGAGTGTCATAGTATGTTCACACTTACTCAGATGGAGAATATAGAATACTTGTGATGCAATGCATGGAATCAAGGTTGCAGAACTATTCCCAGTCTTTGACTCTGCAGCTGCATCTCAGTGTCCACTGCAGTGACACCTCTGCTAAAGCAGGAACATATTTGAAGCAGTATTTTGAGGAAGCCAGAGTTAGTTCAGATAAATACAGGCAGTCAAATACTGAAGGTCGGAAATTCTAGTCTGCAAGTAATTGGCTCTTCATTGTGTAATAGATGCCTGTACCAATAAACCAATGTTAATAAAAGGGACTAATGTCTTTGAGGTAGTGCATTGGACTGAAAGTTAAGTTATCAGAATTCCACTCGAGTAAATTCTTTTTTAAAATCCAGGACTTGTTCTATTGCAATTAGGTTGAGAATTTTTAGTTCAACCTGACAGAAAGCAGATTGGACACATCACAAAAATGGCAGATTTTTCCACACAAAGAAAGGGTTAATTGGGATTTTAGAATCCTATCAGTTAGTACTTCCCTTGATGGAATTCAACTTCTCTGATATTTAGAAAATTGCCTAGCAAGAATTGTACCAAAATTTATCATTGACATCTTATGCATTCTGACTTATTTCTTTAACTAACTTTTTCTTTAAACCACAAGTTATGTAAAAATAATTTATTATTGATGAAAACTGTGCTATATGAGCAATTTTAGCTTATATCATTTCAGATTCTGCTTCCAGGTGAAAACTGTGTGCCTAAATGTTCTGGTTAATTTGCCAGTCACTGTACTGTATTGAGTACAGAATGCTGTTCTGTATTCTGCTAGTATCTCATGGAAGAAAGAAATAAGTTGAAGGAAGCCTGACAAAAGTAATAAAGGAGTGCAAGGGAAGTGAGAGAATTGGTACTTGATAGTTTCAGCGGGGTTTCAACTTTGTGCAGATAAGTCAGGATGAGAATATATATAAGAACAGAATATATGGGGGGGGATCTTTCCAAGGATTTCTGCTAAGCTTTAGCAGACAGAAAAGAATAAAACACATATATGTGTACTGCATGAAGAGACATGTGTCTATAAAGAGGAGAAAAATTTGGCGCATGATAGGCTTACTCAACAGATTAACTGTCCAGAGAAATAGACTAACAAATAGGAGAATGTAATATAATGAATGAAATATGAAAAAAAATCTCTGGGAAGGGCAATAGTTATACCAGAAGTGTAGCCAGAAAATGATATTAAGAATGCCCACAGGTAACTTTAATTAGAAAAATTAGCCTGGATGTTGGTACTCTGGGACGAAGAACTAAAGTACATTGAAATAATTCATAATATTGATATTCAACATTTGGAGGAAAAATTCAACATTTCTATCCAGAAATTTCAGGCAAAAATCCAAATGAATTACAACTAAATGAAAGCTGAAAACTTTTGGTTAATGCTGATAAGTGAGAATAGTATCAATAAGGGCAGGACTAGCTTCTCACTCTCTCTGATTCATGCCAGTAAAACATAACATATGCCCTTTCAGGGTAGGGAAGGAGACTTACATGTTTTATCAGAAGGGGGGCTGGTAGAAAGAAAAGACGATGTTGGTCCATTTGGCATTGTTCATGCTTATCATTAGCATGCTGTGCTTGACAGAATACCTTTGAGAAATGTGACTTCATTCCAAAGCCAATCACTAGATGTTTCTATGAGCATTAGAATGACAGCAACTTCCTTCCTATTCTTTCCACAAAGTGCCAAAGGGATGCCTATGTTAAATTGGTTTCTGTGGGCAGATAATAAAGAAATGCTCTCTGTTATTCTTCCATCATATGGGGATATGGGATTACTAAGAGAATGCTATGAAAATCAGTGACCTGCTGTAATTACCTGAGACAGTAGGAAAAGTCTGTATATGCAGGTAGATATTTTGATTGATAGTACTTGAAGCAACTGCATGATTCATGATACCATTATTATATTATTGTTAAAATTTAAACCTCATTGTTCGGCTTTGTTTCTTCTTATGAATACCCAAAATGGCTGTTGGAGTTCCAAGCTACAGAACATTTCTGAATTATTATTTTTGGGGGTGCTTATCCAGTTATATATTTTGTTCAGAAAGAAAATACCTGACTTTTCTGTCAAATGGACTGCCATATATTTACATTAAAAGCTTGTACTTATAAAACTATTCCATGATAATACTATGAGACTATGTTTAGTTAGTTTAGTTTAGTTTATTTGATTTATATACCGCCCTACTCCTGAAGGACTCAGGGTGGTGAACAGCCACAAGATAAGAACACATAAATACGAAATTTAAAAACAGAATAAAACTGAATTAAACAATTTGGCCAAAGACAGATTTAAAACACCCCAATAAATTAAGAATGAATTAAAATTTGCATTTTAAAAAGGGAAAAAGGGAAAAATTAGGCCAGGCCAGCCTGATGGAATAAAAAGGTCTTGAGAGTGCGGCGGAAGGTGTGTAGATCCGGGATCCTCCGTATCTCCAGGGGGAGCTCATTCCAGATAGTAGGTGCCCCCACAGAGAAGGCTCTCCCCCTGGGGGCCGCCAGTCGACATTGTTTGGCCGACGGCACCCAGAGGAGCCCCTCTCTATGAGAGCATACCGGCTAGTGGGAGGCTACTGGTGGCAGCAGGTGGCCCCGTAGATAACCAGGTCCTAAGCCATGGAGAACTCTAAAGGTGATAACCAAGACCTTGAAGCACACACGGAAGACCACCGGGAGCCAGTGCAGCTCACGCAGGAGAGGTGTTACATGGGAATGCCATGTCACTCCCATAACCACCCGCACGGCCACACTCTGCGCCAGTTGGAGCCTCCGGGTGCTCCTCAAGGGGAGCCCCATGTAGAGAGCGTTGCAGTAGTCCAGGCAGGAAGTGACAAGGGCATGAGTGACCATGCATAAGGAGTCCCGATCCAGAAAGGGATGCAACTGGCGAATCAGGCGAACCTGATGAAAAATCCTCCTGGTCACGGCCATCAAATGCTCTTCTAAAGACTGCCGTGAATCCAGGAGGATGCCCAAGTTGCGAGCCCTCTCCGTGGGGGCCAGCGATTTACCCCAATGGTCAGTGATGGCACCAACTGACTATATCAGGACGTCGGAAACCACAGCCACTCAGTCTTGGATGGGTTGAGCCTGAGCCTGTTTCTCCCCATCCAGATCCACATGGCCTCCAGGCACCGGGACATCACTTCAAGGGCATCGTTGGGGTGGTCCGGGGTGGAGATGTACAGCTGATAGTACTTCACCCCGAAACCACGGATGATCTCACCCAGCGGCTTTACATAAATGTTGAACAGAAGGGGCGAGAGGACCGAACCTTGTGGCACCCCACATATGAGGCACCTCGGGGTCGATCTCTGCCCCCCTGCTAAAACAGACTGCAATCGGTGGGAGAGAAAGGAGGAGAACCATTGCAACACAGTGCTCCCCACCCCTAACTCTTCCAACCAGTGCAGCATGATATCATGGTCGATGGTATCAAAAGCCACTGAGAGATGTAATAGGACCAGGACAGAGGAGCAACCTCTGTCCCGAGCCCTCCAGAGATCATCAACCAATGTGACCAATGCCATTTCCGTGCTGTACCCAGGCCTGAAGCCCGACTGGAACGGATCCAGATACACCGTTTCATCCATGTGCTGGGGGAGTTGTCGCGTAACCACACTCTCAACAACCTTCGCCACAAAGCTAAGGTTGGAGACTGGACGATAATTAGACAACACTGTCGGGTCCAGGGAAGGCTTCTTGAGGAGACGCCTCACCACTGCCTCTTTCAAGGCAGCAGGAAAGTCACCCTCACTCAATGAAGCATTTATAATCCCCTGGAGCCAGCCTCGCGTCACCTCCCAAGAAGCCAGCACTAACCAGGAGGGACACAGGTCCAACAAACATGTGGTCGTGTTCAGTCTACCCAGAATCATGTCCACGTCATCAGGAGTCACAGGATCAAACTCATCCCAGATAACATTCTCAAGACCTGCCTCAGTCATCCCCCCTGAAACTACCCAGTTGGAGTCCAGACCTTCCCGAATCTGAGTGATTTTGTCATGCAGATACTGTACAAAGTCATCAGCTCTACCCTCCAAGGGGTCCTCCCGCACTCCCTGGTGGAGCAAGGAGCGGGTCACCCTAAACAGGGCGGCCGGGCAGTTCTCTGATGATGCAATAAGAGCAGCAAAATAATTACACTTTGCTGCTTTTATCGCCACTAGGTAATTCTTAATATGAGATCTTACCAGTGTCCGGTCAGATTCAGAAAGACTGGCCCTCCAACTACTCTCTAGGCGTCTTTTCCGGCACTTCATCTCCCTTAGCTCCTCAGTGAACCAAGGAGCCAGATGAGATTGGCGCCGGGTCAGAGGCCGCAAAGGCACAACCTGATCCAGAGCTCCAGCGGCCACCCTGTCCCAGGCGGCCACTAGGTCTCCAGTCGAGGCGTGAGCCAGACCTCAGGGAATGGCCCAAGCTCCATCTGGAACCTGTCAGGCTCCATCAGGCGCCTGGGGCGGAACAATCTTACCAGCTCCGCCTCCCTGCAGCGAGGTGCAGCGGTTCGAAGGTCAAGGCGAAGGAGAGAGTGATCCAACCATGACAAGGGCTCGGTGACTATATCCCCTATCTCAAGATCACTCAACCACTGTCCAGAGACAAAAACCAGGTCCAGCGTGTTTCCCCCCGTGTGGGTAGGGACATGAATTAGCTGGGTCAGGTCCATAGTTGTCATGGAAGCCATGAACTCCCGAGCCACCTCAGACGTCTCACCCACGGACAGCAGGTTGAAATCCCCCATGACCATAAGTCTAGGGGTGTCAACCGCCACCGCTGCGATAACGTTGAGGAGCTTGGGCGGGGCTGCTGCCACATGGCAGGGAGCCAGGTACGTGATCAGCAAACCCATCTGTACTCCATGACCCCACTTCACAAGGAGGGACTCACAGCCGGCCGTCTGAGGAACAGTGGCCTCCCTCAGTCTAAGACCTTCTTTAATAATAACCGCTACCCCCCGCCCCTCCCCTGTGACCTCAGCTGATGGAATGCATGGAAACCTGGTGGGCACATTTCAATGAGGCGAATCCCCCCTCCTGGCCCAACCAGGTCTCTGTAATACCTGCCAGGTCCGCTCCCCCCTCCTGAACAAGATCACAAATGAGGGGGGCCTTATTTACTACAGACCTGGCATTGCACAACATCAGCCGAAGGCCCAGGCCCTGAGCGTCTGTGCAACCTGGGGAACAAGTGGAGCCTTGGGGGCCGGAGCACACCACTGCTCGTAAACAGCGAGCACGCGCTCCCCTAACACAATATGGCCCCCTGCTCCTGCCATATCTGCTCCTCCTACTCACAGTATTGATGTTAGAAACACTATCTGGATAAGCTCTAGCCCCCCCCTTGACCCCGGGTCCCCCACCCCCCATGCCGCACTTCAAAGCCAGACCCAACCCTCCCCTTAATGGGTTATCCCCCATACCCACAGCCCAAATTATAGTCTGACCCTTCCCCCCCCAGAACCCCTTAAAAGTTTAACTAAAAATTTATGTAAAAAACCCCTCAACCCCCTCTTCACAGCATGCCACCTCTCTGGGTTCCAAAACCCATCATCGAGGTAGGCCCTCGATAACATGGAGGGCCAGACCTGCGAGAGGGGGGAGTCTCGCAGCGCAAGAAGTTCAATGGTTGAGTACATCCACAAAACGGGACGGGTGAAGATGACCTCTGGCCATGGTTCCATAGAGTCTAAAAGTCCTAAAGACAAAGAGGCAGCAACAAAAGCATGGGTAACTGGACTCCACTGTCCTCCCATGACAGTGGGAGGAGTCCTATGCCATTTCCGTAAGTCTAGGGGATGTTCCTCCCAGGCATCCTCTCACGATTTCTGGCCAGATGGAATATGCTATGGAGAAGTTCAGAAAGCTGTCCCCTCTGGTAAGGAATGGCAGTAGTAACCCGGACTCCCTCAGAACCCACATCAAAGCTGTCCATTTGTCCTATAGTCCGCGGCATAGATGGAATAAAGCCAGTCGAGGAGGCAGAAGTAAATAGTAAGCCCGGGGGCAGAATTCGGTGACACACGGAAAGACGGAGAACATGGCTTACGAGGCAAAAAGGCAGCTGGGGTAATGACCATAATGAGGCCTGCACAGGCCAAAAAGGGGGGGAGGGTATGGCCCGAGGCAACCCAAAAAAAATTGATCATGAAAATACAGTCAGCCTGCAGTATACATGCAGTCCTCACATCAGTACATCAGCCAGCTATTTGCTGTTTTGGGGGTTAGAACTGGTTGCTTCCCCCAAATTAAATATTATTACTCTGATAACGCTTGTTTTTAGGTAGAAACAATGACATTATCAGCTGGTTCCAAATCTTAACTTAATCACACATAATGGGAGGTTAGCATCCTGTTGTGGATTTTATATTTCTCATGTTGATTTTCTTATTATAATACAGAACATTATACAATGTGCACTAAGGATTTTGTCTTATTTCATTGGTGTTGATTTCTATGCCTCTAATTTAGAGCAAACTAGACTGAAGAATAACAAATAGCAGCTTCCCTTGTTATACAAGGCAAGATACACCAAAGCCAGTCAAGTTATTTAATATCTGGTAGAAGGGCTCCCAATGACACATTTTCCTTTTCCTGGCAGTGTAAATGCAATGACAATAAATTTAAAATCATTGCTGTGGTATCTTGACATTCAAAATCCACTTCCTCTGGCAGCTGTTTCATTCTGCCAACCATGAACTGCATCAAAGATTTTTACTTTGATATTACTATACTCCACACCAATTTATTTACCTTAAAATTATATCAAAAAGCCTTCATCCGAAGGAGAGGCTTGCCTGTGGTTACTGTAATTATTGCAAAGCTATTACAAGTATAAATAAATAGGCATCTATTCTTCTGCTTCAGGCATATGGCCCTCCACTACTGCTTTGCACTATTTCATAGTCTATGAAGATTTTGTCACAGGTATATTAGAGCAGCATTTTTCACATTGTGTCGTGCACAACCCTAAGTTTCCAGGATGTGTGCTTTCTGGGATTCCTTAGGCTGAGGCTCTAACAAAGAAAAAAAGAAAGGAAGAAAAATAAAGTGAATGCAGACAATTTTCTATGATTAGAGCTTTGCTTCTGGCTCAGGAGAATTTTTTTAAAAAACTGATAGATTCTGCAGTCTGAAAAAGTTTGAAAACTGCAGCATTACAGAATCAATTATTACCTATGCTGTGTTTTTTCACTTTGGTTCATCTCCCCACTTTGTTCTTTCTCAGATTCTCTCCATGGGAATGATGACTGAATATTATCACTACTTTTTTACAACTCTGGTAAGATACTTCGGTAATTATTTGTACCATTACCACAGAAATAGCTGAAGAGCTTATTTTATGGCAGTGTTCTATGTATAGCCATGCTAGATTTCAAAAAAATAAAATTCTGCTAAAAATGATTGTAGCTCGCAGTCAGATCTTGTAAACAAGATGGCTTGGCGTATCCATCTCAATCAGCAATTCACATACTCTCTTTTCATCTCTCTTCAATCTGCTAATTAATTTAGTGAAGAACTCACACTTTAACAGCATATTCTTGAAAATGTTGGGCAGGAGGAAAAGATCAAAGTTACTAGTCTATTATGAAATTTGTAATTATTTTGTCATAGAATAATTATCTCCAACCAGGAACTCTGGGAACTTGTGATCATGTTGGCTGTAAACAATAGATTTTTGTAATCAACATAGATGGAGTATGTCCAGTGGGTGAATGCTGAACTAGTCTTACTTAAGGTTTCCATAGGATTTCTCTAAAATGGAGGAATTGGTCACAAAATCAAACTAGTATCCTTAATTGTTTCTGATTATATTTTAACTGAATCAAACACATTTGTTTAGGCTTTCAGGATGTTATTGATTTAGAGCAATCCATATTATTCAAGGATTTTATTAAATGAAGCCAGAGATGTTCCATAATGAAAGTAAGGGCAACTTCTCAAATAATTCCTATTATATCAGTGGATTATCTTTTGTGTACAAAAGTTGACCATAAAATCAATATTGTTACAAAAAACTCTACTTTAACATCCTTGAAAATAAATTATTATTAATAATTTTCGTAAATGTTACAGTCTCATATTGAGAAAACATTTCAAATATACAGAAAGAATTTTTTTCCTTTTTCTTCCCTCACTTAATTATTTCTACCATTATGAAAGATGAGAATGTTCTAATTAAAACCAGAGTATACAGTAGTATCTGGATGGATGGATGGATGGATGGATGGATGGATGGATGGATTTCACATCCTGACAAATGATTTATACTCTTTCATGTTATGTTATTTATGACATGATCTTAAAATGCGCCACACAATCACTCAAATTAGCTCTTATATTCCTGCTTTGCAAACCTCTAATTTACATGGAACTGCTTCTTCGCTGATGTAATACATACATCAGATAAAATGACAGCAATTTACCCCAGGTAGCAGGCAAGAGAAATACCAAGCTTCTAAATTGTAAAATTATATTGTTTATGTTGTTGACTCTTTCAAGGGATGAAACAATCAATTTGTCATGATTTTCTGGGTAGGTTCCCCCCCCCCCCCCGTGTTTGTAGCAGAAACATTATTACAAAAATATTATAAATCAGCACATATACTCCTGGGCACCTTTCTTAGAATATAATATTGCAAATATCTGGAGTTCTGTGTTAACACAAATCATACCTATGATATCTAATAAATCATATTCAGCTCATCATTATTTAGATTTAATAATGTATGCAGTGTCTAGAAACCTGGACTTAAGAAGAAAAATATATATTCAATACCAATAGGGATTTGGCAGAAATTGTGAAAGGCAAAGATAAGATTTCACATTCAGCTGTATTATTTCAGCTTTAAGTCTACATAGATGGTATTTGTTGATACAAAATACTATTTTCCATATTGGACTATTTCAGTTTCTCTGCTCAAAGAATAATACAAGGATAACTAATTGGAAGCTATATAATTGATATAAAGTTCTACCAACCCAGTGTGGCACTTTCATGTTATTGGATTGAAGTAATACAACATGATTCATTTTATCTTTAATGCCCTTGTCTTTTCTTTTTGTTGTTGTATTACCAACAAAATCTTGGTAATACAGGATTTGTTTGCACTAGATCTGGAACCCTATAGGTACAGTGGAGTCAATATGACTGGATTTCGTCTGCTTAACATTGACAATACACAAGTGGCTTCTGTTATTGATAAGTGGTCAATGGAAAGATTACAGGCACCACCCAAGCCAGAGACTGGACTCCTGGATGGCATGATGACTGTAAGTGACAAAACACCATTTGAAATGAAATAAGAAGTTATATTATTTTAATGACAAGCAAATTCTAAGTGAGTTGGTGACATAAAATCAATAGAGTATTGCAGCTGCTCTATGTTCATATGCAAAGATATGGTTATATTAATGAGCTGCAGAAACATGGTACATTTATGCCTCTATGAGATCTGGAACATCTTTGGAACCAATCTAATTGCAATCATTTCCCAGGTTAAACCAATTGAAATCAGACTGCAAATGGATTCCTTTCAAGATGCAATTAGCCCAACATTTCTCCAGGGCAAAGTGTTTTGTACAGGAAGAAACTTAGGAAATTCTAGTTTAGGTAAATGAAGTTCATGCCATACTTTTATAGATAGCCACAACTGAGTGGAAGCCAAGGTAATTTTGGAATAAGTAATGCCTTTGAATAATTCTGTAAGTTTTTTGTTTTTTTTTTGAACAATTCTGAATTTTCAGAAATGCCGTAGAAATTGAGACAACCCAGAAACCTGCTCTTTACAGTGCAAGGCAGTGTTTACCTGCAAATGCATTGAAAACAATGAATTTTTGTTATCGTAAAAGCATGATGTTTCACTTAATGACTGTGCTTAATGATGAAGTTGCTGGTACCAATTGTGATCAGTAAGGAGAACTACCTGCAGTTGCTATGGTATTGATGGTGTTCTCATATCCTAAGGTCTCTTCTTTTACATCCAGTATTCTAAAGAAAAAAAGTAAGAAACTATGTTGTTAAACAATTCAAAGCGATTCTCGATGTATGGATTGTGGCTAAATTTCTGCTTGTGAGAAGTTTGGAGTTTATGGTATGATGATAGTATATTGAATTAAGATAGGAAGATTAAGATTCACACCCACCCACAACCACGGAATGTCACTGGATGACTTTGGGCCAGTCTTCAAATTCAACCTTGTGCTTCTAAAGGAAAGGCATGATATAAATACAACAAAGTACAGGAATAGTTCACATGTAATACTAATTAGTTGTATTGATTGAGACTTCAAAGGGATTCCAGAGTTGTGCTGCAATTAAAGGTAACTGATAAATTCACATTGCCTATGTTTTGCAATGATCTATGTAGGTTAATGAAACAGAGAAGTAATCTGTTAATTTCCGGAAGGATTTATAAGACTGGCATAGACATGTAACTACAAAGTGGATTAGCTTAGCTGTTACACAATACTGTTATTATCTCATCAGGATAATCATGCAGCTTTCTTGCTTAATTCATTAAATTTTGTATGTCAGGGAAAACAACACTACTTTGTACTGGTAACCTACCAGTACATTTTTCCCCTTTAGGAAAAAATGTTATTTAAGAATTGGAAAAAAGTCAGAATAGCACAACAGTACATATTAGCTGGTTGTTATATAACAATCTGCCTCAAAAAAACAATCAAAACCATTTTTCTTCTTCAGGTTGAACAATTAACTTTTGAATTAACTGTGAAGCTTAATAATAAATAATGCTACATTTCACTACAGGTTTTAGTCTTTTAACCAAATCACAAGGTTAGACCAATTAAACATTGTAAGGCTCTCATCTCAACAATTTAATGTTAGCAAATTTTAATTAGTGACCTGATTCAGGGACTTGCTGGTCCAGAAAACAAATGTCTGAACTTAGGCCTATTGCTGTTTTATCATGGATAATTTATTGTAAAGCCATAAATGTATTGCATAAAGAAAGCATATGCCTACACAGAAATTCACGAACCATAGGAAGAAAATTTTGCAGTGAATGTTTGGGTAAGAATAAATTGAAAGAGAAACACAAGTGATAACTTCATGGAAGAGCCTTGATAGTACAGGGGTTTAGTGCACCCTGTTATTAACACAGCTGCCTGCAATTTCTGCTGGTTCGAATCTCTCCAAGGCTCAAGGTTGACTCAGCCTTCCATCCTTTCTAAGGTAGGTGAAATGAGGACCCAGTTTGTGGGGGCAATAAGCTGACTTATAAAATATACAAAAGAATGAAGGCTATTGCTTAACGCATTGTAAGCCGCCCTGAGTCTCCGGAGAAGGGCGGCATATAAATCAAATTAAAAAAAAAAAAAAACCAGCAGAAGATATTGGTCTCTTTCAAAGAAGTGTGTGACAGCAGGAAATTTCAGCTTAGTTTACATCTGCTGAAAGTCTAACTCTGCTAAAAAAATCATTGATCGAGTTTGGAGCTACAGTCTGCCTCAGCTTGTCATGATTGTACATGGCTTAGAAAATACAAAACTAACCACAAAAGAATAAAAGCAAAGAAATCACATGGGAGGAAAAAAGGCTGGGAAAAAAACCCCAACCATTCAAAAGATTTTTTTTTAAAATACTCAAGGGATAGAATTCTCACCCTTGGGTAGAACCAGGATTTCATGGCTTGCTTAAATAGAATGGGGGCGGGGTACTGCATGAATCATGGGGAGAATGGTTGAAAAAGGCCATTTCCTGAGACCCACCATGTGACATTGTTTAATCAACGGCAACAATACTGTTTGAATCCTCAAATAACCAACCCTTATGCCATGAACTGCTTTATAACTAGCATCGTGAATTAACTCAGAGGTTCGCTGGCTGCTAACACAGCTCACAAAACAGAGGTGTCCTTTTACTTTCCAGAAAAATAGGGAGGGTCCCTTCTGAAATGCTTCCCACACACACACCTTTCTGTGGGCTAAGATATCCTTTACATGATGGTAGTCCAGCCCATGTCTCTTCCTCCTCTCTCGTAATGTCATTCCTACATACTATTACGAGGATTCTGATGACTTCCTCAGAAGTCAAGCTCAGACTCTTCCCAGATAATCTGATAAAACCACATTTCTATCTGACAGGAAACAAACTCTGTCCAGTCAAAGTTTAATTGTGTAATAATCTAGGAAATGTTATACATCAGATATTAGATTACTTGCAAAAGCAGCCTAACTCTTTCAAACAAGGAATGAATCACAATATAAAATCATTTGCTAAGAGATCGGCGAAAAATTCAATAAACGACCAAACAAATAAATAAGACTACCAGTTTATTATCTGGTGGTTTTGACAAGGGTGGCTAAAGGGTAGATCCCTTTATTTATAAGGGTAGACAAATAGCCCATTCACAGTTGCCATTGTGGTCATAAACTCTTGAGAATAAGGTGGTTTATTATCCATGGCCTAATTTTCATCAAAAGGGGGAGTTTCAGAGGTGGACTGCTGCTGGTTCAGACTACTTCTGTGCTATCCTATCTTATATCGCCATGATTGTGAAGCTACGCACATGCGCAGAAGGCCACACACATTCACATTTTTGGTGCTGGGAAAACTGGTTGTTACAACCAGCAGCAGCCCACCCCTGGGGAGTTTGTTAAAGGAAGTGACAGGAATCTTGGGAGAACTTATCCATGTTATGGTAAGGAAAGAAGTAATAGACAAGAGTCACCTTCTTTATTATATTTCAAGATTGGTTTTATAATATTTTGGATGGAAGATAAGCCAGATCTAATAGTTGAAAGGGTGATGGAGAAAAGTATCTGGAAAGGTTAAAAAAAGTTAAACAAGATACTTGAAGGACAGTTGCAAAATTCGTAGCAGAAAGAAATGAAAAACATTTAAAACTCTAAATAGATGCAGAGTTTTCTAAAATTCATGTGTGTGTGTGGAATGGAGAGATATGTATAGGAAATATATTTTCAGATAGTTTGTGAAAAGTGCTCAAGCAACAAAAAAGGCTTGAAGGGTATGAGAGATACAAAAGGAAAATAAAGAAAGCATAAGCTCGTTGTAAGGACAAGGGGCTGAATTGGTAAAGCATGATAGTGGGGAGGAAGAATATTTTAAAATCAGTCTGTCAACTCGCAGAGCATTCCTGACCTGCTCTCGAGTTGCCATAGGCAGGGGGATGGGGAACCAAGCCTCGCAAGTGAGGGAATTGCACTTCAGTCAAAACAAAAGCACATTCCAGCCATCTCTATGTCAAGGCTATCTCTACGGAGACCCACAGTGGCCGGAGGAAGGGACTTCTACAACCTGTGAAATTGCTTTGTAGGGAAATGTGACTGATGACACACCTTGGGGGGAGGGGGGAACAGGGTCAGAGCCAGGGCATGAATTAAGTGAGGTCAGAGTTGGCTTCACTTGGAATGTGCTGACATGAAGCTCCTAATAAATAACTGGATTTCTTTTGAAGCTTGGCTCAAGGCTCATGATTTAATTAGGGCACCAGTCAGAACCCTGACAAAGTCTTCTTTCAGAAAGGAAATGAAGCCATAGTTAGTCTTAATTATGCCAGTAGTGAAGAAGAGATATACAACTGCAAACAATGAAAAGTGAAAAGAACAGTTAATTACTTTCTATGAATTCAGGTAGGTCATTACAGCCAAATGGAAGACAGCCAATTTGGCATTGTGCTTAAGGCAGTAGACCAGGGGTGTCAAACTCAAGGCCTGCAGGCCGAAATTGGCCTGTGGGGTGCTTAAATCAGCTTGCAAATAGCAAAGAACTGGCATATGGTGCCTCTGGCAGATAAAAGGGAGAATGGGGGGGCCAGGTGTGCCCCCCACACTCCACTTTTGGCCTGGAAGACCTCCTGCAATGCTCTGCTGGTCAAAACAGGGTGCAGGAGGCCATCCAGGGGTACAGGGGTGCCACACGTGCCCCCACCCCATGCGTGGCCCATGGAGGGGAACTACAATACTGATCTGGCCCTTGAAGAAATCCAGTTTGACACCCCTGCAGTAGACCAAAAACTGGGAGACCCTGCATTCTAGCAATAGCAATAGTGCTTAGACTTATATACCGCTTCACAGTGCTTTACAGCCCTCTCTAAGCGGTTTACATATTCAGCATATTGCCCCCAACAATCTGGGTCCTCATTTTACTAACCTTGGAAGGATGGAAGGCTGAGTCAATCTTGAGCCAGTCAGAATTGAACTCCTTGCAGTGAGCAGTGAGTTAGCCTGCAATATTGCATTCTAACACTGCGCCACCACGATTCATCCCACATTGAGCACAAAAGCCAGCTGGATGACTTTGGGCCAGTCATATTCTCTCAGTGCTCGAAAAAGGCAAAGGCAAAGCCCTTCCAAACTATTGCTAAGAAAACTGCTTGGACTGCCAGGCAGTCACCAAGAGTCAGCAAAACTCAAAGGCACCAAATTCAGTGGCGGGGGAGGAGATGAATTTCATCCTAAGGAACGAAATTGGGCAAGTTCCTCCAGCAGATTATGAACTAACATACTTGGGAATACTGTGATAGAAATGCAACAAGAACCATAACGTGAGGCATTTTAGCTTACTATCTTTGAAAAATGCAATAGAAATTGTGTGCCTGACCTTACTATTCAATAAAGTTACTCATCATTATTTGTTAAATTGCAATGATATAACTATTAGATGACTTCATAGTTGGCTGAATGACAACATCCAGAGAGTTGTCATAGATAGCTCCATAGCAACTTGGATATAGCAGTGGGACAAGTACCACAAGCCCAGACCTCTGTTTGGGCCCTGTCCTATTCAAAATTTTTATTAATTATCTGTATGAAGAAATGAGTTACTGTAGCCCTCACAGCATGGAAAAGACTGGCCAAGAACTACAACTGACCCCATCATTCCTTACATCCAGAAAGGCTCTGAAGACAGTTTGGCTAAAAGTGTAAAGTTTTAAAATGTAAAAGTTAGGAAACCTCTATTTCTTTTATGCTGTTTCTATTACTTTTTCTACTTCTGCTTTTCTATATACTTCCCAAAGTCTAAGCAATTGGTTTCAATGTACAAACAAACAACAAACAAAAATCATTAAATTGGCAGAAAACCCAAAATAGGAGAAATAACTAGCATTTTAGAAGAAAATAAGATTTCGAAAACATGCTATTCCTCTCATGTTGTTGGGTTTTTTTGTCTTTTCTCCAAAACAGACAGAATCAGCTTTGATGTATGATGGCGTTTACATGGTAGCAGTGGCGTCCCAACGGGCCTTCCAAATGACAGTCAGTTCCCTCCAGTGTCACCGGCATAAGCCATGGAGGTTTGGAACTCGCTTTATGAATCTGATAAAAGAGGTATATATGGTTGTTCTTGGCATCAAAAACGATGCTTTCTTTACCTTTACTGAATATGGTCTATAATGTTCAAAGTCTCTCCAGTGTCCCAATATATTCAATTTCCCTTCTTTGACAAAGAAGCATCATCTTAGCATTGTTTAGTTTGTTTTAAAGGAGAATTAAGTTTTAAACATCAGTAATTCTGGCCTCAGAATTAATCAAGAAACTATTAAATTTCAACTTCTAGTAAATTTCTATTTGTTCAGCTTGGGAAACTGAAACAATTATTCTTTTTTTCAGAATTCCCTCAAAAGAATGTATTTGCTGAAATGCAGAGAATGAATGGCCTTGTTTTCAAGTATTTTTTCCAAAAAGTTCATTCATTTTTTCTCACAAAGAGGGCAACACTGAAATTTATCTAGCTTATGTCTACAATTGTATTACAATTCTTATGTACTAGAACTGCCATTAATTGCCCTGTGTGTTATATCATACAGGGAAACTTCCTAACTTCCTTCCTTCCTTCCTTCCTTCCTTCCTTCCTTCCTTCCTTCCTTCCTCCCTCCCTCCCTCCCTCCCTCCCTCCCTCCCTCCCTTCTTTTGAGAAGGCAGTGCTTTCAGCTAGATTTTATACACTTAGCTAGACAACTGAATGCTATAACAGCATTGGATATCTAGAGATAAAATTTAGATCCTCTTCTGATCGCTTCAGAATCTTTTCATACCACAGGACTTTGGAGGGGGGGTTGGGTAGTGTGTGTGTGTGTGTGTGTGTATGTGTGAGTGAGTGAGTGAGTGAGAGAGAGAGAGAGAGAGAGAGAGAGAGAGAGAGAGAGAGAGAGAGATAAATGCATATTATTTTGCTAAATGGATTTGTTTCTGACCTTAGAATTTACAGTTCATCACAATAGCCCTAAAATTTTTACAGATGCTATGAATAAATTATGAATACACTAAAATAAGAAGATGGAATAATCACAGGGTAGAGCAGATTTCCCATTTTAAGAATATGGATACAATTTGGAAAATTCAAGAAACAGAATTGCCCATTCAAATTGTATCATATGTTGTACTATTGATCTGAAGGTAATCCATTTATTTCTATTGCAATAAAAATATTATTTTTAAATCCTATTTGTGTTATAGTTACCATAAACAGGCCCATATACTAACCTGGCAAGAGTAGTCCCATATCCCATAAATCAGATCTGTAGTTGAGCAGCAACCTATTTTGGGATTATTACGAACTTTAAATACCACAGAATTTTTCAATGGCCTTTTTTGATGCTTTGCATATAGAAGAGATCGAACAATGTAATTGTCTATGGAGCACAGGAAATATCAAAACAGGGATCCATATTGTTTTAAATTGCAATTTCTATGAAGACAGCCACCCTCATTATTTGTTGGGTTATCTGGTAAACGTCCAAGAAATTTTATATAACAACAAAATAAAACATTTCTACATTCCACATACAGCAAAATAATTTTCCTAGCTGAAAATAGTCTGTTTTAAAGTTTTATATTTCTGGTTAATAACCTAAATAAATAATGTCCACATTATTAAAAATATAAATTCAGACTTACTAAAGTTTTCTTGATAGAAATCACCGCCATCACCATCTCTGGGTTGGGAAACAATTTTGTTTGTTGTTTGTTCATTCATTCATTCATTCATTCTTTCTACAAATAACTCAAGCTGGCAAGCCTATCCAACCAGAATGGGACTTTTTGTCTCCGATTGTTCATTCTCCTGGGGCGATTCTCCCCCGATTTATCTCCTCAGCTGACACACCTCCATTCATTTGCCCTGGGCAATGGGCTACTGGCCCCTGCGTCCCACACCCTTTGATATGTCCCATTCGCAGAAAGAGGGTTCCTCCTGGGTGTTCCACCCTCCGTGACAGTTAGCCCTCATCCAATTGGCTAGAGTGGGTGTAATAGAAATCCAGCGAAAAGAGAGAGGTATAAAAGAATTTGCCAAAATGCCTTCCTCCCTCTCTCTCTCTCTTCCCCCCATCAGCCTCCTCTCTACCCCACCCCACCCCAAATACAGGGAGGAACAGTTGGTTTACTCGGAAGTAAGTCTCACCAAATTCAATGCTAGGATTGCAGCGTGAAATATTTGCCTAGTATTTCAAATGGAACAGTTGGTTTACTCGGAAGTAAAGAATACACTGAACAGTCAGAGACAAAAAGTCCTAGACCCTATCCAACATACTTTTCTCGTCCTATTTTCCCCACAACAGCAACCCTATGACATAGGTTGGGTTAAGAGAAAGTAACCCAAAGTCAAAAATTCAAAACACCCTACAATTATTTCATAGCACAAGTGAAACTTTCTGGTATATGTAGGAGAATTAGAAATCAGCCTATGATTTCTCTATTGATTTAATATAACAGAATTAGAGGTCATCAACTAGTTTTCATGTGGATTGATATGATATACCATGCATTCAGGTTCAATCAGTCATGGAGATTAAATCTTTTCCAAAAGGCTTCACCCCTGTAATCTTATGTCATTTGATATCTAAATCAAATTTAGATTAATGCTTCACTCTCCCTTTGAAAATAAGTATATTCCTTAAGAAGAAGCAGTAATTTCCTTGCAAAAACAAGGGTGTATTTTTTTCTTGAGTAATAAAAGGAGGAACTAATGGCATTTTTGAGAAGAAAAACTATCTCTTTCCTCACATTTATTTTCTTCCTCAAATCAATTAGCCTCAGAAAATTGGACAGGATCACAAGGTCACTGGCCATCTTTTCTCAGTATATTGTATAATCTTTTCATTTAGCTTAAATAATTATTCCTAAATCTGTCCCCTTCAAAATATTTTCCTAAAACAGCTGCTAAATAAGGATTAATAATAAATAAGGAGCACATAAAGATATCTCATATACACCATTTGATCTACACTTAGCTATTTCTCTTAGCATGGCAAGATAATTTGCTAGGTTTTTAAGAAAAGCTGAATGCTGAAAAGAAAAGAAAAGAAATCCCAATCCACCCACATGCAGAAACAGAAACACCAGGCTGCAGAAACAGATTTCAAGATGCTCTTTATAATTTGTAACAAATTGTTGGTTTTAAAACCCTATTAAAATCAATTTTCCCATAATGTTAGTGACAGAATTAAGTCATTTTGTCTGCTTGTTTGGAACACTTATATGGTTATCCAATGAATGAACAAATAAAGATTTGAAATTGGAATTAGGAGCTGCCAAATGATACAGAATAAATAGGTTGCAATACAACATGGTCACAAATGAGTAAAGTTCATCTTCACTTTCTACACAAATGTAGGCAGAGTTTATTCTGTTGTGTATACATGTGCATTCTTTATGCTCTCATCATATAAGTGCACAGCTGCTTTCTATGTGTTCCATGTCAGAATAACAAGGACACATTTTTACATAGCGGAATGTATTATGGATGCTGCATTTTTATATATCCTTGTTTTCAGAAATTCAGCACGCATCCATCCTAAACTGTATCATAACAGCCATTTGTCTAACAAAAAGTAATCATCAAATAACTTTCAGTGCCTGTTATACGTATCTTTCTGTGCGTGAATCTCACTGGGATACATCACATTGCTTTGATGTGGCAAAGCCTTCTGGAGGCATAAGAATGAATTCCACTCCCCCTCCCCCTCCCTCCCTCCCTCCCTCCCTCTCTCTCTCTCTCTCTCTCTCTCTCTCACACACACACACACACACACACACACACACACATCGGGGTGGTATTTACTTACCTTCGCTACCAGTTCGGAAATGTGAACGTGCACGCAGAGCTTAAAAAATGAGACATGATGACGTCTCAGTGGGTGGGTGGAACCTCCCACAGCCACTACATATATATATATATATATGAATCTACGGATATATATATTCGTAGATTTTCACGGGTAGGAGTATGCAAGTTTTTGTGTATTCGGGTCTTTTCCCATGTAAGATTGAGAGTATCTTGGCAACATTTCAATGAGGTCCCACTCGTCATCTTCAGGCTGGTGTCTTCGGCTTCGTGCTTGTGCGAGGAAACTTCGCACAAGCACAAAGCCGAAGACACCAGCCTGAAGATGACAAGTGGGACCTCGTCAAAACGTCGCCAAGATACTCTCAATCTTACACAGGAAAAGACCCGAATACACCAAAACTTGCACACACACACACACACACACACACACGTGCTTTTTAATTAATTACAAAGAAGGGGAGCAAAACACATAACAATGTTATAGTAATGGAGATGCATACATAAAAAGTGCTCTAAAAGTGATAGAAATACAACAATAAAAAAATATACAGTATGTCATTACAATAACGCTGTTACAATTCTATATATACTTTTCTAATGAAAATATTATTCAAATATGTATACATTTCTAATACATTGATATAACTATCATGTTTTTAAAACACCATCAAACAACCTATCCCAGGATTTTGGTAAGGACTTGATTGATGGATAAAAATGCCAAATTCAGTCTAAACATCTGGCTGATTAATAACAGAAAAGGCATGTATGTGCCTTGTCCTACCTATATGGATTGAATGAGTATTATATATGATTTATACTCAACATTAGTGATACGAAATTGAAGATTTGGGAACAATATAAAAATCCAATATAAAAGTCCATCAATATAAAAATCCATGAATACTATAAGTTCTGTAAATATCTGTAAATATTTAAAATGTAGTAATGTTACCATAAATAAGATAGGAATGGAAATATTATTATCTCAAGTCATAAATTTCTGTCGTAAATTATGTTAATAATTCCAGGAGTTGAATAATACTGTGATAAATGGTAATTCAAAATTCCTTGAAATTCTTTTCTTTCAATTTCATTAGTGCATAATCTGCTTTCTGGCTTCAATATTTGTATTGTTAAGTATCATTATTACAGGTATTACAGACTTTCAACCAGTTGTTTAATGACCATTCAAAGTTATGATGGCTGAGGAAAGATTTGTAAAACACTTCCGATGTCTGAAATGTCGCTCTGTCCCCCATGGCCACATATCGTGATCTAGGTGCTTGGCAACTTGCTATCAAGCACTCTGTGAACATGTTATCGCTATTTGCCAACTTCCCTAGAAAGCCAAACTGTTGTTACCTGCTGAAGGATTTCCCCTCCCCTCCATAAACAGGGAGAAGTGTGTGCAAATCCTTTTGTCAGACTGCAGAAGGAAAGTTTGGCTCATTTGCAGAAGTTCCCTTTTGTGGATGGAAGGGAGGGGAAATCCTGAACTGGGTTAGAGAAACAAAGAACTGAGCTCCATTCCTGCACTGTTCAGGTTCTTCTGTGCATGTAGTACTTAGTTATTGATGAAATACTAAATTAAAGAAAAGTATAGAATTAATGGGGATGAGGTGGCTCAGTGGCTAAGACGTTGAGCTTGTCGATAGAAAGGTCGGCAGTTCAGTGGTTCAAATCCCTAGTGCCGCATAATGGGGTGAGCTCCCGTTACTTGTCCCAGCTTCTGCCAAACTAGCAGTTCGAAAGCACCTAAAAAATGCAAGTAGAAAAATAAGGACCACCTTTGGTGGGAAGGTAATAGCGTTCCGTGCACCTTTGGCATTTAGTCTTGCCGGCCACATGACCACAGAGATGTCTTCAGACAGCGCTGGCTCTTCAGCTTTGAAACGGAGATGAACACTGCTCATCTCCATTTATATAGAGTTTATATAAACTATATAGATAGATATAGATATAGATATAGATTAGATATAGATATAGATATAGATATAGATATAGATATAGATATAGATATAGATATAGATATAGATATAGATATAGATATAGATATCTGTTTATATAGAGTCGGGAATGACTAGCACATATGTGCGAGGGGAACCTTTACCTTTATAGAATTAATCAAACAAAGCTACATTAACCACTTTCAAAAGTAATTATATAAAGGAATAGAAATTACACATCTATTTTTTATTTATAAAAGATGAAGCTAAACATACTGCACATAATCATATTTCTATCTCCCTTTCAATCTGGTTTTTTAGGGCCACTGGAGTGGTTTGACAGGACGCATTTCTTTCAACAAAACAGATGGTTTAAGAAAAGATTTTGATTTGGATATCATCAGCCTGAAGGAAGAAGGAATGGAAAAGGTAACCAGTTTGGTACCACTGTATTCCTAATGTGACCCATGGTACAGTCAGCAAGGCTGTAGATATTTAAAGGCCTAGTTGACTACAGGTGGCTATATTGTTATCTATACCATAAGCTGACCAAGGCACATTGAAATGAATATTCAAGGCCTTTCTCCACCACTTTCTTCTCATAGCAACCTATGCAAATTGAAAGTATTTTTTCAGATTGAAAAAAATACTGCTAGAATCATATCATCTTATTAAAAATTATTTACATTGGCAGCAAAATTAAGAGAATAATGTATTAAAATAAAATACCCATAAAATTAAAGCACTACTATTGTTTTCTTCTGCAAAAGATAGGAATCCTGCAAATGGTGTTATTTTTCATATTCCATATGCTAATATAAACAAATTTAGATATAAGGGCAATATCTTCCTTAGTACTTACCATCATGCCGGGTAGAGACCATGACTATTTTAAATTGAGCCTACATCCTGTCATCATTATATAAATTATTTTTAATATATTTCCTGCAGCATTATAGACCGTAATACTTTTAAGTGGGTTAGTTTGGAGAAGGCTCTATTTTGTTCATAATTTGAAGTAGGGATAGTAACATTTCACAAGTGCCTTATTATGAACAATTTTCACAGTATTGTGTGTGGTCTTAGAATTATCTCATCCATTTCTGTTATCTTAAAAAAAGAAGGAAATGTTTTCATTTTAAAGAAAAGTAAATTTGATAAGCTTTGTATCAAGCTATCCCAAGAACATTGCCTCCTCTTGAAAGAATCTTGTTTTTCAGAAGCCTTGTGCAAGGTCAGCAAATTAGATAAATTTGTTTCTATTATATATGGAGAACATTTTTTTGAACAATCTTTAATGTAATGTAATAGATTTCCAGCCTAAACTTATCTTTTCTAGTTGGTTTGCAAATCTCCTTTTTACCTGGAAAAATTGATTTGTGCATTCATGTTGATCTTTCATCTAAGCATGTGGTTTCCCTCTGAGGATTTGTTATCTCTTTTATTCTTCCTCAAATGTTCAAAACTGTTATAGCTATCATAAACAAAATGATAAAAAAACATTATTCTCCCAAGATCAGAAAATGACTTTTAGAGTGTTTTGCTAACACAGTAAAATCCAAGTCAGGACATTGCTTTACTGTCTTATTTACTTATTTAGTTGTTACCAAAGAGTTCCTTCTATGTTCTCTACCAAGGTTATAAGGAGTCTTCTCTGGACTCATGGTAAACATCACGTTCCACCATATGTGATCAATAGTATCTATATTTGAGAAACAGTACTGTCTTCTGCCTGAAGCTTACATACACAAGTTACTTTTGGAAACAACAGGAAGCAATGATGGCATAGTACTGGATGTTCTATCAGTACAGGTCTGGCCTGCAAGAATTAATATCCTCTAAATAACAGCAAAGAGTTAAGTATTCAGGTATCTCTTTGCTACTGCTTAGTGGTTCCACCTGGTGCTCTGACCCACTCATTGGGCCACATAAGCAAATTCTGAAATTATTGTATGCTGGCTGCAGCAGACCATGATCTGGTTTGTTTTATTCAAAAGCTATCACCATTATAGTTCTGCCATTGTTCACCATATTTTCTTTGCAATTATTAACAAAGCTTTCAAGAAAGCAATCGGTTTATATGGGCTCTTCCATGCAGCCTTATCTTGATGGTGGATTTTTTAAAAAAAAGATGCTGTTTGGTGTACTATAGTGCTTTTGTTCAATTGGTCCAATAAGCCCCAATGTGTTTAAAGCCTCTAAACAAAGGTTGTTATTTATACTATTACCCCAACCAAGTTCAGAGAATATCCAACACAAGTGGCAACAGAGTGTGTTGTTCATGCTTTTTAGATGAGCTGGGAAAGACCTGATATTGCTGTCACATGCTTTGCATTATCTCACCTATTTGTGTCCTATGCAGTTCTTCATTTCAAGGTCATTGATCTGGGTTTCTCCAGAGGGGCTGTCAATTGGCACAAAACATAAAAGTCAGTTCTTCAATGAAACAATACTGAAAAATGCATATCCAATCTTTATAAAATAAATGCCAGGTATAGGATTAATAAGAGATAAGTTCTACACATTTTTAATTTCCTGAATTATTTTTATATATATATAAAATATATTATTTTTATATATATCTAATTCATCTTTAGTTCAATCTGCTTACCACAGAAATGTGAAAAGGTGTATGAAAGGTTGACTTTATTTTCATGCTCTGTCATGCACTGACCAAGAATAAGATCCAACTGGATGCTAAGATCCAGTGGTCTAAGGTAAGATCCATTATGGAGAGATCCCAAACTTGGATCTCATCATGGAAAGGAACCCTTTTTTTTGTAAGAAACTTTGTAACATAATTATAGCAATAGCAATAGCAATAGCAATAGCACTTAGACTTATATACCGCTTCACAGTGCCTTACAGAGCACTGTAAGCGGTTTACAGAGTCAGCATATTACCCCCAAAAATCTAGGTCCTCATTTTACCCACCTCTGAAGGATGGAAGGCTGAGTCTACCTTGCGCTGGTGAGACTCGAACTGCCGAACTGCAGGCAGCCAACAGGCAGCAGAAGTAGCCTGCAGTACTGCACTCTAACCACTACATCACTGTGGCTCATAATTATAACTCACATACATTAGACATAATTATGTATGTCTAATGTATGTGAGTTCTCTGCATATTTGTTCTGTAAATGCTAGGCCATACCTTTCAAAATACAGTATTTCATACTTGTTCATATTTCTTTCCCTTTAAAAAATCCCCTTTTACAAAAAGATATTTTATATTTGTGAATCAGTAGAATTTTATAGGCAAAACAGAAAATATTTCCTATTGATTTAACAGCCATTTCTAGCTACATCTCTCTCTACTTTTTAATGTTCAGCCCATTACAGAGGATGCCAAATAATGTTTTACTTTTGAAAATGTTTGCGCTACCCAATCCTATTCTGATTTTTCATTGAAGTTCTGAAAATAGTCAGAGTTTCTATCAACATATACATTTTACATTTCTTTAATAATTCTTTAAATGAATTTTTGTCTACAAAGGTTAGATGATAAGAATATTTTCTGCTGATACATTAGGTTCTTCACTGATAGACAGCCTGGGTTCAAGACCAGTGGTGGGATTCAGCCAGTTCACACCACTTCGGGAGAACCGGTTGTTAACTTTCTGAGCAGTTTGGCAAACTGCCAAATCATTAGGGCAGAGAACCGGTTGTTAAATTACTTGAATCCCACCACTGTTCAAGACCCATACGATGGGGTGAGTTCCTGTAACTTGCCCAGGTTCCTGTACACCTAGAAGTTTGAAATCATCAAATACAAGTAGATGAATAGATTTTACTGCTTTGGGGAGCATATCTTTGTTTTTCATTACTCTATTTGTACAATAATGTGAAGATTTTATGGGGTGTCCCAAAGGTGCTTTTTCAAGAGGCAACTGGACTTTCTGGTTTTTCTTTGAAGATGTTTCGCTTCTCATCCAAGAAGCTGCTTTAGAGCTCAAGAAGCATCTTGGATGAGAAATGAAACATCTTCAATGAAAAACCAGAAAGTCCAGTTGCCTCTTGAAAAAGCATCTTTGGGACAACCATGACCTGGATGACTGAGAATCTCCATATACATTTTATGAAGTGTTACCTGTTTTATGGAGTATTAGCTATACTGACTTTCCTTAGTTCTTTTGTTTCCTTAGTTCTTTGCAACTGAAGTGCTGATATTGTAATGTGTATGTGTATGCGTGTGTGTGTGTTTCTCATCATCAGCCACAGATGGAAGATAAGACACTAATAGGTCCTAAAAGTTTAATCAGAACCCATATTGATATTTTATATTTTTATGTTTTCAGGAGGTTTGTTGATTTGATCTCGAGTTAATTCAAGTGAATTCAAAACAGGAGGAATCAGTTGCTGGTTATTGATCGTTTGACATCAAGCAGGGATTTCAAGAGGGGTAGTTCAGTTTCAATAAATACAGGCAATTTTTTTGTTGTTGTTATTTGAGATTTTATAGATTTAGTTTGCTAGTAATTTTCATGCACTAAAATTTTAATCTAGAATTATGTGTATCAAAACTAATTGGAGCCAGAGCCAAGTGTAGAATTATAATCTCTTGGACAGCCTTGTTTTTTAAAATCTATAATATAGGATTAGATGTAATAGAAGAGCCACTTTATATTTTTGTTGCTGATTTATTGGAATAATTTATTTCATATATTAGAAAAGGAGTGTGGTATAGTTCTTATTATTGCTGCTCAACTGTAAAAGTAGCCCATTCCATTTCCAAAAAATTAAGTTTAAAGACACTTCCACCTTGTATCCCAGACAGTGAACTATTTCTGTGATTCCCCCTCCCCCCTTTTATTGAATAGTTTCTGAACATCAGTTTTTTTAAAACCTGGGTTTCTATTTTAAAAAGATAAACTTTAGCTGATTCCACAAGCATTCTGTAAGCTAGTTAAGGATGGAAAGCTTCTTGAACTGACTTTGAGGCAATCTACCTTTCAAGCAGGCCTAGAGAAAAGAAGCCATCAGAGAATACATTGATGAAACTGATAATAAGTAAGTGGACCGATAACAGGTAAATGGAACGTTTGTGGGAAAACACAAAATACAGAAAAAGTTCCTCATCTTGGTGTACTACAACTTGAATAAATGGCATAAATCTGATTTTTTTAAAAAGAAAGAAAAGAAGAAAAGCATTGTGTAGTCGGGAATGGTTTCCACCTTGCTCCCTAAAAGGGTCTACTTGCAAGGACATTCTTCATTCCTATGAATATCCTATTTATTTCACTATTTCTGTAACAATATACATTTCATGGTTTGTACCAATTGACAGCATTAGTGTGAAGTTATCCAATTATTTACTTGTAACATTTGTCTTTAATATGTCTTGTACAACTTCTTACAGCTCATGTAACTTTTATTTTTAATGATAAATATGATAGCTCCTACATAATTAGAAGCTTTGTGAATTTGCAAGAATGACTAGGAACTACATGCTCAAAAAAATCTGAAACAGGTGACTTTTTTCAACCAATCTAAACATTTATGCACACGTTTTTCTATAAAACTTGTTACAAATATACTGATATTTTGGCCCTTTATTATTCTCTCACTGCCAAAGAATGGATATAAATCGTTATAACTAGTTTTGAAGAGCTGTGTGCATGCTATTTCAACTATTGCCATTGATATTATTAACACTAAATGTTATTTGATTTGCTGAGTGTCATTTAATATCTGAATGCTTTTTCACTACTCAAAGTGACATTTATTTCACTTTCCTTCAGCTAAATAAAACAAACTTGTTTGCATCTGTATTATGTTTATAATGAATCTCTTTTGAAACAAATATGGAAAAATAAATAAAAATGAGCCTTTGAATTTAATACAGACCCGGTGTGTAATAGGTAACCTGTAGATTCTTGTAAGCTGCCTTGAACATTGGAATATAGAAATTTATATAAACTATGAATCAGTAATAAAGAAATAAATGTATTAGCAATATACAGTCTATTTACTTATTTTCATGTTTTAATTTTAATAAATCAATTGTGGTATATGTTTGAAAGGGAATGGATATACAATACTTTTTTTAAACTTACAGTATATCTAAGAGTTTAATAATATATGTATGAGCAAAAAATGGTTTCTTCCAGTCTATGATAATTTATATTTACAGCTGTCCAAATGCACAAATATATTGTACATTCTGCTGTATGTAGAAAAACATCAGTTTAATTGATATGCCTTTATATCTAAGAATTGATGTAGAATTCTAATTAATTATAGAAAGCCATAGCATGTTGTGTAGGTAGACAAGGATCTACAATATCTGAAACTAGGAATTGTCCATGATCTTGTGCTGAGGTTCAAAGGTGACAAATTTGAAAACATAAGCTTAACTTTGGAGGCATATATAGGATTTTGACAAACTAACCCCAAGATCAGTCAAATGTATATAAACTGAATAATAGATATATTGGTCTACATTTGAATCTGGAAACCAGTATCATTCTGATATGCCACTTTATTGTAATGCCACAATTTATGTAATGCATGCACAGATGAATTTAATAGATGATGGTGCTCACATATAGCTCCATATCTGAAATGGAAGCATCAGGGCTGGTTTATGTTATTTCATAGCATACAAGTTTTTACTCCTCTGCAAACTACCCTTATTGGCATAAATATGATCATATAGACTTCATCTTTCCTTATAAGAAATAAGTGTTTGGGAGTCTCTTTGGGAGTTTACACAGCCCTACTTCCACATCCATCACAAACACACACATAGCTAATGCTCACAATTATATACAGTATGGACAAATCTCGGAAGAAGAAAAAGATATGTGTTCAGGGCAAGAGACACAAATATTTTATTTTACCAAATTACTTTGGTAAATCATTGCATCTGTGTGTTCAGACTGAGTGGACAGAGATTTTTCTTAAACCCTCTAAATATATATCCTTCACAAACACTATATTTGCATGAGATGACATCATGTCATTTGTTCAAGTTCATATTTTGCTAACTTTTTCAATAAGATGTCCATATATAAGCAAAACTATCAGATTATATTATTCTATCAAGATGGACTTTAGAATCCCATAAGATTAGATCTGGTTTAGAAATTAATAGTGACCATATAGTCCAGTTTGAACCCAGTTCAGCATTATGGATTCAATTTTACTTGTTTATCCCCTTCTCTCCCTATTTTGGAAAAGTGACAGACAAGGGTAGAATCTTTTCGCATGCATAGTACTGTATATCTGCAATATTCAAATGTTATACTTTTCACAAAGCTTTACTTTGTGGTACATACAAATTGGTTGGAACCACATAATAGAAAGTTAATTCAATTTCAAATTCAGCCTTATGTGATGTATATTCCTTAGCTTGATTCATCTCCTCATTTAGCTACTTTATTGATGAGCCAACTTTTTTCAATAAAAGAATTCATTCATTAATTAGTCAATTCATTATGTCAAAATCTATTTCTAGTTTACAACAGAAACTATATAACTATTAAAGTGAAAAAGATTGTCCAAGTTATTCCTGTCACCATATATGATAATTGTACTGTAGTACTTACTGTATGTATATATTACAAGAATAGAACAGAAAAAAAATGCTCAGGTCTAGTACAGATCCATATATTAATTATAAGCAAAATACATTTTGTGAAGTTTCCTGAAAGAAAGGGCCCACAGAAAATACATGTAAGAAATATGAAAAATTGAAATAAAATCAATATGAGGGCATTTCTAATTTAGATAGATGAAAGATCAGTACTATTAATTATTAAATATAATAATCCAGCAATAATTAACTCAGTAAATCTTAATGCTATTAGAGAATTATAATGAAAATCTAAGTATACAATTATAATAGTTTTGCATTTTATTTTTAATGAAGAATTGTTATGTATTCTTTTTTGTTTTTTTATAAATTAAGGTTGCTGGTGAAGTTTCTAATCATTTATATAAAGTTTGGAAGAAGGTTTGTATCTAGACAAGTTGTGTAAGGAACTGTTACTTCAAGTCTCAAACTATTCCTTGGGATTTTGAAAAATGGTATTAAATTGCAGTTTAGAGACAATATATTGGAATGTGTTTTCCTGTGCAAAACAGATTTTTGAGCATATAGGAAGTCTTGCTACACAATAGACTGGGATGAATGCATAATAATTACAATTTAGAACACAATGATGTTATCAATCTGATTTAATCCAAATCATAGTCAACCAAAGTATTAGCTGTACTGCCAAAAATCAAAATTAAATTCTCATTGTGCTTTTATGAATGAATAAAGATCTCCCTCCTTCAAGGATTTGTAATAGTTAGTGAAAGATTTAATAGAAAGGGTGCTACATGCATTTCAAGGTATTGATTTAACATCAATTTGCACCTTATAATGATTGGATCAGATTCCTTTAATGTGATTTATAATCCACCTTTTTGTTCTACTGAGCACTGGATGTAGATACAAAGATGTTTTGATCAATGCAACATTACTGTGGATGATATTGAATAATATTTTTGGCTTAATATGGACTAATATAATATATATGGGCATGTGCGTGTATAAAAACCAATATCAGTTATAATATAGATGTAAATTTTTTTTATCAAAGAACACTTCTTTCCACATAAGAGACATATTGAGAATTGTTCACTGGAATGAAAAGTAATACATCCATAATAAATCCCCTTGCATATTGAAAAAGTCATTAAATAGAATCACTCCCTGTTTCTTAAATCCCTTGTATCACATATTTTTGTACCACAAATAAATTAATCAGGAAACATAGTCTTTTTTATAATGCACCAATTGGCTCAGTATATTTAGTTTGAGCTATATTCCTAATAAAATATCTAATTATTAAACTTTTTATAACTGTGAAGCTAATTAATAAGGAACAAAAGTTTATTTGAAGCTGAATGCAAAGATTCAGTTTAGTAAATGATTCAGATCATTTGAATTCAGTAATGAAGCCAAATAAATCTGAGTCAAAGTCTCAAATTCAGAATCAGAAACAATCTGCATGCTCTTAATATTTTTATTGTCAGTGATAACTATCATCCACAATCTGACATGTAATAATATATGTGAAGGGAGTTTATTTTAAATTAATTTAATTTGGTTCTTATTCAGTTCATGTGTTGGGACGTATTTCTCACAGTGAATTGTCACTAAACTGCAATAAACCTGAATTCCCCTAGTGATGTGATCCGTGATGTTATTCCTTCAAACACAATTATGATCTTTCATTGCTGTAAAACTAACTAACACTGTCATCCCACTAATATTAATGTATTGTAGTTCTATATTTTATCTTGTACTGTTTGTGACTGTGCTGGTTGGTTTTAGTTTTTGTTTTTATACTGATGTTTCTATAATTTCTCATTGCCTGTATTTCAAACACATTTTAAAATATTTTAAAATATAAGGTGGCAACTTGTGAAAGCATAGAATCTTTACAACCAAAAGATTGTGGCTTTAACACTGTCAGGGTAGGATTGGAGCCAGCGGAACAGCATATCAGACTAAAGAAAGAGATCAGGAGAGAAAACGTATACTAATAAATGTGCCCTTCAGTAGAAACAGAGGAAAATAGAAGTCTAGCTTCCAGGGATGGAGAAAAAGAGGAAATAATTTGCCCAGCATTCTCAATTTATTTATTTATTTATTTTTATTTATTTTTATATGCCGCCCTTCTCTGGAGACTCAGGGCGGCTTACAATGCATTAAGCAATAGCCTTCATACTTTTGTATATTTTATACAAAGTCAGCTTATTGCCCCCACAAACCGGGTCCTCATTTTACCCACCTTAGAAAGGATGGAAGGCTGAGTCGACCTTGAGCCTGGTGAGAATTGAACTCACAATAATTGAAGGCAGCTGGATGTTAAATGCTGCCTTAGTAGGAGGCATTAGCCTCCTACGCCACTCAGGCTTCAATAACCAGTAATTTTGGTTAAGTCAGTACATCTCAAGTAGCTGGGAAGCAAATCTGAAATTTGCTGTGCTGATCAACACCAGAGAAATTAGATGATTGGTCGAGGTTAGTATACAGCTAACATACAGTTAGCATCTTCTTATTTTTATGACTTTACTGCCCAGAGAAAGAGGACGACCATTAATTTATCATTTATAAATGGACTATCATTTTAATTTTCCCTTTCCTGGCCATTTTGGATAGAATATATGGAACTTGGATTCCATCAACATCTAGAGGTTTTCCTCTCTCTGGTTCTTGTATAATGGTATACTTCTCGGGGGGGGGGAGAAATAACCCTACTTTATGATATAATTTAGAATCAATGCTGTTGAATTTATTTCTTTATAAATGCATATAATAATTATCTGAAACAATGGCACTGTTATTCTGGATTTGTAGAAGTAGAAAATAAGTATAGTTCTGCTTTGAGTTTGCCATCAGATTTTGATATTTGAGAAAAGACCAACCAACAGACTATAAACTACTTTTGAGAGCCAACTCATAGATGGTGTCTGTGAGATTATAATCTGAAAAGACTTCACCAAAGTACTGTACTGAATCCTGGAAAATCTAAAGATGTACCCATACCTTCAAATATGTACTGTATATGCACATATCCTTTGGGGCATAAGTGGTATCATACAAAGCACAGAAAAGAAGTAAGAAATAGAAAGCAAAATTAATTAAATGCAAAGACAAAATATAGCTGAACACCATTTACTAATTCAGAAAAAAAGCATCTCTACATAACTTAACCTTGCAAAGCCATCTTTGCCTCCTCCCTGACCATGCATTCCATTATGCACTCCTTTCTGTTATTTAAACTTTTCCTCCTTCTCCTTCTGAGAATCCCATCATCACTGTCCAACCAGAACTATTTTAGTCTTCTCTTTTTTTTCTTAGTTCATTCACATATTCTTCATATATTCATGCCTAAAACATCTCATTAACTTTTTTTTTCACATTGGTCACTCATTTTTATATTTACATAATTTATATTCATTCATCATCCATTGACCATAGATGACACATGCATGCTTCAAAACTCACCCTTTACCACCACATTCACATTATTTTTTTGTTTTTTGTGACATAGCTAAGTCTCACTTCCAGAAACAAAGGACACAGAAGCACACAATTATATATCTTGAATTACAAAACAAAAACTGGAAATGAAGTCGGAAATTTTCCTATTGGGAATGATCACAGCACAATACACCAAAGAAATAAAATATCTGATTATTCATATCCTCACAGCAGCGCGTATACTATTTGCCCAAAATTGGAAATCTGAGCAGTTACCAACAAAAGATAAACTAATCGACAAAATCACTGAGTGCGCAGAAATGGATAAGCTCACAAAAGAACTACAAGAGAAGGATGATACTGATTACTATTTAGTGTGGCAAAGTTGGTACAGCTGCCTGGAGGGAAAAATAGGAACATAAAAACAATTTTTGAATATTCAATAGGAATGTATAGAATTAAACAAAGAGTGAACAAAATGTCCTGTATACAATCATATAAATATGTGAACATATAGATAGATATGAATAGAGAAAGATAAGAGAACTTGATAACCCACCGATGTAGAAACTGTAAGAGTCAGTCAGGGGACTGAATTGATGTTGGTTTGTTTTGTACGTTGTATTTATCTTTGTTTGTATATTTTCTATCAATAAAAACTATTTTTTAAAAAAACTTTTTTTTTCACATTGGTCGCTCATTTTTATATTTACACAATTTATATTCATTCATCATCCATTGACCATAGATGACACATGATGCTTCAAAACTCACCCATTACCACTGCATTCACATTATTTTTTTGTTTCTTGTGACATAGCTAAGTCTCACTTCCAGGAACAAAGGACACAGAAGCACACAATTATATATCTTGATTTTTACTTACTTTGACACACATTCACCCATGTCATCAAACTACATGTTACTTGTTATTTTCCTAAAAGAATTGGCACATAGTGTATTAAAATGTCTGTAGCCATGTCCCCATCATTAGTAAACATTTATCTACTTGTTCCAATTTATGTATAACTTCTGTGTGTGTTCAAATATACACACACATTCACATTTCCTGCCAGCATACCTCTAACATCATCATAAACATTCTTTGTACATTGATCCATAAATACATTAAATGTTTTTCTCTCTCTCTCTAACTACTCAGTGTTTAATTATTTTCTAAAAACGTAATTTACTTTCATTCATGTTGAACTTCCATCATATACTACTCTTAAGCCATTTAGCAACAATCATTCAACTCCATTTTCATGAAAAATTCCATTATTTTATCCAGTTTTCATATACTTTCTCTAAATCAAATTAAATTATCTATTGTCTGTTGAAGAGCAAAAGATACAGTTCAGCTTGTACTTCTTTCAATCAGAATTCTGCGAAACTTAACTGATTAATTTTTCAAGCTGCTTCAGGGGAAAGAAATTCAAAATCTGATTCCAATCTTACTTCTGGACTCCCAGCTTCAACCTGGGAATTAGATTACTGGATTGCTAGCCATTCCAGACTCAGGATGATTCCCTGTCAGGTCTATTTGTAATAAATTATGAACAAGATGATAGACCCAGTAAGAGTGTGAGTTGTAGTCCCACTAGGCATGATAGCGGACTAGGTAGCTTTGGGCCAGTCATTCTTTCTCAGCCCAATTTACCTCGCAGATCGCTGTTGTTGGGAAAATAGGACGAGAAAGGACTATTGGTATGTTCATCATCTTGTGTATTTTTTCTAAACTTTATAAAAAAGGAATGGATGCTACTGGGAGTAAAGTGAACAAGGTCAATCTCACATTGAAACTGATCATCAAATGGCAATTAGTACATCAAACAAGAAATCTTTTTCCTGGTCTACCTAAACAATCATCTTCATCTGAGGGGAAATGATAATAATTGAGCATTCTCTGTAGCAGCTCCCCTTTGGAGTAGTTTTTCCTCTAAAGTTCATATGACTCCCACTCTCATAGTTTTCCAGAAGCAGGGAAAAAAAGCTTTTATATTTAGCCCCTACTTTATAGAATTCTACTTTTTATTTTATTCATTAATTTAATAACCTTTATTCTGATTTTGTCTGTTTTATTATGCAAATTCTGTAAACTGCCCAAACTCTGTTTCTTTGTTAGCAGACATATAAATAAAATAAATAAATCTGTCTATGATTTCTGTATTCAACTTTGTGACATTTTGCTTCATGTGAGAGAATAACAGCATTTTTCTAGTTATCAAGCATAGATACAGGCTTGAGATACATGCTGAATAATCTCTCCTTAAGCAAAAATATTTTAACATTTCTCCAGTTACACTGTCAACACATGCATCCTTAAATTATTTTAACCTGCTCACAATATTTATGACTATTTTCATCATTTTGTTTTGACATTAACATTTACAGAATTCATTTCAATTAGCACCATGCTAATCTCTAATATACTTTTTCCACCATTCTGAAATCATTTCATTATGTTTTTTCTTAATTATATTCACTATGCTGGAGGACCCTTGTGTAGCGCTTTCTATCCACTTCCTATTTTTTTTAAAAAAAATTACTGTAATATTTTTTTTGCAGTTTCACTGTCTTTTTTATCCTAGTAATTTGTTGACAACTATATTTTCTGCTATATATACATTGTATAATCTCATGATTTCTAATTCTGGTGTTATTTAACTTGATTTATACTGAATCTTTTTTGTGATCAGTCAAGAGAGCCATTATGTCATTTTCCTGGTGAAAACATTAAATAATGATATTCTTGAAGATCTACTAGTGTCTTATGTTACTTGTTCAACAAAATGTACTGTATTTTTTGGAGTATAAGGTGCACCTTTCCCCCCCCCCCCAAAAGGGTGAAAATTTGGGTGCGTCTTATACATTGAATGTAGCCCACCCAGCCTCTGAAATGGAGGTTTCAGAGGCTGAAAAAAAAGCCCCTGAAATGGAAGTTTCAGAGGCTGAAAAAAGCCTCTGAAAGGGAGGTTTCAGAGGCTGAAAAAAAAGCAAGGCACAGAGCTCACAACCAATGAACTTGTTGCTAAAGTTCACCTCTGGAAACAGCTGATTGGGGGTATTCTGGGAGGCCGATCCACCCACCAATCAGCTTTTTTCTTATTTTCCTCCCCAAAAACTAAGGTGCGTCTTATAGTCCGAAAAATACGATAGATTCAGATGTGTCTTATTTGACGGACTTACAATGATTTTCTGGAAGCTTAGAAATGAGTCTATCACTGGTTATCTCAGTAAAGATCTCATAGGCATGAAGTATAAACATATAAACTATAAACCTGATCAGGTGGGTGCTCAGTGTTTTTATGGAAGAGATATGTTCATTGTCTAATTTTAGCATTTATAGGTTTGCCTCCCAAAAGTGATTCCATTAATCTGCTTTGGCTGTGGCAATAGGCTGATCCTTGAGGGATCTGCTCTAATGGTTAATCATGAACTGGATAATTGTCATTTTTCACTGTAAATTTCTGAAAACATTTCTGTTTTTCTGATTTCTTTCTTTATGCCTTGCTCCAGTTTCTCTTCTAACTCTTAAAACCTAGGAATGATTTTGACAGATTAATTGCCCTTTCTTATGTAGTTTCCCTATTTGCTAGGTAATAAATGGTTATTCAACTTGTTTATATCTGTAAAAATTCACCCACTCACTGAAATATGACATTTATGAAATCATGGTATTAATCTTTAAAGCAAATATAAGTCATGGAAAATTATTCCTTTCATCTGAACAAAAAGACCTCCAGTCTTGTTATTTGTATTAGTAAATAACCTTAATGGAGCCTTTTCTGTCAATGTAAATAGTGCCTGGGGTGGATCTCCCTTATCTACTATAACCAAGAATAGCCAAGAATAATCACTTTTTCCCCTAATGCTGCTCAATCTCCCCTGAAGCTGGTGTTTACACTGCAAAAAGAATAACTGACTAATAATTGCCAACTATAGTATACTGTGGTTCCTGTGCTACAATTCCATTATACTCCAATACCATTAAACTTAAAGATGAAATTAAGTAAGGTTGATTTTATAACTATGCCATTCCCATTTTGTAATTTCAATTAACACAACTAGATAGTGTCATGTTCCCTTGAAATTCTTCAGGGCCAAATCATTTATAATGTTCTGTAAATATTAGTCAAGAAGTTGGGAAATCATCTCTCTTTTTTAATTCGGCTTCAATTTTCCCACTCAGCCTCAATTTTCCAAGTGTCATTGATCAGTGATCATTTTATTAATTCCATCATTAGAATAGTCAAGTAATCACTGCTTTCAGCAGAGAAGAAAAAGATTAGTGATTATGCCTGTTAGCATACTCTTAGTGTGTTTTATGAAAACCAGGTTTTCATTTTTCCATTTTCAAAACATTCATTAAAAAGACAAAAGTAACATGTAAAACTCATGTATTCTAAGACAAAGTAGTTCTGGTAACTAGTATGCAACTAACATCACTCCCTTATAATTAATCCCATCTCAGCAGTGTATTTCATGTAATTTATTGTGTTGATAATCCATCATTTTCTAGATTGGTAATTTCAAATATGTCTGGTCCATGCCTTCAGTATCTGTTATGGCTGCTGTTTTAGTCTGCTGCTGTGATGTGAATCATAACATTTCCACAACAGATCCATAATACATATTCATTTGTATAAAGACATTTTCCTAAAATTACTGGTTAGCAGTCATATATCCAATTTCTTCTATATAGATTGGGATTTGGAATTCAAACCGTGGCCTTAATATGACTAACAGCAATAAAGACCGGTCTACCAATATAACAGATTCACTAGCAAACCGGACACTCATAGTCACCACTATTTTGGTAAGTTCTGGCATATTTTCTGGTTAGTTTTCTTTGCTTTTCTTACAGATAATATTTGCTTTGCTAACAGCCTATCTAATTAAAAAAAGACATGTTTTTTAATTAATCACAAACTTATATTACAGATGCTCTCAGTACAATGTACTGTAGTACCAGCGTCACAAGAATTGGGGATTTAAATAGTGTAAGCATAAACCCTTGTAGATGTCACAAATACAATTTAGCAGCACATATACTCTGAGGTAATCATCTAAATCTTGTCACAGATGAAATTGTTCTATATTTTATAAACTCCACATTTCTAGAGCATATGTTCCTATTTTTCTTCCTAACTTCATCGTGTTTCCAAACTATTTAGGCAAGTTCACTTATTTGTTTAAAGCAAATGCATTATAACATAGAAGTAGTGTTTGAGTCTGTGATGAAATGTGTTCATGTTTTATTTCGAAGCCAAGTTTGAGAAACCAATCTTGAGAAGAAAATGAAAAGAAATAGATGTGTCTGTAATCTACCTCTGAACAATAGTGGCTATACACTATATATAAAATTGAGGTTGACAGTCTGATGCCCAGGAATATCACTGGTTACTATATCCCTTAAAAAAAACAACAAAGAATGTTAAGATGGTCAATAACTCATAAATTACCCAATTCTTGAAAGATTCTCATATATAGTATGATCTCGTCAGACTTTGGCTATTTTAGAATTTAACTCATTTTATTTATTATGTTTTTAAAATGTTTTAAACATTGTGTGAAATGGCTCAATGGTATCTTGGTACTAAAAACATATAACTTACTGCAATGTCAAACAATGAATCCATCTAAAACAACAAGCTTAGATCTTTCATGAAAGATCAGCAATTCTTAATTATTATTATTTTCTTATTACTGGAGGAACTGACAAATTAATGTAGGATTTTCCATGTTATTTACCAGGGTGATATGGTTGCACCTTAATGTGAGTGAATGACCACATGCTGTTGCATCTTGGGCAGCAGTACATCTTAATACCACAATAACAATATTAATCTTAGAAAACACTATCTCAGTGTTTCCTATTTAATTATCTGTTCCATATACTGTACAACTAGGCAGGAAACCTCAAGGTGGTTTTGAGTATGGAGTTTTCTCTTGTTTAATAGCTTGGGTTTAATTACCATACTGTGATCCTAGCAACTGTATGATTTAGTATATCCTAAAATTTTCAGTTGTTTGTTTTTAGTGTGTGAATAAATATATTGAGCAGTGAATCCTTGCAAACTGGTTTCATTTTTACTATCTTAATCAGATTTAGCTATGTGATGACCTCAGAAAACAAATCAAGCTAGAGTTACTGTTTTACATAATTGATTAAGATAAAATGTTAATATTAAGCTAAGCATATGTACTTTTTAGCATATCACTAATCTTTTTCTGTATTTCAAAAATAGCTGGTTTTACTTATGTATTTTTATACAGGAAGATCCCTATGTCATGTACAAGAAATCTGACAAACCTCTCTATGGTAATGATCGATTTGAAGGTTACTGCCTGGATTTATTGAAGGAGTTATCAAGTATTTTAGGCTTCATCTATGAAGTAAAACTAGTATCTGATGGAAAATATGGAGCCCAGAATGACAAAGGAGAATGGAATGGGATGGTCAAAGAACTCATAGATCATGTAAGATTGAATTGTCATCTTGGTCATTCTTTTCAGCTTGCATTGATCACTAACAGAAACATATAAACTGACATTGGTCACTAACAGAAGCATATAAACTACTAGACTTCCATACTTCTTTTTCCTCTGTAGATTAAGTACTTATTTGATACAAGAACAAAATTAGAATGGAGATTTTTTTTTGCAGAAAGTCTGCAATCTTAAAAATTTACATGCAATGCAATTCCCTTACTATGAGCCAAGCTATCATGTGATAATTAGTAAACCAGGTATTTTAAGAACTCTGAACATTCTGCACCCTTAACTATAGATATAGGAGGAAGAAATGGCTGATGGCCACTTTTCTTCTAATTTTATTCATATTAATGGTTTATATTCCTTGCTTCTATGAATCAGAGATGATCAAAATGTTGTCCTTCATATCTTGCTGGAACACAACTCCTATCATCCATCAGTTTGACTGTGATCCTTATAGTTGAGTTAACATTTGGGAAGGAGAGGCTATACTCACTCATTGAGCATAATGTTTTGTATTAGCCCATTCCTTACAACATGAACATTATGTGCTGTTAAAACGCAGATGAAACAGCCAACTAATATATGGACAAGGAGGCATGAAGAACTGTAGAATTAAATCTAAGTAAATTGCACTTTAAATCTATATTTGTATAAGAAAATTTCCCTTGAAAAACATCACTTTTGGAATCTCTCAGAGTTTCACTTTTCCTATTACACTTTAATGGATTCGGTATACTCAGTGTTTACCAAGAGCACTTCATCATAGCAGCTCAAGAGGCACCTAAAAGGATGACACACTAAATCATATACTGTAATAATAAAAATACATTATTTACAAAGCATCCTTGCGCTATGTGTTTTTGAATAAATAAACAGAAGATACCATAAGTGTGTTTTTCTTATAGTGTATCCCTTAATACAATGGCAACTTACTGCTGAATAGACATGTATACAATAACGTTGCACATTTCCGTTTCTTTCTCAACAACCTTTAATGAGAAAAACATTTTTGTTTAAAATTTGTTGACCTATACTGATGCTTGAAAGAGTAACTGATACAATAAAAATATGTTTATTTGTTTTTACAGTGGAAATGAGTAGATAATTCTTCAATTTGTATTCCCAGAAAGCTGACCTGGCAGTTGCTCCCCTCACTATTACCTACGTAAGAGAAAAAGTAATAGACTTTTCAAAGCCATTCATGACGTTGGGAATCAGTATTTTATACCGGAAGCCTAATGGCACCAATCCTGGGGTTTTCTCCTTTTTAAACCCTCTTTCTGCTGATATTTGGATGTATGTGCTGCTAGCCTGCCTGGGAGTCAGCTGTGTGCTCTTTGTCATTGCACGGTGAGTTTAAAGGCCCCACTTGTGTAATAGCAAAACACATGCATTCCTCTGAGTGATACCTCTGGGCATGTAAATTATTCTTGGTTCAGAAATGATAATCTAGTTACATCTTCTGCATCACTACCCTCTAATAATGTGAATCTGCCAAGCTGGACACTGTAAAAGCAAATAATGGAAGAGAAAGAATTTGGGAAGCTATCGGAGTGGCTGCAATCTATGCAGAAAGAAAGGAAAGAGGCCTGCTGGATCAGTGACAGTAGCTAATTCATTTCCTGCCTGGGACAAGCAGGCACACAACTAAAGGTTCAGTTAATTTCTTTGTACCCTTGTATTGCCACGTTTTTCAGGTTAACACTTTATTTGGTGGTTTTCAAATTATATTCCAAGGAACCCTTAGATTTTCTGGGTCAGGGGTCCCCAACCTGTGGACCATGAGGGGATTGCAACCAGGCCACAGAAACAGTGAGTGCACGTCCGCATGCACACATCTTCATTTGCGCGAACAGCAGGCAAGTGCATGCGCGCAAACTCCATTTATAAGAGTGGCAGGCACAAGTGCATGCCAGCTGCTGGTGGGGAACCATCCCCTCTCCATCCCCCACTGGTCCGCAAAGTAGGAAACATTGGGGACCTCTGCTCTGGATGGATGACAGAGATTTCTAACCCAAAGCTTGATAGATATCCCATAGTCATAAGCAAATTGTAATCTTGCATATTTGGTCTAGCTGTTCTTGCCTCTCATAACAGAAAAGAACAAATATATCATGCCAGTTCAGGTGGAAGATGTTTGAACAATCTGTCTCTGTCTAGCTTTGGCACTCTCTTTTCCTTATTTCTCCCTACATATCCCATGTTCTCCTTAACCCAAAGGAGAAGCCATTGGATTTTTGGTGAAGCAAGTGGGAGAGTTGGATGGAAAAGTATAATGTATACCATGCAAGTTCGATAATGGTAGCCAAAACTATGTTTCCAAGATAGATAGATAGATAGATAGATAGATAGATAGATAGATAGATAGATGATAGAGATATATCAGGCAGAATTTTTATTTGCACTCGGAGGCTCCAACTGGTCCAGAATGCGGCCACGCGGGTGGTTATGGGCGCAACTCGTGCCCGCGTGACACCCCTCCTGCGTGAGCTGCACTGGCTCCCAGTGGTCTTCCGGGTGCGATTCAAGGTTTTGGTTACCACCTTTAAAGCGCTCCATGGCATAGGACCCGGGTACCTTCGAGACTGTCTTCTGCCACCAATAGCCTCCCACTGACCAGTCCGTTCCCACAGAGAGGGTCTCCTCAGGGTGCCATCAGCCAAGTTATGTCGGCTGGCGACACCCAGGGGGAGGACCTTCTCTGTGGGAGCCCCAGCCCTGTGGAATGAACTGCCCCCGGAAATACGTAAGATCTCGGACCTCCGGGTGTTTCGCTGCGCACTGAAGACCCTGTTGTTCCGCCAGGCAGGGCTATCAACATAATAATTTTAAATTGGGGTATTTTAATTTTTGGGGTTTTAAATCAGCCAAATCTATTTAATTATTTTAATTTTTAATCATTGTTGTGTCCTGTGTTTTTAAATTATTATTATTATTATTATTATTATTATTATTATTATTATTATTATTATTATTATTATTATTATTATTATTATTATTATTATTAACTGTCTGTAGAACATTTAACAAAATCTCCAGCAATGTAAAGTCCATCTTGAAAATGTATTGCTATGGACAGATTTTTGAAGATTAAAAGTTTGAAAGCTACAGAATAAATAATTTTAATAGCACTGAAGTGATTGTAAAAAGCACAGGTACTATCAAGCTATTATTTTTTGGCAGACCAAACTGCATATTTCATGTAAGGCAATGAAAGAACAGTTGTAACAAAATATCTTAGACAGATATTCTGCTTAGCGCTATGTGTCAAAAGCAAGGCAGGTAGTGAATTAATGCCTTGATTTTCATGCAAATCTGATACAATGCTCTTGAAAACTACCATTTGCAGCAATAAATGCTTATGAACTATGCTCACTGTACTGTGAAGCACAATTTGGCTATTTGTAAATCAACAACTTTGGAATGACTAATAACCATCTGATCATCATTGCCAGATTTTTTTCCTCTGTGCAATGAGGCAAGACTGAAAACTATTCTGTTTTCCCACTGTGAGAAAGATGGATAAAAATCAGCTACCTGGAACCTTTGCTAACAAGGGCTTGATTCCACATTGAAGAAGTCTAAAAGGAATAATAATCTCAAAAGGTTGCCATGCCAATTTGCAGAACACTTTTGGATATCTAAATAGCTTCTTACAAGGTGTGTCCTGGCAAAGATAGGAATTTCCCAAATAGACTTTTTTTCATGGCAGAGACATGAAAAATATTCATTAAAAACTTCATTTGCCATATTTCTGACATAGAGTGGGTTTGGGGATATGCAAATACTGCCCAAAAAAGTAAAACTGGTATATTTAGTGTTTTCTTTCCTTTCGATAATGGATAAAGATTTGATCATTTTACAATTTTCACTAGATGAGTAAAATATTCAGTGAGGCCAAATTAAAAGCATTCACACTTTTTATTCTTATTTCTAAACGTTATTTTTAATGATCTTCATAGTTAAAAGATTTGGGCTTATATTTCTATGATGTAGCTACAAAAGCAAACAAGGCAGCTTTAGCTTATTATACTTTTGTTCAAGGATTTCTCTCTCATCAATTTTCTTAGTTTAATATCCTCATCCTTCTTGTGGAAGCTGTTTTCTAAAGGTCTTTCATTTGTAGCCCCTGATATGAATTTTGGATTCTGTGTATAGAAAAATGTATCGAGAAATGGAAAATAAAAGTAGTTCTACTAATAACAAATATATCTTTGGCTTATACAATTTCTACTGATTGCATATTCAAATGATATAAAAATCAGGAACCTTCTACTTAGTTCCAAATTGCCTTTACATTTCATTTTACATAAGGTTGTCAAGTTTATAATTGATTAACAGGCTCTACTGTGGAGAATAAATGAGTAACTGTGAAATTAATTTTAAAAAATAGAATTAGAAATATTTTTAGAAGATAGAATTTTAAAACAGCAGAATTAGAACACACAAGATGTATTGGCAATTTGAGACATTAATTGATGATGTATCTGATGCCTTGAACTACAAGTGAAAGTTAGAATTTATTTTACATCCTACACCCAATGCAAAACTTCATTCTGACATTTTCTTAATACCTCCAAAGGAAATTATATATGCATAATTTTGTGCACAGCTGCAACTGGTGACTTCAGAATTAGATTTTAATCCAATTTTATTTGTTTCTTCCATAACAACTTCAATAAAATATATTAAAATCCTCAGGCTTTCATTAGAGTGAATAAAAAAAGAAAGATAATTGGATTAGGCATCATATTTAAAAGCTGTTCACATAATATTATTTGTTTTATTTTATTTTATTTTCTGCAATTTATAATTTGTTATAAATTATATATAAACCAATTTATGGTTTGTTTTTAAATAAATAAATAAATAATGTATTTTATATTTTTAAAGCTAGGAGCTGGAATAATTGATAGGGAAATATAACCCCTATAAAAAGTCAGCACCTACAAGAATTTTTTCCGATATTTATACTAGGCTTCAAAATTGTGCCCTTTGGCAAAGAGCTTTTTTTTTTTTTTTTTTTTTTTTGGTGTAATTGGATAGTTCTCCATTCCATCCTTCCATTTTGCTGTTAGAAACCAACTACAACATGTGCACTGTAAATATTATAAATCATTGGAAATACCCTAAAATCTAAAATTTTGCATGACTACGGCATAGGTTGGTATGGACTGAGGTCAATTTCAAATGTAGATCCATAGCTGATCTAATTGGCAAGCTAGTAAGATCTAGAGATGAGATGACTTAAACTTTCTAAATTCTTGAGTTATGGCAACGGTAACTGAGGACTGAAGGCCCCAAGGTTCGAAGGGTGCAATAAAATATGTGTATATGCATAATTTATTTATTTATTTATTTTATTGTCATATTTATATGCCGCCCTTCTCCCGAGGGACTCGGGGTGGCTCACAGAATAAAACAACCCAACAATAAATAGAATTAAAATGTTAAAATCCGATTTAAAAACCCCAAATCTCCCAAATTAAAATGCACGGCAGATCAGGGAATTTGCTGAAAGAGCCATGTCTTTAGGTCAGCGCGGTGCATTTCTATAATAAAGGTTGACGCGGTGCATTTCTATAATAAAAATAGATGGCCCCCATCCCTTCAAGTCCTGAAAGGAATGTCTCCTTATTCAGCATTACACTTTGTAAGCACAGGGTCAAGAGCAGAATAATTCATAAAATACTATACTGTAAAATAATAATTTCAATCTAATTTAAATTTGGATGTTTTCACTGACTTCTTAAAAAACCTGCTGGAATGAGGATTGGTTATGCATGGAAATTCCACAATTATTTTCCAGCATATACTATAGTATGTTATGCTTTGCTTTGTTTTATTTTGCTTTGTTTACTTCCCTTTTTTCTTTAAAGTCATTTGGTTGAGTTGGGTGGTGTTAGAAATTAAATCAATCAATCAATAAAAAGGTAACTACTCAATTACATTTCAGTACCTAAGTCTTGGCCAGCTTGGTTGCATAGAATTACTGCAGCAATTTTTGTACTTCTTTTAGGCTTTTGCACCAAGATGGTGTTCACAGGAACTCTCCTGCAAAAAGAAATTCAGTCACATGATTGTCAGGACGCTTTGTTTTATTTTCTATTTATTTTTGCAACAGATGTGTCCACTGAGGAATTGGGTAGCTACTTACCCTTCAGTGCTTTTTACTCTTTTTTTCCTTCTTTGGGACTCTTTGAGCTTTAGTGATTCTGCCTAGTTTTTTATTAATTTCCTTATTTGGCTAATAGTTCAGTAAGGATATAAGGAAATTCATTAAAGGAAAAGAAATTTCATTCAAACCAATATGCCACAAGAATCTATCTCTTACTCAAGATGTTATTTCTTTTCTCTCTTTTTGAAAGGCAAACTCGGTTTTTGAATAATTTCTTCCACAAACCTCAAATATTACATATTGACAAAATGCTACTGAGCATATTCTCTTGTGTACAGGTAGTCCTTGACTTAGGACCAAAATTGAGTCCAACATTTATGTTGCTAAGTGAGTCATTTATTAAGTGAATTTTGCCCCATTTTACATTCTTTGTTGCCATAGTTGTTAAGTGAATCACTGCAGTTGTTGATTTAATAACATGGTTGTTATGTGAATCTGGCTTCCCCATTGACTTTGCTGTCAGAAGGTCATAAAATGTGATCACATGATCTTGGGACATTGCAACCATCATAAATATAAGTCAGTTCCAAATGGCTGAATTTTGATCATGTGACCATGGGGATGCTGCAACAGTCATAAGTCTGAAAAACAATTGTGTCACTTTTTTCAATGCCATTATAACTTCGAATGATCATTAAATGAACTGTTGTAAATCAATGATTCCCTGTATATGCATTATGATTACACCTAATTTGGTTGGTAGAGTTTATATATTTTATCTTAGAAGATTTGGTCCTACTGACTAGAATTTATACAGTCCTATGTTCTACAGAAGAGTTGAGTTCACTTTCAGTTTCAGGATTTTGGTATGATGAAATTTTCTTTCTCAGGTACTCTTACATATAGTGCCACTAATTATTTTGTCCATCCATTATCTTCTGATCCCAAAGCATGATTACCCAGTCCCAATATTGCCTGTGGTGCTATTTGTTTAATAGACATGGAAACCTAAGCACGTAACATTCTAAATGGTGGTGCATAGATTAAAAATCTCAATATTGCCTTTTAAATTGAAGCATATTCTGCCTCAATGCTGGCACAGTCCTGTTGTTACCATAATTAGATCCTGTGTTGTTGATTAAAATGTTTATTTTAATTTTGAATTTCAAATTCAAGAGCTTGATGGAGTATTTTTAAATGGTACTTTTCATATAATGCATGTGAGATGTTTTCTTGAATAACCATCTTGTTTTGATTTTTTTAATTAGCTATTATACTGATGATTATATTATTTAACTAACAGCATCCTAAACTACAAACTGTTTCAATCAGTACCTTCATTATTATCAATGTTCATTGCTTCGTGTCTAACACAATGCTCAGTAACAAGAATGCTTATAACAAGAATGCATATATTCAAAGCTTAAGTATATAGTTAAGTACTGTTGTATTGGCATGATATTGTCAATTAAGGCCATATTTATAATAATGAAAATATGTCCTGCAATTGTGAAATTATCCATCTGCAATCATCTATAGGTAATGAATTTAAAATAATGTTGCTGATTTTAATATAATTTTGCATAACAATTCTAAAAATTAAAACAAAATATTAATGCCATAGACATTTATAGTTCTTATTCCAAGAAGATTTGGGCTCTGTCCTTAGTAATTGTTTGTTAAGAACTGGTGCAATTGGATGAGCTAATGGATCATGTGACAGAAGTAATACTCCAGCTTAAGTGTTGATCTTGACAAATATAATATAACCTTATTTACATGATTGGTTGCAGCCAAATGGATCTCAAGAAACTAGGGAAGGTATGGGGAGCCTGTCATTCCTTGGATAGTTCTACAAGAATTGTAGAAGTCAGGTCAATTATGAGTGATAATGGGAACTGTAGCATCTGGCACGACACTAATTCATTCTTCCCAACAGCCAAGTTTGAAGAACTCCAATAATTAAATAAGATATAAAGCTTGCCTGATGAGAATCCTGATTCATACATCTCCCCCATTTCTATACTGTAGAGGTGGTATAAAATATTTTATAAAGTTAAAATTGTTCTAAAATAATGATGCTAAATTGAATAGAGTGAAAAATCATTCATTGAGGTTTTTTCCTGATAAATGATTTGAATCTGGTTGTATAATTTCCAGTGATAACAAAAGAAATATAAATTAAAGGAAGTCGTAGATGGGGCAAAATGTACTTCTGAATGCTATTTGTTAGTTTTTTAAAAAACATTAACAATAAGAGTTCACGTAAATTTTGTGGGTTCATCAATGGAATTCAGTTGAGAGTACAACCATGTGCTGAAGAATTTGCTATCTCTTGTCTTCCTATTGAAATTACCCCTGATCGTTTTCAATCAAACCTTGCATAGTTCTGTTTACCTGTACCAGTTGAGGATAAGGAAAGTATCTTGTACAATGAATGTGCAGCAAATAGCACATAGGCCACATCCATTTGTGAATTTGCTTTCATGCATCCAACCTACGCACATAAAAATTCTGACAGATACTTGGCAAATACTATTATTGTATGGAAGATTGTTCCAGAAATATACAGACACATATTATTGACATAGAAGATAATTCATATAAAGAAAATAGGTGACATGTAACTGGAGCACCTTTATCAAGACCTGATATCTGGATCTATTGCAATTGGTTTCACTTTTATCAGTGTCTTACAAATTGCAATCCTTGGTCTATAGAGATTCTCAGTCATCCAGGTCATGGTTGTCCCAAAGATTCTTTTTCAAGAGGCAACTAGACTTTCTGGTTTTTCTTTGAAGACGTTTTGCTTCTCATCCAAGAAGCTTCTTCAGCTCTGAAGAATCCTTGGTCTACTTTTCTTTAGTCTAAAAAAAGTGCATTGTGGAATGTTGTCGTGTAAAAGTGGTTTTCCTAATTTTTACATGATGCATGGACTTACATGCTGGCTATGAACCAAAGTTGAATAGACTTTAATGGAATTAGTCTTTTTATTGAAAAGTGTACTCTAAAATGCTTTGCACTGCAAATTTGCTTTGGATCTCTTATGCTGTGATTGCATATTTATGAATATGGCCTTAATTGATTCCTTTTTTTTTCCTTTTTCTCATTAATCTTTGGATTTTGTTCAGTGTTCGGCATATTTTTATGTGATGTTTACCAACTCTTTCTGTTAACTACCACAGGTTTACACCCTACGAGTGGTATAACCCCCACCCATGCAATCCTGACTCAGATGTGGTGGAAAACAATTTTACTTTACTTAATAGTTTCTGGTTTGGAGTTGGAGCTCTCATGCAGCAAGGTACAGCGGTTACCCTTCACTCCTACACATATCCCACAGTTTGATGGAGGGCTGCTTTGCTGGTAAACTCCACCATTCGTAGCTATAGCAAAAACTTGAAAGCCTAATTTGGAAGGAAAAATATAATTACATTTGTTTATGTCCTGACAATTTAACGATGCACTTGGGAAGAATGACCATGGAACCCAACTGAAAAGAGCCTTTCGTTTGAAAATACTTGTCAAACTTATGTTACTTACCAAAACAGAATTAAGACTTCTCTGCAGATATTTAAGATGTTTGCCTCTTCTAAATGGATCCAAGCTTTGATGCTCACAATTGCAGTTGTTTCTACAAATTGCACAAAAGGCCCATTTGGTTGTGAAATTAATAGGATGCCTTTGATACTGTATGGTATTCACTGGGAGACTTGCATTTTTGCCTCCATATGACACATACATTTATATAAAGTTTATGTTACTGTGAATCCTTTCAATACTGATCACACATTAAGCAAATTATTAGAGTAGACAACATTTTAAAAAGCTTTGCTAGTATAAAACATTGTTAAAATCTGGAAAAAATATAAGCCAATTTTTTTTCTTGTATTCATCTAGCTTTTTTGGCATATGTAGGAAGATATGCGTACCAAAGTATATTGTACACAGGGTAAGGAAATATAATTTCATTCATTAGAGTAAGTTCTTTTTGTCATTTGGTGAATATAGCAATTAAGATTTCTCACTACTGGACAGGTGTATACTTCAGAGTACTTTATGTTTAAATTTGGTGTTCTTAATCATCTTCTTTTTTTGGAGTTTACCAACATCCACAACAAACTGTGGGATGTCGTGTCTGCAAGTTACCACTACCTTGGATACATGACAGTCAGCCCCAACCAGACTCTGCTTGTCTTTGAAGAAGCATTAAAAAAGAAAACTAAACTCAAACATTTGTAAACCGCAGCAAATATTTCCATGTACAAACTTGTGGTACGTGTGGACTATAAGGGCAGCATCATTAAGATGAAGTGTTTGAACAAGAGATGAATGGCTTTAACCTCTGCACCTGTTGGTATGCTCTTTTTCTGTTAACAAAAGCTGCTGAATCATAAAGCATTGTTTATTAAATTGTAAGTTGTGATCATCAGACTTTCTCTTTTCTACAGAGGTTGAGCAAAGTCTGGATCAGGATTGGCTGTCATGTCTGCCAAAACAAATAAAACAGACCCTAGAGAGTCTTCAGCAAGTATTGTCACTCATTTGTAACATTTATTTCCCTACCATTCCCTGATTTTTAAATCAGATCAATTTTTTCTTTGAACATGCAATATAATTAGAGATTAATGTATATAGAAAACAGAACAAGTTAAAATCCCCTGCTTACAAGCCGATATAACCACAGTGAAGTTGTTATTCTAAGCCAGAAAGCTGTCATGACTAATCCCAATTCTCTGGGAATAACTTCCTTGAATTCAATGCACCTTAGATTTTAGTAAATATACTGTACTTACTCGAGTCAATATTCGGCATGCAAATAAACCAGTAGAGTTATAAATTCCAACGAATGCAGTCTTATAAGAATCAATGATGAACCTGTTAAGAATAATAGATAAGATTCCATAATGTACCATAAAAATCAGACACAGCAATTTTCTGCACATACCACAACTATGCACATATAGAATAGACAAATTTATTTCATGTATTTAGCAGCTAAATAGACTGTATGTAAAAGTATCAGTACTCTTTTCCCATAATATGAATTGGGAAGGATGCTCACGTAGCAATTGTAAGGATTAATTATATCTGATCATTCATTTTTCAAAGAAGTCTGCATTCTGCTCAATATCAGGCATTTGTTTCTTTTGGATTTAATCAAAACCAGGGGAATATCATTCTGTCAGCCAATGGTATGGTTTCAGCTTTTCTGTGGTTGAAGTGATTGTTCTTGGTATCTTCTGATACCTTGTATGGTTGGCAACAAGCAGATGTCTAAATGAAATGCATTCTTTCTTTTCACACCAGCAATGGGCTTTTCTTATAAATCAAAGGAAATTCAAAATTAACATTAAAGAATGTAAGAATTTCAGAACCTCCCTGTGTAGAATATCTATATTGGAAGCAGAAATCATATCATTTTGGCAAGTTGCAATGCTATAACACGGTGAGCTATTGAATTATTATTCAATAGCTGTTATTACAGCTATTGTAATTACAGTAATATTGACAGAGCTAAGTTCCATTGACTGTCTTATATAAATACAATTTGCAGCCTTAAACCATACATAACACAAGATTTTATCTGAAATATTTAATTTGGAAAATGGTCGCAATAAGTCGGACACGACTTCGCAGCTAACAACAAAAATATTCAAATTAGCTATTTTCCAATATTTAATTTGGAAAATACAATATTCAGTTTACAAATAAAGATATTTTCCAATGTCATAAATCATACTTTTTCCTTCTACATAATTGTTTTAGAAGGTATAGCACCTCAGTACCAAAAAGATTTGGTAAACAAATCAGATCAGTTAATACACTTGCATGATAGTCAGCGTATAAAGAGTTTGACCACCTGCTGAGGTGTTGTGAAGAGGAGGAAGTTTAATTGTTGATGCTTTTTTAAGCATCACTGGAAATTCAATAAAAATTTGAAGGATTTTTTTATCTCCTTGATAGAAGGTTTGCTTGGGTTTTTCTGCAATTGTTTATTGACAGATCAGAAATTATGCATTATATGCAGCTCAAAACTCCAGATGCAGCTTGAATGGTATTGTTTTATCTAAGTTAGATGTTGCAGGGTAGTTTTCATTCTATGTAACATGGAAATGAGGAACGAATAAAGGAAAGTTGAAAGTCTATTTAAAGGTAGCAATGGCAGCTTCAACAAACTAATTTGCTTATACCCTTGCCTAATATCCAATTTATAAAATAGAAAGCTGAAAAATGTGTATCGAAATCCAGAGCCCAATTTCCAATTAAAATTTTGAATTCAAAAGATTTCCAAATGATATAAACTCCCAATTTCATGTTTGAATCAGATGTTGTGCAGCTAAAACAATATTTCAGGCTTGGAGCAAGATGTCTTGAGTTCAGATCATTTTGCATAATCCTAGTCTGCAATAATATTAAACCAGTATTCACTTTTAACAAAATAGACAAGGTCAAAGGACAATTAGGGAAGATTACACCAGAACATTTTTGGAAATGCTAGAGTAAATCATTACTTATAATAAACTGAACATTTATTGAAAATATTCTGTTTTCTGAAAATAAACAAATGACAAGGTTCTCCCCAAATGTATGTACAGAAGAATTTCTCACTTGATACTATGGGGTGGGAGGAGCAATATGAATATTTAGAACGAATGTTGATATTTCCCAGGGTGAGGGAGAAAAATGCTTTAATAATTAAATAATATGCAATTATCCATTTACCTTCCTGACCTTGCTATATTTAATATTGCCTAATTTTTCATATATTTTGAGGAAATCAGTAAAGGAAAAGTAATATATCCTCATATTATAGGGCATAATACTGAAAGTTCTTTCATTCTGATTCTGGTCCTATTTATTACAGCAACATCAATAAAACTTACTTCCAAAAAAGAATATCCATCATCATACTTCAGCTGTTTTACTTCAAAAAGCAATTAAGGGATATGTTAATCATTAAGGGGAAAAAAAGTAAATGGCAGTTCTGATCCAAAGACATCTATTTGTTTGTCATCTAGCACTGCATTCATCTTATGAAAAGTATTTGAGTCTATCATTACTCTACACATCTAAATTATAGCATCAAATCATTCTTGTTCTGTATTCCTAATGTAACATGTTTCTGAAAATAACATTCCATAGCGTGATCTTAAAATTTCTTTTCATCCTATTGTAATAAAATTGTTTTGATGGTGTCACGCAGGATCAGAGCTGATGCCAAAAGCTCTTTCCACCAGAATAGTAGGAGGAATATGGTGGTTTTTTACCTTAATTATAATATCATCCTACACTGCTAATTTGGCTGCCTTCTTAACGGTTGAGAGGATGGAGTCACCTATTGATTCAGCAGATGATTTAGCAAAACAAACTAGGATAGAATATGGAGCTGTTAGAGATGGATCAACCATGACATTTTTCAAGGTAAGATGCTAAGAAAGCTTTTTGTTGGTGAAATGTTAAGATTTTTTAATACTGTGTTATACATTGAATAGTACATTTGGACGATGAGAATAAATTATGCAGGTAAGTCAAAACTGGATATACATATTGGATTTCTGATTGTTGGATCTTTCTGACTCTAGGTATTTACTCAAAAATATGTTGGTCAGCCTTCAAGGAAAATTCCAACTTTTTCATTTGTCCCCCTGTAAATAGGCATGGCCAATATCAATTTGGGATTTAAGCCATAATTTGGAAAGAAAAAAAAGCCCAACAGAGGTTAAATAAGCTGTTTTCTAAAAAATACATATCAATATATAGAGCCTTGGTGGTGCAGCAGACTAAAGTGCTGTTAAATAGCACCAGCTGCCTGCAATTACTGCAAGTTCAAATATCACCAGGCTCAAGGTTGACTCAGCCTTCCATCCTTTCGAGGTAAGTAAAATGAGGACCCAGATTGTGGGGGCAATAAGCTGACTTTGTATAAAAAAGAATACCGCTTGGGGGGGGCGAAAGCCCTACTAAGCAGGTATATACAAAAGTATGAAGGCTATTGCTTAATGCATTGTCAGCCGCCCTGAGTCTCCGGAGAAGGGGCGGCATATAAATCGAACCAATAAATAAACAAATAAACAAACAAACAAACAAACAAATAAATGAATAAATAAGTAAATAAATAAATAAATAAATAAAATATGATGTTACATTTAAATTATATTTAGACTACAATTCTTTAAATTTATTATCGCAGTTGATTTGAATGTTTCTGGGTTTTCACAATATTAAATACACTTAGAAATATGCAGTCTCACCAAGAGTTTTAACTACTAAAAGTTAAAGTACAGTAAACTCTACAATTAAGTGATAATTTAAAGATACATGTAAATGTTGATCATTCCAATAGCAACTCTCTGCCTTGGAATCTTTCTTTCTTTGTAAAAAGATTTCAGATCCAAGTAGCTATTTCTATTCTTCTATTCTCAGATCGAAGTAACTCTTTCTATTAATAAATGATTTAAATATAACGTGAACAGACAGGAATATTCCTTCACATAATATGCTGTAAATGGAACAAGCTTGAAATATAGGCATCAACATAGGAATGTTGTTATCATCCTAGAGGCTTTTCATATGCATGCTTCTCAGTTCACTTTTATTTAATGTTTGAAAATTTGTAGAAAGGAACACATGTTTTTCCTATGCTTGACTAACTAACATATAGGTCAATTTCTAGCAATGAAACAAAAAGATTATCTTTCATTATTCCAAACCCACATTTCAATTTCCTTCCTTCCTTCCTTCCTTCCTTCCTTCCTTCCTTCCTTCCTTCCTTCCTTTCTTTCTTTCTTTCTTTCTTTCTTTCTTTCTTTTGTTAGGCTTGAACTTAACTATCAGACACTTGATGTGACACGGCAACAAAAGAAACGTTATTATCTCCTTGGATGAAGTTTTTTGTTGACATAACTAACAATTTCGCTCTATTAAACTCTAGCTACCTATCTGACTCCCTTATATATTTTGTATATCTTCTTTAAAAAAAACATTAACAACAATCTGTAAAATTCGTAGACTTAGCCTTAAATACAATCTACCATAGTCAAGCAGAGGAACCACTATTCTGTTATGCAATGCATTCTAAAATGCACACCCCCAAAAAGGACATTAGAAGCCACATGAACAATCTATTGGCTGATGCAAATTCTTTGAATGTAAAAATGCTGTCCACAGAACTAAATTTAGCAGAAATCATTTAAAGACAACTGGGTCCTTTTTTCCTGAGGTCCAAATCAAGGATAGTGTCATCTTGGAATGCTTAGCAATTAACACGCATGAAGAGTACTGATTTCTACTGCTTATAATTTCTTTCCTTAGAAATCCAAAATATCAACATATGAGAAAATGTGGGCATTTATGAGCAGCAGGCAACTGACAGCTCTGGTGAAGAACAATGATATAGGCATCCAACGGGTGCTCACTACTGATTATGCTCTGCTGATGGAATCAACCAGTATAGAATATGTCACTCAGAGAAACTGCAATCTCACCCAGATTGGGGGACTCATCGATTCAAAAGGTTATGGCGTAGGAACTCCCATTGGTAAGAAAAGTGATACATATAATTATTGGTAGATAGCTGATGGTAAGCACTTTGGAATACTTCGTAATACTTCGTAATACTTTGTAATATAAAACATATTTTATTTAACATAATGTCAACAAAAGTTTTGCAGGTTGAAAAGCAGGAAAAATTATATTATGTCCTATAAATAAATGCAGATAGTTCACATAGAGTATTGTGCTACCTCCTGACTTGTTTTAATCAATTTAATCCAAAGAATTTAAAGCATCATCATTGCTGCTATTTTTAATCTCTGATTGTTTAAAATCGTTAAAGTATATTTCTTTTTTTTTTAAGAATATATAAAAGACAAGCAAAGTATCAAGGTACACAACAGTAGCAGTGGTAAACTAAATAAACCATAAAACTAAAAATGATTTTTAAAAAGGAAAGAAAAGAAAACTGTAAAAAAGGAAAACAAAATTTTATATTGAACTTGTAGCCACTGGTTTACAAGATGTAGCATATAATATTATAATGAAAATATTATTGTAAAATATCATAAAATCTACATATGCCAAACATCAACTTCTTGCTTCATCTTTTCAGTAATAGAAAATAATGCCTTTTGAAGGACAGATAAATCACATATTTCCAAATGCCAAACCTCAATATCTGGAATAATATCACTTATCCAAATTCTGAATATATTTTTTGTAGCTCCAAGAGATAAAATGTTTTTTTAAAAATAGTTTTAATTGAAAAAATTTAGTAATAATAATAAAAGACTGTGCAAACTAAATTCAGAAAGAAAAAGAAACAATACAACATGCAATAAAAGAAAGGAAAAAAGAGGAAGAGGAAAAAAGAAAAAAGAGAAAAAATATTTAAAGAAGCGAGTTTGATCTTCATCACTACACATAAACTTAATGATCCTTTATCCTCCCACCTACCCCACAAGGGCATATGCAAATATCTCTTCTTCCTATACCTTTTATGCTAATACTCTTTATTAATCTTTAAAATAACTTTTATACTAACTTTAATCATTATAATTTCCAGTAGAGTAGAGTAGAGTAGAGTAGAGTAGAGTAGAGTAGAGTAGAGTAGAGTAGAGTAGAGTAGAGTATAATTAGAATTAGAATTAGAATTAGAATAGAATAGAATAGAATAGAATAGAATAGAATAGAATAGAATAGAATAGAATAGAATAGTTCTTTATTGGCCAAGTGTGATTGGACACACAAGGAATATGTCTCTGGTGCATAAACTTTCAGTGTACATACAAACAACAAAGTAATATAATAATAAGATACCAATAGTAAAAGGCAAAAGGCAAAATGAGAAGATTAATAGTAATACAGCCCTGCTACATGGCTAAACATTTTTAGACATAAGACAGTCCTGCAGAAATTAGATGTTCAGCAAAGTGATGGCACTAGAGAAAAACTGTCCCTATGCCTAGTTGTTTTGTCATGCAATGCCCTACAGTAGTGTCCTGAGGGGAGGAGTTGAAACAGTTTATGTTCAGGATATGGGAGGTCTGTAGATATTTTCTCAGCCCTCTTTCTGGCTCATGCAGTATGCAGGTCCTCAATAGAAGACAGGCTGATTACAATTTGTTTTTTCCTGCGGTCCTAACTATCTATTCAAGACTGTACCCGTGTTATTTGGTTGCTGTACCAAACCAGACAGTTATAAAAGTACAGATGACCGATTCATGCATATATCCATGCACATCAACATTTCACTCCTAAAAGGATTCCCAGTGTTTTATAAAAACATATTTTATTTTAACTTTGGTCAAACAAACCAACTTTGCACTCCTTCCTTTTGCTTCTAACAAGCTTGATATTTAATTTATTCAGAAGTTGTCATATGATTTTAGCTCCCTTTCCATTTTCTTTTTTCCATTTCAAAGTCTTTTTGAAGGCTTTAGGAAAACCTTTTTTGTAAATCCACTAAGTAATCACTATCCAGCAGGATAATGGCTGTTGGCTTATCATTTGTATTTCCACTTTAACTGCCGTCTCTGTGTTGTAATCTGCCTTTTTTTTTTAGTTTTCCAATATTTCAACATATTTTTTGTATCCTAATATTTTTGCATTGGGTGAGGTTTCTTTCAGTTCTTGATCCTGTAAATCTTTCAGAACATTCTCTTTCGCATCTGTCATTTCGTATTTAACCCCTTTTGGAAATAAACTCTCAGGCCCCAGGAACCAAGAACAACTTATGGAATTACTTCTCAGCAGTTTCCTTTATTATTCCTCACTTGTAAACAGAAATATTGCCAACTAAACCAACTACTTGAGCCTGCTTAACTCTTGTTCTCCCAAAGTATCTAACCTTAGCTGCAACTTTGTCCTCTGGAATGCAGCCCCTCCCTTCTGGGAATCCAGACTACATTCCACCACATCAATTATCTAAAGAAGTAGACATTATTGCTGACATTGGAGCTGCTATAGTTTCTGTCCCCATAATTTAAATATCTCCTGAAACAATTCAAATGTCATATCATTTTTTTGTCATTTTTGTCCCAATGCTGACCAGAAACAAGACAAGCCTCTTTTTTCTTTTATGCCTGAATACTTAGTCCCCTCTAGTGTCCAAAATATGAAATCATAAAATCTCAAATTTGCCTTTATCTCAAAACTTCTGTTTTTAATTCAAATACACTAAATAATTTAATTCCCACAAAGGTAATATTTATTTATATAATTATAATTCAAAATAATTATTGCCAAAATCTTTTAGCAAAAATCCTAAAATTCCAAATTCATCTGATTGCTTAATTTTTTTATAACTTTCTTAGTCTTACTCAGCTTTTTGCCATTTAATTCAAATACTCTAAATTTTTAAATTTATAATTTTTCTTTTGTTCTAGATGAAAGTAAACTCAGCAAAATTGTCATTTTAAAGATCTCTACTAGCCTTAAAATAGTTATATGTAATTTCTGAAAGTGATTAGAAAGTGAGGTTAGCGAACTCAGTGTCCTTAAAAAAGCTTTCTGTGGTTGAGAGTGTGATGGTTCTCCTTTGTCTCCAAAAATTGCCTGTCCTGCAATTTCTTTATGAGAAACAGCCATCCAGAATACCAGTGGATGATCTCCCATTCTCTCCTTAACCAGGGAAGTACTATGGGATAGTCTACTTACTGGTATTTTGGTCAAGACCATGAGATTGTTTCTGCTTATTCAGAAATGTACTACTCCACCATTCTTCAGCTAGTAGTCAAATCCTCCAACAGAGAAAATCTGATGTTCTTGCTTTGAATCTATTCTTAGGGGAGTCTAATACAATCTAAATATATATTTTTATTAATCAGTTTTAATCTCAAATCCATCACTACTATTTAAACTTTCTTAAGAACATGAAACCATTTATTGGGAGCATTGGTGGAGATTCCAATTCTATGGTCCATGTTTGATCTACTCCGGTACTATAAAAATATCCTCAAACTTTTAATAACGATATGTTGAGAATATGTTCAGTCATGGATCTCAGGTGCCTTTGAAGTGGCCAAAGCATCTGGCCCCAAACTGAGCTATTAAAACTTACTTAATCTGGGAATATTGGCATTGTTGTGAACTACAAAAGACCAAATTCAAATCTTTAAAATAATAATTACACAGTAATTGATTTAAAGTCACCATCCCAGATTTTGCCAATATATGCACAATCTGTTTGTGTCAAAATGTGCGCTGGGGAGGATTGCACCTGTGTGACTGTTTTTAACATGGTCCTATATAGCCTGACATATTCAATTTTGTTTTACTCCTATTCCTTTCCTTCAGGCTCTCCTTATAGAGACAAAATCACCATTGCCATTCTCCAGTTACAGGAGGAAGGAAAATTGCACATGATGAAGGAAAAGTGGTGGCGAGGCAATGGCTGCCCAGAGGAGGACAGTAAAGAAGCTAGTGCCCTCGGCGTGGAAAACATTGGGGGCATTTTCATAGTGCTTGCGGCAGGACTAGTTCTTTCTGTGTTTGTAGCTATTGGAGAATTTTTTTACAAATCAAGGAAAAATAGTGACATTGAACAGGTAAGTCCAGCTGCATTCAGTCTGGGAAGTACCTTCACATAAAAGAATGGGATCCAATCAAGCAGAGAAAACCCACTTTTGCCTTATTATTGAATTCCGGAAGAACTGCCTTCTGCTGATCAGGCCTAAAGCCTTTTGTACTAAGATAACTGAAATAACTAATAATGAACCACTTGTGTCTTTTTATCAGCCACTCTGCCCAACACCAGCCTTTTCCCAATGATCAGCTCTATACAATAGGTTCCAGCTAGTGCGATGGGCACTTCTATAAAGCTATAACTGTCAGCAAAGTCAATGTGTCATTGCTTCATCATCATTATAACAATACCGTTAATCTCGATAAGACCTTTCCACCTAGTGCAATGAAAGAAATGCAGAGTTCATGCTTTTTATCTGCAGGAGAGTATACTGGGTAGTAATTAAGGGTCAGCTGAAAAGAAGTTATAGAATTTCAAGAGTCAAAGTGAGGATACGACTGGGGCTTTTTTCAGCGTCCACTGCTTAAATCTTTTGTCATTATTTGTGTGAGGCAGAGAAAGGGAATGAAACTGTGGTATTTCAACAAAGAATTCCAAGCCTTACTTGGAACAAATGACCCTGCTAAGTAAAAAAGGACACAAGCATCTTCCTTACCAATACTCCCCAAGCCATTCCTGGTGCAAGCAAAAGTATAATTTAAATAGATGACACATAAGAGCGATTTTCTCTAACATTGGAGTTGCAACTTAAGTTGGAAGAGAGACATATCAGGAGACTGATCTGAAGGTGTACAATCTTCACTGTACACCTTCAGTGTAGAGTGCACAGTCCAAGTGGTTGATGTTAGGAGAGTGAGGGTTGCAAAGAATGAACATCTTTGTTCATTGGAATGGTGGAGTGCAAAAATAACTCGGTGTGAGAGAATGCAGGGAATATAAAATATATATAATTGAATAAATAAATAATATAAAGGGTATTACGATCTATGATAATATGGGCCCCTATGTGCATAGTTGCATGAAGATGAATTAGTATGTGTGAGTATAGCCCCATATCATATAACAACCACGTTTGGCCAAACCATGCTAGAAAACACCATGATTTACAGCAGGGTACATACTGTAATGTGCAGCATCTCTTTGCAAACCCTAAATCCCATTTGGCTCTTTTTATTATTTTTGAGGTGAAAAGTTAAGAGGCAGACTGATTACCTTAACGTTTGCAAAGGATTAACTATCCTTTAATCCTCCTCTTCCTCACCTCCAGGAAAAGGCATCCTGCCTTTTTGAAGATCTGACCCTCAATATGCAAAGCCTGGGGTTGCCCTCAAAATTTTCCATATAAATACTTGTTATTATTGCAATGATCTCTTATTTTTATGCTTACATGTTGGGATTGGTTTGGATCTCTGTTACAAAATTATATGAGGTACATGAATGTTACCTTCTTAATGGTCTAAAGCAGATAGAGATCAACATTAAAGCAAAGTTGACTCAAATATTGTGTATATATATATATATATTCCTGAGAAAATGGATTGATTCTTGTCAGCCAATAAAATAATAAGAAAGTAAAAATTCAAATTCTTTTCTGCAATCAAGTTTTAATAAAAGAGATGATAAATATGAAGGTAGTTGTTAATTTTTAATATATTAACACATTTTATATAATACAGTAAAATCTACATATGTATCCTAGAGAAGTTATATATTATTAGATATGTTTCACAAATTTCATTTTCTATAAGTATATTGTTTTATAAGTTTTGGTATCATTCTCTTTAAAATTTTGTTACATTAGTTAATATTCTTAATTTTTCTTTTTCTTCCATCTTTTCCTTTCTGCATGCAACAAGGCCTTTTGTTTCTTTTATGGACAACAATGTAAACAAACTCATCCATCCAACTCCACTTCTGGAACTACCTTATCTACAGAGTTAGACTGTGGCAAATTAATTCGGGAAGAACAAGGGATTCGAACACAACCCTCAATCCATACTGTATAGTTACCATAAAGGAAAGGTGTGTTTAGCTAAGAGCAAATTCTGACCACAACATACATTAAGGGGGAGAAACTCTAAGGTCAGAATAACTTATTTTTTCATGTACCCAAGGATGTTTGGGGTTGGTATTTCCAATAGAACCCTAGCATGTGAAATAGCATAGGAAGAAGAAATAAAACAAGTAATCCTTCAGCCTATTTGAGAAAATGTAGGTAAATGTCTTACATTGTCCATACTACAGTAGTGGCCAAAATTGTGGAAACCTTTTGGGAAAAATGTATTTTTTTAAAAACTAGCTAATAACACCACTTTTTTTTTTAGTAGTACCAAAAAATTATATATCAATGGAAAGATAATTGAATCAAGAATGTAATGCAATAAGTTTCATGAAGGATTTGCTATTAGAATAGCAGTTACAGTATAAAGAAGAAAAGTGAAACACATAGAAAAAATGAGATATACAAAAATTATCACCATAGAAAAAACAAGATATACAAAAATTATTACGTCAGTTAATACTTAGTTGGATAACCTTTAGCATAAATTACGGCCTTACAGCATCTTCCCATGGAGTGAACTAAGTCTCTTAGTTCTGCAGCTGTTATAATGTGAAACAAAATTGAATGATTGCTTCTATTAACTGAGTTTTATTGCTGAGTCGCTTCTGACTAACAAGTTTCTTTAATCGGCTCCATAGATTTTCAATTGGGTTAAGGTCTGGGCTATTCCCAGGCCATTCCAGCTGTGGAATATGACTGTCTTGAAACTCCAAAGAAAGTGATGTTATTAGCCATCAAACCTCAAAAATTCACGGTTCCCAAAAGGTTTCCACAATTTTGGCCACAACTGTATAGTAGAACATTATGAATATAATATGACAATAAGTTGTTTTCTTTTCCAGAATAGCAGACTAGTGATGTTTGCAAGATTGGGATAAGGGAACAATTATAAAAATAAATAAATATAACAGTTGTGACAATGTGATCAAAGTCCCATCCTCTGTGCACTGATATAATTATGAAAAATGGTGGGGCATTGATTGTGCTGCAGCAACCATCATCCTGTACTTCTGTACGGATATGGTAGTTAGGTCTTGCATGGAAATGTCAAATTACTCCTCAAATGATAAGTTCTGTACAGAACAAGTGTGTGTGAGCGTGGCTATTCTGAAACACTCTAAAACACTTTAAAATGGCCAATAGCGATCAGATAGAATCCTCATCTGTAATGCAGTGCATGGGCCTTATCATTTATTTAACCATGTGGAGAGAAATACGAATCTTGTTCCATTGCTCCAGTGGGAATGCTCATTCGTGCTGGCCCTGCATGACTTAGAGCAGTTAACAGTTACTATCTTGCTGCTTGCGTCTGTATTTCCATTGGGATCAGTAACTACTATGGATTATTTTTGTATGATTCATCTTTTTTTCAGATATGAATAATTTGCCTTTATTTTACTTCCCAGATGGAATTAATTAAAATCATACTTTTCCTTTGGAGTGAATGTAAAAATGAGGTTTTAAAACATTATCTTTAGCAATAAGTTAATGAGGTCTTTCTTTTCCAAACAAGAGCCTGCAGGAGCCCGTTAACATTGGCTGTTAATGGTCTCAGGGATATATGCAGTAATGGGAAGGGGGAAGAATCATAGTTATCTAATCCAATATATTACACCGGCTGTAAGATAAGGAATAATTAAAATAAACTAGATGAGCTAAGAATTAATCCTATAACTAAAATACTCTACGGTGAATCTTATAACCTACTTTATTTGTATTCTGTAGTCCATTCTTTTGTTCTACCTGAGTTCATTTTGCCAAAAACCTACTGTTTCTGGCCTTGTGATAAGGCCTTGTAACCATAGTTTAAGATATCACCTCCCCTACAATCCAGCCAAGGAAACTATTGAATCAGGCTTCAATGCGTGAGATCTTTAACAGAATGCCAGAGTTCATCAATAACTTGGTACTTGCCTACAGTTTTCTCTTCTCTGAGCCAGGAGCTCAGCACTTGGAAATATATGTTTAAAAATCCAAAGTCACAGCTGTTAGGTAAGTAACTTTATGGTGGCACAACTAGTGATTGAGTATGTTGTGGCCAATGTATATGGTTTCTTGCTGTCTATAATGTCTTTTTCAAAATGGATAGAACAGGAACAAAAAGAAAGACATAAAAAGAGCAAAATAAAAAAATTCTAAGAAAAAAGACTTTTTGGGACAGGTTGACATTAAATCAAACTGAACCTCAACAAATAGATTGTGTCTACTATAGCATTTTCCACAGCTTCTTCATGTTTAGTAGCACTTTGTTTTAAACTAGGAACTCCCATTTTTCCACAGTGAGAATTATAGCAGAAATGGCAGTACTGTGTGAGAGATTGTGTTGTAGTGGATAGTCTGGAAATCTTTGGCTCATTCACCTTCTAACTCCTAATACCATGGTCTCATGGCAGAAAATGAGGACTGGGTACAGGGTGCCCCAATACGCAGGATAAGTGGATTGTACGCAAGTACACAATATATCTTTTAAATTTATTATTAATGTTACTTACGGGACCACCTACTACCACCAATAGCCTCCCACCGGCCAGTACGCTCTCATAGAGAGGGACTCTTCCGAGTGCTGTCAGCCAAACAATGTCAACTGGCGGCCCCTAGAGGGAGAGCCTTCTCTGTCCAGGCACCTACTGTCTGGAATGAGCTCCCCCCGGAGATTCGGAGGATCCCGGATCTGCGCATCTTCCGCCGCGCTGTGAAGACCTTTTTAATCCACCAGGCGGGCTTGGCCTAATCTTTTCCCTCTTTTTAATATGTAAATGTTAATCTGTTTTTAAATATTGGGGTGTTTTAATTTAATAAGCCAAAATGGTTTAATTCAATTTTATCTGGTTTTTTAAATTTTTGTATATAAGTATTTTATTGTTTGGCTGTTCACCGCCCTGAGTCCTTCGGGAGTAGGGCGGTATACAAATAAAATAAAATAAAATAAAATAAAATAAAGTGGAAAGGGATTTATCTTGTGGTACAAAATGGTTAGGGTAGAGCAGAAGTCCTCACTGCCTCATAGCATGTTTGGCTGCCAATTGCTGAGGACTGCAGTACATTTACAAAAAAGTAAACATGCCCATTCCAGCAGCATTATAAATAGGATTCTTAACTTGTAAAATCAACTCAACTTTTGCTTGGTTTTCATTGTGAAATTAAGTAATAGGAAGCCCCCAAACTTTCATTCAGTCATTTTAGGTACAAAACTGCTCAGATATAAAACTGTTTAGATCCTCCTCTTTGTGTGAATTTGAATGTAATAATTTAAGGTCGTTCAGATTATAATTAAGGCCCTTGATTTGTTAATATGTTTATATATGAAATAACATTCCAAAAGTGATTGCAATTGTTTTAGTCTTCAGATTCAGACATTTAATTATTTTTATATTCTCTGTGAGCCATTTTTCCTTTTATCTAAATTGATATATTAAGGTGTTAAACTATGCTTAATATTTTTACAGTGAGTTTCTGCACTGGTTTCATGCTTATCTTAACTATTCTGAATATAACCATTATTCAAATAAATGAAGATGTAGGGTTAAGAAGTCATAATCTTATTACATTTTTAAAAATATTTTCTATATATAAAAATATGGGTGAAGAATATTTTTTGCATGTTTTATACATACTGTATAACCTGCCAATCTGACCATTAGATCATTATACTCATTTATTGCATATTTCTGTATTCTACATCAGCCTTTCCAACTTTTGTGTCTTCAGATGTATCAGACCACAATTTTCATTTCCCAAGAGAGCACAGGTATTAGAACATCTAGACCGTACAGGTGGTTTTTCCTTGATTGTTGTTTTCTTGTTGTTTTCATTCCCCTGATGTGAATATTTTGAGCGTCCTATATTTTTATCTTATTATGTGTTAAGAATATTGTCTTATTATATAATGGTACAGATTTCTGGTCTTTACATTAGTTGATAATGTTCTTGGGAGGTGACCTTATCAAGAACAATAAGGACTTTAAAAAAAACTTCATGCAGGTTTCTACTTTCACAGACATTGACTTCTACACAGAACGTATAACAGAAACATGGAAAAATGGCTTGCTACTCTGACAGGCAGCAATTCTCCAAAGTGTTTTTTTATACTATTTTCAGTTGCTAGGAGTTGAATTTGGAACTTACTGCATGCAAAGCATGTTGCGTTCTACAGAGTAAAGGTGTTTTCTTGAAGATAAATATGAGAATCGTCTATTCATATATATACACCTGCCTACTTGCTGGAAAGTTGCATTTTTTTCCTACTCCAGTCCTCAAAAACAGTCATACTGCAGGTGTTTTTGGAACAACAAAAACATTTTATTCATTCTCAATAAAACAGATGGAATAGGGGAAAAACAAGTTCCCTATTGGCCATGAACAACCTTGTCACTTGGCTTGTTTAATTACGACTTTTTCAGTTCCTTTCCTACAGCATATTCTTTTTTTTTTTTTACAAGATACTAATTGACCAGGACTCTAATCTTTAAAAATGGTATAGAAAACTAAGGTCTACAATTTAAAGACTATCACTAAACATATGGTTTTGATTATTTACAGCTATTCCTCTTGTCAAGATACAGATGTATCTTAAAATTGCTCTTTAAAATGAGCATTGCAACTTGAAACTGACTCCTAATTTGTTTATCAAAGAAACAAGAATCTGGCTTGCATTGCAAATGACACAGATTTAAATGAAGAAAACAAAACCTTCTTTCCACACTGCTGTAATTCTGTTGCTGGGTCTTAAGTACTAATCTTGGTATAGTTAATTTTCTTTTGTTTTTCTCATGGCTGTACCACTATAGTTTTAAAAAAATTATATTGGTTTTATTTACTTTTTTACTATATATTCTGAGATTTATTAGCCACAGTGCGCCTCATACAGGGTGGAAAAACCATAGCTAAGTCAAGAGCTATTGAAGGCTGAAGAAAGAACTGACTATATTTTCTGGTCCAAAAGTTAATAATATATAATCAATCAGTAACAATAAAGATGATAATCAAATAATTATCAGGCATCAAGAGTTTTCTGAAATCCACCAAAATGATGATTTGTATTTAAGAGGAGGTTATTTTATTGATATCAGTGGACAAATTAATCACTATTATATTCATAATTACTTCCACAATATGTGACTGTCACATTTACAGCTAGATTTAAATTCTATTAAATTCATGGTAGAAATCTGCTGTTAACTCCAATAAATTTTTCTCTCCTATTTTTTATCAGTGTCTTTCTTTTAATGCCATAATGGAGGAACTTGGAATTTCACTCAAACATCAGAAGAAATTAAAGAAAAGATCAAGAACTAAAGGGCGTACATCTTTCACAAATATCCTTACTTGTCATCAAAGACGGACTCTTAGAAAAGAAACCATGGCTTGAATAAATGCAATTTTCCCTGTAGGAAATATCAGGATAGAAGGCAAAAACAAACCTTGATGCCTACTTATGAAAAGACAACTATTTTATTTCATAGTCTGATTTTCTTCTTTTTAATCCAGAGGAAATACAACAGATTCAGTCTTCACATATGACTCATAGACTACTAATCATCCCAAAGCATTTCATTCTTACTTTTGGAATAATATCACTATTTTGCATCCCTTTGCTCTTCCCTGTTCTTTGCTGTATGTGCTTTATACATAAATAAAAAAAGATTTTTGGGGATTGGAGTATCAATTTCTTCATATCAGAAATCATCAAATATTTATTTCAGTTATATGAAACTTTCTTCACATATAAGTATGTCTACATACCCATCTATCCTCATTAGCAAGCATTTTTATACAGTCTAGTGGTACCTTAAATTAGATTAGTTCAGTGATTCCAAGATTTGTTTTGTTATCGTTGGTTCCTCAGACACCCAGTTGTTTAGAGTTGATTTAGCATGTTTATTTACCTACTGAGTCCTTCTCAAGGCCGGGATAGGCTTTAATTATTGTTGTATTATTTATATTTTTTAGGGCTTCCCATCCTAGCAGACTCTGGAGAGTTTACAAATATAGTAAAAAAATAGTTAAAAACAAAAAACTACACAGGCAACCCAAACTAAAACAATTGTAACTATACAACAGGGACTCCACAAACCCCAGGCTGTGGCCAAGAGCCAGGTCTTACAAGCTTTCCAGAATCCCAAGAGATAGATTGCAGTCTGTATGTCTGGGGGGGGATGCTGTTCCAGAAGGTGGGGATCGCAACACAGATGGTACATTTCCTCAGTTCTGCATGATGACATCATTTGATAGAGGGCAGGCAGAAACAACTGGACATAAATGGATCCTCAGATACTAGGTTTTATGTCACAGGTAATAATACTCCCAGCAACTCTGGGTGGCTTACAGGTACATGTAATCCTTGAATTGTACCTGGAAACTGACTGAAAACTAATTCAGCTTCTGTAGCATCAGTGACACATGGACATAACCAAAAGTGCCATTACTTCTCACACTGCTGCATTTGTAGCCTCTTGATGTTCTCCAAGGCCAAGCCCATATAGAGTGCAGTGCAATAATAAAATAATCTCCATGCAGAAAGCATAATCCAATCTGTGAGGTGATCAGGGCCTAAGTAACCACCTTAGAGGCCTTCCAGTTGAGGAAAGTGTAATTGGTACACAAGATGAACCTGTGCAAAGGGTGTCCTGTCACAGCTGCCACTTGCTCTTCAAGCAGCAAATCCAGGAAGGCCATCAGGTGTGGTTTCATGTAGATGTTAAACACAGTGATGAGAATACTGAGGTCTATTTGATATGGGATCTATTTTATCAATGGATGGACAATAAAATCTGGAGATAATTAGTAAATAAGTGGAAGTTGAGATAAATTAAGTGAAATTATTATGGAAATAAGATGGGATGTTTAGTGATAATTTGAAGAGAGGAGGAGCACAAAAGAATGTCACCAATCGATATACTGTCTGTAATTGTTTGGAATGATAATGTTTTTATGTTTTGTTTTTGTTTTAAAAGAAAAGAAAAGTTGATTTCAAAGAGAAGAGAATATTGAGGCCTGAGACATCCCACAAGTGTAGGGATGTCAATGCAATTTCCCCCCTATCAACACTAACTGACACCAGTCACTTAGAAAGAAGATGAATGACTTCAACAGAATGCCTCACGTTTCCAATCCCTGCAGCCAGTCCAGAAGGTGGTTTTGGTCAATGGTATCCAAAGTTAGTGAGAGATCAAGAAATTCAAAGATGGATGCCCTTTATACATCTATAGCAAAGGTTATAAACAAACATAACTAACACTGTACTATAGCCCACTATGAAATCCAGATGAAACAGATCCAGAAAATCCATTTTCTCCAAGATCCTCTGCAACTGCTATCTAATCACCTCCTCTACAATCTTCCTCAAAAATTGTTGATAATTGTTCAGAATGAACAATTCCCTAAATGAATGACTTTGGTCACTTGATACTTGCTTAGTCCACAGATGAGAGTAGGTGCAAAATATGATAGCAGGTCCATCAATATTCATTAATGATTGTTATATACCTGTGTTTTCCCGAAAATAAGACCCTGTCTTATATTTTTTTGAACCCTGAAATAAGTGCTTGGCCTTATTTTCAGGGATGACTTATTATTTTGGGGTGTGTGGAGCAAGATGGGGCTCTTCTTGCCATCTTACCTGATTTTCAGCTCTGTCTCCCTAAACCTAACCAGAGGAAATGGTGGGGACCGGCTGTGAATGCATTTAAATATTTTTGGGGAGGGCTTATTATCAGGGGATGTCTTATTTTAGGGGAAACAGGGTATAAAATATTGTTATATTTCCTATAATACAGAAAAGCGACCTCTTGAATTTTTAAAATGCATAAAACAGCAAATTTATTACTGAATTTGATCAGACAAAATCAGTGATTTCTGTTTATTAAGGCAATTTAGAAGGAATGCAGAGATACTTTATAAAAAATTATTTGTTGGGAACTTTATGGCACAAATCTTTAGGGGAGTTCAAATATTTCTGCATTGGCAAAATATTTATCCAGTGATTTCAAGAAAATGAAGACTAAGTAAATATAACAAAATTGAGCCAGAAAGACAGGTATTAATAGAAACTAATAGAGTTTTGAACTTAAATTCCCGCTTGGATGCTCTCTACATGAGGCTGCCCTTGAGGAGCGCCCGGAGGCTCCAACTGGTCCAGAATGCAGCCGCACAGGTGTTTATGGGGGCGACTCGGTGCTCCCATGTAACACCTCTCCTGCGCGAGCTGCACTGGCTCCCAGTGGTCTTCCAGGTGCACTTCAAGGTATTGGTTACCACCTTTAGAGCACTCCATGGCTTAGGACCCGGGTATTTACAAGATCGCCTTCTGCCGCCGGTAGCCTCCCACCAAGAGGGGTTCCTCAGGGTGCCCTATCCACTAATAGGGAAACAGCAAACCATCTTATATCTGGTAAATTTTTCTGTATAATATTGGCAGAAGATCTAGGACATTTTTTACTACTCTTATAAAAACATCCACCTTCTCCCCAATGGAAAATTTGCTCAACTGGAGCTGGTGAACAATCATGAGTTCCATTTAATTAATAAAAGGAATAAAGGAAACAAAAGTCTTCAATTTTGGGCAACTTGCACATTTTAAAAACCAAGTGGAATATTGTTCCCTATTGGACAAAGGTAAACCAAACCTGGAATTGAATCAGTTTCATTCCTGATGGAATCTGGAAATTATTTTTTAATTCCTATTTATAGTTAATGTATGTTTCCCATATTATTCTCATATTATTATAACCAAACTTTTTCTGAGGAAGGAGTTTGTTTGATTGCTACCATAATTACACTGATACAAACTGAAGGGTTTTTTTTTCTCTTTAAGTATAAATCCCTGCCTTTTTTTAATCCCATGATCACCCCTTTCTAGCAAGTTCAAGGAATCGTATACTCTATTCAACAACAAATATTATATTTTCTACTTACAAATCCCAGGTACAGTGTACAGTCTAGAAAGACAAGAATTTTGCTAAAAATATATATATCCGAACAATATACGTGAGCGATGTATGCTAGTGAAAGTGACTATTTTGGGCAGAGAACTCTGATCGTTATTTTTAGCCTTCTGCCTCCTATATGTGCATTACACGGAACAATATGTCCATCAATATGCTTTATAATCAGTTGATTCTGATGGCAGAAGCATTTTGCAATTCATGGCACATTTCTATTTTCAGACATTTTATTTCAAGAAAAATGCATCCACCATCCCCAGATTAATGCACTTGAATGACATGTATTAGTCGAGTACTAAAAATCACAGAGGACTGATTAAGCCTATTCACAGGATGCTGAAGACTATGCTCTTGTAATGCATTATGCACATTAGTATATGATTGAATAAAAACAGATAATACTACTAATCATCCACTCCACCTTAACGTTCAATGTATCTGCTGGGCTGATACATACTAATTTTATGCATACCGACCCAGACTTTTCTGGATTGGTGATTCAGCTGGTTCTATATCTTTCAGCACCCATAATCCTTATCCTTGCAGAGAACAAACTGCAGGGTTTAAAGATAATTGGACTTCCACTGTTGTTGTTTTCCAGAAATATCCAGGAATGCACAAATATGTGAAACATCTATTCTATATGGGTTACTTTTTTTCAATTTTAAGTTAATTCCATTCTGTTTCTTGATCAGTTTCAGTTTTTTTATAGAGTGTATAAACTTTTCTTCTAATACAGACACATACACACACAGAGCGGAAGAGAGATAAACTTGTTTATTACAAAGCATGATTGCCAATGATAATTGTGTTTTAGTCTGCAAAGTAGGTCAGTTGGCATTTTTAAAAAATCTCATAATTGATGGATGCTGGTATTTTTCTAAAAATCCTCTAATTTCCATTACAAAACTTTCTAAGCTAATAGCTGCATTACTTCGTGATAATGAATTGTGCAGTTTTTTTTTCTTTCTCTGCTGAACCGTTCATCAATAGATTTCATTTCAAAGCCTATAGCAATATTATTAAAAAGTTATATTCTGTAAATATACTGTTCATTCTTTTCTTTATCTTTTAAAGTTTTACACTATAAATTTTGAGATGAAAGAGGTAAAAGTAAATACAATATTCCAGAAACACTGTAGATTTAGATAAAAAATAATGTGTATGTTTATTTTCAACTGCTTTTCCAAGAATTACTAGTAATGAACTGGCGCTCTTTACTGTTGCTACATGATAAATTAGTATGTTGCTGAATTTCCACAATATGATGCCAAGATTTGGTTTCAAAAAGTCAGTCAGTTTATATTTCATAAGTACACAGATACGCTGATTTATATCTTTATATTTTGCATAAAAGTGTCATGTTTTGGTCTTATCGGGAATCTTCATGTTTTCCGTATTATAAATTACTTGTAATTTGGGTGTAAGTTCTACAGCAGCAGTTTCAATACATGTACAGTATTTATTTTGTTACTTTGTCTTTTATAGTACCAAAATGCTGAAACATTAATTCAACCATCTTATTTCTGTGTAAACTAAGTCATTACATTCAGCTTCTGCTTCTTGGGGGGAAAAAAAACACTTTGCATATTCATTGTTTCAATTCATTACTATGAGAAAAACTCACAGCCACTGACAACACATGATCATATTTTAAAACTTTATCAAAGTAATCTTGAAGATGAATAATGTATTGGTGTTCAGTTATTTCTTTTACAAGGTAGAGCTCAGGAAAAACAACTAATCTTTTTGCTATTCATGGTGATGCCCATCAGTGCAAATCAGATCATGTTTCAATGTTTAAGACATGCCATGATTTCATCACAAATTTCTTTTCCATTTGTACAGCTAGCTGTGGAGCACATCCCAGTAATTTCAAAATGTGTTTTCCTCTGATTCCTCTTACAAAAATTAGTAATTGTGCTATCTCTTTTAAATTAGTCCTTTCATCAAATGCTGTTGAATAAAAGAGAAATTCTTTAGATTTCTCAGCTAATTGATCACTAAAATCGGAAAAAATGTCATCTATACTTCTTCGAACAATCATTTGGAATAAACTAATATTGAATGTTGCTCTTTTTTCTGCGCATAAGCCAAACATACCAATCTGCATACATTTTTTTAAAAAATTCACCTTTTGTAAAATATTATTTAACATCAACAATTTCTCTTGCAATTTTAAAGCTGCTTCATTTTCTGCATGTATATTCTTGAAAACCTGTTGTTTTCTAGAGAGATTTTTTTTCATAAACTAACAACTTTAAATTTTTCTCATTATAGTCTAATGAGAGCATGATGTTTTCCTTCAAAATGTTGTTGGAGATTATATATATATATATGTATATTAATTTGATTTATATGCCGGCCTTCTCCGGAGATTCAGGGCAGTTTACAATGCGTTAAGCAATAGCCTTCATACTTTTTGTATATTTATACAAAGTCAGCTTATTTTTGGGGGAATACAATATTCTTTTGGGATACAACACAACCCACAATTATCTTTCAATAGAGAAAAAAATTCATTTGTGCATCTTCATTAAAAACTTAAGTTCTAATTCAGTTTTCCTCCTTTTGTGTTCACTTACAATATCTATGAACTTATAATTAAAAATCACTCAAAATTGGGTTTTAATTTATTTAAGAAAAAGAATAGTTTTATTAAGCCCATGGATGCATAATCAGTAGCATCATAAATGTAAAATAAATGTTAACACACAGGAAAATTAATAAGCAGACATTACTGTAGAAAATTGTTAACTGCACTTCAATACCACTACCAAGTTTAATGGAGCATATACTTGCAAAACACTTGGAAGAAATGAGAATTCCCAAGGCCCATAACTGCAACAGTTATAAATAATATCTAAATTGGCAGAAACTTGCAAGTGTGAAAGTTCAATTCTCTCCTTTCGATCTCCTTTACATCTCAAGAAACTAGGGAAGGTCTCTTCTGTCCTGCCCACAATCTAGCTGCTGGCTATATTATTTCTTACCTCACTATTTCCTTGGCAGCATCTCTTCGCCTACTCTCCCAAGCTGTTTCTTACATACCATTACATTCGTGCATTTTACAGTAGTCATGTCGAAAATACTTTTGTATGATTCTTTTCCAAAAAAAGGGGGGGAGGGATATAATTAATATTTGTTGAGCTTTCAAAAAATTCTGGCAGTCTGCACAACGCTGTTTGGCAGGCTGAATGGTCCTGAGTGGTCCATGTGATATGTATGCTTGCTGTAGAGAATAAACCATACTGAAGCTACAACTGTAACTGTTACCTGAAAAATCAATTTTTCCTGAAAATGTCAAATATAAATAAGAAGTTAGAAGAGAATGGAAGTGGGTAGAAGATACATCCAGGCAGAGTATGTATGCAGATCTTTGATCCCAATACTTGTGCAACCCGTATTGGCCGTATTAAGCTTGGGGCAAACCTTAAGCTTAACATTCTTTAACTGCAAAATAGCAAATAAAACACTAGAAATAGGCTGTTGGTTGCTCAACATCCTAAAAGCTGAAGTTAAACTGTGTTGGAAGAAAAATCCAGTCTGATTCCAATCCAGGAGAAAGAGGCTAAAACTAAAATGGAGGCAGGCCACTGCAGCTCAGGTATAATCAAAATAAGTTAACAGGGTTGGACCCAGTGGTGGATTGCTCCTGGTTCGGACCAGTTCTATAGAACTGATAGTAAAATCATCGGGAGGTTCTGCCCACCGACCCCAATGTCATCAGGACGCTTCTGCGGTAGTAAAGTAAGTAGAACCCACCCCTGGTTGGACCTGGTTAGTACTTTAAAAGGAGAACATTGGATTGTGGACTAAAGACCCAGAAAGAAAGATAGAAAGAGTCAAGTACTTCCATAATGTTGCTAAGAAAGCCACATAAATACAAGAGTGTAGTTGCTAGGATCCTTTTAAAGCTTGAGATAAAGTTTCCTTAAAAAAACTTTTAAAACCTATGTTTGTCCCTGGGTTTTTATGTAATTATGAAGTGTAGCATGCTCATGCAGTTAGTTACATTCTTTTCAACCTTCCTTTCCATTAGGAGTTTCAAATTATCCTTCATATTACAATTATCACAACCAAATAAGTAAATTGCTAAGGTAGCAGAAAAACTGTGTTTACTCCAAAAGCAGCAAAGTTAACAGTGTAATTATTTAAAGAGGTCTTCTTCTGATAATAAACTCAAGATGGAGTTGTGTAATCTTAAACTAAACTAATGTCCATTTATTTTCTAAAACATTTGGTGACAAAAAGGCAAGCAGGGAATAGAATGATTTTTGCTGGACAGCAGAAAGTGGAATACCTCGCTCATCCTTATAATTGGCAGCTGCTTAGTTGAGTTAATGGTGACAAAACTTTCTTACCAGCTGAATTGTTTTTCTCTTACACAGCCATATAGAAATACATATATCAAAGGCTAACATTTGTATTCAGTCTTGTGCTGCTGATAGTTCATGACAGCTGAGGCAATAGAATAGGAGAAACATTTGATAAAAAAAATTAATCTGACTTCATAAATTCATTTTTTTAAAAGACATATGGCTTCCAGCATTCTAACTCTTAGAGACTTTAATCACTTTAATTCTCAGAATCTTAAATGTAATAGCACTCTGGTTTTCTGGCTGGCTGGGAAATTCTAAGAGTTGAAGTCAATACTTATTAAAGCCAAAGTTGAGAAAGCCTGCTCTAGTACTTCCCCTTCATTATCTTTCCAAATTTCCATATCAAAATAATTATGGAATTATTATGAAATGATATATTCCCTAATACAATATACATAAACATTTGTCACAATAAATAAAGTATTCCCACTTTAATTACTAAAATTGACTGTTCTAAAAATGTAACAAAACCACACAAAAACCTGAGACAAAGGAGAAAGAAACAAAACAGTATGTGCAGGAAATAGTACAATAATACTTACCACTACATAATTTAATATTGGGGTGAAAAAATGTTTTCAGAGACCTAGCCCAAAATCTTGTCCCATTTAAAAACAACCAATATTCCATGAGTTTATCTGAAATATGTGCTGATAGCTTGAGGGGGGGAGGGGGTGTTGTATTGATTAGAATCTTTAATTACCAAATAGAATTGGCTATTTTTAAGTTTCTCATAGCTTGACAGATTTTTAAAATAGTTAAGCCCAGGGAATTATATCAGGCACATAGCATAAGAACATGAATTATTAGAAAGTTTTGATTTCTTAAAACAGCTAAACTCTAATATATGTTAGAGACAAATCCCAATCCAGATTATGTTACTACTGCTGTTAAACTGGCAATTCACCAAAAGTGTTGGATATTTAAACGGCAGAGTCTAAGTGTCAACAAAAAGATGAAGACTTAAGCCATCAAATCAAGATTCAGGAAGGCCTTCCACAAATCCTATATTGCAATGACACACTTTAATATTTTTGCATGTTGATATATTCCAAGAATGGTTTTAAATCTTTTTAATCTTGGTTTGCTGATAATCTCTGAACTGTGAGTTCTTAATCAAAATTCAAAGCAGGCCTTAATTCACATTTATAAAATAAGAAGATTACAGTCCCTTGACCTGTTTCCAGTAAGCAGTTCTAGTGCTTCACTTTCTTCCTTTAAAGCACATAGAAAAAGTAATTGAAAGCTCATGTAAAAATGGTCAGATGTTCTTTAATTAAACTTGATGTTTAATGACAGGCTATGAGGTATTTAATTCAGAACACCAAATATATTCCAGCTGCTCTAGCTTTTCAAGATAAACTAATATTGTTGAAATATTATAGAAACAAATAGGACTCTGCAACACTCTGAAGAGATGTGTCAGGTTTTAATTCCTTTCTTTTATCATTTTCTTTTTCTTTTGTTCTTGTTTTGTGTTTCACTAATAAAAGGGGGAGGAGAAAGAAAGCACAGGAATACAAATACAGAACTTTCGTATGACTCTTTAAAGATGCAGTGCCTGTTTCTAGGATTCTATATCCCAAGCAGGAAAAAATCTCAGGGGAAAAACAGGTAGTGAGCTGCATCAGCACTGCACTCCAACTCATAATGAAGTAGATCTTCCAAACTGAATCCAAGTCATTGCATAACCCTAGACACAAGATTACAGATAGTCCTTGACTTAGAACAGTTTGTTTAGTGACCAAAGTTATAACAGTACTGAAAAAAGAAACTTATGACCGTTTTTCACACTTACGATCATTGCAGCATCCCCATGGTCACATGTTCAAAATTCAGATGTTTGGCAACTGATTCTGTTCTGACCTAGTCTTCCCCAAGCCTCAAATCAACAGCCTATTTGTGAGGAAAAACCCCTTTTTATTTAGAAAGACAGGAATTCATGGTCTCCATCTCCTCTGAATCATCTGACTCGACTGCCATCTCTGCTGGCAGTCAATGAACCACAACAGATTCATATTTATGATGATTTCAGTGTCCTGGGAATCATGTGATCATCTTTTGTAACCTTCTGACAAGCAAAGTCAATGGGGAAGCCAGATTCACTTAACAACCGTGTTACTAACTTAGCAACGGCAGTGATTCACTTAACAACTATGGCAAGAAAAGTCATGAAATGGAGCAAAATTCATTTTACTAATCTCTCACTTAGCAACAGAAATTTTGGGCTCAATTGCGATCATAAATCAAGGACTACCTGTAAATGTTTGTGTAAAAGTTCTGTTCTAATGCAGAAATACACTGTGTTTTCAGACTACAGAGTGGACAGTGGTTAGAATGCGGCATTGCAGGCTAATTCTGCTGACTGTCAATTGCCAGCAGTTTGGCAGTTCGATCCTGGCTGGCTCAAGGTTGACTCAGCCGTCCATCTTTCCAAGGTTGGTAAAATGAGGACCCGGATTGTTGGGGATAATATGACTCTGTAAACCACTTAGAGATAGCTGTAAAGTATTGTGAAGCAGTATATAACTCTAAGTGCTAGTGCTACTTTTAGAACTTTGGTATGAGTTGTTGAAGAGCAAACCAAATTGCGGCCATATTACGTTTGCCTACAATTGCCATAGCATGACCTCCACTTTAATCCAACCACTCCCTAAAGTTTTCTATTACCACAATTAACTTTGCTTTCTTTTTTACAGGCAAAGCACAGGCCTCTGATCCAAAATCATCCCACCAATGTCCTAAAAGTGCATGTTTAAGTCAGTGTTGACTCCCGGTGACTGCCTGCACAAGCCCCTGAAGTTTTCTTGGCAAGATTTCAGAAGTGTCTTGTCTTCTTCCTAGGACTAAGAGACTGTGACTCCCCAAAGTTGCCTTTGTGTTTAATACGAAACTAAAATCAATAGGTCAGAAATCAGTCTTCTGTTTTATAACCTGTTGCCTTAATCATTGCATCATATTGACTATCACTTGGAAATGAAGTTGATGCTATTATGTCAGTTAGAGGGGGGGAAAGCTGGTGGATGCTAATAGAGTTGTATTTCTATATTCCTTCAAATGTTTTCAAAATAACTGCAGAAGTTCATTCATATAATTCAAGCAATTAGTAGAAGTTATTTCTTTCCTATGTAAAAAAGGGAGATCAGTATCTAATCTTATGTTATGTGCAAACTTGTCTTTTTATTTTTATTCAGAATTAGCCATACCAGAACATGAATGTGGAAAGGTTTGATTTTTTTCCCCTTCCTTCAGATAAGACTCTCTTTAAAAAATTCTTTCATGTGTCAGAGATACCATTATCAAAATTTCCAATAGTGCCAATGGGATTATTAAAAAAGCTAACTTTGTCACACAAAGTAATGGGAAATTCTGTTTTTATGTGTTTGGATCTTAGCAGATAGCATATTACTTTTGATCATTAAAAATTCTAAATGTAATATCATGCAAATGATAAAAATATAATGGGAAAAATTATCAGTTCACCAACATTCTTCAGTGATAGTAGCAAGATGGCTTCTAGATCAAAGAAATGTAATTTAAAAAGTAGCCCTTGGACTTAAAAAATGAGCTGTTACATTTATGCCTCATATTTTTCATTTATACTTTAGATCTACCGTATCTTAAACATTCTAACAGAGAATTTTATTCTTTAAAGGTGGAAAGAGCTCACCTTTATTCATCTGAGTGTATGATAAAAAGCATTATTTTAAACAACTGATAATTTATTATGTTATTTCTACTGTCTATCTAAAGATTTATAAACTTAATATCTTTAATACAGCATCTGCTGGATAAAAAAATTCCCAGGGATCCTTGGCGCTCTCTGCTTGGTTGTTTTCTTGCAGATGTTTCATTACCTAAACTAATATCATTTTATCAGTAAAAAAATGTCATTATTATTATTATCAAAATTATTTGTCACCCATCTTGAGATTCAAAGTGACTCTGAGATTTATTTATTTTTTTAAATCCTAAAAAAAGCCTGCAGGTTCTAAGATAACAATTCAGATATAACTGCAACAAACAAAGAAGGACAAGCACTGGGTTTTAAAAAGATGATCCATTTTTTTTTTCTCAAAATGAAAAAAATCTTTTAGTCATCATATGATAAACTTGCAGAATATTAAACATACTCATGAATGTTTTGTTTGGGGAAAACTGGTTTTGAAAAAATTAAAAGTGCTGGCTGCCATGTGTGTGTGTATGTGTGTAATGTGTGTGTAAGTATGTATATGAAAGAGAGAGAAGGACAGACAGACAGTTTGGGGTAGTGGTTAAGGCACCATACCAAAAACCTGGAGACCCTGAGTTCTAGTCCCACCTTAGCCATGAAAGCCAGCTAGGTGACCTTGACCCAGTCACTTTCTTTCAACCCTAGAAGGAGGTAATGGCAAGCCACTTCCAAAAACAACCTTGCCAAGGAAACTGCAAGGATTTGTCCAGGCAGTCACCAGGAGTCAAAACCGACTTTAAATCAGATACATGTGTACTTACATATGAATTCTTAGTTTGTATGTATGTACACATACATAAAATACATACAAAACTGGACCTCACAACTGTCATACTAATAGGACCAAATTCTAACAATTTGCATATTTCCCCCCTACTGGTATCCCTCTTGATCCTGCTGAAACACAACTTATTACAGCAAATCCTAAACAGCAGAACCATAAAAAGAGAATTTGAGATGTATAGGTCAGCATCTGGAAGTGAAAGGATTCTGCTCTGAAAGAGAGAAATATTCTCTTCCAAATATTAGTGCATATGGTTCTCCTCAGGGACATTCACAGGATGCCTTTGTAATTTAAGCCCTGCCCAGTGACACCCAGTATGTCAGACCCAAAGAATCAGGACCATTCGCATAGATTGCAGCATTAATTATATGCTTAGAAGCATAGATTCTTACATATTGAAGCCAATATGTAAGAATCTGGTCAGCTAATGGTCAGTATTAAATTGGAACTACCGTATTTTCTGGCGTGTAAGATGACTTTTTAACACAGGAAAATCTTCTCAAAAGTCGGGGGTCATCTTATACGCCGGGTATAAGCCTACGATATCTACCTTGACAGACTGACGGAAGCGGTAAGAGCAGCTACTACCATCTCTAGTCATTGCTAGAGATTTCTAACCCGAATCTGAGTTGCCGGCGCTGACCGATGACGCAACGGGAGCGCCGACAACATTGAGAGGAAGCTATGCCGATCTCGTCAAGGCTGCATGCCACTGAATGCTGGACCCACCTGGTTGCTGCACGGAGCTTCCTCCACTGTCCCAGGCATCCAGATGGATATTACCGACGCTCCGACTTCCCCAGACAGCTGGGGCTCGCCATCACTGGGGGTCTGGGGAAGTCGGAGCATTGGTAATATCCACCTGGATGCCTGGGATGGTGGGGGAAGCTCCACGCAGCAACCAGCTGGGACGAGATCAGCACAGCTTCCTGAATCTGAGTTGCTGGCGCTGACTGATGGCGCTATGGGAGTGCCGACAACATTAAGGGGAAGCTGTGCCGATCTCGTCAAGGCTGCATGGGTGACAGGACATGGGTGAGAGGACAGGGTGACAGGAAAAAAACCTGGTACGAAATAGCCCTCTTGCCGCTACACGTGGCCCGTTACCTTGACAGATGGGCAGCCTGGCTCATAGGTATCTGTACTAGTTCTGTTAGGTCCTCAGGGTTACATCCTACCCACAGTCTTCCTATCCACCCTACTCTAATTGGCTAAGACGCTTTGTTCTCCGAATAGAACAGGTTCATACAGTACAGCACCAGTACATACAGTACAGTATACAAATGGCTAACAGTCAAGACCCCATCATGGCTCCACCAGCAAGAAGAAAGAAATATGAAGCCAGTTTTAAACTTAAAGTTGTAAACTTTGCCATAGAACATAATAACTGTGCTGCTGCAAGGCAATATGGAGTAACAGAAAAGATGGTTCGGGACTGGAAAGCAAATGTAAAAGCATTAAAGAGTATGCCAAAGGGTAAGTGTGCATTAAGAAGAGGCATGCAACATTGGCCAGAACGCGAAAAACATGTAGCAGACATGGTGAATGAATATCGCCAAAACGGTTATGTAGTGACACGAAATAAAATACATTTGTTTGCACTTCAGTGGGCCAAATCTAACCCAGATCACAGCAACAGATTTAAGGCCACTGTATCCTGGTGTACTAGATTCTTGGAAAGGCATAATATGGTACTGAGGCAAAAGACGAAAATTGCACAAAAATTACCTGCAGATCTTGATGCCAAAGTAAATAGTTTCCATCGATACGTAATACAACAGTGCAATAAACATGGCTATGCGTTAAGTAGTATCGGAAATATGGATGAAACTCCAATGAATTTTGATATGATTGGAAATAAAACTGTCCATCCAAAAGGTGAAAAAACAATTTTAATTAAAACAACAGGACATGAGAAGTCCAGTTTTACAGTGGTACTAGCATGCACAGCTGATGGCTCCAAACTGAGACCAATGATTATTTTTAAAAGAAAAACAATGCCGAAACTCAAGTTCCCTGTTGGTTGTTTTGTACATGTGAATGAAAAAGGCTGGATGGATGAAGAAGGGGTAAAGCTATGGCTTGATAATGTATGGAGCAGGCGACCAGGTGGACTTATTCAAAAACGTAGTCTACTGGTGTGGGATATGTTCAGAGCTCATTTAACTCCCAACACCAAGCAAAGGCTTGCAAGAATAAACACAGATGCGGCAGTTATTCCTGCAGGATTGACATTGTTGGTACAGCCACTGGATATGTGCCTAAACAAGCCATTTAAAGATCACATTCGAGAACAGTGGAATGAGTGGATGGTTAGTGGCAAAAAGTCATTCACAAAAGGAGGAAACATGCGTGCTCCAGAGTTGGATGTTTTGTGCAAGTTTGTCATAAAAACCTGGAATGATATTGATGCAGAAACAGTAATCAAGTCTTTCAAGAAGTGTGGCATATCAAATTTATTAGATGGTATGGAGGACGACTACTTGTGGCAAGATGAAGAGGAAGCCGAAGCTGAGACCACACCATCTGATACGGAATTAGATCCATACGATGACTGCCTTACAAATGTATCACAGGATGTCATTGATGTACTTATGATATCAGATGATGAACAGGAGGATTTTGAAGGCTTTTAAAGGGAAACTGTCACGCCAGCAAAACCTGTAAAAATAGCTTGCAGTTATGATGGGCATTGCTGACTCGCCAGGGACTTGCCCGGCACTGGCTCTCTATTGTTTGTTATCTTCTCCTATCATCATCAGTTCCAGTTTGGTTGACAGCTTAGAAAACAAACAGCATGGCAGCTCCCATGGGTTTATTGTCTTATCCTTCTTTTCAGCTTTAGAGTGAATTAGGAAAAGTTTAATCCAATTGCACTGTTTTATGTTTACATGTTTGATGACAAACAGCCTTATGTTTATAAGTGACAGTTTTCCTGCTAAGTACCTGCATGTCATAAGCATTTGAATTAAAATTACCATATTGAAATCAAATCTGATGTTTTTTAAATTTTATTTGGTGTGCGTTGGAAGAGGGGTAGTCTTATACAGCGAGTATAGCCCAAACCCTATATTTTAACAGGAAAAGTAGGGGGTCGTCTTATATGCCCAGTCGTCTTATACGCCGGAAAATATGGTAGATAAGTGTCAATGGAATATAAGACAGCTGGACTGGATCTGTTATGGCAATGTAAGGACTCTAAATTAATGACACGTTTTACTCCTCCCTCCGGGTCTGACACTCATCATTTTGATGCTGTCGATTAGCTATGGTTTGTCCTGTTCAAGCAAAAAAAAAAAAAAAAAGCAGTTTCTATCAAATGTCTAATATTTACTTGTTCATTCCTTTTGAGTGTAAAGCAAGCAAAAACCAAAACACTAAAGAAATGAACATTTATTTTACACATTTCTTTTGTGTTGGAATTTTTACCCTGTTCTTATAATCTTAAACTAATATCCACGGTCCCCGATTTAACTGAATTTGCTTTTCATAAATGTATAGCTAAAATTAAGTATGTTAATTTAATGCTGTTTTTAAAAGACAGGCACAAGTTAAAAACAATGGATCTGATTAATATAAATCCATAGCTTATTTCATATGCACCAATTATGCTCACCAAAGTTGGCAAAGCAAAATCATTGCTACTTAATGCCTGTCACATTTAAATCATGCTAAATGGCTTTTATGTAAGAAGCAATATGTTGCTAAATGGCAATTCTGCTTCATTTTAACAGTATGAACATACACTACAAAATGTGAAAATCACTTAATTCTTCAACCAGAATGAAAATTTAATAAAATATTGGAAAGTTGCTTTTTAAATTTTTTTTTTTTACTAAATTTGCTATTGTATAAATAGCTTTGTAACTTCTTTTATATTAATAGACAATATTTTGCACATGTTAATTCTATAAGAATGGAGATAATGCAGTGCCCTGCAGTCCTTCTCTGGCAGCTTCCCACAAGCAAAGTCAATATGGAAGCCAGCAGGGAAAGCTGCAAGTCACTCGCATTGTGCCCTGCCTGGCAGCAGCCATATCTGGCCCAGCCATAGTCATGCCATGGGGACTGGAGACTAAAACATACGAAGAATGGTTACAGGACCTGGGCATGGCTAGTCTAGTGAAGAGAAGGACCAGGGGAGACATGATAACAGTGTTCTAATACTTGAGGGGCTGCCACAGAGAGGAAGGAGTCAAGCTATTTTCCAAGGTACCTGAAGGCCAGACAAGGAATAATGGATGCAAACTGATCAAGGAGAGATTCAACCTAGAAAGAAGGAGAAATTTTCTGACAGTGAGAACAATCAACCAATGGAATAGCTTGCCTTCGGAAGTTGTGGGAGCTTCATCAATGGAGGCTTTCAAGGGGAGATTGGACTGCCATTTGTTGAGGATGGTGTAGGGTCTCCTACTTGGATAGGGGGGTTGGACTAGATGACCTACACTGTCCCTTCCAATTCTGTTAATCTATCTATCTATCTATCTCCCCTGAACAGCAACAGCCACTCTACTCTGCTCATATTGCACATCAGTCCATGCTTACCAGAAGTGGGCAGGTTCTGACCAGTTCTGGAGAATTTTGAGTAGTTCGGAGAACCAGTAAATACCACCTCTGGCTGGCCCTACCCCCATCTATTCTCTACCTCCCAAGTCCCAGCTGATCAGGAGGAAATGGAGATTTTACATTATCCTTCCCCTGCCACGCGCACCAAGCCACGCCCACCAAGCCAAGCCATGCCCACCAAGCCACACCCACAGAACCGGTAGTAAAAAAATTTGAAACCCACCACTGATGCTTACCTGATAGCTGACCTGCTTTCAAGCTGCATGGGACTTGCTTAGCAACCTGCAATACTCACTTAAAATGGAGATTTCTAAGCAATGCAGCCATGTGACATTGTGCTTTATGGCCACATCATTTAGCAGTGGAAATTCTTGACTCAATTATGCTTGTTAACTAAGAACCATCTGAACTGGATTTCAAATATTGGAAATACCCTCAATCTAGAGCAAAATTGTTTCAGTTAGTTTGGATATCGGAACACAATGTCATCCACATAAAGGAAACAATCCTAAAGCAATTGCATGAAATAGCTGTATTAAACCATTCTGGATTAAAGAAAAGTGTTACATGTAATTCTTACTGTCACCTCTCAATTTATTGTTTTCCATTCTTTCTACCCACCAAAAAATATTTGTCTATGTACAGTATGCTATTATCGTAGCATAGGGAGGAAGTCTTTTTATATATATACAGATACACATCAGTGGTGGGCTTCAAAATTTTTTACTACTGGTTCTGTGGGTGTGGCTTGGTGGGCATGGCATGGCTTGATGGGCATGGCAGGGGAACATACAAAATCCCCATTTCCTCCTGATCAGCTGGGACTCAGGAGGCAGAGAATAGATCTGCAGGAAAGAAGCCATGTTGGCTTTGAAATGTGTCATTATATTGGTAATTTGGAGACTTGGCTTGTATGGATATCAACAGGCATGCAAGTATATGCTTGTAGGCTTTCTCCTGCAGAATGTCACAGTGAACACACAACAACCTGCAGGAAGCAAATGTCATTCAATTGAAGTTGACTGAAGGTTATGCAATGTGATCCTGTGGTGAGCATTCCAGATTATAAATGTCACTTAATAAGGTAAGCATCTCTACTGAGTAATACAATAATTTCCTAATGGCAAATGTAAACATGAGCTTTGCTTAAAAGGCCAAGTGTTTACTACTGAAGTTGAGAAGATAGAGATACCAGGTACTTCTTAGGAAGGCATTCATTAAATTAAGTAGCAATAACTATACAGGAATCAACATTCTTGGGCTACTCAAGTGTAGCCTTTCTATTGTCTGTGAAAAGTTAAAACTGGAAACTGGTACAAAGAGAGCTAAACACTTTGCTTTTTAAAAAAGTTTTTTTCTCAAGTTTATTTCTCCAACCCACTCACAAAAAAAGGCAACTTCAGTTGTGTAATCTTTCATCAAAATGTCATTGAAAATTAATCTAAGTGAGAAAATTAACACTAAACAGTAATTATTTGTTCAATACCAGATGGAAGAGGTAAAGTTCATTCCATTTTTTATGTCAGATGTAAATGCCTTATTCTCTAATGTGTAAATAATGTATATATGGAACATCAGGGGTTAACTTATTACTTGAGCTTTAATGTATTCATATTTTACCACTCCCATTCCTGGCTCCGCCCCTTGTATATAAAAGGAGCCATCCTCCCCATTTTCCTTGCTTCTATCTTGAATATTCAGCGAATATAGAATGCCTATTATGATTAAAGAGAATTATATTTAAACCTATAACTTCTATTATCTTTATTGAGTCTGATCCTGAAAATATTGCAACAAGCTGGTAGCAGAGGATGGTTAATTGACTCAATAAGTAATTAAAAATGTCCAAGAAAGATAGGCCCAACACCAGGGCCTACAGCAAAGAAATAGAAACTGATCAAGAGATGATCAACGAATCCACTAATGCGATTTCGAGAGAATCCGAAGAATACACCACTGAAGAAGAAGAACTGATGAGTGAAAATAACGACCAGGAAGAAATCGAGATAGAAAATAACGAACTCAGGTCAGAAATATTAAAAATACTAAAAAGCCAAAAGAATGATGAAAGCCTCATCGCGGACCTCCAGGAGATGCTGAGGAACAGCGGAGCAGCGAGAGAGAAAAGCGTCATTAAAGAAAAACCCAAAGATCAAAAAACTGTGAGTGAAATGACTACTGAGAAAATAGTTGTAAAAAAGAAAAGATGTGACCCCGCGCGAAATTTTGAACGGCAGCCATCTTGGTTTCAACGAACTTCAAAAGAGAGTGAAGCAGAGCCAATCAAAACGCTCAGTTCAAAATTTCTGGCGCGAAAAACACTATCAGACGAAGAAAGTGAAAAAGAAGTCTCAAACTCTTCAGATGAACCAAAATCAGAAAGTGAAGACGATTTAACAAAGTCTCAAGTAAAGTCAGCAATGAAAACGCTTTTTGCTGCTTTTGGGCCAAGATTGAAAATCTCCAAGACATCGACGAAGAAGCAAGAAATCAAACCGACAACTCAAGACCTGCACGCTCCCATCCTGACTTCGAAAACGACGACACCCGAACCCAGAGAGCCATGCCGATTCCGCCCTACACCGCAGACAGAATCGAGTGCCAGCACACACAAGAGAAAGAGAAGAACCGCCGCCATCACCAAAGCCCCAAAAACCGAGCCAGAGACCGACTCATCTGAAGAGGAGCGGATCGAGAGAGCTGAAATGGAGAGAACCTTCCACAACGGCGCCAAAGAAGAAATGAGCAACGCGCATGTGCAAAACTACGTAGACGGCCCCGAAAGACTTGAATTGGCCAGAGAACCGCGCAGACTCGTTACAAGCATCCCAATGCCGTTCTGTAATTTCCTGCACTTGAGAGACCACGGACTGCCTCAGGTTGTAAGTAATGGACAAAATAATGTGGGGAACTTACCCAGTGACTTCCCAAAACTTAGAGTTGATGGCATTAATTTACAAGAGTGGTACCAACAGCTTCAGGTTATTTTTATGAAAGAAAATTTACTATTCTTTATAACTAGTCCTCCAAGAAGACCTTGGACTTTAAAAATAGACTGTTTACATCATAGAGCATTTTTCATAATAATTTCTAGCGTGTCTCCTGCAATGTATCATAGCATCAAACCAAACCTAACTGTATCAGAAATAATTCAATGCATGTTTAATCTATTTCACAGCGATAGCGTAGCCACAACCACAAGAATGTCTAAGGATTTCTTTTCTTCTAGAGTGAAACCAGGGGTTTCTATAAGTGAACATTTGATAAATCTAAACAAAATAAGAGCTGAGCTGCAATTGAGGGGGGAAGTGATTTCAGATCAAACTATGAAAAGTGTTATTATCAATTCACTTGATCCATCATGGGATAGCTTTATGTCACACTTAGATACCATTAATTTGGGATATTTACCAATAGAAAGTCTATCTAACAAATTGATAGCAGAAGACAATTCAAGAAAAAATCGTTCCAGTAACCAAACAGAACACAAATCTTTTAGGAAAGTAGTCTTTCAAGATAAATATAATGAAGCCTTTAGATGCCACAATTGTGGATCCAGGGAACACAGTAGAAGAGACTGTCCCAAAGTCTCAAGGGAGAGACATAGGCCAGAATATAGGAGCAAATACAATTACAGACAATCTTCCACAGATAGACACAAATATAGAAGTCCACCAAACTACAGAGAAAGTAGAGGGGGTAGAGAAAATTCAAAAGAGAGAAAATCTGGGTCACTAAATGGGCTAAATAAACAAGACAGCACCAAAACACAACAAGATGAGAACAATAATTGGCTTATTGATTCTGGTGCAACAAATCACACCACTAATAACAAAAGTATATTATCTTCATTTACAGAAGATAAGTTTGTGATAAAGGTAGCTAATCAAGAAAAGGTTCAAGTATTAGGCAGAGGAAATGTGACCTTGCCTGGTTTAGGGAAAATAGAGGGGGTATTATTAATCCCAGAAATACCTCACAACATACTAAGTGCTATAAAACTAAGCAGAGAATCTGACATCAATATAGTTTTCTCAAAGGGGAAAGCAACTATAGAAAAGAACAAAACAAATGTAGGCACTGTGATGATAAAAGGGGGTCTACCCTATCTAATAATCAAAGAAAGATGGTTACATAACATTGATTCAAATATGGAAGATTGTATTGAAGCAGATGATGAAAATGTCAGTAACAGTGACAATGATGAATGTAAATTAACTCATGATAACAAAAATACACACAATGAGAAGAAACCAAAAATAGGTAAACCAATTCATGATGAGTGTGCTCATATCTTACATAGGAAGTTAGGACATGCTAGCTTTCCTGTAGTACAAAAAATGACTGAACACGCAGAAGGTGTAAAAATAAAAAATTGTGAAAATTATTTAGAATGCTCAGTATGTAAATCCACCAAACTAAAAACCAGTCCTAGACCAAAAAAATCTAACAGATCAACTAACAATATTTTTGATTTGGTACATATGGACTTAGTTGGTCCATTAACTCCATCAATTACCTATAGAAAACGTTACTTCCTAACAATAGTGGATGATTACAGTCGCTATGGTTTTGTTTACACATTAAAGCACAAGGATGAAACTTTTCAGAAATTTAAGGAATTCTACAAACGCATAGAAACACAACATAATATCAGAATAAAACAAATTATGACAGATAGGGGATGTGAATTCATGTCTAAAGAATTCTCCCAATGGTTAAAGGATAGAGGGATGCTACATTTCACGTCCAATCCATTTTCTGCCTTTCAAAATGGGATTGCAGAGAGAAAGAACTCCACACTACAAACCATGATTAGATGCACATTAGAGGATGCTGGTTTAGGCAAACAATTTTGGTCAGAAGCCTTACATTATTCAAATTACACTCAAAATAGAACATGGTCCAGTATTGTGAATAAGACACCATATGAGGTGATGTACAATAGAAAACCTAAATTAGCACACATGCACATATTTGGAGTTACTGCAGACGTGCACATACCTAAACAATTGAGGAGAAAGGGAGAAAACGTATCCAGGAGATTAAGATTCATGGGATACGAAACTGGAACCAAAGGGTACAGATTCATCGATAATAATAACAAATTTATAGTATCCAGAACAGCTGTGTTTCATGAGCAGGCCAATTGGTCTAAGTTGCACCTTAATGAAATTTTTCCTAATAAAAGCAAAGATAATATATCTTGCGAGGAAGGAACAACAGAAAATCAAAATATTAACAAAAGTAAGAACAAAACCAAAACTTGGACAAATAGTCAGCATAAAATAAAGACAGACACATTAACAAAAAAGGAAGCCAGATATTTGCATGACAACCATAGCAAACCTGAAAGAAATATTAGAAATAATAGAAACCAAATACCAAATAAATACAAAGATTATATTATGCATATGGATGGAGAACAAATAACACCTAATACATATGAGGAAGTATTGAAACTTCCCCGTGAAGAAAGAGAAAAATGGGAACTAGCTATGGAAAAAGAAATGAAAAGTTTACAAGGATTAAATGTATTCACACCTGCGATCGCACCTAAGGATAAAACAATTATAGGTACCAGGTGGATTTATAAAATTAAGAATTTAGAAGGAGGTAATACCTTATACAAGGCCAGACTAGTTGCACAAGGTTACGCACAAAAATATCCAGAAGACTATACTGACACATATTCACCCACAGTGAGAACAGAGAGTGTCAAAACAGCTCTTGTAGTAGCATCTGCACTCAATCTAGACGTGTTTCAATATGACATACAGACTGCATACTTACATGCAAAATTAGATAAGGAAATATATGTAAGAGCACCACACAGTCAATACACTAATAAGAACGAAATTTGGTTACTAAATAAGAGTCTGTACGGATTGAAGCAATCTGGCAAAAGATGGTACGATTGTTTGGTAAAAGTACTAAAGACCATGGATTTCAACGCCACCACTGCTGATAACTGTTTCTTTGTAAAAAAGAGTAATGATCATATTGAATTTGTATTAATTTATGTGGATGATATTTTATATATTGGAAAGCATAAAGAGAGCAGGGAAATCTTTGTAAATAAGTTAAACGAACACTTCTCATTGAAATCACTAGGTAAAGTGAATAAATACCTTGGTGTACAAATTAACAAAACAAAAAGGGGATTCAAACTTACTCAAAAAGATAAAATCATTGAACTCCTAAACAAATGTAACTTAAATAATGCCAAAACATGTGACACACCTATGCAAACTGATTTTCTTAGAAACAATGATGAATCTTCCCCTGAGTTTAAAGACAACACATTTTACAGATCAGTTATAGGTTCACTCCTTTATATATCTAATTGGACTAGGCCAGATATTGCATTACCTCTCAATTTATTGTCAAGATATGTTAGCAAACCAACCTTGTATCATTGGGAAGCTGTCAAAAGAATTTTAAGATATCTGAAAAATACATTAGATTTTTGTTTAATATTGGAACCCAATAATGACAAAGAACCAAAAATTACTTGTTATGCTGATGCAGATTGGGCTGGTGATACATCATGCAGAAAGAGTACCTCTGGTTATGTTTTTCTATTGAACGATTGTCCAGTTTACTGGTATACTGGTAAACAAGAACTGGTAGCCACCTCTACCACAGAAGCAGAATATGTTTGCTTGTCTAAAGCTGCAAATAACCTTGTATGGTTCAATGATTTGATCACAGATGTTTGGAAGAAACCTACTTTACCATTTATTATGCATGAAGATAACAAAGCGGCCATTGAAATTTCTAGATCCGATGCAATTGGACAAAGGTCCAGGCATATTGATATAAAATTTAAGCACGTGAGACAACTATCTCAAGACGGATTCATCAAAGCAATACATTGTGATACTTCTGAACAATTAGCTGACATATTAACAAAACCCTTACCTTCTAAACAACACAAATATTTAACTTCTAAATTATATGTATTATATTGTCCTGAATCTGAATGTAACTGGTGTTGTATAACGAACCGGCATTTAGAGGGGGATTTGTCAGATGTAAATGCCTTATTCTCTAATGTGTAAATAATGTATATATGGAACATCAGGGGTTAACTTATTACTTGAGCTTTAATGTATTCATATTTTACCACTCCCATTCCTGGCTCCGCCCCTTGTATATAAAAGGAGCCATCCTCCCCATTTTCCTTGCTTCTATCTTGAATATTCAGCGAATATAGAATGCCTATTATGATTAAAGAGAATTATATTTAAACCTATAACTTCTATTATCTTTATTGAGTCTGATCCTGAAAATATTGCAACATTTTAAAACTTGCCTTAAATTGGGCTTTCAAAATTCAAACCAAAGGGATTTAAAACAAGGGAAGTTCAAAGGAATTCACTCTATTTAAAAAGAGTATAATATTATGGAGACCAACTAGCATTTTTATCCAAGAACGGTAGATGGCAAATGACAATTGGAGACAAAAGACTCAAAAGGTAATATTCTAGTTTATGCATTGTGGTAAACTAAAACCACAAGGATTACTGGCTTGTGAACAGCCATATTGCGATTAAACAGAATTCTTAAGCCTGGGAACAGACTGATTCAAACAGAGGTGAATTCCTTGCTGGAGGTTTTGAAAAGAGAGTTGGAAGGCTCTCTGCCGATGATTGTTTACTGGATTTCTACAAGGAGCAGGGGGTTGAAGTAGATGAACTGAAAGGTACCTTCCAATTTAGGAATACAGAAAGTCTGTCAGATAGCAACCCAAAGAAAATAGAATACCAAGCAATTACAAGATTAAAAGTTTTATTACTATGCCATAAATATATTGATAACAACCATGAATAAGATGAGCAATTAGCCAGACAACACTTAAGATTTGGAAATATCACAAAGTCCATAAGTCACTTTGACCTTGAGCCATGTGCAAGTACATGTAGGTAGTAGAGCCATTAAGGTTTTCCATGTCAGTCCTGGATTTGACTCCCAGTCAATCCAAATGTTAAATTTAGGGGCCAAATGCAGGGCAAGTAGAAACAAGAGCAGAAAATTCAGAGATTCACAACAGCCAGATTCAGAAAGCAATTTCAATCAGAGGGGAAAGGCCTGGGGGCTACTGCCATGATTAGACACCTGCTTATCACTTTTTCTCTTTGCTCTATAGGTGTGTTGGAAGAAATTTCCCTGGTTCGTTCCCAGCTGGGAAGCAGTCACCAATGCTTGAGAACCAATGAGAAGAAATAGACATGGAAGCAACTGCCAGAAAAAGGATTCTTTAATTCAGGAAGGCAAGGCAAGTAGTGACACAGCTCGAGCGTCCCTGGCTTGCAAGCAAGGTAGCCTGATAAGGGTATGGATTTTTATACCCATCTTTCCTTTGAAGTTGATGTGATTTGATGAGATTTTGTATGTGCCTTTAGTTAAGGTGAGTGCCCTGGATCCTATCTTCCTGCCTTAATGGGTTAATCCTGTTCCTGGGGCTTTGTCTTTCCTATTCTGGGGGTTAATTCTGCCAGGAAAGAGGAAAAGGGAAGTTCCAGGTGAGTTATTTTTAGCCTGATTCCCCTTATCTTAATGGCTCTACTTAAGTGTTCCTTTCAGCTGGTGCTTTTGCCTGGGGTTTTCTTAAAGGGGGAAAGGCTGGCATGAGTCTCTTGGCACTGTTTTCTGAGGTTTCTGATGCTATGAGGTTTTTGGCACTATCCTTTTGGGGTACACTTCACACAGCTGTCAATGTCCCATTGGGCCAGGTTCCCCATCAAAAGCTGACTCTTCACTACCTGAATCCAGCCTCACTGGTTCCTACTTATTGTCTCCTGGAGCTGCAAAAAGCATCTGATTATTTGCAGGCTCTTCAGGTTGATAATCTGTCAGGTTTGATTCTTCAGCCTCTGACTCATAGGATTCAGAGACCATAACATCATTGATTTGATTAGTGTTACAGTACATTCAAACTCGAATCTCTCATCTGCCCCCTCTTAACAAGCCATATTCATGAATCAGATTTGGTTGTTTGATTTTAAGTTCTCAGAAGAGGAACAAGCTAGTTATCGGCATCATTCTAGCTCATGACTTAGCAACCAGCCCAGTTTTGGAACATAAATCAAAAGTTACAAATCTGATTATTAGTTTGAGATTAGCTGTAATAAGAACTGAGATAAATGCTTTCAGTTTACATTTCAACAAAAAGCATACCATTTTAATTCTACAAGTAATTCCTTTGTTTTATGTAACCATACACTGGAATGTAATGATGCTATGTATGATTTGCTAAATCAAATAAAATGTCAAAAGATTGAGCCTTCATTCAAGTTCAACGGACATGCTGAATTTAAAACCAGTATTCCTTTCACTATTTATTCTTCAGTATTTTTCTATGTTCTTTGTAAATAGCATACTAGATTCATAACTCAAGTTGCTTCATATTGCAAATAGTCTTGAACATGCAATTGACCCACAGAGTGTAACAGCACAATAATAAATCATCTAAATGTCTCCAGTTGTGCTCAGTTCCACTAAAACCAGAAAGATATTGCTTTCAATCTAGAAGGCTACAAATCTAGACCAGCACTACTAATTTAGGATATGACATTATCAAAATTTATTAAGCCTTTCTTTTATAGGAAACCTGCTTAACTGCTAATTCCATTAATGCATTTTCTAAGATTAAATGCTTCTCTCCCTTGGGTTTAGCTAACACAGTTAATGAGCTTTTTGCCAGGTGATTTGTAGCAAGTGTCTGCTGCCATCTATTGTCTGAAGATAGCATGACTACAAAAAAGCCATCTTTTTTGGCTAAAATTGTCAAACTTCATAGTATATCTGTGGTTCTAGAAACAATTTCTTGTATGTTTGCAATAATTTGGGCCAATGAACACGAAACGTCTCACTTGCTTATAGTAAAAACGTATGCTAAACTTTTTAAAAACCGGTTATATATCCTGTTCAAATGAGCAGAGTTGCAAAAGAGATATGGCAGAAAGGAATATCTGACATCCTTTAATTTACAACCTGATCTGATTACTATCAGCTAAACTTTAAGTCATGTTAATGTGATAGGACCCTCATTATTCATGGGGTTCTAGATTAACAGCACAGATAAAGAAACTCTGGATAAAAAGCTCAGCAGCACATTTTGTATGTGTGCAAAGGCTGTCCACAAATTTATACATGTATAAAAATTTCCCTCTAAACAGAACTATGCACCAAAGACATGAAATACATGAAATCTTTTTCTATAGGTAATGTGGTCTGCTCTGTATTTATTAATTGCATATACAGGGAACCATGGGTAGTAGAATGTTCAATAATGAGATTCTTTTCTGTAGCTGTAGAGAAGCAAACAGGTCTTAATGCCTGTGGAAATTCTTAATCATCCAGGACATATGTGGTAGTTGTCTCAACAGTGCTTTTTCAAAAGGCAACTGGGCTGTTTTTTCCTTGAGGAACAAGAACTTTTTCTTCCTCAAGGAAAAAACAGCCAAATTGCCTTTTGAAAAAAGACCTTTGAGACAAACAGGTCTTAAATTAAATCTGTTCCAAGGCAATCCGTGTTACAAGAACTTGTTTTTACGAGTACCTGGGAGAGGTACTCCTAACTGAATAAAATAAATAAATAACTTTTAACTTTAGGGAAAATGTGACATGAAAGAAGAAAACAGTACAACAAACATATGCATGAAGACATGTGATGTGTAAGCAAATTACCATATTTTTCAGAGTATAAGACACACTCCCCCCCTAAAAGAGGGTGAAAATGTTGGTGTGTCTTGTACACCAAATACAGCTATTTTTTGCCACCCGAAGCCCCGCCCACTCATCCCATTTTTGTGAAAAATGGACTCGTTTTTTGCAAAAACGGAGCATACAGAGGGTTTGGAGGCCTGCAGATTGCTCCTGGGGGCAGGGGAGGGCAAAAACTTTTTTTTTCTTACTTAACTCCTCAAAATCTTGGTGCGTCTTATACACCAGTGTGTCTTATAGTCCAAAAAATAATTAGATCTTTGTAGGTTAACAGAGACTCTCTGTGTGCCGGGTCCTCTTTGAGCAGTTTGTTATTGTATAAGATCCTGAACTTCCGGTCTCCAAAGAAAGGGTGAATATATCCATTAATGCATTCTTCCCTCCTTCTATGTCTATGGTCAGTACTTTGGAAAATTGCACCCTTTGAAGAGATTGGGAGAATTGCAACTGCTTCCAAAGTGCACCCACCTCAAGAATGGTGTGAGGCAACTTCTACAGGAAGGTATTGGCTGGGCCCTCTTTTGAAAAGGTGTTCTTTCAAAAAGATAAGTAGAGCAAGGCATGTTGGGGCACAAAGCAGGCCTAAGGCCTCTGCAACCAGGCAGGGCAGAAAGAGGGGGGAAGATAGGCAGGTGGGTGTAATTGCAGTGTCCATATGGTTGGTCGTAAAAGATGTGCAGATTGCCAAATATCCAAATTTTCATCACATGACTATAAAGGCATTGCAGCAGGCATAACGTCAAATACAGGCCTATATCCCTTTTGTTCAACATTGTTGTAATTTTGAACTGTCACTGGATTATTGTTCATAAGTGAAGAATTACCCAAACAATACAAAATAATTAAAAACATGCAGCATAGCCTCAAAAACGAAACGGGTTAATAACAAGATGATTACAGAAAAGCTAAACCACTCAAGCATAATGACTTTGTGCCTTGAGTAAAAACTCTTGAGTTGTTTGATGATCCATTTGTTTTCCTGGCTGTCCATGATATTCTTAAGAATTTTTTTCAACACCAAAGTTCAAAAGCATTAATAGTCTTCCTGTCAGAGCTTCCACGATTTTGATCTTTGTGGGTATAGACCAGTGGTGGGTTGCTCCTGGCTCACACCGGTTCTATAGAACCAGTAGTAAAACCGGCGGGAGGCCCCACCCACTGACCCTGATGTCATGAAAACGCTTCTGCGCACGGCCCCATTGCAAACCGGTAGTAAAGGTAAGTAGAACCCACCCCTGGTATAACACATTGTGGCATCTGAGTATCTTTTCCGAGGCTTTCATAGCTGCTTCATCAAGGGCTAGTTTGCAGTTTATTTCTCAACTATTTATTCTTTTACTTGAATAGGCTATCTAGCATTCAATATTGTCATTATCAGGCTGTTCTACATATTGTCAGCTTGGTCTTCTTTGTATTTAATTGTATTTAATTGTATTTTAGTTCCATTTTTTCACTTTGCTCCTTGATTTTTATTACTAAAACTTGCAGTAATATTTATATGCTGCTGGATGTTGGGCAGCATACTGTATGCATTTAATAAATTATTATTCATTAAGCATTGTTAAATACATATTCCCTCAAATATAGCGACTAGGTGGAGATGAAGAATAGGACAGGAAACAGCATTTTTGTTGTTCTTGTTGTTTTTTAACTTGAACACTGACACCTGACTGGAATTGCTCATTTTCAAACTTGATCTTTCTTTTGCCAGCCTCTCCTTCCATACCAAGTTTGGTTACTTTCTGTTTCCAGAGATTTCTCCTACTGAAATATAGATTCTGAAGTCTTTTATGTAATTTCTGCCCAACAGGAAGAGAACAAAAATATCTATTTAAACAACCTCATTTTAAAAATTTGCACTGCATTGTTCTTAGGATAAACTCCTCTGAATACACTTCATACAATTGAAGTAAACATTGTTTTGTGTAGGAAAAAGAATACAGGGACTCAACAAACTTCATTTCTTATTAGTTATATGTGTTTTGAAACACCAAAATGTTATTTCCTTAGTTATTTCAATTGTTGAAGCATGAAAAATAAATTGTTTAAAAAGTTTAAACTTCCGTGATAGCAGCAGATCAAACTACACCTCAAATATTAAAATTCAGGCTGAATTATTTTGTTTCAAAATTTGCAGTTTCAATTGTGAAGGTGCTGATTTAGGGGAAGGGAAGAGAAAACCAGGTTCTAGTTCAGTCATAAAACCTCAGTCAGTCTCTCTGCATAACTAGCTTGCAGGGTTGTTGTGGAGAAAATAAGAGAGTGCTGGTAACTTCTGGTCTGAAAACTGGATAGAAATGTATCAAATGCCAGAAACTGAGCTTAGGGCTAAGATCTTATGCAATTATAATGCAAGTGCATGATTCTGGAAACAGAATATATGACCAGAAGTTGGCATAAATCTGTCAAGGAAAAAATCTTGTCAGATTTTCTTTCCCAGGCACTGAGTACATTAAAGCCATCTATTAAGGATGCTTAAAATTGGACTTCGCACTGAGCAGGAAGTTGGATTCAGTGGCCTAAACAGTTCTTCCAATTCTTTTAGTTCTATCATTGACCAATAAACCCTTCAGAACTTGCTATGCTTTATGGAGATTAAGTGATATTTTTTTAAAAAATACTGCTTGCTAAATCTCTTATATACCACTTCATAGTGCTTTGAAGCCCTAAGGGGTTTTACAGAGTCAGCATATAGTATTGCCCTCAACAATCTGAGTCCTCATTTTACCGACCTCAGCAGGATAGAAGCAGGGGTGGGTTCTAACCGGCTTTACTACCGGTTCTCTTTGTGCGCATGCTTCACGCGTGATCGCCTCAAGTCACGTGCTTTGCGCAAGCGCATTGCGAATCTGCCCAGCTGAGGTGCAGCAATCCGCTCTGCCGCACCTTTCAGCTGGGCGAAAAAAGAAGAAATATAAGGTCGGAATAACGGAATAACTAACCAGTTCTGAACCATCTTAACAAGAGTTTTACAGTATAATATAAAAATCAGATTATGAAATAGCTTGGTCAAAACTTCTAAACAGCATTTTCCCCCAAAGAATAGAGGTTGACAAAGTGAAATTACAATTGCTTCTAGCTACTTGTTCAGCTAACACAATTCCACATTGCATGAACGAAATGAATAATGGTTTTTCATTTCTTCTCCAGATATTTCCAATTGTTAAACAAGTCAGACTCAGAATTGAGGCTTGTAATAAATCAACATGAAACAGTTCTTTTATATCTCACATTGCTCTTAAATATGGAATAAGCAATTCATGATGATCTGCTCAAATTGAGATGATTTAAAGAATTATTGTTTCATGAAAAGTGTGTCCAAATCTCTTATAACCCCCAAAGAGAACAGCGGAGGAAATGTATGAAATAAGCATGCTTAGATTTGTGCATGCACCTACATATTTATACGTGTTGTGTAGTTAAAAATTTAACTTCAAATTAACCATTAAAATACCCAATAGTACAATAATAGACACATTTATTTTAAAAAATGATAAATGCAAAATATGAAAGTAACCTTTTAAAGAGTTTTATTCAAAGTCAATATTTGTTTCTTTAATATATTATATAAATGTATAAATAATGTCATTTCCAGAGTTCTGCTTTAATAGTATGAATCAGTTGGTATGCATCAATTTTACAATGCCAAATTTATATAAAAATGAAGATATCAGAAAGGATAGTTTTATTGCATTAAAAACACTGGACTATGAAAAGTTAAAAAAAATCAACTGGAATTAAGGGTTGTTTTTATACAATCTTTATGCTTTTACGTTTGAATTTCTAACATTCTGCCCAAAATATTTAAAACTATTTTAGCATGCCTTGATGCAAATATTGTTCAAAGTCAGAACTGAATTCTCAAATTTTACCTGAGTTTCTTATACTGTATATTGTAACTGATATATTTCAAGTTGATGATTCAGTTTTTCAATGTATGCATGCAAAGCAAAAACTTGACACAATCTCCTAGAGATAGCTATTTAGGTGTTAAGCTACCTCAGATTCTCCCACCCCAAAATTAGATAGTAGAACTTAGACTTGACAATTCCTGTAAAAATAGGAATTAAACCTGGGAGTCCCATTCACAAGCATTGAAGTTTTTAATCAAGATGCAATAAAGGTTATTTTCATTGCTTTCCTAGTCAGTGATCCATTCTTTCATATACCTTATCAATAAATTTTTGAGGGACAGAAGCCCCAACCACCAGACTGTGTTAATTCAGTCACAAAATTAGCCAACCCAGTTATATAAACATATAATTTAGAATTTACAGCGAATAGTTTTTTAGAAACAACTATATCAATTGTTTCAAAATAGGCTTAAGTTATTTCTCCAGAGCAGTTTTTTATATTGTATACCCAACAGATTTGGCACTGTTAACTGATTTGTCAAACAAAAAGAAAGAAAGAAAAAAAAGAATGAGGTGGACCTAAAGAATCAAAACGTGATTCTCAGAAAAGAAACACATTTGTACTCTTCAAGAGCAAGAGTTTCATTAAATGCACACAACACCTATAATGCCAGCTAAAGGCTTTTAAGGACTCATTCCCTATATGATCAAAAGAGAAATGAATACATGCAAAAGAATTCATGCATATTTAGAGGAAACTTCCACAATGAAGTTAAAAGTCTGTAAGCGTTGCAATTCTTAATGCTAGTTTGTGACAAGTATTTGTGAACATCACTGCAGCTTTGAATGATCTTGAAATCACTCTATGAGGTAGTGTAGTTTTCTGTTAATACATGCTGGTTGTTAGTAGCACTGCTTGGATGGTGTATTTGGCCAAATATTTACTATGTAGATTGACACTATATATTAGAAATACAAACTTACTTTTCTAGAGGCTAAATTGGTTGCTAAACTTAACCAATATCTGAGCATACCAGAGAAGATTGCAGGGTACTCAAATAGTAAATATGCTAGGCAAAAAGTTGTCACAGAAAGATGATTGTGTTCCAAACACAGTTACAAAAACTTATATGTTCTGAGGTAGGAAACAAAGAATTCCATTGGCTTTTAAATTTTGTAAACCAGAAAAAGTATTTGAGGTTCAGTAGATAAAGCTTCTATTATTAAGAGCACTATAGTATTACAGAATTTATACAGACTTTCTGTAATTAATACAATGCAGCATTGGCTACAGTAAAATGTTCTAATTGCTTATTTTAGTAGTTAAAATTATTGAAGCTTTAAAGTGGCTTGTTTTTATAACTGAACTGTAAGATACTGAATTTGAACAGCTACAATTAGCTTTACCCATAAAAGTAATTTATTTAAAAGAGGATTTTCCCAACATGCCCAACTTGGTCCCACAATTAATAATAAAAGTTAAAATCCTTCCAGAATATGTGATCATTTCATTTATCCTTATGAAAACCACATCAAACTTTAAGTAGGAAGCACAAATTAACATAGTCTATTATAAATATTTTTATCTGGAGATCATGGAAGGACAGCAAGCTGTCAAGAGTAAGCACATCTGTAGCATAGTGAACTAACATTCTCAAAGATTTAGATTCTTGAAGTGCTTTGTTTTATTATCAAATTCTTAACACACCTAGACTGGAATTATCAATAAATGTAAAGTACTGGATGAAACAAATTACTGCCTTCCATGGCACTGGATATCTGGAGTAACAAAACTGTGTGGATTTCTTTCTTTTACACTAAGTATATTGCATAATTTTTACATTAGAGAAAAGCCCATAATTATGTTTAGGTTTGCTTGAGGTTGATGGATATGAAATGCAAAATTAATGCAGCTGCAGTTCTACCTTCTTACTTGACGACTCAGGCCTCAATCATGCTAGGCTGAATTTTAAAAAGGATTATTCATCTGTAGTGCATTTATCAGTCATTTGTTGACAAAAATCTGTGATACCACTACCACTCTGCACACACTGTTCCAAGCACAGTGTTTTCTCTGATATTCTTATAGGAACTGGACATAATTCTTGTGCTTGATCATATCCCGCATCATAGCCTCCTTTCATATGTTGATAGCTAGAATGCTGATCATTAGATGATATAACAGAAAGACCGGCAGATAATTCAACACACAATGGTACTGTAGATGAAATATCAGAAGGTGCTGCTTGTTCCTTCTCAGGAACCAAAAATGAAAGTGGACATTCAGAGGCCGAGTATTTTGCAAGAATCTGGATTTGCTCATGACTCAGCGCTGCTTCCTTGAATACTTGCTGGCAAAGTCCTGTTAGATTCTGTTTTGTCTCAGCCAGTGTGAACAAAATGTGATCTTTTTCCTTCAATAAGTTCTCTTTTTCATTTTGCTGCAAGAAAACAAAGAAGTTCTGAGTTTGGTACTGAAATATTGAGTGGGCAAGTTTCCACTAAGGCAGAATTATATTTTAGTTTGTTTTGGATTTGAAACCAGTGATAATAAAGATTGCTTGGAGTACAGGTAGTCCTCAACTCACGACCACAATTGAGCCAAAAATTTATGTTGTTAAATGAGACATTTCTTTGGTGAATTTTACCCCATTTTACGACGCTTCCTGCCATAGTTGTTAAGTGAATCACTGTAATTGATAAGTTGGTAATATGGTTGTTAAGTGAATCTGGCTTCCCCATTGATTTTGCTTGTCAAAGGGTTGCAAAAAGTGATCACATGACCTTGAGAAACAGCAATGGTCATAAGTATGAACCAGTTGCCGAGCATCTGAATTTTGATCACATGATCATGTGGATGGCTGCAAAGGTTGTAAGTATGAAAAATGGTCATAAGTCACTTTTTTCAGTGCTGTTGTAACTTTGAAGAGTCACCAAATGAACTGTTGCAAATCAAGGACTTCTTGTACATACCAATTCCTTTTCAAGCACAGTATTAATCTCACTTAACTGTACAATAAGAATATATAGTATTAACACAATTAAACCATAGAAAAGGAACCCTAAGTAAATACAAGGCAGTATAAACCAAACAGTTCATTGGTCATCAACATTGAGCATTGTTATGTATAAAAAATATACAAGCACCCAAGATAGTTGCTGTCAGTCATGTCAGTAGTATTGGACTACATGGATCAGGGCTTATATGAAAATTTCTGAAGCAATTCTAGAAAGCATATGCTTAGCAACCAATCAAATAAAAATATATCTATATTCTGATAGAAATATGATCACTAAAAAGCTACTTACTGACATTTTTATATTGAAAAGCCAATGTCATAATATGGAGCAAAGGCATTATTACTTGTTTACATGATATTTAGTATATTATTCTAAAGTGTGATGAAGCTTTCTATTAAGAACAAAAGCAAATGAAACGTTAACGATTTTCCTTTTTTGAACAGTCAATATTTTAACTTTGATATGGGGATTATATAATGTAGCAAGTATCACCAGCACCTCTTTATTTAACAGCTGTCACTTTGCTGTCAGCCCCATGGAATCAGGTCCATAACTGAATATAAAAGTTATGTAGGCCAAATTGTTTTCCCAGAAAATCTTGCAATTTCTTCAAAATATTAGTAAAAGAGAGAATTTATATACCTCAACAAAAGAAAAATAAAGTTAGACATATTATCTAGAGAAACTGCTCTCTCAGGCCAATAGTTTTTTTCCAGATTTTTGTCAATAAATGAGTTACAAGTCAAGAAACTTTTTGAAAAATCTTGTGCAAGTGAAAATAATAAAAACGCTGGCAGGAAAGTAAACTATTTCATTTCAATCAGCGACAATAAATGAAATCAGTGCAGATACAGTGTTAGTGCCAAGTAAGCAAAATATATTCAATATTTTCCAATAGCTTGAGAGAGGGGAAGGAAGAATCAAAATGTTTATTACCATAATTAAAGATAACCACATATATAGTCAATTTACACAGAATCAAGGATTTATTTGAATTTTTAAATGAATTTATTTATTCATTTCACTTTGGCAGCTACTAATTCCAGGCCCACTATGGATGGTTCCCAATATAAAAACAGTACAAATACAGTGAATAGAAATGCAAGGGAAACAAACAAATTGGCAAATTCAGAGAACTATGTCAGAACATACATCACATATAACAAACATATCTTAATTGAACAAAACTATCCATACATACCAATTTTTCTATTTCTGTTTCAAGGTTTTGTATACAGTCTAGCTTTCGTTTACGACAACGCTGTGCTGCAATTCTATTTTTACTTCGTCTTCTAATATCATGGATACAATCTAGCTCTTCTGGAGTCAATTTGTGCATTTTCAGAAATGACTGGAAATCATTTCTAGAGAGTGAAATGATCTTCTGTGGATTAAATGGCAGCTTTACCTGGAAGATATAGATATTTGATTCAAGTTTCACAACTTAAAAGCATTCAAATCTGAAACCCTGAAACCCTATTCTTTTGCAATCAGACTCATCTCTCAAAACATTTTTCCAAAGTCATACCACTAAACATTCTATAACACAATAATAGTTTTTTCTTTAAAAAAAATCCAATTCCGTTACAGGTAATTAACCCACTAGTACATTTTAAAATGTACTAAGATGCTGAGCTTGAAGATCAGAAGGTCAGCAGTTCAGTGGTTCGAATCCCTAGTGCCACGTAACGGAGTGAGCTCCCGTTACTTGTCCCAGCTTCTGCCAACTTAGCAGTTCGAAAGCACGTAAAAAATGCAAGTAGAAAAATAGGGACCACTTTGGTGGGAAGGTAACAGCATTCCATGCGCCTTCAGCATCAAGTCATGCCAGCCACATGATCACAGAGATGTCTTTGGATAGCACTGGCTCTTTGGCTTAAAAAACGAAGATGAGCACCGCCCCTAGAGCTGTAAATAACTAGCACACATGTGCGGGGGAACTTTTACCTTAAATGTTTGATTTGTCAAAATCCATCTCCCTGCCACAGATAAATAATTAAGTCTTGCTGATTAGAACGATCATATTGAATTGTTCCCTGACCTTGGAAGCCAAAACTGGAAATGTTGTTGTTGCTGGTGAAAAAATGTGCCTGCCTCTATTTATACATACCTTTGCAAAGTCCTTAGAACACAGCCACCACAAACATAAGACCAGTTGCTCCAGTTTATAATCATAAATAAAAGGTATACAAATGAGGAGGGTAGACTGTATTCATATTCTTAAAAGAATGATTGAATGAAGAACATAAAATTGAAAAATCATGCAAGGGTAATATGAAAGCTGAATATGTAGCTATGTAGAAAGATTCTGGTAAGACAACAAATGCATATTTTAATATTCAAACTGACAAATATGTATTCAAACTGACAAATATGTACATCAATATAACGTACAAAAAATATTGAAAAACAGAAATTTTATTCCATTGGATAGTTTGTGTCATAGCAATGTTACACCCCGCAAAACCAGCATGTAGTGAAAACCCAGCTTAAATAAGAATGGATTTTTTTTTTAAATCTCCAATCTCTTTTTTCATAGTGTTTTTTCAATTTCCACTGTGTTGGTTACCAAAATTTCAGGGACATCTTCTTTTCAGTTTGAATACATTTCAACAGCACAATTTTTAACAAAGAAAAAGAAAGACTGTGCAGCCTCACCTCACATTCCTGTTCTCTTGCAGAAAAAGATTCACTGTCGCCCTCTGTATCCGTTTCAGAATCCTCTTCCAAATTTATCACACACGAATAAGGACACTGCTCAGGTTGTTGTTCTGGAATACAGTCTCCACTATTAACTTCAGTAGTGCCTTCAGTACTGAGATTACTGATGAAGGGACAAGTGACAGAGCTCAATGTTGTAAAAGTTCTTGGAGGGCCATTCTCTGGACTGTCAGTGATTCTGATTCCTAACCAAGGACATTCAGTTTTCTTTTCTGAACAGCTTTGTTCTGAAAATTCTTTTGGCAATGCAGGAGACAAGTTTATTTGATATGCTGTATCTGTGTTGTAAACATCACTCCAAAATCCTTTTGCTAACTGTTCTGCTATCTCTCTCTCCACACTGCTTCGATGGCTAGGTGATGTACTGTTCACATTTCCCTGCTCGTACAAATTAGATTTTGGAGTTGGGTCCTCAACAGTGTTTTCACTTATTGGTTTGCAATTTTCGGCTCCCACAGCAATGGCATTTTTTTCAACCACTGCATTGCTCTGCATACCATTTAAAGTTAAATTGCAGTATTGATCATATGCGTTTAAGAAAGAAGCAGAATAAAGTCCATGAGTAGCCACAGAAGAATTATGGTGGACAAAGTGAGAATCTGTCTTTTCTGCTAAACATTCAGCACTCTTAACTGGAGGGGCCATTTCATTCGTGAAATCTTCGTTTCCATTTTCTTCCATTGCTACCTGAGTATCTTCACATTTTGCATCTGAATGCACAACTGTACATTCAAGAGTTTTTTGTATAGCACCAGTAATATTTGATTCAGCCTGATGAATAGTAGTACCAGATGTTACCTGAATTTCATTAATACTAGGAGGACTGGCTTCTAAAAAAGGGATTTTATCAGTCTCCAAAGCTTTTTTAAATTTCCTGTATTTGGGGCAGAGGGACTCTACTTTAAAAAACTTATCCTTTTCTGATACAGGGTCATGGATTCGATTAGAACTATCTTGCAGTTGGGACACTGCTGAATTTTGTTCAGTACTGTATGCCTTCAGCTGAGAATTTTTGCCACATTCATTTTGCATGATTTCATCCTCCTCATCAATTTCTAAATCTCTAGCATCAACGCTTTCCATTTTACTGTATTGTTTCTGACAACTTGGTTTACAACATTTTGGTTTTCGGTATTCCTGCTGTCCTGATTTATGATCCAGAAACTTGAATTTAAGGAACTGAAAACAAGATTCTTCGATGTCATGTATTCCCAAGAACTCAGCACATTTGCAAACTTCAGCCACATTGTCCTTATCTAAAATAAGTTTGGAAGTATAAGCGAATTGAAGTAAAGGTTCAAATCCTTTCAGTGTAACCTGTTCAGTTGAAGAAAAGACATATGCATATTTATTATGAAAATGATAAAAGATTATGTATTTGTACATATTAAAAAATGGAACAAATAATAATATAATAACATAATATAATATAATATAATATAATATAATATAATATAATATAATATAATATAATATAATACAATATAATAAATACAATACAATACAATACAATACAATACAATACAATACAATACAATACAATACAATACAATAATATTAATTTGTCCAGAAATAAGGATAGGTTTGGTCTTTCTTGGTCTGTTTTCTATAAGCTTAAGTATAGCTAAAAATCCTCTTTCATATTGCAGAACTGACCTAATTTCTGGCCAATATTAATATGGAGAAATCCAAGAAAGTAATCAGAGACCAAATCTTACGAAAAAACAAATGATACTTTTTTTTTATTATTCCAATTACAGATTCTTCTACTCTGACCTGGAAAATGAGTATGTTAAAAACATTGTATGATTCCATAGCTAAAATTTTTGGTTATAATATAATGTATAAACAATAGGAAAATATGTCAATTAGACTGTAATTTACATTGAATTATAATCTAAAAGAAAACTTTTATAAAAATGAAGCGATACCTAATTGCTGAGAAACTGTCAAAGACATGCAAAGCTATTTCAAATGTTTGTTACATAGTTTAATTGTAAAGAATGTCATCTTTGGTGGACTTGTGACAAAGCAAAAAACATTCTGGACAGATTTATATTTTAATTCAGAAGATTTTTAAAACATGTATAAAATTGAAACCAGAAGTGTTTCTTTTAGGTTGAAAAAAAGTACAACTTTGTTAATATACATATTGAGCGCAGCGAGAATTGTATATATGCAAAAATGGAGGGTTTTATCACTTTCTACCATGGAAGAATGGATGGAAAAACTGATAAGGGTGGAAGAGATTAGAAAATTAATTGTGTTAATTGAAGAAAAGAATGTATCCTAGTTTTGTTTCTACTTGGAAATCACTTCTGGACCTTATGATGGAAACAGGAAAAAAAAGGAAACTTTGATTTTGGGTTTTGATGATTAGTTTGTTGTTATAGAAATGGCTGGTATTTACTATATATTTATAGTACAAAGTATATAGTATATATAGTACAAATTTAAGATTGTAACTGTACTTTGTATTTTACTGTACTGAAAACAATTGGAAGGCACTGCTTTTTTCCCCTCCTATCTTGCACCTCCTTCTCCATTCTTTTTTCTTCCTTATTATCTTTGTTTCTATTTGTACGTTATATAATAAACTCTAATAAATAAACATACACATAAAACAAGCTACTTCTACTAAAAATGATCACTGCACTTATTTCAAGGCTCTTTAGAATAGTTTGCAAAAAAAAAAATATTCGAACGTCTTTCTAAAGCCAATGTAGAATAAACATTCAAATGACATTTCAAGTTTGTTTCCTCACTAGGTTCCTCCACAACATATGGAGGAGAGCTGAGAAACTTTTATTTGGAAAAGATTCTATAAATACAAAATACAAATTAACTGTCTTTCAAATAGATAAATTGCACAATAGAAACCCAAAATAAACCTGTGACCGGAGCCTATATATTTTGGATTATATATGAATTCCAAAATACCAGTCATGGATATGCAAAACAAGATTAAAATGGAAACTTTGGGCCAAACCTTTTGTTGTGGCTCTGTCCTCCGAGCCTATCTTATCGGAGGAAGAAGGCTCCGAACATGAAGGAGAGGAGACGGCCAGGCCTCCGTCTCCAGGACCCTCCTCTCTGGCAATGCCTCAGGTGTCTCCCGAAGGAGAAGAGATTGGCCAGGAGCCAGGTGTTTCCGAGCCGTCAGATAGTGACGAAGAAACATTGTGGTTGGACCCACGCCAGCGTCGGAGAGACAAGCGTGAGCAGCAGAAAAGGAGGCATGCCAGAGATTAAGCTGAGTCACTGGACCACACCCCACAGGCTATAAAAGGGAGTGTGGTGGCCATTCGGACTCTGTGACGGACAAAGCTAATCTCTGGCGAGGCACTTGCACCTTCGGACACAACACCTATTTGTCGTGGATTTAATTACAAACTGGACTATTCAAACTGTGTGTATTTTTGTCTGTGTTATCGGAGTAAAAGCTTTTGGCAGGCAGCCACAGAGTTGCTGCCAAGTTCCTTATCACTGACGTTGTGTGTTTGAAGAGTTTATTTAACCCTCAGCTGGCTGGTTGGGTGTGTGCGTGGTACGGGGACAGAACACCTTTTAAATACAGGTAGTCCTCCACCTACGAACATAATTGGGACCAGAACTTCTGTTGCTAAGCAAGGCAGTTGTTAAGTGAGTCACGCCTGATTTTATTATCTCTTTTGCCACACTTGTTAAGCAAATTACCATTGTTAAGTGAATCACATTGTTAAGCAAATCTGGCTTCCCTCATTGAATTTGCTTGTCAGAAGCCAGCTGGGAAGGTTGCAAATGGCAATCACATGATCCTAGGACACTGCAACTGTTGTGAATACATGCTGGTTGCCCAGTGCCCAAATTCTGATCAATGATTGCAACAGTTGTAAGTGCAAGGACCAATTGTAAGTCACTTTTTCAGTGCAGTTGTGACTTTGAATGGTCACTAAATGAACAGTTGTAAGTGGAGGACTACATGTAGTCTAGAAAGCCTGACCTAAAGTATCAAGTTTATTTTAAGTTCATACTGAGGAAAACTCCATACAAAATATTTATTCAAAATTAGGGTTTGCTATTTAATCCAGTCCTTTAAAATCTACTAAGAGCTGTCACAGAGGCTACACAATTACACATTAAAACAACTTTTTCTTTCCAAAGAAAAATTATAAGTGAAACAGAAATATTCAAGCATTAACACCAATAGTCCACATCCATTTTTTTATTAAGAAAAAAAAAGTCATTCCAAATATTTGACTAAGAGAAAAGAAAGTAGTTTACTCATTACCTTTCTAAACATTGAACATCCGTAAAAGCCTTATGTGATTGAGAATAGTGGCTCATATGGCACAGTACATCCACACAATTATGACTATATTTCAGACAAATAGATTCATACATGGCACTCCAAAGTTTTCCCAAGCACAACCTGTGAGATAGGTTGGGCTAAGAATGTAAGTTTTCATGATTGAAAGTAATCTTGTTGCCCCAATCCTTTAAATAAGAAATGTTGGTACCTAAACAGCTATAGTATATAGGGTCTTCTGAAAGCAAAGACTTTACCTTTGAATTATTGCTTTTTTCAAGGATTCAATGTCATATTTATCATCCTTCTACTGGTATGTAATTGCAGTTTAGTAATGAGTTACAAAAAAAGGCTATAACTTATCAAAAAGCAGGCTAAATTGTGCTCTGAAGATTTATATAATATTTTGTACCTTTATTTATCACATTTCATGTCAGGTGCATGGAAATGCACCGCAATAAAATAATGTGTATTGAATTGGTTATATGTTTGACAAACAGCAATCCAAAAAATACTAAAAACCACCCAATTATTTGATATGAAAGCTGCTAGTGCTGATACTATACAACAAATAAGAGATTGAACAGTTACCTAACAACTGAATGCACATTTCCCTTCCATATTTAACTGGAAGGCTTTGGAAACCAAATCATACCTTAGCCCCCCGCTTCCCATGTGATATCCACACCCACTCATTTGGCCTTCCGAAACCTTTGCTCTGTCAATTGGCCTGGGACCCCAATGGGGGAGTGTCATAATGGAGGTGAGATAATGTACTGAAATAGTCTATCTCTACTCCCTGTATATCTTCTTCCTCCTTTCTTTCCCATCTTTCCTGACTTTTAGTAAATTTTTAACACTAATATTATTTTAATATTTTATCTTGTTTTTACTTGGTTATAAGTTACCTAAAGTTGCTTCTTGGCAAGATTGGCGGCATAGAAATTTAATAAATAAATCTCAGCTCTAATATACACAGGGATTTTTTTTTCTTAATTGTAAATAGTTGCTAGAATTCCTGTATCTTTATCTCATGCATTAGAAAAAAAATCTTACTAAAGAAAACTGAAAATTATGTTTGGAAAATTTTTTTTTTTATTTAGGCTGCTGCCAAACAGCCTTTTAATAAGACAAATATTTATTGCTGGTGATGTTTTAGCACTTAGTCATTTATTACAATACCTCATTTTTTAAAACTGCAACTGTTTTATTTATCTACAATGCTTTAAGAATTGTATATACAATGTGTATGTGTGTAAGAGGTGGGAGAGAGGAAGAAACACACACACACACAATATGCTGAATACTAGTAATCCATTATGGTTTCTTTTCAGGCCACAAAATACTGGAACTGTTTCACTTCAAAATTCTATACCACTGGACTCAATCCTAAATAAACCCAGTAAGTTTCAGCATCTTTTTAATGTTCCTGTTGCTTCCCCTTTTTCATCTACCAAATTGCTTTTCTCAAATAGATCCATGTTTTCCATTTTTCATAGTACTATGTTTCTTCTGAAATTAAGTAACAGCTAATGCCTTCCATTTTGAAAAGTATTTGTTCCAAATTCTTCCTTCTCAGTGCACTCCTGTGTTATTTAAATCAAAGGGCAAGAAGACTTTAGAAAAGTTTATCTGGAAGGCAAAGAATAATTTTAATTCTTTTCCTTTAGTTTCTCTTCATTCCTGAGGTACACTTGTGGTTTTCCTTTTCACCTAAAACTCTTTTGTTTACAAATTATTCAATTACAAGAGAAAAAACTAAAACAAAACTGGTTGGTGAAAGAAAGCTAAGGCAAGGAAGGAATTAAAATTGGAAACGAATTGCTTTGAGGAAGAACAAACTGTATCTCCCACCTATTTTGATCCTGATTTGGAAAACACAAGTGCTTGCTTAGCTCTGGTGGAACTTGCCTGAGAAACTTTCATATTATTTAATATAAAAAAACAGGCATTTGGTGCAAAACAAATTGTACAAATGGAACTGCAACACAATATTACAAACTGGTTTTGTCAAGGGAAAAAAAGGGGGGGGAAGCAGAATGATCTCTCTTAAATATACAAACTAATAACCTTAAAAAGAAAACAAATTTCTTCTTTTGGTCTTGCTTCAGTGATTATTATATTATTTGCAAAGACTTTATACTGAAATGGTTGGTTTGCTGAGAGATTAGGTATGTGGGGCATCTATTTACATTTTATGAATAATTACGATCTGCAATATTAATTCTTTTCCTTAATTCTGTGTTGGATGGGGAATAGTGTCTAGCTTCAAAGGAACATTTATAATGTTTTGCTGGAAATAGTATTTGCCTATACATTTCAGGCACAATTTGTGGATTGAGTTATTAATAATATGCATATTATTCTGAGTAACTTTAAATGTATAACAAAGTAAGATTATATAAGTACAAGTAAGTGTACTTACCTCTTCAGGTAAAATTATTACAAGATCTGATTCTAACTGACCCACAATTCTTGAACGAAAATAGACACTGCAGGCTGCAAGCACTGAACGATGGGCTCGAAATCTCTGGTCTTCTACTAAAATAGTAACATCACAAAAAAGATCTTCCTTTCTCTGTTCATCAAGACTAAGGAGAACATTGGTACTGTGTACTGAAGATTCATACGCAAAAACAACACTGTTCCTTTCACTTAAAGGCATTCTGTACAACAAACGTTGATTAAGGTCTCAAAGGAAAACATGCTTAGTCTCTTCACATCTGAAATAAATAAAATTTACAAAATGTTAAATATATTTAAGCCAACAAAGTGTGTGACAAAGTGATGGTGAATGCCACTTCACAAAAGTTTAATATCACCCAAGTCAAAGCATACCATTTCCACTCTGAACACACAGCCTGGAGAAACCACTCATTCTTATTATTATCACTATTTCAAAAAATATTTTTTCTTTCCTTGGATTGTAGGAATTTGCTAATGTTAACATTTTTAAGTTGGAACAGTTTTAATCTTGCTGCCTGTTTGTACCTAATCAGATTGTGTCCTTTTATTTATTTTAGTGCACTTTTTATTATTCTGCTTCGACGTTTTATATTTAATTATGTGGTGTGCTTTCCTCATAACGTTAATCTATTCATTTTTTTTAAAAAAATAAAATCTATGTTATAACTGTAGAGCGTGTTTTATATTTTTAAATCCATCCGAACAAAGGCTTGTTTTTTAAACATATCCAAAGTCTGATCAATTTTCATAAACCTTTGTTTGCAACCCTATTATTTAAATTTAATACTATCCGCTGTTCCTGTTTTCACCCTCTGCATAAAGTTAGTTGTGTAGCAATAAGGGTAACATGCTTGTACTTATTGCTATCCTATAGATTACACTCACTTAGATACGAACAGATACAATATTTTATACACAATTCTGAAGTGGTAACCAGAATTAGCAGAACTGAGTAATATTGGATGAGAATACATTAAAGTGGCTTACTGTTGTTTCATTTAAGTTACATTGTACAAATGAGGTTCTGACTTATAAATTGTTACAATAACAATTGCCTGTTTCTATCAATTCTATCAATAATGCTGCATTTACACTGCACAGACTTATCAATTCCCACAAAGCATTAGCCATTTTGGCTAGAAAATTCTGCTGATGTAAAATCATATTGAAATAGAACTAAATATGAAAGACTGTTTCACTTCTCAGTGTATTTTCTTCCATCTATTCATCATAAACAGATATTGCCAGACAGAATTGCAGAAGCTAATCAGGAAATGTACCACTTGATAGAACTCTCTAAATCTAAATGAAGATCAGTGAGGCACAAATCTGTCAATAAGCTATCTAAATGCCAGATACATGAAGAGCAATTTTGCTCTATTTTCTAGTGAAGATATATAAAAGCCATACCCAATCATTTTCTTTCCTGTTCTTTCAAACATAATTATGGAATAACACTAGTGTTTTTCCCATCAAGAAAAAATTGCATTTGCCTTTTCATCACATGAATTATAAAGACATATTTCAATTTATAGGCAAGTTGAACCACTTTTTCCTTCTGAATCATCCTAGATAAATAAATGTTGTTGATGCAGAACAAATTGGGCAAGTGGAACTACAATGCAATGTTACAAACTGGTTTGTCAAGGGAAAAAAAGGGGGGGGGAAGGGCAGCAGAATGACCTCTCTTAAATATATGGATAAATAAGCTTCAAAAGAAAACAAATTTATTCTCTTACTCTTGACTTAGTGATTATTATACTGTATGGCTACTTGCAAATACTTTATACTGAAATGGTTGGTTTGATGAGAAATTTGGCATGTGGGATATGCATTTGCTTCTTGTTGATGCTGAGTTTAGGGATGCATTTAAAAGTCTGAAAATACAATTTGTGTTAGTTTAGCTGGGCCCAGTACATATGGAAAGGACACTGGTCATGTTGGCAAGCTTTTAATAACTTGGCCCCCAGTGGGAGCAGGTTGCATGCTATTTCACTATCCATGCTATTCATTCATGGATTTCTTTTCCCAGCCAGCGTAGCAATTCCTTTATAAACATCAAAAGAAATCCTAGATATACTATAGAAATGGAAAGAAAAATCATTTGAGAGGTGACAATCATCTGAACACAGGCTTGGTTTTTAAACATTTGAACAAATGAAGAACAAGAATATAATATAGTGTAAACCACTGTGATTCTGTCTCATTCGGTGGTATAAAAATATACATTAATTTAATTAGGTTCCATGTCGGAGACTAGAGTTCTCTATTCTATCAGTGTTGCCTAGGATGCGACTGAGTGCTTTTCTGGTTAGCTGACCTTTCAACAATTTTTCTGCAATATCACTAGCTGGTATCAGTAGTATGGATTTATAACCATAACACTAAGATTAAAAACAAGTTAGATCGGAATTTCACTGCCCAGAATCTCTGAAGCGTTTCATGGTTTGTTCTGATAAAACAGAACAAATTCAATGTTTTTAATGTTGTTCTATTGCAATGCAGCCACAACTTAGAGCACTGCAACTTTCATGCTTATCCTCAGATGGACCTTATATTCCTCCATATGACATTGTACTCCAAATCCTATCATTCATTGCCACTATTATTAAAGATAACTGTAATGCAAAATATAGAACCTGCCCCGCATCCTACTTTAAACTGAATATTCAAAGTCTCTTAGATGCGAAAGAGAAACAATCTTGAATGCTTTGCTAGACCACATATTCTAAAGTGATTTGATGTATTCTGTATTTTTATACTGTTACTAAGTTACAGAAAATAAAAAATGAAAGACAAGGCTAAGAAGAATCCAGAAAAATATGAGATCTTGCAGTTATCATTACTGAGGTTAAGAAAAAATCCAAACACAGAATAAACTTTGGATGACCCCTGACAAGAGTAGGATGAGACTTGTGAAACTAATGTACAATCTGGCACTTCTGAAGGTTAACTCACAACTCTTGCTCAAAGAGCAGGTGGTACTTATGGTTAGGAGGGCCTTTAACAGCTTCCTCTGTGTGCCACTTGCACCCGTTCTTAGTTTGAGATGCTCTATTCACAATCGTTTATGTCATAATCATCTCCAGATAGGACTATTGTAAAGCACATGGGTCTACATGGGTCTGTCCTTTAGGAGTATCTGGCAGCTTCAACAATTGCAGATTGCAGCTGTAGGACAGGTATGTGTACCTCCAAAACAGCACATGCCATACCTCTGCTGTGTAAGATGCACTGGCTCCCAGTTTGCTTCTGGTTCCTGTTCAAAGTGTTGGTTTTCATCTTTAAAGCCCTTCATGGCATGGGACCAGGTTATCTGAGGGACTCTTTCCTCAATTATTGTTGCTCATCCCATTAGATCTGATAGAGAGGGCATGCTATAGATTGCATTGGCTAGGGACTTACACTTGGTGGGCTCCAGGAGGCAGGTCTTTCATGGCACTGGCTAATGGAACATTCTTCCCCAAAGAGAGGCTAACTCCATCCCTGTTAATGTTCTGAAATTCCCTCAAGACCTGGATAGATCATCAGGAGCTCCCATGGGATAAGTAACAAGAAGATGATTCCATCACTGCAGTTAATATTTACTCCCTTCTGTGCCTTTAGTTTTTTAATATCTTGATTGTTTTTACATTTTTAATAACGACTGCTTTATATTTATTGTTTTACTTCATTGTTGTATGCTGCCTACTGGCCAGAGTCACTTCTTTGGGAGGTGGCCCGCCATATAAATTTGATAGGATGATATATTATTATTATTATTAGATTATAAGTATTGTACATTTTGACTACCTCTGGAAAGCTTAAATATTAACTCTCTTTTTTGAACAAGCACGTTGCATTGCAAGATTATGCATATATTCACCATGAATCATTCAGTTCAGAAGAAAATCCCAATCATGCAGTATTAAAATGAAATAATCAATTAATAAGAGATTGACTGCTTGGTATCAGCATTCGAAATTATAAACACAATGAAAGTATCCATAAACCACCTAGACCTGTGATGGCGAACCTATGGCACGTATGCCACAGGTGGCACGTGGAGACATAGCGGTGGACACACAAGTGTTGCTCTAGTTCAGCTGCAGAGCGCATGTGCACACCGGCCACCTGATTTTTGGGCCTTCTGGGCCCACCAGAAATCAGGAAACAGGCTGCTTCCAGCCTCCGGAGGGAGGCCCATTTTTTGCTCTCCCAAGGCTCCAGAGGCTTTCTAGGAGCCTGGGGAGGGTGAAAATGGCCTTCCCCACCCCCCCCGGAGGCCCTCCGGAGGCCAGAAATGGCCTGTTTCCCAACTTCCAGTGGGACCGCAAGGACGAAAAACGGGCCTACCGGACCCACCATGCCATCGTGTGCCGAAAACAGGGGAAGCGCGGGGGGGGGGGTCACATGCACATGTACGCATTGAATTATGGGTGTGGGCATGCACACGCATGACCCCCCCCCCGTGCTCCCCCACTTTTGGCACATGATGGCAAAAAGGTTAGCCATCACTGACCTAGACCCTCCCCATGGATTTATTCAGAGAAGAAAATGCACAAATAAATAATAAAGAAATAAACAGCAGTCTTATCATACAAAGTCAGAAATAGTTTTGAATATAAATCCTTAAACAGATATTCTGCCAAGATTAAACAATTATCAGCAGTTTCACCCTGTGAACCTCTATATAGCAGTTCTCTTTTCTTTTGTTTTTTTTTACAAAGCTTAGCCTTTGTTAAGCTTAGCTTAAGCAAAGCTTAGCTTTTGTTAAACTATTCTGTTTAAAAAAAACTATTCAAATTATATTTAAAAATACATAGGTTTCTATAAATATTCCACAATGTTTTTTTACCTTTCATGAAAAGTAGGACTTAACATTTCAATAAACCTAATTACAAAAGCTTGATATCCAGATCATACTAGTACTGCAATTGATATTCTTTTCACCTTTTACGCTTCTGTTTGTCCAAAAGTCAACGGATGTTAACTGTTGATGAATTTTTAGTACTGCTGCCAGGGAGGGGGGGGGGGTTCTCTCATTGCCAAACTGTGTAAAACCCAAGAAACTATTGGTCATGAAATCTTACTTAACAGTAACAAAATTAGTAGAAAAAAGTACTTATTTCAGCAGCTTTTTAAAGTCTAAATTAAAAATATTTTCTTTGTGATACAACTTATCATCCCAGATAGACATAGCATATTAATTTTATAATGAGAAAAAAATGCTCATTTTATAAATTCAGATAAACAACAAGCATCAGCCTTAAATGACTGTGGAATATCTAACCCCACCTCCAACCACCTTCCCTTTTATGGACAAATAGATATGTTCCAGTTGAGTGCTAGCAGTAGTTAAGAGTTGCTGATTCATTATGTTATGCTGACACGGCATGAAACAGCATTTTACTAAAAAGAAAAACAGACTTGGCTACTGTGCCACCTTACAATTTAAATGCAGTCAGTTAATATGACAAGTAATTTGGAATCAAAAATATTTTGCTTATTTTTCTCCTTATATATAAAATGTTATAAACATATTTTTAATAAATTCCTTCTGCTACTGGAAGACAGTCACTGCATGACTGCAATCTATATTGCAAAACCTAGACTATACTAATGGATTTAAAATATCTGATTTCTCATTAGACATTACTATCTACATATTTAAGAGATCAGAGGTATTGAATTCAGGAGAAAAATGGTGCAACAGAGGAATTAAAAGTGTCCTACTAATGTATGGGAAATCACATTCAGCTACAATGCTCACTAAATCTTTCAACCTAACCTACTTTATGGATTTACTGTGAATATAAATAAATAGGAGAAAATGAAAAAAATGTGTTTCCCTTAAAAGAAAGATAGGATGTCGCAATTAAGAAGTAGGGGAAATAGCACAGATTAAAATGGCAAAACTGCTATGCTTCTGAAATATAAAAAGAGACAAAATACAATTTGTTCTTGGCTCCCAAATATAGATAGTAACAATTGTTTAAGTGACTGGAGGTCAGACTGACATAGAAACCCAGCTTTCAACTTTCAGTGTAAAACTCAGTGAATAACACTGGACTAGTTACTTAACCTCATCTATTACACTGAACTGTTGTAATACAATGTATATAAAAGTGATGGTTTATAAAATATATACCACTTTGAGGTCTTTTTAATAAAAGATATATGTGCAATCATAAAAATATCTACAAATTATCTCAAAATATATTAAAGTTTTTACCTATTGGAAAAATGCAGAATATTAGAAACTTCATCAGGAAAGAAAAGAGTACTTTAAAAAAAAACCCTATCCCAGAACACAACACAGAAATTAATAGGAGAAAAATAAGGTTGCCTTTCCTCATTTCCTGCTAATCAGTAAATATGAAATATGGACACATTGGGCATACAATTTAAAGAATTGTAAGCCCTGAAGGCCTGAACGTAAGTTCTATGCCTAAAATCATTACATAGGAAGACATCATCTATTTATAAGCTAAAACCCCTCAATCATAAATGGGTAGGGTTTTTTTTTTGCCGGTCTCAAAAAAACAGCCTTCTGTTTAGAATTATAGTTGTAAATATAGAAAAGAAAAAGGAATATCTATAGGAAATGAGAACAATATATAAAATGAAGACAAGGTAGTTATCAAGGTAGTTAACAATTGATTAGAAATAAAAATAAAGCTAAGGCTTGTAACAAATGCCCAAAGCAATGAAAGTCTTTATTGGATATGTCAGAAGATAAAGAAAGACCAAGAGGTTGTAAGGTCTATTACCGTGATGGCGAACCTATGGCACGCATGCCAAACGTGGCACGCAGAGCCCTCTCTGTGGGCACGTGTGCAGTCACCCCAGCCCAGCTCCAATCACGTTTCTCCATCACGTTTCAATCAATTCCAACTTCTCGCGAAAGAAAAAGATCTCACGAAGTTGGACTTGATTAAGCTTTTTCACTCGTGCGCTTCACAATGGGGAGACAGGATCCCGTCCTCCTGAAACCCACTATGACGCTGAGCCACAATGTGACCCTGCGTCATCTCGGCTCGGCAAAAAAAAAAAGCAGTTTCTTTTCCTGCAGAACTGCTGGTGTTGGGATGCCGTGCCTCCCCGCTGGCCAGCTGGGCTACTCCAGGCACTTAGCTTGGAACCTATTAGCTCCATCCCACCCTTCGCCTCAGCGAGTGGCGCGCAAAAGTTCAGGTGGGCTCCTTGAGAGATGAAGTTTTCAGGGGGCTGATCTAGAACCCAGGCTGGCTACAACACAAACCTTCATTCTCGGCTTTGAGATTCCTAGCTACAATGAGCAGCAAAGCTAGGTTTATCCCCCTGCGCCGATCCGGCAGACAAAACAGGAAAAGGAGGCAGAAAGAGTTCTGCTGCCAAGGTACACGTCGGAGAGGGGCAGAAATTCCAACTTCAGTTTCCTGGTGCGGCGCGGGGCTTTGGGCGAAGGCTGGAGGGAAGGACTACTGGCTCGTTCGTGCTCTCCTTCCCCAATCTAGCTTGGCACAGGTGACAGCGCAACTTACATTGCTCTTTCCAAGCCCACTGTCAATGAAGCTGGGCACCAGTGAGGGCTGGCTTTTTACCTAGCTTTGTCCAGCTGTCAGAAGGAAAATGGACAGGGGCTTGGGGAGGAAGTCTGCATCAAGCTAGACTGGGAAAGCTGGCCATGAGAGGAAGAGAAGCCAGGTGAGCCAGAGCCAGACCCTTCCCGGGTCCTCTCGTCCCAGAAACAGCAACCTCGCACTCTCCCCTTCTCTGCTAGCTCCCTTCTTCACATGGGATCGCCCAGCATGGGGAACAGAGAGGGAAAAGGCGGCAGCATTCCTGCATGCTGCCGTTTCTGTGTGGCATTCTCCCCTCAATGCTAGCGGCTGCAGATGCCCCCTTCTCCCTCTCTGTTCCCGCTGCTGGGGGATCCCGTGCGATGAAGGGGCCTAGCAAAGAGGGGAGAGTGCAAAGTTGCTGTTTCTGGGACAAGGGTACCCGGGAAGCATCTGGATCCAGCTCACCCAGCTTTTCTTCCTCTTGCAGCCAGCTTTCCCTGTCTAGCTTGATGCAGGCTTCCTCCCCAGGCCCTCATCCGTTTTCTCCCCCGACAACCAGACAAAGCTAGGCAAAAAGCCAGCCCTTACCGGCACCCAGCTTCACCAACAGCGGGCTTGGAAAGGGCAATGTGAGCTGTGCTGCCACCTGCGTCAAGCTAGACTGGGGAGGGCACCGTGAGCGAGCACCGAAGAGACCGCGGAGGAGGGAAGCCAGGCAAAGAGGCGAGCGAGGGGCATCTGCAGCATGCCAGCCCTGGCAGACTTTCTAAGCCTGCCTAAAGCAGGGAGGGAGGGAGGGAGAGCAAGAGAGATCTGATCTAACCTCTATATGTGTGTGAGTGTGAGTGTGAGTGTGAATGTGTGTGTGGGGTGTGTGTGTGAGAGAGAGAGATATCTGATCCAATCTCAGAATGTTATATCAGGGCTGGCGGCGATGTGCTCTCTCTCTCTCTCTCTCTCTCTCTCTCACACACACACACACACACACACACACACACACATGCAGGTTGGATCTTTCTTTCTTTCCTCCCACCCCACTCCCACCGGAGACCCCTGGATTCCCTCCCCAATCCTGCCTGGCCCATACAGGCACCACCCACGAGTGATGTAGAGTTGTCCACGGCCAGTCACATGACACCCCCCCCCCGCCACACACCCTCAGTCATTAGGAAGAACTGGTTGTTAAATTATTTGACTCCTACCACTGATAGTAAAACCTTATTATTCAGGTTAAATTGCCGTGTTGGCACTTTGCGATAAATAAGTGGGTTTTGGGTTGAGTTTGGGAACTCGGTCCCTAAAAGGTTCACCATCACTTGTCTATTATGAATAGAAAAGGGTAAAGTAAATAATGAGTAATGGCAAAAAGGCAAATGTCTTAACTTCCTACTTTAGATTTGTCTTCTCTCAAAAAAGAAATTAAGATCTACCTGGCTGTTACTAGGCCACTGATGGAAAGAGAGAATAGTAATTTAGGACAGAAAAAAGCATTTAATTTAAACAAATTCAGCTATCCTAAGAGAGGAGACAAACAGAGTTGATCAAGGAATAAATGCAATTTTTGAGAACGCCTACAAAACAGGTAAGGTCCCATAATATAGTAGAGAAGAATAAGCATTGTCCCAAGGAGGACAACTGGAGAAATTACAAATTTGACAGGGCTAAAATAGTGACATTTAATAGGAATAAAAGTAACATTTTAGAAAGAAAAAAAAATGTCAGGGACGAGTGTAAAAGGAGAAAGATCTAGCTTGGCAGTCATATTTATGAAAAGGATGTGGATATTGTAATAGTTTAGAAGTTAAGTATGAACCTACTGTGTGATGCAGATGCTAAAAAGGAAAATGTTATTTAAGAATGCATTAACTAAAAGAGTTCATATCATAGGAATTAATTACCCTATTTCAGTCTGATTTTATTAGGCATCATTTGGAATACCATGTCCTGTTTTGAGAACGAAAATTTACTCTACACTAATTAATTTCATAGCTACCAAAATAGTGGAGACTAAAGGTAACCTATGAAGAACTATCAAAGAGGTGTTTAGCCTCCAAAAGAAATTACTGAGAGAGCCATAAAAGTAGGTTTCATATATCTAGAAAGCTGTCATACATAGGAAGAAGCAGACTTCTTCCCTGTGACCCTAGAGCAGAGGACCAAAATCAATTAATTTTAACTATAGGGAGCTAGATTCAGATCAGATATTAAGGAATAATTTTCCAAAGACAAGATCTGTCAACTAGTGAAATAGATTGCTTTATAAAGTGATGTACTCTCCTTTAGTGGCAGTACAGGTAGTCCTCAACTTACAAAAGTTTGTTTTAATAACCATTCAAAGTTACAGGGGCACTGAAAAAAGTGACTTATGACCGTTTTTCACACTTATGACCATTGCAGCATCCCCATGGTCACGTGATCAAAATTCAGCCGCTTGGCAACTGGTTGATATCTATGAGAGTTAGTGTCCCTGGGTCATGTGATCCCCTTTTGCAAACTTCTGACAAGCAAAGTCAATGGGGAAGCCAGATTCTCTTAACAACTGTGTTACTAACTTAACAATTGCAGTGATTCACTTAACAAGTGTGGCAAGAAAAGTTGTAAACTGGGGCGAAAGTCACTTAACAAATTTCGTACTTAGCAACATAAATCCTGAGCTCAATTGTGATTTTAAGTCGAGGACTATCTGTCAAAAGAATATTTGCGGTTCCAAAATGCACAGGTTCAAACTGAATCCTGAAGTACAGGACATTCACTTTGTGAATCTGTTTCTTCTGCAGGAATAACCGCATTCAGTCCAAATTGAAAATCTATTCCACAATGTTGACCAGATCCCCTTTTCTTATCATTAGGTTTAAGTTTATATTTCTCCATGCAATCTCTCACCATTAATTCTGGTTAATTCTGAATTACAACAAGTGATTTGTGTTTAATTACAGAATTGGAAGCTAATAGAAAATAAATATAGGGACAGATAATATTGGACCATTAAATTCCAAGTAACTACTTCCATCTATTAATGCACACGTTGAATCTTATGCATAAAATGTGGAATCCATTGAAACACAATTTTGCACTGAAACTGATTCTTTGGAATCAGCTTTGAAATTAATACTCTAATAAGGCTGGTTCATTAGTGTCATAAATTTTCTCTCAACCAGGTAGTTTAGAATAATATAGTTTATGGTCCTAAAGGCTGTTGAAATATCTAGTAGAGCCAATAGGATTAAATTCTGCCTGTCAGATTTCAACATAAACTTAGATGTTATCATACCCTGTAGCATATTTTCTCAAATATAGACTTGTGGAGACTGGCTATAAATTGGGGGGCAAGGAACGGGGTCAGGAGTTCAAAAAAATCAAACATTTTACTACCTCTTTTTTGAAGCCGAAAGGAATTGTTGCAATGAGGAACTCACCACTATTCCTATTTATTCAGCCAGTCCACCCACGCCCGACTTTTAAAAGTAAAGGAGAGCAATGGTCAAATACACATATAATGTCAAAAAATGATTGTAGATGAACCCTATTTTTAATTTAGTTCACTGTCAGGCCATGTACTTTACAGTCACCAGTCAAATTTGGTCAGATCAAGTAGAAGAAAGGACTCATGAATTATTGTTAATTACCTGGGGCACTTCTCCATTTTAGAGGTAAACATAAATGACAAGTAAATCCCCAATAATCAGCAAGAAGCCATTCAAATCCAACAGCCTTCTGGGTAAACTATCTTAATTAGTTCTCTTGCTGTAGTTTTGCATATCTTAGTAAGTTCAAAACCTAGATATAATGATAAAAAATTACAAAAATGTTCCTACATATACAGATTATTTCTATGCAGCCAATGAAGAAAATAAAACACTACGTGTACCCTATGATTTGTATTTTGTGCTTTCATGACTGGACCTGGGTTTGGTCTTGGCTGCCATTGTTTTATTCCATTGTATTTTTGTTTGGTTTTCATACTACATGCATCATCCAAATGTGCAATTATGAGATATGCAATATAAGTTGATAGAATAATAAATAGAAGAGACTGACAAATGTCATAAAGTCCATAAAATGCTGGGTAATTCACAAAAGAATTGCTATTTTTTATGTTGAATTACTCAAAAAACATTCTTTGCTTTCAAATTATGCTGTCCAGTTTGGGATGGGAGACAGTTTAATAAGACAGGTGGTATATCAACAGACTATGTCTCCAGCACTCACCTCCAGATACACTCATTAAAAATTGGAATATTGGGCACCTGACTATAATGGAATATTATATCTAGAGTAGTCCCACTGTGCTATAGGCAGCAAATCAATTTAATATATTTTGCTGGCCAGATCTTTGTCTGTTATGTACGATCAATCACTTCATAAAAGTTAGAAGTTATTGGCTCTCCAATATCAGCCATTCATGATACAAGCCAAGCTGACATACTAATCCAACATTAAATCTTGAATCATCTCTTTCTTCACATTTATCAACGGTCAGTAGCAATTCAAGAAAACTCTTGTTGTCTTAGGGTTCTTTTGTAAATAACAAAGTATTCCTTACATATTGCCAAGCTAAGCAAAATGATATTTATAGTTATTGTTTCAGTAATAATAAAAGATAGGGAACATTCAAAATATGGTTTGTCAGAATTAAATGCTTTTTTGAAACTGCTAAATGTAATATGGAAAAGTGGAGAAATGCAAGGAAGTGGTTCCTACATTTATCTTGACAAATTTTGCATGAATCTGCTAATTTTTTTACAAAGCATACTGAAGCTTTGTGACTCAGTGATCATATAAATTAATCTGAGTCCCCACTTACTTATAAATCGACTGATCATATCTTCATATCATATAGCATCAGATCATTTTAAACAATCACATTTCAGCTGGACCAAACAAATTTTCTCCCACGACAGATACATTTTGCTATTTTCTTCATAGCTTAATCAAATTGGCACCCAGGTTCTTGAATTAGTTATTGCTACATACCAATTCCTCAGAAAAATCTCCAAGCTCCAGTCTCATTGCACAGTGCTCATTTAGTATGATGGTATATTTCGTTTCTTTTCAAACTTGTAAAGAAAACTGCAAGACCTAAATTACTCCCTCTTTGTGTAAAAAAAAATAAATTTCTGTTGACGGCAAATACACTCACTTGGAAGCAGCCTAATTCTTTTGTCGGAACTGAAACTTAATGTGTTTAGGATCATGCCCATCAAAGCTGCTTTGATCCTATTCGCCTCAAAGCTAGTTAAAATGAGTTATATGAAACCTAAGTCTTGTTTAGACGGCGATCTGCACCAATCCTCTAGTTATAAGGTGGCAGGTTTTACTTCTTTCCCAGGCTACACACAAAACAGTGCATCCGCTTTTACAGCCGAAAGGGCTCCCTGTGAATCCCTACCGCAGTTACGTTAAGAGGACTCAAAACGGCTATACCCCACAGACAGACCCTCCACAGTAACAAAGTTAATTTACGCGCGGTAACTCAATCCTGGCACTCAGGGCTTTTTTTTTCTTTTCTCTTTTTAAATTAACGCGCTGTCCTACAGTCCTACAGTTTGCCCCCAGCAGACATCCGAAAGACCACAAGCGCACAAAACCTCGGACGCCACCATCCCTTCTCTGCCCAAAGCCGCCTTTCCCTGCCGCCGGTCCGCCTTCCGCTAAATCTTCCCATTCTTCAGCGGGCCGCAGCGGGGTCGACCTTTCCCAGCCAATCGAGAAGGGGGTGGGGGGGGAAGCAGACGGACAGGCAGTGTAACGATCCGATAACAGGCGCGCCTGCGCTCTACTGGTCCTCTCCTCCCCTTCTCTTCCGTCCCTCGGCCATCCAGGGAGCCCGTTTTGCCCGCGCGCCAAAACCCCACGTCCGTCTGTCCGTCCCCCACTCCGGCCCAGCCCGAGCTCTCCAAAGCGAGCGTTTCCTACCTAAACACTCCTCCTCGGACAGCTCCGCCGTGCCTTCGCTACGCTCTCGGTCAACCGACTACAGTCAGGTGACAACATCATAGCCTCCTCCACCCTCTCTGAGCCGATTGGACGCCGATTCCAGCTGACATCACTATTCTCAATTCCCCCCCCCCTTCCTTTCTTTCCTTCCTTCCTTCCTCCCTTCCTTTCCCTGGCGTTAAAGTGCCCCGCATGCGCGCATGTGCCTGTTTTTGCTTCCCGCGTCCTCCCCTGAGTCCTCCCCCGCCCCCCCCCCGCCCCCGTTGGCCTTCTGGGCGTGTTTGAGATCTCTAGACTTTTTTTCTGAATGGGCGGGGTTGCCCGGCCAGTTCTGCGTAAACGTCGGTTGGGGTTGTTGAGTGCTTTAACTGCCTTTCCCCTCTGCGGAAAACACAAAACTCCTGGCTACTGTCAGTCAATGCAAGAGAATCAATGAAAGAGCTTTCTTCTCGGTAGACGTATTCCGAAGCTATGGCAGCAATATTGTACCTTCCCCCACCCCCCACGTTTTATGCTCTGCGCTGATGTGCTTTTCAATATTTCAAGTACTGCCAAAGGGCATTACAATTGTATTTTAGCTTGACTTCCCAAACACTGCAGAGCGGGGACGAGACTTGTTCAGATTTCAGGAACCTGAAGACAATCTATATGATGGCAGCAGATCAAGAGGGAAGTTGGTTCCGGTAGGTTCGGATCCGGATCCAGATCCAATAAACTGGTTTGCAGTGGAACGACGGAACAGTATTAATATTGTAAACAATGTAATATTGTAAACAAGGTCTGTCTGAATATATTTGTGTTAAACTGGGGTTCTAGTTTGCAAAACATGAGTAGCTATTGAAAAATTATACCACTGTGCCTCTGATCAGCTTTTGCAGATGCTTTGAACATAATTCCCGTTTTCATAGTTATCAAAATTTTATAAAGAAAAATGCACATACAAATGATGAATAGAATGAATGCAGTAATATTTATTGTTTTGTAGCAGCAGTAAGCTACAAAACCATTAACAAACAGTAAGTTGATGATGAACAGCCAGTATAATATGTGCAGAATAAATTTTATAGCCCTAAAAAACTGTCATGGCTAATGTAAGTCTCCATGGATCACAGTAGCTCTACTACTGTATCAGCATACTTAAACCTGGTTCTAACTTGAGCATGCGACTGTGATCCAAGCATAATAAAAGTTTCAACTTGTTCAGGTTTCTGCAAGTTAATAAAAAGTCATTATTTGTTGTATTAAAGGTAAAGGTTCCCCTCGCACATGTGTGCTAGTCGTTCCCGACTCTAGGGAGCGGTGCTGATCTCCATTTCAAAGCCAAAGAGCCAGCACTATCCAAAAATGTCTCCGTGGTCATGTGGCCGGCATGACTAAACGCCAAAGGCGCACAGAACACTGTTACCTTCCCACCAAAGGTGGTTCCTATTTTTCTAGTTGCATTTTTTATGTGCTTTCAAACTGCTAGGTTGGCAGAAGCTGGGACAAGTAACAGGAGCTCACCCCAATAAACAGCACTAGGGAATTGAACCACTGAATGGCTGACCTTTCGATCGACAAGCTCAGTGACTTAGCTACTGAGCCACTGCGTCCCCTATTTGTTGTATTAGAATGTCAATAAAGGGTTTATTGCCAACTACTTTATCAGGAAAACAGCCATAAAACTAAGACAGTTGACAAAAAGTGGGAAAGGGTATCTAAATCTAAATCTAAAAAGAGAAACAATTGTAACTTCTTATGACAAGCTAATTTTCATTCTGTAATTAACCACATAGGAACAATTTTGTTAGGGAACCTCATTAAAAAGCCATTATATATAGTTTTATTCTAGTATTAAATAATATTTGTTAAGGATATTGTTGTGTTACCAACCAGCAGAGTAAGTGCACAGAGAAACGATACTGAGAGCAATGAATACAATACATACAAACTGGTTTAACAAAGCTTTTACTTTGTAGTGAGAAACAATTGCGTAGTCTTTTAGTCAATCCAAGTCTTTAGCCATTCAAATCAGTCCGAAGTTACAGATATCTTCTTACCAGACAAACAGCAATTCAACGCTGGTAACAAATCACGATGATAGCAGATCCATCCACTTCTTCACACAGACGGTAACAGTTCCAATCAACAGTTCCAGTCAAGCAATGATGAGAGCAGGTCCAACAATGACGATAGCTCGGCTTCCTTCTTATATACAGTTTATACTATTAATTATCCACTTAAGATAAGTGAAGTCAGCAGTGCAATGACTCAACAGTACAATTATGATAATTGCAGTCAGCATTCAGTCAGCAGTCATTAGTCATTACAATGACTCAGCAGTACAATTACTCAGCATTACATTTAAAATTACAGAATACATTTAAAGTTATAGAACACATATATTGCCTGGACAACTTGTTAGATTTACACCATATCCTAACAATATTTTAATTGATCATCATCAACTTGTCCACTGAGAGAAACTATGCAATAACTGTTATCATCGATGTCTTCTAACAGGAAATAACCAATGCATGATTCAATTAGGTCAAAATATCAGATTTCAGTAACTTTATGTAGTTAGAGCTATTACAAAATTGAACAAATTCTAAAGCTTATACCTATGCCATCATTAAGTGAACAATGAATTTTTTAAAAAAAAAACGCATCTGATTTCTACAGGGTAGGGTGTAGAGTTTTGCAGACAAAAGCAGATTGCTTACTAGTGAATCTTGATATTCCGGTGATACGGTTGTATGATTAGATGGAAACCATCCTAGACAATATAGTTGTTGATGTTAGTTGTGAAGTCTTGTCTGACCCATCGCAACACCATGGACAACGTTCTTCCAGGCCTTCCTGCCCTCTACCATCCTCTGGAGTCCATTTAAGCTCACACCTACTGCTTCAGTGACTCCATCCAGCCACCTCACCTTGTTCTCTATTGTCCCCTTCTTCTTTTGCCCTCAATCTTTCCCAGCATTAGGTTCTTCTCCAGTGAGTCCTTCTCATTAGATGGCCAAAGTATTTGAGTTTCATCTTCAGAATCTGGCCTTCTAAAGAGCAGTCAGGGTTGATCTCTAGGACTGACCCGTTGGATCGCCTTGCAGTCCAAGGGATTCGCAGGAGTCTTCTCCAGCACCATAGTTCAAAGGCCTCAATTCTTTGGCACGCAGCCTTTCTTATGGTCCAACTAATAAAACTTGTTTTCAATTAGCAAAAGCCCTTAGATTGATATACCGCTTCATAGTGCTTTATAGCCCTCTGTAAGTGGTTTACAGAGCCAACAGATTGCCCCAACAATCTGGATCCTCATTTTACCGACCTTGGAAGGATGGAAGGCTGAGTCAACTTTGAGCCTGGTGAGATTCAAACTGCCAAATTGCAAGCAGCCAGCAGTCAGCAGAAGTAACCTGCAGTACTGCATTCTAACAACTGTGCCACCGCAGCTCTTTAACACATGAATTAAATATTAAAAATAGAAGATGGGGCTGATAAAGTAAAACAAGGATCTGAGATTTCCATTACATTGTATAGAAAGAAATAATCTATAAATTTTGGCTAACCTAAGAAAATAAAAAGAACTATTACTCAATCCACTGAAAGATCTATAAATAAAACCTTTTGCTGTGAAAAGGCAAAGAAATTTCAGAGGAAAGGTAAAATGTTATAATTATTTACCACAAATAGTGATTTGTTAAATAAAAAACCAGGGGACCTTGGTAACTGAAATATTTTGGGAATGGTGCTTCTTTATTCAGAGTTGGTGTACAAAAGCAATATTATCCCTAACTGAGCAGTGACATTCGTAATAAATCAGGATGCAGACAAAAAGGACATTCTCACTTGCATTCTGACAACTGAAGCAATATTTGCAGGGGTCCTTGGTTTTCTTGCAGATGTTTCAGTACCCAAACTAAGTAACTTGATCAGTGTTAGTAAGGAGTGCAGTTTGCTGTCAGTTTATATTCTGGTGGCTTGCATGTCAGTGTTGGTGGGGTTGGTCTTAGAGATTCTTTACTTGGGTTGTTTCCTGTTGGTTTCTTTGGCAGTTTCTTGACTGACAACCCCAGGGGGGAAAAAAAGAGAGTCATCTACAACAGTGGTCCCCAACCCCCGGTCCGCGGACCGGTGCCGGGCCGTGGAGTACCTGGCACCGGGCCGCGCAGCGGCCGGGGGCCATGATCGATGCAGCGGCCGGGGGCCATGATCGCTGCAGCGGCCGGGGGACATGATCGCTGCAGCGGCCGGGGGACATGATCGCTGCAGCGGCCGGGGGACATGATCGCTGCAGCGGCCGGGGGACATGAACGCTGCAGCGCAAAGGCTCCTGGGCCGTGCGCAAAGGCTCCAGGGAAGAGAGCCCCGCGCAGGTACGCACGTGTGGCCCAAAGCTGACGTGTACCTGCGACCCTGCAGACGTCTCCCCAGTCTCCCTGCGGCTCTACAGAAAACGCCTCGCTCAGAAGACGTCTCCCCGGTGTTCCTGCGCCTCTACAGAGCGCTGCGGCGACAGATAAGGTCCTGCAGTGATCTACCATCCCGCACAGGCCTGCTAGAAAGGGTGAGTGAACCTGCCGGGGGTATATGTGAGGGGACCACGGGATGAAGAAGGGGAGGCGGGTGGGGGGGTTCGGGAGTCGATGAGAAGGACCCCGATGTTTTTTTTGGGGGGGGGGGTCCTGGTAATTGACTGAGGAGGTCCAAGTGTTTCCCAACCAGGGTGCCTCCAGCTGTTTCCAAACTACAACTTCCAGCATGCCTGGAGGGCCAGAGGTTGTCTGGGTATGCTGGGAGTTGTAGTTTTGCAACAGCTGGAGGCACCCTGGTTGGGAAACACTGATATAGATAGATGCATAGATAGGCAGAAAGAGAGGACAAGCATAGCTCCATTTTTCCCAAGCAGGGTGCCTCCAGCTGTTGCAAAACTACAACTCCCAGCATACCCAGACAGCCTCTGGCCCTCCAGGCATGCTGGAAGTTGTAGTTTGGAAAAAGCTGGAGGCACAATGGTTGGGAAACACTGACATAGATAGATGGGGGGGGGGGAAATACGAACAGCACACTATAGCAGGTTTTGGTACTCTCCAAGTGTGAGCCATGGCTAGAGGCCCCAAATTATCTCTAACATTATACAGTGAAATTACATATAATTTATATTAATTCTACCAGTGTCCAAACATATAAAGTGCATAAGTGCATTAATAATTCATAACATGTACCCAGGTGCTAGCTCTTCTCGCTTTTCACTGGTACTTTCTCATTTTTACAGTAGTTGGTGTAGGTGTATATTGTTTTTGCTCAAATTTAACCCACAAATTAGCAAAGATGAGTACGAAACAGATGTCGTCAGAAAGTTTCCTTGGGAAAAAGAAAAGGCCCAGTGAAGAGACAGAAGAAGAGCCTTCAGCATCAAAGAAACATAAAACTTTTAACAGACAATACAATGAGTCCTACTTGAAATATGGATTTATCGGGATAGGTGATTCCCACGCGCCAACCCCGCTCTGCATAGTTTGTGGTGAGCGGCTCTCTAATGAGGCAATGAAACCCTCAAAACTGCTTCGCCACTTGAATGCCAAGCACCCTGGATTAAAAGACAAACCCCTGCAGTATTTTGAAAGAAAAAAAAGGGAACACGAAGGACAGAAGATATTTCTGAGGGCCACCACAGCAATAAAGGAGAATGCTCTGAGAGCATCATATTTGGTGGCTAACCATATTGCTAAGGCTAAAAAGCCATTCACTATCGGTGAAGAATTGATCTTGCCCTCCACTAAAGACATTTGTCGTGAACTTTTAGGAGAGGCTGCTGTAAAAAAGGTAGCAAATGTGCCTTTGTCGGCTAGCACCGTGACTAGGCGCATTGATGAAATAGCTGAAGACATTGAGACACAATTGTTGGAGAGGATTAATACTTCACCGTGGTACGCACTACAGGTTGATGAATCTACAGATATCGACAACAAGGCAATACTACTTGTTTATGTGCGATATCTTTATCAGGAGGATGTGCATGAGGATTTATTATGTGCACTATCTTTGCCAACCAACACCACAGGAGCAGAACTGTTCAAGTCACTGGATGGTTATATATCAGGACAACTAAAATGGTCCTTTTGTGTCGGCATATGCACAGACGGAGCTGCTGCCATGACCGGACGGCTGTCTGGTTTAACCGCTCGGATTAAGGAGGTTGCACCTGAGTACGAATCTACACATTGTATCATTCACAGGGAAATGCTGGCAAGCCGAAAAATGTCACCAGAATTTAACAGTGTATTGAATGATGTGGTTAAAGTTATTAACCACATCAAAGCAAACGCCCTTAACTCGCGTCTATTTGAGCAGCTTTGTGAGGAGATGGACACAGAGCACAGATGCCTTCTCTTATACACAGAAATAAGATGGTTATCCAGAGGAAAATCACTATCCAGGGTGTTTGAATTAAGAGAGCCATTGCAAAGATTTCTCTCAGAAAAGAAGTCACCACTGGCAGCACATTTCAGTGACAAGGTATGGCTTGCAAAACTGGCTTACCTGTGTGACATATTTAGCCTGCTCAATGAACTCAATCTGTCCCTTCAGGGGAAAATGACAACTGTTTTCAAGTTGGCTGACAAAGTAGCTGCATTTAAAGCCAAACTGGAGTTGTGGGGACGGCGTGTGAACAGAGGCATTTTGGACATGTTTCAGACATTAGCGGGGATTTTAGGAGAGACTGAGCCTGAGCGTTCATTCTCCCAGTTGGTGCACGATCACCTGTCTTTGCTTTTAGAAAAGTTTGAGCGCTACTTCCCAACCACAAAAGACCCACGAACTGGTAAGGAATGGATCCGCGACCCATTTGTCAACAAACCAGATGAATGTAGCATGTCTGTACAAGAAGAAGATCAACTGCTGGAGATTGCAAATGACGGCGGCCTTAAAACTGTATTTGAGACAACAACTCTGCCGGTGTTCTGGATTAAAGTCATGGCGGAATATCCTGAGATTGCCACTACAGCTCTTAAGTCCCTTTTGCCTTTTCCAACATCCTATCTGTGTGAAGCGGGGTTTTCTGCAGTGACAGCAACCAAAATAAAACAACGAAATAAACTGGACATAAGCAAGACACTTCGGGTGTCATTGTCTCCTATTACCCCCAGATGGAACCGTCTCGTTGCAGAAAAACAAGCTCAGGGTTCTCATTGATTCACTAGATTCTAGTAACTAGAGCGCTTAGTTAAAGTTTAACTGTTAAAATGTTAAAGCACTTTATATTTATGTAATTGTATTTTATTTTGTAAGGCATGTTTAAATACAATAAAATAAAAGTTGTTTAATCAAAACAATCTGATATATAAACAATCAATGTGTCGTCGCGAACAACGCCCCCCACCCCTGCGCGCGCTCAGCGGGCCACGGTAAAATTATCAAAGGCTGATTGGTCCGCGGCGATAAAAAGGTTGGGGACCACTGATCTACAACATACAATGTAAGGACTGCAACAACCACTATGTAGGACAAATAGGCAGAAGACTGACGGAATGCATCCACAAACACTAACTAGCAATCAGAAGACATGATGAAAATTCTTTAATTTCACAACATATAGACAGATTGAACCATAGTTTCAATTGGGAGAATATGACCATCCTAGGCCAAGCCAAATCCAAAAATGCCAGGGAATTTCTAGAAGCCTGGCACTCTGACAAATCAGCCACCAACAGACACATAAACATTAACAACATGTATAAATTATGCAAAAGAGGCTACCACCCACCCCAAAAAGGAAGAAAAAGACCCAAACTTCTCTCCACCAGCGATAGGCGCCCAGATCAGCATAGATTAACTCCAAGTTAACATCAGACTAACAATCAAGTAAACAATACCCCAATCAAGAAACTGCCAAAGAAGCCAACAGGAAACAGCCCAAGCAAAGAATCTCTTAAGATCTTCCCCACCAACATTGACAGGTAAGCCACCAGAATATAAACTGACAGCTAACTGCACTCCTTACTAGCACTGATGATGTTACCTAGTTTGGGTAATGAATGTTTTTTGCAAGAAAACAAGCTCAAAGAACACCAAGGACCCTTCATGTCATATGGAATGTACATGGGTAGCATTTACTATAGAATGAATCATAGATTCTACAGTACATATTTATTTCCTACATTAGAGATAAAGACAACAAAACTGGAAAACAGTATTTGTATCCTGTTGTTAACTCCGATACCACCTAGGATAAAAGTGTGTTATTGAGAGAGGTAGGGACAAGAAAAGCCAACAGTAGCAGAAAAATGAAAGCATTGCTGTTAAGAAAGCACTGATTAAAGACAGAGCACCTGGAAATATAATGGCAGAAGAGGTTTGAATAAACAGATGGAGAAGAGATTATATAAAAATATGTGGCTGCAGAGGAAGTAAATACAGAACTGGGAAAAAATGAAACCAGAGGAAGAAAGGCTTCTAATTTTGGCTACAGAAAATGTCCAGACACAACAATAGAAAATTCAATGGTAAAAGAATTAATACAAGTTTTAGTTGAAGCAGTGGAAGGAAAAAACGTCGGATATTGTAAAGAAGGTAGAACATTAGTTATAGAAAGTAGAATAGTTGTTGAGAATATGGAGATGACCACACAATAACAGATTATAAATTTTAAACAGAAGGATTTTTTTCTTGGGTGGTTTTTTTTAAAGAATTGCTTACAGTTCCAAAAAAACTCATTTCTCTAAAGGATGTTGAGAAATCACTTAAAGTAAAAAGAGAAGAAAAAGATGAAGTTGCTACGAAGTCAAGAAAGAAGGAAGATAAAGATGATGAAGAGACAGAAATATTAAGTAAAATCCTTATGTTAAGGAAATAAAATTATGGCTGAAGAAGAAAGGCGTGAAAAACTGACTCAGGATATGCTAAGAATTGACAAAAGCAATGTGGACAGGATATTAAAGAAGTTCAACTTTATCTTGCTTAGGCAAGATAAAATTACTGAGTCACAAACCTGAGAACTTCATCCAAGTTGTTAGTCTGTACTTTGGATTTCATGGTACAAAGCTATCCATGTGGGCAGATATGTATACCTGTCAGGAGGGATTGGAAAATGTAAAACCATAGCATTCCCATATCTCTTGTCAAATTGGAAGAAAGAGGAATCTAGAGAAAGAAGAAGCTCAGAAGCGTAAACCAGAACAGGATGTCAGTGGTGGGAAATAAGATTGCAGAAAAATGTAAGAAAAAAAAACAGAAGTGGATATATAGGAAAATTTCTTGATACTTTATTTGCATATAACATTACAGTATTCTTTTTACATCCTGGAAGGATAGAAGTGTTATACTTGGGGTGGAGAAGGGTACAGAAGAGAAGACATGATGATAGGATATTTTGCTATAAATAAATAAACAGTTAACTAATGACCCAACAGGAACCTTAAGCTAGGCTTAGAGAAGATAAACAGAGGGAGGAGTTAGGACAGAGTACAAAGTGTGAAAAGAAAAGAAGTACTTGCATTTCCAAAACAAAAATTAGTAGCCTTTGCAACAAGCTAAACTTTAATTCTGTAATTAAGCACAGTCTTTCTCTTTAAAATGAAACAATTTATCATATTCTACACTACCAATTCATGCACTTTTATTATTAAATAAAATTTTTAGTTGATACATTTTTGGAAAACAGAATATAATTTCATCTTTTCACATCTATGTTTCACATCTTTTCCATGGAAAAGAAAATAATGTTCTAGAAAAAAGATGTGACCACTTTAATATAGGATCAAATTTCAGTATATGAAATATAGCTGTATCATATTTTGGATAAGGTGCAAGAGATTATAATACTTCTCACCAAATATTTGTTTGGTAGATGGACACACTGCTCATTTTTCCAAATAGCAAGTTGTATTAGTATACGAATTTCTGATTTTAAATACTTCAAAATAAAGTTGCTGTAATTAAAAATGTAGTAGGTAAAATTTTATTTGTCACCATATGGTAAACAACTCCTCCCATCTTCCATATCTAATGAAATACATTTTTTTCTACCCTACTTAATTACTACTGTATAGACAAAAAAAATCCCATCTTTCACTGGTTTATATATCACAAGTCTTTGCCAAAATTGTATGTTCTCTACCCACATAATACAAAATAAACAAAATAACAAAATAAAATGCAATACAGACATTGAGACGTCTTCCCAATTCATATTTTGTGAAAATTTCGTAGTGGACGACAGATGGAAAACAAATTCAGATGATCCAATTTAGGTTATATACTACTCATTGTTTAATTATATTATAAATTAAATTAAATTGTTAAAATTAATACTTTTAATATGCATCCTGGAGCTGAACTTTTGTTTAATTCATCAAGATTCTAGTATTTGAAATAATTTGAATTCAAAATATGCTGGCATTGAATCTACTGTACATTGTAACAGAAAGATTTATTGGTGTCTGTCATCTCAAAATATACCAGAAATAGATTTGACATGCCAGATGATTGTCCAGTAAACCACCAATCTTTCATTTGTTCATGACCAAATATTCCAAAAATGCCACAGTGCAAACAGAAGCTTTTGAAGCTCAATTGTTAACAAAGATGGTTGTCTAATTGGTAAAATATTGGCCCAGGTTCATTCACTTCAATTTATTCACTCATTAATTTCACTAGTGACACTTTAACTGCTTTTGTCCCATATCCTCAAAAAGATTGTTGTGAGGATGAAAGGAAATATGTTTTATTAAAGGGAGAATAAACACAATACTAATGTTTAAAATCAACAACAATTTTGCAAAAATGCAAAAATGTTGGTATTAATCAGGGGTGAAATCCAGCAGGTTCTGACAGGTTCTGGAGAACCCGTAGCAGAAATTTTGAGTAGTTCGGAGAACCGGCAAATACTACCTCTGACTGGCCCCGGAGTGGGGTGGGAATGGAGATTTTGCAATATCCTTCCCCCAGGAGTGGGGAGGGAATGGGTATTTTGCAGTATCCTTCCCCTGGAGTAGGATGGGAATGGAAATTTTGCAGTATCCTTCCCCTGCCACACCCACCAAGCCACACCATGCCCATCAAACCAGGCCCACAGAACCGGTAGTAAACAAATTCCACCACTGGTATTAATATATGCTTAGCCATTGTTTGAGAATATACCGTATGACTGGTCAGTTAAAGTTATCTTTTTTAACCAGACAATTCACTCTAATCAGCAACCATCCAGCATAGAATGGATATGAGATTCTGATCACTGGGATACATGATCACTACTTTATTCCAGGGTCTGCTACTAGGAAAGCACCTTTCTGCTACTGCCAGAATGAATACAAAGACTCTGAGGTACTTAACATCAGTAAGTAGATCCAAGGATACAAATGATCCCATCCCCAAATCGAATTCAGGCTTGACAGTTATTGCTTTATAATGAAATATTGGACTAAGAGTAGGGAGAACCAAATTTATTGTTTGTTTATTTATTTAATTTTTATCTTGGCATAATCTCACAACTCTGTGTGTCACAGTAAAAGCAACACTAAAGGAATTAAAGCAATATAAAGAATTAAAGAAGAATTAAATGGAATTAAAACAATATAAAGTAACTGTACAAACAGTATACAATCCAAATTGCAAAAACAAAACGAAAGTGGGAAGGAAAAAAATAATAGGATCAACAAGAGTTGCTACTAAAAGTCTCCTTAAAAGGTTTAATAACTTTAATAACTTTCTAAAAGCTACCATGGAAAGGGTCAGTTTGATTTCAATGAAGAGCCCATTTCATAGTGCTGGTGCTTCTACAGTGAAGCAGCCATCTTCTAACTTCATCTTCCCGGTATTATGAAAGGATGGCACAACAAGAACATTATAATGGGTCATTCCAATAGGTGCCAAACCTTGACGTAGGTGATTCCAGAAGGTGCCAAGTCATGATGTACTTTATAGGTGAACAATACCAGCTCAAGCTCATAATCAACCCAAGCCCTACACCGAATTAAGTTAGCCCTGTTAAGGTAGTGTTCTTACCTTTGTCCTGACAAGATTTTAATATAATCGGATGCATTTCATCCAAACATTCTGGCTCCAGATAATCCACTCACTATTGAGGACACGGCTTCATAGTAGAGCCTCCTTCTTGGGGAAAGCAAATAGCTGAGATGCATAAAGAGGGATTAACCCAGTATCTGTTGAACACTTCAGACTAGTACAGAAATATTTTACTTTCCTATTCTTGAGCTGTTCTTCCAAAGCTATTCTGCTTTCAACAGTAAGGCTTTCTGATTTTTTCAAATCGTATTTGCCAGATCTCTAAGCTGATTCTTTGTTTATAGAGCTGGATCAGCTGGGAAGCAAATGACCAACAAAAGTAATAGGGAAGTGGAAAAGAGGGGGGGTGCTGTCAAGTGGTGGATTGCCCCCGGTTCGCACCGGTTCTATAGAACTGGTAGTAAAACCGGCGGGAGGCTCCACCCACCAACCCCGTCATCAAAATGCTTCTGCGCATGTGCAGAAGCTTCTGCGTGAGTGAGGCGAGCGCGCGCGCGGCCCCATTGCAAACCGGTAGTAAAGGTAAGTAGAATCCACCCCTGGTGCTGTCCATACACCTATCACTTGTTGTTTAGACTGCTTTTGAACATAGGTTTTGTGCTTTTCTGGAATAGCAATAAACCAGTATTGAAAAGCAGCCCAACTATCAATGGAATGTTTTGAATAGCAATAGCATTTAAACTTATATATCATTTCACAATGCTTTACCACCCTCTCTAAGCGGTATACAGAGTCATATTGCCCCCAACAATCTGGGTCCTCAATCTGAATGCTCATGTAAAAAAAAACCTGTGCAAAACCAGAGTGAATTCTGACAATTTCTAAACCTCCCAACCTGGCCCTCAGTCCAAACTCACCTTCTCCTCCACCTTCATCCCAAATTCAGGGATGGAGGATAGATGATGGGTGGATGTTAGGGAGGAGAGGAAAGGAGTGAAACAAAATTGAAAAATCCATTTACTTCTGCTGTGGTTGATTTATTAAGTGTTATGGATAATAAGATATTAGTGGTATTATTCATGACAAGAAATCCTAATTATCCACTTACGTATTACTTAATTCAAGAGACTTTGTGTCACATATTTTAAAAGAATATAAGGTCCTTCTCATTAATGCAAATTGTGCTAGCTTGGAATATTCATCTTGCTTTGTCTTTTGTGTTTTTTTTAAGCAGCAAGAAATAGCGGAACAAATGTATAGTATGTAACATTTACAAATGTAAACAATGTTTACATTTAGAGAATATACATAGAATATGATATACTTTAACCAGAGATGAGAGGAATAAAAAAAATCCAATTCCCTTTCATTTTAAAACAATAGTAAACTGCCAGTGGAGGGAGCTCCAGTGCCACTGTGCCATATAATCTGTCCTGCATCATTAGATGTGATACTAAAATGATAATCCTAAAATTAATATAACTTTAATGGAAAGGCAAAGGGAAGAATATAAACAAATGGAGATCAGTTATTATTAATGTTAAAAATCAAAAATATATTGTTTAGAGATGCAGAAAAATTAGCATATTTTAAGAAATAAATGAAAATTTGGAAAAAAAGATTTGTGATTTCTGACAAGCCATAATACTGGCAGTAACTAAAAGCATTTATATTGGATTATAACTCTTGGACAACAGGATGATGATCTGTTCAGTAAAAGAAGTAGAGACAGAAACTGATTATTTCTCTTTATGAAATGATTAATATTGATTTTTGATGTGTCTTTAAAAAAATCATGCTTTATAAAGAATAAAAATGCTGAGTTTTACTGAAGAATTATTATGTACTAAATTCTAATTTATTTCTGAAATTGCAGATAGTTGTGCTTATTCTACCTGACTGAAATCACATTAGCACCTTACACTTTACACAATTATGGTAGCCTTGAATCTGCAAAGACCAAAGATAATTGTTTCTGCTGTCATCTGTTTCTTTGGCATTAATACACTATACCCAGTCTGGAACTGCTGCACTTCGCTTAATGAAGGCTTATATTAAATAAATGAATGGATAGGTGGGAAAAAACAAGAGTGTATAGAAAACATGAATGAATTATAGAGAGACCCAAGAAACAATGAGAATTGTGATTGATAAGTGTCTGGTTAGAAAAAGGATATGTGGTTTTAAATATAGTATTTAGTTTAAGTATAAATCTATTTCATATTAACATGTAGAAAAGAAATAAAAAGGATGATTAATTTTATCTTTATAGTGAAAAACTACATTAGCAATTTATACAATGGTAATTAGAGGTTCTGAATGTGGGACAATCCATTATTCAGATCAGATAGTTTAATACAGTCATGATTATAAAAAATCATTACTCCAACACACAATCAATTCTTAGCAGGTAGTCAATTGACTAAAAACATTTATACAAGATTATGTTAACAATAACTGTCCTGGGCAACTTTTAAAATGCATTGAAATAAAATAAATAACTTGTCAAATAAGTTGTCAATCATTTGTCTCCACACATCAAAAAATTAAAATTTATTAAAATTTAACCATTTTGAAAGTGACATCATCACTTGAATCTGTGAAAGAATTGTGATATAAAATCTATCAGATCTGTCAGGAACTCTACTAAGAACTGAAGCTATATAAAGCAATAAATTTCATCATATAATGGACATTATAGCAGCAGATGAGAGACAGATTCAAGTGCTTCTGAATGACAGAAGCAAAACCTTTCAGCAAAGGGAATATATCAGTATCTTTCCTGATTCAGATGCTGAAACACTGAATTGAGTGAAAGTGAAACTTTTTATCAAGATTTTATATCAAATTTTGATAACAAAATATCAAGATTTTTAGCCAAGATGAATTTTATTTAGGTTTTCTTTTTGAAAACAAAAAGAAAGGCATTTTTTATAAATCAATATCCATTATTTGTTATATTCTAATTTCTTTAGTCTGGAAACATTCAAAGATGTAAGACGAATGTAAACATATCACTATTGATTGGTATCTCAAATTCTTGAGTGATGGTATCCAGGAGAAACTGGGCTGGGCTATGATGTCCTCAGAACAGAATGTCCATTTAAGCCAATAAATGGTTTTGCTTGTTTAGATTCTACTTCAATAAATTGTCTCCAAACATTGAGGACATAACAAGGAATTGTTATACCATTATATTTGCCATTATATGCACACATACTTTGGCATAAACATAAAAATGTAAAAAAAATTTTTAGCAGAACTAATTTCCTGATAGTATTCTGGAAATGTCTTTGTAAAGCTTTTTAGCAACAATACAGAGTGGTTTTTCTGGGCTGCTCCTACAGCTTTAGAGTTTAATATATAACTATAGCATTCTTTAGTGAATTCCCATCTGAGTATTAACCAGGCCCAACTCCGCTTGATTTCTAAACCCAGAGTGTAAGTCAGTTACTGCTACTCATGGAGACAACTTCATAACCAAATCAAATAATTTATTACTTGCTTCCTTGCTCACAGAACAACCTCGATGATGTTCTGGGAAACTGAACAATTAAAATGCACTGATTTAAAAATGAGGATAAATTGTTTTGATATGTGCCAATTTCTTCTTTAGATCGCAATGAAAGATAATTGGATAGCCTAAACTGTTTAGCACTTTAAAGTTTTATACCACCATCATCTTATGTTGTGTGTGGTAAATATATTACTATCAAGGTAAATGTTTCAGTATAAACATTATACAGTTCAGGCATGAGTCAGCAGTTACCAGTTATATCTGGATTAGGCTAATATTTATGATTTTTAAAACTCTGGTCCTTATTGTAATTATTAGAATAAATTATTTTAATCTCTGTTAATTCTATGAAATTGATGCTAATTTAATTATCTTATTGCATCAGAACAATTAACTATAAATTTTTAGCGATATTAGCACATTATTTTTTAAAAATGGTTTAGAAGTGACTATTCCTTATAGTTGTTTCTATACCGATCTTACTATTTATTGAATTGCTGTGTCAGAAATATTTAATTGACAATAATTCCACAAAAGTAGGACTAACAAAAATTGACCCTTTAAAATGAGCAAAGTATTGTAAGAGTAATCTTAGAAACTATTTTGTGCCCTCAAATAAGAATTATTTTTAATGCTTTCATTTCAGTGACACATGCATTATCCTTTTTAATCTTTTGATTTTTTTTAATGAAGTGTTATTTACTGTATATGAAACAGTTTTCTTATAAAGAGTGACAACCTTATTTTGTTCTTATTCAATGCTTTCTAGCTTCTTTAACTTTAGTCTGATATTAAATAATGGCAACCCTTAAAATAGGAAAGTGCATAAATAGATGACAAGCTCCAAACTGAAATATTTTTTGTTCAGCTGCATGTATCATAGTAGGTCTGAGCTCATTGCATATTTGGTATATTTATAAGCCACTCCATTTAAAACCTTATATTTCATAACTATGCATTATTTAGTATTGGTGATCTTTAACAATTGAGAGTGACTGATTTTTATCAGTGTCAGAATGGTACAAAGGAAATTTCTGTAATTATTCTGACACTTCAAAGGAAGACTTTCACAGCCATTATGATTTCACTGGTTCCACTGTAACTATCTCTAAACTATTTCACAGATGTGGGACTTTTGATAAATCTAACCCATGTAAATACTACAAATTATTCCTTCCTTCCTTCCTTCCTTCCTTCCTTCCTTCCTTCCTTCCTTCCTTCCTTCCTTCCTTCCTTCCTTCCTCCCTCCCTCCCTCCCTCCCTCCCTCCCGTGGCAAGAACTGTAGTTCTTACTTTCATTTTCAACGTCTAGGTCATTTTGGTTTCATGTAAATGTCAAAAAGGAGTGGAGAGAGTACTGAGCCCTGTGGCAGGCCACAAGATAGCGGCCAAGAGCTGGACCTTCCCCTATCAACACTGATTCGCACAGGCCTTGGAGTAAGGAGCCAAACCATCACAAAATTGTGCCATCAGTCCCAGCCCCCGTAACTGACCCAAAAGTATACCATGGTTGATGGTATCAAAAGTCGCTGAGAGAGTGAGGGTGATTGCACCACCCCATCCCACTCTTGTGAAAGATCATTAACAAGCGTGATTAATGCAATTATGATTTTGTAACTGGGCCTGAATCCTGACTGAAAGGGTCCAGATAATCTTCATTCTGAAGCTGCCAGGCTACCACCTTTTCCACCACCTCTTCCAAAAAGGGGAGATTGGAAACTGGACAAAAGTTTGATTTGCACTTAGCATGTATGAACACTATTCATAAACAACTGTTTGTGATTATGGTTATATGAAATGACACAGTTTTCATTGGTTCATGACCAGTGATTAAAGAAGCTATGGCCTACTGCAATCCTCTATTGGCAGATGTTCAATTTATTTAGTTTATTTTTTTATTTGGGATATTTATGTGGCCACCCAATTCAAATAATATTTTAAGCATCCTTTGAAATGATTGTTGTTGGAGAATAATAGCACTCATACTAAAAACAAAGTTTCAATGAGATTAATTATTTTCTACCATGGTACCATTTTTAAAGATCAAAGTTATGTCTATTCTAGCTGTGTAGATGATTAGCTATCACAGGATTTTCAGCACTGGAAATTGAAGAGCAAGGTAGGCTGGGAAATGCTGGAATAAAAATTTTAAACGTTTTAATTCCTCTTTCTCTTTTGCATACCATCTCTTATTATTAAGGAGGCTCCCCCAAACTATTCAGACAATCTAGGCATCTAAATTGGGGCTTGATAGAAAAAAAAGAGGATGAAATAATACTTTTCATGAATTTTATTACTTCCTTTACGTACCTATAAAGACTGATTGATTTTGGCTTGAGGTTCCTTCAAAATCACTACAGGACCACTTATTCCTAGTAAAATTAAAGTATCTGATACATTATTCATTATATTTATTATCAATACTCATTTTCAGAGTATTATTAGTATTATCAGAAAGTAAGAAAAACAGGGAAACACCCAGCCCTGGGAGTTTTTGAAAAGCTGGGCTTAGCATATTATTATCTCACCCTCATTAAAATCCTGATAAGTTTTGACCTCCATTTTTGTGTCAGATAAGTTTCAACGTTTGTTTTTAATGTTACTATATGGATAATACTGGAATTTAAATACAACTCTGATCCATGTAGCCATGAGAATTTTATAATATAGAATCATCCAATTTAAAAATACATTTTAAGTAAAATGTATATTTCACATTGTCATTGCTTTGAATCAATCAGTTTTAAGGAACCGCTTTTAAAATTTTTGCAGTTTTTTAAAAAGACATTTTAATGTGAATCAAGCAAGACAGTATTCTTAGTGGTTTACTCAATCTTAAATATTTATTTGGTTTATTATGGCCCAGGTTTCATAAGTGCTTCTGAATTTCCACAATGATAGTATATTTCATGTTTACTGGATGCATAGGAGTTGGTTACTATCACTCTGCTTTTGAGACATAACTTGGAAAATGGAACATTAATCCATATGATTTGGTCTTATTCTATTATTGTTGCATTTTAGACTTACATAAACAAAATGATTAATATGATTCTGGATCAAATATCATGTTAAAGATGTATGTTCTCTATGTTATTTGAACTATTGAGATACCAAGAATTATGCATTTTGGGAACAAAGGGCTGAATAAAACAGTTATTATACAGTGGTAGAAAAAGGCTATAAACATCTCTGTTAAGCAATTAATTGCTGATGTATGTAGTTTATCAACATTAAGATTATTAAGATTGTATTGGTTCTTTAATACTATGTACTGTATGCATCACTGCTTTTATTTTGTTATTATTTAATATAGTCAAATAAAAATTAAAAGAGCATAATATAGTCTGGCATCAAATCATTTTAAACAATAATAGAGCTTAGTGCAGTTTAATTTGATTTATTTTTTTAAAAAACCTTCGTATTGCAATATATTAAGCCAACTAAAGTGAATTTAAATGCTGGCTTAATCAATAAAATATTTTAATTTTTTATCAATTTTATTTAATATGTATTACAATGGTATAAGCAAACTATGCGGTTCAATGGTTCTAATAGCATCCACTAACTTGATTGCAACAGTATTAGAAATATACTTCATCTGATGGCTATCTGGGCCCAACTTTGGTAAGATTTATGAATTTGTGCTCCATACAGCTAAATTTGATGTTTTTCATTGTGGAGAACAGACAGGTTGGTGGGGGTAGTGAGCAATTTTATAAGTCTGTGGTAACAAAAAAGATACAGATCTGATAAGACTTTGAAGGCTATTCTTATTATGAAGTGGATGCTTATACTCCAATAAAGATGGCTCATTTTGAAGATGTTACCAGAGTCTGTGTCTATCTAGAATCCGCTATTAGTAGTTCAATATTTTAGGCAGAGTAATGAAATTCAAGAATAAGACTGTTTTTAAAATTGTTTTTAATGAAAAAAATACTGTGCGAATAGAACAACAATATAACAAAGACATTTTAGCTGATTCAAGGAAAACAAGTTTGTGGAGAAAAAGAAGGAAATGAAACATTTAAAATATTTATCTAAGATCGGCCATTTTTTTAGAAAGTTCACCAAAATATGGATGTAAGACTAAACCATTTTTTCATTAACAACCTAAACAAATTACCAAAAAGTAAATCCCAACTCGAATTTACTTTCAAGTCATGTGTGTAGGATTGAAATTCCAACGGACAATCATATAATAAAATTATTCACCTCATGTCTCTGTGTTACTTTTGTTGTTTTCTTACAAATAATTTCTAGATTCTTGATCCTAGCCTTATGTGTTTAGAAGTAAGGCTAATTTAATACTACTGAATTTATTTTAAAGTATGTATTCAGAATCATATACATTTCTATACAAATTCTGGTTTGGACTAATCCTCAGCCTATAATTCTGGAAGGATATGATGATGGCATAGTTTTTCTGTACCTGACAGACACATATGTATCATATTACATTTCTGTAGTTTCTGAAGTCTCAGAACAATAGATTTTTATAAAGTAAAACACAAACTTTCTTAAGTTTGTCATTTTACAGCAACATAAGTTTTAACAACACGATGAACAAAACTGGCAAAAATATTTTCTTCAGTGGCATTTTTTGCCTATTCCAATTATGATTGTAATGCTACTTTGTTATGAACAAATCAGAAAGAAAACAGTTCATAGATTGTGTTGACATACTTAATTGTCATGGTGGAATAGAGTCCTGGCAGTTTGGCTGGCATGGAAAGGTGGGGGAGAATTTTAAGATTTTTTTCTTTAAGTAGCTAATCTTTAGCCCTATTTGACTGTATGGGGAAGGAAGATGGAACAAAACTCCTGATAAACTTTGCTTTTGCAAATCTTATTAATTTACTTGCATAGAAATGTATAATAATTTTTTTTTATTATACTGTTGAAATAATTGTGTGCTTTTCCTGGTCTGAAAAATAGTTTCAGAGCACAAGTTGGATGACTGATCCCTATTCCTTCCAGTATTATAAGTCTGATTACTTTGTGGTATTGAAGATACTTTTACAAAAAAGAGAAATGGAAACAAACTGATCCAATGTGGTTTGAACATGCACTTTCTTGGAAACAGGCTGATTCTCACAACACGTTGAGCACTGCTTTTAATTAGAGTGTGGTCACAACCATATGTTGTTTCAAACATATAGTGACTTTCGTATGTAGCATGAGTGTTAATAGAGATGACATCCTGTATAAAATTACAACTAAAAGAATACTTATGCTATACACAGAAAGGGTAACAATTTCAATTTCTTTCTAAAAAATGTATAGTAGTTCATTTTGTTACATTTTGAATTTGATGTCAAATATTAAATCCTCAAGCCTTCATTTGGGAATAATGCCTAACTAGATTTTAAACCAAAAATGCCATTAAAATCAACAGGATTTATTTTTAAGAAGTTTAATACCATTGTACAACATAGATCTTTCCCTTTATTGTTTAACAATGTACATGTTACTTTGTCAATTTATACTGAAATTCTAAATTGAAATATTATTTAATATCTTGGAGGTTACTGCCAAATAATTTGTTTATAATTTTTTTTAGCTGTAGCTTGACAAAGAAAGTGATTTAGGTACTATGCTGCTAACTTTTAAATATTCTTCCATATTTGAGTACCTTTTTACCTCTCTTGCTAGGTTTTTTCCCAGTTTTCTTAGTTCAAATTTAGAAGACAGCATTGCTACAGCCTGCCCCATTTTAACATTCTTCCTGCCATACATCTTAGTGTAATGTATCCTCCAACAGAGATGACTCATACCAGTTTCTAATGCACTTAAACCTTCTTAAAACTGAAAGAAATATCTTTAGAACAGAAACCTGATCCATTTGCATATATAATAGGGACTGATAAGCCTCTAACTATGCTACTTGAAATAAAATATCCAATATCCATATTTAGCTAGTGGCTGGAAAGCATTACATTAAATATAGATGCTTGTATAGTCTGCAAGTTTAAGTGTTCCAACTCTTTAGAAGGAATCTTTGAGACAGAGAAAGAAAAAAAATCCATTTACCCAGCAGACTCAAGATTTGCATTTTTTATTGGCCCAGATATGTTGATTCAGGTTATGATGATCCCTGTCTCTTTTGATACTGTATTCTAAGCTTCTCCAGCTGTTCTACACATTGTGTCTGGGTCAACTTCAGTGTCCGGTTCTCTTCTGTCAGATCTGCATACTCCTTCGTTAACTGTGCAGCATCCCTGTTCTCTTTTTCAGCTTCATCTAGCCTAGTGATCAACTCTTTTCTGAAAAAGAAAACAAAAATTAAGCGTCTTTTATTTTCCAAGGTTATATTAAAGGTGAACACAGATATCTTGGCTTGGATCCAAAGATCCCATGAATAAAAAAAGAAAAAGCAGAATTGCTTTCTGAAAACATCAGTTAATGGGAAATATATGATTTTTTCCCCTGGGAAAACTCAAGTTGGTGTGTTCAATATAGCAATCAACATGCTCATCATGGTAACATTGTGTATAATTTCACTAACAGCTGTAGGTAAATCTGAATTAAAAGGAAGAAATAGTTGTCTTATAATGTATGTATGTATGTATGTATGTATGTATGTATGTATGTATGTATAGTATTTATATACATTCTTTGTATAACCTCTTGATTTTTTCCCTTTCAGATACCCCTGCTGCAGTTGTTATTAATGGAAAGCAACTATGGACAGGTCTGAAGGGTCTTTTAATCATTAGTTCTAGGTTCTATTTTTAAGTAACAACAGTGATAATATGGTAAGTATTGGTAACAAATTACTCATTTGAAACATAAGCGTGTAACTTAACATACAATATTATATATTATTATATGTTATATTATATATAACATATAATAATATATACAATACTAAAGGATAAAACTAAACATCTAATGCTGAGTTTACCCAAATACTGAGTAAAATACACACTGCCATTTAAAAAAAAATATTTTTCAGTGTTCCTGAGCATTTGGTTTGCTCTTTGAAAAATTGGGTTGTATCCATTGTTCAGGCAGTTATTTTTCAGTTTATGTCTATAGACCATAGTTTCCCACAATCAATAATTTTTTTCAGTTAAATACAGTACTTACAATAACTGTTTTCCTCCCTTGCAACTGTACACTTTCAATGAGGCTGTTTATCAGAAACAATAATATAGGAGCTGATTTTTTATTACCAGTGGCAACCATGAAAAAGAGAGGCAGAGGAGAGGCACTGAAGCCAGGCAATTCTGTGCTATGTCTCTCCCTTGCTTGCACACTTGCTCCTTGACACAGGAAACCACTGAGAAAATTTAAGTGTCATGACTTCTTTTTTGTGCTGTCCTGCAAATGGGTTCACCTGTTTTGTATACTTTCATATATGTGTGTGAATAAATGGAAGATACTGTGTGTATTTGGATTTGCGGTACTGTACTTGAGAAAGGAGGGAAGGAATCATGATGAACTACCTCCTACCAGCATCTGACTAGGATTGTCTGTTCAATGCAGCCTTTACTGCACAAGAATGCTTATTCCTATTATCAGGGAACAAGTTAGAAAGATAGAAAAACAAATTCACAGCTAAAAGGAGATTTTTAGTCATGTGAACCTAAAACAATATTTGAAGTCAACCTGTGTAAACGACCTCCAGAGTACTACTGGTTCCATCCAACAACCATGATGATTCCTTCTAATACTAGTAGGTTAAGTACATTTTATCACATATGTCTTACTGTTTTCGAATTTACTGCACTTTGAATCAGTTCTTATAGCACACAAATTCATATCTGGTTATCAAAAAGAAACATATTTTCATTAAGACTTTATTTCAGAAATCTCCTCTCCCATGGGTGAAAATTGGGAGACTACCACATTGAACATCATATTTTGTTTTAAATGGTTTCTTCTAGATTTTTATAACCGAAAACCATCCAACAGTCCTACACGTCATAGAATCAGGTTGAAGAAAGCTGGTTTCTCTATTAGTTAATTAAAGCCATGAAAACTTGCTCATTTGCAAAAGCAAATCCAAGTTATTGGATGTAACATTTCAATTTATTCTTAATGCTTTGAATTCTCTGGATTTCTAAAGTACTTTCAAAATTATTGCACTGTAAGTAAAATCAGACCAGACGCTGTCTTGACAGAGAAACATGAAACATTGGGAAAGTACATATCTTATGTTTATTGTTTATTTGTTTGTTTGTTTCATTTCTACAGCCATCAATCTCAACAAATGACACTTGCTACTTTCAATGCAAGTCACATATTCCACCTATTCACAGAGATAAATGCGTTTTTATTTCACCTTAGGTAAATCACTAAACCAGTTTATGACTCAGTGACAAACTGAGTATTTGTGAAATATGGGGGAAACAAACTTACTTTCTTTCTTCAAGCAGTGCAATTTCTTTTTTGACTTCATAGTATTCTTCTGCTATTTGGCAATGTTGTTTGAACACCTGCATAGATTCCTTTGAGTCATGGCAGGGAGGCAGGGGCTTTATGAATAAAGAAAAAAAAGGTATTTAAATATAAATAGAATTTAAATGGAGATGTCATTTGAACATAAAGAGGAGATGCTTTATTTGATATTACTCTTGTGAAAAGGTTTACATTGCCTCTTCTCCCTGGGAAAAAAAGATATATGATCTGGCTTTTTATTTAAGGAAAAAGTAATTAACTTTCATTCAGGATACCATTTTGTGCCTCATTTAACAAAACAGAATAAATATTAAATAAGAAGCAATGCAATAACCAAAACATAAGAAGAGAAAAACTGAATAAAATAATGCATTACTAGAATCACACTTGGCAGTATTGCCTAGAATTTTGATTTCAAAAGTAGTACTTAATAATTTAATATATCAAGTTAGTGAAGAATTGTGAGTAAAAGTTCACCATGTGGTTTTTTAAAAGAAATATGTACAGTATTTAATTTAAAAAGTGAGCACTCTTCTTTCATTGTATGTTGTTATTTAGAAATGGTCATATTAAGCATATAGATCCCAAATATTCTCTGGTGACATCCCGTTTTTTATTTTATTTATTTTTCACATTTTGAACTGCCCACCTGCCTCAAAAAGTGAGGACAAATCCATAATTTCTGTTTGCCCTATTGCCAGTATGGGCCTCTCATTGCTTCTGGAAGGCAGGAATAGATGGCATCCATCCAGAGTCATTGAGATTCAGATGGCAACAAGTTTAATACATAATAATAAATTATAGTTTGTTGCATAGTCAGCCAGATGTTCAGGTTGGATTTGGCATTTTTATCCACCTATCAAGTTCTTCCCAAGGACCTGGGATATACAGAAAGCAACTGATGGTGTTAAAGAAGATTTTGTCCATGCTGATGGTGTTCAAGTGATGTTTTGGGATTGTATCAAAGGTGCCTTTTACTTTTCATACTACCTTTGCTTTCTTTTGCCACAGTTTATCTACTTCTTTTTGCAGGTCTTTGTATTTCCTCCAGTCTTGTCTTCTATTCTGCTACTCCAGATACTGCTACTGTATGTTCACTATCCAAACTTTTTTGTCTTTCTTACTGACAATTGTTAAGTCTAGGACTTATGTGGCAGGTGCTTGTCCATTTGAATTTTAAAGTCCCAGAACAATTTAACTTCTTCATGATATTCCAATGCACCATTGTTGCTACTTTATCATGCCGTTGTTTGTAGTCAGTCTGTACAATCTTCTTGCAAGATCTGACTTTGTGAACTCTTGCTTCTTCAGCTTCTTTGTAGAGGCAGTACTTGTTGTCTATTACTGTCTTCTCGATTCTGGTTTTGTACGCATTTGTTCTTAAGTCTTGGTCTTGTGCAGTCAGAATTAGCTCCTCTGTCTCTTTCTTCAATTTTCTGGCTCTTAGCCATTGCCACGTCTCATTATGAGATTTACCTCCAATCTGTGGCACTGTAGTTACAAGCAGTCTTCAATTAACAACATTTGTGTTGTAACTGTTTGGAGTTACGACACTGAAAAAATGACCTGTTGTTTTTCACACTTATTTATTATTAATTTTTTATTTTATCATATTTGTATACCGCCCTACTCCTGGAGGACTCAGGGCGGTTAACAGCCAAGATAAAAATACAAAAAACATACAAAAGTTGAAAGCTATTAAAAATAGATTAAATAATTTGGGCTCAAGAAACAAATTTAAAACATTCAATTTATATAAAACATTTAAAACCCAATTTAAAAGGGAGAGTTAGGCCAGGCCAGCCTGTTGGAATAAAAACGTTTTTAGGACGCGGCAAAAGGTGCGTAAGTTTTGGATCCTCTGTATCTCCGAGGGGGAGCTCGTTCCAGATGGCAGGTGCCCCCACAGAGAAGGCTCTCCCCCTGGGGGCCGCCAGTCAACATTGTTTGGCCGACGGCACCCTGAGGAGCCCCTCTCTGTGGGAGCAAACTGGTCGGTGAGAGGCTACTGGTGGCAGAAGGCGGTCTCGTAAGTACCCTGGTCCTGAGCCATGGAGTGCTCTAAAGGTGGTAACCAAAACCTTGAAGCGCACCTGGAAGACCACTGGGAGCCAGTGCAGCTCGCGCAGGAGGGGAGTCACATGGGAGCGCCACATCGCTCCCATCACCATTCATCATCATTCTGGATCAGTTGGAGCCTCCGGGTACTCCTCAAGGGGAGCCCCATGTAGAGAGCATTGCAATAGTCCAGGCGTGAGGTGACAAGGGCGTGAGTGACCGTGTGTAACGAGTCCCGATCCGGAAAGGGACACAACTGGCGAATCAGGCGAACCTGATAAAAAGTCCTCCCGGCCACGGCCGTCATATGCTCTTCTAAAGACAGCCGTGAGTCCAGGAGGATGCCCAAGTTGCGAACCCCATCCGTGGGGGCCAACGACTCGCCCCCAATAGTCAGTGATGGCGCCAACTGACTATATCGGGACGTTGGAAACCACAGCCACTCAGTCTTGGATGGGTTGAGCCTGAGTCTGTTCCTCCCCATCCAGATCTGTACGGCCTCCAGGCACCAGGACATCACTTCAAGGACATCATTGGGGTGGTCTGGGGTGGAGATGTACAGCTGGGTGTCATCAGCGATGGTACTTCACCCCAAAACCATGGATGATCTCACCCAGCGGCTTCACATAAATGTTGAACAGAAGGGGCAAGAGGACCGATCCTTGTGGCACCCCACATACAAGGGGCCTCGGGGTCGACCTCTGTCCCCCTGTCAACACAGACTGCGACCGGTCGGAGAGAAAGGAGGAGAACACCGTAAAACGGTGCCCCCCACCCCCAACCCTTCCAACTGGTGCAGCATGATACCATGGTTGATGGTATCAAAAGCCGCTGAGAGTTCTAATAGGACCAGGACAGAGGAGCAACCCCTGTCCCGAGCCCTCCAGAGATTATCAACCAATGCGACCAATGCCGTCTCCATGCTGTACCCGGGCCTAAAGCCCGACTGGAACGGGTCTAGATAGGTCGATTCATCCAGGTACTGAGGCAGCTGTCGCGCAACCACACTCTCAACAACCTTCGCAACAAAGCGAAGGTTGGAGACAGGACGGTAATTTGCTAACACAGCCGGGTCCAGGGAGGGCTTCTTGAGGAGGGGCCTCACCACTGCTTCTTTCTTATGACCATTGTACATTCATTCCCATGCTCATGTGATCAAAATTTGGATACTTGGCAACTGGTATGTATTTATGACAGTTGCAGTGTCACAGGTTCATGCAATCACCGTCTGCAACCTTCTGGGACAAAAAAAGTCAATGGGGAAGCCGAATTCATGTAGCAACTTATTACCAATTTAACAATTGCAGTAATTCACTTAACAACTGTGGTAAGAACAGTCATAAAATGGGATAAATCTCACTTAACAGTGGTCTTGCTTAGCAACAGAAATTTTGGGGTCAACTGTGGTCATAAGTTGAGGACTACCACTACCTGTAGGATGGTCCAACAAGGGTAATAAAACAAAATAACAATGAGAGGACTGTATTAGGCTCAAGCAAGAGAATGCAGGAAGAGGCAGTGAGGGATTCCTCTGTGCAAAGATGAAAAGTACAGAAAGAAGAAAACAGCATCCCAAAGGATAAAGGAGGCAGTATTTGACTAAGGCACCAAGGGAATAGTCTTGAGGCATAGATGGAATTGCTACTACAAACAACTGTCAGATGAAAGCAACCTGAGCCCAGGGCAGAACTCGTATAAGACTCTCTTCTAGATCTCACAAAGGTAAAGGGAGAGAGGTGGAGTGCATTAAGATGCGGATTAGGTGCATTAAATGCATTCTGAAAAAGCTTGATGAACAATTCCAAGCACATTCAGACTTGCAAGATTCTGAAAGACTTGAGGTATAATAAATTGATAGGATGAGGGGTATCTAATCTAATATCTAATACAGCAATATTGTTTCCTACCTCAACAATTTAATATTCTTGGCAAGCACCTGTTTTATCACTTTAATAAGTCATTGGCCACATCTTCTAAATTCTAAAGTGTGGTACCATAATGCCTGCTATCTTTCAGTTTTTTATCATCCCATTTCTTTTTTGTTCCCTTTTGTCATGAAAAAGCTCAAGCCAATATACAAATTATTTCTGCCTCTAATTTTATCTACACAACAATCCAATGAGATGGTTAGCATTAAAATACATGATTAGCTCCAAATTACCCAGAAAACTCTTTTTGAGTGGGAGCTTGAGATTGCATTCTGAATCCAACACTCTTGTCCCTATGCTACACAACTCTGAGTGCTCTGTCTATCGTCAAACAGAACTTCTAGTCTTGTGCTAATTTAAATTACATTTAATCAATAATAAATAAATATCAGCTAGAGGCACATAGTGTAATTATTGCTACTAAAAATGAACCTTTAATCTTCTGAATATGCCAGACAGAAATGCTATACATCCTGCTAGAGTGTCAGGAAGGCAACAGCTCTTCTCATCACAAATGTGTCCTGTGTATGTCAACAGTATCTTGGAAAGGTTCATTGATTTAGATTAATAACATATTTTACATTCCAATAACAGAATACTTGGGGATGTGATAGAATGATAACATTCATTGGAGTAATTTGAAGCCATCATTCTGAGGATCCATTGTAGGCTTATTATTAATAATAAAAATAGTGCCTTAAGTTTTTAAATCTTTTGTACAAAAATTACCTACATGCAGACAATTGCTGAGTATTGTGGGTTTTTCTATTATGTAGTCATACTACATAATAAAGATAAAGGCATTTGGAAGAGATTCACATTGCTGAAATAAATTCTAGTTTTCATACCTACTGGATAGGATCCACAATAATATTCTGTTGGAAGAGGGCAGTTTTAGTAGGAAGTTCCATAGTAAGCATTAAAATGCATGCTACATAACGATAAGCATACACAATCCAAGAGTGTTTCAGCTTTACTGAACCTTAATGTAACGTAATTGGTGTGGAATGGAAGATGTTGTTAACATAAGAATGCATTGTTTTAGTTTTCTTTCATTAAATCTTCTGTGTCTGTGTTCTGTGTTTTGTGATAGGCTTAAATCATGACCTGGGGCAAGAGAAGGCACCATCATGGAGCCTGAGATAAAGCTACTTGGTGAAGAAGTGCTCTATGTTTTATAAAGCAAAGTCAATTATGTGATTTCTAATTTATAAAATACATTATATGATTTAGGATATTATGATGAGAGTGCTTTCCTCCATAGTGTGTTGCTGGTATTTGCAAATATACAAATACAGTAGTTCTGTCCTAATTCTGAAGGCTATACTTTGCTGTTAGGGAGTTATGAATAGAAGATAGTTTAGATTCTCATATTAGATTCTCATGGTAGTTATGGGAAAAAGGGGAAGTGCAGATACAGAGTTGTCTAAAGGAGGAAGTTTTAAAACCCAGAGAATGACAGATTAAGATTAAAAAAGAGCATTCTGGGGGGGAAAGCAGGAGCTTTCTTATGGACATGATTGTAGGCAGCTAAAGGTTTAATAGTGGTTAAAACTGACTTGTTCTGATAGATGTGGAACATTATATCTTAATCCAAGAAAAATATCTAGTGATCCTAAAGTAGATGCATCATATTTTTTGTACTGCTGAAGGCTTATCTGTTCTTGAGTGGACTGAAGTTCATGAAATATTTGAGGGGGAGACTCAGAGGAAGATTCATGAAGAAAACTACCATGGGACCTAACATGCCAATTCAGACAGTAAGCCTGTTATGGGTGTGTCACAAGACAAACCAAAGAAAGATCAAAGATTTATTTATAGGAGAGTCATCACTAGATCAGGTCAGATGCTGAGAGACAACAGTTCTGTAAGTTTTTTTCTTAAATCCAAATATTATTCTTAAATCTAGATATGAATAGTTTTACAATTTAATATCACAAAATAGTATCAGGCAGGAGAGGGATTTGCTTGCAAAAGAATGCAAAACAGTCAAGGCAGAAAAGTGAAATGATTTGACTGTTCTAATTGAAGTGTAGCTGAACTTGCTTCTTGGGGTCTTTTATGTGAATAAAAAAGGGGGAAACTGCTCTGGGAACCTGAAGTTTTTAATCAGAAACCTCAAAGATTTGTACACATCCATAACAGGCATCATTTCATAAATTCATTCAGATGATATATTTTTGTTTCATTTGGCTGGCCATCTATATTTTGACACAAATTAATGGATGGGTTATTTTTACCTATAACTATGTAAAACACACTTCTATAATGATTAAATTAACTTCTTACCATACTACATTTTGAGTCAAGAGTAAGGACTTGTTTAATTTCATCTGTGGTCCTGTTAATCAGCACTAGCATTCCTCTGTTATAAGAAAGAAACTATTTCTATCTCCGCACCCTTGTTTTAGATCCCTCTATTTGTGGAGGAAAATGCTTAGAGTCCCTATGTAGGGAGTGGCACAGAATATTTATATTCAGATTGACCCTTTTAAAATGGTACAATATTATTCGCTAACCTTTAGCATGTTATTTTAGTAAGTTTCAATAAAAGAACAGCTAACAATTTTGACTAATAATTGGCCTGGGACAACAAATACAGATGATAACATCTGATGTCTGTTTATAATTCTCTTTGATGCAAGTTCAGTCTTTGAATTTAAACATTAATTGTTATTGTTTCCATAACATTTATCAGAATATGAAAGTATCTTACCAAAGTCTCTGCTTTTTACAATAACTCTAGGGAGCTGATCAATGTTCTTCTAATCATTTAATGGATTATATGAAATGTCTCAGTGTGAAGTTTTGCTTGGGAAATTGTACCGAGACTGCTTTGTCTTGATGAATAATGACCTATAATTTAAAATTATCAGATCATAAGAGTAAGATCCTGCTAGTGCTTTTAAACTTCTCAGTAACTTCAAGTAGCATCAAACATGATCTCCTTTTTTGGCTGTCCTAGATGCTTTGGTGTCGGAGACACTGTTTTGCAGTAGAATTAGATGTTCCTGTTGGCACATGCATAGACTCTAGTGAATGAACTATGGTGGTGAAGAGTTTTCTTTTATCTTCTATACTGTTTAACCTTACTTCCAGTTGCCCACTGGACACGATTTAAAGGGGTGGAATTGACTTTTTTAAAAAAATAATGTTATGTGTCAGCTAGATTTGATGGCAGACTAAATTAATAAATGGCATAAGGCTCAATAATCTTTGGGACTGACTTTCACACTGTGAATCTTCATGGTTAGTTTACATCAGCAAGAACGACTTTTTGAAGATGACCCCAGTTCCAACTCCGGTACACAGGAAAGAATTTTTCATCAGGCATGAAATGAATACTTCCTAAAGAGATACATGTGTCAAAAGCACTGCTTTTGTGAAGTTTTAGTAATTATATTTTCATGTTTTACTTTAATTTTGCATTTGGCATCAATTTCATTGTAATACTTTATGGTTTTCATTTTTCAATTTTTATAGCCACTTTAAATAAATAGAATTTCCTCCCAAACTCAGCACTGTTTCTTCACTCTACAGATTTTGCAACTCCAGAAAATGAAAAGAAATAATTGCTCTTCTTCCTATTTTTATTTTTTTACAACACATTCTAGTTAGTAATTTTGATTTTGATCAAACCATCCTGAAGTATTTTTTCCCACTGTTGATGTAAGTTTGGATATTTTGATTGACCCATCCCAAAACCCTCACCTGATGCCACCCACACCTGACCTATCACAAGACCCATCCTCCACCTGATGTGACCCTCCCATTACAAGACCTACTATTACATGAAGCCTTTATAAGCAGAAAAACTCCAACACTGGCATTCTCTAAATTCTGCTGGAGATGTTACCTAGCCTGATAAAAAAAAAACGTTTGGAACCCCCAGCCTCACTTTGATTGTATAGAGTGAATGAAAGAGGATCACATTACATAACTGTATGAAAGAATAGGGATCAGGAAAGTTATGATAGACTGACAATATCCTTAAAAAGAGAAACACAGAGAGCTACACATACAGCAGTGTGTAGCAGTGTGGTGGATGTATTTGATAGAAAAAAAAGGATGATTTGCATGCATAGAAAGATAGGAATATGGTCTATGGTGTTAGTAAAATTACATTTTGTTAGAAATAAAAATTTAACTTTATAGGCCATTTGTAGGGCACAGATGTCTATTAAAACAAAGCTGATCAAATTTGAATTTACACAAGGTACATACATTTCTATAAAATGTATGAACATTGTACATCGTCCTTTGGAAATAATGGACTTTGTTCATTATTTGGGAGGGAAAGTGTGAACTCAAATTCAGAATACTGAATTTGCAGCTTACCAAATTGGGACATGGTACATGAAATCAAGATTCTACTGCACTGTCTTTTCTTTTCTTCATATCATTCCTTTAATTTCTTTTGCTTATTTTCTTACTCTTCTTCCCTACTTTGCATAACACTGCTTACCATGAAAAGATGTGGAAAATAAGTTATCACTAAGACTATATTCATAGTATATTTGAAACAGAATTAACATGACAAAAATATAAAACAAAAGTTTTCAGTTCTCAGAAAATAGAGTTGAAGCAAAGCAACATCTATGCTATCAACTACAATAACCTTAAAAAATATTAAGAAATGTAAATCTGACTTTTGGAAGTGGATCCTCCAATTAGTTATTAGTTATTTACAAGCAAATTAGAGTCTAGTATTCCAAAACAAATTATCAATTTTCATTTCAAAATATTTATTTGAATTGTACAATAATTATAAATTCTATAAATTAATATTCTATTTTAAATTTTGAACTATTTTAAATTTAGCACCTTTTTTCACTCATACTCATTTTCTTGGCTCAAAATATAACTCTTTAAGTCTCAACTGCTTAAGACATGAACTCAAGCCAATATGCAGGTATTGGTTTACATGTGCAGGTAAACAAATGCATTGTATTATGTCATTAACATCCATTAACATCCATTCACATCTATATGGTTAAACAGTGTTCCAGAAAAGACCATCAAAATGGAGTTTGAAACCCAGTAATTTGGATTATTCTACTGCTACAGGCCAAGAAAAAGAAAGTGAAACTAACAGAAGCATTCAGATAAATTTTTACAAAATGCAGAGTTATCTGGATGAATTTTATAAATAGTGAATTCATTACTGAAGAGTTGGCAACTAAGGTCCTTAAAAAGATTTAATTATTCTGAGAAAAATCTTTCTGGACCCAAAAGATTATAATAGATGTCCATGGGTAAATGCCATCTTTTGGGGATGATGATTACAAACAGAGCTGTAACCTAACTATAGCAATTCTGTTAGCATATTGCTTGTCTAAAGATCTGTCTCAAAGCTTTTTTAATTAGTATTATTTAAGGACAGAATTGGCTTGGATCATCCCAAGGACTATTCTAAATATCTATTGGGTAAGGTCACTTGGATCTGCTCAGAGGTAGATTTTGGCTGGGCAGCCTAGAGAATGAAGCTGCTGGGTGAGATCATCTATCAGCGGATGGGGGGGGGGATATTACAAGCATGCTGTTAATACCCAGGTGTATATCTCTGTACTGGATTGTACAAATGATTCAGTAAAAGTCCTTACCAGTGCTAGAAGTGATGAGGGCATAGATAGGGATGAATATTTCAACCCAAGCAGAACCAAATGTCTCCAGGTTTCAGAGTGCCATGTTCTGGAGCTGTTTTATCAATAACTCCAGATAGAGTAGCATTCCTCAGAGTGGTTGCTCAAGCTGGGAGTCCTCATGGATTTTCAAGTCCTGCTCAAGGAGCAGGTGATGTAATCGTTAAGAGGGTCTTTGTGCAAATCCATCTTGTGTAACAGTTGTGCCCATTCCTGTATTCAGAGGCTTTGCTCAGAGTCACTCATACAGTACTTTAGTCACTTCCCATTTAGATTACTGTAATGGTCTCTATATGGGTCTGCCCTTGGAAAGCCTTTGGGAACTTCAACTGATTAAGAATGTGGGGGCTTTAAGTATGGGTCATTAGCACAGCTCAATATATATGAATTTTGGGCTGTGAGTTATTTGTAAGTTCCCTCAGCTTTTGTATTTATTATATTTGTTTGTATACTTTTATATTGGTTTTGTATTGTTAGCCATCCAGAGTTATTTGCTTAAGTTGGGCAGTTATTTAAATTTTCTAAATAACTTGAGAAGTGAGATAGAGAAAATGACACTTTGATTCCCCGCCCCTGCCCCCCCCATTTTGCTTTTGATAGTATTGTTTGCACACAATTATGGAACTCGTCAGCTCGTCACTCGTCAGCCAATTTCTAGAAGGTAACAATGGATTTCTAATTTAGGATACCTGAAGGAACTATTTTTTATGTTTCATATTTATATGAAGCTACTAGCTTCATAGAAAGTTTAGGCTAAAATATTACCATAGCTTAATGATAAGCAGTTAAAGAATATACATTAAGAGAACTAGTGCATGATCAGCAATGAGTTCATCTATGAACTAGGTGCTGAAGAAAAATTCATGGCTCTTTATTTCTTTTTCTTAAAAAAAAAAAAAAAACACTGCAGATAAGGGATTCTCAAACCCTGCATAGAGATAGCTTGGCTCTGCTGATTCATGGTGATAACCTAACTGCTGTAATGCAGTCCATGTGATGTCACCCTTGAGATTGCTCCAGAAGCTAGAGCTAGTTCGTTACATGTACTAAAATATCTTCACTGGCTGCCAATTCACTACTGAACCAGACTCAAATAAATGGTAATTTAAATACATCATCCACCAAGATACCTACAATCTCTGGAGGGATGCATGCTTTTCATACTATAGATTACTGATTGTCGCTTGTCTACAACATAGCAATAGGCCATATCTGTGATGGCTCTGTTCAATGAAAAACAATAATGGCTGTGAGGGAGACACTAGCCAATTCAAGTAGGCTAAAGCTACAGATCACTGCCATATTGTCAAGCCCATGATTGGATCAGCTGTAATACACGACTGTGGAGTTGGAGTCAATATCTTGTGGAATAGATCTGGATACTTGAAAAAGTATCTTGAAAAAGTGAAGTAATTGAAGAACAGCACAGATGACAAGATGATACCAGTAAGAGCTCCCAATAATGACGCATAAGAGTAGAGAAATGATGACTTCCAGAAGTCAGAAGCAACAGTCTAAAATAGGCCTGATTCCCAATGTTCAGGGATAACTGCTTCATAAAGTATTTCATTAATTTGATTAATTTTCAGTTCAAATTAATGATCTTTCTCCCAGTATTTACAAAAGGACTAAATACATACTTCTGATTTGAACACTATGTTCAGCTTGTCTTACATGTTTAGTCTTTCATGAATGTTTCTATTGTTATCCACCATGTAAATCCTGTTTCCAAAACTAGAAAACTTTTTTATTCCTAACTTAAGCAGCTCTTATCTCCCCCCCCTTTCTATAAAGAGAAAGGCAGCCCATCTGTCTAACAAATCTGTCATTTCCCTCTTTCCATGCTTCTCATTCCCGCAATGTCATTTTTAGTCAACCAGTTGTATGGATTCAGTTTATAGAATTTTAATAGCTCAAGTTGTCTCCACCAATGTTACATCTCATATCTTCAGAGTTATCCATTTAGTATAATTCACCCTCTCTTATGATCAGAACTATAATTGAGTTAGAAGATGTATACTCTTGGATCAGATTCCCATCTGTGACAGAACGAACTTCAAAAAAACCAAGAGTATACATAGAAGTAATTCCTAAAGCATTAAACAAAAATTACTCCTAAGCATATAACCTTTTAGCTTTATCCTTCTAATTTAATCTGTTTTTCATATGAATACATACTGCTCTATTTCCAGGATAACAAGTAGCAGATGATTCTGAAGTTAACCTGGTATAAACCAGTGAATAATTCAGTGTACTCTGTCAAAATTGGACTACAGTTATGTTAGCAGCACCTTTGTCCAGAGGTAGGTCTCACATACTCATGTAACAACTGGTTCAGCCAGAACCAAAAGTGTGAGAGCGCGCAGCATCATAAAACTGGCGATTATATAGGATGTCATAGCACCAGGGCGGGTGGGCAGACTGCTGGTTGGAACTACTGGTTCGCCTGAACTGGTCTGAACCGGCAGCAGGCCATGGTTGCCTTTGTCCCTACTTATTCTTTTTCTTCATTGCAAAACTGTCACATAGCAAAACATGAAAAATTATACAAGAATGTGATCTTGTTTATCTCTGAATTAACAACAAAATAATTATATTCAAGACTTCAGATATGATTATGTACACTGTTCTTTGGCAAAACTGTCTACAGTGTGAGACAAAAAAGATGCCACACATGAAGCAGGCCATGAAAATTTTAATATTTAGTAAGAAATCTGTTTCTAGAGGTTTATACCACATTTGACCATATAAGAGATAGACAGTTAAATTGGAGAAAAAAACCAGACATGTAGAGTAATTTAGAACATCCTTTTATTCTAATCCAAAATAAACACATTAGGAAACAATGAAATATATAATGAATATGAAATACTAGTTCCTACATAAAATATACATCAGACTGGTTTGTATATATAATGGTCCTGCATATCATGCACACCTAGAGAAGGCCAGATAAAGTACTGCAGTCATCAGAACAGCCTTCTTCAAATAATGCTGGTTGGGATTAAGAGTTGGAATCCATTGCGTTTGGAAGATAGCAGTTTAAGAATAGAAAGACAATTACAACCAAAATAGTTAACTAAGAGGAGATGAACAAGAGAATTATTCTTATTAATTATGCTACCTACTTAGCACCTAAAGAAAAGCAATAATAAACAAAGTGTAATAAGAACAAGCATTAAGAAGGAAAAAAAAACCAATCGAATGCAAAACTAGACCAGAAAGGAGATGATACTATCCTATTTAAGGAGAAAGTTGTTGGAAAATGGGAAAATTGATCATAGAATTAGACAAAATTCATATTAGTGAAAACCATATGATAAATGCTTCTTAAACACCACTTAATCCATGCCAAAACACAGAACAAGCGAAGATTGTTATAACAGTTTAGAAGCAATCTCATATATTCCTTAATTATTATTCTTCCAAAATATTGTGAATGAAGGGCACTGATATGATTATTATGTAAATATTTACAGAACTTTATATCAAACCCTCCTTTAGCCTTTTCTCTCTTGACACTTCTCATTATATGAATGAGAAGAAATGTCTAAATCAGTTTTGACATGTCATGATTACCAAAACAACTATTTTTGTTTTTGCTTTAGGTTAATTCTAGCAGTCTTTATTTAACTTTGGCTTGGCAAAACAGATGTATTTAACCATTGTGACATATAAATTTTTGTTTACTGCTTACTGTTATGTCTAAATCAGGCAACGATAGATTATTGAATTAGCTATTCTTAAAACAAATCCTAGTTTAGAGCAAGATGCGAACCTATGCAGATGAAAAAGAATGAGCTAAGGTAATTGCATACAAGAGTTGGAGACAAAAGTAACCATGAACTAAAAAAAAAAAAAAAAAAAAGAGCAAAGAAAGCAAAGAAACAAAAAGTATCAGGGCCTTACTGACAACTTAATGAGAAGCTTGCCTGTTGAAACTTACATTGCTACTTAAGGGTTGCCTGATAGAAGGGTGCAACTGATGTGGATGCCTGCTTGGGAGGCTCATTTTGTTGAGATCTTTGGTGATATAGTAGATGGTGGGTGGCTGCGTATGATGGTTTTGGCTGGTTTGATGGATGGCCAACATTGTACCAGTTAGCTGGGCCAGCAGAGGAACTAGAGTATGCTAATGATACCCAGGTATGTGTCTCTACCCGGGCCATGTAGGTGATACTGTTGCAGTGCTATCCAAGCACAGTTTAAGCCTAGCAACACAGAGTGGCTTTGGGTTTTTGGCTCTCCTAGGTCTGGTGACTTGTTACCTTTGCTGTTGAATGGGGCTGTACTCTCCTGCACTGAATTGGTGTGCAATTAGGGTATATCTGTATTCATGGCACCTGCTTGATGAGCCATAGCTAGGTGGGCATTTGTGGAAATTCATTTTGTGGGACAATTGCACTCTTTTCTGGAACAGTCAGTCTTGTACCCACACCTTAATTATTTCCTGATTGCCATGTGCTTTACATGGAGCAAAGGGGTAGTGCATCCTAAGAGGATGATTAAGGCACAAGGTTTTTGTTTTGTTATTTTACTACAGGTAGTCCTCAATTTATAACAGTTAATTTAGTGACTGAAATTACAATAGCACTGAAAAAAGTGACTTATGACTGTTTTTTACACTTACAACCAGTGGTGGGTTCCGTCCGGTTCCGCTGAGCCGGTAGCGGTGACGATATGATGTCACAGAACCGGTTCTGCCCCTCGCGCATTATTTTTACCTTTTATTTGGCCCCACCCCCAGTCTATTGCTGCCTCCTGAGTCCCAGCTGATTGGCTAGAGGGAAAAAAACTGTTTAAACTCTTGCCGCCGGGCTTCAAAGGGCAGTCCTACAGCTGATTAGTGTTAAAAGAAAACAAATGAGTAGACCGGTGCCTGCAAAAATAAATGGGTAGATCGGTGCCTGCAAAAATAAATGAGTAGACCGGTGCCTGCAAAAATAAATGGGTAGACCAGTGCCTGCAAAAATAAGTGAGTAGACCGGTGCCTGCAAAAATAAATGGGTACACCAGTGCCTCCAAAAACAAATGAGTAGACCAGTACAGCTCTGCAAGCAGTTAAAAGCCTGGTAGACCAGTACCTCTGCTAAATCCTAAACAATTGTCATTGCCACGCCCACAAAATAAGCCACATCCACAGAACCGGTAGTAAAAAAATTTAGAACCCACCCCTGGTACAAACCCTTTTGCCACAAATTATGTTTATATTGTTAGTCAGAATGTCTTGAACATTTTGAATTATAACTGCAGTTAAAAACCTGTTTCTTTACTGTTCATTTCTTCAAAATCTTTGTCTTTCTTTTTCTCACCTGCCAACACATGACATGCACAACCCAAACCGACCTCTCTCAATGATGTCACATAATTGTCTAATGGCGCTACACAACTTGAACTAAGAGATTCTAATATCCCTTCTTATATGTCCTCCCTTTCTTCTTGGACTGAATTGTGTATTGCAATTTTCCCCCCTTTTAACACTGTGGCACCAGAAGCTTTTAGAATTTATTTATTTATTTACCTCTGGAAGAGCTCATAATTGTTCTAAGTAAAGTTCCTTTATCCTTTGCCCTGGAACAGGGGTAGCAAACTCGCAACCTATGGGCCAGATGTGTCACGTGCTGGCCATGCCCCCCCCATTTTAGCAAAGGGGAAAAAGTTGTGATATGTCATGTGACGAAAACATAACGCCACGAGTTTGACACCCCTGCCCCAGAAGAATATAAGGTATTGTCTCTTAAATTTTCTTCCTTACATCTTACCTATTATAAATCCTATTAAGTTATCTTGCAGACCAGATTATTTTTAGACATTCTCCATAATGACTATTCTGTACCAAACACTATCTGAGAACATCTTAATATGTTAATTGCATGTACATTTGGATTCCCATTAACAATAGTATATTATTGATAATTTTCAAAAATATGTTCCATATTATAGCTTTGAATATTAAAAAAAACCAAAACAGAGGCACCTGAAGCTGCTGTTCTAGATCTGGAAAAGCCAAAGGAAAGGCATTCTCTGGGGGTGAATCATCTGAAATAAAAACATAAAGATTATGAACTCATGATATAAAGATTAGAGTTTGCTTATCTTTGTATCCTTATATGTAGAGAAATAACATTTTGATTGACATTTTATCACATTTTATAGATTGTCTCCATATCTATACAATATATGTGTATTTTTTAAAATAAAGATATGTACGAGTGTCTATCCAATATAATTGATCACTGAAAGTATCATCCTTGGATTTTTTTACAGGCAGTTATATCCTGAATCTCATATTGGATTCCGCTGTGACATGTATTGGAAGAATGGTTAGGTACTTCTCCCTTCTCTCTTGTAATTGATATTGCTTTTTAATCAAACTTTCTGTTCCAATTACACAATTACCAATCCACTAAAGATGGGGAGAAGAGTGATGTGAACCAAGCTCCCCTGTGATGTTGCACCTTAGTGGAAAGAGGTTGCCTTTACTGATTCTTTGTAAATGGAAAAGACAGTTGCTGAGGTACTAGAAACAATCATTCCATATTTGAGGATTCATCAAGTCTATCTCCCGTCACAGGAAACCATTGTTGTAACCCCCTTGGTGCTAATGTATTTTACAATACTACTCTTAACATTTCTTTAGTCCCCAAATGCTAAACACTACAGACTATAATGCCAAACATTGCTGCCAGAGGATCAGAAGCCAAGGAGCAGTCTGTAATCCTAAATATGGTCAGAGATGGAAGCAATGATCAGAGACCAAGAAGTATCAGTAACACAAGATCAAAGGCTTGGAAAACAGGGAGTGGAAGAAGGAACAGAGATACAGTGCTTCTGCAATGACCTTAGGTCAGCATTAGTACATAACTAACAGAACTCTTAAAGAGTAATGGAGCCATAGCCATTCTGAATACTTCTTGGGGTTTTAACTGGCTTACATTTTTTGTCTCGAGCAACTGGTGATGGTGGCTGTTAGCTGGTTCTAGTTGAAACCTGATTGACTCACCCTCTGCTTCTGTGTTCATCTGTTCTAAAAGAATGGTTTAAATAACCCACAATTGTGTTCACAACATGCAAAACTGAATGCAAACAATTATTTGTAAACAAATATTAGCCTGTTGGGTAAAACAGAAAATTCTATTTATATATTTTGTAAAGTATATTTTAAGAGAGAGTATCAAGAGAAGTAGCAGCCATGTAAAAAAAAGACCACTGGGACATGACGTTTGACCAAGGTGATGACTTCTTGGTCCCTGACTCTGACCCTAAGGGGTTCCTAAAACGCTAAGGTCTTTGCTTGCCATGCATTAATTTGTCTTATATTTCTGTCTTGCATTTATTCTGTATAACATACATTGTCTTACATTGCTGTAGATGGGCTTCTTTTCCCTGAATAAAATATATCAAGTCCTTTTATTTTTTTTTTACAAATCCATTATTCATTATTAATATACATTATATAATATTAGTAATTTAATTTAAGTTACTCTCCCAAAACCATTGAAAGCTGGAAGCTTTTATAATGTTTATAAAACTAAATATTATTTCTTCACGAATCTTAATGGCATCATATAGCATTCTGGATTTACACAATTTGACAATGTATGACTTACTGAAATATGGTTGCTTACATAAGCTGAAAGAGAAGCATCATATACACAGATATCACAATAAGCCCTACTATTATTTCTTCAATTTTATTCCAATATGCTGTGTGAAGTCACACATTGTTCAGCTTTAATTCATTGCTGTACCTTTCCCATTAATATATGTTTTCCGGGTGTTGGGACTGCCTTTGCTCACACTGCATATAAAGTTGTTTTTCTTGTAAAGGAAGAAACTATAAAGATTCATTAAATGAGAAATGGAGACCTCATATTTGCTTCATTATTTACATTTATTATAAAAAGATGAAGAGCTAAAAATACATATGTGCCCACTTCATACTAAGATATGCAGCAGATGTATTTTCTACTCTGGGATTATGTCGCAATACAAAAAAACCTTGTCTGAAGTGTCCTAAGAGCTCCAGGAGGACCATGAAAGACTATTGGGATGTCAAGAATGAGCAGCTGGACAATAGTAACATCCTCTTTTTCTTCTGGAATGAGAATGGAATGATCAGATCTCTGGAAAATTGCCATATGGCAGGCAGCCCAAACCAGTCTGGGTAAGGGGAAAACATTGATGGATTCAATGATGAGCATTATGTTTACTCTTCCAGTGATTAGTTTGAGGTATACCTCAGTGGCACGTTTTTATGCATGTTATATGGAATTGTATCTAATCAAATCAATTCTGAAAAACCTTGCCAAGAAAACTGCAGGGACTTGTCTTGGCTGTCTCCAAGAATCAGATATGATTGAACAGTGGAAAAAAGTGGAATTGTATCTAATCTTTGGCTAATAAAACAAGGTATTTTGTTCATCGTTCCTTTGGCTTACTAAATTATTTTTATAAATAATATTGACTAGAAAATTTCTCACATATAAGGCAAAAAATATTTTTTTCTTAATACCAGTGGCTTTCTGAACAGAGGTAGAAGCTATTAGTTTGTTTGCTCAAAGGAAATTTTGGTGAGTTGAATGTAGTTTATTCCAAATATGTGGATAGGACAGTAGTTTGAAAAATCAGCATTTACTTGATTAACTACATCACTGACAAAATATAATAGCAGAGATTTTGACATAAAAATAAGGCTGCCCAATCTCTGTATTTATGCTCTATGTATGCTCATCATTTTATTACTTACTTACTAATTTACTTACTTATTTATTTATACTATAAGAATGCTCAACTAACTAAAAGATGAGGAGTGAATGTGTAGGATGAGGGGGGGGAGTGGGATCTGTTATCAATCTATCAATCACCTCCAATGAGTAGCTCCCCCACTGGAGCCTCAAGCCAACTGTCAGAGCCAGGTTTTTAAGTTCTTATGGACGTTCAGGAGTGTTGGAGCTGACCTCATTCTGGGAGGGTTGGCTCCAACTCTCCTGATCCTCTGCAAGAGCTTAAAGACCTGGCAAGATGTTCCAAAGTGTAGGAGCAACAGCAGAGAAGGATGTTCTGCTGGACTCTGCCAGCTGAATACCCTGGCCAATGGGGCCTGTAGCATGCCTCCTCTGCTGGGACTGATAGGATAGGCAGTCCAAGTGGGATGAGATGGCTATCTCCATCAAGCCTTTTTGGATAGAAAAATAGATAGATAGATAAGATAGACAGACAGACAGACGGTAGATAGAAGATAGATAGATAGATAGATAGATAGATAGATAGATAGATAGATGACATATATTAATTTACTACTGTACAATATAGCTCAAAACTGCTGTTTCTCAGGAGGATTCCCATCACATTAATTTTTTTCTTATTTAATTATAGATACAGGTGGTGGTTCTGATTTTCAAAAAGATTAAACTCCCTAACTGGCATGGACTGACTGAAATTGCCTTCTACGACTGCTCTTAGAAAACTAGTTTCCATTTGGCATCCATTTTTTGTCAACATCTTTATTTTAGGTTTCGGTGATTATTACACATATAGCTCTTGTATAATAATACCTCAGGAAGTATTTTACCGAACAAAAACATGTCACACTAACGCAATGTAGTGAACTATCTTATGGAGGCACATCAGAAATAATCATTCATCTCAAAATTTGAGAAGTTTGAGAAATGAGAATTCATCTCAAAAACAGCAACTTTGTAAAGTGCCCGGGAAATCAGGAGATTCAGGCAGTTCAAAAGAGTATAAAAATTTATTGCAAGCTTAAGTTCTCTAAAAGAATCTGGCCAACTGACTATTAAGGGAAATGCAGGAAAGATAAGAGAGGCATTCAAAATGGGTTGGACTTAGATTTCTTGTGGGTGTGAAGGGATTCATGATTTATGATACGTTTGACCTTCTCCCTTGGGCTCAGTCTGATCATCTCCTACAAGCTTCTGCCAAAAAGTAAAGATGTTTCAAACTTTGCTCAGGTTTCTGCTAATATTGAGAATAGGATGTGTTTCAGTATGTAAGAATTTATGCCAAATTGTATTAGTTATGCACCTCTGAAACAACAATTTGTCTATAAAATTTATTGACCATCTGGATGAGAAAATGATAATGATATTATTGTTAATAAAGATATTTGTTGGATTCATAGATAACAACAACAATAATAGAAATATTCTGCTCTGATTGTTACTTGCAGAGTTAGGAGATATGGGTAATATTTAGATTTCAAGTCATATTGTCTGAAGGTTGGTATGCACACATTCCTATATACACATTTCTTTGTCCCATTGTCTGGAAAAGAGAAAAGGGAAGACACCCTCTCCCACGTCCATCTATACTTGCAACTGAATAGCAGGCTGCTGTGGAGTACTTCCATAACAAAAGACCATATAAGCAGTGTTCTCCTCACATTTTTTTCCCCATTAGGATAAATATTTTTCACTCAATCATCTGTTTTTCAGGATAGAAACATTTGTAGCAACAGCTGGACATGTATAAAAAGGGCATCAGGAGTGGGCTGTAAGGGAGAGACCACAAAAGCCATACATGGTCCAGGAATATTTTACCACTGCCTATGAATTAACATCATGTTTGCTTTGGTCTGCAAAGATATTACTCACATGGAAACTGTGCCTTACAACTAAGTGTAGAGAAGTTGTCTGATTAATCTTAGCAGTTAGTCTGAAGACAGTATGCTTTGACCAAAAATAGATCTTCAGAACAAATGTGTATTTCCTAATAATAGTCTGGAAAAATCCAGCCAGCAGTCTTAAGCATCCTAAGCAAATAGTGCCTACCACAAAACAAAAATGATGAGTATAATGGTAATTAAATCTCTGCAACTTTTGATATGGAATTATGACATGAATTATGATGACTAACATCATAGCAAAATTTACAATTATACTGTCTAAATCATGAATGGATATAAAAATAAATAATTTATGGATGTAGTCTTACACTACCAAGAATTTCTGATTTCTAGAAATGCAAAATGCAGCAACTATGCAAAAATATTTTCTTTCCTGAACTGAATTTTTGAAGTTAAAAAAGTTTGGGGTAGTACTTTGTTAAATGTATGATCACATTTTTTAGTGCTCAGATAAATTCTTGGGTTTAGAATTCTTTCATTTTAACTTTTAACAGATAACAGATTAACAGAGTTGGAAGGGACCTTGTAGGTCATCTAGTCCAATCCCCCCGCCCAAGCATTTGTGACAGATGGCAGTCCAGTCTCTTCTTGAAAGCTTCCAGTGATAAAGCTCCCACAACTTCTGAAGACAAGCTGTTCCATTGGTTGATTGCTCTCACTGTCAGAAAGTTTCTCCTTATTTCTAGGTTGAATCTCCTTGTTCAGTTTCCATCCATTATTCCTTGTCTGGCCTTCAGGTGCTTTGGAAAATAGGTTAAACCCCTCCTCTCTGTGGCAGCCCCTCAAATATTGGAACACTGCTATCATGTCTCCACTGGTCGTTCTCTCCTGCACTCTTTCTAGAGTCAACATCTTTTTTATAATGTGGTGACCAAAACTGGATGCAGTATTCTAGGTGTGGTCTTACTAAGGCTTTATAGAGTGGTATTAGGTACCTCACTTGATCTTGAGGGAATCCCTCTGTTAAAGCAGTTTAGGATTGCATTGGCTTTTTTGGTTGCCACCGCACACTGTTGGCTCATATTTAATTGGTTTTTCCAATATCCCTCTCACAGTTACTGCTATTAAGCCTGGTTTCACCCAGTCTATATGTGTACTTTTGCTTTTTCTTGCCTAAGTGTAAGACTTTACTTTTCTCTACATTGAATTTCATTTTGTTAGATAGGGCTCAGTGTTCACGTCTGTCAAGATCCATCTGGATCTTGAGCCTATCATCTAGGACAGGGGTCACAACCTTTCAGACCTAAGGGACAACTAAATTCATAATTTTAAATCCTGTGGGCCATTAATATGATCTGCCTAATGACTGGCTGGGTGGATGTGGCTAGGTGGTCATGTAACTGGGTGGGTGTGGCCAACTCAATGTCACTCACACTGAGGGGCACCTCGCTGGCCTCTACTCGCCCCAACCCTCCCAGCCACTCCTCGCCTGCCCACCCAGGCTTCATAGGGCCCCAACAGGAAGCAATTATTGGAGCTAAGGAGCCACCATGAGAAAGAGTTTGCAAAACAACTCAGTTCAAATTGGATCTGACCGAGAAGGAGGCTCAGCAGAAACACCTCACTGAGGACTACGAGCATAGGCTTTCCAAGCAGAGGGAAGACCTGTGGGAGTGCAAGGCCAGGTACTGGTGCCTGAAGGCTCAGTGGGCTGAGATGGTAAGCCAGTTCCAGGCCATGATGCAGTCCCACTGGAACAAGGCCCTCTGGCTCTTCCCCTCCAAGGGTGCTTCCCTCCAGGCTTCACCCAAAGCCCTACACTAGGAGGCCGAAGCAGACCCCAAGTTGGAATTTCTGCTTCTCCGATCCACCCAAAAAGACCCCGAAGGAGGACACTCTCTGCAGCAACACAAACGTTCATTGCACGTATCCGGCCCAGGGGCCGTAGTTTGAGGATCCCTGATTTAGTGCAATATAAAAAAATGCAAATAATTTTTCTGCGGACCACCAAAATTTTCTTGCGGACCACCAGTGGTCCACAGACCACCAGTTGGTGACCGCTGATCTAGGGTGTTAGCTATTCCTGCCAGCTTAGTATCATTCACAAATTTGGTAAGTTCCCCTTCTATTCCATTTAAGTCGTTTATGAAGATATTGAGGAGTACTGGGCCTAAGATGGAACCTTGTGTTACCTCACTGCTTACTTCCCTCCAAGTAGATGTAGTACCATTAAGGACTATTCATTGAGTACGGTTTGTTAGCCAGTTACAAATCCATCTGATGGTGATGCTATCTATCCCACTTTTTTCTAGTTTACCAAGAAGTAGGTTGTGGTCTACTTTGTTGAATGCCTTGCTGAAGTCTAAGTATATTATGTCCAAAGTATTTCACTGGTCTAGTAATTTAGTCACAGTGTTGAAGAATGAAGTAAAATTGGTTTGACATGATCTGTTTTTAACAAACCCGTGCTGACTTCTAGTTATTTCTGGAAGTTTTGACTAAATACTCTCTGTTGATTTTGGGTATAGAGGTAGTCCTTGATTAATGACAGCAATCGGCATTGGAATTTCTGTTGTTAAGTTAGGTGATCCAAAAAGCCCAATGTCACATGACCATGCAGCTTAGTGATAGAAATTTTGGCACTTCTGACTGAATGAATCGCTGTTAAACATTAAGCAAGTATGTCACATGGTCACCATTTGTGACCTCCTGCCTGCTTCCCCATTGACTAAAATATAGCATCAACTAAACAGCACAACAATAATTCATTAAACACTGTCTTTGCGTTCTCCTTTTTTTTTTTTTTTTTTGCAGTTCCAATATGGTAGTTCTAGTTTAATGAAAATAATCATTGTAATGACATGGTTAAGGTATAGCTTGAGGACAAGAAGCTTCAGGTTCAAATTCCCCATTCCTCTCACTTGCTGACTTTACATTAGTTAAGAAAAGAGAGCTATGTATTATATTTCAAGAAGGGCAGAATTTAAATCTAACAAATAAGTTAATATACAATAGCAATAGCTTTACAGCCCTCTCTAAGCAGTTTACAGAGTCAGCATATTGCCCCCAACAATTTGGGTCCTCATTTTACCCACCTCAGAAGGATGGAAGGCTGAGTCAACTTTGAGCCTGGTGAGATTTGAATTGCCAAACTGCAGGCAGCTGGCAGTCAGCAGAAGTAGCTTGCAGTACTATACTCTAACCACTACGCCACTGTGGCTCATGTTTGATATGTATAATACAAAACATTTAAATATAATGTTAGAGCACAATGGTGAATGAAGATAAAGATTTACTTTTTTCCTCTCTGTTATAATCTTATGAAAATTAAATCCCCTTATTCCTATTAGCCACAGATGAAAACTTGTGGTTAATAAAGCAGATATAAAACATTTGCACTGAAATGATGGTAGTTCAGAAAACACTCAATTTTATTTTCCCTGTCCCTGTAGGCTTAACAATTTACTTTCATACTTGAATGCACATATTTTGCTTTACACACCAGTGGCCTCCTACAATTTCTTTTTCAAAAGAAAGACTATTGTTCTAAAAGAAGAAAGATGAATCATAGAAAAGCCAAAAGGAATTAAGAAGTATGACTCAATCTCCTTAATGGGACAGCTGCTGTAATAATATTTGACTGGTAATTGTCAAATGCTTCAACAAAGACACAGGATCAAAGCTACACAGGACTAAGGATTGTTTTGGCAATATGAGGAACATGCCACAAGATGTGCTACTCAGAAAAATCTTCTGTAATTTATATCTTTTATAAATGTAAAGGCCTCCCATTTAAATCTCAAACCAGTCCTCTATCCTATCAGTCCATACTTCTTTACCCATTTCATACAAACATTTGTGTAGCAACCTTTTCTTTTAAACAGATATATACTGCTTACTTGTAAACTTCATAAACAGATACCTCAGTAGTACGAAAAACAATTTTAGTGTACTGATGGTATATTGTATACCACCATATATTTCTTATAATGGGCCTTGTTTTGCTACTTTCAAAAGCTACAAGGCCAATTAGCTGGTTTTTTAAAAAAAAACTGTTTTGACGTTTGCTGTTTAGTTTTTCCAACCTAAAGTATTATAGAATTAATCACTATTGTGGAAAACTGACACCTAGAAAATTGCATTATGACACCCAGAGATAATGCTTACTTCATCTAACGTGTTAAGCTAGGGATTTTCAAACAGTGGACCAGAAAACCCTAAAAAATCATAATTTGAGAAGATTGTTGGGTTTTGGGCAAATTGCACATGTGAGCAGAGCCTTTGCCAAAATTTATCTCTGCTTTGCCTACACAAGTTGATAGCTAGATTACACAAGGAAAACTTATAGCAAGTAATGACAATTTTGACTTCACTTGCACAAGGGAAATAATGAGCAAAGCCAGGAGTATGGTTGGGCAGGCCTCTAGTTTTATACCTGCAACCTAACTTGTACTTGTAAAGCTGGATAGCTGTTCTCAGTTTTTTGGACCAGAGGTCTCCAACCTTGGCAACTTTAAGTCTGGCAGACTTCAACTCCCAGAATTCCCCAGCCAGCTTTGCAGGCGCGATGCAAACTGGTAGTAAAGGTAAGTAAAACCCATCCCTGGTATTACTCCCCCCCCCCCAAAAAAAGTGATGTTATTAGCTAGTTTTAGAAAATACACTTTTCCCAAAAGATTTCCACAATTTTGGCCACTACTTTGGCTTTTTTTTTTTTTTTTCTATTGGAGAGTTGGTCCTGGCTCAACTGATTGATAAGAGCAGGAATATGATAAATCCATACATATTTGCATGAATATATAGACACTTTTATGTATGAGAGAATATAAGAAAAATATGTTATCCTTGCTGAATGACAAATGAATATTTGAAGTCCTATTCAAAAGATAAAGGTTTCCCCTGTCCAGTCATGTCCGAACCTAGAGGATGGTGCTCATCTCCATTTCTTAGCTGAGGGAGTTAGTGTTGTCCAAAGACATTTCCACGGTCATGTGGCCAGCATGACTATTTGACAAGCCGTACGGAACGTTGTTACCTTCGCACCAAAGTGGTACCGTATCTATTTATCTATTTGCATTTGCATACTATCAAACTGCTACATGGGAAAGAGAGGGGGCAAGAAATGGGAACCTACCACATCATGCAACACTCACGAATCTGGGCTGTCAGCTTTCCAGCTGACAAGCTCAGTGTATTTAACCCTAACCCTTTTCAATTTCACATCAAAAGGCCTTTTCTTTAACACCTACATTGATGTTTAAATGAGCACATACATACCTGAGAGGATTTTTTTTCCTTGACAGAAGATAATTACATAAATCTGGTGTCTGCTTGATTAGGCATGGAATATTGTTATGATTTAAGATTCATTACATAAATAGCAGAAGAACTAATACAAAAAGTTTTCTTACTTTTTTGTTTATGAACTAAATAGTAATCATATCTGAGCAGGAATTTTAACTGATTTATTTAAAGTGTAGTGATGTGTTAATAATTGTCTTCCTGAAAATGCTAAAAATATATAATATTCAGTTAGAAAGGAGACCCATTTCCACAAGTCAGAACAGATATTAGCCCTGTGGAGTTTAATCATGGTGCCAACTGAATCGAAGGGCAATGAAAATAGATGAATGGGTGTTAATTCCATGGCATATGTTGCTCTTTTTGTCAGAAAGGAAGTCCAACATGTGATTACCTTTCTATAACAGGCAAATTTTTGCAGTGCCAAGTTTCTACTTCATGGAATGGTTAAAGATAGGAAGGTTGATGGCAGAAAACAATATTAAATTTACTGCCGACCATTTACGTTAATGCTCCAATCTTAAACTCTCTTACTACAGAGTCAAATCTTACCAAGTATTTAGGGCACCTGGACGGCCTAAACTAAATTACCAGGGGGCAACATAGAGTTAAGAGTTCTGTGGCTATTTTTTACTGCCCCATAGGGGTAGTTCAAATAGTAGCAGTTCAAGTTAGGTACTCCTAGCTTACTTCTAAACATACATAAGATTCTGAATGGTTTGTTTTTTTTATTCATAACTTTTTCCTAAAATACCTTTTACAAGCTTTTTCTTTGGTACAGTTCACATGGTTTATTTATACTTAATTATCTTTTTAAAATCATATCTGGACATATTAAATGTCCAGAAAGGTGTTTTCGGAAAGTTGGATTTAGGCTACTTACAAATTTCATTTTCAAACATGGGATTCTCCAGATGGTTCTGGGACTGGGGCATTTATCAGCTTGGCCTTCCTTACAGGATTGGTCCCCAACAATTCTTATCATGAGGTAATGAATATGAGCATTAGTCAAAGTTGCACAAAAGGCAGGTATTGGACCTTCCAATAGATGGATTTTTGGACTTGGATGAAAATGATATATTTTAAGTACCGAGATTGATCCCCTCTTTAAAAAAATAGTAGTTAAAAAGTATACATTTAAACATTTCAGAAAATTTAGAGTTGAATATAATGTTTTAAATAATACTACAGGAAACGTCTTAAATATAATTTCAGCCACCTAAGAAAAATAAAATACTCCTTTGAAAGTAAAGACAATATAATTGGAAGAAACAAAGACAAGCAAAAGAATATTTTTGTAGATTATTACCTGGTGAATCATTTAAACTGAAGGCAATTCGTATCCGTTTATCAGCAGGTACCCTTGCTGTGGTGATCATGTGGGCACTCGAACCTATGCGTCTAGTTGTATGTTTCACCTAGAGAATAAAATAGCAAATTTTTATAGGTCATGCAAATTCATTGATGGTGCATATCAGATATGTTCCTATAACATGTTTTAAATTATGTTCAACTAGAGATTTCTAACTAGATTTTTCAACTATTTCTGATGCCCTCTCGGCATATGTTTTCCTTTTCCCTAATGAAATTATGGCCCCATAATACCTTCTTATATTCAAATGCAAAATAGAGAGATTTTAAAATGCAGAAAATGTTTACTTTGATAACAGAAGGTCTATTTAAATATTTGACATACTCTACAGAAATGCAGAGCAAATTATAGAATTGTGCTGTGTGTGATAATCATGAGCAAATTTGACTGGCTTATACAAGTCAGTCCCTCCCTCAATGACCTCTGATGTTTTTTTTTTTTTTTTCAAAATTAAAGGCAGATGGATCAGAGTTTTTTTTCTAGATTAGTTCATCATTAGATAGAATAAAGCAGTTGTCTCCAGCAACTGTTAATTAGACTGCTGTATCAAGTGACAGCGGCAGATATAATTCTAATGCTAGCATTTGAATTAAATGGAAATGCTGATCTCATCGAATTCTGTGTATTATGCTTTTTAAATATTTGGTCCTCTGTTGATGAATATGTGTTTACTTTAAAAAAAACTATCTGTATGAATCATTGTGCTGATGAGTTGACTTGTTTTAACTTTAACTCTACTATGGAAGCAAGGATTAAAACAAACCACCATAATTTAGTTTAGCATAAAGTATAATCTGAGTCAATGAATGCAACCTAGCAGCTGTTAAACTGACTTTCACCATAGAATGTGGTAGAATCAAGGGCAGAATGGAGATGGGCAACCTGGATGGTATTGATGTAGCTTTTTTTACATTATGTCTTTTGAGGGAGTGACTTTCTATTTCTTAATACATTTATGTAGTTTGCATAATGTTCCCAAAAGGGAATAGTATTGTGGGCATGCATGTAAATAGATGCAACTATAATAGATAAACAGGCTAACTTGCATGAGAACAATTAACTCATATTAGTTCTGAATGATAGGAGCTTGCTAAACAAAATGCTTATGACATTTCAAACCTACTATATACTATGCAGACAGCTAGCATAGCTTTTCTGGAACACCATTCCAAAATTAGGTTACTAGGTTAGGCTGATCTGTGGATAAGCTGTGATCCTTTAATTCCTTTGTAAATTATACACTTTCATTGAGGCTCATCATGGTTACTTTAATACAAATTGTAGGAAACCACAGAATCACTCTAATGAAGTGAACTATAGTTCACGAAAACACATCCTTTTTAATAAAAAGTAATCTTTAAAAAAGCTACCAAATCCTTCTGATTTGAGGCTACCATATACTAACACCACTTTTTATACAATGTCAGTAGAGTTAATTATAATTCATATGCCAACAGTGATTTATAGTAAAAAATAACTCTTCTTCCTAACTCCTAACTAGAGCCACACTTTTTATTTTAACTGCTGCTGGACAGAGTCATGACATTTTAGGGAAGCTTAAAGATATCCTTGACTTATGATTGTTTAACAATGGTTCAGTGTTACAACGGCCTTGAAAGAAAGGATTTACCATCTGTACTTTCATTTATGACTGTCGCACCGTCCCATGTTCATCTGATCGCAGTTGCAGCACTTGGCAACTAGCTTGCATTTATGACCAGTTGCAGCAGCCTGTGCTCATGTGATCACAATAGGCAAGTTTTTTGCTGATTTCCAGCAAAAAAAAAAAAAGCCTATTGGAGAAGTTGGATTCATGTAATGACCATGTGATTTGCTTAACGACCTTTGTAAAAATTGTCATAAAATTGGGTGAGGTTTACAACCACAACGAGTTACAATGGAAATTCTGGTGAGAGAGAGAGAGAACACACCTAGTAAATGACTTTTTGACTGGCATCACAAGGAACTGACTATCTGGAAATAGCCTAAAGCCTTTCTGCACAGGTATCTTCAACTGATACTCATTCCTGGCTATACTGTCACAAAATGAATGATAAACCATATGTTGATCCTTACAGATAACCATAGTTCTTGATAATTCTAAAAAAAAGTCCAGTCTAAGTATCTCCATGTTCTCCTTCCACAGGCATGTCCTTCAAACAGATGGGCAGATGCCCAACTATTCCTTCTCCACAATCCATTTTCCGGAACTTCTGTTTTTCAAAGAAAGTTATTTAACTTGGTGATGAAGAGAAAGCCTATAGCATCTTTTGCCTGCCCTCTCTCGATTCAACAAATTGTTGCAAAACACAAAACAAAATACAACTGGAAACAATGGAGCTGGAAAATACTATATCATTTACCCACTCATCCTATTGTAATTTTATTTTGAAAGTGGTAATGATCTTGTAAAGTGATGGCAGTACACTCTTCCAGTTTTAATTTCTAAACAAAACTCAGTCCAGTCAGATGGAAAGAGATAAATTGTACATGCAACAGAGTGAGTTTATATTGCAGCCTTTACACCATATCTGATGCTTTGAAATCCAGCCTGGTCTGAAACATCTACTTATTTATTTTACAAAACTATATTCTGCAGTGCTTCCAACAAAGTAAATCTAAAGGGAGACTGATCATGTAATGATTTCTCCAAACCTTACAGCCTTCTGAAGTAGTAGCACCCTTGTCTGAAGACCATAGCTCCCAGACCACCATTATGGAAGAACTTTTCTACAGGGTAGGCAGACTCCCAGCTGTTTAATGATTTCTACCAAGCACACTGAATTTGATCTGGAAATCAGTTGGGAGCCAATGCAGCTTAGGCAGAGTAGATAAAATATGCTCTCACCAAGACGTACCTGAGAAGAGTCTTGCTGCTGCATTTTGAATCTGCTGTAATTTCCCAATCTCTTTTAAGACATCCCCATGGGGCACTTTGCTATAATTGTAATGGCAAATGACTAGAGCAAATATCACAGTTGCCAGATCAGGCAGCTCCAGGAACACTCCAACCACATAAGACAAGAAGCACTTCGAAAGTGGTGAGGTTTCCTGGATCTAAAAAGAATGGGGTTGAAAAATTATACTTTTACCTTGATGTCAAGATGTACTGTTTTCCAGGAAAGGAGAAGGATATGGAAAAGACCAGATCTTAAGTAAACCCCAAAATATTCTTGGGAGGGGAGTGGAGGAAGAGTTTTTTAGATACAATTTAAAATTGTAACAACTTAATCTTAGTTTAAACTTGTCGTGGAAACTGTGTCATACAGATAATTGGTACTGGTATAATTGTTGTGTAAAATAAATCTTAGATATATTACCATATGTATTGCTCCTATCCACTGAATATCAAGTATGCTTTTATATCCATAAGTGTGCAAGTTTTTTCCCGTTTGGAAAAACTATGCTAACTAGGCCACTGCAATTTCTCTGGTTTCAGAATATAATCATGTGTATAATCGTGTGTGGCTTTCTCTTTTGTTTTACTAGAATAAGTCTAAAAAAAATCTCAATAGCCAAAAATGATAGTGCATAATTAGAGTTTTCTGTATTCCTTTTCAGCTCAGATAAGATAGCTATTGTTATAGTAACAGATAACTCTTCATGCAGCAAGATTCTATCCTCCCGAGGTCTGTAAAATGAGGACCCAGATTATTGGGGGCAATATGCTGACTTTCTAAACCGCTTAGAAGGGCTATAAAGCACTGTAAAGTGGTATATAAGTCTAAGAGCTATAGCTATACAGGTAAAAATATAAAACAGAATTAAAACTGGTTTATTGGTGAGATGTAAACTGAATAAAAATTGAGTATGACATCTTTTAACTTGTTGACCAGTGTATATCTAATTTCCAATTTACCTTGCATCTGATTATGAAAAAAATAATAATAATTAACTGTATACTTAATCCAGGAATCTTTGTCATTCATTTCAGGATAATATACTAATGTAATTTATAGGAAGTGGAGAATACTAATACATTTGACATTTTTTAACTACATTAATCATCTCAAAGTTTATAATAAACTACTCCATAGTATAACTCCATAGTATAACAGAATACATATTATTGTATTGCCTCAAGCTAAACTTTTTTGCACCTAACAAATAATAAGTCGTAAAATGCTTTTAAAATAGCTTGCTGATGTCCCTCTTTTTTTTCAAAATACTGATAAGGCAATTATACTTAAGTTGCAAAAATTCAGGCTGATGCAAGATGGAAAGAAAGAGAGTTCTATAGCTCTTTGTGCTACTGGTTGGTTTCTGAACTTTTGCTGCCCATGTATGTTAGGTACTGGAATTACCTATATCAGACAAAGATGCTAGTAAAACAGTATAAGATCTTGTTGATTCTGAAAACAGTTTGACAAAAATTTTCTACTTTGCTAGCCTTGCAAATTAAATAAAATTCAAATAAATATGTGAATTATGTCACACTTTAGATAAAATTATATAAACAAAATTTGGATTAACAGTCTTTATCCAAAATACAGTAGACCTCAAATTGTAAGAAGAAAACCTCATATATCATGTTTAGATTAGAAAAGTAAAATTATGTTTTGCTGTTCTATTCAGTAAATACAAAGTCTAGTTTATTATGACTTCATATCCCAGATGGAAGCTTCAGAGATGCTACAAATGTAGTCTCTAATTTATTCCATTAATTCTGTGGCTTACCAAAAAGTTAAAAAAAGCATGAAAGTACTACATAATAAAAACACATGAACTCTATCTTTAATTACATTGTTTCTTAGAAAAGATTGTGCTATTAAATTTGTTAAGAAATACAAAGAATTTAGCTAGAAACTTGAAATAAATTGTACATTTTTTTCTTTTAATAAAAGCCATAAAAGGATTTTCAAACATCCAGTTTTAAGCTTTCCCGAGAGATCTGTACAGTACAGATTTATTTTTCTCCAATATATATATATATCCAAGAGATTTTCCTCTTAGAAAAATAAAGCAAAAGGAAACTGTAGAAAGTACAGAGTGAAGATATAATGTTCATGTATCAACTAAAATGAGGAACTAAATAAAACTGCTTCAAGCATACACCTTGATCTTTTCTTTTGTGTAAGACAGAAAGCTTTGATTGTTGTATTCTATGTCTGAAACAGTCATCTAGGAAACGGCTCTTTAGTTGGCTTATCTGTGAGTCTGCATGCACTTTGCTTATATCTAAAAAACTTCAGCTCCCGAACCCAAGTGTGGTTACAACTCAATCAGTTAGTCCGGTTTTCACACCTGTTGCCTTACCTCACTTAGTGGTGTCTGCACTTGTATAAATCCAGGGCCAGCCTCTGCCTTGACTTGTTGTTGCCTTTATGGAGTAAAGATTCAGGAAAAGAAAAGGCTGCACCTGCTACATAGCAGTGAACTGACAAGGTCTGAGAAGTTGAAACAGCTGTCAGGACAACATGCTGCTACCTGCACTTCCCATAGGCTTTTTACGCCCTCAGGACCACCCTTTTCTGTTTTCCGTCCCAATTCCACCGTCCCTTCCCTTCCCTGCAATGAAAGATTACAGCATTGTCATGCTTCCTCAGCCCCCCCCCCTTTTTCAGGAACCATATTAAAGAAGCCAATTGTCTGGAGGCCAAGATGTTTAATTCATTAGTCCTGCCAAACCTAAAATACAAATCGACTTGCTTCATAGGACTGGAATGTTTTCAGCATGACCCAATCAGAGTCTGTGTCTATTCCAGCAAACTGGAAAAGATAGCCTGACTCCAGTCAGCAAAAATGTCTGTTGCTCCTATCAGCTTGGGGTGAAGTTGCCAATTTGAACAAGCGGCAAGCAAGCTCACAGTTGATCGCTGCTGCTACAGTCAAATCAAGCAATTGGACTAGCAGTTTTCCTGCCAACTCTTGGAGATGTCAAACAATACTGTACTGCAAATTAGAAAGTAGACTTTGTAGCACTAAAGAAGACAATAAGTGGATATTAGAGTTTTTATTGTCTTCAGCATATTCACCTAGGCTAGGGAACCAAACTTGGATGCCTAAATCAGATTTACATGGAGAGAAGAGAATTACAGTGTTCTATTTATCTCTGCTGTTGTCTATTGGTTGCCGGGATTTTTGCAGTCTAATTATAGTAGCCCCATTCACAGACGTTTTGGAATAACATCATCTAACATAAGCTTGATTTGGAAGGGAAGTTATATACTGTATTTCCCTAAAATATACTGCTTGTAGTTAATTGTTTTGCTTATGAATGTTAGAACTATTGAAAATGCAGCCAAGTAATTTGGAGATAGATTGGGGTGAAACGCTACCAGTTCGGGTGAACCACTAGCGATAAAAACTACCAGTTCAGGTGAACCGGTAATAAAAAAAAGCTACCAGTTCAGTTGAACCAGTAGTTAAAAAAACTATGATCCGACAATCACCTGTGCTGCGCAGTTTAGCTTTGCTAGAAAGCAGGAGTTCCTGCTTTCTAGCGAACCTAAACTGCACTCCACAGCTGATCCGCCCCTTGCAGTTCTACTTACCTTCCCAAGCCTCCTTTTGGTGCGTAATGCGCAGGTGCGCGTGCGCGCAGTACGCGCCAAAAGGAGGCTTGAGAAGGTAAGTAGAACAGCGAGGGGGGGGAACAGCTATGGCATGCAGTTTAGCTTCGCTACAAAGCAGGAAATCCTGCTTTCTAGCAAAGGTAAACCACGCGGCACAGGTGATCGTTGGATCGTAGCTTTTTTTAACTACCAGTTCGACTGAAGCAGTAACTTTTTAAATTACTGGTTCAACCGAACCAGCTAACTACTGGTTCACTCGAACCAGTAGCTTTTAAAAACGTGTTTGGTGCGCACTGCGCATGCAGCCCGTTTGGTGCACAGGCAGCACATGTTTGGTGTGCAGTGTGCATGCGCACACAGCACACACTTGGCACGTAGTGCGCATGCATGGCCAGTGAACCGGTACCAAACTGGTTCAGATATCATCCCTGAGATAAATGATAGATAAGATAGATAGATAGATAGATAGATGGATGGATAGATGGATAGATAAATAGATTCCTACAAAACATGTTGGAAAAAAGATGGGATACATCAGCTTATATTTCAAAACCAGTATTCAAATAACAAAAGTTCCATGTTTTTGATACATTCTGAAACATTCAGGACAATGTCTATTATTGAGTAGCTGCTTCTTTTAATAATTTCACTTTAATTTTGCTAATGGTCTTGTATTTTATCCCACATTTCCTTTCCTTACAGTTCTAACACTAATTCTATAGTTCTTAATCCAATTGTTCATTATTTTGGGAATTGATTTGTAAGTATTATAACAAAAATGTAAGTTGCTAGAAACTGGGAGACCTGCAATAGGCAAAAAACAAAACAAAACAAAACAAAAACAGCTGGATGACCTTGGGCCAGTCACTTTCTCTTATCCCTAGGAAGGAAGCAATGGGGAGCCACTTTTGAAAAAACTTGCCAAGAAAACTGTGGAGACTTCTTCAGGCAGACCCTGAGAACTGGGTATGATTGAAAAGAAGGGGAAAAAAGTGTGTGTGTGTATTAAAAAGCTACATATTTGTGTAGCTTATAATACTGATTTGCATTTTCTTTTCATTCATCTCAGAAACAGCTCTCAGACATCAGTTTCTCTATGAAGATTCTAAACTGGAAATAAACTGACATGTATGATTCTTATACCCTACTGGAAGGTTGCTTTGAAGAAAGTGAAATTAGCTTATTTGGATTTTAAAATAAGACTAATAACATTTTGGTTTCGATAAAATAGACTTTTCAGGAAATTATTAATAACAAATAGTTGCAATTGCTGTTAATGGAGAGGCCAATCCTGATTTGGAATTTTAATATATGACTTGTTTTATTACTTTTGGGATGGAAATCTACATTACAGAATTAGTTGCTATCTGTGTTGTTTGTCAACATTTGCAGTAGTATTTTTTCTTCAACAAGAGTAAAGACTTTTGAATAATTTGAGCAATTGAATATTGAATTGAATATTTAATTCAACAACAGAACTTTTTTAGGTCTTTTTTTTTAAAGGTTTTGTTTAAAAAAAACTAAATGAATACAATAAATGTAATTACACGAGAATGTCTTCTGCTATAGGAAAGATAGAAAAGTTGCAAATTCCTGGTTTTTTCCCTTTAGGCATAAGGATGGGAATGTTCTGTTTCTTGCTGAAGCACTGTAGTCATTCAATATTTGGTATCCAAGCAAAATTATTTCAATCGTGGATCAGATTATGAAACTTATCTCTCTAATATACAACATATCATGTTTTAGTCATCACACATTCCAATGTTATCATTCCCTGAATTAGAAACATTACAACTTATTTACACACTAGAGTTAGAACAAGCTTGTAACTTTATTCATTTATTTACTTAGCCTGAAAAATTTAGTACCTGGAATATATAAATAAAAAGAAGTATCTTCTATATAAGAAACACCTGTTTTCCTTTGATTTAACTGCCCTGCTTTTTTTTACCTTATTAGTATTGGCAGCATTTTGGTAAAGCAGATGATTTCATTGACACTAAAATGTTTGATATGTTAGCCTATAAAATGAGTTTTAGAAATAATACACAGAAATCTGTATTTCCCACAAATTGTTATTCTCCACATTTGTTAGATACTAACTGCCATCAGCTTTGCTTAGCATGTAGATGATCAGGATTATAGTTCTACGTATCTTGAAGAAACATAAAATTGGGAAAAGCTGTTCTACAGAGTATCTCTCAGTGAGAAATATACATGTTCATTGAAACTGAAACTGAAAAGCTCTGTTTACTGAGAATAGATTATTACAAAGAATACAGTTTTGAGTAAGGGATGGAGGAGGAAATAATTCATAGTTGTTCCATAATACAGGAAAAGAAATGAGGAATTTCAGTTAAAAAAAGTCAAGGTCAGTTAAATATCCGTTAAAAAAAATTCTAATAGGAGAAAGTGGACTTTGATGAAGGTGTTTAAACAGAGGCTGAATGGCCATCTGTCAGGGAGCTGTCCTACTGGATTCATACCCTGGGGTAATGAGGATTTTTATTTTGTTACCAATTTATGTAGCTGTCTATTTCACAATCACAACTCTGAGAAGTGAACACAAGCTTAAACATGAAAAATACAACAGAATAAATAATTAACTTTAACACAATAATAGCACAATGGTGAGTGAGCTAAATGTTGTTATTTAGATTAAAATTGTATGTGATTTCTGTCTCATAGCAAGTACATGAATGCAGAGAATGGAAGTAATTTATTATAATCCAAAAACATGATTTTTCCGATTTGAACTCATTCTTTGTGAAACTGAAATCAACACCGAATTTCAACATCCCAGCAATTTAATACCAAATTTTGGTATCTGTCATGAATATGAGGTTATCCCTCAAAATAGTTTGAAGGACACTGCCTGAGAGGGTTACATTATGTTTACATTGCAAAATCAGCAGGCTCTCCTATCTTTTGACACTTTTTTGCACATATTTGCTATCACCTGTAACAGTTTCTTTAACACTACCAGATAAACAAGACACCAGAGATAATCCTACATAATCATTCTGCTTTCCAATACTGCCACCAAGAGATCATAATATGTTCTTGATATAAAAAGATAACAGAAAGCTGATCATTTTTTGCAAGAAAGCTGAATAACTTTGCAAGTACAGTGAGTTATCCTGACCTTCCTTTTCAGCTTGCACCCACAAATCTTCCAATCTCTTGAAACGAGAAAGGAGAGAAAAGGGATAAGAAAAAAAATCTGTTTTGTCTATGGTGCCTAGCTGACAATCACAGTTGGATAAAGACATTCACAAACAGCAAGGATATATGAAAAAGTTATGTAGAGAAGGAGCTGCTAATGAATTATTTCAAAACTCCTCCTCTTTTTGGTGCTCGCTTTTTTTCAGTCTGTTCCCAACTGTATATATTGAGAGATGTTCAGAGCAAATAATGTGAATTGGAATTGGAATCACAATGCAAGCTCTGCCTCTTATATACAATGGGTTGCTTTTGTCCCCTGAAGATGTCCTATTTACCATTTACAGTACATAGGCCTGGGACTCCTCCCACTGTGGTGAGAGAACAGTGGAGGCCAGCTGTTATTCCACATGGTTTCTACCATCTTTTTTACCATCTTTATTACAGAACTTTATTGGACCCCTACCTGGATACCAGTTCCATTTGGTCTTTTTGGTTGATGTATTTGGCGGCTGAGCTAATTGCACTGCGAGATACCCCCCTCTCACAGATGTGGCCCTCCACACTATCGAGGGCCTACCTCAATGACGGGTGTTGGGACTCGGAGAGGTGGCATGTGAAAAAGAGGGGGTTGAGGGGTTTTTTAAAAAGGGTAGCAGAGACGTTTTTAAGGGGAACCGGGAGGGGGGGAGGGGGCTGTAGAGATGGACTGGGGGGAATCCATATACCCACTGTGTGGGGTGGTGGGTTAGATGGGCGCAGCGGAGGAGAGGAGAAGGGTAATCTGACAGGGGCGCCAGGGAGTGAAACGAAGGGCAGTTCCATCAAAGTGGTAAGTGGGAGGGGCAGGTATGACGGGCGCAGGGGGCCATATTAGGTTCTGGGGGTGGGCACGCGCTGTCTCCGAGTGATTGCACACTCCGGCCCCCATAGCGTGGCTCATGTCCTGGATTGCACAGAGTTTCAGGCCCTGGGTCCTCGACTGATGTTATGTAATGCCAGGTCGGTAATTAATAAAGCCCCCCTCATTTGTGATCTTATTGTGGAGGGGGGTGTAGACCTGGATGGGATTACGGAGACCTGGTTGGGCCAGGAGGAGGGTGTCTCCCTCGTTGAAATGTGCCCTCCAGGTTCCCGTGCATTTCATCAGCCGAGGGCTCAGGAGAGGGGTGGGGGAGTAGCGGCAATTATTAGAGAAGGTCTTTGTCCAAGGGAGGCCACTGTTCCTCAGATAGGTCCCTTTTTGTGAAATGGGGTCGTGGGGTGCAGATGGGTTTGCTGACTACGTACCTGGCTCCCTGCTACGTGGCGGCGACCCTTCCTGAGCTACTCGACGTGATTGCCGGGGTGGCGGTTGATACTCCCAGACTTATTGTTATGGGGGATTTCAACCTGCCATCCATCGGTGAGACATCAGAGGTGGCTCGGGAGTTCATGGCTTCCATGACGGCCATGGACCTAACCCAGTTAGTGCAAGGCCCCACTCACACAGGGGGACACACTCTGGACTTGATTTTCATCTCAGTGGCTGAATGATCTTGGTAGAGGGGACCTAGACATTAAACCCTTGTCATGGGCAGATCATTCGCTCCTTCACTTAGACTTTCAAGCCGCTTTTCCCCGCCGCAGGGAGACGGAACCGATTAGATGGTTCTGTCCCAGGCGCCTGATGGATCCCAAAAGGTTCCAGATGGAGCTTGGGCCATTTCCGGAGACTCTGGTACACGACTCGACTGAAGACCTGGTGGCCGCCTGGGATAGTGCGGCAGCAGGGGCTTTGGACCGTGTCGTGCCTTTGCAGCCTCTGACCCGATGCCGATCTCAATTGGCTCCTTGGTTCTCCGAGGAGCTGAGAGAGATGAAGTGTTGGAAAAGATGCCTAGAAAGTGTTTGGAGGACTAGTCAATCCGAATCTGACCGGACACAGGTGAGATCTTATATCAAGACTTACCTAGTGGTGATAAAAGCGGCAAAATCTAACAATTTTTCCACTCTTATTGCATCTGCAGAGAACCGCCCAGCCGCTCTGTTCAGGGTGACCCATTCCCTCCTTCGGGTGGAAGTGCGGGAAGATCCCTTGCAGGGTCGAGCTGAGGATTTTGTGCAATTCCTGCATGATAAAGTCGCTCAGATTCGGGAAGGCTTGGACTCCGACTGGGTGAGTCTGGGGAGGGAGGCGGAGGTGAGTCTGGAGAATTCTATCTGGGAAGAGTTTGACCCCGTGGCTCCCGAGGACGTGGACAGGATTCTGGGTAGGCTTAGTGTTGCCACATGTTTATTGGACCCGTGTCCCTTCTGGTTGGTATTGGCCTCCCGGGAGGTTACACGAGGCTGGCTCCAGGGGATTATAAATGCTTCTTTGAGTGAGGGTGCCATTCCCGCCGTCTTGAAAGAGGCGGTGGTGAGGCCCCTCCTCAAGAAGCCATCCCTGGACCCGGCTCTATTAGCAAATTATCGTCCGGTCTCCAACCTTCGTTTTGTGGCGAAGGTTGTCAAGAGTGTGGTGGCACAACAGCTACCCCAGTACCTGGAGGAAGCTGTCTATCTGGACCCATACCAGTCGGGCTTCAGGCAGGGGTACAGCACAGAAACGGCATTGGTCGCGTTGGTGGATGATCTCTAGAGGGGTCGGGACAGGGGTTGCTCCTCTGTCCTGGTCCTATTAGATCTCTCAGCAGCTTTTGATACCATCGACCATGGTATCATGCTGCAGCAGTTGAGGGGGTTAGGAATTGGAGGCACCGTGTTACAGTGGTTCTCCTCCTACCTCTCTGACCGCTCGCAGTTTGTGTTGGCAGGGAGGCAGAAGTCGACCTCGAGGCGCCTCGCTTGGGGAGTGCCGCAGGGGTCGGTCCTCTTGCCCCTTCTGTTCAACATTTATGTGAAGCCGCTGGGTGAGATCATCCATGGTTTTGGGGTGAGAGTTCACCAGTACGCTGATGACACCCAGCTGTACATCTCCACCCCAAACCACCCCAATGATGCCCTTGATGTGATGTCCCTCTGCCTGGAGGCCGTGCGGATCCGGATGGGGAAAAATAGGCTCAAGCTCAACCCTTCCAAGACTGAGTGGCTGTGGCTCCCGGCATCCCGGTATAGTCAGCTGGTGCCATCGCTGACTATTGGGGGTGAATCTCTGCCCCCCATAGAGAGGGCTCGCAATCTGGGTGTCCTCCTGGACTCACGGCTGTCTTTAGAAGAGCATATGACGGCCATAGCCAGGGGGGCTTTTTAACAGGTTCGCCTGATCCGCCAGTTGCGTCCCTTTCTGGACCGGGACGCCTTGCGCACGGTCATTCATGCCCTCGTCACCTCCCGTCTGGACTATTGTAATGCTCTCTACATGGGGCTCCCCTTGAAGAGCACTCGGAGGCTCCAACTGGTCCAGAATGTGGCCGTGTGGGTGGTTATGGGCGCACCTCGTTACGCCCATGTAACACCTCTCCTGCACGAGCTGCACTGGCTCCCAGTGGTCTTCCGAATGCAATTCAAGGTGTTGGTCACCACCTTTAAAGCGCTCCATGGCATAGGACCAGGATATCTACGGGACTGCCTTCTGCCACCAGTGGCCTCCCACTGACCAGTTCGCTTCCACAGAGAGGGACTCCTCAGGGTGCCGTCAGCCAAGTTATGTCAGCTGGCGACATCCAGGAGGAGACCCTTCTCTGTGGGAGCTCCTGCCCTCTGGAATGAATTGCCCCCGGATATTCGTAACATCTCTGACCTCTGGGTTTTCCGCTGTGCCCCCAAGACCCTACTGTTCTGGCAGGCGGGGCTATCAAATTGAATGATTTTAAATTGGGTTTTAATTTTGGGTTTTAAAATTCGGCCAAACTATTTAATGATTTTAATTAATTTTAACTAGATATTGTATATTTGTATATTTGTATTTTAATTCTGGCTGTACACCGCTCTGAGTCCTTCGGGAGAATGGGCGGTATATAAATAAAATTATTATTATTATTATTATTATTATTATTATTATTATTATTATTATTATTATTATTATTATATCAGCATGATGTTGCCTTCATCTGAGGCCAGCCAATTGTGGAGGCACTTTGAAATAAGTCCTGCCTTATAAAATATGTATAATGGCTCACTGCACACTACATTGCATTTGAGATTGAACTTTTTCAGATGCTTGTTTTTTGTAATGAAAACACTACTATTTTGATGCTAAATAGTTCAAAGGAATACTCAGAAATGCTCCAAAGGATACCTTTACGCAAACTTTCAGAGTGTTAAATTGTAATTTTATGAGGTTAACATGCTGTATACAACATACACTCGATTCCCAACTTTTAAAACACATTTTCTTGTTTGTGTGTTATCAGCATATTTCACTTGGTTCTAGTACTTCTTATTATGTAATATTTACAGTTGAATCATTCACCTTCCTCTCATGACAGATGACTAGTATTATACTATTATATAATGGTTTATGATCAGCTAACAAAAATGTTTATCCTCAGAGATAAGTATTTAAAAAATATATAGTCCACACATATACAGTACCATATTTCATGCTGAGTGTAGGGATATCCCATATTCAAAAAAGAATGTAAATGACTGGCATACACAATGGGCTTCTTTGATCTATCTTGTAGTGTAGGTAGCAAATGCTATTATGCTCTGCAGCTTTATCAGTCAAGAAGAATGATTGGTAAATGTTTTCTAGTAGCTGCTGACATCTGATGGGAAGGCAGGCAAAACTAGGGAATTTACCAACCTTTAACTTGTCTAACAGTAAAATGACAGAACCAGCATAAAGCACAGAATGAGGGCAGCACAATTTAGGCCAGCATATTTTTCTACTAACATACAGATAGGATAAGCACTTGTTAATACATCTGTGAGGAAAACCCAACTGGCTAATTCAGTTGGGGGTGGGGGGGATAGTGCATTTCCTAGTTTCAAATTATGAAAGATAAAGAATCGCTGAAAAATCATGCCAAATATAAGTATGTTAACATTTTCTTCATCAAACCATAATTGTATCTTTAGGGCATAGGGTCTGTGCTTCAAGGAAATATAATTTATGCACTGTCATAATTTCATTGTATTTTTAGCCCAATGTTCTATCCAGGATACAAGGTTTCAAGTTCCTTTTACACAGAAATTCACAAACATTACTGTCATATGAATATTTCTTACCTTTTAAAAAAGATATTATCTCTCATCACTAGCAAAAAGTAAATGGTAATATTGTAATATTTAGATGCGTATATTATATTATTATTCATTGTCAATATTTTTTTTATGTACAGCTATTATTTCATACATTTCCAACATTAAAATCTGTAGTTAGTTCTAACTCTACCATGGTTTTACTGCTGCTGTTTCTCCATCAGTCTGCTTTCATTTAACTCATATTTTTGTTCATGCAATCCGCCAAAATATAATCACAACAAGGATTTACAACACACTTTTTAATCATAATTACCATATTTTTCATTCCATAAGATGCACTGGACCATAAAACGCACCTAGGTTTAGAGGAAAAAAAATATATCAAGTGGAGCCTGAGAGGACCACAGATAGGTGTCAATAGTGCTCTGCCTATTGACTCCTGCACTGTGGAAAAGAGACAGAAGAGGTAGGGATCAGCACTGTAAAAGAAGCCTGCGCTGCAGCCCAGCAGCTATTCACCAAAGGACTGGCACCGTTTCCACCCACTTTGGGGGGGGGGGGAGAGTGGATCTTATGGAGCGAAAAATATGGTATATATTATTTTTAAAAAGAATGCCTTGTGACAAATTACAGTTGCATAGAATGGCATGAATTATAATGCTAATCATGTATTTGGAAATATTTTTACTCTATCATAATTTCAAACATAACATAATTTTCAATGTGTTTTTGGTAAATCAGTACTGTTACTGAATGGAAATTGGCCTAAATGCGATTTTATATATCCTGGTGTGTTTGTTTTTAAGTTATTCACTTACCAGTTGTAGCAAACTGTAGATGATATATTTTAAACATTCCTTCTTTGGGTGTTAAGTAAATTTTGTTGTATGGGTATACTGTGTATACACATACAATGACAATAAAGTTATTGTTTATTATTTATTTGCCAAAATTGTGTAAATTTTTATTAGAATGTTAATTCTAATAAAACAATTCTGAAATTGTCAAAATCTGTGGGCAGATAAACTAGGATTTTCATCTAGTAATAGGTTTTGGCTGATAAAAAAATCGCCAACAATACATTCTGTGACCTTCAGATGGTCCTCTATCAAGGCCAACCATTCTGTACAATATAAATTATCTAGCTAAATAAAGATCAAGGCCAACTCAAAGTCATGACCAGACACTGATTCCCAAATAAGTATTCAAGGCACATACCAAGTTTGTGGGAACACATGCTTTTCAGTTATTTTAGTCAGATATTATTAGGAAGGTATTTTAAGAATAAACTTAATATTCAAACAAGATTTTGGAAACTCAACTCTAGCACATTTTTACCTGCCTTAATTAATAGGATGACTTCTTTGTGCAACCCATAAAATTGGGTCATTCAAACATGTTTTAAATATTTATTTAAAATATTTACTTTGTTCATTATTTACTTTAGCAGAGCTGCAAAATATACTTCTTAAATTGTTGCTGACATTTGGAAATTTTATCTCTCTGAATATTTTATCAGTTATTAGAATACATTTTTAAACTCAGAATTCAAGAATAATATTTGTGGAAAATTTAAAATTTATGTCCTGTTTATTTGGAATGTTAACTAAGAGGCTTCTTTTTATATGATCTGATTTTCTTTAGCATTTTCTTTTTACCCGTATTTTCCGGCGTATAAAACGACTGGGCATATAAGACGACCCCCGACTTTTCCTGTTAAAATATAGGGTTTGGGCTATACTCACCGTATAAGACTACCCCTCTTCCAACGTACACCAAATAAAAATTAAAAAACATCAACTGGCTCACCCACAATGTAAAAGCAGCTGTGCTAGACCCAAAATGTCCCCTGCAACAAGCAGGAACCTCACACAGCTACAAAAAGCCCCCCCAAAAAACTTTCACACTTTACACACACACAACACAACACAACTGGCTCACCCACAATGTAAAAGCAGCTGTGCTAGACCCAAAATGTCCCCTGCAACAAGCAGGAACCTCATACAGCCACAAAAAGCCCAAAAAAACAACTTTCACACTTCACACACACAAAATTCCACATACAGCTTTGTGAGATTTTGTGTGTTTGTGTAGTTGTGAAACACTACAGAAACACACTAAATCTCAGAAAGCTGCACAAATATTATTTTATTTTTATTTTTATATGAAAACTAAATTTAAAACTTCCTAAAGGTCTAGGTCTAAAAAAGAACAACTAAAAAAACCCCCAATTAACTATTTTTTTTAAAGCTCCCAAAGGGGAAAAAAACTTACCCAATATAACAGGGGTCTCCAACCTTGGCAACTTTAAGACTTGTAGACTTCAACTCCCAGAATTCTTCAGCCAGCTTTGTTTTGCTGGCTGAGGAATTCTGGGAGTTGAAGTCCACAACTCCCTGCCTGCTTCATTGCAGGCAGGGAGTGGCTTGCTGATGGAATGGATTCAGGCAAGCGAAGCAAGGCAAGCGTTGCGATTAGCAGCTAAGGTAAGCAAGCTGGAGGGGAAAAACTTTTTTCCTTTTACAGGGCTCTGGCGATCCCAGCTGAGTTGCCTGATTGGCAGGCAACTTAGCTGGGATCGTCAGAGCTTGCAGAGCCACGTAAAAGGAAAAAAGTTTTTTCCTTTTACATGGCTCTGGCATCCCAGCTGAGTTGCCTGATTAGCAGGCAAAGCTGGGATCGTCAGAGCTTGGATCGCCAGAGCCATTTAAGGCTCGTCAGAGTCTTTCGGGCTGGTCTGCCTGGTTACAGGAGAACGACACCCGGCGTATAAGATGACCCCTGACTTTTGAGAAGATTTTCATGTGTTAAAAAGTCGTCTTATACGCTGGAAAATAAGGTAATTTTCTTCTGATATTAATTGCACCAGAAATTATGCCTTGTGCTTCCTCCAATCAACATTACTGACATCCAAAGCATATTTTATAATTTTTCCTGTTTTAAAAATATAATGCCATATGAGTAGATAATTACATTCAACATAAATATATCAAGTCAGTATACTTCTAAGTTCAAAAAGGTTTATAATCAGATTGACTATAATTTTAAGAAACATTTCTTTGCATTATATATTGTACAGCTGTAATGGTAAACGTTACAAAAATTAAATTATCTATAAAATATTGAGATGATAAAATAGATTAATTGAAATAATTCCCACAATCAGAACACTTTAGTCCACTTTAATCAGTGGAACAACTTGCCTCTAGAAATTGTGAATGCTCCAACACTGGAAATTTTTAAGAAGAATAGAATAACAGAGTTGGAAGGGACCTTGGAGGTCTTCTAGTCCAACCTCCTGCTTAGGCAGGAAACCCTACACCACTTCAGATAAATGGTTATCCAATCTCTGTGTGCTACCTCTGGCACACGTGCCATAGGTTCGCCATCACAGGTATAGGGTTTCCTGCCTGAGCAGGGGGTTTGGACTAGAAGACCTCTAACGTCCCTTCCAACCCTGTTTTCTGCTATTCTGTAGCACTACATGTTCTTTTGTAGAAAGTTAGCATCCACCCCTCTCCTAGAAGAATGAAATATTCTAGAAAATATTAAAAAGAAAGAATATTATATTTTTCTGGATGAGAAATGGAGAAACATGTTTTTTGAGGCAGGAAGCAGACTCACTCTTAATAGCCCCCACCCTCCTCAATAGCCCACAGCAGATGTCAGTACTTAAAGAGATAAAAGAGATGGCTAGGTCTATTCATAAGCAAATGCCCTCATCTAAGATCCAGCAAAAGTAGGATTAGCCCTCAGCCACAATAGGAATTGCCCAAAGCCCCTTCATTACATCACCCAGCAAGATTCAACCAAGCCTGGGACACAGACAGCCTACAAAGTTAGCTAAGACCTCCGCCCCTGGGAGTCTGACAGCCAATAGGATACTTGCCCTTGCCACAGGAACAGGAAGCTCAAGTTCAAAGTCCAAGAGAGGGTATGAATAACACTCACTCTCCACTCTGTCAGGTACCCAGGACTTCAAAGCTATGTGTTCCTGTTCACCATTAAACCATCCTTCCAAGCAGCCTCCATATTTCCAGTGTCTTTCTCCCCACTTGGAACTGAACCCAGATGGATATTTCTTCCAACACTTTATCACCCCCAATGGCATCTGTGGCCTCCTTTCACTTTCCTAATGACAAAAGCAATCTTGTGCCATTAACCTCATCTCTTTGGACCCTGTGTGTAATAACATTACACATAAAAAGAGGGTGAGGCTTGTGATGCTTTTGTCATTCTAATCTTCTTTTCCCCATCCCTGGTGTCATCATAACATGGATAATTGATGAGAAAGTTAAAAGTTGTTCAGCTGCTGTAGAAAAGATTTTAATATGAAAGAATTGAATTTTAATTCAAAAATTAGATTTATTCCTATTGTGCGTCTGACACCCCCCCCCCCTTTGATCAGTAACATGACCCACAAAGCAAACTAGAAAACCATGTTGCAGAGTACAGTAATCCACTTCTTCCTCTGACAATCAATGATCAGAATAAACTAATTACCTGCACAAATAATAGCAGATAGAGAAAATCCTTTCACAATACAGTTTCCTTAGGTACAGAGGTGGCATTGAAGCCAGTAGGCTTACATGAAAGGGAACAGATCTGCATATTCAGCAAAGTAAGATAAGAACATTTCCACCAGAGCTGCAAATCCACCAAATTGAACATTACAGAGGGAATATTCACACATGCACCCACACACAAAAAAATGACCCCCTCCTATAAATATTTCCAGTTTGTACCCCAATCTTGTAGCTACTTTTGAGCCCTATCTTTTGTGCTCTTGAAATAAACCTTTTCCTCTTCAAGCAACGTGTCTGCATTTCATTCTGATTTGTTCTTGTGCAACCCCAGCTCATATTGGGACCTCAAATGCTTCTAATATTGCTTTAGTTTCATAATCTTGTTTCTTGTACATAAATCTGCATATTATCATTCTTCACATTATTTACCTCCTATCTAATGTAATTGTAATGTTACTAATGACAAACAGATATAATAAAAACTCAGAATATAAACCTAAGAAGTAACATTAATCTCTGTGTAGTCATTATTTATCTACCTGCAAATGTATGGGAATAGAAGACCTATTGAGATAGGGCTACTGTACTTTCGCTGCCAGAATCCATACTGTGAATAGATGGCTGCAACACCTAATCCAATTGGTCTTCAGTATCAGTAGCCCAGATAAGGTAGCCCCATTAATAAGAATTATCTTTCTACAGAAATTTCTCAACACATTCCTGTTTTTAAAAAGGCTGGATATTTTCTACTCTTGTGTTCTAAAGTGCTTAGCCAACAAAAAAGTAGCTTTTCAAATATGCCAAATCTTTATTATGAGGACCTAGCTTTTGTGAAGATGAAAATCAGCTACTTCATTCTACATGAAACTTGGGAAAGCTACCGCTCAAAATATTACTGAACTATAATTTCCAGAGATGTTGAGACCAGAAAGAATGTAAAATTCTCCACCCCTATCCTATTCTTTAATATGAACAGGGGAATAACTGTGGAAAATAAATGTTGGGAATTTTAACTTTGTGAATCATGTGTCAATGCACTTATTTGTGGAAAAATAACATTATACACCTACATAGCGAGGTGATGCAGAAATAACAATTACTTAAATGAACAATTCTAGAAGCAATGCAAAATGTTTTTCCTGGTGCAGGAGCTGATTACACTGCAGAATCAATTGGTTTATCTTTATAAGATAACTGGAAGCCTGTCATGGGAAATGTAAAGTTCCTCCAATCAGTACAGGTAGTCCTTAATGTAGAAACACAATTGAGTCCAGAATTTATGTTGCTAAATGAAAAATTTGTTAAGTGGGTTTTGCCCCATTTTACGATTTTTCTTGCCACATTTGTTAAGTGAATCACTGCAATTGTTAAATTAATAACATGGTTGTTAAGTGAATCTAGCTTCCCCACTGACTTTGCTTGTCAGAAAGTCATGATGATCACATGACCCCAGGACACTGCAGCCTTCATAAATATGAAGTTGTCAAGCATCTGAATGTAAATCACATGACAATGGGAATGCTACAATGGTTATAAGTATGAAAAATGGTCCTAAGTCTCTTTTTTTCAGTGTTGTTGTAACTTCGGTCACTAAATGAACTGTTGTAAGTCGAGGAATAGGCCTTAATACAGGTAGTTCTCAACTTACAATAGTACAATAGTTCATATAGTGTCAGTTCAAAGTTCAACAACACTAAAAAAAGGGACTTACAACCATTTTTCACAACCCTTGCAGAATTCCCATGGTCACATGATCAAAATTTGGATGCTTGGCAGCTGTGGCAAGAAAAGTCATAAAATGGGGCAAAACTCACTTAAAAAATGCGTTAGCAACAGAAATTTTGGGCTCAATTGTGGTAAGTTGAGGACTACCTGTATTTCTATAGCTTTTATTGCATAAGCTGGAATTTAAAGGACAGAAAAGAATGCAAGGGGAAAAAAACTACTCAGTTTCCTCACTAAACAGTTACATGTGGCTATTCCTCTCTTCATTATGAAGAAAAACACTGCTTATATCTGCTCGAAAACTGTGTTTGGTATAATTACAATTGTATAAATATAGAATTAAACAATGCAATATAGTTTTGAACTGGATATCGAAACTACAGTAATTCAAATAATACGATAGTTAAATGATGGAGATGGGTAACGAGAAGACGAAGCCAGTGCGTTTCTCAGTAGTCTTTTAGCGCCGCTTCCCGCCCGCCAGGCGGACGGCAGTTCTTCAAGCCAGGCGAGAAAAAGACCGTTGATTTGTCATCCCACATGCTCCGCACCCCTCCCCTCCTTTTGTGTCAGCCATTTTGGTTAGCCGCGCCTCCTTCCTCTGCGCTTGCGTGTAAAGACGCGACCGAGCGTGGGCGAGTTACGCGCATCGCCTCTGCCACAGGATCCACAGGCGTGCTGTCTCTGCTCGTGGCCTGAACGGGAGAAGATGGCGTTGCACGTTCCGAAGGCCCCTGGCTTTGCCCAGATGCTGAAGGAAGGAGCGAAGGTGAGCGGAGATACTCGCGGGGAAAGGCAGGAGGGCGGCGCTGAGGAAGAGGGAAGGTTCCAGAAGAGAAATCGCAGCCTGCGTTCTAGGCACCGGCTCCACGCGCCGATCAAAGAGGCGGGGCTATTGGGCCTCCCCGCCGTTACTACGGCTCGCGCTGGGGGCTGCGAGCGGCGCGCCGTTGTCTGTTGCGGAGTTGATATGGAGCTCATTCTCGCTCGGGGGATTGTTCTCGACTCCGTTCTCAGCTCCGAATATACAACAGCAACGCCCAAGGCGGCCTATCGCGGCATGCCGGGAATTCTGGAGTTGCGTTGCAGAGCCTGCTGACACCAGCAGGTCGGAGAAATCTCAAGGAGGCCATTCGATTTCTGCTAGTCTTTCTAGCTGTTTCCACTCACCCGGACGTTTATGGTTGCATGATTGTATTTGTTTCAACCTTGGAGCAAGTATTTTATTAAGAATTAAGGAATTGCTGTGAAAATTGTAGGACGGTTGTAACTTCGACTGGTTACTAAATGAATGATTGTAAGTCGAGGATCACATGTATTGGAAACTTCCTGCATCATCCAATATCTCCATGTTTCTTAGACTCTTGTTTAGAACTCAAATGATTGGAAAAGAACCAGTCTGATATTGGTTGGATGAATAGACAAGTATAAAGCTCCCTGAGAAACAATTGGTGATAGTCACACAGCTTTTCTCTGCTTCTGTAAATTTAGCTGGAAAATAATAGTGTAATAGAGACGTTATCGTTTTAATATTTCCAACAATATTGGAAATTATGCAAAAGGATATTGGGATTTCTGTTCATTGACAGAATAACTCTTGAAAAAGAGCATGGTTATATGTGATGTTATGGGGAAAGTAGCAGAAACAAAATAGTTTTGAAATGTGACAATCAGGTAGGAAAGAAACATGTCCATTAAACATCTCTCCAGATGTATGGCAGTTTTTTTTTTTTTTAATTTGATTTATATTCCGCCCTTCTCCAAAGACTCAGGGCGGCTTACAATGTGCTCAGCAATAGCCTTCATTCTTTTGTATATTTATACAAAGTCAGCTTATTGCCCCCACAACTGGGTCCTCATTTCACCTACCTTAGAAAGGATGGAAGGCTGAGTCAACCTTGAGCCTTGGCAAAGCCAAGTCTCTTTTTTCTGGTCACATTATCTGATTGCAGCCCTTACATTGTTGTTTTCCAGAGTATACAGAGATGCACATATACCTAAATCTTCACAGAGGCAATACAAGGGAAGAACAAAAATATGCAGAAGTGATATGTTTTGAAATAATAGAAGTGATGTGTTCTATACCTGCCGCATCTTTGCACCCAAAGTAATACCTAAATAGATTTTCACGAGCATACATTCTCATTAGGCATTCTTTCAGAGACACATGTCACTTCATTGAACAGAATAAAATACAGAAGCCTACAATGGTTGCTGCTGAAAAACCAAGCTGCAAGAATATCAGAAATAATGGTTTCTCTATTATTTTTTTAAGATATTTCCCTCTTAGTCTTCTTTTTTAAAAAATTCTGACAGCATTTAGTCCTTTTTGTCTTAAGATAGAATCAGAAGTGGTACCGTGTTTCCCTGAAAATAAGACCCTGTCTTATATTTTTTTGAACCCTGAAATAAGCGTTTGGCCTTATTGCCATACCCTCAAAAGCCAGATTGGGTTTATTATCAGGCGATGTCTTATTTTGGAGGAAACAGGATAAAAAAATGGAAAATGAAGAGGGATTAAGGCACAAATATGTAATTTTCAGAATTTTTATTAAATTCTGTATTATATTTCATGTAATCATCTCTTAATTCTGGCTTAAATTTTGTATGTCTAGCATTATTCTGGATTGGAAGAAGCTGTGTTTCGAAACATTCAAGCATGTAAAGAACTTGCTCAGACAACACGCACAGCCTATGGCCCAAATGGTAAGATGTCAATTTTTTTAAAAAGTGTTTAATTTTCTATTTACCTAAATAGTTCCATTACTATTTAATACCATAGTATTAAAAATTAACTGGGATTCTGTAAAGTTTAAAATTGTTTTATTATTTCTCAACTGCACTTAATTTTATTACATGAATAATATTCAACGCATTCAGTGTATTGGACAGCTCACAAAAACCCAAAACAAAAATTATCTAGAAAATAAACGTGTCTTTTGTTAAACTTTATCAAATTGTCCTTAAGTACTATTTTATATGTTTTTGCTTGTTTTAGGCATGAACAAAATGGTTATTAATCATTTGGAAAAGCTTTTTGTTACTAATGATGCTGCTACCATTTTAAGAGAATTGCAGGTAACTTTTTATTGATACTCAAATTATCATTTATGATTACATTTTAATATATTTAATTGTACATTATTTCTTCATGAATTCATTTGCTAATGCAGGCTTTTTGGGGGAGAGGTACATTTTTCTGTGAGAGATTCTGAAGTAATTAACACTAGAGAAGTGTGCTGGTAGTCTGTGAGAGTCTGAAATTACTCTCAATGAAGATTTGAAGTAATTAAACGATACTACAGATACATGCTGGTGGCCTGCAAAAGGCAAGTTACATAGCATTTTTGTCCCATAAAAGATTCAGGAATAGTAACTGATATCTTGAATATGTATTATTAAATATGTTTTTTGATTGATTTTAATTGGATTTTAATATGCGTTCAATTGTTTCTTCTAATATAAAATATTCAATAGGTTCAGCATCCTGCAGCAAAAATGATTGTCATGGCTTCTCATATGCAAGAACAAGAAGTTGGTGATGGGACAAATTTTGTTCTTGTTTTTGCTGGTGCTCTTCTTGAACATGCTGAAGAACTTCTAAGAATGGGACTTTCTGTTTCAGAGGTAGGGACATTTTGTTAGATAGAATTACATTTGTTAGTTAAAATTGCATTTCCAAAAATATTCCATTTCTAGATCATACAAAAACTAGTCTAACTATTAAAGTTTATTACATATGAAATTTATTAAGTTTATTGGGGCTAATTTCCAAATAAATAGGGATACAATTGTTGCTTCTGTCTTATTTCTAGTAATTAATTTAAAAACTTATTTGAAAATAGTATCTTCTAATGCTGCCCCATACAAAGTAGAGTACCACATACATTCAAAATGTATGTGGTGCTCTGACAGACCACAAGCTTTTAGGAATATTTATGTGCTACAGAATAAGCATTTGCCTATATTTAATTGTAGGTGATTGAAGGCTATGAAAAAGCTTGCAGGAAAGCATTAGAAATTCTGCCTGATCTTGTGTGTTGCTCTGCAAAAAATCTTCGGGATGTTGGAGAAGTGGCATCCTTGTTACAAACTTCAGTAATGAGTAAACAGTGTGGTAGTGAAAGCTTTCTAACACAGCTTATTGCTCAAGCATGTGGTAAGTAATTTTACTAGTGATCTACTTAATATATTGCTGGTATGGACGGAATATTTTTTTTTACCATAAACAACCAATGGAAAATCATTTCCAATCTTGTCTTAATTCTAGGAATTCCGGTTTTTGAATGTTTGGTTTTCAGATAAGACATTTACCTCTTCATTACATCTGCAATCTTCCATGTAATAGGAAAATAATACACCTTTTATATTAAATAAAGCATATTTTCAATGAATCAATTTCCATACATTTATTCCAAATTAGCATATAATTTAAGATAGAAAAATAGAGATCTGAAAGCTAATAAACTTTACTAAAGTTATGTTTTTAATTCTTTCACAGTATCCATTTTTCCTGAATCGGGTCAGTTCAATGTTGATAATATCAGAGTGTGCAAAATCTTAGTAAGTTGTGATATTTCTTTTTGGTAATACATAATGCAGATGTTCCAAACTTTCTTGAGACCCTTAGTGTCTAAGTAATCACTTCACAGTCCTTGTAGGCTAAAAGAAATAATAGCTGTTTATTAAATAGTTAGATCCAAATTTAAAATATCCTATATTATCTTTGTGAATTTAATATAAAATATGGAGTGCACAGTAGGAGAACTGTGGGGAGCTAAATATATTGTTTCCAGCTTCTGGCAAGTTGCAGGAATACTTTGAGGAGAACTTTTAATCCTAAAACTCCCAAATTTAAGAAAAATGTTTCATTATCCAGTGTTGTTTTATTTATAAATTGTGATATTATTAAAGTTATTAAAGTTGATGTCATACATTGGATAGGATATGAAAAACAGTTTCTTAACATTCTTCAGGAATTACTGTTCCTATCTTTAAAATATTTGGTATCAAATTTTTGAAGCAGTGACAAATTGTATATTGAATGAATAATACATACATGACAGAAAAAGAGTTCTAAATCAGCAAACAGTCTATATTTTGTATGGGTAAATGAGTCTAATTTGGAAAAAGGAACAGTTTAATGTATTTATTCCTAAATAAATATATTCATTTATTTAAAATGTTAGCATTAAAATTGTTTTTAATTATTTAATTGGTGTAATTGTTATTTGTATTGTTTACAGGGTTCTGGTATTAATGCATCCACTGTATTGTATGGCATGGTATTTAAAAAAGAAACTGAGGGTGATGTTACTTCTGTTAAAGATGCTAAAATAGCTGTCTACTCTTGTCCTTTTGATGGAATGATAACAGAAACTAAGGTATGTTATGATTAACTTTGGGTGGTAATTTTTGAGCTTGACAGGAAAAGCTTCTGTAATAGTTTACAATTAGTAACAGACAACATTTCTGGATTTCAAAGGACAACATAGAAAAGAGGAAAGCAAGAAAATTCAAGTAATTATTTAAATTCTGAGGTATATATAATAATCAGTTACATAAAGAAAGCATTGTTTTATTATGTGCTCCTATAGTGCCAGGAGTAATTTGCCTTTGATTACCAATTGGAGTAGGAACATTCTCATAGACTAAAGAGTTAAAAGCAACATACAGTGCCTCATTCAGTGACTGTTTGATGGTAATAATCAAAAACCATCATGATGGTGTTGAAAAACGAATATTAAGACCAATGCCCACATCTGTAATTCACAATGTGACTGGGCAGCTTGACTATTTTATATCATTGGTCACATTTCCTGCGTATCTTTTCTCTTATAAAATATTAAGTTCACCATTAACCAACCAAAAATGGACCATTCTTAATTTAAGTAACAAAACAAATACCGCTAACAATTTGTTAGCAATTCTTCCCTTCCCTATGAGGGAAGAATCACTCTGATCTGTATCCTTGTGCCTACTATTCAATTACTTCGATAAAGTCATCTCTAAATTACATTAGCAAGGGAATGGATTAAGGGTTATTGCATGTTATTGCAGCTGCTATTCATCTAGTATTTCTGGAATATTTTATTTCTTAGTTCTCCTTTGCAATCGCTAAAACGTTGAAAGGTAGTCCTTGATTTATGGCCACAATTGGGACCAGAATTTGTCCTAGCTTGGTGCAATTGTAAATTTTATTGCCAATTTTACAGCATTCATTAAATAGATTTCACAGTTCTTAAGTGAATCTGGCTTCCCCAACTGATGTTGCTTGTTGGAAACTGGCTGAAAAGTTGCAAATTGTGATCATGTGACCACAGGAAGCTGCAAGCAGTTGTAAATGTGAACCTGCTTCCAACAGCCAAAATTACAATTGTGACTACGGGGATAGTGCAAGGGCCATATCTTTGAAGAAAGGTCATAAATCATCTTTTCTGAGGGCATTGTAACTTTGAATTGTCATTAAATGAATGAAGACTAATGAATTCTATCCGAAACAGGAAATAAACGATTATTTTTGGTAAGGCAAACATATAGCATACAAGTTTAATGAATACTAGGGAAAATGCTTTATTCTTGCAGGGCACAGTACTGATAAAAAATGCTGAAGAGCTGATGAATTTCAGCACAGGAGAAGAGAACTTAATGGAGCTACAGATCAAAGCTATTGCTGATGCTGGTGCAAATGTGGTAGTTTCAGGTGGAAAAGTGGCAGACATGGCTCTACATTATGCAAACAAATACAATCTTATGTTAATCCGGTAAGATTTACTAAAATGAGAAATCTAAATTTTCCATTTAGTTAAAATAGCACACTTAAAAAAAATCACATTGCCTTATGATTTCAAGTTACAATACAGATATGACTTAATTTCAAAAGCTAAGTTTTAATTTTTTTAGTCATTTTATAACTAATGCGAAATCAAAGTAGAGAGTCATGACTGGGAAGAATCAAATGCTTTCTTCTGTACCATTTACTTATTTTCCTCCTTAAAATGGTATTTCCTATTCCTATTTGGAACTAAAGTTAGATGTCCATTTTCAATTAACTTGATACAAGGTTTCTTAAATAATTGAAATACAAATTATAAAGAAATATGCACACCCTTGCAAAATGAACAGTTATGATATATTATTCGGTGCTTAGTTTTCTTACTCTGAACCATGTACATTTGGAAAACTTCGATTAATGTTACATAATATAAGTAGTGTGGAAAAAGTATTTTTGTATATCATGAGAATATGATGGGCACAATAGAAATCTGTTTACTAAAATGAACATAAATATTCCTGAAAAGTTTTATGTTGTAATAAGAATTTTTAAATTATAAAATGTTTTCCTTTTTGAAATATTCATATATTTTAAAGGCTGAATTCCAAATGGGACCTCAGGAGATTATGTAAAACAGTTGGTGCTACAGCTCTGCCCAGACTGGTATGTAATTAGCACTAATGTCTATTTCTAATGTGATAATAATTCTCGACATAACCATATTTTTTCTTTACTCTCACAGATTCCACCTAATTTAGAAGAAATGGGCCACTGCAATAGTGTGTATTTATCAGAAATTGGAGAAACACAAGTTGTTGTGTTTAAACATGGTATTTTTCTTTTTTTTAGTGTACCAGATTTTTTTTTGTTCTTAGAATTACATGTAGTCCTCTACTGTAGAGATAATACCTTACATACCGTATTTTTCATATATAAGACGCACCTTTTTACTCCCAAAAAGGGGATGAAAATCTGGGTGCGTCTTATATGCCGAATGTAGCCCCGCCCACCTGCTGGCCCCCGCCCTTCGGCCATTTTCGGGCAGTTCCAAGCGGCAGGGATCTGGATCGGGGCACAGCCTGAGGAACAACCCTCTTCAGGATGGTTGGGGGGGGGGGGATCTGCCCGGCAGCTTCGGGGAACAAGCCGGGCGCCACGGTTTGCGTCTGGTCATCCCTCTGGCCACCCAGCGGGCAGCTTAGGGCAGACAATGATCGCAATGACTGACTCCCCAGCAGTGTGAGAAGCCGCCGCCTAAGCCCTCTCCACGCCCAGGAGCCAAGCCGAGCGAAATGGGAGCTCCTAAAGTAAAACGTCCCTCCTCTGCCACCGCTGCCCGGATTCTCCAATGCAATTTTCAGAGCTGCGTTTCAGGCGGCAGACGGCCAGTTCCCTGCAATGTGCAGCGAGGAACTGGGAACTGTTTTGGATTTGGGGAACGGATTGCAGCGCTGCCGCCTGAAAGTGCTTTTCTTCCCATTGCACATTCCCATTGCCGTGAGGCTCTGCAATGGGAAGAAAAGCACTTTCAGGCAGCAGCGCTGCAATCCCCTCCCCGAATCCAAAACTATTCCCAGTTCCTCGCTGCACATTGCAGGGAACTGGCCGGCCGCCACCTGAAACGCGGCTCTGAAAATTGCATTGGGGAATCTCAGCAGCGATGGCTGGAAAGGAGGGATGTTTTACTTTAGGAGCTCCCGTTTGGCTCGGCTTGGCTCATGGGCATGGAGAGGGCTTAGGCGGCGGCTCCTCGCATTGCTGAGGAGTGAAGTCATTGCGACCATTGCCTGCCCTAAGCTGCCCGCTGGGCAGCCAGAGGGGTGACCAGCTGTAAATCGTGGCGCCCGGCTTTTTCTCCGAAGCTGCCAGCAGATTCCCCTCCAGACCGTTTCAAAGAGGTTTGTTCCTCAGGCTCTGTTCTGTCCCTTCCCCCAGAGCATGTGAGGGGTCTCTTTGGGGGAAAACAAGTAATCCCTGCACATCGCAGGAGCACCCTGATAAGTTTTCTGGAAAAGAACTTATCAATAATTGACGCCCTCTTTCCCAGCCAAGTCTCTGAGGCACCTCTCGCTTGCAGGAGGAGGAGCCACCTTAAATGCTGGTAGACAGAGGTAGAATTCTTGTTTTCTTGTTTTCCTCCCCCAAAATTAAGGTGCATCTTATACTCCGGTGCGTCTTATACTCCGAAAAATACGGTAATACCTCTATTGTATTATGACCATAATTAAGGCTATAATTTACATTATTAAGCAAGATAATTGTTAAATGAATTGTGCTTGATTTATTTTATTTTTTTTTGCTACCATTTTTAAGCAAATCACTGCAGTTACTAAGTGAATATGGCTTCCCCCATTGACTTTCCTTCTCAGAAGCTAGCTGGGAAGGTCACAAATAGCAACCACATTGGGGTGCTACAACCATTGCAAATACATGAGGGTTGCAGAGTATCAGAATTTTGATCAATTTACTATTGGGATACTGCATCAGTCATGTGAGGACTTGGTCTTAAGTCACTGTTTTCAGTGCTGTTGTAACTGGTCGCTAAATGAATGTTTGTAATTTGAGGACTATCTGTAATATTTACATATTTACATTTGTAAAATGTTTCTTGAAACTTTTTTTTTTTTTTGCAGAAAAGGAAGATGGAGCTATCTCAACAATAGTAATTCGTGGTTCCACAGACAACCTAATGGATGATGTAGAAAGAGCAATTGATGATGGCGTAAATACTTTCAAAGTACTCACTCGGGTGAGTAAAGCCTTGGGGATCTATAATTTGGGGTTATTTTATAATGTGCATTTACAGAATTGTTAATATTTTTGCTATCTTGTATATAATTGGTTGACTCACTCAAGAAGTTAGTCATGTTGGGAGTGATCAATGCTGGCTGGACACTTATAAAGGATGACACAGGGATGACCACAGTGGATCTGAAGGAAACGGTGCAAGACAGGGGCATGGAGAATGCTAATCCATAGTGTGTCCAAGGGTAGGACACAACTGAATGGTTGACAACAAGGATATAATTATATATTGATTGACATATTATATTATGATTGGCATTCACACAATATGCTTATCTCATTTGTATCAACTTTATATACTGTTCTATTAAAATAATGCATTCATTGTGTTTTTAAAATGTTTTTAGAAATGAGTACTTCTTTGAAGTTTTCGTGTTTCAGTTGGTTTACTTGGCATTTCATCCCAAGTATTTTACATTTCATTTTAATTTTGTAGGATAAGCGCCTTGTCCCAGGGGGTGGTGCAACTGAGATTGAATTGGCAAAACAGATAACGTCATATGGAGAGGTAAGATACAAACATATTTTTTCAGTCAGATTTCTTTTATAATTCAATGCAACTTAACAGCAACCCCCACCTCTGTTCAGACTTGCCCAGGTCTTGATCAGTATGCAATCAAGAAATTTGCGGAGGCATTTGAAGCTATTCCCCGAGCTCTAGCAGAAAATTCTGGAATTAAAGCAAATGAGCTTATTTCAAAGCTATATGCAGTACATCAAGAAGGCAATAAAAATGTTGGATTTGATATTGAGGTAAGACTAGCTACAAATTCACTATAATGTAAAGTAGAAAATCTTAAAATGATTTCAATATTTTTCTAAACATTAAAAAGTGGTGCCATTAACATCCACAATATGTTTAATAGGCTATAGCATTTTTCATGGGTGGGTATGTATAGAGAATGGGAGCATTAGGTACATACATCATGTTGAATGAACAAAAATAAAGTGATACCTAATTATGAATATTTTATAACTAAAACAAGAGAGGCAGTGACTGTATCACCCAAGTTATTTTTCTTGGCATCAGTAATAATACATTCAAGCAATTTTGAGCACCCCCATCTAGATCAGAGGCAGACTACATATGTTTCTATGATCATGCTATAATGTCATTGTTTAACACAGAGATACAATTAAGCATACAAATCTATAGTGCTAGTTCACCATTTGGGTGACACAGCAGATTTAGGGCCTGCAAATTAAGATGGGAGAAATAATAGTTTGTAATCAGAGACAAAGACAGTTAATCATTCTAACTTAATTTTAACAGGCTGAAGCTGCAGCTGTGAAAGATATGTTGGAAGCAGGGGTATTAGATACACATCTTGGAAAATACTGGAGTATCAAGCTGGCTACAAATGCTGCAGTAACAGTATTGAGAGTTGATCAGGTGAGTTGGCATTAGTGTTTTTAGTTTTGTACAATATTGGAATACTATTCCAAAAGTCAATTTTAACATTAAATAAATTTACAAAAATGTATTTATACTTGGAGTCATGCTTTTATAGTCTGCAGATGCCTGTTTGGACTATAGGTATTGACTTGTACAAACAAAATTAAGTGAATTCTTAGGTTCATAAGTATGACTTTTCAAATGAAACGTCAAAATGTGTATGTGATATAAAATTTCTATAGATTATTGTGGCCAAAGCAGCAGGTGGTCCGAAAGCCCCTAAAGCATCAGAGCACTGGGACAAGGATGACTGGAAAGATGCCCCTGAGCAATAGTGTACAGTAAGATAATGGCCTCATGTGTAATGTTGACAAGAGTGGAAACTGCATGAATGCTTTTTACACTCTGCCTGAAATGGATATGTTTTCTCCCATACTCACATATGCCTACGCCACAGCACTAATCTGTTTGAAATGTTAAAATAAAGCATCTTACATTAAAACCCTCTTTTAAGAATATTGAATTGATAGCACTAAAAGCATATGAGTTAATTGCCAAAAATGACCAAAGGATGAGTATTCACTTTGTGAAAGAAGTTTTTAACTATGGCTGACTGGCAATATTATTATACCAGTCTACTTAAATATGCCTGAAAGAGTACCCTTGCTATTTATATCTGTAAATACAGCTGTTATTGTTGAAGCTATTTTAATTTCCTATTCTGTATGGATATAATTGTTCTGTAGCACAAACACCATTGCATGTTCCCTTGGTTGGCAACATCAGGTTTCAGACACAATTGGCCATGAAGAACTAGCTTTCACTTTACTATTACGTTCATGAAACCTGAGAAAATTGAATAACCCTTAACTCTGCTCCAAAGACACTAGTATGCATGCAAAATCAAATACTTACTTTTTGTGTTTTCAAAATGTATTGTCAGTCTATCATGGCATAAAAGCCTGCATTTAAAGTATTAATAGATCTGCATATCTTTGTATTGACAATTTGAAATATCTTAATTTCTTTTACAGATTATCATGGCCAAACCAGCTGGTGGCCCTAAACCGCCATCAGGGAAAAAGGATTTGGATGATGACCAAAGTGACTGAAATAGTTAAGCACACGTAGACATTGCTGTGTATCTTGCCAAATATGTTCAAATTACTTTTAAATTATGAAACTAATCTGTAATAGAAGTTACCTTGGAGCATTTCAATAAAAACAATTTCAGTAAACTGCCTTTTTGTCTGATTTAAAAGGCTTGGTTTTTTTTTTTTTTTATTATTGATTTATATGCTGCCCTTCTCCAGAGACTCAGGGCGGCTTACAGTGCGTTAAGCAATAGCCTTCATACTTTTGTATATTTTATACAAAGTCAGCTTATTGCCCCCACAAACTGGGTCCTCAATTTACCTACCTTAGAAAGGATGGAAGGCTGAGTCAACCTTGAGCCTGGCAAGATTCAAACTTACTTTAATTGCAGACAGTTGGTGTTAAATTACAGTGCCTTGTCTGCAGAGCTATCCAGGCTTCTTATTTAAAAGGTTGCCAGGTATACAAGTATATCTTTTGTAGGACCTTATTTAGTACTACTACTAAATAGTCCTACACAAAGTACTTGCTACTTATTTCAGTACTGAACAGCCAGACAGACATTGAAGAATGCCGTTTCCCCCAAAATAAGACATCCCCTGATAATAAGCCCAATCAGGCTTTTGAGCGCTTATTTCAGGTTTCAAAAAAATATAAGGGTCTTATTTTTGGGGAAACAGAACTGTTCAAAGTGTTCAAAATAGATGTTTTTCAGTGCCCCGGACCATAATGAGGAACCTATTTTTTTACCTGTAGAAGCAGATGAATCTTTTGCGAGAAATAGGTGCATGTGATCCAGGTACATCTTAAACAAGTACACAAAGCTGTAAAAACGTTACCTTAACAATTTGAAAATAAGTGCTTTGTACATATTTGTAGTCAAGGTGGTATTTTTACTATTTTGTATAGCTCTAATACTTAATCTTTTATTAAATACAAAATAATTCTTAAACCTTTTGTTATGCACGAGACTTTTGGAAATGGCTGATTACATTATGTATTGCAGAAGATCAGGAAGTAGATTTAAGCTGCATTTTTTAATTTTAAAAAATCATGGCAACTACAATATGAAGAAATGATTCCCATTATATTACAAGAAGCATGTCTGCTATATTTATGAGATAACATTTGTTTATTTTCTCATTTATTAACTTTACAAACAGCCCATTTCCCTCACAGAGGCACTCTTGGTGTACAAATAAAATGTTAAAAAACTGAGTATAAAAATTAATAGAGGAAAAATAGTAAAATTTAACATGAAAAGATAATCAAAAAGTGGTGGGGTGGGGGGGAAGACCTTCAGGGCATTAACCAGCAACAGCTACTGCTCTGTCAGGGCCAAAGGAGATGGCAGAGCCAGGTCTTTATAGACATTTTTGAAAAGCTGAGAGACGGGGGCCATCTTTGCCTCGGGAAAGTGTTGCAAAATACTATATAGAGGTGAACCGTGTTTTAGCTTTTTAAATAGGGTAATCAAATATAATTTGACACTCCTGAATTGTGTTCTGCGGGCACCTCACCTATCATAACTTGTGAAAATAAATTGACAGTAAACTTTCGAACTATTTGTTAGCCCAATTTATCTCGCAGTAATGATAGATCTCTACGTTACTGCGTCTTTTAAGATTTTTTTTAAAATTGAGAATAATGATCTGAGTTTATGGATCAAGGAACATGCCCTCTATCATACTAATTCAGTGCATCGGATATTAACCAAACAATTACATATACATATACATATAAACATATGTATGTATTTAAAAAGAAGTTATGTTTAAATTCAGATTTAAGAAATAAACTGAACATGATAAAAGTTTGGTGAAGCTTTCCTAGGTGGAATTTTTCCAATTTACAATATTCTTTCATAGAAGAGAAGATACGCTTGTGACTTCAGGACCTTGGATATGGATACTGCTTGCACATGAGTGTCACTTACATGAAACCATTGTCTTCTGGGTGACTCAGATTCTGAAGCTGAAATTTTTTTAAAAAAGAGGAAATTTTCCTTATTAGTTTTCAACTGGTTCATAGGAATTTAATTTCAAAGTATTTTTCCAGGGTAAATTCCTTCTACTTACTTGGTTGAATTTTGTCATTGACAAGATCAGAAAGTTGGCTGGTGGTACTTGTCTTCACATAAGCAGTATAATGACCAGATCTCATAGTCCCACTATGTTCCACAATACCATATAACGAGTACAATACTTCTGAAGTCCCCTCTCTTGCATTCTGTAAAAGGAACATCAAGAGTATTGAAGTAGCCTTGTTGCTGGCCAGCAAAAAATAAAAAGTTGCACTTTAGTTTGTCCAAAGGTGCATTTTCAAGAGTTAACTGGGCTGCCTTTTTTTTTTTTTTTTTTTTTTTTTTGAAGAAGTCCAGTTGCCTCTTGAAAAAGCACCTTTGGACCACCATGACCATGACAGAATCTCCACAAACATTTGCACTTTAGTTTCTTTAAAAGTTGTATATTTTAGTAAAAAAACATAAAAGCAAGCCTAGTATTGCTGAGCACGGAAGAATATTCATTTTGAAATAAAGTAAAATCACATCACTGAAGTAAAAACAATTATGGCTAGGTAAGATACAAAGGTGAATAATATAATGAACATGAGTGATGTACTTAAAAGGAAATAAGTGATCCTGAACATACTAATCTTCAGATTTTGGCAAAATGACTTAACGGGGAGATGAGGGTACCTAAATTGGAGAAATCTCAGTGATACACCATATTTGAATCAGAAAGAAAGTTCTAGTAAAGAGATAGAACAGAACAGATAAGGATTACAGAAAAATACATATTGTATAAGATTACCTGAACAGAGGGAGGAAAAGGCAAAAAAAGTACTTGATCTTAAACCGAAACAATGAAAAACATTTAAGTATTTACCACCACTTTTTTTTTTAAATAAGTAATTCAAATTGGCACTCCTTCCTACCTTCTCCAAAACAACTCAGAGGTGGGTTGGGCTGAGTAACTAACTCAGTCATCCAGCCAGCTTTTATGCTTAAAGTGGGACTAGATCTTGCAGTCTCCTGATTTCCAGTCTATTGCCTTAACTATTTGATGAAATTATTTATTTGTATACTGCTTTTATTATTTTTACAAATACCTCAAGGTGACAAACATATCTAAGACACCTCCCTTCTTCCATTTTGCCCATAATAACCCTGTGAGTTGGGCTGAGAAAGAATGACTGACCCGGTTACTCAGCTAAAGTGGGTCTGCTGCTTTCTAGCCTACTGCCTTAACTATTAGACCAAACTGGCTTTAACTGAAGTCAGAATCACATACATTTAGGCAAAAGGCCAGTCAAAATTGTCAAGAGTGACGTTAAATTTTTTAGAAATAAAAGCAAAGAAGTCTTTTAATCTGACACCACCATTTTTACTAGTTCTGGCAGTCAGCCTAAAGTTAAAACTCCATGTAAGGATCAGGCACTTTTGATCAAATCAGTTTGCATACAACTATACTCCTCTGAGGAATCAGAACATCTTGAACTTTAAAGAAAACCTCTGCCTGCCTTCCTCCTTTCTGACATATAGTCAAGGGAACATTGTATATCAGTCTCCTAATCAAATGGAGTTATCCTACTCAGCTGCTTCATTCAAAGGCTGTGCTTTGTTACCTGCCGTGAACTGTAACATGTAATATAGATGTCAAAGTAGTAATGCAAATAACATAAGCACTTCACCTTGCACTTAATTGAGCAGAAAGGAGCCAAATCCATAACTTCAGGAAACGATATGTGCTTGTTTACTTTTTGGAGATTATATCCAGCCTTGAAAAGAACCAGAAAATGCAAAGTAAGACCAAAACTTGGCAATAAGCTTATATAGTCCAGAGGGTAATTCCCAGTTTTTCTAGCCTATATTGATAATGTAAAGGCTCTGTGGAATTTGTAATCCCAAGCACCGGGAGATCACTCAACTGTCTACCCAACGTAAAACTACAGAAGCAAATATCCTAGAAAATTAGGAAAAGAACCCACCCTATTCTTAAAGGGAAAAGGTCTAGTAATAAATTTAAGTTATTTTAAGGCTCAAATGTCATATGGCAATAAATAAGAATGTCCAATATATTGCTTCTCTTAATCACTTCCTACAAGTTGAATTAAACTAGGATAATTGAACTTAAGTAATTAATTATACCTGTTGAAATCTTTTTAAATGAAGGGTCAAAATTGGAGGAGCAAGAGAAATAAGCATTTGTTTTTTGGCATTAGTGTATACATATTTCTTGGAATCTGGAGAAAAAAAAGGAAAAACAAATCATGACTTAATAAATATTCAATAACATTACTTTTTATGCAATTGTTTAGATTTACTATGTATATGAGCTCTCATAATTTTGAATTTCCAGCATTATACACCTGAACATTCAGCCTCAATTATTTCTATGGGAAGGAAAAAGCAAATGCTCATGTTTTATAAAATCCAGAGAAAACTTACCAAGACTAAATACAGTTTCTGGAAACTGTATTTATGCCATTTTATTTTGATATTTATGGTAATTTAGGATTTTGCTTATAATTTCAAAATAGGTTCAAAATAGTATGTAAATATTTTCATATCTTACAATAAATCAAGATATATTATCAGGCCTAATTCTGAAAGCCTTTGATTTCTTCAATTATTGCTTTCCTCCTTAAATTTAAATATATCTCTCTGAGAAATTTGCTTAGGTTCTAGGTTTTTTTTGTTTCATTATACAGATACAGGCATACAAAATTCAAAAATATTGTGTACCTATAATTAAAAAAAAACAAAATGATATATATCCTCATAGTATTAGCAATTCTACCTGTACTGCTGGGAGTCCACTTATTCCAACTAAAGAATGAAACATATCATCATAAATATTTAAACAATGAATTCCACTCAGTCTTGCCATACAGTCCCTCGGGGTTTTCAAAGTTATATTCAAGTCATATTCAACATATAGTCACTTCAAACCGGCAATTTGTTTTTCTTTAGAGATACTTATGACAATGAGACAGTAACTTTTTATCCCTTTATAAAATGGTCATACATATAATACCGTGTTTCTCCAAAAAGACCGGGTCTTATTTTCTTTTGACCCCTACAAGAAACGGCTAGGCCTTCTTTTTGGAAGGTTCTAATTATTGACTCACCTCGCGGCGGTGCACCAATAGCCCCATCCCCATCTTAGTCTATTTTTAACCTGTGTCTTGCCACACACCCTGCACCCCGGGGTGGGCAGGGTCTTAATTAGGGTTAATTTTGTGGGTGGGGCTTAATTTGATTGCATGTGCTCAAAAATGTAATAGGGCTTTTCAAGGTGGGTCATCTTTTTGGAGAAACATGGTATTTCCTATCTAGTTCCATTAAAACAAGAAATTGCTCTTACTCAATGTCTTGATAAGAAAAATAAATTCAGTATTGAATTTTGAATAATTCAATAAATTGATTAAAAAACAATTTTAACATACTTATTTTATTAGTCTTGATTCCACAAAGTTGATTCCGTGTGCACACTTCGCAAAGCAATTTGTTGTTCTCACAAAGTTTCTCAATACGAGTAAACTGATTCAAGCAATGAAGAATTGAATTTTCTTCTATGTTTATAGTATTGCTGTCTGCAAGACTACAAAATGCTGTTTCTGGATCTTCATTTACTACTTCATATGTTTGTGTTTCAAAACCATAAAATTCATGCAAACTATCTGTATCATCACTCGGCTCTTCTTCCTCCAGGAATAATTTGCTGAAGTCACTGATAATATCATCATCTTCCTCATCCTTATCTTCCTTAAGATGCAAATCATCAAACTTATTGACACACTCTGTAGCGGGAATAAACTCTTTTATAGAAACGTCCAAATTGACTTCATTATTTGCCTCTTGATCGCAACTGTCTGCATTTTCATCATGTTTTTCTGTGATCTGTACTTGAACTATACTTTCTGGCTCATCTACACATTTTTTATCCACACAATGCTCTTCACATGTGTTTAATGACTCTTCCTCTTCTGGTTTCAGACACCTTATGTCAGAGTTACTTTCTACTGTTTGTTTATTGCAATCATGATCAGCTTCAGTTTTTTCAGCGACATCATTATCTGTTAGATGAATAACTTTCTCCTGAAATTTCTGCTGATGACGTTGGTTCTGACAAATAAAATACAGAAAAAAGCATTTCAAAAAATAGTAAACAGTAATGTATGCTGAAGATATATAAGCACTATTATTGTCTTTAAAATTGGAATAAATTTAACTAATGTATGAATTATAAAGAAAATTAACATATGAGTTACAAGCAATATGGTTGCATCCAAATTTAAAACTTAACACAGTCTGATGTTAATATGAATAAACAATAGTGAGCTTTGGATATCATTTTTATATTTGCATATTTCAAATTTCTCAGCAAAGCTATAACACATACTGTATATAAATGACATTCAAATATGAATTTGTCACTTTAGTTAATATCCAAATTAGAATATAGCTGAGGAAAATGCTAAGCAACACTTCAGTTCCACTTACAAACCATCTTTAAGGCATGGTTTTATACTTTCCTATCCTCATGATTACTAACCTTTGCTTGCTTTCTGGCCATTTTCTTTGTCTTTTTCTGTAGATGCTTACTTGTAACAGGAATTTCATCTCTTTCTTTCACGTAACATTCATTTTCTATGTTTTCTTCACAAATGTCAATTTCTTTTTCCTGTAATTTTTTAACATTATTTTTCTTGCCATTCTTAAAAAAAGATAATTATAGATAGGTTAGAGAGGATACAAAGCCAATTCTACCATATATTTTATTATAGATTTCTGGCTGTTATTAAAAGGAATATGGAAAAAATAGCCAATATTCTTGTGATTATTGCTCAGTGTGGCTTGAGTTTTCTTTAATCCATCAAAATCTACACACAAAAGACATGCTTACTTTTTTTTTTACCAGTTTTACAAAAACTTTTTATCCATGAATGAATATGCATTGAATATCAAAGTTTGGGAATTCCTCTTACAGTAGTTACTGTAGCAGGAGAAAACAGAAAACAACTTCTGAAGTTTGAAGATTCTCAAATTAGTTGAAAGAAAAAGTCAGCAGCTACTCTTTATGAACTTTAAGAATTGCAGAATATTCTTCAAGCTAATGAAATCTTAAAATATTTGTTGCTATGTGTTTTCCTCAAGGAGTTCATTTATAATATCACATTGGCTACTGCACTTGACTATTTTATATGCAGAAAATTAGTCATTTCCCCAAGCTTTCAGTATCTTGGTAACAAGCCCTTAATTTTATCATCTAAAAGTAAACTTTTTACTTACCTGATCATTTAAGACGGGGAGTGACAAATCAAGAAATGGTTCATGTACCAAAGAAACCTGAAACAAACATTTTACCCTTTACAAAAGGAAAAAAAAATATGTATAATGCCTCCAAAGACTAGAATATATATAACGGGGTATATAAAAACATAATTTCACTTTACACATAGTTTAATGATTTGAAAATATGCATTTGCACTCTTTTGAAAGTGACTATACTACATTTGTATGTTTTATCTTACTTTGTTTTGCTCCTGTTAGTCATGGGAAAGTCCTACATACTTAGTACAACTACTATAGCTTCTAACCTTTTTAAAATTGTGCATGGGCAGAACTTTACGAGACTGATATATTTATGATTTGCATTATTTGTGCTGAATAAGCCAAGATTGCCTAGATTCACACAAACATCGTTTAGCCTTTATTAACACAATCACAAGTCACTTTAAGTATAGCACAATGTTGAACCCTGTCAGAAGAAGATAATGGTAGTGACATTAGCTAGTATTACTGCCCCCCAAATTTATATACACATAAATGCATGCATGCATACATATATATATATAACTTACTGTTTGGCACTCTTCACACATGATTGTACTTGTTAATTCTCCACCAAAAATGCGGTCCACAAAACTATGCATTACCTTTTTCTTTTCATATTCTAAAATAAAAGACAAGATACCAACAATATACATTTTAATCTTCATTTAACTAATGATTACGCTGCTACACTGGTAGAAAAAAATGTATATTCCAGTATAGATGTGTATCTATACAGAAAAGAGAACGTAAGAATTTTATATTTGAAAAAATGAAGAGAGTAAATAGTTTCTAATAGCATTTTCTTCTCAATTTGTGCCCTAAAACCTATTGGTTTACAATATCTTTGCTATATTGCCAAGTCATAAAAGCCTATAGTCCAACATATCTGTAGAATGCCCCTATATTCCTGTTTTCTCAGTCTCCAGAGATACTTCAGAGAGTCCAACAATTTGGTTATATCCAAAGAATTATTTTTTTCAAAAGCAGAGTAGCTACTTTTGAAAATCTTTTCAATGTTTAATGTGATATTGAGGCTATTGCTTAACAAAAGCAACAAAACCGAGGACTTCTGGTTTGGCGTCGCGGCAAGACAGTTGGGGAAATAGCAGGCTCTGATGAACCCCACGAAAACCCCGGCTGCCGAACCGTCGCCGATGGGTCTTCGGACTGGAACCATCCTGCAGGGACAGGGGAAAAGGAGGGGCACCTCGGACGACCAAGAGGAACAGGCAAGTTCCTCAGAGGTCAGAGGGAACCCTCTGTGAGTTGGCAGCGGGGGGTTGCAGCCGGGCAAGAAATATGCTGGAGGAATGTGGATAGAAACGGAGCTCTTTGAAGCCGGGTGAGTGACAACCAACCCAGGCTAGAACAATGCCTAGATTTTTTTTACTTTATTTATAAAGTAAATTTATACAAAAGGGAGACAAATGAAAAGTAATGTAAGTACAAATTGTTAATATACTGGAGTATTTGGGGAAGAACAACCAAATCCCTGCACTGCTTATGTTTTTGGATGCAGAGAAAGCGTTTGATCGATTGAATTGGCAGCTTTTAGTGAAAGTAGCACAAAAGATGCAGTTGGGAGAGCATTTCATACAATCTATTAAGGCAATATACCAGAAACAAACAGCACAAATAATAGTTAATGGTAGTCTCACAGAAACTTTTAAAATTGAGAAAGGAACAAGACAGGGATGTCCCTTGTCTCCACTATTGTTTATTTTAACTTTGGAAGTAATTGCTGAATAAAATACGGGACTCGGATAACATACAGGGTATTAAGATCAGGCAATAAGATTATAGATTACGAGCATTTGCAGATGATTTGGTTGTAACTTTAACCCAACCAGTAAATTCAGTTACAGGCTTGATGGATATAATTAGGCAATATGGTCAAGTGTCAGGGTTTAAAATAAATATAGGGAAAACAAAGATGATAGTTAAGAATATGAATATAAATCAAAAAGAAGAATTGGAAAGAGTAACAGGATGTGAGATAGTGAAAAAGGTTAAGTACTTAGGAATCTTTATTACAACATCAAATGGCAAATTATACAAGTATAATTATGAATTGTTATGGCATAAAATACAGAGATGGATAAATGGAAAAAATTACAACTGTCTTTGTTGGGAAGAATAGCAGCAGTTAAAATGAATGTTCTGCCCAAGTTTCTATTTCTCTTTCAAATGATACCAATACTTAAAAAGGATGCAAATTTGTACAGCTATAGAGACTAATTTTTCTGAACTTAATAACTGCAGCAAGACTCTTGGTGGCGCAGTGCTGGAAGAAGGAAGATTTACCTACTATTCAAGAATGGACATTAAAAGTAGTAAATTTAGCAGAAATGGCGAAAATTTCAGCATATCTAAAGGACCATTCAAATGAGAAATATATGTTAGAATGGAGAAGATGGATTGATTATATTCAAGGCAAATATCGGACTAAAAAATTTCAAATAGTTTATGAATGATCAAAGAGATCTTATAAAGTACTTAAATTTAGTTTAGTAAAAGGGGAGTTAAAAGTTCAAGAGGGGGATAGGAGGCTATAGATAATTAGCTTATGTTAGCTTATGATTGTCAAATGTTATACCCTGTATTTTGCTCTGGGAAGTGGGGGGGGGAGGGACGGGAAGGGGAGGGGTTGAAGGGGAGGAGGGAGGGGGAAGGGGAAATGTCTGTAAAACTTTTTAAAACTTTTCAATAAAAAAAATAAAACAATGTACCGGTGGATTGTAGTAATAAAGAGGAGGTTTTTACAGAAATTAAGAATGTTAACAGGAATTTATAAACATATTTAAAGGTATGTTTGAAGCAAGAATTATGTGTTAATGTTAAATTGGTATGAAATAGGATAAAGATAAATATGGTTAATTTAAAATGTTAATAGGAATTTATAAATATATTTCAAGGTATATTTTAAGCAAGAACCAAGTCTCAATGTTTGTTTTGTTTTGTTTTTTGTTTTTATTAAATTTATATACGGCCCTACTCCCAAAGGACTCAGGGCGGTGAACAGGCACAAAATAAAATACATAGATGTAAATGTTAAATTGTTATGAAAACGGATAAGGATAAATATGATTAACTGAAAATAAGCAATGTATAGATGGATGGAAACAACAAAGAAAGGATTAAGTAGGGATAGTTAAACCAGCTATGATTATGATGTGTTTAACAGCCAAATAAAATGGATAATATGCTATGTAACAGCCAAAACATAAAAGGATATGCTGTGTAACGGCCCAAAAAAAATGAGCATGCTGTGTCTCAACAGCCAAACAAAAATGGTTATGCTGTGTAACAGCCAAAATAAAAATGGATATGCTGTATAACGGCCCAAAAACAAAAATGGGTATGCTGTATTTAACAGCCAGGAAATAAAAATGATTGGTTTAACAACAAAGATGAAGATAAAGATGTTGGGTTTTATAGCAAAATAAAATGAGGTGAGATAGCCAAATAAGGAGGAGTATGTTGAGATTAATAGTTAAAATGAAATGAATAAGTTAGATTTAATAACAGAAATAAAGACTATAAATGTTGAGTTCATTAGTAAAAATAAAATGATTATGTTGGAATTAATTACTTTATGAATGTTTATAATTGTGATGATTTATATTGTTAAAATATATCCATCTAAGCAAATGAAAGAGAAAAATGGAATTATAATTGGCTAGGATTTAAGATTTAAGGAACGGGTTTTTGGGGATAATGGCATAATTAAATAGATAAAATTGAGGGAAATAACTGAGTAAAATATTAAATTGTATTAATTGAAAATTAAGATTTGTTAGTGATTTGTATTAATTTGTGACCGGATCAAAAGCTTTGTTTTGAAAAAATGTGTTTTATGTTTGTTTTTAAAAAATAATAAAAAACTTAAAAAAAAAAAGAAAAGCAACAAAACCTAGAATTACGACGTGAGGAAATCTAGAGATCTGATTAGCTTAAGATAATCAAATACAGGTAATGGTCATTTACCAATTGCCTCATTCAATGACTTTTTCAAGTTACCACAGTGCTGTTCCCATCATGTGATCACCATTACAATTAGTACTCATTACCTGTTGTTTTTCTTGCCTTCCCCTTGAAGAACAGAGAGGCATACAATGGAGAATAAACCTAGCTAGCTCATGGCTGCCAATGCTAGTGCACTGCTTTTGATGTGTGCCCCGCATTTTGTATGCCTCTCTCATAATCCCTTTCACACTGGAAGGGCAGGGAAGTGATTAGGAAGGCAACAAAAGCTGAAGGTGTGAAACTGATTAGTCTTGTCAGTTTCAGTCTCAACATCCCTGGGGTGAACATTCCAAAAGGCAGTGGAATGTGAAAAGGAAGCATAGTCATAGTCATAGATTTCCTACTTAGTAACCACTTTGCTTAGTGACAGACTTGCCAGTGCCAACTGCGGGGCTAAAAGTCTACTTGTATACAAGCTTCATATGCCATTTAATCAAATGAAACAAACAAAAAACATATGTAACAACAATTGACAAAAAATGGAAGATTCCACTTAAAAATATGCAAATGGTGGTAAGATAGGGCTGACTTACCTTTAACCTCTTTTTTCAACTGTTCATTTTCTTTGTCAGAATTATTCAGTGCCTTAAAAATTGCAGCACTTGTTCTCTAGAAATAAATATAATGAAGTATTTTAGTTCAACAATTGTATTTGTCGTAGAGAAATACTATTCATAGATAAGTTTATTGCTCAATAGAAAATATTAGCTTTAGTATTAGCGCGCATCTGCAACTCTGTAAAATAAACAAAAATGGTATTCCACATTTTCTACTTTGTACTTGTAACAAGTTTCCAATTCTCTGAGGAAGATTTAAAGGAGCTGGATGGGGAATGAAAATGAGATAGGCTGAATAAAAAGTCATCAAAATAATTTCTCATATTTTTGTACAAACCAGATTTTGGTGGATTAAATAACTTTCTTATGGTTAGAGGCCCATTGGTTTATGGTAGTCCTTGGGTATGATCAAGGGAATATTCCATTAAATTTAGAGTAAATTTTGTACATAAAAGTTCAATAGGCATTTTTCTTCATTAGAATGACAAAAATTGTGCACGTTTCGTTATCATGAATCATAGATCTACTGTCCACTAAATATGTACAAGATTGAAGCCCAGTTCATATCCATTTTTTAAAGAAGACTTCAGTTATTTAATATATAGATTTTGTCAGCTGATTTTCAGAAATAATTGACAGTTTCATTCTCATTAATATTTTTTGTAAATAAAGAAGAATGTGTCTTTCAGGATAAAATTACAATAATGATTCATCATGAAATATTTACTTGGATTTCTTCAGTCCTCATCCCATCCAATAGATATCTAAGCAACTCTTGGCTGTCCTGCTGCTGATATCCTTTGAATCGTGTTGCTCTATTGTAAAATATCCAGAGATACAGATTAAGGAAAGTGCAAATCGCACATGAACTTAATATTTCCAGACAGTGGAGGGCAGGATTGTAAATCAGAAGGTGTTATAATATTGTTGAAATTATTAAACAGATTATTTCATTGTACTATTCCTGATATAATCTGACAGTCAGAAAAATATTGCTTAGAGATTCACATTATAATTTTATGCATATCTTTCTAAAATGCTGCATTAATTCCTTATTAAATGCATACAATACTAAAGCCTTTATATATTTATAAGTAAATTGTCATCTTGAAATTGTCTGAAAAAGGTGTGCATAGACATACACATATATAAACTGATAACTTCACTTTAATATTTAGCTGATCAGTTAAAGTTATAACAATTTAAATAAATTAGCATATAATCAATATAATACAATTATGACTAAGACATTGAGTATAATGTAAACTATAATAAATTCTACATACAGATATCTCTCTTAAATGGGCATGCTGGCTTAGTATGTAATACTCTTCCAAAATTTAAGGTCCCAGTTCATTCTTACGATTGGATAAGAAGCTGATGTTGAATTAGATTAAAGTATTGGTTTAAGCCAATTGTAAAATATATATATATATATTTTTAAAAAATAAAACAATCTGATAACTTTTGATCTGATCCAAATCTTTCTCTCTAGTTTGGATCTGCTCTAACAAATGATAAATATATAAATGTATAAGTATATAAATAAAAAAATGTAAATACTAGTTTTGTATTCTGATCAGTTTAAAATTAAATAGATCCAAAATGACAGAAAATGTATTTGCTTAAACAGTACTTTTACAATTTTATAAATAAAGTACTCACTTTTTACAAATCTGAGAGAAAAGTTCTCTAGGGGTCACAGATCCTTTTTTTGTCTCTTGCATTTCTGCAAGAAACTGGCACATTGCTAGGGTTAAAGGTCTTGGAGGATCAAGTATTACTACCAAAGGTTCCTAAAGACAATATAAAGAGACTATTATAAATTCATGCATATTTTATGCATTCATTTATGCTGCTTTTGTTTGGGGTTTATATATTTATATTTAGGGTTTGGTGCAGGGGTGAAATCCAGCAGGTTCTGGAGAACCAATAGTGGAAATGTTGAGTAGTTTGGAGAACCGGAAAATGCCACCTCTGGCTGGCCCCAGAGTGGGGTAGGAATGGAGATTTTGCAATATCCTTCCCCAGGAGTGGGGAGCGAATGGGGATATTGCAGTATCCTTCCCCTGGAGTGGGGTGGGAATGGAGACTTTGCAATATCCTTCCCCAGGAGTGGGGAGCGAATGGGGATATTGCAGTATCCTTCCCCTGGAGTGGGGTGGGAATGGAGATTTTGCAATATCCTTCCCCTTCCACGCCCACCAAGTCACGCCCACCAAGCCAGGCCCACAGAATTGGTAGTAAAAAAATTTGGATTTCACCACTGGTTTGGTGTCATCTGCATGCTGATAATACCTAGTTATATCTTCTGACCCTGGTCTAACCAATTAAGGCTGTCAAGTTTGTCTGTGTGGATTTGGACAGGGAATCACTGTCTCCAACTGAGTCCTAACAAGACTGGGTGGGTCTGGGTATTTGGGCCACCTAGATCTGGGAATATCCACCTTTAATGTTGGATGGGGTAGCACTTCTGTCTTCAAAGTTGGTATGTAATCTGGGGTTTTTTCCTGGATTTGCAGAGCAGGTGGCAACTGTGGGCAGGAAGGGCTTTGCACAATATTAGGTATACCAGTTGCACCGTTTCCAAAATTAGAGAGCCTTCAAACATGACTCATGTCACCTCTCAGCTTGACTACTTCAACGTGCTCAACATGGAATTGTCCTTGACTACCACCACAAATTTCAACTGGTCTAGAATTCAGTAGTGTGAGCAGTGATGGACGTGCTTTGGTATGCCCATGTAACATCTCTGCTTTCCGAGTTACAGAACTTGTCAGTTTGCTTCTGGGTGCAATTCAAAATGCTAGCTGTTATCTATAAACAGTGTACATGGTATAGGGCCTGATTATTTGAGAGATTCCTATCTCCCATAGTGTCTGCTTGGCCATTTCAGTATTGCAGCGTTGACTTTCTTGAGGTTCCTTTGATTAAACAATGTCATCTTTTGATCTTCTGGAAGTGCACCTTCACTGTAGCAGCAAAGAATGAGGTTTTCTGAGAGCTAGATGCCCCCCTGCCCCTACAGTTCAGAACAGTGAAGACCTGGCTTTTAACCTAAGGCCTTTGGTGAGGGAGAGTGAGAACGCTTGCTTCATTCCATCTGATGTGTCCATTTACCATACTTTGCTAATTTTGTCGTAATTCCTTTGATTGTTGTGAGCCTCCCAAAGTTATTGGAAATTGTGTGGGTATAAGTTTGATAAATTATTATTGTTTCTTCTGATGTGAGCTGAAAAAGCCAATCTGAGTCTCCGAAGCAAAAGAGGCATACATTTTTGTAGGAATAATGGGCTGAACACCAAAAAGGATTAAGAAAAACTCCAAGATCTTTCTTCATTTACACAGGATTCTCTTTATGATTATCGAGTACCTTAATGTTTAAGTTAACTCAGTTTAACTTAACTTTCTGGTACAATTTAAAGTACTGTAGTGGCTTGATATTACAACTTTGTGTCAGAAAAAATAAAGCATATGCAGTTACATGTGTTACAGCCCTGTACCATTTCTCTTCCCACCGCTAAGAACTTAATGTTTTTGACAGGCAAAGAGATAAATTATAGTTAACTTTGCCTAAAAAGGAAAAGCCAGTTTCAAAAAGCCAACTTCAGGGCCCTTGACTTAAGCATAATAAAAAGATCCTGTTATTCAACATTTTTAGTCTCTCCTCAGCCATTTCAAAGAATGAATGAGAGACATAAGTCTTTGTGCAAATAAACAATGCAATTTAGTAGGGTGCTTGAGTAAGATCAAAGAATAAACACCCTGATTATTTTCTGTCTTTAAAAACTATCTATGAAATAACAGCATCATTTGCTTAGTGAATTTAAATATATCCATACCGTTATTGAGAATTCTGGTGGTTTAAGTGTAATTGTTGAATCAGGCATTTTTACTTCTTTCAGCAACTCTCTCAGAACTGATGTTTGTGATAGATTCTATGAGAAAAGAGTGAATTGTTTGCAAATTGAAAAACTCAAAAGATATATATCTTTTATATATGTTCAAAAGGCTATGCCACTATAATTTATTATATAAATTTAATAGAATTGGCTGTAAAAATGTCTTGCTCATCATAATTTTTCCACATTGCTTTTACAAGATTCTACTGATAGTTCTTGACTTATGACTCTCAAGGGTTGCTTTATGACTATTGAAAATTACAGCGACCACAGAATAGATGCTTTATGGTAAATATCATAAATATCCTAAGAATGACTGCATGTTAATTGGATCAGCTTTATGACCACTCACTGTGTTCTGTGGACACATGGCTGCAATTTCCCCTGTTTTTAGCTGGCTTCCAGCAAAAAAACCCTACCCACTGAATGGGGTGGCTTAATGTCCATGGTGTTCACTTAATGAACCCCAGCAAAAAAAAAAAAAAAAAAAAGCTGGAAAATTAATTCCGGATAGAGGGGTGCCTTAACTTACAACCATAACAACTTATGACTAGATTTTAGTGTAATGTAATTTAATAGCATTTAAATAAAATTTGAATAAAATTTTGTGACAAGACTTAATGAGACATACAAATTATCAGGTTTTATATATAAAATAGAATACACATTTAAAATAGAATTAAATGAAAGATTCCCAGTAAACATTACATGTTGTTTCTCAAACCTCTATAAATTTATGAACACCCACCATTCTTAACACACACAAATAAAGCTCTCCTAAGTGCTGATATTAAAAGGGCTCCCAAAATTAAAGAATCTGAAATGCAATTTCATAAGATAAGGATTTCCACATCAAAATTAGTAAAAAACAACACTAGTAAGTAGCAATACCTTACGATTGTGTTTTTTCCAGTACAATTGTAAGGTAAGACACAATAAAGTTCTGAGAAGTTGATTAATTTATATCACACCTGCAAAACCGCATTAAAAAAACATGTATTTCCTAGGTTGCTAAGACCTTTCACCGTCATTTCTGAATTGCCATTTAATTGATTTTTATTGTCTTTGAACAAGATTTCCTTCTTCTCCTTCTCTTCCTCATTTTTGTGGTCTTTAAGTTTTTTGTTTTCCAAAGGTTTTTCTTCATTTTTAGTAGCTAAAAAATATTTTTTTAAAAATACAATAAATAAAAAGCAATAAAAATTGTTCAGCATCTCAAGGATAAAGTAGAGCAATTGCAAATGTTATTTAAAGCAAAAACAAGTACTATAAAAAATATAATTTCACCGAGTTACCCTTCAAACAATTGATTTATTGGTAAAATAGGCTAGGTAGTTGGATTCATATATAGCTAATCAAAGCTGATACATTTAACTTTCAGCTGTATAGCTAACACAGAAAAAACAGGCTCTTTAAATAAGTCCATCAAGTTTCAACTAGCAGTACCGTCCTAAGAAATTTTAGTCATTTAAAAATCTTTAGTATATTACTGTAATACTGTATGCATTTATACTACAGATTTTGCCCTATTGCATTATGAATAAGTGATAGTAAAGACGGACATTTCCTGCATGCTAGTAAAAACTGACTAGTAAAAATCTGATCTCCCAATGATGCCATTTAAAAAGAATGTACTGTATTTTCCGGCGTATAAGATGACTGGGCGTATAAGACGACCCCCTACTTTTCCTGTTAAAATATAGGGTTTGGGCTATACTCGCCGTATAAGACTACCCCTCTTCCAACGCACACCAAACTCTTTATTAACAACAAACTAACTTTTAATAAGGCACACAATTGACAACAGGTGGCCGACTGACAGCTGCTTAAATAGCAGCCTGTCAGGCGGAGGAAAACCAATAGGAGAACTGTGTTTTTTCCCGCAAAGAGCCTGCTCGCGTCTTAGCCAATTAGAGTAGGGCGGCAACAGTGATGACTGTGGGTAGGACGTAACCCTGAGGACTTAACAGAACCGGTACAGATACCTACGAGCCAGGCTGCCCACCTGTCAAGGTAACGGGCCACATGTATCAGCAAGAGGGCTATTTCGTACCGGGTTTTTTCCTGTCACCTGTCCTGTCACCCATGCAGCCTTGACGAGATCGGCACAGCTTCCCCTCAATGTTGTTGGCACTCCCGTAGCGTCATTGGTCAGCGCCGGCAACTCAGATTCGGGAAGCTGTGCCGATCTCGTCAAGGCTGCATGCTGCTCAATGCTGGACCCAGCTGGTTGCTGCGCGGAGCTACCCCCACCGTCCCAGGCATCCAGGTGGATATTACCGACGCTCTGACTTCCCCAGACCCCCAGTGATGGCGAGCCCCAGCTGTCTGGGGAAGTCGGACGGTGGGGGAAGCTCCACGCAGCAACCAGCTGGGTCCAGCATTGAGCGGCATGCAGCCTTGACAAGATCGGCACAGCTTCCCCTCAATGTTTTCGGCGCTCCCGTAGCGTCATTGGTCAGCGCTGGCAACTCAGATTCGGGTTAGAAATCTCTAGCAATGACTAGAGATGGTAGTAGCCGCTCTTACAGCTTCCGTCAGTCTGTCAAGGTAGATATTGTAGGCTTATACCCAGCGTATAAGACGACCCCCCGAATTTTGAGAAGATTTTCCTGTGTTAAAAAGTCGTCTTATACGCCGGAAAATACGGTATGTCAAACATTTATAGCCTGTCCCATTGTTTTAAAAATCTGGGTCAGAGAATGAAATGTGAAAGAAGAGAATTGTACTATTTACAGTAATTATTTGTCAAATTTATATGACTGCGTATCACACACAAAGTGACTATGGATGGTGTAGAATAAAACCAGCAATTGAAACACTCTACAAAACATAAACATAGATTAAAACAAGACCATGAGAGGGAAAATAATACACATAAGCCAATATTACAAGAGACACAATTTGTGTAGTGATATAGGCACAAGGCTAGAAACTGGAAGACTGTGATTTCTAATGATGCTTTTGGCAAGAAGCTATTTGGGTGACCTGGAGCTAGTCACTCTTGCTCAGCCCCAAGAAAGGAAGCAATGCCAAAATCTTGCCAAGAAAACTGCACAGACCTGTCCAGGCAATTGCTTGGAGTCAACAGTATTTCAAAGGCACAAAAAACAAAAACAAATTTGTCTTGAGTCAATCAATATAATTTATGAAGGCAAGAAATGTATGGGGCTTTCAAATGTAGAATATATAGAATAAGGGATATTAGTACTTAAAATTCAATTTCAACCTAAGATTAGTTGCTACAAATTTAAATACAAGTATTAGTTCAAATTTTCACTAATTCCTTTCCCTCCAGTCACTGAAGACTACAGTATTCCTAATTTGTTTTAACATGTTAAAAATAGTTACATTTTTAAAATGTACTTTTTAAAAACAGTTGGTTATGCATTAAAATTTTTAGTACTCCCAATATCACTTAATGTAAGTGAATGATTATGTCTTATCAAGTTTGTGTTGACTCTTGATGATGACAGTTTCCCTTGAAAATAATGCAACTAGTACACCTTAAAAGGAGCTGACCTGTATTTGGAATGTTCACACAAGTTTGTTTTCTAATAAAATCCACAAGCTGGCCCAGTCGATTAGACGAATTATATTGTATTTCATCATCACATAAGTAGCACCTAGTTTGATTAAAGAGTCCAGAAATGCACAATTAATAATTTGGTTTACATCAAACTAGAACAGTATGTGGTAGAACATAATTCACACATTTTTGAAGTGCAAATATATTACTTTAACAGTCCTTACAAAAATACCTCATTCCAATTTGTGCTAAACATTTACCATTAGTCTAGTGGTTAAGGCACCAGGCTAGAAAGCAAGAAACTGTGAGTTCAAGTCCTGCCTTAATCATGAAAGACAGCTGGGTGATTTTAGGCCAGTCACTCTCTCTCACCCTAAGCCATCTCACAGGGTTATTGTTGTGAAAACAGGAGTTGAAAACAGGAATAGGAAGGTATAGTGGACATATTTGCTGTTTTGAGTTATTTGCAAAAATAGTAAAGGTGGGATACAAATAAATAATAAAAAAATTTTATATTGATAAAACTTACCAGACACACCAGTTTTCCACATTAAGAACCAAACAGTGAGGTTCTGATCTTGGTGTTTCATAATGTTTTAAGGCATGTTGCTCTTGACAATTTCTGCCACAACCCTGTAATGTAACATCACAAGTATGGAACTTTAACATTCACATACAATGTAAGGTATTTTGTTAAGGTGAAACAAAAATTGTTTTAGTTTACAGTTAAAAATAACTTCTGCAATTTAAGTACATCGTTATTATTTACATGAAGTCCTTGATAGATTCAAAATTAATTAAATAAAAGCCTGTATGACAAATTTGGGCAACCTGCCAGTTTGTTCAGTGTTCTGTTAATCCTGAATGAGGACAATCCTAGCTGAATGAGGACAATTCCACAACAATAACTTGTGATTGCAATTCTATCAACATTCTCCAAGCAGTTGCTTGAGCATTTGAAAATGCCTCTAGAACATCTTGGTCCATGGTGTGAGGTTTGCCCCAACCCTCCTGACCGTCTATAAAAACCTAAAGACCTGGCTCTGTCAGCTAGCTTGTGGCACCAATGGGGAACATCACAGCAGAGGTGGTTGATTAACAGACTAACAACAAATTCCACCTTCTCCACATCTTGCCTCCTCCCCATCTTTAATTAGACTGTAATATTTGGCTTGTTTATGTAATGGTTTGTGTGTGTGTGTGTGTGTGTGTGCGTGTGTGTGTGTGTGTGTATGATTGTCAGTCACTCAGAGTTTTCCTATGGTAAGATGAGGCGCTGGTAAATTTCATAAATATATGGCAACTCACTCTTGCAAAGTAGAGAAAGGATGCACACTTACAACAAGATTTTCAAGCTAGCAATTTCAACAGTGAAAAATAGAAGTTACATAGAATTACTGAATTTGAAGCAAAAAGATCTGGAAGGCCACGAACAATGTTAGAATTTCTCAAAATGTAAGTGTTGCAAACAGAAGCTAAGATTATTGCTTAGATCAGTACAAGTTAAGATACTTTAGTAAGATGGTAATTTTATTGAATAATTTGAAATCAACCATGAAGTATTTATAAGAAATACATTTTTAAAAGGGGAAGGGGGTTCTAGAATGGCCATCAGAGTTTTCAGATTTTAAAATGATTGGCCATTTGGGGGGGGATACTCATATACTGTATGCAGTTTCAAAAGAAAGCCTAATATTATTTTTGAGCTAGAAGCAAAAGATTTGGACAGATATGGGAAACATTCAGAAATAATTGTATCTGCCCTAAGAGGTGTCATGAAGTATTGGCTGAAAGTCAGTCCAAAATTATGCATTTGTTTATTTACTCTTTTCTTGTTTTGAATCTGGAAATAATTATGCGTTCAAATTTATAGAAAGAAGGTATGCTTAAATTTTCTACCACGTAGAGAATGTGTTGTGATGCTCGGATGGGTTTGTGTGACACAAAATTTTTTGGCTCTATTATTTTCTTCAGCAGGGATAAAATGAAATCCTAATTTAAAACATCTGCAATATATTTTCCATTGTCAGTAATAGTAACTGGGACATACCCTATGGCCACATTTTAAACATAACCATATTGATGGTTTGTCTTCTGCACTCCTATCAGATTTTTCATCTGTTTTATTGTCATCTATCTGGCAATCCTGGCAGGAATTCAAATCCACAGTCTGCAACACTTTTTTCAGAAGACCTTGTTCCAATCCTTTGCGAAGGTGCTTGCATGTTGGTCCTGTGAGAAATTTTACCCAGAATAAGAATCAACATTAAAGGGGCTTTAAATATATATTATTTAGAGTCCATAAGATATGGCCAAAGATCAGTTGGCTGTCAGTACCAAACGTCTGAGAAACTGACTACCCTATACATATACACATATACATATACATATACACATATACATACAGAAAAGAAAAAGTAACAAATCCCCTTCAGAAATCTGATCCATTCATTTTGTGATGTGTTTGTCAATGGCTCTTAGCTATAGCACTTATTTGAAAAGTAGTTCCTGGATTTTAATTTGATGCGAATTACCTGAAAACTAGATTACTGAAACATATGGGTTTATGCCTTAAATATGGACTAAGATAAACATGTTTACCCATAAATATTGTTTTACTCTATATTAGTTGAACTTTAGTTGGATAAACATCTTCAAGGCCACATTAAGCATTTTGCTAAGGAGTAAAATCTTACTGTCTCCATAGCAGTGCAACTTAAATGAATTATCTGTATATGTTATGCATACCCAGTACATCTGGTGAGACATCTGCAGGAATATTTTTTCCTTTTGTTCGCTTCTTTCCCATTATAGCAATACAGGCTTTAATTTCACATCAAACTATAAAAGAAAACAAATTATTTTCCAATAAAATTTTAAAACCTGTAAATAGCAACTAATTTATTATATACAAGAAAGGATGAAATTTACATTTCTGCTTCCTTTCTATTGTACTTTTCAATGGAACTAAACATTTTTAATATATCTGATCAAAGCAAATTGTGACAAACTGTTTTGGAAAATATTCTATTATTTTAATACAGATTCATGGATGTCTCCATAGTAGCTTTTAAATACTTATCTTTGTGATTAAGCAAAGGGAATTTTAAATTCAGCAATAGAGTTTAAAGAAAAGCATAATTTTGTGTATATTGAATGGGATCAAGCCACAATCTCAAAATATCTAATTCAGAGCTAAAGATTGTTTAACACTGGGAAAATTAATAAACCTTATCAATGTATCTATGAAGAGATACACAAATACATTTGCAAATGTAATTGTACTTCAATAGGGATCATTCAAGGACAATAACTCCATCCTGTCCTACTTTACGGAATTGTTTTATGAATTTCTTTTTTTCCAGGGAAGTTCTTTGAATGTTTTTTATTCATGTTTTCATAACAAACATGTGGAACAGCCTAGAAAATAAAATGGCTTCTTTTACTAGTGAATTTTAGTTTTGTTTCTCGTATTTGACTAATATGAAGATATGAGTCAAAAGCATTTGACTTAAAACACTTTAAAGTGAAAACATAACATTAAGCACAGCAGTTTGGATATCTCTTTACATACTTTATTTTCCTTATACTTGCAAAATGGAAAGATAAAAAAACCAAACCCCAAATCCATTCTTCTTAAACAGGAGCAATAACTCTTTAAATGGCCTAATTTTCTATGCTTTCAAGAGCAACCTGGAACATTCAATTAATTGCTCCATGCCAGGAAAAAGCTAGCATTTGCCTGTTCAGCAATAATTAAACAGAGCAAGAATTAGTTGCTAATAATTTAAAGGGTACGTCCAACCAAGCTCTGTTCTTGGATTGACAAGCAAATTTACTGAACTGCTGCACTTTCAAATATAATGTCCAATTTCCTGGCGGACGTGGGAGTTGGTTGGCAACTTCAGCCTACACCTGCCTCAGTCACAAGGAGGAGACAGAGAAACAGCTGGAAATGCCAAACGCCAGCACGAATTCTGGCAGGGAAACAGGAATGGCACCAGAAACGCTACGGGCGACCGGCTTCAGCCATTTCTGCCCGAACGCGCCGCATAGTCCCATGTGAAGCAATCCAGCCGGCCTTTGATTGGCCACTTCAACTTTTTCGCAGCCCGCCTATTCGGCCTTTATTGACAACAGCCGAAACCAATAGTGAAACATTTCTTACCTTCTACGAATTAGAGACAGAAGTTCAAGGGGCCGCTGAGAAAAAAAAGTTCCACGCAGCGAGCTGGAAAAGATCTGCTGTCACTGCGCCTCGAGAAGAAACCTTCCGAATTTAAATATTTTACGACACATCCCTGCGACGCCAGTGGAGATTTACGACTCTCGGGCAATCCTGTTCAATATTAGTGGCATAGAGCGTTTGTTCCGGAGAGGCTCCTTTACTCGGCAGAAACTTCCGGTCCATTGGCTGTTGGGTAAGAACTCTCTACGAAAATGTAAGGCAAGGCGGCGGTGGCGGAAGTGTGTAGTCAGCGGGGAGTCTTTGCTCTCCAGCTGATGACGCGGCGTAGCAAAAACGGGAACAACGCGACAACAAGCGCAGTGGTTTGCGATTGAGCGGTAGCGTGTGGCGTTTTTCGTTTTCCAGTGGAAGCAAAATAGACTCCCCCATCTCCGTCTTTAATAGTGACATTTCATTAAAACTGGGATTTCTGCATTTTTAGAAAAGCGGTGTGTTCCCATGTAACGTAGCAGACACAATGGTTTGCAAGCAATTTTGTGTTTACATTTGGGCTACGAAGGTAGAAGTTGATAGTTTTTATATAGGAATTTGGCTTGCAATCCAAATTGGGCTGATTCTCATTCCAACTTCCGATATTAACAATTACTATATTACAGAGCTTTATCGTCAGCCTTACTGCATTTAGGAAATAAGCTCTGCATCGACTTCTTCATCATTTAATGTGTTTTATATTTGTTAGTATATAAAATAATTGTAAAAAGACAAAGGTTAACTTGTAAAAAATATTTCTGCTAGAGTTAATAGTGTTCAGAAAAAGAAAAGTTAAGTATATTTTGGTTTTGCTATTCCTGCTGAGTGCTTCTCTGCTGGAATAGGAAGGGAAAATATATTTTGACCAAGTTGCATTGTGATTTCACATTTTATCTATGACCAGTTCTAAAGTCCAACTTTCAGGAGAACATGTGCTCATATTTAGTCATATTTGTATCAATCATTGACTTTTTTTTCTGCCTCCACTATTAGATGTAATAGGGAAAAAGGTCAACTTTCAAAGTATACTTAAAACATGTTCATGAATTCATGTATTCTAAGCAGTAAGTGAAGCCCAGAATGGGACTCTACATCCTGGTCTGGAACTTAATACTGCTAAAAACAAATGGGCTTCTATATATACACCTAACAATAGTTCTATTTCCTTTTGGGAAAAGCCATTTAATTTTATTAAACATTACAACATTAAATCGTTAAAACAGTAAGATAAAAAAATTAAAAAAAAAGATAAGAAAAAACAGCAATAAAGTAACAGTTCAGTGCAGGGGTGGGTTCTACTTACCTTTACTACTGGTTTGCAACGGGCTCGCGCACTCGCTTCTGCGCAGATTGCCAATGATGACATACGGGGTGGTGGGTGGGGCCTCCCACAGGTTTTACTACTGGTTCTTGCCAACCAGTCTGAACCGGCGGCAACCCACCGTGGTTCAGTGGTTCAACACTTCACTATACTTCTGTCTACCTTTGTAGTAGAATGCTACATAATTTCCCCCCAAAGTCATTATATTATCACCATTCCCTAGATTGAATATGCAATTACTTGTTTGGTCCAGTAGTTAAGGCACCTGGCAAGAAACTATGGCACTCTGACTTGTAGTCCCGCTTTAGGCATGAAAACCAGCTAGGTGACTTTGGGCCAGTCACATATTCTCAGCGCAACCTACCACCCAGAATTATTGTTGGAAAAATAGGAGGAAGGAGAGTTAGTTATATTCGCTGCCTTGAATTATTTCTAAAAATAATAAAGGCGGGATAAAAATAAACAATAATATCAGGATTTGTGTAATGTTCTTGTCTACTGTTTTCACAAATGTATAGCATATCCATTTTTTTTATTGATTCATATTCTTGGCTATTTACTTTTCCTCAATCTCAATCTTTAATATGCCAGATTCTCATCGAGTGACCTGATAAGATATTGACTTCTATTACCCATCATGGTTTCAGTCAATCAGGACTTCAGCATATTGTCTTTCAATAAGATAATGAAAATACAGATTTGGTTACCAACCTTAATTGCATTTGTGTCACACATAGCATTCCTTGCTAATGTTACGGATAATGCTAATTAGTTTAATACAGTAGTGAAATTCAAAATTTTTACCTACCGGTTCTGTGGGCGTGGCTTGGTGGGCATGGCAGGGGAAGGATATTGCAAAATCTCCATTCCCACCCCACTTTGGGGCCAGCCAGAGGTGGTATTTGCTGGTTCTCCGAACTACTCAAAATTTCTGCTACTGGTTCTCCAGAACCTGTTAGAACATGCTGGATTTCACCCCTGGTTTAATACATTCTTTGGGCAGAATGCCCCAAATGTAGGAAAAGCCCAAACAAATAGAGTCACTATTCTTTGCAAGATGGGAACTCTAATCTAGAGACTATCTTGAAAGCCAACATACTGTTGCTCTCCACCAGTTACAAGGTATGCACATTCAGAACTTGTTTTATACAGTGAATTACATTCTGACATTGCAGTAATAGGAAAACTAAATGTTCATTATTAAGAATAGTGTAAATACTTGTTCGCTAATAGATTGTATCATTATCTTGAAGCTATATAATTACAGTATACATTTAGGAACTGAAAATGTTTGACTCAATAGTTGTTTTTAAGAATTTAAAAGTGTACCCAATAACATTTTCTCCATTTCTTTATAGGAATTACATTAATACATCAAAAATGAGCAATTTGGAAGAAGCTGAACTACAACTTTCTGAATTAGATTTACTTTCTAGTATGTTTCCTAATGAAGATGACTTTAAGGTGACTGATCAGTTGGCTTTAGCAGAACTGAAAGATTATGTTGGAAAATGTACTTTAGAAGTGCCATCTTCGAAAATACAATTCATCTTATATTTAGATGTAGAAACTCCTGATGAAAATAAGGTAATGTATCCTTATATCAAAAGAAAAGTTCACAAATTGATTGCTAGTAGAATTTAAATATTTTTTTAACTTTTAAAAAACTTCTTTCTAGGTACCACTTACTTTGTGCTGTGCTTTCCCATTAAAATATCCAACTATTCTTCCAGAAATCACTATAAGGTACATTTTGATACATACAGGATAAGTAGGCTGAAAGATGAAATGCAGTATAATTTTAATAGGATACTATAATTCTCATATTGGTAAATAGAATGATCTTAGTTACATAATATAATCTCAAGAAGAAAAATATGTTGTTAAATTCATATGATCTGAAAAGTACAATATAAATCTAATGGATTTTCTGGAACTGTAATTCTTAATACTAAACGTGAAATGCATATATTTAATTAATTTGATTTTATTAATAAATATATATGACTTGGACCATTGCAATCTTCAGGACCATTTTCTTCAGCTCGCATTATATGATCTATTCAGGAAAAGTTGCATTGGGAACTAACCCTCAGTGCTTAATCACTGAAGTTAAGTTCCCACCTTTTTATCTTTGGGAAACAGTTGAAGATTGTGCTCTTGCCCAAGGCTTTAGGAGTATATTTGAAAGATACCATATTTAAAAAGAGTTTAATATTCATTCTTTAATTGTTAACCTATATAGAGCTGTTCAAGTAAGCAACATAGAAATAATTGTAAATAAATATTGGCATATTACTGAGATATAGGAATGCAAAAGATGGCAAAAACCATACAACATTTGAAGAGTTGAGTAAAGATGCAAAAAGCAGGTATATTATTATTACTATGAATGTGTGTGTGTGTGCATATGTGTCTGTATTTTATATCTGAGTTGCCTTATCAGTGAGAGGGGGAGTATATACCATAAGTTAACAAACAAATGTTATGAGATATGCTCCAGTTGATCTTGATTGACCTATTTTGAACCTTTCTGAATTGAGCCATACTTTCACCATTTTTTTTTTGATTAAGCATTTAATATATTTCTTCCTGTTGTCTGAGATACTGTGAAATATAGTTAAGTAAGTTTTTGCATGCATTTGACTTCAGCTGGCAAACTGACTTTTAATTAGTGGGCACCTGTGGGCAATTAGATCATTCTTTACTCTTTGGTTATAACATCTCTTGCTGCATTTATGATTAAATGAACACTTTTAATCTACATCCAATCTGTTACTGTCAATATAAAACAGTTAAGTATAATTGAGAACAAGTCTTGCTTTATATCAAAACAGATTTTTTAATTTTTTTACTTTATCTGTACTCAAAATGATGCCCTTTTTTAGATCTCCATTGTTAAGCCGATCACAGCAAGCTCAGATGAATGCAGATCTCATTACTTACTTGAAGAAACATTGTGCTGGTGATGTTTGCATATTAAATGCAAGAGAATGGGTTAAAGACCATGCTGCCATGTATATAAACAAAGGACTGTCTACTGTCTACTGTCTACTGTTGAGAAATCAGATTTTCAGAAATCAGAATGTATTCTCACTAGACTCTGGATTTACAGTCATCATATATATAACAAACAGAAAAGAAAACATATAATTGATTGGTCTAAGGAACTCTCTCTTTCTGGATTCAGCATGCCTGGAAAACCAGGCATCATTTGTGTAGAAGGACCACAAAAGATGTGTGAAGAATTTTGGGCAAGGTAACATTTTTATCAAATTTCTTGTTCTCTAAGTAACAAAGGTATGAGTTTCTAATTTTGCTTGACTGATTCGGAAATATATCTTATATTTATTTGCATTGGAGAGAAGATTCTGTTTAGCAGGGTGGAACATTTCCTTACAAAGAGATTGGATCGGAAAGACATTTTTTCATTCAATTTGTAAGTTGCCTAACTCAAGGCAATTATAATAATACAGAATACAAAAATAACAGTAAACATGAAATTAATTCTAAAATTCTTGGATGCTTTTCCAAAAGCAGAGATATTGTGGGTTTAAAAGCAGTTATTAAGGAGAGCAGTTTTCAGTGTGAGAATGGAATAGAAGACATGTTTCCTTGTGTACATAAAGTTTATGATAGCGGGAATAAAATTTTCTCCTATGAACTGTTGTCCCAGTGAACATTATCTATTGATTTCAATGGAAAATCATTACGGTAAGTGTAACCTATACTTCCTGTGCTTCAAGAATTTATAATATTCTCATTGTGTTTAGAATAAGAAGATTATCATGGCAGCGAATTTTAATCCGTCACAGAGAAGACATTTCCATAGAAGGGACTGAAGCTGAAATGGAGAAAGAAAAGAAGTTTTTGATTTTTGAAGAAAAAATATTTGATGCACATGGTGCTAGAGGGAATCACATGGATTTGGGACAATTGTATCATTTTTTAATTGACAAGAGTTGTGGTGAAATATTTCAACTCTATTTTGGAGTTGAAGGACAATAAATTAAGGTGGGAAAAGCATTAAGGATCTAAACTAAGGATGTAGATTTTTTTCTTTTTATTTTATTGAAAGAATAGAATTCTAAAAGTTGTATTTTATACTTGAAAAATAAATCAATGGAATTGAAACTGGATGCCAGAAAATGTTATTTGCTTTGGTAATTTAAGTAAAGTTTCTGGATATATTATCAATACTTCATTGCTGTTTGTACTTCAGAAATAGCAAAGTTCTGTGCTTATATTACTCAGGGATAGAAGAAATGGCTATGTACGGTATCTGACCTTGGTTAAAATTAAGCCTTTTGCCAGCTTTACATTAAAAATATTTTAGTTCTCTTATAGTATTATGTGGATAAATAGTTCAGATTGCTATGAAATTTGTTTGCATTGCAAGATGCTTGAACATGTTCTCTGGAACACTGGCCAGATGTTTTAGGACTTAATTCTATCTTGAACCAAGAGGTGCAAGTCCTTTCCGTTAGCTTGCAATTGATCAGGATTCTACTGAACAGCAGGTAATACATTTGCAAAGAACTCCATGATTCACAGGTGTATTCATGAATCTAAACTGAAAAATTACTTCCAAATCTACACTGTGCACATTGGGAAAAAGATATGGAAAAATAGGATGGCAGTGGGGATACTGACTTGATTGATTGAAGAAGATGAATTTCTAACATATTCTGGGCTTTCCTGGATCAGGAGTCCCTGTGCTCAATCATTCAAAGGCCTGGTCATCTCATATCTGACTACTGCAAGGCGCTCTACATGAGGCTACCCCTGAAAAGCATTTGAAAACTACAACTGATGCAGAGTGCAGCAGAACGGGCAGCTTTTGGGCCCCCTAGAATTGCCCATGTTACACTGAAGTTTGTGAGCTGCACAGACTGGTAGTTTGCTTTTGGGTGCAATTTAAGGTACCTATAAAGCCCTGCGTGGCATGGATCCAGGTTACCTGAAGAAGCGTCTCATCCCAATGGGACAGCCCATTCCATGTGTGCCAACAATGCTGTGGATCCCGTCATTCAAGGAATTTTAGCTGGCAGAGTCCAGAAGAGCCTCCTCTGCTCTTTAAAATAACTTGCCCACCTGGGGTGAGACCTCTCTCATGCTCTTGACTTGGGTCTGAAAAACCTGGCTCTGCCAGTTGGGTTGGGGGGCTCTCATGCTGGAGGTAGTTGATAGACTAATAACAGATCTCATCTCACCCCTCCATTCCTTGTTCCCTCCCTCTCCCTCTTCTATCTGCCTACCTACCTACCTACCTAATTGCAACTATTTACAATTAAAATTATAGACCTTTTTCGTTTGTGGTAATTTTTCACTTAAAAAAAATCTTTGCTCAATATATTTTTATCCCTGTATTGGTTTTTTTTTTTTGTTTTTTTTTGAGGGAGAGGGCTTTGTGGGTTTCTGTCAATGTTAAAAATATTAAATGAATAAAAAAAGTTATCCTAAATAAACCTGGGCATATATCAATAAATGTTTTGGCTGCATGTTTTTTTAAATCTCTAGACAATCGTGATTTCCCCCCCTGAAGAACTTCTTTTGAGCTTTCTCATAAAGAGAGCATAAATTCTGTTGTTACCACAACATACTGCAAATGCAGTAAACCATCTTCAGCAGTGTAAAACGTAATTGGTACCGATTGGTGTACAAGCGTAATCAGTCAGAAAGGGGGGGGAGGATACGTAGTTACCAAAAAGAAGAGCTGACCTAAAACTATCATCTTAAAAGTGGCAATTAATTTAGAATAGTTAAAGTATCTACCAAGAATAAAAGCATCTTTTATATAAAAGCATCCGTCGAACTTCTTTCAGTGATTTCAGTAAATTCAGTAACTAGCTCATCAGCAACCACTCCCTCCAGCGCGTTCTGTCCCCCCGCCCCCACTCCCCACGTGGAATACTTTTTGTATCCTTCCCTAAACTGAGGGAGGAGCACTAAAGGGGAGGAGCCTCCGGACTTCGGCGTCCCTTCCGCCATTACCTTTACTTCCGTTTAACCCGGAAACAGCCTTTTTCCCCCTTCCTGTCCGTGGGACCAACTCTAACCCCTGCCCTCTGTTTTCCCTTTCCTTTTTTTCAAGTTTCTGACGACGTTGCAGGCGCTATCATGGGAGGCAAGAACAAGCAGCGAACTAAGGGCAACGTACGGGTAAGCGAGTTGATGCCGCCGGGAGTGGATTCGGTATTTCTGGAGAGGGGCCGGGTAGGCTTGCCTTTCCAGAGCTTTCGAACACGGAGGAGAGCTTTGCCTAACTTCTGGCTAAATAAAAAAGCAGCTTATTCCGCACCAAAAGGGACGCTGTCTCTAGACACTAGTTTTAAAGGTGTTGCTTTAATTGTCGCTGGCAATTAAAGGGTAGCATCGGTTAGTGACTTCTCTAACAAGCCTTCGCAGGATTCTCCTTGCAAGTTTATTTTCCTGTATGGCCAATCTCTCCTTTTAAGGAATACGAATTGCTAAGGATGCCTGAACTTTCAAGAGGGGAAAAGAACCAGTAATATTTCGGATTCTAAAAAGTAAATGGTTCGGAAGTGTTTGAAATGTCAAAAAATGAATTCAGATAACAAATTATTCCCATATGGCGTTGGCTTTCTTGGTTGTGGACGGTGTCATATGCACATTTTTAATGCTGTATGTATACCCCTTTCTATTTTAAATAGTTAGGGTTACATCCTTGTAGTTAGTGAATCTTGCTGTGTCCAGAGTGCCTTGTGTGAAAATTGTCAAACATTTAGTAGTTATCTTCTCAAAACTTGATGCACGCTTACTGATTCCATGTTTTCTGTGGCAGATACTGTGAATATGTCTGAACTGTTGCTTGTTTGTTTTCTGTTAAATCCTAAATATTAAGTCCTAACAAATTCTGTTAAGTCCTAAACATCCTAAATATTTAAGAATGAACACTCTGTAGCATTGTGAAGGCCATCAGAGATTTAAATTGTGGTAGAAATCTTAACTTTGCTCTGCAGTAACATTTGTTCAGATATGCTTTTTGGAATTCATTCATAAAGCACTGTTAAGTAACACCAGCTGCCTGCAATTACTGCAAGTTCAAATCTCACCAGGCTCAAGGTTGACTCAGCCTTCCATCCTTTCGAGGTAGGTAAAATGAGGACCTGGATTGTGGGGGCAATAAGCTGACTTTGTATAAAAAAGAACACTGCTTAGGGGGAGCCGAAAGCCCTACTAAGCAGGTATATACAAAAGTATGAAGGCTATTGCTTAACGCATTGTAAGCCGCCCTGAGTCTCTGGAAAAGGGCGGCATATAAATCGAACCAATAAATAAATAAAAACTCAAAAGTGATGAAAATAGGAAAAAAGTGGTAGATGAAGATAGGAAGAAGGAATGATGGTTAGGAATTAGAATATCAATTTATAGTGTATTTAACGAATGAGAAGTTCATTCAGAAAACCATCCAATTCTGATACATAGTTAATTTTTTAAATATAGCATTTTCTTTGGGAATCAGTTCCGCTTGTCTATATGTGTAATTGCCTTCAGAAATATAGGTGTTGACAGCATGGGAAAATTTGGTGACAGTGTATTAGTAATAGTTCAATTGTAAAATTGACATCAGATATTAAGTTGCCTTATATTTTGTCAATGAGTAATGACAAAATAATTAATCTAATGTAACTTAATTTACAAATCATCCAATTACTATTTTACTTTATTGTTACTTTATTGTAAATTAATTTTTTAATATTTTGTAAGCTTTAGCTTGGTTTTTTTTGGGGGGGGGAGATAAAACAGTATTATTTGCTTTAACAATGTAAGGAATCAAGAAGCAAACCATAAAGTTAACAATTTGATATATATGTCGCCTTGAGTTTATAAAATAAAGATAGCATATAAATAATTAAAATAAAAATTGCAGTTTTGGACATAACAATGATTCCCGAGGAAGTTTGTTTAGGATTTTACAATTCTGAAACAGCAGTTCTTTTTCTCTCTTTCAAATATAGCCTTCTAGCAGTGGAAGAACAGCTGAACTTCTAGCTAAAGAACAAGGAACTGTTCCTGGATTTGTTGGCTTTGGCACCTCTTCAAGTGACCTGGGATACGTTCCTGCAGTTCAGGGAGCTGAAGAAATAGATAGCCTTATAGATGCTGATTTTCGTATGGTGCTAAGAAAACTTTCCAAAAGAGATGTCACAACCAAGTTAAAAGTAGGCTTGTTATATTATATTTAGAGGATCATTATATATTTACTTAAAGGATTAGTAATTGCTGTAACATTTTTGATGTTTTGTTTGTTTGTTCCTAACATATTCCTGCAAGCGCAGGGGTCTCTTTTTTCATATCAGTTGAGTGTTGATCCGTTGGTTGCATCAGAAATTGACTGACTGGCTTGCCACCCAAGCCTGATGTGGACTGAAAGAGAGTGACTGGCCCAAAGTCTTTTAAGCTCAACTTTTAAGGCTAAAACGGGGCTAGAAGTCACAGTCTCCTGGTTTTTAGCTTGGTGCTTATTCATTAGATCAAACTGGCTCTCAACTATAATATTTTTGATCTTATAATTTATTTATAATTTGTATTTTTTTTAAAAAAATAATTTTATATTATGTAAAAATAAAATATCAAAAAATAAAAGCTGAAAAATAACACACACATACACTGCATATAAAAGTCATTCAGCCAAGTTTTTAAACACACTTGATTGCATGGAGTATCATTGTTCTACTCTTCCATTACATCAGTAGAAAGCAGTTGAAAAACAAAGTGAATATTTAGCAATATTTCAAGGTTTTAAGCCTAGATTAAGTAATCTTTTTTGTTCTTTCCCATGCTAATCTAAAATTCCTCATTTATCACTTATGGTCCCAGATTTTAGATATATAATTCAGTATCGCATTATATTTTTACAACATTTTTTGTTATGCCATTTTAATAAACTTACGGATATTAAACCATGACAATGGGGCAAGGAACTTCCTGTTAGAGCTTGACTAACTTAAAAAGTTATAAAATTATTGTATAAACTTAATAAATGTTGATATAGAAAATACAGTATGTGTTATATGTATTAAATCAATATAATTGACGTACATACATCAATATATAGCACAATTATACTATTTATATAACTGCACATTTCACAGTGGTAACCTTGTTCAGAATAAGAAATTGTGCTCGGGTAGGGTGAGTTGGAGCCTGGAGATGGTTGTATTGTATTGTATAGTATTGTATTGTATTGGAGGAAAGTGGCTGAGATGCCAGGTTTTCCTTTAATTTTAAAGCTGCCAAGAGTTGTGCTTCTTAAAATAGGTGGTCATAGAAATCTAGTAAACTAATAGATTTTTAAAAAAAATCAATACTGTCTTGTACACACAGTATCAATTGGTAAAAATGAAGTTTTTTTTAATAATCACTATAACAGAAAGCATATAATAGTGGATAATCATCAGCTTTGTTTTTTTAAAAAAACTTAATTATTTTTAATTTTAGGCTATGCAAGAATTTGGGGCAATGTGCAAAGAAAGAGAGACGGAGATTGTTAAAGGAGTTCTACCTTACTGGCCTAGAATTTATTGTAAAATTTCTCTTGTAAGTACTGAAATTTATATTTATTGGAAGAGCTTGAACCAAGCCTGCTTTTAATTAGCTGCTGTAGTGGTCAGAGATGAATGCAGAGTTCTGTTGTACCTTTGATATGTTCTGCAAAAAACTTTGAATTAGATAAAGCAGTGATAATGCTCCAGTGTGATATGGAAAGCCACAGAAAATAGGGCATTAATGTTATATATATTTTAGCTGTAAGATATGACTCAATAAAATTTGCTTTAGAGAAATAGGTAATCTAAAATTGTTCATATGTATAGTGAAATTATATAATTATTTTTGTACTTGCCAATGTTTATGGTAGGATCATGATCGCCGAGTCCGGGAAGCAACACAGCAAGCTTTTGAACAGCTTATTCTGAAAGTCAGAAAACATTTAGCTCCTCATTTAAAAAACATTATGGGATATTGGCTTATAGCTCAGTGTGATATTTACTCTCCAGCAGCATCAGCAGCAAAAGAGGCATTTGAAAAGGCCTTTCCACCAAGCAAACAACCTGAAGCCTTAATGTTTTGTAAAGATGAAATTTTAAATGTAAGTTCAAGTTTGTATGCTTTTTAATTTTTGTTAAATATGTAATTAAAAATTAACAGAGAAGGCTGTGGCTATCTAAGGAAATCCAACAGAAACAATTTTTTGCTTTTATACTTGCTAGATGTTTTCATAGTTATCAAGTGTCCAGTCATTGCCACTTTTTAAAATGATGATGCTTTGTACTTTTGAGTTGTCCTTATGGCCTGGGACTTCCTGGATGAGTCCATGCAGTTTTCCTGTCAACAATTTTGCCATTACCTTCTTTTTACAGCTGAGATTGGCTCAAAAGCATCCAGTTGGTTTCACGCTTGAGGCAAGACTACCACTCACAGTCTTCCAGTTTGTTGCATGATGCTGTAGACTACTATTTTAAATATTATTTAAATCATAATAAATACATAAAATGATAAACGTTAACCTTAATTAATAATTAACCTTTTCTGAGACTACAATAACTTAAGTATAATGTCAGTTAAGATGTATTGCAATTCACACATACAATGAAAGAAAACCATTCTTTCTGAAATTATTTTGAATTTATTATGTGAAACTGAAATTTAGTAATAATATTTTATCTTCTTTATGTATGTTCCATGTATATGTTTGTATGTTACATATTTCCCAACCTGTTCATTTATTTGGCTTTTTTCTCTGGGTGGAGTGCTTTAGACATAATTATTAGATAATCTTTTTAAGCAGAATAAATATGCAAAGTTCCACTTATTTGGATTTATACCATAATAATTTTAAATTAAAGAAATGTACATTTGGCATTGTAATACTGCATTCTTATTCTTAAAAAAACCATTTACTTTTTATCTATAAATTGAGTATTTTTCCATTTAAGGATATCTGACTATTTTTGTCCAGGTACTACAGGATAATCTTTTGAAAGAAACTCCTGATACACTAAGTGATCCACAGTATGTACAGTATATTTTAATTTCTTTGGAAAAATAAATTTATATTAAGTATTTAAAAAGATATTCTTGAAATAAAGGAAATGAAAAATGTTGAAGGTCTATCACGTTAGGTGACATGAACTATTCTCCCAGTTAAGTTTTCTTTTTTGAGACCTCCTCTAGTAGTTTTAATAGATGGAAGAGATTTCTATGCAGAGAAACGTCTTCTGGCCATTGGTACTACTGGTCAGAGCTTAAGTCTCTCTTCAAAATGAAGGTTGTTGCCTTTTCACATTAACGAGAACTGTGTTGTTTCTGCACAGTAAAAAACCTTGTTAACAAGAAGGTTGACTCTGCCATATTTTGATATCTTGGAATGTGCAGGTTTTCTAACTGTGTTAATAAGAAATGATATGTATTAGGGTGGTATGAAACTCCAATTGCCATTGACGTGCACTCAATTCTGTGACTTTAAACCTGACAAAACGGAAATTTTGGAAGTTTCCTATTTGCAGTAATAATAGATCTGTGTAGTTGATACATACATACAATTAAGATTCTGGTTTTCAGGATATGGGTGTGTTGTCTTTAATGGGATTTAAAATCAAATATGAAAAAATATAGTGAAATTTGAATTTGTAAACCATGTTCCTGTGTTTTTTATTCAGAGCAGTTCCAGAAGAAGAAAGAGAAGCCAAGTTTCATCGAATTATAACTTCTTCTTTATTATCTTTAAAGAAATTGCTTTGTATGATGCCCGATAATGAGATTAAATCATTGGAAGAGAGACTTAAGACACTTCTCTCTCAAAACAAATTTTGGAAATATGGGAAACATAACATAGCACAGGTATCTTTACCATTTTGCTTTCCTCAAAAAATTATTCTGAAATATAATAAAGTTAAAATAAGAATCTTTACTGTATGCATGAAGACTTTTTTTTGTTTTAAACACAAAACATATGCTTCATATTTACTGGATTTAACTGAAAAAATTCTTTGAAAAAACTCATTAAAATAACATCTAGCATTATTACAATTTTTAAACTGGCAATATTGTTTAAAATCCTTTAACAATGGTGATAAAGATTGCATTCCAATTTCCTAATGACTAAGTAGTATCTTACATCCCAACTCCTCAAATATTAGTCCTGGATAAGAACTATTTATGTGAAGAAGTTTTGAAGTATTAGTTTAAATGAAAGTACAACTATTATAATTATTAACATAGTTTCATATTTTTCTACTATATGTTATTTTAAAATGCTGCCTTTATTTTAAAATGCTGCCTTTATTTTAAATAAATCATGAAATTTGAGAAGGGAGGTGAAGACTGCAGATTTGGTTTTTAACTGAAGTAGTTGCTAAATTAGAATTACTTGATTGCAAGTGGTCTTATGACTTTATTTCAGCTTTCCTTTGCTTTACAATGTCACAAAATATAATGGTATGTGGGAATGACCTTGGAAAGCAGGGCAAAGGGAACAATCAGATAAGGCAATTTAGCCAGCAGCAGGAATATGGGCAGGGTAAGCAGCTCATAAGAAACTCTTCCTAGTTTCTTCGGCTATAAAGGATGTGGGAGAGATGTCAACTTGTCAGACTTGCAAGATTTTGTTAATGTGACTACAGAATAAAGTAGAATTGGTTCATCTAGCTATATTTCTGGTCTGGTCTACTTTGCAGGCTGACGGAAAGATATGATCCCAAACAATTGGGTTAGCCCAAACAATAGAGAAAGTTTCTGGAACTCAAAAAAGAGGGAAGAAACAGGGCAAAAGGGCAGATTGTTTAATCCTTCCCTCCCCCTCTCGCCCCCCTCCCCCCCAGAATGCTCACTTGGTGCTGCAATAATTAACAAAAATAGAATTAATATTTGCATTTAGAATCACTGTAGAGGAAAGAATTGGAAGAGAGTAAGCAGGCACATACATAATGGGGAATATATTTCAAAAGGAGTTCTCTAGCATCAATGTTTCCTTGCTTTGGAGGCAAACAAAAGCCTTTAGTATGAAATGGATTAGGGTCTTATGGCTCTTAGAAAATGGCTCATAGAATCAGGATTGGTAGTTGGTTTTCCATAATAATTTTAAGTGATTGTTATGGTATAGAGATAGTACAGATAGTCTTCACTTAACAACCACGATTGGGACCAGCAACTCTGTCACTAGGCAAGCAATTGCTAAGTGAAACGTGTCCACAATGGACGTATGACATTACTTTCCATTCAATCATTAAGCAAGTCACTGTAAGTTATTAATGAGACATCATATGATTGCAATTTGTGATTTTATTGCTACCTTCTCAATTAACTTGTTGGAAGTTGGTTGTGAAGCACACAAAAGGATGCTGCAACAATTATAAATGCCCACTGGTTGTGAACCACCTGAATGTCAATTATGTGGTCATGAGGATAGTGCAGCAGTCATAAATGCAAGGGCTGATCATAAAGTTTTTCAGCATTGTCATAACCTTGAATGGTTGCTTAACAGGATAGTCATTAAATGAGGTCTACTTGTACAGTAATCATATCAACATGAAAATATTCAGGTTTCCTCTTGTTTCTATTTTAGGTTCGTTCGGCTTTCTTTGAGGTAATTACTACTTTTTGTCAACATATTCCTGAGTCCATGAATGAAGAAGCATCAAGAGTTTGTCCAGCTGTTCTTCTTAGCATTGATGATAGTGATGCTATTGTATGCATTGCTCTTTGGGAAGCTGTACTTCATGTCCTTACTACTATTGAGGTAATCTGGAAGTCATTATGTCGTTAAGTCATTATACATTGAAATAATTACTTAACTCATAGGTACCTTTCAGATTATATATATATATATATATATATATATATATATATATATATATATATATATATTAATCATTTTTATTTTATTGTATTCGAACTATTAAACTACAAACTCCAAAAAAAGAATAAAATACAAAAGCAAAATAAAATTTGACAATACACAAAAAAGTACAAAAAAAGAAAAAAACAAAACACATACACATAAATTGTCCATCTGAATTGAATACTGATAAATATACTTCAAAGATAATAACTCCTTCCCCCTTGAGAAGCAAGCATCCCACAATTTATAAATTTCTACCACACTGTTTACCCAAACCAATTAGTTTGACATCTATCTGCTATCTAGATACATAGTTGACAGGTAAAACCAACAGCTAAATTAAATTTCAAAACCCTCTGTTAACAGTCTATTTATTGTATTTTACTTGCAGAAAGTCCACAATGGCTTCTGGTCTACTTTAAGTCATCACAATCATTGCTTCTGATTCGTTCAGGATCAAATATCCTCAATTGGCTAATAATAATAAAGCTTATCCTTAAGATAACAGTTGGATTTTATTCCCTAAAGTCATGAAGTCTCTTGTATATATTTCCATAGCATTTGTTGTACCAAAATGTCTCCTGTAAATTGTAAAATAGCATCTCTTAACATATCCTTTCTGATTAAGTATAATAAATCCATTTTCCAATCTCCTTTGATCTTCTTTGAACTCTGAAAAAGTCGAGTTCATCACCAGTCATTTCTATCAACTTTGAGTCTTTAAAATCCATACCTTTCTTGGAGTTCTCTAATCAACTTGTATTTTCCAAGTCAACCTCATCTTTCAGGTCTGCCAGCAGCAAATTACATTCCAATATGTCAAGTTGTAAATCTTGTAGCGCATCTGATTATCATCTTTGAGTTGATTTAAAATCATAGTTACTTTATCAAGCTTTTTATCCAAATTTTCAAGTTGAACTTCTAAGTTAGAAAGTATTCTGTTTCTCCAACTTTCCCAAAAAGCTTTATCTTAATATATTGCCCGCATTTTGACTATATTTTGATATAGTTCGTAATACTTCTGTAGTTAAACTTCTACAGTTGAAACTTTTAGAGTTGTAAACTGTTCCTCTCAAAGACACAAAAAGCACCATAGCAAATTAGCTTTAAAAAACATTAAGAGATTTCCCAGCAAAAAATTTCTATCCAAAATTTTTTTTTAAAAAAAGACAATTTTTTAAAATTTATAAAATATAAAATTCCTGTAGTGAAAGTTCAATAGAAATGTAAATCAAATCAGCTCTCTTTCACTATCCAAAGTTTGTCATGTGTTCCATTTGGAAGAAGTGGAAGTTATTTATGGCAGTCAATAAAACAATAAAAAGAACTTTAAAAAGACACTAAGATTCAGCAGGGGGTTAAATTATTCAGCATTCCCAGCCAATTAACATTTGAAAGTAAAAATAAAAAGGGAAATATATATATATCAAAATGTGCTCTTAAAACTCAGGCATTCTTAAAACAGCAGGCAGCAGAAGGAAAAGATGGAAACACAATTTTCTGACTACTATCACTGAGAATTGCTACTTTCAAGGTTTTCTTTTCAAGTAGCTATTCACAGTTGACCAAGGGTCATCTTAAGTCATTCTTAGTAGCTCACTTTCAAATCTGGGAAGTCTACTGCCAAAGAATCATCTGGAAAAAAAATTGAGACTGCTTAATGAATAATCATATCTCAGTTTGACTATGTTTTTATCTAATACAGCCAACATACATTGACTTTTCACTGATAATTTGGCAGAAGTTTTAAATGGGTAGGCATTATCTTTTCAGATCAACATTTTAGAAATTTTCCCTTATGAACCAGTATAAATATCTTAGTTATGGATACCTTAATGTTTCTGTCTTCAGATAATTTATTTAATATCAAGATAAGGAAGTAGGATGGTTCATTTTCAGTATCTAGAAACTAAGTATTCTTTAATATACTGCTTTACGTTTATTACTCTGCAGGATTGTTGGAGCCATGTAAATGCAAAAAAAGGAGTTCTACCAAAATTATGGACAGTGCTTCAAGAAGGAGGAAGAGGACTTGCTACTGTTATATATCCTAATATCTTGCCATTTATTAGCAAGGTGCCTCATAATGTTGCAGATCCAAAGCTGAATTATTCAACAACATTCTTCACTTCTATAATTAAAGGGTATGATAATTAGCTCATGCTTTTTTAATCAAATAATGGTTATGTGTTTAAAGTTTGTTAAGTTTATATTTTAAGTGTGTGTGTATGTGTAGATAGTATTTGTGTTTTATTTAAAGGGAAAGAACAAGAAATAGTTGAATTTGAAAGCTGCAAATACTAGGTCTTCTGAGAATTGTAATGAAACTGTTGAAATAATATTTTGATGATGATATTTGTAAAATTTCCTCCGTGTAGCATTTTTTTATTTTGTTATGTTTTGGTGCTAATTTTTCAGTTGCTGCCACTAAAAACACCCTATAAATCTAATTATTGACTATAGCATTATTTAATCCAATGTGAATATGGAAATTAATTTAATTAATTAATTGGTAGAAATTAATTAATTAATTAATTCCTGCCTTTTTTATTTTTACAAATAAGTCAAGGCAGTGTTCATTCTGATCCTTGATCTTCTGTTTGCTTAGGCTATTCACCGAAAGAGCGATGGTTTGTCGTTCAGAATCTTCAGCAATCATATCAACTTTTATGGAGTGTTTACAATTTACAGTCCTACAGAATATTGGTGAAGAAGAAGAAGAAGTTAAAATACAAGAAATGCTTATAAATATCCAGGTATGTTAGCATGGCAAAAATAAAATACTGGATTATCTTTGAAAGTTTTAATTGATTTTTATATTAATACTAGATTGTTGAGTTTAGTTTGCACCAAATATTAATGGTTTGAACAGTTTCCAGTTGAAATATGCTCTTATGAAGCAACAAAAATGTTATCTGAAAAAAACATGTTTTTCATAAAATTTGCTTCTGTTTGCTCCTCCTATTAAAAATTTCCCCTTTACATGGCAAAGAGGCTTCTATTTTCTCTAATTATATTATTGTTGGATTGTACACAGCATCGACCTGGATACAGGTAATCCTTGATTTAGAACCATTCGTTTAGTGACCGTTTGAAGTTACAATGGCACTGAAAAAAGTGATGTATGACTGTTTTTCCCACAGTCACATGTTCACAATTCGGATGCTTAACAATTGGCATGTATTTATGACAGTTGCATTGTCCTGAGGTCATATGATCCCTTTTTATGACCTTCTGACAAGCAAAGTCAATGGGGAAGCCAGATTCACTTAACAACCCTGTTACTTACTTAACATCTGTAGAAATTCACTTAACTTTGTCAAGAAAGGTCACAAAATGGAGCAAAACGCATTTAACAACTGTCTTGCTTAGCAACAGAAATTTGGGACTCAAATGTGGTCATAAGTTAAGGACTACCTTCACCTACCTATTCCCTCTGTCCCACTTCTGCTCATGAGATGAACTTTATTCATATGGGCTTGTAAAAAATAACTAAAAATAAAAGGAATATGCTGCATAGGTTGAAACAGTTTTCAGAAAAGGTATTAATACATGTTGAGATTAAAATGCATTTGTTTTTTTCTTTACAGTTAATTCCTCTCATTGATACAGTAATTAAAGAGCCCAAGTTACAAAATGGATCTTTGTTTTATGAGATAGCAGACATGCTGAATGTTTGGAAAACAAAAGCAGAAATAACTAATGATGATAGAACATCCATCACTTTTCAGAGAATGTTATCTAACTTTTGGGATGGCCTTTCAAATATATGTGTGGGACATGTTGCTGTAATGGATGCAGATGAGAAATCGTTGGCTGCTGTGTCTTCTTTGTTGCAAATTCTTCAGAACCCAGAAAACAAGATGAAAACAAGTAGAAAAAAAGCTGTAAATGTAAGATTTGTAGAAGACAGAAAAGTTGAAATTAACGCCGAACATGAGAATTTTGTTGACATGAGAACTAGCAATGAATCCAGTAATGTTATTCATGAAATTCATAGGAAACATACTTTTCCTCTACAGAATGAATCTTTAGAAGGTTTAGTTTGTAAACTTTCAGAACTAAGCATAGGGTACACCAGCCAACAGACATCTGACCAACACTTAAAGTTCCTCTCTGCTCTACTCAGCACCTTTGCTTCCCATAAAGTTTTCCAGGTGCTTATAGAAGAAAGCGATGATGTTCAGTATGAAAATCCATCTATTCAGTTTCTGCACGAAAAGTTAATTGTTTGGCTGAAAGAAGATTGGAGAAAAGAGACAGACTTCCTGGTTGATATTTTATATAGCATTCTCCATTGCTGCAGCAGTCCCATAGAGAGGGAAAATATTCTCAATGATTTAACAAAGGTACAGTTTTCTTATGCAGTAAATTGATTTCATTAAATTTGTTTTAATGCATTCTGTTAGACTAATTAGAGTTTGGAAGAGTAACATTTGTACTTGCACCTTGGTAGCTATGGCTTATCAAGTAACATGCATAAATGTCTTAATATTTGGAAGTAGAATTGCATTAGGACAGTTATAAAATACTTTTAATTATCCTTTAAAAGTATTTGTTTTTTATCTGTTACTAATTTTGCTTATTTATTCATTTCCTGGTACAGTTTATAATCAGTTATATATTTTAAACAATATCATTAAGAGCAGCACAAACTCCATCTTGCTAATCAGGGAAGCTGCAAATCAATTAGTATTGAAGTCCCACTAAAATCAGTTTTATATATCAAACAATGTATTTCCTAGGTTTTGGATGGTCAATTAAGAGAGAGCCAACATCTGTCTTCTGAGACATAGTTTCACACTCTAGGTATTGTGAACATTCAGGTTTTTGTATATTTTCACTGGCCATACTTTCTGATAAGAAAAATAAAGTACTATGCTTAAGGGCGAAGATTAAGTTTTCTTCAAGTACACATTTTCTGAGATCTAGTTTCACCACAGACTAAAGAGTCTGTGGTGAGGCATACCCAATGACACTAGATCTCATGCAAATCTAGCCTAGTTTTCATGTTAAATAAAACATGTTATGCATGGGCCATATGTATATACATATTTCTTCAGAAAAGTAGTAGCAATACCAATAGCACTTAGACTTATATACTGCTTCACAGGGCTTTACAACCCTCTCTAAGCAGTTTACAGAGTCAGCATATTGCCCCCAACAATTTGGGTTCTCATTTTACCCACTTCGGAAGGATGGAAGGCTGAGTCAACCTTGAGCCTGGTGAGATTTGAACTGCCAAATTGCAGGCAGCTGGCAGTCAGCTGAAATAGCCGGCAGTACTGCACTCTAAACACTACGCCACCCTACTACTCAAGACTGTGTTTACAATATTAAGTAGAGCTATGCAGCTGTCTAATTTGTACAGCAAAGGTGATTGAGAGTGTATGTAGATGAAAGTGTTGCACATGTTAGCACCTCCTCAGATCAGATAATTATTTTTCTGAGATTGTGCAGCTAATTTCAAAGCCAGGAAAAAGCAGATGATTTTAAAGGAGTGGCCAGTAGGTATAACATCCATGGCCATTCATTCCCAGATTTCCTTTGAATCCATATCCCTCTCTAATATTACATGATTCTGGGAAATTGTCCAGTTTTGTTGTCATGTTTTAATGTTATTTCTTTTTCTTTTCAAGATGGATCTAAAATGGAGTATTCTTCTTCAAATAATCCAAAAGGTACATTCAAATCCCCTCTCCCACCCCCCATTTGCATTTGTATTAGTCTGGGATCCAGAGATGAACTAAGTTGCATCGGTATACATGGACATTTTAGTTGTTCCTTCTACTTATGGCTTGCTGGGTTACTGTTCTGTTGGAGTGAATGAACTCAAATTACTTGGTAGCAAAACCAGCTGTTTCCCCACATTGGCCTGTTTGTGGGTAATTTTTCATTGCATAAATGTTTCTGACTACCAAATATATTTGTCTTATTATATTAAAGTGACTGTTTTGGTTACATATTATATAGGTAGATGATTTGGAAATAAATGTTTAAGAAAAATTAGATGAGAACAGCCAAGAGTGCATTGCTTGATTTTTCTTTTCTGCTGCACCTCTGAGAATAGTGAAATGGAAAGGGAATACATCAATTAAAAAGAAGGAAGTGCAAAGTATTATCTTTTCCATTTAACCTTCAAGACAGACAGAGAAGATAGCTGATAGTGACATTGGGTCAATCATTTGTCCCAACCCACCTCACAAGGGTTGATTCCTTTCAAGATGGAACATTTTAAGTATCTTTGATTTAACCAAGTCTTTAAACTGAATATTTAGTATTTTTGATTATAAGTATTTCTCTGCCCGGGGGGAGGGGGGCAGGCACATGCGCACATGCATATCTATCTATCATCTATCTATCTATCTATCTATCTATCTATCTATCTATCTATCTATCTCTTGATCTTACCTTTTATATATAATGCTTTTATGGATCTTATTGATCTGATACTTTGAAGAGTACATGTTTTTTTGATGCAGATTTTTATAATAAACCAAGAGGTATATTTTGAGATTAAAAGACTAAACAACTACTTTGAAAAATATTTGTGTACTTTCTAACCCTTAGGCTTGTTCAAGCTCTGAGAAACATTCCTTAAGTTCTACATGGCTAAAAGGAGATGTATTAGGTGAGAAGCTTGTGACTCTGGCCCATGATCTGTGTAACATCAGCTTGAAGATGACAGTAACTTCAGCCGAATCATTTCATTCAGAACAATGGACTCTCCTAAGCTTGGTATTATCTCAGTTAATTAAAAATGGTAAGTGGTACAGACTTTTCTAATGAGTAGTAGACTTCTAGGAGAATTAGAAGGCTAGCTTGCCATGGATAGAAAATTTGAGGCACTGGTGTAGATACGTTAGACAGTATAGTATTTATCATGTGTGCTAATAATAAAAAGCCAGAGTTTTTTTCAGGACACTAAAAATGAGGACTCAGATAGTAGTAGAGATATGACGGCCGTGGCCAGGGGGGCCTTTTATCAGGTTCGCCTGATTTGCCAGTTGCAGCCCTTTCTGGACTGGGACGCCCTGCGCACAGTCACTCACGCCCTTGTTACCTCCCGGTTGGACTATTGTAATGCTCTCTACATGGGGCTCCCCTTGAAGAGCACTCGGAGGCTCCAACTGGTCCAGAATGCGCCCGCGTGGGTGGTTATGGGTGCAACTGGTTGTGCCCACGTGACACCCCTCCTGCGCGAACTGCACTGGCTCCCAGTGGTCTTCCGGTTGCGATTCAAGGTGTTGGTCACCACCTTTAAAGCGCTCCATGGCATAGGACCTGGGTACCTTCGAGACCGACTTCTGCCACCAATAGCCTCCCACCGGCCAGTCCGCTCCCACAGAGAGGGTCTCCTCAGGGTGCCATCGGCCAAGTCATGTCGGCTGGCGACACCCAGGGGGAGGGCCTTCTCTGTGGGAGCCCCAGCCCTGTGGAATGAACTGCCCCCGGAAATTCGTAAGATTTCTGACCTCCGGGTATTTTGCTGCGCACTCAAGACCCTGTTGTTCCGCCAGGCTGGGTTAGCAACATAATTTTAAATTGGATGTTTTAAATTGGGGGATTTAAATTAAGCCAAATTTATTTAATATTTTTAAATTATTTTAAATCGATGTTTATTCTGTTTTTAAATAGGCTGTACACCGCCCTGAGTCCTTCAGGAGAAGGGCGGTATAGAAATAAAATTATTATTATTATTAGTAGAGCTGGTGGTTTTATGATTATGTAATGTCTCTTTTAATCCACAGAGTCCTTAATTGGTGAAGTTTATGTTAAAAGAATAATTGACAAACTTCAAGCCGCTCTGTCAAAAGCTAAGGATCTTTCAGAAGCTGGAAATACAGAACTATCAGTGTCTTTCATCTGTGACATAGCCTCCAGTTTTTTCACTTCGGTTAAAGGATGTTTAATGATGCCATCCTCTGAAGATTTATTATTCACTATTTTCCAGTTATGTGCACAGACCCAGGATATAACACGTTTATCAGGTACAGTTGCCTTGTATGTATGACCAATTCCAAATCGATTTTTTGGGTATATTTCTTATCACCTATTTGTAACTAAAAATTGCAAGTTCATATATATATACATACATACATACATACATACATACATACATACATATATATATATATATATATATATATATATATATATATATACATACATATACATAATAATATACATTTATATATACACATGCTATATATATAAGTATACATAAACACATATACACACATACAGAATCAAATATTACAAAAATGGTGATCATGTTTTCAGGTAGAAATATTGAGAAAATAGAATTTCTGCATTTAAGTGTATGTTTGAATGTACATAATAAATTGTTTAAACAGGAACTAGAATTACACCTTTTTCAATTGAGAAATATGCAGTTTCTTTAAAAAAACAATTTTGGCAGAAACATAAACAATTTAATTCTGTAAAACAGAATAAGGATGGATCAGGCCTGGTACTATTCAGCAAGCAGATTCAGCAATGTGTTTTTCATGGTTAAGACATCTAATCTGTAATTGAATGTATATTAACTTTTATGAAGTATAAATTGATAAACCTTTTTATCATTTATCCATAAAATACTTTCATTGGAAAATAAGGACATAGCTTTGTTACTTAAGTGATAGAAACATGATTCTGTTCATAAGATTTCAGTTTTACAGCATGATTAATGTGTATCAATCTGTTTAATAGTCAAAATCCAGACTCATTTTTTCTTCATGTAGATTTCCTTGTAAATAAATTGAAGCATACTTGGATGTGTGGCATCACTTCACTTGTGCGTCAGCGTAGCATTCTGCATAAGGAGAGCAGCTTCCTACAGAAATCTGCATTCTGGGTTAAGAACCAGCTTCAGACATCAGTATTGGATATAAAAAGGTAGCTTTAGAATGCACTGCATAATCTGTTTGCTCAAAGCTAGCCATTACTCAGATTACTGATAATTTTAAAATATCCTGTAAGTAGGATTTCATATTTCATTCTGAGATCAATATTTATTTTGTTTGAAAGCATGACCACAATTGGGACTGGACTTCCATCATTAAATGATGCGGTTATTAAGTGAATTATCACTTGACCGTGCACAGCATTATGATCTTTTTTGCTATGGTTGTTATACAAATCATTCAGTTGCTGAGTGAATCTGGCTTTCCCCATTGATTTTGCTTGTTGAAAGATGGTTGGGAAGGTTGCAAATGGAGATCTCATGATCCCAGGATGCTGCAACTCTTGTAAATGTATACTGGTTGTCAAGTGCTGGAATCATGAACATGCGACTATGGGGATGCTGGATTGGTCATAAGTGCAAGGACCGGTCATGTCACCTTTTTCAACAGCTTCATAACTTCAGACTAAATGAATGGTGGTGCCGCCCTGAGTCTTCGGAGAGGGGCGGCAAATAAATTGAATAAATTAAATTAAATTAAATTAAATTATGGACTACCTGAACTTCATTTTTCCCATCCCATTTTGGTTCTTGTTCCTTTTGTTATAAAATAAGTTTTATTGAGATAAAGTGACTAGTAATCACTTAATAAACTTTACCATTGTCAGCTTTTACCACACTGCCTTGTCTTCCATGGATATTCTGTATGTTCTGTTGCGTTGTTGTTAAAATGCATAGGCTGCCAAATCATCCAGATTTACCTTCCAAATCATTACAGAAATTATTTTATGCTCATTTATGCCTGAGGTTTGCTCTGGCTCATTTTACTAAATGATGGTTTCATTGTTAATCTTAGTCAGATTGCATCTATATATGTGTTTTTCGTATGAACAGGTGTTTTGCTATCTGAATTCTGTATCAAGCAAAAAGTTGGTTTATTTTCAGTTTGCAGGTTTTGATCTCTGTGGTCAATAATTTGTTGACTACATTGCTAGAAGCTGAAGATGTTTCTGCTTGTGTTCTGAATGATTATGTTGAATGGCTTACTCCAACTCAGACTGAATGGGAAAAGATGCGGGAATCTCTGTCCACTGAGGTATGTAAGCTAAAGCAAAATTGATACACGGTAGAGTAATCTTCAATATATTTTACCTGCTTAGATTTTTTTCATCTAAGGATCCTGCATTAATTATTCTAAGCTTAAAATAAATGAAAGGTGTAAGAATTGCTTTCAACATACTCATTTGAAATATATTTTAAGTATAGCAATAATAATTTTCTCCATGTATGAAATATACTTTACATATATAATTATACATTATATTTATAATGTATATTTTATTTATGTGTAATGTAAATATATCCCTTGACAATTAGTGCTATATCTAGCTTTAATTATCATGAATTAAATGTTAAATCTTCATGAAATTTTATATAGATATGGAATGAAATTTTGCTTTTCTCAAAGGAAGATATAATACTTTAATATATGTTTTTTTATATGTCATTACAGTGGTTGAGGAAACCACTTCTGGAAGGAAGATTAAGTATTAATTGTGAATTACCTGGAATAGATCATAAATTTTCTATCCCAGCTAAACTTCCAAGTCATCTTTGTACTGCAGCTCTGCTTAGTAGAATGGCATTATTGATACTGGAAAAGAAGGCTGTGTTTGAAAATTCTGAAATAGAAAGAAGAAAAATTGATAATATCAGTAAGTGATAGCAAACAAAAAAAATAATTAAACCTGTGTGTGACAATCTATTATATTCTTTTTTTCTGTTATTGCCATTTTGCCAAATAGAAATGTGACGTATGTTACATTAAATATATAATAAAATTATATTTAAAATTCAGGGGTTGATAATGACCTATTGGGATAAATAATTGAATGTCACAACCCATATATTATGATGGAACAGCCCTGTTTTGCATAATTAATAGGTGCCATCCACATTGATATTTCCAGGTTCTAAGCCAGGATTTCTCAACTAGAGAAATGAAACCCGAGTGTTCTGCTACAAATCACCATGGGTTCATCAAGAGAATATGATTGAAAAAAAATGTTTTTTTAAACTATCTACGCCATGTAATGCTCGTGCTTGTGGCAGTGTAATTTTTACCCCCTGTGACTTAGCTGTGGGCATATTGCTTTGCTGTTGGGACATGAAAACAATTCATTTCTAACCTACACAACTCAAAATGTTTACAATCTGAATTGTGTAGATTAAAAGTGAATAGTTTTGTGTGGTTTTAATATTTTTTCCAATTTTTATACAGGGGTTTTCTAAGATCTGAAAATTATTTTAAGGCTTTCTCCAAGTTAAAAAGGTTGAGAAAGACTACTCTATGCCAGTGTTTTCTTACTTAATAAAACCATAAAGAGTTAAATAAGTGTATATATCTAATTAGTTACTGTTAAATTATAGCAATATAATATATATTTGTGTTTTTCTAGTTGTAGAACAGCTGTATGCCTTACAGTGGATTGAAGAATTAGCAAACCCATCTGGTTTGCTACTTGAATTTCTTCATAATACTGAAGTAATGAAAATTTCACATGAAAATTTGTATCTACTCAATATTTCCCAACTTTTACAAATATTGTTCAATAGGTAAGTATTGAAGGAAAAATATGTATTTCTCATAAGACTTTTATTAGAAATCATCTTAATTTATTTATTATAAATGTACATAGTGCCTTTATATAAACAATTATCACCTAAAATAAATACAAATGATTTTATTGTACTCATATATAAGCCATGTTAATCTTAGAAATTTTGTATTCTTTGTAGATCAAAAGAGAGTGGACGACTTTGGGCTTTAACAATGGCTAAATTGATAAATACAAAAAACTTTGCACCCTCTGAGATTAAAGCACTTTTTGATTCATTTGAGAGGTACGATAGATAGTAAATTGGGACTATGTGGGAACTATAATTTTTTGTCCTACTATTAGTGATTAAATCAAGACAGGAAAAAAGGCTGTATAGAATGTTTTCCATTGCAAACAGAGATGATGTTGCTATTATCATTATTGGTCTCAAACAGAAGAAACTTTGTCCTTTTCTGTAGAGCTGAACATGTGTATGTATGTATATGTCTGTTTTTATATGTGTGTATGTGTATACACATATATACATAGGATAATAATAGTTGTCTATTGCATCTGAATCTTATATTAACTAATAGCCAACAGTAACACACACACCTTCAATTCTCTAATGGCTTTTTATCCTATATTACTTAACATCTAGACACATGACTGTTTCAGATAAATGGTGCAGCTGTCCAAAATGTCTTACTTTCTTGTGTTTTGCTACTCATAAGAGTTCTGCATATAACGATCTCTCTCATTCTGATTTTTGAATTTTTTTATCAATATAAAAAGCTTTATACTGATTCCCTAATTTTCTTTTTCCCATGAACAGCTTTTTCCCATTAACTGAAGGAAACCTGCATACACTTCAGAGTCTGTCTCCAGTTTTATCCGAGGAAGATAAGGAAGAACTTGTCATTAGATTCACAGCTAAACTAATGACATGTAATGGAACTGATCTCTTCGGTACTGAGGGTCAGTGTCTTAAATAATTTCTCCAATGCTACATTGAGTTGGAAGAGGTAGGACGTTTAGTGCACACAATCACATATTTATTTGCAATTAATAATTGCAAAACTATTTTAATGGATCTTGTTACTTTACTAGAATTGTCAGTATTCAATTTTGATCACTAAAAACTTTTCTTTTTGTTTTCTTATACTCTAAGACATTTGATAACTTATTAAACTGATATTTCACACAATTCAGGAGCATTTGGATATCTTGGCATTTTAAATTCCTGCTTGAATACTCAAGATACTGATTATGGAGAAGTAATGGCTGGAATATTGAAGGTCATCGTATCTTGGCGCAGTGATTATGAAGATAGTTTTCTTTTCAGCTGGTGAATTATTTAATTTTCTTATTTTTCAAAGATAATTCATAGAATAACAAATAGGTTTGCTCACATTATAATAGTTGAATTTTATTTATTTTAATCTACGATTTTAGTCCAATAATTGGAAGCTTGTCTTGTATCAGGTTTGTCAAACTGGTCCTCTATAGATGTTCTAGCATTTGAATGCATTTTGTTTTAGAAAAGACATCATGTGTGTAACAGGAATAAGAGTGCATCTTAATACACTCTTATTGTTCACAAATTATAATGAGTATTACACTTTTAAAAAAACTTGTACAATCAATTATTTCATTAAATATATTCAACTTTTTTGATTGAAAGCTGCAATTGTGATACAAAAGAACTTAATTTCAATATATACTTTTGTGGTTTGAGAATGTTGATTTTTACCAGAGAGATAGCTTAATATATCTCATAAGACAAGCTGAGCTGTCCATAAATCAGGTACTGTTTGTGGAGTTCTTGGTACTCTCTAAGCTTGATTATTTGCTTGTAGATATTTCATTACCCAACCAGATAACATCATGTTTTTTGGTGTTGGGTATTGAAACATTTGCAAGCAAACAACTAAGCTCACAGAGTACCAATAATTCCACACTGCAATACTGTACTGCAGATACTTTTTTCTTTTGGAAATATGTTTTTGTTGTTTGCATTCTTGTTTGTTTTGAACTTTCTCACCTGAATGTTTTCTTTAGTAAATGAAATCTTGACAGAAGAAAAAATGGAGGTGTTGGTTTTATTGTAATACAAATATTTGTCTTGCCCTTTCATTTTAGTTTAGCTTCTGAACATTTTCTTAATTTTTTGCCCCAGCAATCTACAAGAAACAAATCCACAGCTGCTTGGTTTAAATATAGAAATGATCCGTTTCATTTCTCTGTTGCTGAAGAAGCCTGTCTCCTTATTGGAGAGTGAATGGGATTTTGTCATGTGCTCCATGCTAGCATGGTTAGAAGTAAGTAACAAACATAAAAAGAATGATATAGTTTCTGCATTTAAAGAATTTCACATTCCTTGTGGGAAAAAAATCTCTTATTTTGGAAATGTAAAATATGATGAAAAAGCTTATGTAAACCAGTAAGGTTTATTACATGATCAATATTCTATGATTCTGGTAATAAAATGTTTAAGATTTTTGTGGAACTAAATTAACCCAGAATTCTATACTAATTTAAAGTAGTATCGATTAAAATATAGAAATATGTATATTGTTTAAAAAGTCATCTGTTAACTGCTAGAATCTACACTGGAGCACAAATCATTGTTTTGATTTGTTATAAAATGGTAGATTTTTTTAATGTATAGCTGAAGAGTTACGTAAGAAATATTTGATGTGACATGTTTTAAAATTTGCTATGAAAAAGAATAATTTAATTTAATTGTTTGCAGACAACCTGTGAAAACCCAGAAGTCTTTCCTGCCGCACAGGTACAAGTCTTTGCTTCTGTTAGCTGTGACCTGAGTGCTTCTCTAAGTGCATACTTCCAGGCAGCAACTCCTGAAATCGTTGAAAAATTTCCAGAAAACCTCATGTCTGAATGGCGGGACTTCTTTTCAGAAGGCATTCATAGCTTGCTTCTGCCTCTGTTGGCAAAAATCACCAGTAAGTTTGTGACGAAGGGTAAATATAGACAGGCAATGTAGAGCCATAACATAAAAATACTTTGATAGGCTATTTAACACTCCAGGTTTTTGTTAGTAAATATTTAATTGTACTATTGGCAGTATAAAATATGTAGGTATATTTTGTGGTTTCCAGGATGATATAAAGAAAAAAATCTGCATATAATTGCAAGATATTGCTTTTCTTTCATAGTTTCCATTCTTTCAGAATTCTTTGAATGTATTTCAGTTTTTTTATTTCATCATGTAAAACTATCACTTTGAAAGTATGACTGAATATTACTTATGGCACTTTAGATGAAAATAATTATTTATAATTGCTACTTGAATATTATATTTAATATTCAAGTTACGATAGTTTCAGGCTGTGAATTATCTTATACTTTCTATACAGGAAAAGAACAAGATGTAATGGAAACATCATTTCAGAACTCCATGTTGAAATCTTTGGGTAAAGCTTTAACATATATATCAAAGGATCAGTTACTGAAACACAGGCTTCCTGCCAAATTTGTTGCTGGTCAGAAAACAAATCTCCCTGACAATATACAGACTTTGTTAAATACTTTTTCTCCATTATTACTCTTCAGAGCTAGACCTGTTCAAATTACAGTGTACCACATGCTAAACAAGTAAGTTATTTCCAATTTCCTTAGAGCATGCTGTGATCTAATTCTTTTTAATTTTATCAGTATAAGAAATACTTTAAAGCTAGGGAATATAGAAATACTATTCTTTATCACAGTAAAAAATATACATTTTCTATATACAGTACTAATAATTTCTTAATCATCCTAGGCTTTGTTTTCAGTGGAAGATAACCGAACTAGTGATTATAACTTCAAGGCCATATAGTTCAGAATTTATTATGAGCTGGATAGAGTAGTACACTATAGAGATATTTACTGCTGTAGTCTTTTGAGCTCCCTTTAATAACTTCTTCATAGATATGGCATGTGTAAGAATCTGATGGAGGAGGGAGCAAAATTAAAATAGACTTCTAGTGCATTGTACTGCGAAAGTACTCTATGATTGTATTCTAGATATGTACAATATGAATCTTATAGGCACCAGTGTGACTCAATTAATCATCTTGGCCATTCCTTGCCCTGCCTGACTTATTTTTCATTCAATAAGAATCTGGCATTCTTCAAAGCCATAAGCATCTAATTTAATATGTATCAGCAGATATATCTTTCTGCCTCATAGAAATCCCTCACCACCTGGAATGTAAATAGTATCTAAAATGATTGGTGAATTGGTAGTTTGTGACTGGCCCTGCTCAACAAGGCAACTACTTAATATAAAAATCAAGTCTGTCACTGTTGCCTTTTAATGACTGGGTCTATCATATACCAAAAATTAATGTTTTAATATGAAATCATTTGATTATGGTTATTTCTCAAAGTCAGATAAATATTTATGCTATAAAAATATAAATAGGTTCTTCTCATGTCTTTATTTCATATTCTAGGATAATGTCTGATTTACCTAAATTTGACAACGTGGATCTCAGATCTTATGGTGATGAAGAGGAGGAACTATTATTGTACGTTTCATTTTATATTTACGATGATTTATAGAGCTCCTTGTCTGAATGACTTTGGGCCAGTTACTTTCTCTCAGCCCAACCCACTCATAGGGTTGTTGTTGTGGGGAAAATGGGAGAAGGGAGGTATGTTGGATATGTTCACTACCTTGCGTTATTTGTAAAAATGATAAAGGTGAGATACAAATAAATACATAAATAATTTCAACTATTTGCCTTGAGGTATTTGTAAAAATAAAAAAGGTAAGATACAAATAAATAAATACAGTGTTTCCCTGAAAATAAGACCAGGTCTTTATTTTCTTTTGGGCCCCAATATAAGCAGTAGGACTTATTTTCAGGGGATGTCTTTATTTTTTCTCCATGTACAAGAGGCCTTCTTCTTCTGCTTGCTCATGAGGGGGCAGGAGGCTATGTGGTGCACTAGTGCCATTGCCACGAGGCAGGGCGGTGGAACTGCCACACACGCCCCACACCACCTTATGTCTGGGCCCCTGCAGCAAGGCCACCCATGCCCCGACACCTGCCTTGCTTTACAGAGGTGGCTCCAGCCGCCCCATCAGGCAAGACCCTGTGTGGCCACTGGCCCACTTCTTCTGCTTGCTCGCGGCCACAACAGAGTAGGAGGCCGAAGATCACACCAGTGCTGTGACTACAAGGCGAGGCGAGGGGGGTGAAGCTGCTCCATGTGCCATGCACTTACGTCAGGACCCCCGCAGCCAGCCATCCGTGACATATGCCTCACCTTGCGGCCATGGCACCAACGCCAGCACACCATTCTGTGGGCCTGTGGCCATGCGGGCTCCTAGTGCACATGGCTATTGTTGCAGCCACTGTGCGGCAGGTGTTGGAGCATGGATGGCCTGGCTGCAGAGGCCCTGAGGTAAGATGGTGCAAGGTGCATGAGGCAGCTCCACACACACACTGCCTCGTGACCACAGCACTGCAAACCACCAGTTGGAATGGGTGACTGGGTGGCTGTGCAGACTCTTACGTACGGCTTATTTTGCAGGTAAGGCTTATTTCCGGGGAAACGATAGTTTCAACCACTTGCCATGTTTTTACCCCATCTGCTTTTTTTTTTTTTTTGAAGAAACAAAATTAGAATCATTTTTAATATCAGAAGTTAGAAATCAGTGTAGTAGGGTAAAACAAATACTATTTTAGCAATGATGAGTTTTATATATAGGAAAAATCATAACATTAAACATTTTGTAAATGAAGATGTTTATGTAAATATGTTAAATTCCTGTTACCAAATTCCAGTATTCCATGAACTCAATTTTCTGAACATGAATTTAAATCAGATAGAGATTTTTGAAGACTAATTCTATTTTGCTTATGTATTAAAAAGGTATGCAATCATCAGTTTGATCACTTATCTTCTAAGAGACCTAGGTCTTTTTCTTTAGGTTGGAGGAAATTATGGCCATTAGTCATGGTTACTAGAAACAAATTGAGAAAAAAAAATATTTGGAAAGAAATATGAGATAAGCCTTCCTTACACTAACACATTTTGGAACTTCCTGTTGGATGTCTGCACACTAGAAAAGCGTATGCTGTGGAGGAAGATATATGAGCTTTTAAACTCAAATGAAAAGTTATATGTGTGAGAATCATATTAGTCTGTATATGGATGTCCAAGGATTGAAAATACAGTAAAGTACTATGTCATGAAAGTTACTCCTACTATTGCTGTATATTTTAAGCAATAAGGCTCTCTTTATATGTGTGTGTATTTCTGTATGTAGAAAATAGATTGTTTTCTACATTCAATATTTCCTCCCTTTATTTTATTTAGGTCCCCACCAGCAGCACTTATGACTGTTCTTACCACTCAGGAAGATTTACTAGAAAACATCCTAGAATGCATTCCAGTTGGAGAATTTGCAGAAATTCAGCCAATGAGTGATGAGTTTTGCCTTATTTTAGGATACCTTCTTACCTGGAAATTAATTCTTTCTTTCTTCAAAGGAGCTTCTTCCCAGGTAAAATTATTTATTTTCCACCCACCATCCTATGGACCCTTCAGGTAGCAAGTCAGTTACAGTGCTGACTTGTGTACATAAAGATTTTACTATTAGCAATAGAGATAAATTCATTGTAAGTTGTTTGGTCAGGAATTAGGAGCTAGGAACTTAAAAGTATTCTCATGTCTAGCCATAAGAGCATGGAAGAAAATTATTCCACCCCTAGCAATAGGAAAGCAATATTGAGCTTTCGGGCTATTTTTATTATTGCTTTGTTGTTAATAATGAAATGTAAACTATTTGGTAGACAAAAATAAGATGAAATAAAAATAAATTTTGATAGGCAATTTAAAATAAGATTTGATAGTCATTCAGTCTTGTCTGTAAACACGACACATAATCTCAGGTTGCTTAGGAGATATAAAGGTGGGTTGATATAATATTATATATGGATGTACAGTTTATCCGTCATCTGTACTCATGCTAACACCTGACAATTTTACCTGTTGTCAGGAATGTTACCTATGTTCTCTAGTATGATGTAGTGCTTTTTTGCATGGGCCTTTCTACAGGGGCCACAAGGGCTCACTAGATGCTAAGAGTAGAAATAAAATAAAATGAAAACATACTTTTAAATGAACCTTTCTGTATTCCATTTACTTCATGGTCTATTGATGCAGGGGCTTTAAGGTCATTTTCCAGTAAGAATTCTTATTTTATTAAAATGTTTCATAATTCATGGGAATTATTTTACATGTTATTTTTCCTCCAGCTTCGAGCTCTTTATTCACAATGCCTTCGAAGAACTAAGAGTTTGAATAAACTATTATATCACTTGTTCAGGCTTATGCCAGAAAACCCAACTTTTCCTGGATCAATATCAGAGCTTTCAAATAAAGATGTAAAAACATATTTTACTGAAGAGCTTGATTTAGACATCAAAGGCAAGTCAAAATATTCTTAATTTTTCTGTATTTTATTATTTAAAGAGATTTTTTTTTGTTAGGACTCCTCTAGGGTAGTCATTGTCCTCTAAAATGTTGCCCTATTTTCAGGTGGTTTAATGGCAGAACAAATACCTCCTAAAATATCCTTAGTTTATATTGCAATAATACATGAACAATGTCAGGGCATTTATTAATCCCATGTTTGGCTCTGGGACTAATCACCCTGGTTTAATTAGAGGAGATGAATCGAGGCTCCTCCTTGTTTGCAATATTCTGAAAAAGAAACGCGAAGAAAGGTTTCTAATAAAACTCATTTATTTGTTATAAAGAAAATAAAACACCTCACTAACTAAGAAAAATAAATTGTTACATTTTGGCAAGCGAGATCTCCTGCCGGTCCAGCCGGACCTCTGGCAAGAGAACAAAGGAAAAAGTGTGAGAGAAGGAATGTGGGTGGATGGACATGCGTAGTAACTTTTGATAACAATTCTTGGCAAGGTACGGAAAGTCAGATAGTCCAGAAAAGATGAGCTCAGCTGGTAAATAAAATAACGCAGTGACAAACAATCAGCACAAAATGGCTGACACTCTGTGTTGAATAGATCCCAGTTAAAGCGGTTTCTTTGACTTGCCAAACCCTGCAGTGTTTTCATAGATTTTTTTTTCTTTTGAAATTCAAAGCTGAAAGAATCTGCATGCTTCTGTATGGTCACTATCCCGTGTTCAAAGAGAAATCTGGCATGATTGCTAAAACTGTCTGAATGATTGTGAGGCATTTCACTGCCTCTAATCTAGAAAGAAGTCAGAATTCTTAATATGTGCAGTAACAGGGTAATGCCTCTAAATGTGTTGAATTCCCAGAATTCCCAGTCAGCACGGCCGTGGGGATGTGGATACCATTTTGAGAAAAGAGAGAAAAATAGTTTTCTGTCATGTAATAGGTTTGACATATAGGCAGCTTGGAATTAAAATAATTTTGAAAGCAATTCTCTATTCCTAGCTTAGAATAAGCCCTAGTGAATTTAGTAATTCAAGAATGTATACTGTTTTACTCACATTACTAAGAAATGGAAATACTGTAACTGAAAGCATGAAACTCCAGCACTTTTTAAACTGGCTTTATTTCTATATTTTTCCATTTGTCCTATAGACACACTAGCAATGTCTTCACACATTCCACATTTGGCTTGCACTGTCTATTGTATGACCTTAAAAGATTTGCCAGCTATGGTTCGTCTTTGGTGGAACAGTTGTGAGAAGCGAGTCTTCAACGTTGTAGATAAATTTACAAGCAAATACGTTAGTGGTATACTGTCTTCCCAAGAAATATCTTCTGTGCAGACCAGTACCCAGTTGTTTAATGGCATGACGGTTTGTATCATCTTTTTATTATCTCGCTGTCTGTATGTATTTGTGTGCATTTCATTGTGTGGTATGCTTGATTAAATACAGTGATACAACTGTTTTCTGAGAATTGATTGGAAGTATTGAGGTGTTCTTAGGGCTGCTCTCAAAAAATGCAGGGAAATCTGCAGCCTAAGCATTCTTCTATGAAGCATTTCTGTTCTAAGAAGTACCTAAGTTGTTTACATTACTAAATGAAAAAATGCAGCAGCCCCCAACCTTGTTGGCACCAGGGACGTTTTGTGGAAGGCATTTTTTCTTTTCCACGGGAGGGGGGGAACGCAATCTAGATCTTGTGTATGCAGAGTTTTGTTCGCCTGCCACTCGCCCCCAGCTGTGCAGCCCAGTTCTTAACAGGTCATGGACTGGTCTGCAGCCTGGGGATTGGGGAACCCTGCCTTAGAATATATGCAGAAACCTAGCTATTGTTGGGTAGTGCCTCTCCCTCAAATAATGGCTTATCTTGTAGAAATAAATTCCAGATGACAATACAATTCCACATGTACCTACAGTATTTGGGATTATTTGATATGTGCTTTATTAAATATATAGATGCAATTAAAATAAAGCAAAAAAAGTTTATTAGTTAGAGCCTACATTTACTTATAAGAAATATGAAGTTATGATTACCAAGCATATGAATTGTGCTGCGATTTTTCTTCACAGAAAAATTAAGCTCAGTCATAACAATACCGAATCCATTGTTTTTAAAAACTCTTCAATATAGTATTTACATAAGTAAGCATCTATCTTGTAAATGTTACTTTTATCGTTTGTATAGGTTTGTATTCTAAACAGTCTTAATGTTAGACTCAGATTATTAATTAAAATATTGAATAATGCATACAGGTAGTCCTCAATTTACGACAACAATTGAGCCCAAAATTTTTGTTGCTAAGTGAAACATTTGTTAAGTGAGTTTTGCCCCATTTTACAACTTTTCATGCCTCAGTTGTTAAGTGAATCACTGCAGTTGTTAAGTTAGTAATACCATTATTAAATGAATCTGGCTTTGCTTGTCAGGTCACAAAAGGGGATAACGTAATCCAGTTGCCAAGAGCCTGAATTTTGATTTCATGACTTTGGGCAGGGTGCAACGGTTGTGTGAAAAACTATCATGTTACTTTTTTCTGTGCCGTTGTAACTTTGAACAGTCACTAAATGAACTGCTGTAAGTTGAAGACTACTTGTATTGTGGAATAGGAAGTATAACTGACTATCTATTAATACTAATTCAGCCTAGGTGGAAAGATGTTCACTGTGCTATATTATTATAAACATGGTTTTCATTGTTGCTTAAAAATAAAATTTGAAAAAAAAATCAGGTACAGGTTGTCCTCACTTAGTAACCATTTATCCAGCAACTCTTCAAAGTTATGACAACACTGAATGAATGGTAAATACGTCTGGTCCTTGGAGTTACAGCCATTGCAGTGCCCTTGCGGTCATGTGATCAATATTCAGTGCTTGGCAGCACACCTTATGATCACAGTGTACATTTCAACTGCTCTTGCCCATCTCTTCCATCTCTGCCCTTTTAGTTCTGCTGCACTCCCACCTGCTCCTGCCAACCTTTGCCATTTTCTTCCTCCTGCTGCTGCTGCCAAGGCACACCCAGTCAAGGCAGGTGTTGGGTTTTGTATGGCCTCCATGAAACCTTGTAAAGTTTTAGGAAGGCAACGCAAGGGTTGCCTTCCTAAATAACTGCCTCAGCTGGGCAGAAGGAAAATAGCAAAAGTCAGTGGCAGTGGCAGGGGTGTAGATCCCAGGGCAACCAAAAGGACAGAGATGGGGTGGGAAATAGATGAATGGAGTTGAAATGGAGGTCAGACAGGTAGCAAAAACGAAAGGAGACCCTTGTCTAACTATTTCAACTGGAACTGCCATCACTAAAAGTTAGGGTCATGTGATGGTTCACCTAATTACTTCACTTAGTGATGGAAATTTCGGTCCCAGTTAGGGTCATTAAGCTAGGTCTTGAAAGTAGGTTCGAAACATTTTTGCTATAATAAATGGTAACATTTTTGTTTTCACAGGTAAAAGCTCGATCTGCCACTCGAGAAGTCATTGCTACTTACTCAGTTGATGATATATTCATTGAACTGATCATACAGCTTCCCCCAAATTATCCTTTGGGCTCCATAGCTGTAGAGAGTGGGAAAAGGGTTGGTGTAGCAGTTCAGCAATGGCGCAATTGGATGCTGCAGCTTAGCACTTACCTCACTCATCAGGTACTTTTTTCATATACAGTCTTGACTCTGGTCATATGAATTAGATCTGCTATAAATAACAGGTACCTGAACTACTTGAAAGGTTAAAAAAAATTGTCTGGAACTCAAAGCGGTACTTGTTGGACAGTTTATAAAGCAGTTGCATTCTTCCCGGATCACATAACTGATCTCCAGTGCTGCAACAATATCCCAGAAAGGCATATAGTAGGTAAAACTGATTATTCAACACATCAACACTACATAAAAACCTTACTGTATATATTATATACTGCATTATGAATTATATTACATGCATTTGCAGGAAATTGTAAAAGATGGAAAATTGGGATTAAAAATCACTGAAAGGTGATATTGCATAAAACTGAAATGCATTATTTTCCCAACAGAATGGAAGCATTATGGAAGGGCTAGCATTGTGGAAAAACAATGTGGATAAACGATTTGAGGGCGTTGAAGACTGCATGATCTGTTTCTCAGTTATACATGGCTCCAACTACTCCCTTCCCAAAAAAGCTTGCAGAACATGCAAGAAAAAGTTCCATTCAGCCTGCCTGGTAAGTATATTGTCTAGTTATTATTTCTGAAGGAAAACAAGTCTGAAATTTATATGTCTTTAATGCTATTAGTAGTCATATGAACATTTAATAAATAGCTTAATAAAATAGTTTATTGTTAATTTTGTAAAGGGAGCTTTTAAGAAAATTCTAGGATCCTTTAAATTGAAATGATTTACTGTTTTCAGAGGGGCAATAGAAGTTTTTATTTTTCAGGGTTTTTTATATCTTTGATGTAGATCAGAGCTTAAAGGAAACGGGCTAGTTGAAAGACAGTTACTATTTCATGGAGTAGCCTAGTATTGTTGGCTACTAGGCTATTCCATGAAAATACTTCATTACAAATAGGCACTTAATATTTAGAGATAGATTTAAAGATGCCATAAAGTATTCAGTCTTGACTGGCTAGTGTTTAATTGCAAATAGTAAATGCTAGACTATTCTTAATATTTGCTTTCTAAATTTCTCTAGTACAAATGGTTTACATCTAGCAACAAATCCACTTGCCCTCTTTGCCGAGAGACTTTCTTCTGATATACATCATTTTTCTGCTTCAGTGAGCCTAAAGAAGCAATTGAAAACTATCATACTTGGACTGAGCAGTAAAACCTTAATTTCTTCACTTACAATAAAAAGTTTGAACTGATTGATCATTTATTAGTATTACTTACTATCTTTGAATTAAAATATTCAGATATGAAATGTAGAAACGGGTGACATGTAACAGTTTTTGACCTCTGGCTGTTTTGTAGTATATCCTGTCTTACATAAGTCCTGTTAAGGTTGAAAGATTTTAGCAGCATGAAGAGCAATTTAATAGTTTGTTCAATTAGAGATCATGATTAGAATTGGCATTAAAGGTTCAAAATGAGAGGAATATACACACACTTGGGATACCCACAGAAGCATCTGTGGTACTGATTCTTAAACTATATATTGAACTTGAGGTAGCGGTAAACAATATTGTGAGCCAGCTAGTGCAACTTATAGCAGTTGCTAGTACTATAGTAGGGACCAGTGATGTGCAAAAGATTCTGAATTTAAACATTCAAGTTTGAAACAGTTCCAATCATATTTTAAGTATTCTAACTATCTAATGATATTCTAAACCTGAAACTGTGTGAAATTGAAATAACTATTTCAAAGCTGAAACAGTTGTTTTTTGTTTTTACCTAAAACTTGCAGGTGCTTGTTCTTATTTCTACCAAACCAATGTGGAATACCAATAAGTATTCTAAACTTGAAACATTTCTCGTAACATTGAAAAAGCCATTTCAAACTTGAAACAGTTATTTTTACCTAAACTTTGCAAGCCCCAGAATATGCAACAAAAAACAAGAGAATTAACTCCATGCTAAATTCATCATTCAGAATCTCAGATGATAAAAAGAAGCAATTTAGGACAACAGCCACAATTTCTCTCCTAGGTAACTGTATGATAGGATTATAACAACGTTTATGCAGTATTTTACATTCCACTTTTATAAATTTATTGTCAAAATTTTGATTTTACACATGGAAATATGCATATTTTTGAATTAAGATAATCTGCTAATGTGTACTTGTTGACAATAGATAGAATTTAATCTTAATTAAATGTAACAAATTAATCCAAGATAGTATTTTAGAGCAAAGAGTCTACTATATGAAGATTCCTCCAGAAGCCAGCTTCAGGATTTGTAGAATTTCAGAACTGAGAGATACTCGCTCCCTGCTTGTCTGGAAATTACTTTACTGCCATTTAAACCACATTTCTGCAATATTTTAATAATTTCATCTGCAATTTAAAACAAGAGATTATCATTCAGTTTAGAAACAACAACTGACTTTACTGCTAACCTAACTGAATCTTGGGGAATGGGGGTGGGGGTAGGGGGGGGAGGATGACAGTGCACTGGAGCCATTTCCATGTATTTTATCTCTATATAATAAAAAGAAAGTTAGCCTATTTCTTTAGATCTTAATATCCTGTGCTGACTATAACCTTGTGCATTCTGCGCAGGTTAAATAAGTTTATCTGCCCAATATATGAATGTCAGAAAACTAGTCCCTGTGCTTCATTTCATTTTATAATTTCTCTCTACATTTGAAAGGGCATCTATGTTATTTTGTTGATTGTGTTTAATAACAACATAGTAATATAGATAATAAAGCTCAGACCTGCATCTACTACAATAAAATTTGAAATAGAATTTTTATCCAGGACTCAAAGATTTTACATAATTATTAAAAAGTATTTTGCATGACAACCACCCCAATATTTAAAAAGAAATTGAGATATGGTTACCTGGATTATTTTCTTTAATTGTAACTAAATAAAACAATCCTCTCGCCGATAGTAAGTCTGACACAAGTGGAAAGAGTCTATCCATAACCTCTCTGCCATTTTTACCTCCAGCCCAGGTGGCCTCTATTCCATGAGTTTGTATCTAGAACAAATAAAATACGGAAAATTGAGCTGAAAGGTCATACAGAAGACAGGGTAGACTTGTTCAAGGTTATTTCAAAAGACAGGGCAAGGAATAATAATAATGCATATCTCTATTGGACATTACATATTTAAGAATTGTTCTGCAGTTCTTGTTCTGTGTTTTTTGGGAAGATTCTTCTTCAGTTGTTAGATGCTGCAATAGTGGTTTTTTTCAATGGACAGGGAACTAAATTAGATCATCTCCAAGATATAGTCAATGATTATTTTCTATGCTTCTATGGAATTGGGATTAAGCCACAAATATCAAAAGAAGATGTAGAAACAAGCAAAAGCAGAAGTGAAGGATGATAATGTTCTATGTATAAGTAATTATTTAGAAATACAAAAGCTGGGGTGTGAAAAAATCAATTTCCAACTAATTGATTTTTTTCAATACTAGTGATACTTTACTAGTGAAACTTTACAGAAACTGTAAATTATTGGTAATTGGTAAATAATTAATTGGTATTCTTAAATCTCATATGATCATACCTCAGCAGAAGGGGTTACCACATAAGGTGGGTTAAATAACAGCAAATCAACTTTTCCATGTAATCGTGGCGACAATCCTGTTACCTGAACATAAATAAAAACATTAGCATTTATGTAATGCATACGATTATGCAGGTTCACTACAAAAGGTATTGAAAGATACAGGTTCCTTCTTACAGATGCATAATCTAATTCAAAGAAGAAACAAGGAAAAAAGTGAAAAGCAGGTATTGGAGAGATTTTACCAAGCATATAAATTTTGCCAAGCATATAAAATCTAATGCAAGCTAATTTTATTCCCAAACCACTTGTCTACCAGTGCTTATTCCAGGAAAACTACAATGTTTAAAATATATCTATTCAATACCAGCTAAGTTTCATATTATAATTAAAATATATCATGCAACCTAATAAATTGGTTTATCATACATTATATAATGGATAAAGGAGCCTGCATATAATAACTTTTTTCTATCATTCACATGCTTTAGATAGCTCTACTGCTAAGAAGTTTCACTCATTCTACACCCAAGATAGAATACACTGTGGTATCAAGCACCACTAACATTATTCAAGCTAACATATAGTGAGTCCCTTGAAAATATCAGAGCAGCACAGATCACAACTTGTATTATGAAATCAGCTGTGTTGTGCCTGTTGGTCACTGGTCCCTCCAGCAGCCAAATCTTGAGGAGGAGGAGGTGTGGGAGTCAGGGTCAGCATCAAGGCAATCTGAGAGCTCCGAGGGGGAAGAGGGAATGGAGCTGGCAGAGAGAGAGACAGAGGCGGAGCCTGGGCTGTCCATCAGCCCTCAAATGGAGAGTCAATAGCCCCCAGGTCTGGAGGTGGCTGATGAGGAAGTGGAGGAACAGCTGGGTCCAGTGCCTGACGCACGGATGTGCAGAAGGCAGAGGAGAGGAGAGCAGTGGAAATCTGTGGGCCAATCTTGGAAAGGAAGAGCCACCGCTGCTAGCGAAGCCCCACCCTAGCTCTGAGGATAAATGCAGGGGACAGAGATGAATAGATGTGGCAGACAACTATTCATCTCCCTGCTGGACAGACTTGTTAGCCTGCGGTGAGAGAAACTTTGCCAGGGCTGCTGGTGCTCCTAATAAAGGAATCTTTGAGTTAACTTCAGAGCGTTTATCATGTTTGGGGATCTGGATCAGAACAAGCTGATTGGTGCACAGGCAAGCAGAAGAGCTCAATTACTTCTAGACATTCATATTATAAATAGCCATTCTTACCCTAAAATTTAACATAAATGATGTTTGAATATTGATAACATTTTAAAATTTGCTGACCAAAGCAATTAATTATAATTTGTCTTACCAGGTCAGTAATTACTGGCTGAATGTGAACACTATTTTCTCTAGCTGTCTCTACTGTGCATAGACCAGCCACAGGGTTGATATCAGTACACCTGTATGCACAAAATTATATTTTAGTAAACAGAAGCTATCTTTGGTTACCTTAGAAAATAATTGGTCAAATATAATTTAGATCAGATATTTGATTGCACTGCCATCTTGATTTTTCTGATGCCTTCCACAGATACCCCCATTTTTTTGAAATACATAAGTCCTTGATTAACCACTTGTTCAGTGATCAAGGTGATGTGGTTTTGTGCACTGCCTGCATCTCACAAATGAGGCTGTGCTTGTTTGCGTAGTCCAGTTTCTGGCATGCTGCAGACCAGTACCAGTCTACGGACCGGGGATTGGGGACCCCTGATTTACAACAGCACTAAACAAATGGAAATTGACTGATTCTCAACGTTCCAGCCATCTGATTCAGTGTAATGCCTTTTATGTGCTATACCTTAAATGTACGACTATGTAAGAAAGCGCTACTGTATACACATACAGTATGGACACATTAAAGCAGATAAATATTGGTTTCTAAAACAATAGTGAAATACAAGCAACAGTTCTGAACTGAGCCATTATCTTGTAGAACTGTCAGATATACTATTTAATACCAAATTGTATTTCTTTTATCTAATGTTTTTTTACCAAGTGAAGAATTATACCATTGACATAATCCAAATTTACATGTAATAATAGCTCATATTCACATTCCAAAGACTATGCTGCATTATTTAACTAACAAAAATTATGCATCAGAATTATGTTACCTTATATAACTCAAATGGCATATAAATACTTACATGTAAAATGCTTCGGATCCAACAATTGAAGCTAAAAAAGTTGAAACTACTCCAGATCCAGATCCTACTTCAAGGCATATATCAATGCTAGATGAATGCAAAAATAATAGTTGAAATTAAAATGAGAATTACAATGTAACATACAAAACATACATGATTTAATGTATACATTTTTGAACTATCAGTTTTCAAATTAAAAATTAGATCCAGCAGTCAATGAATAATATCAGATTAATAAATGTAATCTGAAACTATAAAATAATTACAAGATCCAACCTGGGTCAGTCAACCTCTGGTCCCGGTGACTGAACCAGACTGGATTTTGCAACATTATCCTGGGACAATTATATTTGCCTTCACTTGTAAAAAATCATTGCCATAATTGCAATTTAAATAACTATATCTGTATGCTTACCAGAGCTGTTCAGTGTTAGGTGGCATCCAACTTTAATAAATTATTGTATTATTACTATTATTCAACTTTGCTGATTTCTCAGACTGATTAAATTCTACCTGCAATGCTATTTTACACATCAATAAGGAAGCATGTTATATTTACGGGTAACCTAAGTCTAGAAGCTTTATAGATTTTATTATATTTATGTCTGGATTTTACTTGTACATTAACATTTCAGAGATGCTTATTTGCTTTATTCTTAGTCCCTGCAGCTAGATACAATTGTAGCAAAATCAAGCAGCTGGGGTGGGGGGGTGTGTAATACACACACACACACAACCTTTCTTTCTAAAGTTCATCTGAACTCTTCCCAGCAAAAAATACTTTCTGTCACTTGATGCAATAATGGCCAAACAATTCTTTTGCAGAACAGAATTGCAATTCTTCTGCAGAACAGAATTGCAGCATGAACAGTAGATGGCATTTGCAGCATATTGCTTTGGAAAATAGATAATAGGCCACAAGTTAACCAGAAAGTTTATACATTATGGTGAGTTGTATGTTATTTAATAGATGACAAAAACCTCCTTTTAAGTGAATTGGATTCCATGTAGCTTCTTGCCACTGTCTTTGTCCAGAGTCCTTCCCCCATCCCCCCTTTTCTGTCAAGCTCTGCCTTTTCCTGATGGCTTCCCTGTCAAATGTTCGTCCCTGACGAACCCTACTTAAACTTTTCAAGACCAAGACCAGTCAATGATAACTGGGTGATCTATTTACTCTTTAAATCGTCTCATGTATGATGAGTACCAGCTTAATTCTCCCGGACGTTCATTATTAATGAACTGTATTAATGACTGTATTAACTCATTAATTAATGAGCTATTAAAAAAAGAAAAGCTTCAATGTGCACCGTGGATCTTATGCACACCTCAGGCCAAGTTTACACATTTTGTTAAACTCGACTATGTACATTGCAATGCATAGCAATGTTTCCCTTGCCAAGCCCGCCCGTGCGCAGTCCCCGAACTCTTCTCCTGCTTGCGCAGGGCCGCCGATCGCCGCCTCACCCGGCGCTTCTCAGAGCTTCGGCATCCCGCTCGAGGGCGTCGAGCAGCAAGTAAGTGTCTTCGGCGGGCTCATAAACAGCGCTGAAGGGACCCTCTGGACCCACGTGCTGGTGCCGCGGGGTTGGGATCATCGCCGCCGCGGTTCTTCTCCCGGCCCCGAAGGTGAGCCTAAAGCAGCCATAGACCTGCAAAACAAAAAACCAATTTCTCTTTATTCCCGACTTAGCGAATCGCACGCCTCGCTTTCAACGAGGGCAAGAGAAACAAGGAACAAGAAACAAGAAAGCGCTGCTTTCACGCCTGCGCTTGGTCAGAAACGCCCAATGGTCGAGGCAGAGACACTAGAGCCCGCCCCTTGCAAGGAACAGACACCACCGATTCGTCGGTCTTAGAGATGGAAAGGTTAGTATCTGCTGTTCAGGCTCACCCGTTGAGGGAGGGTCATTTGCCTGTTGTGTAGTAGGTTTATTTGTTTTTATTTACTTATATGCCATTTTTATTATTTTTATAAATGACTCAAGGCGGCAAACATACAAACAACACATTGTGATGGGTTGAGAAAGAAACAGCTGCTGGCGCAGTGGCTATTTCTCCAAGCACTAGGATCAGGATCGTAATGCATCTCTAGTGTGCTAGTATGCCTCTTATATTGCTACTGGTGTTTATTTAGGAGTCTTGGATTTGTGTGTGTGTAATGGATTGTGAAGTTTGGTGGGATATTTTTTTTTGTACCTTTGTTCAAGGTCCGGCATGCTTTTGACAGGTGGATGGCCTTATAAATATATCTAATATATTTAAAAAAAACAATAAACCCAAGCACAACTCACACCACACACACACACACAATATTAATGTGTGCAAACATAAGAATAGAACAAGGAAATAAATATATACAATATATTGTAATCCAAATTTATAAATAGTTCTGGTAAAGTCTTCTTCAAATATTGAAAAAGACACAAGTCTTTCAGATGATTGCATATGGTTTTCTTCTAGCCTTATATTTTTAAATGATAAAAGTGCACTACATCCATTTATTATCCTTACAACATAAAATAAGTAGTACTGCTACTTATGATATCCTGTACTATATTTTTGCCAAAAAAGGAGTATCAATAGTTCAGATTGCTTTTCAGGAAAAAAAATTAACTTCAGCAAAGGCATGTACGTTAATCTCTGCAGATTATTTGAAAGTTATACTAGCCAAGAATAGTACTTGTTTTATATTCTTGTGTATGACAACTGTGTAGATTCTAGACTTATCTGTTCTACTATTTTATTTTACTTGTTTTACTTGATTGTCAAATATGTTTGACTGCTAATCTCACCCAAAATGACTCTGGGTGGAGTATAATAAAATCAGGAATTAAAACATTTTACAAACAAACTATAAGCATATACAAGATTGTAAGAGGGAAGATAATATATACAATATAACCAGCATGTAGGCCAGAGGTGGGTTTCAGCAGGTTATGACCAGTTCTGGAGAACTGGTAGCGGAAATTTTGAGTAGTTCAGAGAACCGGTAGCAAAAATTCTGACCGGCCCCATCTATTCTCTGCCTCCCAAGTCCCAGCTGATCAGGAAGAAATGGGGATTTTGCAGTAACCTTCCCCTGGAGTGGGGTGGGAATGGAGATTTTACAGTATCCTTCCCCTGCCATGCCCACCAAGCCACGCCCACCCACTAAGCCACACCCACAGAAATGGTAGTAAAAAAATTTGAAACCCACCATTGGTGTAGGCTCCCAGTTATGAGGAGATTCTCAGACTTTGCTGAAAAAAAATGTTTTCCAAAAAATTTCTGAACTCAGAACATTTCAACCTCAAATCTGTATGCTGAAAAGTAGTTATGGAAAAAGCATCTGTTCCAAGGAAAAATAAAGATGGAAGGAGTATATTGAAATTCTGTATTATAGAAGTACCTATAGTAGTTGTAAAAACTCTCTAGTACAAGAAAATTGAGGATTAGTACCGCGTTATATTACACTGGTAAAACCACAGTTGGAATACTGTATCCAGATGCAAATACAAAAAAGATGTTGAAATGCTAGAAAGAGTGCAGAATAAATGTGATTAGGGAAGCAAAACAGTTACAAGAACTGGGTATGTAAATGAAGAGAAAAACTGGGGTGACTTGATTCTTCCAATATTTGAAGGACTGAGAGAGGAAATGGTTGACTTATTCTACAAAGCACCTGAGGGCAGGACAAGAAGTAATGACTAGAAACTTATCAAAGAAAGATCCAACCTAGAACTAAGGAGAAATTTCCTGACAGTGCAATCAATCAATGGAACAACTTGGCTCCAGAAATTGCAGGTGCTCCATCACTGGAGGTTTTAAGAAGAGATTGGATAGCCATCTGTCCAGAATGATACAGACTCTCCTAGGGAATTGAACTAGAAGACCTCCAAGGTCCCTTTCAACTCTGTTCTACTGTTAGAGCAGTCTATACAACAAAACCAAACAAAGGAGACCTAAGAGTGTGTAATATCCTTCATTTCACATGATAGTAAAATAATACTTAGGATCATCATCCCAATGCAAATTGAATTTTACATAGAAAACAAGATGTCAACAACTGTTCAAAAAAAGATGAAACATTATTGCCGATGCACTCTGGATAATTGAGAGAAATACACTGCCGATTCGTAGGATATATTTTATTTATTAAATTTTATGTAGCCCATCTCTCTACCAAACGACTGGGCGGCTTACAATTCCACAAATAACAGAATAATATAGTTACAGGATTAAAGCATAAAAACAGCAGACATTAAAAACTTAATACAGTTAAAACAGATTAAAAGTCAATATTTGGACAGAGTGGGAGTTCTTGTACTAGTCTACTAGCCACCTCCAAAATAGGACACATTGAGGTCCCAGGCCAGTTAGCAAAGGCTTTTGGCTCTTTTCAAAATCCCAAAAGGTGGGGGGTGGATCTAACCTCATGGGACATGCTATTCCAGAGCCTTTTGTTTTTTTCCACTTAAGGAAACATTCTGGTGTTGTTCTAGCCTAATCCTTATCTTTATTGCCCTGCTTACAGAAACTGCCCCTCAGGTTAAGCCTTATTACATTGTAACATCTAAAGATACTTGGCAGTACGTCCAGACTTTCTGTCACCTGAGCTTTTTTTTTTTTCTTTGCTAGTACTGGCACTGTCCTTTTGGGGTGTACTTCCAAGAGGCAGGATGCAAGTTTGGCACTGATTTTTTTACTGCCTTTCTGGGGGCATGTGATCTTTCTTTAAATCTGGATGATTTCCTTAGGATATCTTGTGAGGTGAGTGAGACCAGCTGGTATCTTTAAGTGGTACAAATGGATCTAAGGATTGCTTCTCCTGGGTATGAAAGGGTGCTTTGTCAGTTCACTGAGCACAGGAGTCTCTTGTCTATGGTGATTCTTCAGTCATTCAGGTCATGGCTGTCCCAAAGGTGCTTTTTTCAAAAGACAACTGAACTTCTTTGGTTTCCAGAAAGTCCAGTTGCCTCTTGCAAAAGCATCTTTGGTGCTTTTGCATTGCTTTGGAGTGGCCAAGGCACATGATTGCTCACTGATAGTAAGATTAAAAAGGAGGTAGAGGTGTGGATCCTCCAATTCATTTTAGTTTTCTCTCATGATTATAAGGCTTAGTAACATGGCACCAGGCTTGAAGTTTATTTAGATATCTGTGGCATGTACTAATTTTATTGTGATCCTGACAAGCTTGGGAGGCTTGAACCTGGGTCCCCTATATAATTTGTTAATTTGTCTCTTTAGTTCAGCATTTTGTAGCCCAAATACCCACTTTCTGGAGAGCTTAAATGACCTCTATGCTAAAGGATTTCACTTTATGAGCAAGAGTTGGCTGCTGATAGTTATCATTGCATTTTAACTATTTTAATTCCTCAGGGTGCTCTGGCACCCTGCCTGATTTGTAACTCCAATTTGCAGGTATTTCTAATCTAACAATTGGTATTTAGGAAAGCTTTTTGTAAGCAAAGAAGCTTTTTGTATTTTTGTACAGGTAATTCTTGACTTATAACAGTTCATTTAGTGACCATTCAAAGTTACAATGGCACTGAAAAAAGTAATTTATGACCATTTTTCACACTTGTGACCATTGCAGCATCCTCACATTCACGAGAGGCTGGGTCAAATTGGCCATGCCCACCCAGCCACGCCTACTCAGCTGATCATTAGGGTAGAAAACCGGTTGTTAAATTATTTGAATCCCACCACTTTCAATAATTTCAATAATAAATTTATTTCATTTATTTCAATAATAAATTGAAAACCAAGATTTTCAGTCAATTTAGAAAAAGCTTCACTTTTTTATTGTGGACAATACAAATCTTTTGAAATGTAAACCACTTGGTACCTACATTCCTTATATGGGGTAGTTGTATTAATTGCAATGGACTTCATAATCAAATATTAATTTTATTTAAGAAAATAAGGAACGAAAAATGGGCAGATGAAATCTATTTTTATCTAGAATTGAGGCTGGGTAATAAATCTAATTTGTACAGGAATATGGTTTTGTTATAATAACCTGTCTTAACCAGAAGGCCAAAATTCTGCAAAATTTTTCTTTTTGCAAAAGATGTTCTGCAAAAATCCAGAATATTTTAAGGAGATAATAGATCATCAGGTTGTATGGAGATTGGCACTGCCTTATAAGAAGTAAGCAGTCTTTGTACAAAATAAGTATATAAAGATATTAGTGGGTAGTGAAAAGTTGAATTCAAGATTTTACTTCATGAGGCTAGACATTTTTTTCTCCTAGATTTAAATATAAATTCAAGTTATCTTGCTACTAGGTATAGTAAAAGTGCTTCCAGTTAATATTAATAGTCTAACCTACAAATCTTATATAAGCCATTATATAGCTATATATTTATTCATTAACATGCTTCATTATATTGCTTTTATCTGGAAATTTTTAGAAGCTAAACACGTGGAATTGCTTAATATTTTATCAATCCTACAAAAACCAGTTAAAAGCATGGGTTAAAACTAATATAAATAAAATAATATATTTTCAAAACACGTGTATTGCATACATGGCATGAAGATTGTAGTAATAAACATTTTACTGTACTTCAAGTATATAAGTATAAGAATTGGTCTAGAACTGTAGCTGCTGTAGCCTCCTGCAGTGAGATAATGCAAATAGTGCTTTAAGCTGCTGTATCTTTCTGAAAATGCAAAGTACTGTATTAATTTTTTAAAAAAAATGTTAATTGGGATTTCAGCAACACAGAATAAATAAATACTTTAACGATCACTTATAGTCTTACTGAAATAAAAATCTCATCAAAAGATTGCTACTCTACAAGAAAAGTATATTCTGATACATCTACTGTCAGTAAATGATTGTCAGTAGATGACTAATTAACATTTCATGACTTGTCAAAACATGTGCTGACAAATCTATAAATTAGAATGTTGGGTATTTTTAGCCTGTTAAAGATAAGACAATAATTTTGCTTAAATGTATGGTAGAAATAATGCTGTGATATAAAACTGCAATAGTTTGGTCAAAATGATGTATACTCAGGTTATATTTAAAGTCCACAATTGGCTTTGTGCTTAAGACACAACTAGAAGTCAGTCTCACAGTTTCTAGTCTGGTGCCTTAATCACTACATCAAGCTTACATCTTACTGTGTTCTTGCTATGTTTTTTATGTTCCCTACCTTGAGCCACACTCAATGAAAAATATGTTCATTATGTTTATATGATTTTATATAGTTCATGATTTCTTGATGGAAACTTAATATATACCATTTATGAGTAGTTTAAACCTGGTTCAGGATGCTGTTCACACTTTAGAAAAGCTGGGAACCAATGACACAATATGGGAAGGATGTTTTCTTTATTTGTTTTTTCAGGCCAGGCTTATACTGAAGAGATGCCAGAGAATGTGTATATGACCAGGTGGAGTTTGAGACTAGGAGTCTAGGAAGATCCTCAAATTGTGCACTGGGTCTGTCTGGGGCACTGCTATTCCATCCACAACTAAAGATGTTAAACTCCTTCATCCTAAAGCTCCATGTACCCAGAGCCACTCAGGATAGTAGTGAATTTCTTGGAAAAATTATTCAGATGCCATGATATATCCATATTTACAAAGATCAAATTCCTTTAGGCAACAGTGCTATCTATGACGTTGTGTGGAAGTAAAAGTTGAGTTTGAAAGAGCAAGGTAGAAGGAATATTGATACTTTTGGAACTTTGTTGTGGGGGAAGACTCCTGATAATATAAAATTATTTTATTTTGTACACATTTATCAAATTGCATCTGGGAAGTCTATAATGCTGGAGAAGAGAAGTGGATGATCAGCAGCAAGATGGATGGACCAATTACTTTTTTGATGGGTGCACCTTTGGGAGACCTGAAGTAGCGGTTGGGAACAGATCATTCTGGAGAAAGTCTATCTGTGTAGTTGCTAACAGTCAATACTGTCAATGTATGCCATCTATAATTTGTAAGTCTATATACATACAGTATATAAAAAGGAGAAGTGCAGATTAAAATGAAGCAGTACAGGTAGTTCATGACTTATGACCAAAATTGACCCCAAAATTCCTGTTGTTAAGTGAGACATTTATTAAGTGAGTTTTGCCCGATTTTATGACCTTTCTTGCCTCTGTTGTTAAGTGAATCACTGCAGTTGATAAGTTAGTAACCTGGTTATTAAGTGAATCTGGCTTTCCCATTGACTTTGCTTGTCAAGAGGCTGCAAAAGGTGATCACATGACCCTGGGACACTGCCACCATTATAAATGGCCAAGCAGCTGAATTTTGATCACATGACCATAAGGATACTGCAAAGGTTGTAACTCTGAAAAACGGTCATAAGTCACTTTTTTCAGTGCTGTTATAACTTTGAATGGTCACTAAATGAACTGTTGTAAATCAAAGACAATCTGTATTTGCCTATAAATAATGCCCATTCATCACCCTAGAATCCTACAACTAGAATAATGTTCTTAATATGTTTAAGTGATCTTAGTGATTTTAGCTGAGATGAATAAATAACATTCTGCTCTTTCTTCTAAGTCTGTCTTGTAAATTATTTTGAATTTGTTTGGGATATAATAGCTGGAGAAAGGACTGATCTGATTGTGCAGTGTCTGGTGTTCCTTTTAGATAAATGCCTAGGGTATCTAACTAAATTTCGTTGCCTATTCATTAGGAAGCAACTATGTACTGTATATATCACTTAAAATGTCCAAATATTTATTTTGCCTAAATGTCCCCAAGAATGGAACTAAGTAACATTAAAACATATTGTGCAATTATTGTATTCTTTGTTAGCAGGAAAAACTGTTTTGCTTCTGATGTAAGGAATGTTAAAGCAGTGCTCATAAAACTGAATATGAAAATGATTTGGGGAAGTACATTTTCTCAGGAATACCTAATAGTTAACTGGATCTTAGTGAAAAGTAAAAAATGTTTTTGTTAAATGCACAGTCAAGTGATTTTAGATTTCACTTAAGTCTGCATTTGCAGAAATAACTGTATTATGGTTTTTGCCCTTCAGCAAATTATTGTAGTTAGTTTGCATATTTAAAGAGTCCAACAATTTCATTTTGTTGAGTAAAATATTCCAGATGACGACCATTAGAAATTTTAGAGCTTTTTGGACAGAGAAACTCAGTCAGGAAAGCCACAAGAATGTAGTGTATCCCTAGAATGTATATTTATTAATGATAATTGGTTTGATGAAGTGGCTTCTTTTGGGTAATATATATTCAATTGTTCTGTCTTTAAATGTTTTTAAAATTATATCCAGAGATCCTACATTCTTTTGGTTAAAGTATGAAGTTAAATATAAACTACTGTATATGTTATGTGAAGTCACCATAACATTGTACTTTAAAGGATACAGCTAAAAATGTCAACATATATAACAGTTTACTTTAGTGCATTTTTAATAAACTTGCTTGAATTCCTTTAATAGAGGTACAGTTCACCTTTGGTAATATACCTAATAAATTTTCACCTGTCCCCAATGACTAAATACATAAAATGGATTCTAATCTAGATTAAAATCACAGCTAAATTAATTAATTCATAAAATTCTTTTATGTGAACCTGGTTCACTTGTAGGAAAAATACTTTTAAATGTATAAATCTTTAATATAAACAAAGAAAAAATATTCACCAGCAAAATAAGTTACACTTACTTTTTTTTTGTTAGATTATTAGCTGTGAATTGGAAGAGATTATTTTATAGTAATTGTGAATTTAATGGTAAACAATACTGTTGGAGGTGTGCATATGTGTGCAAAATTTCTGGAAGTAAAAGATATTAAACTTATTTGAATTTACTAGAAAATAAAAATTGTTTGATTTGTGATTGCATCATTAAACAAAAGGACCTATAGGCCTATTTCAGTTTTGCAAAGAGAAATGAAGAAACCACCTTTAATATTTCAAAAATACTTTCTTCCCCAGTTTGTTCTCCAATTTACATGACATAAACTGAACTAAGATGCAAATACAGTAAAGTAGCAGTGTATGCATAATTACCTGGGAGTAAGAGGACTTTAATTCTTTTTTTAAAATTTCCCTGCTTGTATATTGTTTTATGTGTGAAAGAAAGAAATTATATGGGAATTATTTTATAGGAGGTAACTTTAATTCATTAATTGAATTAACATTAACTTAATTTTATTCTGACCTACTGTGTCTTTTTTGGAATGAAACATCTGGCTAATGTACATGTACACATTGATCTGTGGACCATCACACTCCCATACACATAAATGTTACATATAGACATATTTATGTGAAAAAAAACCACAGGGTTTATGTCAGTATCATTGATTTATTGATTATCTCTACAACCTTCATTTTTGGGGGGAACAATTTAAATTCAAGGTAGCTATGCCATTTGGAATACTGTATTTAGAGTAAATAAGACAGGAAAGAAATAATATACTGTAGAGCTATTAATTTAATAGGTGGGAAAAGTATATATAGAATCCAAGATTTGAATATGGCGCTCCAGCCTCATGGAGACTGACTAACCCAACATGCTTTCATGACCACATTGACAACACTTTTGATGTGATAGCCTACACATTAACAGTTGTTCTAAGGAGAAGCAAATGTTGCTTATTAAATATAGGGGCCATATTTTACTTTTGACATTTGCAACTGCTTTTTATTGCAGCTTTATCAGCAATTCTATGCAAAAGATATATGATCTTAAGTCTACCTTTTAAAAATCACTGAATATTTACCTATCAAGTCAGCACATTCCATTGCTTGTGGAATGGTACAAAAGTTTGTGTACCATTTATTCTCCTGCTTTATTTCTTTTTTACTTCCAAATAAACATTCCTGGCATGGAAGTCAGACACTATTAAGTGAGCTTCAAATATGTTTCATATACGCTTAGATATTTTTCCACTGCTGTAAATAACTTTCAGTTGCTAGGAAAATATATGATCTCCTTTCTAAAGGAAGACATTGGATGTTATATGTTTAGAACATAATAAACATTTTCATAAAATAAAAATTCATGATTAACTCAAGTCCCTTTTTCCTTCATTCCAAAATTTTATATAAATGCTTAAGAGGATAGAACAACTATTAAAACTCTCCAGTAAACTTATTTGTTTTCCAATTTGACTCTAATATATTCTGAAAGATTTTTTGTGGTCAAGATATATACCCTGTTTCCCAAAAATAAGACCTATGCCAAAAATAAGACCTAGCATGGTCTTATAAGCCCTACTTAAGAGCCTCTGCAGCCGGCTGGTTGGCCGTTCCATCTGGTTGCTCATGGTGCTGTGACCATGAAGTGAGGTGGGGTGGTAGTGGAGCTGCCCCACAAACCCCGCACCAGCTTACCTCAGGGCCCCCACAGCCAGGCCATCAATGCCCTGACATCTGCCTCATGGTGGCAGCCCCAGCAGCCATGTCCAGCAGGAGCCCACATGGCTGCCAGCCGACTTCTGCTTGAGGCCGCAATAGAGCAGGAGTCTGAGTAGTCTGCCATGGCCCTGAGGCAAGACAGGTCCCGACACCTGCTCTGTTGCGACCACGAGCAAGTAAAAGAAGTGGGCTGATGGTCATGTGGACTTATGCTGGACAGGGATGCTGGAGCCAGCACTGTGAGGCGAGGCAGGTGTCAGGACGTGGGTGGCCTGGCTGTGGGGGCCCTGAGGTAAGCTGGTGCAGGGTCTGTGAGGCAGCTCCACACACACCCCTTGTGGTGGTGGCACTGGCACGCCACACTGCCTCTTGCAAGCAAGCAAAGAAGTGGGTCTGCCATACATGGAAAAAATAAGACCCCCCTGAAAATAAGGCCTAGTGCCTATTTTGGGGCCCAAAAGAAAATAAGATCCGGTCTTATTTTCGGTAAAACATGGGTATTTGGGGCTTGGGGACCATTTTAAGAACTTAAGCAAGAAAATTATGATTAGCATATGATATGATCAGGAAAAAACAGGTTCAGATCCCACACATAATGAAGGCCTCTGAGCAATCACTAATTGCTACCCTAAACCTAGATAACAAAAGTTGTCGTGAGAAGAAAATGTGAGAGCTAGGAGAAAATCACATATTTCTCAAACTCTTGAAGTAAAGAAGGGATTAAAAAATGAGTAAAATATAGTTATGTAAGTCACTTAAATGTGAACTTTGTAAAGTTCAGCTCAACCAGTATAATGTTTGTATATAAATTATATGTCTTAGCATAATAATTTGTTTTAGCCATTATATTTTCTTATTACAGGAATGAAAGAACAGTCACAACTTCTAAGTTAATTGATATTATTAGCAAAATAGTTTAACTGTTTCTTAAACAGATCCCATAATCTGATAATCTAGTTACTTTAGGCTAATCACTGCTCACTCCAGGAGTTCGATTCTGAGCGTCTCAAGGGTGACTCAGACTTCCATCCTTCCGAGATCAGTCAAATGACCCAGATTGTTGGGGGCAATATGACTCTGTAAACTGCTTAGAGAGAGTTGTAAAGCACTGTGAAGTGGTATATAAGTGCTATTGCTATTTCTAGTTTTAGGGAAATTTAATTATCTATAGTAGTATCAGGTTATTTTATATATATATATTATATAATATTTTATATCTCATGTTTTTGGTTCTAATCTTCCTCTTGGTATTTTAACTCATCAAGGTAAACTAGTAAGATTTTCAAGTTAATCTAAACTTCAATAAATCTTCAATTAATTACTTAATTTAAAACATTTGCAAGCTACTTTTTATTATGAAGCTTCAGCAGTTAGCAGAACTACACATTGTTTTGTAAAAACCTTTACCTTTATCTAAAAAGCTGGAATTCATTCTTTGTTTTTGGAAGCTAGTTGATTTGGAATTTCTAGTTCAGTTTGGTTGAGGTTTTTCTGTATTTAACCATCTGTCACTCAGTAAATTGAGAAATTTAAACAAACCACAGAATATATGTACTTGTCTCTGGCTTAGATAGATTAACAAGGCATGTGTCAGAGTTATATGTTACTGACTATTTATCTGTAAAAAAGCAGAGATAAGAGCATTATAAAATATATTTGTCATCTTGACATGAATGACTTTCTGAACTGTTCCCAAAAGAATTAAATTAACCAAGTCATTATCAAAAGAATAATTTAAGAGGTAGGATGGGCACTGGCCAAAACTCCCTTAGTGAAAACTGCATTAAGAAGTTAGGCAACAAATGTAGACAATTTAAATACTTTGTCTTTTAAGATAATATTATTTGGCAGTTAATTTTGAAAATGTTTCTGCATTCAAACAAATATTTTACCATTGATAATACTTAAATGCTTTTTTTTTGGCTGCTGAATACAAAACTGGACCATACATACAGTTTCTTCTTCTTATGTTTAACTTGACTTAAACTTATGCTAGGGTTGCCAGGTGTCCACTATTTGAGCGGACAGTCCACTTTTTTCACATTATGTTCACTATTTTTTTTCACAAAATAGTGGACATTTTTTTTATTCAAAAGCTTTATGATGAAATGGTACGTAATCTAAAGCTGTACAGTCTAAGAGAATAAGGATAGGAGAATCGCGTTTTGTCTTTTTTTTCATAAGTTAGAATGAGACAAAGATCGAATGCTCATTGCAATAATCACATTTTACACAACAGCGCAAAAAATGCATTAAAGCAGTTATCTTTTGATATCGAAAATGTAGTGCTGAAGGTTTTTGCCGAATTTTCTAATTCTGCAAAGAAACGAGAAGAGTTGAAATCATTTTTTGAGTTTTGCGAGTCAGAATTCCATGAAGTTTTGCGCCATGTTCCAACACGTTGGTTAAGTTTGTTTAAAGCAGTTGAAAGACTTCTTTTAAACTGGATACCTCTAAAATCGTATTTTATTTCTCTTGGATCTGATGAGTGCCATAAGGTTATCTGGAACCTTATTTTGGATCAGGAAAATGAACTCGCAAAGGACGATGAGCCAGCAATTTCAGAATTGTATTTATATTTCATGCACTTCTTCATGTCAATAATGCAAGACACCCTACTGAAGCTGGAAAGCAAGAAAATTCTTGCATGTGATCTTCACATTATCATGTGTAAGCTGCGTGATTCATTGCAAAAAAAAATACGATGAGCAGTTTTTTGGAATGAAAGTTTTATTTGCCTTACGTAAAAAATATTTGCCTGAGAATGCCGTGCAAAAGTTCAAGAAAGAAGTCATCAACATGTATCAAAGAGCCATTGCGTACCTAGAAAAGTGGTATAATTTCACCTATTCAGTATATGAGATGCTAAATTGTTTCAATCTAATTGATCGCAATAATCCTCCAACTTTAGAAGAAATGACGAACATCTGGTTATTATCACCATGGAGAGAAGAACTTCCACCCAACACACTCTTCGATGAAATTTCTGCCTTAGAAGAAGTTTATGTTCATCTGCAGGGCGATTCATCCCTTGATAAGTGGACGTACTTTTTCAAGAAAGAGCCAGCTCCGAGTTTACTGAAACTGTTCCAGTATTGTGCATCAATTCTGGTATCAAATGCAAACGTTGAACGAATTTTCAGCGTCATGGGAAATTTGTGGACTGACGAACGTAACCGACTGCTTGCACCATCAGTTCGAAGTGAACTTTGTATATTTTTTAATATTTCTCAACGTTGTACTGAAATTAAAGAATTATTCCTTAAACACAAAGAATTGATCAAAGCTGCGCAGTCAAATAAAAAATACACACGACAGCAAAGTAAAATGTAATTTAATATTTTACATATCATTATAATATATTTGATGTTTTGAATTTTAAGCTTTAAATGTTTTAAAGTTTTGAAGTGATTATTTTAATACGTGTTAAAATGTTTGTAAGAAAATATATAATTTAATTGTAAATTTTTTTTTATTTTTTTACTACTTAACACCCCCCCCCCCCGCTTGTCCGCTATTTTTTGGAAGCAGACCTGGCAACCCTAAACTTATCACTAAACTTTCTTAAAGTACAGTATAGTACAACATTATGGTTTACTAAGAGCTGTTTTCACCCACCCATTGGTAATATATTATGGTAACATAAATAATAATGTTATTATTTATGTTATGGTACTAACAAATAATATATCATAACTGAGAATAGTAAATAAAACCCTCTCTATTTTAATTATTTTACAATTCAATAACATACAAGATTTTTTAAACATTTTTGGACTGGCTTAAATAACTGCACCAATTTCATTAGGAGCATCAGCTGAGTGTTCTTTGAACAGGTTAACAAAGTCCTTTTTGAAACTAAGGTAAATCTGAAAATGGATTCAAACAGAACAGGAAGATTTGCTGCTCAAAAAGTTAATTATGAAAACTGTGTATTTAAGTTCCCAGATATATACTACAGTTTTTTCAGTTCACCAATTTTAGTATAAAGCAGCATCATTTTTAAAATACCACATTGCATACATTTCGGATTACTCATTGGATTGGACTATAATTATAATTTGGAAATCATGATTTTTAATTTTTTTTTTTAGACCCAGTGATGGGTCAGCTGCTCATCATTCATTGTATTTCCCAGGTCTGAAAAATGAAAGCTCATCACATGTGAAATGGGAATGCCTACTTACAAATATAAGCGTCCATAACAAGTCATAATGAAATCAAAGTAATGACCTTATGATTATGTGATTTGTATCAATCATGTTATGATATTTGATGCAATTCCTTAAGTAGCATCATTTGCACTATGTTGGCATTTGCACTTCCTTGCCCCCCTCCGTCACAGATATCAAAATACTAAAGTGAATTAAAACTTAATGCAGTGATTAGGCATTGTGCTCTGAAGTGCACATGTCTAATAATACTTTTATGTCTCCTAATTATTTCATCTTTAATAATAGCCTAGAGTAACTAGAGTATGAGCTTCTGGCTCTGAGTATTTCTGAATAGAAGATTTCATATCGAACTTATTCTAAACGGGCTGTTAACTCCATATAATATGTGTGATATGAGGACAGCAGCACCTAGCAATTAGGAATGCAAAATGCCCTTTGAACATAAATCTCCTTCCCACATCTTTGATTTTACTTTAACTTTGTTATATCTGTGTATATATGAGAGTAAATAATGGAGTACATCAAGTAGTAAAACTTCTTTAGTAATAAATAAAAATAGCCAGAAATTGGATATTCCCAAGTTGTAGTATGCTGATGTAATTGGAACATAAACTTGCCATTACATTGCGGTTTTACAAAACAAGTTCTTAAATTCTGAAGTGCCTTGTAAACACAAAAGTATTTTCCAACATAGTTAAGAAAGAATATCAGTTTTGCCTTTGGCTTTTCTAATTTTTTAGATGATTTAATTTTCATATTTTCAGTGTTAAATAGGGCTATATGTTACTTTTATGGAAAATATAACAGCCTGGTTTCAGAAATCTGAATAATGTCACTCTGGAAGTATTACTATATCAAACCCTAAGCTAGCATTTTGCAAGCATTAAATGAAAGATCCAATATGAAACTTGGGTGAGATATTAAAACATCTAAATTACTGAGGGACATTCCACTGATAACAATGAAAATATATATGGAAAGCTGTTCCAGCCATCTCCACCTCAGTGTGTATGCATAGCCACTTTGCTTTGTTGGAAAAATAATTGAAAATGGCTGTGCATGCATATATATACAGATAAGGCCAAGAACAATCTATGAGGCCTAAAAAACAGATGCTTTAACGATTGAAGAAGTGGTGCTTCATATGTTCCCTAGGCCTAGGTGTTCCACAGCCCCCTTTTCAAAGGATTTATACAACCTGATTTTTTAGCTACCTGCATATAATGTAGTAGTATTCAGATTCAACTTACTTGGATTCCTGTGTGACTAAAACAAAGCAAATACTAAATGAACCTTTGACTATGTAAGGATTGTCTTCTTTATGAAATGAAGCTATGTGTATCCTTGTTTATTTTATGACAAGTTATGTGTTTGAGATGCTAGTATGTGATCAATGAAATTATTGCTTATTTGGAATTTCTTAGGTGAGAATATCCATAATTAAATATATTTTCATTACAACCAAGTATCAGTAATGAAATTATGGAGCATAGATGTATCAGCAGCTCAGGAGCGGAATATTCTGATGCAATTTTTCCCACAGCTAAGCTTGTTTGTAATAATCATAATTTTATCTGTGAAATGTTAGCAAGAAAGCACTATAAAATAGCTTAGAAAGAACAACCACTGATGATCTGGAAAAAGAAATCTATTTGTGCATCTGTAGAATTTTCTCTGTGTGGACCTGAGATTGTAGGCTAAGGTGAAACTAGACCATGGAAGTCAGAATTATAGGAACCTACACTATGTTTTTTAAATCATACATGTTTTATTCAAACATGAATAAAACAAAGTAAGATTTATGAGTATGTAAGGAAATATAGTTGTCTTGCTTCATGGAATGAATGAGGCTAGATAACATCATGCAGTATATTTATTAGTGAAATAAGAAATAAATCCAAAATCTCTATTAAGGCAATAACTTTATTACGACAATTAAAGTTTAGAGTACAGTGTGCAAGAGTTTGAAAAGATCCAAGATTTTTAAAAGGAGGAATAGATCCAGGGACAAAAACAACTATGGAGGGAAAGAGAATATGCTGAACTGGATTTCTTCTCAGATGGAATACAGGAGAAATTGGCAGATAGAAAGGCTGGGCCCTATTAAATATAGCAGTGGTATCAGGTTGTTCCAATAGTCAGTATATATAATATATCTCTCACTTTGTTTAAAACTATAAATATGGCAACTGTAAATGTGTAACTGAAACCCAGCCCTTTTTGTTTGTGGCTCACTTGTCCATGGCTTAATGTATGGTTTTAATTCCCAGATGGATATTTTATTATGGCTGCGGAATAAAGTACTTGGAGCTGGATTGCTGAATTTTCTGTGGTTTCAAAAGGAAACTGAGGTAAATTCGTACAGGAATGAAACATTAGAACATTACACTGTTGTGGTGAGACAAAGCATACTCCTCCTTACTGAACCTGATCCTGATTTCCATTTGAAAACTGCTCATACAAAATGCTCCAGCATATGTTCTGTGGCACATTAAATACAAACAGCATTATTGTTTCAACGTATGCTACATTAGTAGACAAATCCATTAGTAGACAAATGGATGTATTGTTAAACTTATGTCACAATATTGGAAAGATTTAGGATAAACAAACAAACAAAACAGTGCATTCTGTTGAAACTTGAAATTCAATTCAAGTTGAATTTTATAAACGATAGCAGAAGATTGAAATCCAGATCCAAAGTCATAAATCCAGCCATTTCAGTGCTAACCAAAGATGCTATTTTGTCATAGGCATGGGGAAAATTGTTACACAAATTTCTCTTTCTTTGCAAAATAGTATTTCCTCTAAGAAAGCCTGTTATTTCCTGAACAAGCCACTTGATGGCAGTCTCACTACATAAATGTAGAATATGATGTTAAAATTTTGATTCAAAGCAAGTTTTATTTTAAATGTTAGGATGTGACTGAACAGTGTGCTACCCACCAAACATATATCAGATGTTGAATAACATCTGAAGCTGTCAAAATGGATATTATCAAGCACTGGTCTAGTATTATTGTCTAGTAGTGTCTACAGAGTTTGATGAGTCACGGGTTTTGAAAGTGTAGCAGTATCTATGTTTTCTGTTTACTCTTCTGACGTACTTAGCTTTCTGTAATTTACTGCTCTCCAGTTGTAAGACTACCTATTCCAAGAGCATTTGCAACATGGATATTGAGGACCATCCCATTTTTCCTGCAGACTGTTTAAGATATGAATCAAATGTTAGTATTGTGTCTCTGGATTCTGATTGGTACATAAATCTGGACCAATCACTTTCATCTCTGGCTTATAGTTAAGAGACAATCAATATACTGAATTTTATCAAAGTGAAGTATCTCTTGGATTTAGTTCAGTAACTAGTCCCTGAGAAACATTGCCTCTGTTATTGTGTTTAAATGGTTTAAGATTACAGGCTAATTTATTTATGCATAGGCTAAAGTTAGCTGCAGCCTACAATAGCACACATTACGCATTGACTATGCTGGTATTTAACATGCCTCAGGCTGGTAGTTCAGTAACTCTTTACAGACTTATAAGGTAGTAAGTTCCATTGAAATTCTAAGGCTCTCACTGAACTATGTGAAATTAAATGTGTGTTAAGACTAGACATTGCGGAATTCATACTGACTATTATTTTATTGCTGAAGACAACCAAGTATGGGAACTTGCTTCAAAATTTGGCATCCGTGAAATGCTGCAGAGGCAATAAGACCAAATTTACAGAGACATGCACAGATGCTGTGGTAGACAAGTCTTCAGTCCTTTAATATCCTGGGCCATTTATGATGACTGTTTAATCTTATATATAATGCCAAATTTTTAGAGACTCTTTTAGGGTTATATTATATGCTAATGCAGATGCTGTATATACTTTGTATACTTCAATGAAGGTTTAATAATATAACTTCTTTAAAAATATATGTTACATTTTTATTTTAGAAACTTGTTCTCTCTAATTTATTCTATATTCTAAAAATGTAAATTTTCTGTGAGTTTTTCCATTAAAATAAATGATTCCATAAATGCAAATGCATATAGAAAAATACCAGAATGAATCTTGAGCTCACATTGTAGCTGATCACAGTTAATAAACAAACATTTATCTGCAATAAATCAATAGTTTTATATATTTTTCAGTTTTTTTTATAGTGTGCAAGTTCTACCTTTGCTCAGTTTGATATTACTGTATACTTTGATAGTTCAAAATAGTCAAACTACATGGAAATTTAGCATCTTTCACTGCTTTAAATAGTAAGATCGAGTTGAGCAGGTGCAGAACTTGCACACTAAAAAATTAGTCAAAAATAGTTAAATGAAAATATCCTTTGAGTGAAGAAGAAGGTGAAATTCAGTAAATTATGCTTAAAATATCCTGAATGGCTGGTTAAGTTACTAAAATTAATGCGCTGGTTGTCACTAAAATATAGCTTATAGCAGTGATATTTCAGCACATATGTGTAGAATTCTATAAAACATTTTACATGAACATTGTAAAGAGAATTTATTGACACAAAGAGGCAGAGATAGAAAACAGCTCTTTATTTATAGTGACACTCCTTATCATGCTCTGTACTGCATGTGATCAATATGTAGCCAAGGGTTTAGGCAAACTATATTGGGTTTTCCTTCTTAATAAAAAAATTCAATTCCTGTTAGCAACCAGAAATATATTCATCATATATTAAATCTTTTTCTGGAATGTCACTGATTTAGTAATAAGGAATTTCTCTAGGGAATAATATTCTGGATTTACAATTCATCAAGTTCTTTCAATGTTGGGTTTTCTAGCCTTTCTCTTTTCTAGCCTTGACTTTTATTTCAGCACTTTTATTTTTTTCTAGTTGTGAAAGGGATGGCTGAGACATTTTAAAGATTGGCCCACACATACCTCATCTGGCAGTGACATTGCCTATGGAGACCTCACAGTATGTTGATTCAGGTACACTGCCACTCTTCCATGACAGAAGGCAGGATCTTTTACAGTACACTTGAGTATCAAAATACCAGTTACACATCAGCACCACATCTGGACTATTTCTGTTGACTTAAAAAACTCTTTAAATACTTAACACTCCAGTTGTAAACAAGCTTGCTTGAAATTACGTTTATCTTTCTAGTAGAATTTACTTTAAAGTAAACATGTCCTTAGGATTCCAGCCATGCGTAAGACTGATGAATATTTGTTTAAAAGAAGCAATGTATTTTTTACACATTGGGATATATAGCTGTTTCAATGGTTGGCTGACCTAACGAAACATTATGCAATTTTTATATAATCTCTTATTCAGAGTTCTGATTTAGGAGCAAAATAATAAAACATTTGGATCAGGAAGGAATTCTTCATTCATTCTCTAGTTCCTACCTCTGTGCTCCTATATGTGGTATTCATGGCTATTAGTTAGTCAGCTTGATCTCATGCAGGCTAGTGAAAAAAGTTAAATTTAATGGAACTGTCATATATGTTTGTGGCTGGGCTAATTGTTTCCATGTCTGATATCAGCAGTATGAAGCACATACCATTTTTTAAAATACAAATATGCAACCCGGCAAACAATAGTACCTCTCTTGGGGAGACGGGCGGTTCAGAAATGTGAAATATAAACAAACAAGCAAACAAATTTAAACAATAGCTTATGCCTCAAGGCATCTGATTACTGGTTAACCAATATTGACTTTTTCTTTCCATAGTTGTGCCAAGAAATACAACAGAGGGCCAAAGAGCTATAATGAGAGATAACTGACTCAAAGCTTTCCAGCTTTATTCTATCGACTATCACCAATGGGCTCAAAAAAAAGGGGGGCGGGATTGAGAAAGGTAAATAGTGCTAAAAAATCTTACTGTATATGTAATATACCCACTACCCATTTTTATGAAAAACATTTTTTTAACTTGGGAGCCTTGATAGTACAGTGGTTTAGTGCACCCTGTTATTAACACAGCTGCCTACAATTTCTGCTGGTTCGAATCTCTCCAAGGCTCAAGGTTGACTCAGCCTTCCATCCTTTCTAAGGTAGGTGAAATGAGGACCCAGTTTGTAGGGGCAATAAGCTGACTTTGTATAAAATATACAAAAGAATGAAGGCTATTGCTTAACGCATTGTAAGCCGCCCTGAGTCTCCGGAGAAGGGCGGCATATAAATCAAATTAAAAAAAAAACAAAAAAAAAAAACTGTTTACATAATACGTCCATCTGCTGTATAACTGAAGATGGCAGTAGAAGACTGAAAGACAGGGCATTTCTATAAGAGAGAGGGGAAAATATGTTCTATCTCAGCCTTTTGTTTCACAGTTTTATTCATTTTTCATTGGCATTGTTAAATTTCCTGGAGCCTTATTATTTTCATCATAGTCATCATCACTTATGAGAAACTTTACTGTATTATCAAGCTATTGTTTGTGTAGATTCTGATCTTTGCTTCTATGGTCATATGAACTTCCCTTGCAGCAATAAAAATGTTTATTATTTATTAATTTATTTATAGTGACCTCATTTTGGTTCCTGGAAGTTTGTCATCTACTTTTGATTCCTACTTCCGTTAGCCTTTTTGTGATAATGCCTATCTTAAATTGTGAGTATTTAAATCAGCTATTCCAAATCCTACATCTGTGAGGGGTCAAGATAATGCTAAAGAAAGGGAAAGGGGAAAAAAATCTGGCAGACTGACCTGGGACTATGACATATTTAATCCATGATCAGGAAGCACAGTATTCACTCTATGGTTTGGACACATCCTATATTCTAGAAATAATTTTGAAATGGCTCTAAACTGCAAGCATGTTAGATGCTTACTTTGCATTCTCATGGGCTAGCAGAGTAACTGCTCATTTCAATTTTTAGTCCAGATTATCTTTCCCTGCACAGCAGTTCTAAAACTTAAATTTCACATGTACTGTATTGCAACTGATGTGTCATGGGAAGGGTAAGGATTACTTCATTGTTGAAAAAGATGTATTTTTAAAAAACATTTTGATGCTTTGACATGTTGTCTATGCTGGATTTGATTTATAGGACTTAGTTCATGGACCCAATTTAGGATAGGATATTTTACCAATATTATCTAACTTATACCATAGCATATGCATTAGAATCTTATAAAGGAAAAAGCTCACTTTTTGCAGAAGCAAGGAGAGGGACATAGGACCCAGGATTTCCAAAAATCTTCTTATTGACAGTTTATTCCCAAATTCCACTAGAAGGCTGATCTCTTTTAAATTTGAAAAATCAACACAATAATAGTAATGCTTGTATTGTCCATTCCTGAACTTTACAATTAGTAATGGACAAGCATTATTCTTTGAACTTCCTTTCACTAAAAATAATAGGCTGCTTTCACTGATTTTTTTTTTAGGTCCATCCATCACCATTCTATATGCCGGTAGCTATCTTCTTAATTGTACAGATGTTAATGTTAACAGGTGGTCAATTCAGAGTCCTAGGAAACTGCTTGTTGTGTTTCCCAAATGTTTTGCAGTGGTAGCAGTGTCATCTGTAGGAGAAGGGCATGTCAAAAAAGGTAGGATGATTGATTGATTGATTGATGGATTGCAACATAGTTGCCATTTAATTGCAACTGAATCTGGGCAGTTCAAAATAAATAACATAAAAACAGCAGAAAACAGAAATTAATCAAAATAGCACAAAAATAACAGGCAGTTCCCAATTTATGATTGCAATTGGGATTGGATTTATGGTCATAAGTTACTACAGTCATAGGTTGAGGAACCCCCATGATTGGACCTGTATTTATGACATTTTTTTGCTGTGGTCGTTAAGCGGTACCCACAGTCTTAAGTGCAAACCCATTCGTCTAAAACCAACAAAAAACCCCACCAGAAACTGGCAAAAAACTTGGCAAATCACAGTCATGTCACCAGGGGATGCTGCAACTGGTCATAAAGACAAGCTGGTTGTCAAATGTCCAGATTGGGGTCCACCTGACTGCAGGGGTGTGTGCATGTGTGTGGCGTGACATTTTACAATGGCCAGAAGTGGTTTACAGGCCATAAAGGACTTGTTCTGGGCCTGTTGTAATTTCAAACACTTGTTAAACAACCGGTCATAAGCCAAGGGTACAAAATAACCACCATTTGGCAACTAAAGGACAAAGCAAACAAATATATCATAACCAACATGGTTGTGACTTTTGATTGATGCTTTTTTCTATGTGCATCAACACTCACATGTGCAAAAAATAGCTTCAGTTATGCATTCATGACTGCCACACTACCTTTTAAATATCCTTTCTCCCTAAAGATGTTAAAAGATAGTAGAATCTCTAAATGCTCTAATACTCTGTTCTGCAAGGGGTTGCTAAACATCTGTTCATTACTTTCAGTCACTTGGAATGTTGTTCTGATTTTAAATTCCTTTACTTGTTAAATTTATTTGCTGCCCCTCTTACTGTGGGGCTTGGAACAATAAACAATAAAACAACAGAGAAATGAAAGGAAGTGTAAACTATTGGGGGTGAATCATTGGCTCCCACAGAGAGGGCGCGCAACTTGGGATTCATGGCTGTCTTTAGAAGAGCACTTGACGGCCATGACCGGGAGGATTTTTCATCAGGTCCGCCTGATTCTCCAGTTGCGTCCCTTTATGGATCAGGACTCCTTACACAAGGTCACTCATGCCCTTGTCACCTCCCGCCTGGACTATTGTAACACTCTGTACATACGGCTCCCCTTGAGGAGCACTCGGAGGCTCCAACTAGCGCAGAGTGTGGCCGCGGGGGTGGTAATGGGAGCGACATGGTGCTCCCATGTAACACCCCTCCTGCGCGAGCTGCACTGGCTCCCGGTGGTCTTCTGGGTGCGCTTCAAGGTTTTGGTTACCACCTTTAAAGCACTCCATGGCTCAGTACCTGGGTACTTGCGGGACCGCCTACTACCACCAATAGCGTCCCACCGGCCGGTACGCTCTCATAGAGAGGGATTCCTCCGGGTGCCATCGGCCAAACAATGTCGACTGGTGGCCTCCAGGGGGAGAGCCTTCTCTGTGGGGGCACACCTACTATCTGGAATGAGCTCCCCCCAGAGATACGGAGGATCCTGGATCTGCACACCTTCCGCCGCGCTCTAAAGACCTTTTTATTTCACCAGGTGGGCCTGGCCTAACTTTCTCCCTCTTTTTAAACAATTTTAATATTTTAATATTTTTAATATCTTTAATCCTCAAAGTTTAAATTTGTTTTAAATTTTTTTTTAATTGAAAAATTTTCAAATACAAATTTCCCCCCCTTTTTTTCTCCCCCCTCCTCCCTAACCCCCCCTCACCACCCATCCCCCCTGTGACTTCTTCAAAATAAAAACCTAATACATAACAGATTATATAATATTTTACCATCCCCTTACTCCCTCCTCCAAATACTGACCCTTACTTGCTAATGATATTATTAATATTATTACTTCCCCCTTTTACCATACACTTCAAGATAACATTCTACTATAACATTGTATAATAACTTCTGATTTAGCACAATAATATTATTATGACTCCCAATTTAGCAATAATCTGCCCTTTTTTCTCCTCCCCCATACTTATGTCTGTATATTAATATAACATTTCAAAACAATCTTATTAAATCCTACTTTAACATTTAATCTTTTGTGTATATTAATATAACATTTCAAAGCAGCTTTCACTCTAAATTCTAATTTTACATTTATTCAACTCTCTCCATTTCCTCCACTCCCATAAATATATCTCTTAAACATCCCTTTTCTTAACCTATACAGTCAATAAACTAGCCTGTCTCCACCCACTTTCCTACCAAATTACCATACACAACAATTCTTAATATCTTTGTTCTTCTGCCCACCCGACTAAAAAGATATTCCCTTATATAAATAACATCAATGACTTTAAATTTATAATCCATATAATGTCTTCTTTGATGTCTTTCCACTGGATTGCTGACTCCATCACCCATATTAGGGTAACATAACATCCCGGTTGCAACAGAATGTTCAAAATCCTCGGTTATCATCTGCCCCCATCAATAATGAATATCTTCGTATATATATAAAAAGAAAACAACCACCCGAGTGACTTTATAATTATATTCCATATAATATCTGTAATAGTGGCTTTCTTCAGGATTATTAATTCCCACCGTCATAATGGGGTAACAACCAGATCTTCTGCATGCCCCAGCGTAGCTCTCTTGCCTTATAGCTCAGCATAAATATAATAAATTTATCAGTGAAAAGAAAACCAAAATAGATAATTCCAATCCAACAGTTTGAGGCCCTTTTCACATCCCAAAAATACGGCATTGCAGAGGTCTGTCACTCTCCTCAGGATAATATTAACCACTACTTCGCCTCAATTATCTTTTCATGTATTCAGTCATGTATTTTTTAAAAAATAACTGGCTTCACTGTTGCTTAATTTAGAAGTTTTTATTTTTGTGAGACCTGTTTCTTTTTTTCCTTTCTTTTTGTGGGTTTGAGCTCCATCCTAATTTCCTTTCTGCAAGTTGTATATCAACTGATTGGTTTTCATTCTGATTTATGACTTGATCTTGTTGGTTTTGCTTTTGTGACTCATATTTCTTTTCTATAAGTTGTGTATCAACTAATTGATTTCCATGCTTGTCTGTGACTTGATGAATTATCATGTTAGAATCCAATGCCACTTCTCTCTTATTTATAGATAATCCAGCTGAGGTGTCTGAAGAATCCAAAGGCAATTCATCTACAGAGGCCTCTGTAACTCGATATTTTTCCTTTATTTTCAACTCCTTCTGCTTGTCTTGTGTTGTGCATAAAGATGTTAAGTTCATTTTTAAAATTTTTTGATAAAATTCTTCCGCTTTTTCAACAGTATTTAATTGGTATCTTTCTCCTTGATATCTCACTATTATACCAACTGGAGCATTCCATCTGAATAAGATATTTCGTTTTTTAAGCTCAGTCACCAGAAAACCAAATTTCTTTCTTTCCAATAACATCTTAGGCGGTAGTTCTTTATATATCCAAATCTTTCTTCCAAACAATTGCAAAGTAGAATTAAAAGATTTTTGCACAATATTATTTCTTATTTCTTTATCTGTAAAATAAATCACCACATCTCTAGGCAATTGCCTTTGCTTTGCAATCCAGGAGTTTATTCTATAAACTCTATTGATCCTACAAAATACCTCCTCAGGTTGAACCTTTAAGATCCCAGCCAGAACTTCAGAAGATATTTTCCTTAAGTCATCTCTGTTATTTTCCTGTAATCCTCTCAGTCTAATCGCATATTCAGTAAAATTATATTGCATTATTAAAACTTCCTTTTCAATCCGTTGTTGTATGTTTTCTGCATTACAAATCTTTGGATCAGCTTCCATTTTAGGTTTTTCTTCTAAGCTATTGTCTTGAGTTTTTATCAAATCATTTTCAATTTTTTGTATTTTATTGTCCAAATTGTCCTCAATTTCCTCCATTTTAGACTCTAATAAATTAATATTTGTATCCAACTTGATCATAAATTCTGAGAAACCATTAGCCATTTTTGTAATCTTTCGTTGCAAAATATCAAACTTTAATTGCACCACTTCTTTAATTTCCTGCTTAAATTTCTCAAAGTTCTGATTCATAATCTCATCCCTTCTTACAATCTCCTCCAGAAGAAATTCAATTATATTAAAATCAGTTTTCTGAGACTGTAGGTTAAAAACTTGTTCATATAATTTGTGGATGGGGGAATCCCCCCCCACTGCTTGTTTGTCCGGCTTTGTAAGCCTAAACGCCATATTTCCACACAGACAAACTTTTTTAGAAAAGAAAAGAAAAGCAAAGTAGAAAGAAAAAAGCTTCTCTCCAAACAAGATCAATACCAAATCTCCAGGAAAGAAAACACAAAAGTGGAGCTTTATCTTCAATTGTAGCCAGGAGTATTTATCCCGCTACTTTGTATCTTAATAGGAAACGGAAGGACTTTCCCTTTCAGCCCTTTCTCAAGCCCGGCAGTCGCCATTTTAAAAACTCTTTTTTCCTTCTTCAGTAACTTTTATAAAATAAATGAAAATACTTGCGTTTCAGGGTCACAGGTCCAACTCTCATCCTCTTTAATTGATCTGTTAGTTTTCTTTAATAGGCTTGTTCTTGTCGCCTAGCTCTGCAAAAAGGCAGAGGTCTCCCAAAGTCCGGAGCGGCGGCAGGGGAAATAGGGAGCCTCATCTGCTTCATCCCCAAAAGTAAAAAAAAAAAAACTTTTGGGGCTTCGCAGAGAGCTCTACCTGCCCCCGCCGGCTCTGTCTCACATTTCCTAATGGAAATGGAGTTTTTCGAGCCGCCTTTCGGATGTAAAGGCGGCTCTTTACAGACAATGGGGCTGGCGGTCCCGAGGGACCGTCTGGCAGCGACGAGAAACAAACCGGAATTTGTTTTAAATTGATTGGGGTTTTAATCTGTCTGGGCCAAACTATTTAATTCAATTTTATTTCTGCTTTTTAAATTTTGTATGTATGTATTTTATTGTTGGCTGTTCAACGCCCTGAGTCCTTCGGGAGTAGGGCGGTATACAAATCAAATAAAAATAAAGTAAAAGTAAAGTAAACACAATATTAACAGAATAATGGAACGATAGATTAAATAATGAAAAAGAAAACAATGAGAATACAGCGAGATGAGAATAAAAGATGGGAAGCAGGGAGAGAGGGGAGGAGGGATTTGCTATCAATCTCGCAGCCACCTCCATTATAGTACTCCCCCATTAGGTTCCCTTTATCAAGGTCTTTCAGTTTTACTTGCCTGCAATGCTCTGTTAATTATATTTCCACACAGTGGCAGTGATGCTCTTAGCAGTGAGGGATAGTGGCCTTTGCCCTGAAAAAGTGGAAGTCTAATTTAAGCTCAGTGAGGAAAATCAGACAAGGCATAAGTTGAACACTCTAGCCCTAACTGCTATTGCACTTGTCCTGAATCTGCTTTTCCCTCCTATTCCAATGCTGCTTTTTCTTCTTTTCCTTCAAGGTCTCAACTGGATAGTGTTCCTGTCAGCCGTTCAAAGCAGCTCAGACCAGGAAACCAAAGCAAGAGTACTAATATTACCTATCATAAGGTTACATTAGTAGAATCTTGCAAGTCTGAAAGCTCTTCCCCAGCGAACTAGGAAGGGTCAATTCTGAGACATTTTCTCCACCCCACCCATTTTAGCTTTGGATTCATATTTCCAAATCCAAAGATCAGAGTTGGGCTGCAACAGGTCTAAAACCGGTTCTGTGAGTGCATGATTTGTGTGCACACACACACTTTGCGCATGCACGTGGGCTTTGCACGCATGCGTGCCTAACTTGCTTGCATGCACTGTTCAAAATACAGCAATTTGAAGCTCAGCTGCTTACCTTCTAAGGCAGCTCTGATAAGTAGAACAGCTGAGTCACGGAAATCAGCTGTGCAGCGCGAATCAGCTGAGACATAAACAAGGAAATATAGGACAGGATAGAGCAGGTATGGGTGGGTGGGGCCAGCTGATCGTCGGAACTACCGGTTTGCCCGAACCAGTTGGAACCAGCAGCAGCTCTCCACTGCCAAAGATATATATCATTCTCTAGGTTGTGGCTTTTCCTGATGTCTCTCAAAGTTATTCTTAGAGCCATTAGAATTCCATCCCAAGAAGAGAGAAGCCCTACCAGGCAGTCACTCTATAAGAATATTCAAGATATTCACTTGAAATTAACAATGACATTATTGGCTCAAAGACTGCCTGTCACTCATTTAGATAGAGAATCCATACTAAAAAGCAAGAGAGGTTGCAGATCACAATGGGCTGTAGGGAAGTAAGAAGGGATCATTATGAAGGTCTGTTGAGAATTATCTTGTATCTTGCTGGACACTAATAAGACTGGATCTTTGATTGACTGCTTTTATTTTGTTGTTGCTTTTAAAGTGATATATAGACCGACCTCTTAATAATTTTATCTAAAACGAAGTAAACAAATGTGCAATTTTTATCCTGACTGATGAATATAATTGCAGCATTGAATGTATGACTGAATATATAGGGAAAGAGAAATATTTGTCCAACTTCTTATGGAAAGGAAATTGGCAGGAAGGCAATAGGATCATGCCCTGCAGAAACCGTGTAAGCCAAACTTTGCATATGTCTTTTTCTGCCTGCTAAAGCAGATGTTACACAGATTAGTATTGCAGATAAATTTTCTGGAGGCCTCCCATGAATATGTGGGCTAGATGTAGGGGAAATTTTTGATGTGTTGATATTGCTGGGCAATTCCTATTTTGTCAATATTTGATATCTCCAGTATCATATACCTCGATTTCACTCTTTTTCTCTCACACAAATGCTGCTTCTACTCAACTCTTGCATCATATTCCATTATCTGTTTTCTCTTGTTTCTTAGTAGCATACTGAGAAACAAACTCAGTGCTGCTCAGGGGCAAATGTTTAAAAGTGGAAGAAACTATATCCTAGCCAAACAGAGCAGTTGCTATAGAGCTATTTAGGGAATTCTGGGAGTTGAAATCCACATATCTAAAAGTTGCCAAATTTGAGAAATACTAATGTAGAGGTTTTGATGGATATATATATATATATATATATATATATAGATAGATAGATAGATAGATAGATAGATAGATAGATATATAGATATAGATATAGATATAGATATAGATATATAGATATATAGATATAGATATAGATATATAGATATAGATATAGATATAGATATAGATATAAAGTTTGATTTTTGTTTTCTTGTGTTCTTTTCCTTTTTTCCTTTTCATGTTCCCTAGTTTTTTTTCTTCTTTTTTGTAAATGTTTCCCCTTTCTATATTTGTTGTTGTTGTTGTTACTTGCGAAGTCATGTCCGACCCATCGTGACCCCATGGACAACGTTCGTCCAGGCCTTGCTGTCCTTTACCACCCTCTGGAGTCTATTTAAGCTCACACCTACTACTTCAACCAGCCACCTTATTCTCTGTCGTCCCGTTCTTTTGCCCTCAATCTTTCCCAGCATTAGGTCCTTCTCCAGTGAGTCCTTCCTTCTCATTAGGTGGCCAAAGTATTTGAGTTTTTCTATATATATCAAGCTAATAAAGAAAAGTAAGAAGAATTTTAAGCTTTGCGTATGGGCAATCAGTTTTGGCTCTATTGACTCACTAGTAGTATTAGTCCTGGTAATAAAACTCCTGCTAATTCAATCTAAAGTAGGTCTTCAAACTAAGAAGAATAAAACGGAAGACAGTCATCTTTTCCCCCCTGATTTTGTATTCCAACATCATCCTTCTAGAATTCCTCTTTCTTCTGGTCAGCTAAAGCTAATGGAAAGATATATTGATGCTAATTTCATTCCTTGATAATTCTATAAGTGCAGTTTCCCCAAATCAGCAATGGAGCATTTATCTATCTACTTTGTTTGGCCTATTTCACATTCTTAGGTGCAGAGAAATGAATGTCCCAAAGCTCCCAAATTTCTGACTCCATTTTTGGAAATACTTCAAGAAAAAAAAGGGCAAGGAGTCCTAGCTCCTGATTTTGTGTACATCTGAGAGCACAAAATATTTGTACATCTGCATTTCGTATGTGCCCAATGAGTAGTCCCAGTGTGTGGACAAGAAAGGATGGATATTGTCATCCTAAATCCATCCCTAGATTGCTGGGAAGGTAATCTCCATCTGAATGTTCATTCTCCATATCAAAAGAATGAATATGGAATGAAAAGAAACAAATATGGAGAATGTTCATTCTCCATATCAAAAGCAATATTTTGCCTCTTTGCAGTAGTCTGGTTCTCCTGATACATTTCATTCCTTGCTGTAGCAATGTCCCCATTTTAACTGGATGGTATGGAGGGTACTGTAGAAGGTATGATTCCCCTAGGTTAGTAGTGGTGAAGCTATGATGTGTGTCAAAGGTGACATGCCAGCACTCATTAATACCTGACAGTAACTATTCTTAAAAACACACCCCATTCATGTACAATTTGTGGAGGCAGTGTGAGAATAGGAAGTGATCTCATGCAGCCTCCAGACCCCCTGAAAATTGTGCAAGGTGGTACTTAGGGTTGGTTTTCAGAGGCTGCAGAGTGTTGTGGCCTGCCAGCTGCCAGCAGAGCTGGCGGCAGACTCGGACGATGAGGAGGTTGGGGAGGAACTTGGGCCTGGAGAAAGTCTGGGGAAAGCTCTGATGGATGCCAGGGCCGTCCGACATTTCCCAGCCACCAGAGAGGCAGCTGCCTTTGGAAGCTGATATGAGTGAGGAGGAAGAACAGCTGGGGCCTGTTCCAGATGCACATATGCACAGAGCTGTTAGGAGACGTGAACAACAGAGGACAAGGAGTTGACTTGGGAAGCAAAGCACATGTGGATGCTGAATGGCCCCTTCCTGGCTGCGGAATAAATAGAAGGAAAGGGGAGTGGTTGTCGTAGGAGACAACAGTTTGTATTTCTGAAGATTTTGCTCATTGTGTTTTGTGCCACAAAGACTGCTTGCCAGAACTTAATTTGCAGCCTTTCGGCTGGGAACTCATGGCTTTGCAATTATTGCGAGGAACTGATAAGGTCGGTTACTGTAATTAACTCTTTGAAGGACTATTGCCTGGACTTTTTGGTGTGTAAATGCCATTAATTCACAAAAAATAAATAAAGAGGGGGTTTTCGTGACAAGGAGTCTGTTTCAGACGTGGGTTTCAGCAGGTTCTGACCAATTCTGGAGACCGGTAGCGAAAATTTTGAGTAGTTCGGAGAACCGGTAGTAAAAATTCTGACTGCCCCGCTCCAATCTATTCTCTGCCTCCAAGTCCCAGCTGATCGGGAGGAAATAGGGATTTTGCAGTATCCTTTCCCTGGAGTGGGGTGAGAATGGAGATTTTACAGTATCCTTTCCCTGCCATGCCCACCAAGCCATGCCACGCCCACACCCACCAAGCCATGCCATGCCCACCAAGCCACACCCACAGAACTGGTAGTAAAAATTTTTGAAACCCACTACTGGTCTGTTACTTGATTCTGCTAAGGCTGGGTCAGAACACAGAGGCCACAAAGAGCATTTTCTGAAGCCACTTCAAGAACAATCTTTTATGACCTGGTACAGCCTCAAATAGACTCTAGGGCCTGTCAGCAGAAAGAGAAAACTGCCTAAAAGTAAGTAGCGTACACCAGATCTTGGAGATCACACATATTATTGGACTGTGCTTTTTAAAATAAATGAATATGTAAAGAATTACTTTTGTTCAGGGGAATGTGACACACCAGAAGAGTTAGGCATTTTCTATATTTTTGACACATTGAACCCAAAAGATTCACTATCACCATCACTAGATGCTGAGGAGAGTATGATTCCCCAGTCACTACTATTTGTCTTTGATTGCCATTTTGTACTGGGCTGCTATGCTCCCTGATATGAAAATCAAACTCTTTTAGAGGAGAAGGGAGGAAGTTATTCAATAGTGGAAGAGTGAAAAGCTGGTTGTTTCTTTGTATGTGTTTTTTTTAATGTTGAGATAAGGAATGATAAAATGTTCACTTTGTTGTTGTTGTTTTTATTCTTCTTTTACATAACTAAAAGAGGAATTCTGCCAAATTACCCTTTCTAGACCAAATGAGTGGAAAAACTGTAAAAAAAAATGTGATTGTTTCCCCCCAGTAATCTTTAAAAAACATGCCCACAGAGGGAAAACCAGTTGATGATTGTTTTCCTGGAATGCAAAGAAGAGAAAAGAACAGGGCCATGTTAACTGATCTGGGCCAACTGTAGCCAAAGTGGATTAAGAAATTACAATTTGAAAAGGTTTATTAAGCCAACTTCATTTTCCTGGTTTAGGCACAGGAAATAAGAAGCTGAAGGCTGCAGTGTGGAAAAGCAGTTAGTAAAATCCAGATCCTTATTAATAATGCTCCCAAGCAAGTTACAGTAACGAAAATCTGAAACCAAGCATCAATTAAAATGTTTTAATGGAAATTAAATCTTAATTCAAAGCATTCTCATTTGCTTACATCCTGCAGAGCTAACACTTGTTTTATATTTCACTTAAATTGCATTTTATTCTTTAATATTTTAATTGAATTATTAAAGTCCCCTATTAAAATGATAATAATTTGTTGCATTTTTGTCATTCCCCAGAGAAAATACTTGAAGTCTGATTCTGTAAGATTTGAGACTGTCATTAATATTCAGTTAACTGAAAAAAGTTGTAGTATCTGTGGTAGGCCTTAAGTCAACAAGATACACTTTTTTCATTGTTTAAAACTGTATAGTGAACATAGGATCTTTCAGATAGTGTTATCAGGTATTAACAGTGGTGGGATTCAAGTAATTGAACAACCGGTTCTCTGCCCTAATGATTTCTTACAACAACCAGTTTGCCAAACTGCTCAGAAAGTTAACAACTGGTTCTCCCGAAGTGGTGCGAACTGGCTGAATCCCACCACTGGGTATGAACCATATTCCTTAACATATAATCAAAATTACCAGTTTTTAACCAATTGGTGTTCTTTTAATAGCTCCTGAATTTGTTAAGTATTTTCCAATTTATTGTTGTTTTAACCATTCAGTTGTATCTGATTCCTAGTGACTTTATAGACAAGTGCTCTCCATGCTCAAGCACAGCTTCTTTCAATTGTTGGGATGTTTCTTTTTGTATCAGTTTTGATGTTATCAAGCCAGCATGTTCTTTGTTTTCTCCTTCTTCTTGTTCCACTAACCATTCCTAGCATCATTGACTTCTCCAATGACTTTATACGCATGACAGGGCCAAAGTAAATCAGACATAGTCTTGTGATTTTGGTGTCTAGATCTGGTTTTATATGATTCAGTATCTCTCTCTTGGCTGCTCTGGTTGTCCATAGTATGCACAATAATTTATGCCAGCACCACAGTTCAAAGGCATCAATTTTTCCTTGATCAACCATTCTTAGGGTCCAACTCTCACATCTATACATCATTGTAAGGAAGACTATTGCTCTAACTAGCCTGCTTTTTATATGTATATCAATATTTCTGCTTTTCCAGATCTTATTCACGTTAACCATTGCAGTGCAACCTAAGGTTATCCTGTGTTTGATTTCAGGAGTAGAATTGTTATCATGAATAATTTTTGATCCAAGGAAGATAAATCCATGAGTTACATCCATTTCCTCCTTGCTAATTATAAATATCTCATGTCCATCTGCAGCTGTTGTCATTATCTTTGTTTTCCTGATGATGCAATGCTATTTTTTTCACTTTTGTCCTTTGATTTTCCAGATCATTTTTTCTAGATCTTCCTTATTTTCAGCTAATACTATTGTATCATTTACAAACAAATTATTTATGGTTCTTCCACCAATCTTCACTCCAGTATCAGACAGTTCCAGATCTAATTTCTGAATGATCACTTCAACATACAGTTTGAACAAAAATGGTGATAAAACACATCCCAGTCTAACTTCTTTACTGATCTTGAACTATGAACTGTATTGCAATGGAGTATTCTCACTGTTGTCTCCTTATCAGTGTCCAATGTGTCCAGTGTCCAATGATCTGATAAGTCTGATCAGGTGGGTTGGGACACCAAGATCATACAAAGCCTCCCATACTGTAGCTTATTGTGTTCTAATTACAACTTAAAAAAGCTGTGGTGATCAAGAGTTTGGGGCATATTTTCTAACACAGCTAGAAAGCATAGGGTGATGAAAGACTGAATTATGATGAGTAATGAGTAATGATGCATCTCTGCATAGATGAAAAACTTCACTAGTAATTATTGCATGCTATATCTTAGAAGTGGAATAGTAGAACAAAACAGAATCCCTATGTGCTAATTTGCCAGCCATTTTTTTTCCACAGGAAATTGTGGTTCCCAAGAAGAAAGGAATATACAAATTTATCTCTACTGAAAATATTAAGTTCATTATTGGCTTATTGGATAGGCTATATTCTAGATCAGTGATGGCTAACCTTTTTGTTGTTGCGTGCCAAAGGTGTGCGTGCACGTGCCCATACTCATAATGCAATGTGCACGCGATCCCCCCGTGCTCCCCTGCCCCCCACGCATGCACACGTGACCCCCCCATGCTCCCCCATCCCCTGCACATGTGCATGTGACTCCTGGTGCTCCCCCTGTCCCCCACGCATGCACACACAACTCCCTGGACTACCCACCCTCATGCATATGTGCACAACCCCAGCCCTTGTACATGCGTGCACATCTCCCACTTTCGCCCCACCCCTGCGCATGCATGGCAGAGACCCGAAAATCAGCTGCCCAGTGGGAGGCACACACGCATATGTGGTGGAGCTGAGCTGGGGTGACGGCTCGCGTGCAGCATTATCACAGTTCTAGATAATGACAGCAATAAGGGTTCTACCACCATAGGCTATTCTCCAACTGGTACAGTTCTAACAAACGGAATATTGAAGAAGAAACAATGGCTTGCAAAAAAGGATCCTTATAAGTTACCAACTTCTTGTTTTTAAACAACAACAGTATTTGTCCTAATAAGGTATTTTGGATGCAGACTAAATACCGCATCTGGATTCTAGATATTTGTTCTTCCCATGTGAGAACCTATTATTGATAGGACTTACTGTACTCAATATCTAGATTTTTATTAATAGATTACATCAATTCATTATTTTTCACACAAATCCAAGTAACTGATAACATGCCTTTAATGAGTACTCAGAATGCTTCAAAAATGATGTGGAAGAAGTACTTTAATCCTCACTTGAGTGTATGTAATACATAATATTTCTCTGCTTTTTATTAAAGCAACACGTCTTTTTTTCAGTTTCCCATACTTTACAAAATGCACTCAGTAAAGCTAATGCAACTCTTAACATTTGTGCAGTTGAAATATTTGCATAAAGGTAATTTATTCTCTCCATTGCATAATTATGGTATTTGAAATTTAGTCTTCCAAAAGTTTTGGAGCTAATGATCTTCAAAGCTAACTATGAAAGGTAATAATACCACTCCTGGATTTGTATCAACCCAGATAAGCGTGTTCTTAATCTATTTCATTTCCAACTTAATTTGTGAGATTCTTTCTTCCTTTTATACCCACAGGGAGAAAATAGTGAATATTTCTTTAAAAATGCTTTTAGAAAATGTGGGTGGCAAGTTTAAGGTGGTCTTTATATAGTTGAGTCTTGACATTGAAAATGTATGTCTGGATCGCAAAAACAAAGATATAAAAATGAAAAATACATAACAGAAGTATAACAGGGACGACTGGGGTCAGGAAAGAGCAAAGAAATAGAAGTAGATTGTGAGTATATTAAAAATTATAGCACAGGCACTTAAATATAGTGGCAAGTGACACCAGTAGTCATAATATGTAATGACATGAAATGCGGAAAATATAATTCCATTTATTTGTTAAGATTTTTTTTAAAAGAAATAAATGGCATCTATATTTTCTTTTTTTCCTATTTCCCTGACTCCTGGCCAAGTGAATTCCACCTGGAATGTTTGGACATTGCAGAGGGGATTTGTTAATCATCTAAGAAGAATTGCAAGAATAGGCCAACATTGGTGTAGCAGCCCTCTTTAAAAATTTAGGAAGTGCTCTGGGTTATTTCTTGGCCTATTGAAATGGGCAGGTATTCTTGAGCACAAAGTTATGCATGCTAAAATGGGAAAGGCATGTCTGAACTGAACTGATATCATTGAAGGCATAAAATTTGGCACAAGTTGCTATCAAGTAGGAAAAACATTAGTAGGACAGTGAAACGATATAATCTCAGTTTCAATTTTTAATTAAAATTATGTTTTTTGTTTAACTCCTATTAAATGTACATATATATACTTACATAAATATATGCATATATACACTGCTCAAAAAAATAAAGGGAACACAAGCAGAAGACATCCGAGATCTGAATGAATGAAATAGCCTTATTAAATATTTTGTTCGTTATATACAGTAGTTTTGTGTTCCCTTTAGTTGTTTGAACAGTGTATAAACTACTGTATGTAAAGAACAAAGTTTTTAATAAGGCTATTTCATTCATTCAGATCTCAGATGTCTTCTGCTTGTGTTCCCTTTATTTTTTTGAGCAGTATATATTCATACATATACAATCATGTATATTTCAGCATTCTTAATATAGGATATTGTTTAATTTCTTGGCGAGATTCCTGTTTTTATCATTCAATGGTTTTGATTTTGCTGCTACTCCATTATCTTAATATTTTAAAGATATTAATGGTATGTTAATATCTTTAAAATATTAAGTATTAATTGTTTCCACAGGTACACATTCTTGGCTTTGCTTTAGTTTTATAGGAAAATCCTCCCATCAGTAGGTAAACACTTTTACTGTGAAATTCAGCAGACTAAAACAGCAATTGATGAACGAGTCTAAAAGTTTCACAAGCCCCTTCTTTGTGGCCCTTTATTTTGTCCTTATTGCAGCACAATTGCCTTCATTATATATTGGGAAAGAAATGGGTAAGCTCTAAATGGGCACAATAAGCTCGCCCCATAATTATGGGAAAAGAGAAATCCCTTTCTTACGTCACTTTTATTATGAAGTATCACTTTGTATCCCAGTAAATTTAGCCCAGATTTCTTTTTTAAAAAAAATTAAGCGTATTCCTTGTTTACTGTAGGGTAACTAAGAGGCCGAATAGATATTTCTATCTTCTAACTTAATTTTTGCATCAAAAAGATACACATCCTACCTATTATTCTTTGAGATATCTCCAGAAGATGGTTGGTAGCTGAGCTTTCATCTTCCTCTATTGTCTCCCTTATTTAGAATAAAAACTTATTTTGGAAGTGGAGGGCAAGAGCTATTTTCCTCAGCAAGTATACTGCTGAAATTAAATAAAATAGAAATTATTAAGCTGTGTGTGCCAGTGTTATGCTAGACATTTATTATAACTTACATCAGAATCAGAAGGAATGTGGAAAACAATGTGTGGTTTTAGTAATATCTATTATTTCATTTTATAATATACATTTAAGCTAATGCTAGTTTGTTTAGGAACCAAGAGTTAATAAAGTAGGTAGATACCCGATTAAACAATGATTTCAATGAGTAACTGTTTCTTTTAAAACTAGCCAAAACTATTAAAATATTGATTAAAAGAACTGAAGAAAATCTTATTATAATTACTCTTAACAGCACAAGTGAAACAGACCACCGGCTGAGAGTATCAAGAAAGATTAGGTGCCTCTGATTAGTCAATGTTACTGTTCCACCTAAAGTGCATCTTAGAGAAAGCAGAGAAAAAGCTTATAATCTGAATAAAGATTCTCCAGAGGAAAAAATATATATAAAATGAATGAAGATTCTTTGTCATTTTCTAATATGTTTGTTTTCATAATAAAATGCATTTTAAGCTGTTCCAACAATTGTTTTTTATTTCCTTATTTTTCCCCAATCACCCTGAGGAAGTAAACATGGGATAGTATCAGTGGTGGGTTGCCCCCGGTTTGGACCAGTTCACAAGAACTGGTAGTAAAACGGGTGGGAGGACTCCTGCCCTGGATGTAATCATCAGCGATCTGCACATGCGCAGAAGCGATCCTGTTGCGAACTGGTAGTTCGCTTTATGGCAAAGGTTGTTGAGAGTGTGGTGGCACATCAGCTCCCGTTAGTCCTGGATGAAACATTATATCTGGACCCGTACCAGTCGGGTTTCAGGCCCGGGTACAGCACGGAGACAGCATTGGTCGCACTGGTGGATGACCTCTGGAGGGCTCGGGACAAGGGATATTCCTCTGTCCTGGTCCTATTAGACCTTGCGGCTTTCGATACCATCGACCATGGTATCTTACTGCGGCGCCTTGAGGGGTTGGGAGTGGGAGGTACCGTTCTTCGGTGGTTCACCTCCTACCTCTCGGGGCTTGCGCAAGCGGTGTTGGCAGGGGGACAGAGGTCGGCCTCGAGATCCCTCACATGTGGGGTACCTCAGGGGTCGGTCCTCTCTCCCCTTTTGTTCAACATCTATATGAAGCTGCTGGGGGAGATCATCCGTGATTTCGGGGTGAGGTATACCCAACTTTTTATATCCATCCTGAACCAGCTCAGTGATGCCCTCGACGTGATGTCCCGGTGCCTGGAAGCGGTGCAGCTCTGGATGGGGAGGAACAGGCTTCAGCTCAATCCCACCAAGACGGAGTGGCTGTGGGTACCGGCATCTCGGTTCCAAGGGAATATTCCATCGTTGGTCATAGAAGGTGAGGTGTTGCCCCCTGTTGAAAGGGCCTGCAATTTAGGCATCCTCCTGGATTCACGGTTGACTTTGGAAGATCATGTTGCGACCGTGACCAGGGGGGCATTTGCACAGATTCATCTGGTGCGCCAATTGCTCCCCTACCTGGACCGTGAGGACCTCTGCACAGTCACTCATGCACTCGTGACCTCCCGGATCGACTATTACAATGCTCTCTACATGGGGCTGCCCGTGAAGACCACTCAGAGGCTTCAGCTGGTGCAGAATGCGGCTGCACGGGTAGTGATGGGAGTGTCCCGACATTCTCTTGTTACACCCCTCCTGCGCGACCTGCATTAGCTATCAGTTGCTCTCCGGGTAAGATTCAAGGTGCTGGTTATTACGTATAAAGCCCTACATGGCCTAGGCCCGGGGTACCTGACGGACCATCTGCGGCCAGCGATAGCTCCCCATTGCCCGGTACGTTCCCACAGGGAGGGCCTCCTTGGAGTGCCATTGACCAGGCAGTGTCATCTGGCAACTCCTAAGGAACAGGCTTTCTCTGTGGGTGCACCAACCTTACGGAATCAACTCCCCCTGGAGCTCCGGGTGGCCCCTGACCTGCGCTCTTTCTGCTGTGACCTTAAGACATGGTTATTTTGCCAGGCCGGATTGGGCTGAAGGGGTTTTTAAGGGGAGTTTTAATGGTTTTTAAAACTTAATATTGATTTTATCTGTTTTTATTGTGAGCCGCCCTGAGTCCTTCCCGGAGAGAATGCAGCATATAAGCTTAAATAAATTAAAAAAAAAAGTAGAACCAACCCCTGGATAGTATGCAGTCTGTTATATGTCTGCTTTTGGACTTTATTCTGTAGACATACAGAATAAATATGGTAAGACATGAGAGAAAAATGTGTATTAAAATAATGGGTATCAGGCTGGTACCAACGCTGGTGTTATTTGGGGACTTTTTGTTCCTTATTTGGATATTATGTATAAAGTTCAGTATTTTGTTTTTTATCTAGAATATTTTATTTTTTTTATGGTTTGAGAACAGATTGCATTCTGCTCAGATAACTATTGCTACAGGAAGTATTCTTGAACTACAAGAACTACCAGATATGGGCTTCAAAAAGTCCTTACAAGAGTTTTGTATTTCCTGCCCTCTAATAGTTTTTCATTTGAAATGTGATAGCCTCGTTCTTGCAATCAGCAGTCTATCAAAAGCACAGGGTTTTTAAATATATGATTATCTCTTTTCCATCAGATACATATGACAATGGGTGTTACTTAAAATACAAGTAATTGCAGGGAAGGAAACAAAGCATATAAAGACTATTGAAATCCATAACTCAAATTGCAAACTTAAATCTTCTTTCTCCTGGAATTCCAATCATCCAAGAAGTTCAGGGTCAAAAAATCCCTGCGCATGCGTAAGATGGCGGACCTCCGAGGGGCTCGCTGTTGAGGTTGATGGGGAAAAGGAGAACTTTGGAAATGTTGGAGGCTGTTTTAGTGATCTTGAGCCCCACGTTCAGCATGCCGATGGTCTGACGGCTCGGATGTGCCATCCCTTATCGGGATTGGCCCTGGGATGGCAGAGCTACAGCGAGGAGACGTAATCGGAGCGCTGTAAGGAGGGCGGCGGCGGCGATGGCGGCCTCCACGATGACTCCACAGCTGCGGAGCCCCGGAGATCGGGCATTTCATCCTACAGACTGACTGTAGGAGGTGAAGGAGTTAAGGTGGTCTGGGGAGTCTAACTGAGCCGGATGGAGAACTGAGGGAGCCGAGGGAATCATCTATAGCGACCCAAGCCTCCCTTCGATTTGACGGTGGCCGAAAAAAAGCTGGGCTGCCAGGGGAGGGGGGGTGCGGGAAGGCGATGGACCCGGCACCCGGAGGCTCGGAGGCCTGTTGGCCGCTTCAAACAGTTATTTAGCCCAGATCTGAGGCTCGGGGTGTATGGCCCAGCGGTCAGCTGCGCCTGAAAACCCCCTACATGGACCGAGACCTGGGAAGATCGTGGCAGAACTTGCTCGGAGAAAACGGGCAGGACTATTGGGGGTGATTTGGCCCGGAACATCGAAGGGAGTTGGGGAGTGATAGAGGGGGATTTCCAATTACCATCTGGTTTCCCCCTTGGATTCGCCCCCCCCCTATGAAAATGGCCTCCCCCCCCCCCCGTTGCTACCTGGACTCTCTATTAGGTCGGCCCATTTTTCCATCACTACTGACTCTGGGACTTTATTATCACCCTCCTGGATTTTTATGTTTGTTCTCTATCTCCTTCTGCTGCTGGCTAGTTTATTCCTGCCGCCAGATTTCCACCTTTAGGCCTTGGCTCGGGGGAGAAGAGATTGCAGGCTGGAGGGAGAAGCTGAGAGTCCAGGTCAAGGACTGCTGCTCCATCTGCAGGGAGAGAGTGACTATTGTTGGCCTTTTACATCCAGCCGCGGTGAGAGAACGGCTGTGGCCATCCGCCTGCACTGCAACCATCTGATCTGGTCGCCCCATCACTGTGAGAGAGTGAAGGGGCCCCAGCTTCATCCTGGCCAGCCTCTTTTGCCATCTCTCACCTCAATGACTATCTTTAAATTTCGCTGACATCCAAGGTTCCCCTTTTCTATCTCATCATACTTGTATGGTTTATACCTCAGCAGATTTGCTTGCGCTGCGAGATGCCCCCCTCTCGCGGCGATGGCCTTCCACTCTATCGAAGGCCTACCTTAAGGACGGGCTTTGGAGCCCCGAGAGGTGGCGTGTTTTAAAGCGGGGATTGAGGGGTTTTTTAATTAGGGTTTTTAATAATCTTTTAAGGGGAACTGGGAGGGCGACCAAAGGGGATGGGGGGGGTAATCCACCTAGGTCAGGGCCCAGCCTGGCACAGGGTAACGGTCTGGAGGGCGCAGGACGAGGGATTGGGGATGTCATCAGCACGGTGGATGGGAGGGGCAGATATGGCGGGAGCAGAGGACCTTATCTTGTGCCGGGGGTGCGCACTCGCTACTTGAGAGCGATTGCGCGCCCCGGTCCTCAAGGCTCCCCTCGGATACTAGGTGGCTCAGATACTCAGGACCTGGGCCTCCGGCTGATGCTGTGCAACGCCAGGTCCGTGGTAAATAAGGCCCCCCTCATTTATGATCTTATTCAAGAGGGGGGAGCGGACCTGGCGGGTATTACGGAGACCTGGTTGGGCCCGGAGGGAGGGGTCCCTCTGGTTGAGATGTGTCCACCTGGCTTCAGAGCATTCCATCAGCCGAGGACCCAGGGGAGGGGCGGGGGGGGTGGCGGTTATTATTAACGAAGGTCTGGGTCTGAGGGAGACCACTGTGCCACAGATTGCCGGGTGTGAGTCCCTCTTTGTGAGATGGGGTCATGGGGTTCAGATGGGCTTGCTGCTTACGTACCTGGCTCCCTGCCGCGTGGCAACGGCCCTGCCCGAGCTACTCGACGTGATAGCCACGGTGGCAGTTGATACACCCAGGCTTATGGTCATGGGTGATTTCAATCTGCCGTCCGTTGGTGAAACGTCAGAGATGGCTCGGGAGTTCATGGCTTCCATGATGGCCATGGACCTGACCCAGTTAGTTCATGGCCCCACTCACAGGGGGGGGACACACGCTGGACCTGATTTTTGTCTCTGGCCAGTGGTTGAGTGGTCTTATTATAGGGGATATAGACATGAAACCCTTGTCATGGTCAGATCACTCACTCTTTCGTCTGGACCTTCGAACCGCTACACCCCGCCGCAGGGAGGCGGACCCAATTAGATGGATCCGCCCCAGGCGCCTGATGGATCCTGATAGGTTCCAGACGGAGCTTGGGCCAATTCCTGAAGATCTGGCACATGACTCGGCCGAGGACCTGGTAGCTGTCTGGGATCGGGCGGCTGGTGGGGCCTTGGATCGAGTCGTGCCTTTGCGGCCTCTGACCCGGTGTCGATCCCTCGCGGCTCCTTGGTTCACCGAGGAGCTGAGGGAGATGAAACGCCGGAAAAGACGCCTAGAGAGCGGTTGGAGGGCCAGTCTCGCTGAATCTGACCGAACACTGGTAAGGTCGCATATTAAGACCTACCTAGTGGCGATAAAGACGGCAAAGTTTAACTACTTTTCCGCCTCTATTGCGTCATCAGGGAATCGTCCGGCTGCCCTGTTCAGGGTAACCCGCTCCCTGCTCTATCCGGGAGCGCGGGAGGATCCCTTGGAAGGCAGGGCGGAGGATTTCGGACAATACCTGTATGACAAAATCGCTCAGATCCGGGGGGATTTGGACTCTGACTGGGTAGATCAGGGCAGGGTGACGAGGAATAGTCTTGAGAATGTTACCTGGGAGGAGTTTGATGCTGTGACTCCGGATGATGTGGACAGGATTTTGGGGAGACTTAGTGCGGCCACATGTTTACTGGACCCGTGTCCCTCCTGGTTGGTACTGGCCTCCCGGGAGGTTACACGAGGCTGGCTCCAGGGTGTTATCAACGCTTCGTTGAGTGAGGGTCACTTCCCCGCCGCCTTGAAAGAAGCGGTGGTGAGGCCTCTCCTCAAGAAGCCGTCCCTGGATCCGGCAATATTGGCCAACTATCGTCCTGTCTCCAACCTTCACTTCCTGGCGAAGGTTGTTGAGAGTGTGGTCGCGTGACAGTTTCCACAATTCTTGGAGGAAACATCCTATCTAGATCCGTTCCAGTCGGGTTTCAGGCCTGGACACAGCACGGAAACGGCATTGGTCGCGTTGGTTGATGATCTCTGGAGGGCTCGGGACAGGGGTTGTTCCTCTGTTCTGGTCCTGTTAGACCTCTCAGCGGCTTTTGATACCATCGACCATGGTATCATGCTGCACCGGTTGGAAGAGTTGGGGATGGGGGGCACCGTATTACGGTGGTTCTCCTTCTTTCTCTCCGACCGGTCGCAGTTCATGTTGGCAGGGGGGCAGAGGTCGACCTCAAGGCCTCTTATATGTGGAGTGCCTCAGGGGTCGGTCCTCTCGCCCCTCCTGTTCAACATTTATGTGAAGCCGCTGGGCGAGATCATCCGTGGCTTTGGGGTGAGATACCACCAGTACGCTGATGACACCCAGCTGTACATCTCCACCCCAGGCCACCCCAACGATGCCCTTGAAGTGATGTCCCAGTGCCTGGAGGCTGTGCGGATCTGGATGGGGAGGAACAGGCTCAGGCTCAGGCTCAACCCTTCCAAGACTGAGTGGCTGTGGCTCCCGGCATCCCGATATAGTCAGTTGACTCCATCACTGACTATTGGGGGCGAGTCGTTGGCCCCCACAGAGAGGGCTCGCAATCTGGGAGTCCTCCTGGATAGGCAGCTGTCCTTGGAGGAACATCTGACGGCTGTAACCAGGGGGACCTTTTGTCAGGTTCGCCTGATCCGCCAGTTGCGGCCCTTTCTTGATCGGGATTCCCTGTGCACAGTCACTCATGCCCTCGTCACCTCTCGCCTTGACTACTGCAACGCTCTCTACATGGGGCTCCCCTTGAGGAGCACCCGGAGGCTCCAACTGGTCCAGAATGCAGCAGCGCGGGTAGTGACGGGAGCAGCCTGGCGCTCCCATGTAACACCGCTCCTGCGCGAGCTGCACTGGCTCCCGGTGGTCTTCCGGGTGTGCTTCAAGGTGTTGGTTATCACCTTTAAAGCGCTCCATGGCATAGGGCCTAGCTATCTTCGAGACCGCCTGCTGCCACCGACGATCTCCCATCGACCCGTGCGCTCCCACAGAGAGGGCCTCCTCGGGGTGCCATCAGCCAAACAGTGCAGGCTGGTGACCCCCAGGGGGAGGGCCTTCTCTGTGGGGGCACCTACCCTCTGGAATCAATTGCCTCCAGAGATAAGGAGAATCCAAGACCTCGGTGCCTTCCGCCGTGCCCTTAAAACCTTCCTTTTTCAGCAAGCCGGGCTGGCCTAATTTTTTAAGTGTTTTTAAGTGTTTTGTTTATTGTTTTTAATTAATGGGGCCAAATTTATATATGTATATTTTAACTGTATTTTAATATTTGTACTTGATGTTTTTACTTGGCTGTTCACCGCCCTGAGTCCTCAGGGAGAAGGGCGGTATACAAATTCAAAATAAAATAAAAATAAATAAAAGATAAAGATACTTTCTTTGGCTGAAAAATCTAGATCACACTGATAACAATGATACCTAGCATGCATCAACAATCAATGATAGTTTTTTAAATCCTTACATGTATTCTAGTAGTACTCAAAGTCAAATCAAGTTTTCTTTTAGTCACTGATCCTATATAAAAGACAAAGGTAAATATATGCAACAAACAAATTTCAGGAATAATAAATCATATCACCAAGTTTCCAATAATGTGTTAATGAGTCATTATGGACCATTGCTTCATTCATCCCTGAATACAGTAACTTGATATAACCTCCTTGGGAAACTGCCAAAAAGAACACATTAAAACAACCTGATGATGTCATTCTGTGATATTTAAACACTAGAATCGATTTCAATACCTAGCTAGTATATTCCTGTAAATCTCTGCACCTAAATATACTGATCCTGTTATTTTGCTCTATTCAGTTTAATTATCTAGTTTGTTATAGTGTCAGCCAGGAGTGCTTTTTGATGAACCAGGATTTTTCCCCATGCAAGCATTGATGCTCAGGTCATAAACATCTTTTACATGTGATGCATATTACCTGAAAATATCAGTGGACAAAATCAAATCCTGTTTAATTCAATATTCTTCCAGAGGCTATGTTCACAGAATTTTCCACATGTATATTTTAGTGAGTAAACTAATCCATAGATTTAGTATATCTGTTCTTACATAAATAACAGCTAGAGCTTGGAAATGAAGTCTGGGAGTTGAATATGACTGAAAAAAAATGTAAGTTTGGTATGTCTTCACTAAATCATCCATCTAGTGCTTTTATTCTACTTTTATTTTTTTTAAAAAAATAATGCATGTATAATTGTACCCTTCCTTTATGATCCAAACTTAAAAGACTGTACTGATGCCCTAGGTAACATGAGACCTTGCACTCAAAGCTGCAATAGGGTGACATTTGATCTTTAAATACATTGAAGCAACAGTTCTTATTGAAAGCAGCTCTTGGGGGAAAGCACACTGGAATGAAAAACATGGCAAACTGCATATGGTTTAAATATTGTAGAATAACATACCAATAGGACTGGATTAATAAGAGAAGGGAAGGAGCTCATTTTCCTTGACAGATGATAAAATAAGTTGTATAGAGCCATAAATCTTAAAGCTGTAAGTATGGAATGCCATTAAATAAAATGCTGAAATGCCATTTAATCCACACATAAATAGCAATTTAGTATGTAAACATGTCTTCCTCAACGCTCATTTCTTTTTTTAAAATAACAATAAATGAATGAATAGATAGATAAATAAAGCAATTTCTTGCAGGCAGATCTTCATGTGAAAATCAGTTTTGGAGCATGAATATAACTTATGCTTTGAACTTGTGCAGCAATGTCTCTCTGCGAATATTTAGTCATGAGCCAGACATATGCAAAACTCATACTCAACACCTTTAGAATGGCTATAATTTAATATTAAAGATCTTTCTTTTTTTGCAGCATTTTTGCTTTTTTCACAGAGATGACTTCAGCCATTGTGGACTTGCAATGCATGCATCTGGGATGATGGCCACTTCTTCTTTTCTCCTTGTGATGACACTATAACTGTGATGGCGAACCTATGGCACACAGAGCCCTCTCTGTGGGCTCACCAGCCGTCGCCTCAGCCCAGCTCCACCATGCATGTGCGTATGCCTCCCACTGGCCAGCTGGTCTTCAGGTCTCTGCCATACAGCGTGAGGAAGAGGCCTTCACTGATCTCCACTGATCTCCACAGTTTCCCCCCCCAGTGCGCCCTACCTTTCTCTCCCCCAACCTGGAAGCCAAAACAGGGGCCAGCAGAGGGGGCGCTCGCTTTGGGCACTCGGTGCCAAAAAGGTTAACCATCACTGCACTATAAGATCAAGCTAATATCTGAAAACGACTGCATTGCTCCTTAGAGTGAAATTAACATATGTCAAAACTGACCCAGTTTCAAGTTTTTTTTATTAATTAGTTTTCCAAGATTGAGCTTGATTTAATAGATTTATTAATTTTTCACCTCTGGCAATTTGGAGAAAATCAAAACTAATTTAGGTTCTAATGTAGAAGCAGCTAATCTGTCACCATCTTTCCTGGAAGTCTCTAAAGAGAATAATGAACTATGAAAAGATGTAAATGTAATGGAGTGATGCTGTCATAATTTAAGAATGTAAAGTTTTGTCATGATCCTAATATAATAATGCCCTATAGCAAAAATGGCCAAACAAATGTATCAAATTTTCTTTTATTAACCTAAAATTTCATGAAACAGCTCATTAAAATTACAAATTATATATAAGTGGACTCCTCTCCAAGATGGCTGCTGAATGGTAAGAATTTTTCCTTTTCCTGCCAATCATCTGCAGATTTTGCTGCTGAAGTTTGTCTTCTGACAGTGCTTCTCCCTGGATTTGAATGGGAGCACTTAGGAATGACTCAAAATGGCTTCTGACCCATCTGGGATGGGCAGTCTTGAAGATTGGGCAAATCCATCTCCTTTTCAGTAGTTCATTTTCTATGCACACCTGGCTTTCAATTGTCACTTTTGAATTTATTGTTTTATTTTGCTTTTTGTCTTTAAAAGATGACCAGCTGGCTGAAGGCTGATTTACTCTAACCACCTGCTGAACTTCATCTGTTTTTTTCTTTTTCTTTAATTTATGTTATTGTCTTGGATAACTTTTTCTTTTCCATATGGAAATACAGCGTGTTTTGGATGGTGAAGTGCTTTTATTTGATTTCAACCTTTGGTTGAAAGTTTTTTTTAAAGTTTGATGAAATGATAATGTCTGTGGAAAATATTCAGATGCATCTAGATTTGAATAAATCAGATTCACAAGAGGAATATGATTTGGGAGCAGTTAATCTGTCACAAAAAAATTCTAAGTATAGACTTAGAATTAACTCAGTTGATTGCATATACCTCTTTGAAGTTCAAACCTGCAGATTTTTACAGCAGCAGAAATTATACTGCATGAAGAAATGACAAATTGGCATTCCTAGGAGGATCAAAGAAGATCGGGGAATGGATTTATCACACTTAATTGGGAAACAATTTCATCTGGACTTTGTTGGGAAGATAGACCGATTTTGGAGATTGAATTTATTATATTTAATCAGACAACAATTGACAAGAGATGGAGTTAAAAAAAACCAATCATGGATATTTGTTCCAGGATGAATTACTATTAACTTTTGTGATGATTTGTGATGATAAGATGCTGTGGAAAATTTTCTATGAGTTGATTACAGTAACAGTACAATAATTTATTAACAGAGGGTTTTGAAACGTTAACCTTGCCTTTTTAATTATTTTCTTCCTGTTAACTGTTTTGCTATTAATATAGTATATAGATGACATGCTAGTAATTTGCAAATAAAGTAAGTAATTTAAACATCTTTTGGGCTTGTTTCACAAGTGGTGGGAAATTAATATTGTAGTAATGTATCAGTCAGTATTCAATTGGGGGAAATATGTATACAGGTGTTAGGTTTTTATCTCAATGCACTTTTTTAAATGTCTTTTTTGCTATGTATGTTTTTCTTTTTTTTAATCCTTTGGAGTTTTGTATTTTAACTTTTTTTGAATAAAATAAAAATTTGTCCAAAAAAGATTACAACATATAGGTTCACATGATCTAATATGCATGGCTGGTAGAAAATTTTGCTCAAAAGGTATCTTCGAGACCGCCTGCTGCTACCAACGACCTCCCTTCGACCCGTGCGCTCCCACAGAGAGGGCCTCCTCGGGGTGCCATCAGCCAGACAGTGTAGGCTGGTGACCCCCAGGGGGAGAGCCTTCTCTGTGGGGGCACCTACCCTCTGGAATCAGCTCCCCCCAGAGATAAGGAGAATCCAAGACCTCAGTGCCTTCCGTCGCGCCCTTAAAACCCATTTATTTAAACAAGCCGGGCTGGCTTAAGATGAAATTTTTAACTGTTTTTTAAATGTTTTAAACGTTTTTAATTGGTAAATGAGTTTTAATTGGGCCAAATTTATATATCTTTTAATTGTTTTTAATATTTGTTCTGCATGTTTTTTAATCTGGCTGTACACCACCCTGAGTCCTCAGGGAGAAGGGCGGTATAGAAATCCAATATAAAATAAAAATAAAATAAAAATAAAGGAGGAAAGTCCTGCTACTTTCAAAATTTCATTTTAAAGAAAAGAAACAGGAAGATTACTACCTCCTGAACGTTGTATTTAGCCTTTTGAATAATACATTTCAACAGAATACATTTCCCAAAGTGGAAGATGCAGGACAAAACTTAATTAGATATGATTTAATTTAATTAAATTTAAAATATTATAGTTAAAGCTTAAAACTTACTATATATTTAATATATTTTTCCTTCTGCCTAAAAAAGGCAAGGGGGTGGTAACTTGGTAGACACAATTTTTACATATTCCTGTCTTAAAGGATTTGTTCATGGGTTATCTTGGACCCAGCCTAATGCTAGAGGTGGAGACATTTTCACTATACTAGGCAATAAGTTAGCTATGGCCTTTCTTGATTGTCTATACTTGTAACACTTTGGATTAGTACAATGCATACTATATGATATTACTTTTGAAAATGTGTTTGACAAAAACATCATTAAGATAAAGTATATGAAAACTCAGCTAACTTTCCACCTGCTATCCTAAAAGTGGCTTAGGTTGTTACCACCTTCAATCAACAAAAGGCCTTCTGTCCAAAGATAGAAGCAACATCTAATTAAGGATCCTACAAGAAGTAGAAAGGATGGAGATAATTTAGTCTTTCCCCCCCTCACTGTAACATTTCCTCTACCAATGTTCTAGTATCACAAGTGGTATGAATCACTATGCAGTGATATTTACTTTCTATCTTCTGCTAACAGAAGCAGAACTCAATTCAGAATATGTTCCTCTCATTTCAAACAAACTCTGAATCTCAGCCAGCAAATCCCTATTACAAGGTAAGGTGTTTCAAGAATGAAAAAGCTTTTAAAAAATGAACACCAAAGAATAGATTACTAGATGAGTATCTATATAAGATGAAGTACCTGCACTTTAGTAGGAAAAAGAAATATGGATAATTGAAGATGATAGATATCCATTTGATTATTTATATCATAGGTAGTATTCAGTAAGACCATTCATTACAGCTATCAAATTCAAAAAAGCCCATGGGATTTACAAATGTTGAGAGTAGTTCATGGAAAATTATATATGGTTTGACTAATATATGCCAAACAATTATGATTTGTGGTCTGGCATTATTTATGAAAAGCTATGGTCCATGAAAACATTGATTTTGATCAATAAATATGTGGCTACAGTATTTTAAGAGCTAAAAATAATTAAAACCAGCATTTCAATATGCTACTGAATATGTGCAATTAACGGAGCTTAATGATATAACTGAAATTTAACCATGTTGGACTATTCTCATTCGCTGGGAATTATTTCCATCTGCAAGAATTAGTGCCTCTAGGTTATAGGAACTGCCAACTATAATTACTCAGATATATCTGCGTACAGTTTACCCATAGACAGCATTGAATAATGGCCAAAAATATAAGACTCTAAAATTGACTAAGATAAAAAAAGAAGATAGGACATCATTAATTATAGTCTTAAAGCCTTTTTTTTTTTTTAGTATTTAGTTAGTTATTTTCTCAATATGTACAGTATATTAATTGCTGTAAAAAGTTCTGGGGATCACTGAAATGTTCTTGTGAACTCTACTTCATACAATCATAGAAACATGAATAAATTGGCCCTTTATACAAATTGCACCAAAATTGCCATTGAAAGGGAGCTCTTTAAATGTTGAAGTATTTTTATGTGATCGATAAGCTTGATTTATGGCAAAATCTACACCTTTTTAAAACCCTCAACATAAAACTGCTTGGAATTGTGTGACACTATCTGTTGTTGATGCAAATACTCAAGCCAATTATGCTTCATTATTTTCTTGATCATTTTTAAAAGTATCATACTAGTCCACAGTTACTAATACATTCTATATTGGAGAATTTCCATTTGTGCTTTTAAAAGAATATGATCATGTTTAAGATTGCAAGAATAGGCTACTACTTAGCTTGTCTGACAGATATTAATGTTGGGTGCATTATACTAGTTCTCAACCTTTTCTATACCCCATACCCCTAGAACACTTCTGATATATTCTCGCACCCCTTACAAAAATAAATAATAATATGCATATATACTATAATTTTGAAACTTCTAAACCCATATTTTCGCATCCCCTGGCATATCATCTCACACCCCCAGGGGGTGTGAGCAGCCCCAACTGGGAACCCCTGCATTATAGTATAGAAAACAAAGTCAAGAATTCAAGCCTCTGAGAGTTCATATTATACTTAAAGAAAGAACCAACATTAATTTTAAAGGAAAGTTCTGGTTTAAAAGAAAATTGAAAGTTTCACAAATATTTTACTATTATTTCATTGACTATGTATTTTCAGAGAAAAGAAATTACAAGAAAGAAGGGAAAGAAGAAATTAGGCTTTTCAAATTATTCCTTTTCTGCACATATAAGTAAACTTTATATAATATGCAGTATATAGATTGAAAAAAACAAGAAAGTAAAAAAAAGAGAAAGCATATACTGGGAAAATGCAGTACATTATTTGTCAAATGTGCAGTAAATGTTTCTTATTGCCTGTCTGTCTCTTTTAAAAGCTGTATTTACAAAGGCCAGGAATGCAAAATTTATTTTCAGTCTATGAGTGATGTGTCAGTAATATTTCTTTTAAGACAGTTTTATTTTAAGTACATAAAAAGTAGGAGAAACACGTAATTATAAATTGTAATCATGGTCTATAAGGGAGATTAATAATCTGTTTAAAGAAAAAGGGCCATTTCTGTTCTGCTCCAACTCTAAAACTGTCCTTTGATGATAGTGGAGGAGTATGGATGGTAGGAAAATATATCTCATTAAGTCTTTCCATCAGTTTAGACAAACTTATTTTATTTCAAACATTTCTACTCATGTATTGAAGCACCATGTAAAAATACATCAGATAAAGGAATGGTATTCATTGATACAAGGGACGTGGTGACTCAGTGGCTAAGACGCTGAGCTTGTTGATCAAAAGGTCGGCAGTTCAGTGGTTTTAATCCCTAGTGCTGTGTAATGGGGTGAGCTCCCGTTACTCATCCCAGCTTCTGCCAACCAGCAGTTCGAAAGCACGTAAAAAATGCAAGTAGCAAAATAGGGACCACCTTTGGTGGGAAGGTAACCGTGCGCTTTTGGCATTTAGTCATGCCAGCCACATAACCATGGAGACATCTTTGGACAGCGCTGGCTCTTCGGCTTTGAAACGGAGATGAGCACTGCCCCCTAGAGTTGGGAACGACTAGCACATATGTGTGAGGGGAACCTTTACCTTATTCATTGATACTGCCTTTCATAGCTTATTGGTCAAAACATCTCATTATGCTGTGTTTACCAGTGATGGCTCTAAGTATTTTTCCATGACCTTTTTTTCCTGGACTGAATCTATTTTTCAGTTCTATTTTCTTAGCCAGGAATTGTAACCATGCAGTTGATCCAGTCTGAGAAATGCATTTCAGATTCTGACAAAGCAGCTTGCCTTTTAAAGCGCTGTTTGGCTGGCTTGCAGTTATTTGTGCACATATGGAGAAAATATTACCTTGTAAGATTTTGCAAAATCAAATTCAGCCTTTCATGCAACATCTACTTAAAAAAAGGCTTGGAATTGATTTTTATACCCATTCACTTTAAAAAAAAAGTTTGAGAAACCTTCTAAATGACTATGAATTCACAATTTCCATTCTGTCATGGAACTAATAAATTGCTTCTCATTTTCTGTTTCTTCTGTTCTAAGAAAAGCAGAAATTGGAGTTTTAAGTCAATGGTTTAAAAGCCACTGTAGTGGCAGAGATAACAGTGGTAGAAGTCCCATGTGACCATATTCCTCGTCCTACAAATGATGTGTGTGTGTGTGTGTGTATAGTATTAAATATTTTAATATAGTATTAAATAATTTAATATGGTATTATTGATTTAATATATAATATTAAATATACTATATTTAATATAGTAGCCCACCCTACAGCATAAATTTTTCTGATTATATTCACATTATATTCTTGCAGAGTTCCAGACACAAATTATTACTACTAGTAAAATCTGATAAAAATGATTTAAAATGGAATAGGATAAAACACAATGAAATTGGAATAAAATACAATAATTTAATATATAGATAAATAAAATATGATAAAATTATATTTTGGTGTCACCCCTACAATCTACCCCAATCAATCTCACATATGCTGATCTCAACTGAACCATTTTGTTTAAGTCCTGTGCTGTGTTAAATGCTATTTTCAGATTCTGGCTACACATAAGGTACCGTAAGTTGTTTTGATACGGGATCCCAATGGGTCATTCATTTAGTATATAGACCAAGGTACCTGTCTATCACCCTCTTATACAAGCAACAATCAAATAGGATGTGAGCCTACCTCTTCCGCTCCACAAATGCAGAGATATCCATTGTAAGGTATAGAATGGAATCTCCCATATCTGACTATTGTGTCAAGTTGTTTGAATCTCGTTTCCATAAATATCTCCCTACGATATTTTAGCAGTTGTAACTTTAAATAACTGTTTATTTGAAAAATACGTTTGTATTTGCTCAGCCATTTCAAGTTACCCACCTTACTAAAGATAACTATATCAGTTTGTACTTCTATATCCTTAATTCCTTATATTCTTGCATTAGACAAATAGGCAATCAAAAGTAGATAGAAAGCATGCTGTGAATAGAATGTATAACATTAACATTTAGCAAATTGGATCTAGTCCTATGTTAACAGCATTGATGACAATCACAGTCACTTCAGAGTAATCTTATCTTACAGTTACACAATGAATTTCCTATATGCTTATCACTTTGTCACACACATCAAGTAAAAAGTACCATTATCTCACCTAAGTAGAGATATGTAGTAGAGTACTAATGTTTAATATAATATAAATAATATGATAATATAATATAATATAATAATATAATATAATATAATATAATATAATATAATATAATTAATATAATATAATATAATATAATCAGAGTTGGAAGGAACCTTGGAGGTCTTCTAGTCCAACCCCCTGCTTAGACAGGAAACTCTACACCACATCAGACAAATGGTTATCCAATCTCTTTTTAAAAACTTCCAGTGTTGGAGCATTTACAACTTCTGAAGGCAAGTTGTTCCACTGATTAATTGTTCTAACTGTCAGGAAATTTCTCCCTAGTTCTAAGTTGCTTCTCTCCTTGATTAGTTTCCACCCATTGCTTTTTCCCGGCCCTCAGGTTCTTTGGAGAATAGCTTGATTCCCTCTTCTTTGTGGCAGCCCCTGAGTTTAAATTTTAAAAGTTTTAGGAATTTTGTTATGGGTCCCTAATAATAACTAATTGTACTTGCAACTCATTGAACACAATGGAAAATATTAGTCATGACAAAATCCAGTGATTTCAATAAAAACTAATATTTATTCAAAATCATTGCAGCCACTTCAGTAATAAGGAAAAGTAAATAACTTGATCCATAAGATGGGAGGCTTCTCAAAATAACAAAAGTGAAACTGTGCTATTGTGATACAAGCTCAGCCCTTTCATACATTAATAAAATAAATAAATATATAAATACATAAATCAAATGTATATAGATGTGACTCTGGGCAGTGCACAAGAGATAAAACAGAAAATATAAAAACATCAATTTCAAATATAAAAACCACACTAGTAAATATCCTAAAAAACAAAAATACAAGCCATAGATGAAGGGGGAAAAATGCCTCCCTTAAACGTGGAGCCAAATAGACGTCTCTGATTCTATTGGAGCCCAAGGCCTGGTCTGGGGACCTTTTGGAATATCAAGAGGGATAGGGCCAGTTTAATTTCAGGGGAAAGGATATTCCATGAGGCAGACACCACAACAGAGAAGGCATGTTTCTGGGATCCAGCAAATGCAGATCCCTAGTCAATGGAGCCAACAACAGGATTTTTCTGAGAACTAATGTGTCAGGTTGATGTAAGCAGAGGTGGTACCTTGGATAGCCTGGTCCCATGCTACAGTAATAGCAATAGCACTTAGACATATATACCGCTTCACAGTGCTTTTCAGCCCTCTCTAAGCGGTTTACAGAGTCAGCATATTGTCCCCAACAATCTGGGTCCTCATTTTACCAAACTCGGAAGGATGGAAGGCTGAGTCAACCTTGAGCCTGGTGAGATTCGAACTGCCAAACGTCTGGCAGCAGACAGTCAGAAGAAATTGTCTGCAGTACTGCACTCTAACCACTACACCACTATGGCTCCTATGAAGGGCTTTAAAGGTTAAAACCAGCACCTTGAATTGGACCCAGAAGCAAACTGGCAACCAATGAAGCTTATTTGTTTGTTTGTTTGTTTGTTTGTTTGTTTGTTTGTTTGTTTGTCCAATTTATATGCCGCCCTTCTCCATAGACTCAGGGTGGCTTACAATGCATTATAGCAATAGCCTGCATAATTTTATGTATATACCTGCTTATTAGGGCTTTCACCCCCCGCCCCCCAAGCGGTGTTGTTCTATACAAAGCTGTCTTATTGCCCCCACAATCCGGGTCCTCAATTTACCTTCCTCGAAAGGATGGAAGGCTGAGTCAACCTTGAGCCTGGTGGGATTTGAACTCGCACTAATTGCAGGCAGCTGGCAGCTAAGTGCTAGCACTTAACAGCACTTAGTCCGCTGCACCACCGAGGCTCTCATAGAGCAGAAGTGCAACGTGTTATTTAGGAGTGCACATAACTGTTCATGCTGCTCCTTTCTATGCCAGCTAAAGCTTCTGGATATTTTCAAGATCAATCCCATACAGAGCTCATTGCAGTAATCCAATTTGGAGGTGATTTGGACATGAGTTACTGTAAACAGGGTCTGCCAATCCAGGAATGGGCACAACTGGCACATAAAATAAAATGTGTAGAGGTTCTCCTAGCCATGATTGCCACCTACTCATTGAACAGGAGTCTATGAGGATCTCCAGATTATGCACTGGGTCTGTCTGGGCTAGTGAAATACCATTCAGCACCAAAGATGGCATATTCCTGGAAAATTTACCGTAATCTTGTCAAGGTTTAACTCATGTCTGTTGTTCCCTATTCAGGCACCAGGATAAAACATTCAAGGCATTGCTTAATTTGACAGGAATAGAGATATACGATTGAGTATCATCAGCATGATGATGGATGAGTTCACCCAGCAGCCTCATGTAGACGATAAAAAAAGAGCACTTCTTTTTTTTAATACTCGCCTCTCTTTGATCCCCTCTTACAGAAGCTTCTGCCCCTTACATATTGGAATAAGAGATACAAATATAAATGTGTCCTCCTTCTCATTTTAAAAAAGTTGGTCACCTTAAGAAATACAAAAGGGCAAAGCCTTTGTTGTCATGATACATTTTACAGTTTGTCATGATACAGTCTACAGTTATCTGTGGATGTATAAGATAGTGTGAAAAGCAACCTCAATTTAAAAGCAACCCCAAATTTAATAAATTTATTTATGTTTAATTACCTGCTCTGATGCTCTTCATTTTCATTTGGTATCAATATTTCACTGTTGTAACATTGAATGTCCTTGTATGCCATTCATGATGATTTGAGATTTAGACTCCTGCTGTGAACAGATTTGGCATTTGTTGGAATAGGCATGGCACATTAATACTTAGGCCTCATTCCCACATATCTTCTCTGCCATGCTTTTGTTCTAAAGACAACAGGAAATCATGCTGCCCTAAATTTTGTGCACTGCTGTCCATACAACTTTAAAGTATTAGATTCCAAACAGTCTAATTAGTTGTTTGGTCACAAGCACGATTATGCATAAAAAAAGGTATGTGATCGCTGATGCCCTCCAAATGTGCCTTCTATAATAATTCATGCTGGCTGGGAATTTTGGGACTTGAATCCAATTCCTCTTGAAAACTTCAAACTGATTGATTTTTGTAATTTACAGATCTCATCCATAACAGTTAGGACAGATGGTTTTAATTAGGAGATGCCCGCTTTCTCAACAGTTGTAATAGATAAATCTGGATTTTTTAAAAAAGTGGTAGAGTCCTTTAAAATCTATTTGTTGGGTGTTTTTCTTACTTAAAAAATAATCTGAAGTATTGGAAAACAATGAAAAAGCTTATGTTCTGCCAGTAAATATGTAAGTAGCAGAGATAAAGGGGAAAAATGAAATCTGGAGTTTCATTTGTCATGGGAATACAATGACCAAAAGTAAATGTTCCATTTAAATCATAGAGAGTTATAAGATTTTGTTCAGTTACAAGTAGATTTAATCCCCAGTTATAGCTTCTTTTGTGCCATGTATCTCATACTCTCAAAATGGAGTAAACCATCCATTTTTTATAAGAGAAATAGCTAATTGAGTTTTATTTTTTATAATATTCAGTATAATTGTTATCTAAAATAGAATCAGGTTTCCCGAATAGGGTTCATGTTGTTATGAATTTAGTGCTTGCCATCATTGTGAAGTGATATTATCATGCGTTTTAAAGACATGCCTGCTTGTAGACAAAGGGTAACTTCTATTTAAAAGAGAATTTTTACCCAAGCCAGATTAGACATTGAAAAGCACCACCAACCTGGAGAATTCTGTTCTAAATTACACACACAAAAACACAAGTGTGTCTATTTTTCTTTCATTTGTTTGTTTAATGTATGATTTTTACCATTTACTCCTCTTACTTTGAAATATCAGTGTTCTTCCCTGATCTCTGCTGTCTATTCTAACATTACTACAATTTATTAGTAAGAATAGAGAAGATATAGAGAGGTGGTTAATCTTAGGCACATGTATGTTTCATGCGGCTTCATATGCTAATTATAAGGCCAGAATTTACCAGTTGGGGCACATTTTGGATGGCATGCTACAAGTGCAACTATAGAACATGTATACTTTAAAATAGAACTGGAAAGTGGGAAAAATATAAATCTTGAAATATTAACATTACAGTCCATATAAATAAATGGTGTTGACGTATGAATACTACAGGCAGTTAAGATTAAAGAAATTCTTCTGAAGAATCAAAGGTGAGACAAGTTGTTCTGTGCCAGCACTCAGATTGCTGGTATGCATGTCTGCTATACAAACTGCAAAGCCAGGTTTGCATCAGTGAAGAATCTGCTAGGATTACTCTTTAAATTATACACCTCCTTTCAACTTCAGTGTTTTTTTTTAAAAAAATGTGCTTATAGATGGTCTGTTAAAAACGCCATAATATAGGCCAATGAAATGTTTTGATGAAATACATTCCCAACTAGCTTCAATGAATCAAATGACCTTAATGTGTAAACTTGTATGCATAGCACTATCAGAGATTTAAAGAAGCTGAAAGACAGATTGAAAGAGAACAAACTTTCTTAAATCGTGTATTTTGCCATGCATTTGATTATTTAAGAACAGCAGAAGACTTCAGAGTAACAAAAGGAATGATTTGATAAAATGTACATTTAAGAAGCAGAAGAAATCAGCAATAATGCTTACAAAATTGCAGTAGTACCTTATGAGCTAAAATTATTTAAATAATTTGATTTCTTATGGAGATTTTAATGTGCACTGAATTAGGTGTTAAATGAACAATAAATTTGCCTTTCCCACAATAGTTGAAATTGACTACGGTTTGAAACAAAAATTTGAAAAATATCAACTCTCCATTTATTCCAAGATGAATAAAAACTCACTCATATCACAATATTGCATATAATGAATCATGCAGGAAACCCCAGCAAATGGGACATATTAAACAGTTTCCCCCAAGTATGCATTCTTACTAGATGTTCCATATAAAATCACATAAAGTTGGGAATGCTTAAATAATTTAACTAAGAAGTCTATAATACAACCTATCTCAAGTCAGCTATTGTGGAGTGGTACAATGGTTAGACTGTTGTACAACATCATTAGCAAGAATTACTTTCTCTGCATTCTTCTAATGCAATTAGCTTTATAAAAGAATTAGGCAGTTGATAAAGGAGAAAGTTATCAACAAATATTAATCCTGTATGCTACCTTTCTTTCCATTCTGATGTATGAATTATTACTTTTCCCAGGCATGCAACTATTTTAGAGGATGATCTGAATGCATATTGCTTGCTGGGGACTGACATTTGGATATCACAATCTCTTGCTTTTTGATAGGTAATTTTCCCTGTCTTTTGGTAAACATTAGAAACAAGCCAGAACTCATTCTGGCTTTATTTACCACGGACCTGGCATTGCACAACATCAACCGGAAGCCCAGGGCCTGAGGATCTGAACAACCTGGGGTGCGAGACGAGCATTGAGGGCCGGAGCACACAATCGCTCGCAGTCAGCGACTGCGCCCTCCCCTAACACGATATGGCCCCCTGCTCCCGCTGTATCTGCCCCTCCCACCCACAATGCCAATGGAAATGCCCTCCCCAATATAGGAACTAGTCCCCCCAGCCGCCTCCGACACCAGTGGGTTACCCCCAAACCCACCCTGGTCGTTGCATTCTCTCTCCCACCCCTTAAAAAACGAATTAAAAATGCATACAAAGAACTCAAAATCCCCAACGCCAATCCCCAATCCCCAACAAATGCCTTGAAAAGTTTTTCAAAAATAGCAGACTATGAGAGATACCAGCACTTGTTACTGTTTAGTGGCTTAGTCAGTAGACTAAACAATCATGACAAAATAGTAATGCATGGCTCTAACTGGAACTGTAAATTAATAAGAGAATTTGTGAGATCAGAGACTGCCCTGCCCTTTGTCAAACAGCACCTTGTGACAATATAAATATTCTTTAAAAGTATTATAAAGACACTGCTTTTCTTTCCTATTATTTTATAACTAATAAGTATTGTAAGCATAGAAACTCAAAGGTAAAAGTTTTGGTTTTTTAAAAAATTATCTATTTATTGGCTAATAGGCATGAAATATGAACTTTTCTTCATTTTGCTTCTTAACAGCTTTGTAGAGGACAATCTACAAATGCGTATATGAATAATGTATTTGTTATTGCCAGCATTAGACTATGTCATATATGAGGACTTTTGACGTCAAGCATGGGTAGGACATCAACAATAATTTATGAAGATCTTTTTTAAATGGGTTGGAAGAAAGACTAATGGCACTAAAGGGAAAAGTTACAAATATTTTTTTATATGCCAGCATTTGTAAAATGTTTCATATGTATTGAAAAGAACCCATGGACCTTTCCCACTGCTAAAAGCTTGAAGGAGAAAATTACAATGAATTATGTCTTAATTAAGTTTAATTTTACTCAGTGGAAAATATAAAATATGCCCCTTTTTATTCATTTATGTTTTCTGGAAAAACTATGGAAGGTAGAGCCAACTCGTTAGGGAAATCACAAACAACCAGGATACAGAGAATAAATACAGAAATTGCACACTGTAAAACTATTGAAATTTATTCAGAAATGAGAAAAACAGATCATATTCATAGGAATTCTATGAATTGGAATCCCACACACATTGAGGGCACGAGGTTTTATATTGTAATACTTTTTGTATTACAGATTTAACTATTTATGAACCAATCCTGAGTTCCTTGATGAAAGTTTTTACAATTTCTGAAAAAATATTCCCCAATTTGGTAGCTACTAACTATGAAACAAAAACAAGGTTAAGAAGAAGGTAGTTGAAGGAAACATTGGTTAGTCTTACAAGTGCTAGCAGTGGCCAACCATATGCAATTGCAAGAAGGGTTTGAAAATGGCCGTGAGGGTGGCATAGAATTATTCTAAAATAATGTTTTGCTCAGTCTGATCCTTCAAAATGTGCACTGCTCTCTCATAAAGTATATTTCCTAAATTTAAGCTACAGAGCTCAGAGGACTAGCATTTTAAAGTTAAGCAAAATAAGGTTATTTTGGTCTTAGACATAGATATAGACATACATTCCCTCAGAATTGGTACTATAACAATAAAGGAGAATCCAAAAAAACAACTCCTGAATATCTGATGAGTTTGCTGTTCTCAGGTTTTACATTTCATTCTATGAAAAGTTTATGAAAAGAAATCTCTGTAAAAATAAATCTCTACTCTGATAAGTCCTTTAGCACCTTGATATGGTGCCAAAGGAAGAAAAAAACTTCATTTAGTCCACAAAGGGATTGAGGAGATTATTTTTTCTCATAACAGAAGGCTCTATTGTTTCAAGAATATAAGTTATCCTAACTGTACCTCAAAACAAATGAAATATTTTATGATGTGTGTTAGTGATTTCACTAACCACTGTGTGCCTCTCCAGGAAGTGAAACATCACAATGCAAGTATGAAAAGAATTAAAAGAACAGGATCTCAAATAACATGCATGTTAATGTTAAGTAATGTATTATTATTATTTTTCTAAATATGCTGTTTCTCAGATTTACTGGCATACTTTAACATAGCCTCCTATAATTAATTAATTAAAGCAATATTGCTAAAAATAGGCAAGAATGGGATCTCCAGATACTGTGAACAAAAGGAGGAAGAGGGAGATATCATTAAATAATGTCTACAGTTCCTTCCCATTGATGATACTGATTGGAGAAGAGGGAAATACTTTGATGCCTAACCCTGAAACTACAAATGCTTGACTAATATTCAGCTGTACTTCCTGAAGCAGATCATTTTGCTATCTAACATAAACTTTCATAGAACAATTTTCTCCAGCATAGAGAAATTCGGCTTAGCCATAACAACAAATAAAACCTTTTTAAAAAAACAATTACTATATACTTCTTCCTAAAGTTAATATTACTTCTCCATTAATTTGATCTCAGATCACCAGCCTGTTGGAAAAAGTTATTGTATCTAAGTTTATGTTGATAAACTTATGAAAGTTTATCCTATTAACAGAGATGTATATGTTGGTTGAAAAAAGACAATTTTTGTTTAGTAGAAAACCTTTACTGCTGCCCTACAAAGCGACCTTCACTATGTGTCAGAATGGTCGAACAATTGACAACTTAAATCTCAACTAACAAATGCTCTGTCTTACACATTGGCAAAAAAAATCAGAACACCAAATACAAGCTGGGTGGATACGATTTCATAGATGACCCTCACTCTGTCAAGGACCTAGGAGTACTCATCTCAAACGATCTAAGCCCCAGAGGTCAGGCTTGAAATTTTGGGCTTGGACAACCTTAAACTATGCTGCTTACAGTCTGACCTAAACATAGTACACAAAATTGTCTGCTACAACATCCTACCTGTCGATGACTACTTCAGCTTCAACCGCAATAATACACAGGCAAACAATAGATACAGACTCAAGATAAACCACTCCAAACTCGAAACTTCGCAGAAAATACAACTTCAACAATAGAGTGGTCAATGCCTGGAATGCTCTACCCAACTCCATTGTTATTTCCTCAAACTCCCATAGCATTAACTTTAAACTGTCTACCGTGAACCTTACACCATTTCTAAGAGGTCTGTAAGGGGGTGTGCATAAGCGCACAAGCGTGCCTACCGTCACTGTCCTACTGTCCCCATTTATTTGTACTCATTTCATGTGGTCATGTCCATGTTTATACTTATACCTGTTATCTCATACATGTTTGATAAACTAAATAAATAAATATCTTATGATTTATGATCTATGACTTATCACTATGTTGTTTGTATGTACACTAATAGCTTATGCACCAGAGGCAAATTCCTTGTGTGTCCAGTCACATTTGGCCAATAAATAATTCTATTCTGTTTTCTGTTCTGTTCTGTTCTGTTGTGCTCTGCTCTGTTTCATTCTATTCTACTCTTATTCTACTTCTACTTCTACTTCTACTTCTACTTCTACTTCTACTTCTACTTCTACTTCTACTTCTACTTCTACTTCTATTCTATTTATAATTACATGCATACAGACCTTACCATTTCATAAAAGAGCTGCTTCAGCAGCAGATTTTGGGACAAGTTTGTATAGCAAACCTTAACTACTTCCTTCTTTTAGGAGACAGAGCTATGATCCAGGCAGATTGGATCCTACCCCATAAAGTAGCTATTATTGTGAAGTGGATAATGTTATTCCATCACTAGAATTGACTACAGGAATGTGACCCAGCCATAATGCAGAGACTCTTCTTGTGACACAAAGACCTAAATAGCTGCCTGTCTGATCTGTCTCCTTCCTCCAAAGTATTTTAAGCAATATTTGGTGAGTCCCTTTTATTGTTCTGTTTTTACTTTACTAAGTGTTTTTGTCATCACTGAGAAGAAATGTTAATTGCCTTGTAAAATGAAGGCCAGAAAATGTTGGGGAGAACATTCCCAGCCCTTGTTCCATAGAAGAGTTAGTCTTGAAGGTAAAAAATCTAGTTGAAATAATGCTTCTAAAAAACTTGCTACTCAGACTGAAACATCTCCTATGCCTAAATTATAATTCAGTCTGAGCTGAAAGTTCTTTTCGGGATGAATTGGTTCCTCAAGTGAAGAATAATGTGTAACCTTATAGAGACTAATTATGGCAAATTATTTTCTGAGATGACTAATTAAAGTTTATAATGTTCAGTGCCATATTGGATTAAATATTACTGCTTTGGATTTCAATGAGAAGACATGAAATCTATACAGGTTCAATTTAGCAAATTCCAATAGCTGTTGGAGAATATTAAAACTGTGTTGCCGTGCAGCTAGGTTTATGATTATTCATTGTCCACAAGCAATTGTTACATAATGGGCCACAATCCCAATTTATCAAAGAGTTGCCTAAGCTCTTTTGGAAAATCAACTCAAATATGTTTTGTTAATTTGTAATGATAAATCCATGTTGTGAAATTTAGATTCCAATTAAGGGTCAATCCAGGTATAGCAGTGGTCTACAATCCGATCAACTTTTAGAGACTTTTCTACTTCTTTTTCTGGAAAAGTTTAATACATATGAATATGTGCACACACATACATTCACAAATTAGCAAGCAGTCTCATTCAGGAATTTATAATAGTGTGGTTGAAGGGAACTTTGGGGCTGCCAAAAAGTGAGATTTGGGGCTGCAGGCTGTCACAGGACAGCACTGGTTCCATCTCTACACTCAATTTCAGTGCTGAAGGTTTGTTTCAGGAATAGTTGAGAAGAGCGAGCTATTGTGAATCCTAATTTCACAGGACATAGACAATATCTCATGTGAGGTGTTGGGTCATGAGTGCAATGCCATTGGCAGTTTGAGGAAAAAACGGAGAAGGCTGCCTCCTTTTCTGCACTGCAAATTATTTTCCAGTCCTGGGGAATTTTCTCAACTTAGAAATAGCAGCGGTATGATTTGGGTTTTGTTAGGTTCCCCAAAGCTATGTTGCCAGTTTTTCGTTCAGATTTATACATATGTGAATACCATATGCCAACATATCTGCCAATATTAAATCAGTCTAATATGTGAGAAAAAAAGCCATGAAACAAAGCTAAATTTAGCTACATACCTACCCATTGTCAGAAAGCTAATGGGAAAAGGAGTCACTTTTAAAAACTGAAGTCATTATAGAATATTTCTCATAATATATACCATAAGTTACACCATGTGGAAAGAGTTTTCTTTCCATTTCTCTCGCATATTTAATGGCAACATTTACGACAAATAGTTGAATACTCAACTGCTCTGTGACATATACTGTATATGCTTTTTATTATCACCAACTTCTCTCCCTTTTGCTGTCTAAAATCTTAGGTTACCATGGTTTCTTCAGGAAAATTTCAGTACACCATATCATATTTCCTGGTTCAGTTCTAGATTGCCTGGATTTTAAGATAGGTTGTTGTTTGCCACTGCCTGAAGTAGCCTGAAGAGCTACTTCAGGCAGTGAAACAACACTATCACCCTAAGACAACAATCGTCCTTCTTCTAGCAAAAACCATATTGTAAGAGGAGAAAGAAGGGACATGGTGGCTCAGTGGCTAAGATGCTGAACTTGTTGATCGAAAGGTCGGCAGTTCAGCGGTTTTAATCCCTAGTGCTGCATAACGGGGTGAGCTCCCGGTACTTGTTCCAGCTTCTGCCAATTTAGCAGTTCGAAAGCATGTAAAAATGCAAGTAGAAAAATAGGGACCACCTTTGGTGGGAAGGTAACAGCATTCCGTGCACCTTTTTTTTATTTTTTATTTTATTTATTTATTTATTTATTTATTTATTTATTTATTTATTTATTTATTTAAATTTGATTTATATGCCGCCCTTCTCCGGAGACTCAGGGCAGCTTACAATGCGTTAAGCAATAGCCTTCATCCTTTTGTATATTTATACAAAGTCAGCTTATTGCCCCCACAAACTGGGTCCTCAATTTACCTACCTTAGAAAGGATGGAAGGCTGAGTCAACCTTGAGCTGGTGAGATTCGAACTGCAGTAATTGCAGACAGCTGGTGTTAATCACAATGCTATCAGTCAGCTGAGCCACCAGGCCCTTTGGCATTTAATCATGCCAGCCATATGACCATGGAGACATCTTCGGACAGCGCTGGCTCTTCGGCTTTGAAACAGAGATGAGCACTGCCCCCTAGAGTCAGGAATGACTAGCACATATGTGCGAGGGGAATGTTTACCTTTACCTTTAAGAGGAAAAAACTAATGACATATAGATAGGGACAGAGTACAGAAAGTTTATCAAGAGACATGATTTTATAAGGGCATACAAGTTTCCCCCCATATCGTGAGTTATTTGTAATCACCCTTTGGAAGGACTTAGCTCTTGAAACAGACAAACTAATAAAGAGGCTTTTTGAAAGGGGTGCAATAAAGATGCTATTACAAATGAGACATCTCCTTTTCACCTTGCTTTCATCTCTGTTGAAAACGTAAAAGCAATAGAGAAAAAGAACAAGATATATCAGAATAATGGATCCTCATTGAATCAGGAAGTGAATAAAGCAGAAAAATCCTTTGCCTCAGGGCAGTGAGTTAACAGGCTGGTATCTGGATGTGTAGGTGGGCATGGTTTACTAATAGGCTGCATTTGGTTCTGATTCATATGAATCATAAGAATATATATGAATATATATGAATATATATGAATATATGGAAGAATTCTCTACTGCACTGTGGTAAGAAGAGACACAGAAGAAGATTTGTTTTATTTGACTGTTAAATTCAGGGATGTAGACAGAAGAATACCTGTCTTGAACAATATCTCTTTACAATATTTTAGTGGGAGAAGAAAAACCCTGAAAGTTGACAGAAGGAAGGCTGTTCGTTTGTTTGATTGTTTTGACTTTTAGAGAGGTAATCTATTCTTATTTGTGAAGACAACAAAATTAAAAGAGTTAGAAAACAATGCTTACTTTCAAAAAAAGAGGAGAACTTTAGCAAACGAAGGTTTTTAAAATTTTATCTTCATGCTGAAATACATACAAGAGAGAGAGAAAGCAGAGATAAAGATTAAATGTACACAAGAGAAACTAATAATCAGGAACATACAAAGAGACAGTTAAGACAATTCCTAGCAAAAAGTAGTAGCAGGTTTCTTGGCTCAAAACTAGTTATTAGACCTGTATTCTGTTCTTGTGGAAAACTATGGATTACCATGATTACCACCAGCTTGCTCAGTATGTCTTAATACTGCCACTGTTTGACTCTAGCAGCACTGTGGAAGAAATAAGATTGTTAAAAATAAATAGGTTTTTATAAATGGCTTGACATATGATCTAAAATATCATCTTAGTTATTTCTTCATTGTAATATCACAGCAGTTTGCTGTATTTACTTCTGTTATATTTATATCACACTAAGGAAGCTCAAATCTGAACAGAGTCTCAGCGGAGGCTACCAGATAATCCCTGGGTTATTGGCTGGACTGAGATATTGAAAAATACCCAGGAAGAAGGCAATGGCAAATCATTGAACCCTGTTGGCAGTTGAATGACATGGATGTGTCCAGGTGGTCTTCAGCTAAGATCAATTCAAGAAAGATTTTATGTACTCATTGTAATAGGTTCTTAGCTGTCTAGACCCTGTATCCTTTAATGCAGACCTAGATTAGGCAAAGTCCTGTCTTTAAACCTTCTGTGGTTTTGGGTCTTCTTCCCTACCAATTAAAGATGAGTACAGAATCAGCAGACTGATCTTTCTGCCAGCCATCCACTTTACAACTAATCACAGGGGAAACTCTCTGTACACATTCCAAGAGACTGAAAATGTGCCATCACATATCCCAAAAGACAGGGTTACAAGATATATGAACAGGCAAAGGAGGACAATTGAAATTGAAAAGGAGAACAAATGGATGGAAAAGGAACACACATTAACTGTTTAACTTTCTCTGCAGGAAAAATTACAGTGAAATAACTCCCCCCTCAGTACTTAGTCCTACTTGTGCAAGAAATTATCTTTTCAGCATCAGAAAGACTGATTTTTTTTTTAATGTCAAGGATATGCTAAAATAGGAGGCAAAAGCCTTCAATAAGTAACTGATTAAAGTCTTGTCAATTTCAGGCAGCAAGGCAAGCCTATTGCAGGGTACTGATAAGCTAATTAAAGCCACAGAGCTGAATTTGGTAATTTGGCATTAGCATTTATTAGGGAAGCACTGCATGGTGGAAAAAAAACTGCTCAGGAAGACATATTCAAAAAGCCAGACAACAATTGATTTTAAGGTGATACCTGCCAGGTAAAGTCCATTAAGACATAAAGGAGGACATGAGGTAACCCTACCCAAAGAGAAGCTAATGCTGTGGGTAGGGATAGGTCATACAGATATGCATGATCCTAGTGCATGCTTCTGCATCATTTTATCTCTAAGACCCATCTACCTACTCTGGAATGAAAAGGATTGTAGAAAGGCCATCCTCCTTTTCCTTTCCTTTTCCTCCTCTTCCTTCCTTTTCTTTTTGTAATAAAGAGAACAGCGGATTACCTTACTGAGCTAGTAACCTTTAAATATATATTCCAATTAGGAATTCATCTATAAGAAAATATACTCAATTGCTTAAGTATTTGTAATGTCATTTAGAACAAAATCAACTGGTTTGTCTTTTTATTGTGTATTGTCTTTTACCACCAATCTCAGTGAGCCCAGCCACAGCTATTCCAAATGCTGATTTAATTAATGTCCAGAATGAAATATATATCTATAAGCATGAATGGACTTTCAGGTTAGTAAGTATGATAACAACTCTAATTATTTAAAGAAGGGGAGAAAATACCATTCTTCCAGGCCCACATCTATATTTATACAGAAAGTTTATTTTTGCAGTAACACTACAAGAGAAGTTACCGATTGTTATCCTTTTAATGACTGAGCATAGATTTGAATCGGAATCTTTTTTATCTTTACCAAACACTGTAACTCCTGTATTAGTTGGTTCTTAATAGTAGTTGCTACTGAGCAGATCTGACTTTGAGTCAATGAATACTAAAATTTTCACCACTCAAACAGAATGTATAAGATTAACTTTATATCATGGTAAAGTTTATCCATCACTGAGAGGGCTCATATCTTCCATGAGCTTTAAGTTATTCATGGTAATTTCTCAGGCACATATATTCCTGCTTCCAAAATGATAGGTTGAATGCGCTTGGTATGATTTTCTTGTGCAGTCTAAAGTTAAATAATGTAATCTTACTGTGATTTTCCTGCTTCAGAATCCTAGAAAAGGCATGCTAAGAAAGTAAATGAGTTGACCCAAAGGGAGAATATATCTATATATAGAAGTCAGTGAAAAATATTATCCTAGTCTCATTTTTATCTCTCATGTTTTCCATGTATGGGAATTATTTTTGTGAGAAACACCCTCTTTGATTACAGTTGTAAATAACATCACAGGAGAATTTTTAAAACCACATTATGAATTATTTGTTGACATAGATTTGTGTAGAGTTTCTGAAGAATTATCTCAAATTTTAATAACAAATCAAATCTTCAGTACAGAGTTTCAGCTCTGTACATTTATTTTTGGTCTGTTTTAAGATTTGAGTTCTTTGGATGTATTTAGAAGAGAGACAACATGAACAAAAAAATTCTCGGTGCATCCCAGAAGTAAATCCCTTTGAATCAGTAAAGCTTTATCTCAGTTATGTGGTTTTAGGATTATATAGCATTTCACAACTGGGTTTTTTTTACGTAGGCTAGTAGTTTCTGGTTTGACTAGGAGTAAGTTAAAATTATAATTGTTCCAAACTACTGTATTTTCTCTCTTGAAATAATCATAATGACTTGACAATTAAGCTTATATGAAAAGTACTACATAATGGATAGTGCCAGGTATCTACATTTTTGTGTTAATGGGGAGCATGATTTTAAGAAACATCATAAATTATTATGTTTATAGTACTGACAGCTTTGACACAGTGTCTGATATAGTATAGTGGCTCTGAAAATATAGCTGTTTAAATGGTAACAAAACTTAAATATTGTATTACAGCAAGTGTAATTTTGGCTGGGATTAAATTATAATAAAATTATTAACAAAAAACTGAGAAACCCTCATAGTCAACAGGACAACTAATGACAAAAATAATTAAAAATGCATATTGCATAGAATGAGAAAAAGGAACATAAAAGGAGTGATGAAGAATGAGCTTTCAGAAGAATCTATGAGAAATGATATTACAAGAAGAGGATAAGATGAAGAACTGAAACAAGATAAAATAAAAACAAGAAAGTTGATTAAAAAGTAGGAAAAAGTTAGTTGAAAATGAAAAGCAGAAGGTCTGATTCAACTATGTGTACCGGAAAAAATAAAGAAAAACCACAAAAGAACAGAATTCTTACGTATAGTATGGGTAATTAGGACAAAAAAAGGGGGAAGTAAAATGTACAATCTAGAGCAGGTGTGTCCAAGCTTTTGGCTTGCTTGGACTACATTGAGTGGAGAGAATTGTCTTGGACCACATGTAAAATACATAATATAGTTAATATACACTAATAACAAACTTCCTTTATTTTGGGAAGGGTGTTGTGGGGCTGCTTTACTAGTCCAAGGCTGTATGTTGCCCATGGGCCATAAATTGGACACATCTGATCTAGAGTTCAGGAAGAAAGAGCTTTCCATTTGTGCTTACATTTACAGAAGACCTCTGCATAAGTTGAAGAAGAGCTCATACCTACAAAAAAATCAGTCTATTGGAAGGAGGGAGGGAAGGTTCATCTGAGATAAGAAATGGTCACATAACAAGCTGGTCCAAATTTCCTTGTGTGTTGCTTTTTTTTTTTTTTTTTGCTCCTCTCTCTGCATAATTGGACATTTTGTGTAAGGCTACTTCTGGGTTTTGTTTAATTTTTCCAGAAGTTTTTTTTTTTTAAACCAAGGACAATATGTAAGAGTGACAGAATAGCAGAGTCTGGCCATGAGGAGGAGAAAAGCAACTACGATTTCAAACCCTGGGGAAAGCCTTTTTTGGCACAAGAAAGTTACTGCTGTGTAAACATGAATTTTATTTATACTTTGGCAGTAATAAGAAGAGACAGACCCAGACGACTACAAAAACAGACCCATTGAGCTGTAACATACAATGACTTCAAACATTTTAGTTTTTTAAGTAGACCTCTCTATCAGGATATTCATGAATATTAAAAATCAATTTTGCATATTTGTCAGATAGGAGACAGTTAGAAGAGGCAGGATGCTGATTCTCAACCAACAGCTCTTTATTCAGTAGATCAGTACAACCCAGCAACTTGCCTGCCTGACAGCTTGCCCTTTTATAGGGAGCTGTCAGATGGCTCAACCAATGAAATTCAACTATTTCTTCCGCAGTAATGATGGACCTGAGTGAAGCCTTTGTATCTCGGCTTCACTCCTTATTAGTAAGTAACAATATTAAACAGACAATAAATAAATATATAAATACAGGCAGGAGCAATTTAAACAAATGTGGGGGTTTAGAAAAAGATGCAGAATTCTATGTACATTGCCCCTAGCATTGTTAAATAAAAATGGCTTCAACATATCTTTATCAACATTACAGTCTTAAACTCAGTCCATGAATATGTTGTATGGAGAAAAAACTTCATTGAAATCTAATCCTTAGTATTATCCCACCATAATTAATCCCATCTGATTAATTTAGGGAGGAAAAACTTAAGCACGTGTTCCTTCCTGTTGTTATAAATGGAACTTTAAAAAGCTTCATTTGAACAGGGTCATTGCTGAATAATCTCTCTTGTTTATGGGAAATGTGGATAAGTAATTTGAAGTACAGAGCCAACATTAATTTGTTTCACATATTATTTGCAATTTGACAGGAAAGAGGAGGAGGAAGTGAAGAGGAGGGAAGGAAAGAACAGCCTGCACCTTATCCCAAGATGCAACGAGGAGCCAAACGAAACTTGGGAGTTGTTCATCTAATTTTTAAAAACTACATTTTAAATTAGGCCCAGGCCTTTTAAATATTCCATACGTAGCGTGCCAGAGAGCTATCTGTTTCAGTGTAAATTTCTAACTTTATATCAATTCACGAACATTTATTTATTTATGACATCTAGTCTGTTTCATTCCAACATTTCAAGGCACATTATTATATAAGTAAATTATTCAAGGAAAAATTGGATTAAATGAAATATGTAATAAAGCCATGGATCTTAGAAGTTAAGGAGACCAGCAAGGGGGAACATAAAGTCTACCATATAGAAGAATAAGAAACAATGTCAGTCAGCTTACTCCTTCACCTTCCACATCACTTCTTTGAAATATCCAATTTTCACACTATGAATATTTTAATTGATAAAATCAGTTAAAAGAAAGGGAAAAAAACACATCACCAAGTCCAGTGGCAGCAAAAAGTTCAGATGAAATTCCCTTGTTCATCTTTAAAAATTCTGTATAATCTTCTGTAGAAAATATAGAAAATCATTCTGCTGATCAGTGGTGGGTTACTCCCAGTTCGCACTGGTTCACAAGAACTGGTAGTAAAAATTTGTAGTAGTTTGGAGAGCTGGTAATAACATTGTCTGGCCATGCCCCTGAACCGGTCCCCGGCCCGGTCACCGCTCGCTTACCCCACCCACCTCATCAGAGGCTTTTTTTTTTAACTTTTAAAAGCATTTTTTCTACAACTTCGGCCGAAAAAATGCTTTTAAAAGTAAAAAAAAAAAGCCTCTGATGATTGTGCGGCTCAGCTGGGATCGTCAGAGGCTTTTAAAAGCATTTTTTTCTGCAACCTCTTAAGGTTGTAAAAAAAATGCTTTTAAAAGTAAAAAAAAAAAAGTTGGCCATGCCCACCCAGTCACATTTCCCCCCATGCCCACAAAATAAGCCACACCCACAGAACCGGTAGTAAAAATTTTTACAACCCATCCCTGCTGCTAATGTATCTTCAAGCTTATCCAAGGGATGGATACACTAGTGGGTTTACATAATATAGAAGAAGCTGCTCAACAGACATTTCCAGAGCATTGAAAAATTCTCATGATCTGTTTTTTTTTCTCCCAATTTTTTATTCTTTTCAGTGCAAAAACTGATCAAAAATACATCACCAAACAAAAGGTACAGGTAGTTCTTGACTTACAACCATTTGTTTAGCGACTGTTCAAAGTTACAATGTCACTGAAAAAAGTTATTTATTTATTTATTTATTTTATTTTATTTTATTTTATTTTATTTTATTATTTTATTTTATTTTATTTTATTTTATTTTATTTTATTTTATTTTATTTTATTTTATTTTATTTTATTTTATTTTATTTTATTTTATTTTATTTTATTTTATTTCTATACAGCTCTACTCCCAAAGGACTCAGGGCAGTGCACAGCCAAACAATAAAACACATACATACAAAATTTAAAAGTAGAATTAAAATCAAATTAAATAGTTTTGGCCCAGACAAATTAAAACCCCGAACTATTTAAAACCCAATTTTAAAATTTGAATAAATAAAATACTAAAAGATATTTAAAATTAAAAATCTTTTATAAAAGAAGGAGAAAAATTAGGCCAGGCCCGCCTGGTGAAATAATAAGGTCTTTAGAGCGCGGCGGAAGGTGCACAGATCTGGGATCCTCCGTATCTCCGGGGGGAGCTCATTCCAGATAGTACGTGCCCCTACAGAGAAGGCTCTCCCCCTGGGGGCCGCCAGTTGGCATTGTTTGGCCAACGGCACCCAGAGGATCCCCTCTCTATGGGAGCGTACCGGCCAGTGGGAGGCTATTGGTGGTAGTAGGCAGTCCCGCAAGTACCCAGGTCCTGAGCCATGGAGCGCTTTAAAGGTGGTAACCAAAACCTTGAAGTGCACCCGGAAGACCACCGGGAGCCAGTGCAGCTCGCGCAGGAGGGGTGTTACATGGGAATGCCATGTCGCTCCCATTACCACCCGCGCGGCCGCACTCTGCGCCAGTTGGAGCCTCCGGGTGCTCCTCAAGGGGAGTCCCATGCAGAGAGCGTTGCAATAGTCCAGGCGAAAGGTGATCATTATGATCATTTCAAACACTTATGACAATTCCTGCATCCCCATGGTTACATGGTCAAAGTTCAGATGCTTGGCAACTTGTTCATAGTTATGATGGTTGCCATGTCCCAAGGTTATGTGTTCATCTTTTGCAACGTTCTGACAAGCAAAGTCATTGGGGATGACAGATTCACTTAACAATCTTGTTACTAACTTAATTACAGTGATTCACTTAATAACTGTGGCAAGAAAGATTGTAAAATGGGGCAAAACTCACTTAACAACTGTCTCATTTAGCAACAGAAATCTTGGCTCAATTGTGGCCATAAATTGAGGACTACCTATATCTTCAAGCGCTGTATGAGGTGAAACATTTGTTCTATTACATTAATTCCACATACCTCTGATATATTATTACAGAATCATAGTTCCTTACTAAGAGCCTGAAAATTTGCAATGCAAGGCTTATAATCATGTAAAACAGAAGAACAGCATTCATAAGGCTAAATGTTGCCGAGTCATCCTTCTGTCCACAAAATAACTTATTTAATATATTTTGATGACATGGCTTTTATCTAAAGAATAAACAAGTTTGGATTAGTCAAAATTGATCCGAATTTTAGGTTTTAAGGGTGAGAATATTTGCAAACAATCCATCTTTCCCATCTCTGATGCTATAGCCTAATTTGGTATAAATTAAGAGTTTATTGTAGTTCAATCTAAAAGAGAACGAGAAATTGCTTTGCTGCAATCCTAAATGGGGGATTGCAACTTGTCAATTGGAAGCTAAACTTCTTAGTCTGTTAGACTTTTAATTATGTATTAAGAGTGTGACAGTATCCAAAAAAGTCTTAGTGGATCCAAAAAGAAAGAATACTCCTATATTTTTCAACAAAAGACTATGTACTGTAGCCTATAACTAAGACTATGAAATTATCCAAAGGGACATCGTACCAAACCTAAGATAGTCTATGATTCTAAGTCACAATAGACATACAGCTGTTAATATCTCCCAGACTGAAAGTCACTAACAATTCTGTATTGGTGCCATTGAATGAAGAAATTTCTTACATAACCTATATTCTTGGCCGATACCTGAAATATACAGAGATTGAGGAATTGTGAAACAATTTCCAAAATGATGTCTGCATCTCATCATTCATGCTATTTATGGCAGCAAAGGAAAATCCATGACAAGAAAGGAAACTGGGCTGTGATCCAGATCATGGTAAAAGAAATATCCATGACAAATCTAGATTCATCAGAAACCTCAATATCAGCCTGTTCCTTTCCTACTTTAAGCTGTTTTTATGTATTGCATAATTGGCCAAGGAATTTTTTCCTGCTTCAGCTAAATGGCTTGCCATAAATTGGATACTAGAATTTTTGCCATTTATCAAAAACATTTGAGCCTGATTATGAAATTATTGCATGGCCTCAAATAACAACAATTATTTTTGCTACATGTCTGAGATCTTTCATAAATACTTCCATACTCTAAAAACATCTAATATTACCCCCAATGGATTGCATTCACAACATAGTCAAAGCTGCTAAATGATTTATGTGAATCCAATCAATCATGGTATCTTGTATTGTGTAAGCAATCATCAAAATCAAATATTGTTCCAACTATCCCAATATTATTGACTATAAATGAAAATGTATTAAAAATAATCATAGGAGGCTTTTTGTTATTTAAATATAACAAATGTATCTCATATCTTATGTCAATGGAAATTGGCAAGGGATTGTCTAGATTGCTCATGTTTGAATGAGTGTATTGAGTTATGTATTTAAACTAGTTTTAAAAACTATTAATTCATATGGAATAGTCACTCTATTGTCAATATCGTAAGTCAAACTTCTAGGGCAGTGATGGCTAACCTTTTTGCCATCGCATGCCAGGAGAGGGGGGGGGCGGGGGAGGATCACACGTGCATGTGCCCATGCGCATGCGTGCACAACCCCCCCCACTCCTGGCACATGATGGCCTGGTAGGCCTGTTTTTCTTTCTTACCTGACTCCAGATACTCTATTTATCTGGGAAGGACGAAAACAGCCTTTCCACTCCCTTGGAGGCCCTATGGAGGCTGAAAGAGCCCATTTCCCGACTCCCGGTGGGACAGGAAGTGATGTTTTTTGCTGTCCCCAGCCTCCAGAAACTCCTAGAGAGGTTCCTAGAGACTCCTAGAGAGGCTCCTAGAGAGCCTCTCCACCCCCCCAGGCCCTCCAGAGGCAGGAAACCCCCAGGCCCTCCAGAGGCAGGAAACCCCCAGGCCCTCCAGAGGCAGGAAACAGCCTGTTTCCCTACTTCTTGTGGGCCCAGAAGGCCCAAAAATCAGATGGCCAGCGCACGCATGCGCCCCAGAGCTGAGCTGGCATGTCCACTAATATGGCTCCGCGTGCCACCTGTGGCACGCATGCCATAGGTTCGCCATCACGGCTCTAGGGGATCTTTATCTGATGGACTTCCTAATTTATATACTGTTAAAGCTATAAATTGCTGAGAGAAGAGAAATATCGTATGAGTTGTTAACTGGAAGGGACAGAATAAAAGCTGGAAGAACACATTTTTTTGGAAAACTCAAAATAGAATCTATCTGAATCTATTTTTTAAAAAAAATAAGTCCATGGTATTTCTTACGTTCTTATGTTCAAATTTTGCTAGTGTTCACTAAAAGTACTATATTATAGATTGAGATGAGAAGGCATAATATGTGCCTATTTGCTTATGACCTGTCCAACCTAATCTATAAAGCTGTTGGCAATACCCAGTTAAGAATTTTGTTTGAAAGTTTATGAAGAAATTGGGGAGGGAAATCACAAAATTCTGTTGGCTTATTGTCTGTTTTTCCTAACACAAATACACTGATGTGACATAAGAAATTGTTGTAATTCCTGTTGTTAGCTGCCAGGTTTGTCATTGCAAAACATTGGAAAAGTAAAAAATGTTCTCATTGGATCATGATACTTAAGAGTGTGGAAAATTAGTCTGGCTGAAAAACTAACAATAATAAAGAATAGAAATATCTTACTATAAGTTTACAAATATGCCATAATAAGATACTGATTATATTAAATGCTTTTTTTTCTTTTTCTTCCAAATAAAACAGCTTTATCAATGTTTGTATGTATACAGTGTATATGTACGTATAGAGAAAATTTCATTGGTTTCTTTTTGCCATTCATTTATTTTTATTTATAATTCTTTTTTTAAAAAAATCTTATTTTAGATTAGCTTTTTAAAGATAAGGAATTTATACATTTTAATTATGATTGCATACAGTTTTGTTATATAACATTTCATATTACTTAAAACACACTAGCTGGCATCATCTATTTATGGTTTTAGGCTAGAATTGTTTCAAACCTATCAAAAGATATTAGTGACCTCCCCTATACAATACAGATGGTCATCCCATCAAGAAGATGTTTTGTTAAAGTGTCTAAATTCAAGCAACTTTATTCCAAAATATTTTGTTTAGGATGTATAAATATATAGGGATTGTCCTTGAAGAGCATTCAGAAGCTGCAGCCGGTGCAAAATAAGGTGGCGTGAGCTGTTCCATATTTTCTCAATCACACGTCTGTTCCCCAAGTGCCATTGGTTGCCAGTATGTTTCCAGATGCAGTTTCAAGGTATTGCCTATGACCTATAAAACACTATATGTTATAGAACTGGTTTATTTGAAAACTGCCAGTTGTATGTTCCTCTCCAGCAGGAGAGTCATGTTATGGATCCTATCTATGGGTTCATCTGGGAAGACTCAGGAAGAGACCGCTTTCTGCCATGACACACATCCTGTGGAACATCATTCCACAGATTGGAACTTTGATTGGCCCTGACCCTACTAGTCTTTAAGAAGGCCATGAATGCTTTTGTTGCTATGTCTGGAGGTCTGGCAATAGTGGAGAGTTTTTACAATATCTATGTTTTAATTTTCTAAGTGGTTTTTGGTATTTTATGTATTTCTGTATAGTTTGTTTTACTTTTTTATGGATTTGTTCAATTTTCCCTGCTGTAGCCCTCCAGAGGCATTTAGGTGAAATGAGCATGTATACAAATTGAATACATGCATTAATAAAATATGTACTGAATTTATGGTTCCTGAATTAAATATGCAGTGCACTAAGCCTAAATAAGCTTAAATATATTACTCATCCTTTGTGGGATTTTTCCTCCCATAATTCAGCTATATGTCACTGACAGTTGTCGATTGTGCAACAGGACATGGCCATTCAATATATAGTCTCAGTTTACTGATTCCCGACTAGCCGTATAAAGTTACGCAACCCTAATAAAGAGGTGGAAGAAAAGATTTGCTATGAACAGAGAGGACCAAGAGGTTCAAGACACGTTTCTATTTAGTTACATATTCTTATACTTTGAGAGGAGCATAAATCATTACCACAAAAATGCATAATGATTCACGCTCAAATAGCCCCCAGAAAGCATTAAAAAGAAATGAAGAATTTGATACTGTTAGTTAATGAGAAACATGATTGTTTGAAAGAAAAATGACATTTGATAAAACCCAGTTCACAGCAGATATTCTGAGGAATTGCATAATCAGAAAAAAATGACCTCTCCTGCTCCGTTTTTTAGTATCTGATTACAATTAGTACTCTTGCTCCTTCTCCCTTCACCTCCTTGAATCACAGTTTGCTTCACTTAAGCATCAAAGAAGCAAATAGCTTAGACAAAAATGAATTACGATTTCAGCATATGATAATGGATGCAGAGAAAATCAAACAAAAATTCATTTCCAACTTACTGTACAAATGGATATTTATATTCTTTTATGTCCTTCGATATACAATTTGTATAGGGGCAGAATGATTTGTTCTGCTTTCAGATATGGTCAATAAGTTGATAAAAACAAGCCTCATGTAAATGTACAATAAATGCAATGTAATTCTCCTGCCTCTGCAGCATTTTCTGTGCACCTTTAAAGTTTTCAGTGAAATTTCACTCTATCTCAGATAGAAAACAGCAAAACCAGCAGCAGCATCACCCAGCATACATAAAAAGGAGTTGAGTTCCATGGATAAAATTTAAAAAAGAAAATGCCAGAAAAGGAAAACTGAAATCCAGGCTGAAAACAGCTCATTAGTAATCTAGTCCAACGTACCATAAGGGTGGTGTTTTGAATTTCACCACAAAAAAGGCACAGGTATTTAACCTGGTATTCATATCAGGCAGCAGGGAAACTATTATCAGAGGATGACAGACATAATCAATTTTAAGAAGGCGAAGCTGGTTTCAGAAATGGTTTCACTGCTAAGCATTTAGTATTAACAAATTATTCAAAGGATATCAATGGAAATAAAATTGTTCAATGAATTTGCAAACAAATGATGTTTTGATGGTGCGTATGAACTCAGTGAGGTTGACTTCTGAATTTCACAAACACTGGAGGATTACTAGATCTATTCCTGGCTCAAACGATGATCCTCCCTTTGGGAACTTTCCAAGATTATAATTTTCCAACCTCAGAAGAAGCTAGAGATGAAAATCAAAACACACAGGCCCAGTATCAGATTTGTCCCTTTATGGTTGAGGTACTGTTTCCAAACTTGTAAAAGATAAAAAAAAACCTACGGCCAAGAGACTAGTCTTCAAGTTTTTAAGAAATAATCTTGAGTTATTTAATATTTTAGTGTTAGATGCTGAAGTTGGGTGGGTGTTTTTTATTTTTTTAGAAATTGTAGAGAAACTCCTAAAATTCATTTCTTTTAAAAGGTTCCTAAATAAAATGATGGTGGTAGTTTTCTAATTATCAAAAATGTTTATATAGTGTTGTGTGTGTGTGTACTTATTCACATTGGGAATAAGTTGTGCTGTTTTGCAGACTTATTTTTATTTTAAAACATGGCTATGATTATAGAAGTTGTTTTGAGGCATAGATTATACTCTTTAAGTTCATACGTTATCACTGGGCAAATTCTGCAGTTTTGTCAGAAGACATCTGTCTCTTATAATAAACAGGATGTACGAAGTCTTACTAATAATCTGTATGTATCAATTTACATTCCATCAAAATTTGCAGTCCAAACTCCAAGCAGATATAACATCAGTCAATATACAGAAGAGAAAAACATTTTAACAAGTATTTAGTATACATTAATTATACGTTGTTTTCATTAGTTATACTTATTTGGCATTTATAGTGAATTTTTGGAAGGATACATTTTAATCAGAGTAAAATGGCTTTATTAATTTTATGGAAACTGCATTAAGTTTTTTTCTCAGCATTTTTAATATTTGGTTTGTATTAAACTTTTGTTTAAAGAAAACACTTTGCTTTTTTTAAATAAAACTCTAGTTTTTTTTTGTTTTTTTGTTTTTTTAATTTGATTTATATGCCGCCCTTCTCCGAAGACTCAGGGCGGCTTACAATGTGCTCAGCAATAGCCTTCATCCTTTTGTATATTTATACAAAGTCAGCTTATTGCCCCCACAAACTGGGTCCTCATTTCACCTACCTTAGAAAGGATGGAAGGCTGAGTCAACCTTGAGCCTTGGCGAGATTCGAACCCTGCAGTAATTGCAGGCAGCTGGTCTTAAGCAGCTTAATAACAGGGTGCCTTAAACCCTTGTACTACCAAGGCTCTTATTCTTTTCTTAATTGAAGTAAAATAAATAAAACTTAAAGGAACTTTTTCAGGTATCACTCTAATTATTTAAAGGATTTCTTTATCTCATCTGTTGACCTCTTGTTGATATCTGTATTGTTCCTTTATTCATCTAAGTACAACTTCCTATCTTGTTATGTGACTATGTATTAAGAACTCTATATTATGAAACCAGAAGAAAGTTTCAGTAAACACATTCAGTACAATAAAGTATATGCCAAGTATCACCATGGCTACAGTAAAATACAGGGATTCTTTAAAGGGAAAAAATCCAGATAAATATACCTGATATGTGTGAGTTGTAATGTTAGCAGAAGTTGGTAGTTGGGTAGTGTTTCCACATTCTAGTTTACATATGTACCTGATTAAGTAATATAGGTAATGTGCTGTTTGCCCACTAAGTTGTCACACACTAAAAATATAGCTACATGAAGGAATAAACCAAGATTTTCCTGGCATAATAGCCACATGTGCTCATCATTAAAGAACAAATACATTACCAAAAGAAAAAAATATATAAAATTGTAAGTATTATTTGTAAATATACCTCAAATAATTACTTGTCCTTTAAGGACATTAAATAAATATACCTTTATTGGAGAAACTAGGTGATGAGGTGAGCTTAATTTCACTGATGCTGTCTAATTTACAAGTATATTTATCCTTAAAATGGACTTAGATTTGCTAGCTCTTCAAGCAGACCACTGTCACCAGAAATACAGCCATTTTCTTTGGCAATGATTACCTGCTGATTTCAAATAGAAAGAAGAAAATGTAATTGCTAAATTTCATTGCAAAGACATGAAGACTTATTCTGCCACCATGTTGGGGTTCTTGGTGGGGAACTTTTACAAGGCCTGTGTTGGATTTGGTGCAAGGATGGGATATTTAGGAAACAGAAAAGATGGTGTCACCAAGTAGCATAGGGAAAGGTAGTCTGGAAAAGAAGAGATACCCTTACATTTATTTGCTGCATGGATAGCTTGGTTTTAAAGTGATTTTCAAGGTTTTATGTTTGTATATTGGCTTTTGAGTTGTTTTAATTGGATTGTTTTTAACTATTGTGAGCTGCTCAGATTCACTTTGTCATGATGGGTGGCCATACAAGTTGAATCAATAATAATATAATGTTCTTTCTTACCTGCAGAAAGATTCATCTACAGCTGTTGGGGTACTTTGTGAGTTTATTTTCCGATTGTCTTATTTTAGAATAGGAAGGATTCCATCTTAAACATTTCATTATGAATAGCATTTTTGTTTCTTTGCTCATGATTAAATTGTCATCGCAGCAATTCCTTTTCTTGTGAATAATCGTTTTATTAATGTTTTATCTTTAGCTTTCATAAATCTTTTGTCAGCAAACAATTTAAATGCAATAATAAGGTATAAATAGTAATGCAATATACACCCACGAAGGAATTAGTGTAGCTGTGAGCTTATATATAAAAGCAAGCATACCTGTATTTAGGATTTGTTATGATAACACTCTAATGTAACCTCTCACTCCTCGCATAATGTTAAAACCAGTCTATTACTAAACCAAAAGACACTTGTTTAAAAGAAATGGCTATCATTCCATTGCTTGAATGAGAAAGAGGCACAAGAATACTGATTTAATTATATAGAGGATTCACACAGTGGTGGGATTCTGCCGGTTCTAGGGGGTTTGACCGAACCATTTGTTAAATTGCTGGCTCGCCCCGCCCCTCCGCACCACTATTTATTGTCAATAAATAGTGGTGGGCGAGGGGCGGGCGAGCCAGCAATTTAACAAATGGTTCGGAGTTTTTTTGTAATTTTATTGGCCCACGGAGCTTCAGCATAGGCTAATTAGCCCTTGATTAGATTGGCTCCCGACTCCCAGCTGTTTTGCTCAGGGCTCTGCTGCTTGCTTGCAAAGAGTGCAGATTTTTTTCCCCCTAGCTATGCTGAAAAATGAAACTGAAAGCAGCCTAAAGCAGGCTGTTGGCTTTGCTGTTGCTGCAACGTTGGAAAATTAGGCAGGCAGATTTCTTTTCTTTTTCCTCACCAAAAAAGGTAGGTGCAAACAATGGGAAATTTAGGGAAAAAGAGGAGGTTCAAGATTTTAAAACACAAAAGAAAAAAAAGCTCTATTTAACTAGGGAATTGTAATAATTGAGATACTATTAATTGTATATTGTGTTGAAAGCAGAAATGGTTAAGTTGTGGTTTGGAGGAATATATGGGGGAAATTATTTGGTTTATTATTATTATTATAATATTATTGGTATAATTAATTGATTTGTAAGAAATTGGATTGCATGGAAATAATTGGAATATTCATGTTCATATTGATTAATATACAAAAAAGGTAGTTATATAACTAATTGATTTATATTAAAATGTTGAATTTGTATTAAACAACTGTAATATTATATAATTAACCAATGTGAGGATGGATATAAAAATAGATGACAATGGGAAGGGGTATAATATAGAATAGAAGGGAAAAATTGAATTTGATTAAGATTAGAGATGAGGATGAAGGGTAATATTGGTTTTTTACAAAAATAGATGAGGAATAAATATGGCAAAAAGGAAATATAGAAATTGTAAATTTAATTGAAATGACTAAACACTGTTTAAATTTGTGAACCGGCCAAATACTCTGTTCAAAGAAAATACATTGTATGTTTGTATGTGTGTTTCTAATTATTGTTATTTATTCATATTTGTTCTCTTTTATTCTTTAAAGTTTAACAATTCATTCTTTATCTTAATATCTTTATATTTGTTTGGGGTTGGCTTTCTTCCCTTTCATCTTTTTTATTGTACAGCAATCTTTCTCCTCAAACCTACCACCTCTCTCTTTTCTTTCCTTCTTACTTTCTCTTCCTCCCCCTCTTCTTCTTCTCCCTACTTCCTCTTCCTTTCTCCTTCTCCTCCTCTCTTCCTCCCTCTCTTACCTTCACTCCTACTCTAATTTCCTTTCCCTTCCTTCATCGCTCTCTATTGCTGTATCCTTTTATGCATATGGACTATTCAGAGGGCTGAAAAAGTTATTTCTGACTGGTCCTCGCACTTTTGACCAGTCCTTGAACTTATGACTGTCCTCACATTTTACGTTTTTGCCCTATCTTGTCACCATTGTGAAGAGGAGCAGTTGTGAAATGAGTGACACGGTTGTTAAGAATGCTACAATGGGCATAAATGATGACCAGTCATAAGTGCGAAGACCGGTCAAAAGTGCGAGGACCAGTCCGAAATCACTTTTTTCAGCCCTCTGGGTAGTCCTTTTGTGCATATGGATGACTCAGAGGGCTGAAAAAGTTATTTTTGACTGGTCCTCGCACTTTTGACCAGTCCTCGAACTTACGACTGTCCTCACATTTTACGTTTTTGCCCTATCTTGTCACCATGATGAAGAGAAGCAGTTGTGAAATGAGTGACACAGTTGTTAAGAATGCCGCAACGGGCATAAATGTGAGGATGGTCATAAGTGCGAGGACCGGTCAAAAGTGTGAGGACCAGTCAAAAATAACTTTTTCAGCCCTCTGTAGTCCCTATGCAGATAACCACGCCCACCGGTCACATGACCAGCTAGCCACACCCACCCAGTCACATGACCACCAAGCCACACCCCCAACTAAGCCACGCCCACAGAACCAGTTGTTAAAAAAAGTGAATCCCACCACTGGATTCACATGTAATAGCAATCATTACAATTATTTCATAATATCTTCTGTCTTAAAACTTGTTATCAGAAATGTCTGTATTCTTATATGAGAATGTTTAATTTGTTCCAGTCTAGCCTGCCAGGAACAGAGAATGTAAGCTACAATACTATCAATATTCAATAAATCACATGTTCATTTGCTCATATGAATTTAAAAGCTTCACTTTCAAATTAAAATATTTGGGGTTGGCCTTAAGCAATGTAGAGTAAATGCATGAGGCTGCTGCAATACCTTTTTGCTTTTACAGCAAGGAACAGTCATGCTGATTCTTTGTTCTAAACGTTACCCTGAGCAATGATCTCTCCTCTCCTCTCCTCTCCCCTCTCCTCTCTCCTCTCCACAGCAGTGTAATTCTAAGATGATGTTGTTCTAAGAAAGGTTTATAGCTGAGCAGAATATGGCCATCTAAAGTTGAATTATCATATTTCCTTTTCTAGACTACTGAGTAGTGTTGATTTCTATGTATTTATATCTATCTGTCTGCCTGTCTATCTATCCAGTTTCTATGGAGGCATAAAATCAGATTCATAAAGCCAGGACAAAACAGGCATAGCAGCCGCAAAATTTGGTTTGCTTTCATACCTAATAACAACTAATAACATGAAATTACAAATTTTAAAGAAATAGATGACCATTCCAAGTCATGTTTCTAAATCTTAAATTATTATAATAATAATATCCCCCAAAGTCTGTCCATCTAAGTTATTTTGCATAGCATGCAGGGACTTAGAAATAATTAGCTATTAATCATTTTTTAGGGATAGACTAGGTTTATAACCCAGCATAGCCATAATTTATTGGTCTACTGGGAGGCTGCATGATGATCCTAATGATTCAGAGGTTATTAAATGTTCTGCTTAGGTTTGGTCCCCTAACTTTAATAGCAGCCTGGTGTGCAAATGTTAATAGATTAGGAATCCAAGGTTGAATACTTCACCTGTTGTTTCTTGATACAAAGAACTGGAAGTTGTATTTTAAGAAACAGTTGTGGTCTTAATTCAAAAGCACAGTTTAGATCTTTAGTAAGACCTGTATGCCCTGTAGTTTTTTGGTAACTAATGAAACAGAAAGATGGCATCAGAAAGCAACATGTGGAGGGAATGGTAAATTGAAACAGAAGACAGGTCTTTAATTCATTTATTGCAAGACCTCCCTATTGCTTGCATCACTTATGACTATAATTTGGCCCTTCCTAATTCACAGCCAAAGACTATGTCCCCCATTCTTATCTTAAGCCAAGAAAGAACTATGTAGACCGAAGTGAAGCACATTATTTTCACCCTATTTGGCAACCTTGTTCCTAAACCAGATGTAATTAATAAACTCAGATGGTGGTCGTGAAGAAAGAAAAGCAGCAGCTCAGGCTAGGCAAGGTGCATTTATTTAGAAATTGTAAGAGCCTGATGTAATCTATGGGAAATGTTCACACTGAGCCAGGTCTCTATATTGTGAGCCACATATGTTCCTCAGGGTGTGCTTGCTGTCTTGAAAAACGTACAGCCATTATAGATTAATAACACTGGTTGAGATCCTGGAAGTATTCCAGAAATTATATAAATTATCAGACCTCCCTGCAACCTGGGAGAAACAGGAGACTCACTTCCTTCTTGAGATTGGACTTGGGCCATTCCATGTGAACAACTTACTTCTCCCCAGCTGGGACAGTAGCTTAGTTCAGATTTCTGAAAAACAATTTACAGCATTCTGATTGACAAGGAATTGGAAAAGTTCAGCACGATCCTTTCTTGTAAGAGCAGAAATAGTGTTGTATGATGACCTCAGAGCTATAAAAGGCAGAAAGAGGTATGTTACCAATGATAAAAACATAGTTTATGTAGCTAAAAATCAAACAAATAAATATTTTATTTAAACAAGTTTAAGATCAAGCTCCTTTGTTGATGGAAAATAGTTGTTGAAAAAGCCATATTCCCACACAAAAAGAGAGCTAACGTTGAAGATAGAAGGTAAAATTCCAGACCATCCAGTCAGAACTGAAGAAGCTTCTTGGATGAGAAGCAAGACATCTTCAAGCATCTTCAATATATGCTTATATAGAGAGAGTAAAACATTTTTGGCCTTTCATTGCAGTATGCTATGTAAATATAAGCTTGGAGACTGAACATTTTAGAATTATGAAGCAAGGAGGGGAATTTTTGATAAATGGAAAAAGAAAACAAAACTCATTTCCCTCCCCCTTTTTCTTTGTGTAATGCAGAATAATATTTTATCATTCAAATTGCAGTGAGCAGTTGGCTGACATTCTAAACAGACCCAATTTTCATATAGCCATTGATTCCAAGCATCTGATCAGTTCTTTGGACTGGTTCCAGTTTTTCTAAGAAACAACCAAAGCCACATTCCCTAAACCTTTAATCCTTTGCAAAAATACGAATGTACTTTACATTCTAATTTTGACATTCTTTGCTAATGTAAAAAGCAAATAACATTTCAACATTGAATGCTTTCCCAGCATATTTGCATCAGGACTGACTTGATTAGAAAGTAAAATATGTATGAGTTAAGTTCTAGGATTATTTAATCTTTAAAATCACGTCATACAACCCATATATTTTGGTTGGCATTTTAACCTAAGTGGCCTCTAATGCTGTCACAAATACTTACCCATTGTTCATGCACAATATAATACAGCATAATGATAAGGTATTAACTAAAAAGAAAGATTCCATGGAAGTTTGCTTTCTGCAGTCTGATTTCACAATCATATTTGAGATCAGGAATTAGAGATACCACTATTCCTGATACAATAAGACCAAGTTTGTTCTAGTGATTAAGGCCTCAGGCTAGATAGAAAGCAGGAATATGTGAATTCTAGTCCTACCTTAGCACCCCCCCCCCCTCTCTCAGCCCATGTGGTCATGCTTGGGTGCTAAACCAGCTGGTAAATTCTTGTTGAAACCAATGGATCAACCTTCAGTTGATCTGAAAAAAGCAGATCCTGCACTTGTGGGAATAACTCCCTCTGTGAGGGTGATGGGTGGTTCCAAAATATAGTAAAAACAAAATCAGCCCAGTTGGCTCTTTTACCTTCTGTATACTTGACAAAAACAAGAGATTAAAATGGTTTGTGCTGTCTCAGAAGATTTTTCCCCCTCCCCAAATTTGAAAGATTCTAAGGCACCACAGTCACACCAATATGAAGAGGAAATATTTAATTATCAATCAGTGCAAAGGAGAACTCAAATATAATATTGTATGAAGAAACTGCTGCCAAGGCACATCTTTGTGGAGTCCTTGGATATATTCCAAAATATGAAACATTGGGATGGGATTTTATACAAACTATACATGACCAAAAACTTTGATTCTATCTTAAAAAGTATTACAGTTCTAATACATGCAGATTGTGTGGGATGAGTTATTCTTTATGATGGAAGTGTAAATAAACGCTTCAGTGGTGAAATTCAATTTTTTTTACTACTGGTTCTGTGGGCGTGGCTTGGTGGGCATGGTGTGGCTTGGTGGGCATGGCAGGGGAAAGATACTGCAAAATCTCCATTCCCATCCCACTCCAGGGGAAGGATACTGCAAAATCCCCATTCCCCACTCCTGGGGGAAGGATATTGCAAAATCTCCATTCTCACCCCACTCTAGGCCCAGAAGTGGCATTTGCCAGTTCTCCGAACTACTCAAAATTTCCGCTACCAGTTCTCCAGAACCTGTCAGAACCTGCTGGATTTCACCCCGGTTTGCTTTCAATTATCCTGGACCTAGGCCTTTATCCTCCCAAAAGGATTTTAGGTTGACTTTTAGGTGAAACTCTAATCCTAAATGACACATATACAATCTCTATTCCTTCGTATTACAACCACATAAAGAAACTACTAGTAAAATTGCTAATCCTAGAACTGTAATTGAAATCATTTTATGAGTATGCGTTGAAAAAAATGAAATGCTTGTGGATTAGACCTAAAGCCTACTTGCTGCATGTTAATAAAATATTATGAGGAGTTCACAAACAGAAAATGTAAATGAAGAACAAATTGAGATAATCAATTTGTCTATGTGGGGGACACAGCCTCTGAAAATGTTCATCTCTATTGCTCCATTAGGTAAGAATTCCATAAAGTTTGGACATGAAGGCAGTTGACACTATTTGATCTGATTGGTTGGGCAGATGAATGCAGGATAAAGATGCCCCTCAGATAAGCAGGTCTTATTATAAATGGATTATATAATGGATAATTATACAGGTAGTCCTTGCTTAACAACCATTCATTTAGCAATTGTTCATAGTTATGACGGTACTTAAAAAGTTATTTATGATTGTTGCAGCATCCCTGTGGTCATGTGATGTGATTGGCAACCATTGTGCATTTACAACAGTTGCAGTGTCCAGTGGTCAGTTGATTTCCATTTGTGATCTTCCCACAAGCAAAATAATTGGGGAAGCCAGCAGGAGGTCACAAATTGCAGTCTTATAATGTTTTGCTTAAGACTGCAATGGCGAATGCCAGAACTGCCATTGCTAAGTAACACAGTCATGTGATCTTTTGCTTAATGACCACTTTGCTTAGCAACAGAGTTGTTGATCCCAATTAGGATTATTAAGTAAGGAATACCTTTTATTTAACATGCAGGTCATTAAAACCGATCCTCAGATGAAAATAACACTATGTACCCCATAACTGTAGAAAATTAATATTATGGTATAATTATCTTGGAATGATGATTAAACTAAAATAAGATTATAAACTTGATAATAAAACTAGAGCTCTGCTTGGTGAGAAAAATGCAAACCATATGAAAAAATATGCATGTTCATTTGTTTTTGTTTCATTCCATCACACCTTCATGTGATTGTCCATCAAGACTTCCTGAACAATGGCAGCATTTGTAACATGAATTTTCAAAAAAGCCAAATATTTAGCTTCAGGACAAATTCTATGTACAGTCACCTCTACATACTGATTTTCTAATCCAAATGAGTTTGCTCTCATCAAAAAAATTACAATAAATTGAGCATTTTTAAAATAACCAATTCTTCTCATTTTCTAACCACAGATAGGATGTATCTTGATGTGCCTGAAAAGCATGTCATTAAACCACCTCCGTATTTTTAAGAACTCAAACAGAAAGTTGGTAATATTTTTCTTGCAGGATCAAAAACTTTTTTTTCCCCTTGAAGATAAACCTTTTAAATGAAGAAATTACACAAAGGGTATTATTTACATTATTTCCTTGGCAACTCCCGGTAACACTAAAAACAAACATAACAAAAAATCAGCTCAGCAGAATGGATTTCAAGGAGCCAGCGTCTTTTAAAAAATCCTTCCTGAGTAGAACTTCCTGGTCCATTCTGATATCCCAAGTCTCTAACGTATGGAAAAGACAGGCTGTTTTAATAAGAAAGCAGGAAAGGAATGCTCCTATCCTAATGTTCTGTCTGGTTCTGCCTCCTAGCCATCCATTCTGGTGATAGTAACCTTGGTTTGATGCAAGCTGGGCTGTAATTGTTTGGGTACAATAATTAACTGGTTTACCTGTACAGGATAGTGGGATTAGGGCAGTGGTGGGTTGCCCTGGTTTGCACCGGTTCTATAGAACTGGTAGTAAAACCAGTGGAAGGCTCTGCCCACCGACCCCGACGTCATCAAATTGCTTCAGCATGAACGGCCCCGCTGCAAACCGATAGTAAAGGTAAGTAGAATCCACCCCTGGATTAAGTGATAATAATTGTGTTATTACAAGAGTCAGTCTGATAGGCAATTGGGTAATTTGAGCATCAGTCTCTGAGTTCAATCTTCCTCCTTCTTCCCTTGTCCCCCATGGTGTTATATATAGGGGTAGTCATTCTTTTTATTACATTTTCTCACTTATATTTGAATTTTAATAGATATCCTTTAGAGTATTTCTTTTTTGGTAACTCAATAACATTTTTACTAATTGGCCTTTGCTTATTCCAGTATACAGAAGTTTAGCGCTCTGTTCACACTAGCATTTTTTTTTTAATTTGATTTATATGCCGCCCTTCTCCGGAGACTCAGGGTGGCTTACAATGCGTTAAGCAATAGCCTTCATTCTTTTGTATATTTTATACAAAGTCAGCTTATTGCCCCCACAAACTGGGTCCTCATTTCACCTACCTTAGAAAGGATGGAAGGCTGAGTCAACCTTGAGCCTTGGAGAGATTTGAACCAGCAGAAATTGCAGGCAGCTGTGTTAATAACAGGGTGCACTAAACCACTGTACTATCAAGGCTCATTTAGTCCACAGTATTTCTTTCATATCCTTTCAGTGAGTTGATTGTGCCTTCTGTTTCTTTACATGACTGATGTTGCCACTACATTCAACTGGCAATTCAGTTAAGTTGCCACTACATTCAACTGGCAATTCATATTTCTAATTAACTTATGATGTACAAATATGGTAATAATGGTTCATTTGGCCACAATTGTTCTTCTTCCTTGAACCCTGATATTAACATTTCATCATTTCCTGCAAAAGCATTGAGCTGTTTATTCTTCTTATTCTAGAATAAACCAAATGACATTGTTCAAAGCTCAATCATAGCATTTTTCAAACTTTAACAAAAATCACTAAATAAGAATCAGGATATTTGTTTATTTAATTTTCTTGTAATTGATTGAAACAGTATTTGACTGGGCTGTAAAATATTTGCAAGAAAGAATCCTATTGTAAAATATTTACAAGAAAGAATCCTATCTGTGAACACAATTTTTTAAAAATAATAAGCTAATAATAATGAAGTTGTATGCCATGAATTGAAAAGATAGACTTGATTTTTTTTTTCACCCATCTCAGCAATGGCATTATTTAGCAAATATTTCAGGCAATTCAGAACTTGGGGCTGAGAAACATAATTTTTCTTAACTGGAAACAAACATAAGCTTAATTACACGCCAAATTGAATCTTTCCAAAACATCATCTTGATTCCTACCTCATTCCTCCTTATCATTGCTCCTCTGTTCTCTCTCACTTGAACATTCCTTGCCATCCTTGCACCTATAATGCTACTGCTGTGTAATGATGGTGTCTGTGTCTCTTGTTGCTGCTCACAAGCTAGTAACAATTTAGTTGTAGAAGAAAAGCAAAGGGTTCTTCACATTTTTGTCTTTTTTCTAAAAAAATTCATGATAAACTAACAGAGCAAGCAGAATGGTAGCAATATTTATGAGAAAGAAAGCAAAAGGCCACAAAAAGAACAATTGTAGTAGTCTTAAAAGCAATCTGCTTGCAGAATCTGTGAGACAGCGGAGGCTTCTTTCTTCTATTTACCAACAACAAAAGTACCAATTATGCATGTCTAACCTTAAAGCCATTCCTATCGCTGTAGCCAATCAGAATGTGTTATGAAACAAAACATGTCACCACCAGACCTCCAAGACAGACAGATGGACAGAATTGGTATTTAAGATTAATTTTCTAGATAAGACAAATGGCCCATCAGCTACTATATCCTGTCTCTGAGGTCATATCACACCCAGACATCTTGAGAAAAAGAAGCAAAAAAAAGAGCTGTTGGCAAGCAATTATACAGAGCTGAAAATTAGTGCTTACTCTTTTGAGTTATAGATGTTGTTATGATGTTTTTATAACAGACAAGGAAGTTTGAGCAAGACTCTAAAAGTATCTTTATTATACATTGTATATAGGTACATCAAAACCTGGAAACCAAGAGGTTTCTCTGATTGAAATTTATATGGAGTTCTGCAGTCAGAAAACAAGGACACAGTGTTTTGTTGTTTTTAAGCTTCACATGCATTAACAATTTGAACTGAATTATAACACTATTTGCAATACTTTTTCACAATGCACAGTAAATAGAGAGTTCCATATTAATGGGACTAGCAGAGTACCAATCATAATGTCGACAATTCTGATGAATATCTTTTAATGTAAACTGGAAACTTACATGGAACCCCAATAAAAAAATAATAGAAGAAGCAACTTCATACTATTCTCAATCATATAGCAATGTTATACTAGTCTAGTGGAACAGAATTTAACTGGACTATACTTCATATTTACTGTATACTTCATAAATATACTTCATATTTCAGTGCTGAACTGCTGTTAATCAGTTTTCACTGAGTTAAATGGCACTGACTTGACGCAATCAGCCTGTGTATTTTTCCTCTATGATCTTTATTTAAACCATATTCTGGTATATGATTATTCAAAAGTAATATTTTTAATAGTCCGGATATCTTAGGGACCATCTGTCCCATTTAGTTTCTACCCTTCTTAACTGACAGCATTTTATAAAGATTCTAGTTACCAGGAAGTAATGCAGGAGTGATAACTCCTGTCTTTTGGAAAAATTACTGCCTACAGCAAGAATGGCTCTCATTTTCAGGGGCTTCCAGAAGCAGATTTTAAAAAATGGTTCTTGAAGCATTTAGCATTTAGGGATTCATTATAACCAGCAATGACAGGTTCAATAAATTGTACCTTATCATGTTTAGTATTAATTTAAACTGAAACTTATTTGATTACTATATTATTTATATCAATCTTAGTGCATGTTACCTGTAAAGCTCTGTGAATTACCTGTCTTCCCTTTGACAAACTTCATAAACAAACAGTTAACAGGTAAAATGTTATTTCTAGTTTCCAATGAACAGGTGTCCACATGTTTATAATATCGAAAAAAATATGGATTGCAGTTGCTTTTAATATTAAACCCTTGAGTGCTAATATACTTGTTTATTCCCCAAGGCTCGTCGTTCCAATTGAATATGCAGTCAGTTTTTCTGAATGCTGTAAACACTGCCATGAATCATAAGCAGAATAAATTTATAGCAACATATGATGCAAATGATGATTCACATTGTAATTTGATGATTACTTTAAAAGCATCTTTTTTGAATGTTCAATGATCTGTTTCTCTGAGTCAATTGTACTAGCAAGCATTTTATAGAATGTACGGGATTAGGAGTGATTTAGTTGAAGTTTTAGCATAACATTCAATAATAAAGAATTGGTAATAGGAATTTAGTGTTCTCCTATGACTGCCAATAGTGAGATTTATTTGCCTTCTGCGAGTTGTCTCACATTATCATGCAGCTCATCTTCAATTGAAAATGTTTGTAATTGAAAATACTTACTGCAACTTGAACTGCAATATTCCTGATAATCTAAAACTTTATTAAACTGTTGCAATGCTTAATTAATGATCAAACTAAAAACAGATGGTTTTTTTAGGCTTTATGCTTTTTTTAGGCTTTTATCCAGTTGCTCTTTATTTAAATTTGTATAATTAAGATTCTACTTCCTACCAGCCTGAAAGGGTTCTCCCTTTGATTGTTTTCTTTAAGTAGAGAACCTGATGTAAAGATAGCAATCTGAACAGATGTACTTATGTTCATTACCGTATCTGAATTTTTAACAGGGATCCTACAATCAGTCATCCAATAATTTTACATCAGTGACATGTATTCATAAGAAACAAAAACAGTGCTTTGTTAGAAAATGTACCCATCTGCTCAGAAAAGTGGACATAAATAAGATGAAGGCAGGGGTTGTCAGTGAAATTTTGAAAATAAGTTTACTATTTGCATCAAGCAAAAGGATATTATGCTAATGGTCATAGTTGTATCGTAGCCATTTGTGTTATCACTTACAATGTGGTTTGCAAGTATACACACCTGACACAAAAAAGGTAGCCAAATCCAGCTTTAAAGAAGGATAAGCAATGATGATACTGTGTCATAAAATTATTATGGATTTTCTCCACAATGATCTGTCCCCAACCTGATCTTTTAGGTCTTCCAACAGTGCACTCATATCAACTTTAAGTCCATCCATCTTGCTATTGGCTGTCCTCTTCTTGTCTTTCCTTTTATCTTTCCCAGCATTGGAGCCTTCTAGGTCTCACAAATGGAGTGCTCAAATGATAAATCCTACTACAGGTAGTCTTCAATTTACGACCACAATTGAGCCCAGATATGTTGATTCATTCATTCATTCATTCATTCCTTTTTTTTTTTCCAAACTGAAATAATGCAAAAAGTAATTTTAGACAGATTGTGCCATTAGTTTCATGTCCCCTCTCCTTTTTTTCCTAGGTACTGTGTGAGATTTATTGCCTATGTTTGAAAGTAATGTTTCAGCATCTAGAAAGTGTTTTCTTGGTTGAATCCCAATTAATTTATTTCCTTAAATTAATTTATTGGACTATGCTGAAAAAGGAAGTATAAATGGACAAAGCATTAATCTTCCTCAAGTTTTCTTTTATCTCCTTCACAAAATTGGTATAAATCTCTCTTTAAAGCTAGTTGGCAAGTCATAATATTAATTAAAAATAATGCTAAATAGAGAAAACATGATAATATTAAAATGGTAATCATTAACCCGGCCTGGTACCTTCTGGAAATGTTGTGATTGTGGAAATAGCCACCTAGTATGCCCCAAACTATGCTTATTTTCTTGCATTTTTGTGATGGCAGTAGTGGAAATGGCAGCAGTGACTATTGTCCCAACCTCTTTCTTGTCCAACAGCTAGTTAGGACATGCTGCAAAAATGTTGTGTATCTGACCCCGCCAGTGATTATTTTTTTATCAAACCATTCCAGAAATCTGAATAGTAAAAATCTTATACAACCAAATGATTGTAACTGATGCCATCTTCATTTAGCCTTCATGTATTCTATTCATAGAGAAGTCATTTTGGAGTCTTCCCAGATTCTCGAAGGCCAAATTTGTACTCCATTGTTCAATCTCATTGGGGAAAAAACTCTTTTCAAAAGATTTGTAGGGTGTAAGGTTAATGGAACATTGGTTTAACAAGGTCTAACACATAAAAAATTATAATGGTGGGCAATCAAAAGTGCAATAAAATGTATTGAAATTTTACTAAGTTCAGTTGGTCTTGGAGATTATTTATAGCCCACTTGTTCTGTTGAGTTTAAAGACTGCTGGAGACAATGCAAATAAATAGTTATTTCTTGAGTTTTATCATCCAGAAAGACAGCTTCTTGAGATAGATAGATAGATAGATAGATAGATAGATAGATAGATAGATAGATAGATAGATAGATGGATGGATGGATGGATGGATGGATGGATGGACGGACGGACGGATAGATATAGATATAGATATAGATATAGATATAGATATAGATATAGATATAGATATAGATGATATAGATATAGATATAGATGATATTGATATTGATATATAGATAAGTGTGCTTGTGTATAAATGCTGATTGATTCTTCATATGAATCACATGGAGCAGCTGTTTCCTTCGTACAAAAACTAATTTGTGGTTGAAATAAACAACACTCCAATGCACTTGTTTTTAAGCTTGAGTTTTTATTTCAGTTTTTGGGGTTTTATCCATGTAAATACGTGGGCAGCTTTTATTCAAGAATAATCCCCATAAATTACTTCAAGTCAATCAAAAGTTTATTATGGTCATAGACCAGCATAAAAGGATTATGTAACATGTATGTTTTGATGACAACAATGAATTGCATGGAATGGTTTATGTATTAAATTAAAATGTTTTCTCAAGGTCACTAATAGCTTAGTAAATATTCAATACGTCTCTGCGTACATATGCACATTTGCATACATACATGTACCTACTGGTCCTGATTATTAGTTTGGAAAAAATAAATAAATTCACAGTTACATCATCAAGCCTTGTATAGATTTTATAAATTAAAAAAAAACTGTAATGTTGTATGCCAATGAAAGTTTTGCACGTACTTTGCCTGCCTGTTTCCAAGAATACTGGCACTATGCAGTCATTTGCTTGCAAAGCGCATTAAATCATGTTCTGGGCAATTCAAAAGGGTTAGCTGAGGAAAAAGACAACTAATTTTGTATTGTATTTTAGGCAGCAGCCTACTGACAATTATATTGGGGAATTATATATGTGCAATGATTCTTTCAAAAAGTAGGAAACTGGAATCTTTGGTCATCAATCAGAGATGTAATAGGATGCAGATAATTCAATCAGAGTAATTGTATTACTCTGCTTAATTTCTTTAATTGCTACTGTGATTTGAGAGATGAGAAGAGGGACAAGCAGCTCTGGTGTGAGTGTTCCTCTCCCTTATTTTGTTTTCCATTCCAGATGGTCACTATAAAAATTACAATTTATTAGTAAGATTAGTATCTTAGTTTTTTTTTTTAAATCACCCAGTTCTACTCCTTTTCTCTTTTGTGTCATAGCATTCAGATTATAAACCTGTAGAAAGAGATTCCCTTAGATGCCTTTATTTTGGGGGCTGGGGGGTGTGCATCAAATTTGGACAGTCTTTGAGTTTAGATTAGACTAGAGATTGTTAATTGCATTTGTTGACCAAATTTTGAAGTAGAACCTGGCAACTTCAAAAAGAATCTATAGCACTCAATGCTAAAGTGTGAATCCTTCTAAATTAATTAATTAATTTGGAAGGATTCACACATTAACAAAATCTAGATTTTTTGAATTTTTTTTCCAGAATAACTTGTTCACAACTTCACTTTTTAACCATAAGAAGCAGCTTACCATGTTTTTCCAGCCACAATTCTTTCTGAGAAATATGGTGAATCTTAAATAATGTTTTATCTAAGTTAATTTTGATCCCTGTATGGAGGCATGTTTTAAAATATTTGGTAGAATATAAGAAGAATCGGGGCATGATACCGCAGTGATTAAGATGTCGAACTTGGAAAGCTGGACAGGCCAAGTTCAAGACCCTAGCACTGTGTGATGGGGTGAGCTCCCATTACTTGTCTTAGCTCCTGCCAACTTAGCAGTTTGAAGGCATGCACCTCTTCAGCAGGACAGGTTACTGCGTTCCATATTTTCATGCTGGCCATGTGATGGTGGAAACATCTCTCAGACAAAATAGATTCCATTAGCTGAGAACTGGAGATGAGCTCTGCATCCTTGAGTCAGTCACGATTGGACAGGGGAAACCTTTAAACTTTTTAAGAAGAATGGTAGATTGTGAACCTTTAGTTATTGTTTTCCATTAATGCTTTCCAAATCCATAGTTCTTATCCTAAATCTTTCCAGTATCCTTCCTCTGGAATGGGGTGGGAATGGAGATTTTGCAGTATCCTTTCCCTGGAATGGGGTGGAAATGGAGATTTTGTAGTATCCTTCTGCCACGCCCACCAAGCCAGTCCAAGCCCACAAAGCCACACCCACAGAACCAATAGTAAAAAAATTTGGATTTCACCACTGAATGGAAGTATCAAAAGAGGTTCAGGACTCTGTTTATTTGTCAATCTATTAGCAGAATAATTCTCCAAAAACTGTATCTAGTAGCATAACATTTGTGCAGTAGGAGAACCTAGCATAACAAAAGTTTGACAATGTTTGAGCCAGATCTAGGGAGAGGAGGAAAAATCCAGGAAAAACCTTCCCTATATTACAAGTTGATTTTTATTGTATCTGTGGAAGTAAACATAGGAGGAAGTAGGATGTATATATAATGTTTACATCTTCAGAGTTCATTTCTTGTAAACAATTTTACTGGCATTAAAAAAACACATGAATCAAGTTGGAGATGTACTTCTCATATGTCCTTAGTTTGCAGCTCAAAGATATAGAGTGTGACTGTTCTGAAGGAAAGATCTGCAGTGATAGAGAAAAAAAAATCAAAATTGATATTTTCCCATTACATCAGAAGAATCTAGTTACAAATAATGAGCAAGTTTTTCCCAAATAACAACAAAGGAGCAACACTTTGGTTTAGATTCAAATAAAGCAATGGAATGAGATATTAATTGTAATTTTAAAATAATTTTTGTATTTTCAAACCTATTTGTATATTATGTACACTATTTTCTGACTATAACAAATTAAAAATTGAACTAAAGAACATATATGTACATTTAGCAGTATATCCCTTGCTGTTACAGAACAGCTTTCAAGATGATTTTAACTATCCCTTGAAAATAGCAGGGCAATTGAAATGTGGATTTTAAAAAACCCTAATCTGTACTTTTTGTCTGATGAATTAATTTTCTAATTTTGGTTAGTAAATTAAAAAAATAGTCCAAACTCTTTCTCCGAATTCAGTTTTCATTTCAGTTAGCAACACATTGATATCTTAGTTACCAAAGGAATAATTTGTTCTAAGGATGCAGATGTCTAAATAATAACATTAAACTGATCGTGTATTAATTTTAGTACATGTGTCATCATAACAAGCACAAAGTTCATATTTGCTGCTAAGGAAATTGAAAAACTGGGGCTGCATTTCTGCAGAACTAGTTTGTCACTCAATATTTTTAATGCTGATCCCAGATGTATTTTTTTTATTATTTTTGAGATGATCTCTCTTGGATATTTAGATACCTTGAGAAGAGAATATCAAATGTAATTATATTATATTATAAAAATAGATTAATTAGGTGGATTAAAAATGCAAACACATTTAAATGCCTAATGTAAACCAGAGCCTTGATAGTACAAGGGTTTAGTGCACCCTGTTATTAACACAGCTGCCTGCAATTTCTGCTGGTTCGAATCTCTCCAAGGCTCAAGGTTGACTCAGCCTTCCATCCTTTCTAAGGTAGGTGAAATGAGGACCCAGTTTGTGGGGGCAATAAGCTGACTTTGTATAAAATATACAAAAGAATGAAGGCTATTGCTTAAAGCATTGTAAGCCGCCCTGAGTCTCCGGAGAAGGGCGGCATATAAATCAAATTTAAAAAAAAAAAAAAAAAAATTACTATCTACAGTTTATGAATGAAATACAATCTAAATTCGGTACAACTGAATTTTTCTCAATACAGTCATGCAAAAGATTGCTTTTTAGAAAAAATTAAAAGTGGGATCAATGTTTCTGAATGTCATACATTTGTCTGCATTTGCTTTAAATGATCACTATCCTTAACCAGCACTAGAGAGGCCTGATATTGTGAACTGAGAATGGAGGTACAAAGCCCATTTTTATCCCGCTTCTATCTGATCTCAAAATTTCTTTCCATCTCAAGAAACACCAGTCTATCTATCATCTAACAAATGCAAAATGGACCTCAGTAAATGTGGATCATCTTAAGACAGCAGTCTATTGGACCATCACATTCAATGAGATGCCTTGTTTTCTACTTTTGAGATCATGTGAGACATCAGGTTGCAGAGAAATTGATATTTTGATCTATCTGTCTGGTACAGTGCAATGTAAGTCAATCCTATCACACATAAAGATAAAAAGAATGTGTAATTTTATATAATGTAATCCCGATCTTATTACAATTTTCTTCACAGTTCTATTTCTCTAAGAAGTAATTGGTATCTTATGTGACAAACTTTTCTTATTCTGAACAATGAGATGCTGTCTGAATGAATATATTTGATGATATCTTCTGAGTGTTATATCAAGCATGTTAAACTAATCTTCTAACTGCAGAATTGTTGGAAGTCCAATCCTGACAACTGCTGTACTTCTTGGTAACTCAGCTATCTTCTCTTTTTTTTTTTTATTGAAAAATACAAATTTTTTATTTTTCAAATACAAATTCCCCCCCTTTTTTTCCCCTCCCCCCTAACCCCCCTCACCGTCCCCTCCCCCTGTGACTTCTTCATAGTAAAACCCAAATTCATAACAGATTATATAATACTTTACCATCCCCTTACTCCATCCCCATATACTGACCCTTTCTTTCTAATAATATTATTATATCCCCTTATATTATACATTTCAAAATGACATTCTGCTATGACATTATATAATAACTCCTAATTTAGCATAATAATATTATTATATCTCCCAGTTTAGCGATTTCTGCTCATAATCTACCCTTTTTCTACCCCCCCATACATACATCTCTTAAATCAAATCTTTTATGTATATTAATATAACATTTCAAAGCAACCTTCCACTATAAAACTATATAATAAATCCTAATTTAACATTTATTCAATTGATAGTCTACCCATTTCCTTCACCCCCATCGATATATCTCTTACAAATCTTTTACATATATTCATATCTAAACGTGATATCCCTTTTCTTAAACTAAACAATCAATAAACTAACCTGTCTCCACCCACTTTCCTACAAGACTACCATACTTAATAATTCATAATATCTTTATTCTTCTGCCCACACCACTAAAAAATATTCCCTTATGTAAATAAAATCCTCTTAAAAAAGACTTTAAGCTTGTAGTCCATATGATATCTTCTGTAATGTCTTTCAGCTGGATTGTTAACTCCATCACCCATATTAGGGTAACATCACATCCTAATTCCAACAGTATGTTCGGTATCTTCAATTACCATCTGCCCCCATCAATAGCGAATATCTTCAAAAAAAAACAAAAAACCAACAACCACCTGAGTGACTTTATATTTGTATTCCATATAGTGTCTATAGAGGTGTCTTTTATCCAAATAATTAATTCCAACCACCGTAATAGGGTAACAGCCAGATCATCTGCGTGCCCCAATTCCATAGCTCTCTCGCCTTGTAGCTCAGCATAAACGTAGTATATTTATCCAAAAAGAAAAAAAAAAGAAAGATAGTTTCAATCATTTCAGTTTAAGGCCCTTTTCACATCCCAAAGTACAGCACTGCAGAAGTCTGTCACTCTCCTCAGGATAATATAAACCAATACTTTGCCTCAGCTATCTTTTCATGTATTCAATCATCTCTTAAGTAACTGGCATTACACTGTTGTTTAGTTTAAAAATTTTTGTTTTTTGTGTGACCTGCTTCTTCTTTTCTTGACTTTTTGTGGGTTAGGTCTCCATCCTGATTTCCTTTCTATAAATTGTATATCAACTGTTTGATTTTCATGCTGATCTATAACTTGATCTTGTTGGTTTTGCTTTTGTGGCTTAAATCTCCATTCTGGTTCTGTGAGTTTTATATCAACTGATTGATTTCCGTGCTGGTCTGTAACTTGGTAAGTCATCACTTTAGAATCCAGAGCCGCCTCTCTTGTATTTATAAATGGTCCAGCTGAGACCTCTAAAGAAGAATCCGGAAGCGGCTCATCTACAAGAACCTCTGTAACTTGTTATTTTTCTATTACTTCCACCTCCTTTTGCTTATCTTGAATTTCTATCTCTTGTTGGTTTTGCTTTTGGAGAACCTTGTAGTAAAATTCTTCCGCTTTTTCAACAGTATTTAGCTGATATCTTTCTCCTTGATATCTCAATATTATACCAACTGGAATGTCCCACCTGAATGAAATATTTTGTTTCTTTAGCTCAGTTACCAAAAATCCAAATTTCTTTCTATCTTTTAGAATCTTAGGCGGCAACTCTTTATATATCCAGATCTTTCTTCCATACAGTTGTAAAGTAGAATTGAAAGATTTTTGCACAATATCATTTCTTATTTCTTTATCTGTGAAATAAATCACCACATCTCTAGGCAATTGCCTTTGCTTTGCAATCCAAGAATTTACTCTATAAGCCTTGTCAATCTTACAAGATACCTCCTCAGGATGAACCTTTAAAATCCCGGCCAGAACTTGAGCAGATATTTTTCTTAAATCATCTCTATTATTTTCCTGTAACCCTCTCATTCTGACCGCAAATTCCGTGAGCCTGTATTGCATCATTGTAATTTCTTTTTCAATTCCTTGCTTTATATCTTCTGCATTGTAAGTCTCATGACCAGCTTCCTTTTTAAACTTTACTTCTAAACTTTTGTCTTGAATATTTATCAAATCATTTTCAATTATTTGTATTTTATTGTCCAAAGTATAAATCTTGTTATCAACTTCCTCCATTTTAGACTCTAATAACTTGATATTTGTACCCATCTTTATAACAATTTCTGAAAAAGCATTAGTCACTGTTACAATCTTTCATTGCAAATTATCATACTTTAGTTGTATCATTTCTTTAATTTCTTGCCTAAATTTTTCAAGTTTCTGGTTCACAGTCTCGTGATATCTTGCCATTTCCTCCTGGAGAAATTCTTTTAAATTAAAACCATTCTGCTGAGTCTGTAAGCTCAGAGCTTGTTCACATAATTGCAAATGGGGGAACACCCCCCCCACTGCTTGTTTGTCAGGCTTTATTAGTTTTAACACCATCCTGCCACACAAACTCTTTTTAAAGAAAGAAAACTTTTCCCCAAACAAGATCAAGTACAAATCTCCAAGAAAAAAGAAACTTAAAATAGATATTTTTCTTCCAGATTCTAACCAGCACTATTTATTCTGCTACTTTGTAGCTTGTTACGGAAGGACTCTCACTTTCGGCTTTCTTCTACTTCCCAAGCCTCAGCAGTCGCCATTTTAAAGTTTTTTTCTCCTTCACTCTAAAATGCTTGTAAAATCATTAAGAATACTTGCGATTTAGGGTCCCAAGTCCAAATCTCATCTTTTTTAATTAATCCATCTGTTAGTTTCGTTGATTGGTCCGGTTCCAGCATCTAGCTTTGCAAAAAGCTAGAGTTCTCCCGAAGCCTGGAGCAGCAGCGAGCGGGAATAGGGAGCCACAACCTGCTCATCCCCAAGAGTAAAAAAAAAACTCTGGGGACTTCGCAGAGGGCTCTACCTGCCCTCGCCTGCTATGACTCACATTTCCGTCAGGAAATGGAGTTTTTCCGAGCCACCTTTCAGGTGTAAAGGCGGCTCTTTACAGGCATCGGGGCTGGCGGTCTCAGAGGACCGTCTGGCGGCAGCGGTAGCCAGACCGGAAGCCATGTCAGCTATCTTCTCTTGAGCCCCGCCCCCCACTGTCACAGGTAAGAACTAGTTACCACATGTTCTCCAGCTATATTGTTGACATAAGCTGTTATGGTGTAGTGCAGGCATGTCCAGCCCACAGCCCATTGTCCATAAATAGTCCTGGATAGCTAATAATGTGGCCCCACAAAATCATAAAATATTAACATTATTACATGATTTTATATTATAAAACTGATATGGAAAGGCTTGGCAATTCTTTGGGCCAGGCCTCTCCATGTCGTCGTCATCATCATCATCATCATCATCATCATCATCATCATCATCTTATAAAACTGTATTATATGTTTTATATGTGCCCAAGACAATTCTTCACTCATTGAAGCCGAGTAATTGGATACCCAATTACACCCAATGGTGTAGTGGTTAAGGGGATCAGCTAAGACTGTGAAGACCCAGCTTGGAATTCATCTCAGTCACTAAAACTTACTGAGTGATTTTGGGCCCATTCATACCATTGTACATATAAGAATTGTGAAAAGAAATATGAAATGTTGATATAAACTGTTGTTGGTTTCAAAATTAATTTGGCATGGATGTGAAACTTATGAATTTTTTTTAAGGACGGAAGACTAATTTTGCAACCCCACCTCACATATATGTGGCTGCTTAAAGCTATTTGGCACAATATAGAACACCTGGCTGCACAGATGGTATGATTCTCCAACTGTCTGGCATGACATATGTCAATCATATTACTTGGCAGATGGGAAAAGCAGATGAGATGTTAAATGATAAAATCCAAATACAATTTAAGTAGTTATGGTTTCCTATATGCTGGCTTAGATCCTACAATAATTTAAGGAAATTAACATGGAAAGATAGGATCTAGAATCTTCCATCTCCAGCCCTTGTATCTACCTGTTTTGGGAGTTCATGGGAAGAAAATGGAATAAGGTTGAAAAGAAGAGGTTGAAAAAAGTTCCTGTAGTATATTTGGAACTAAAGTATGACTGACTGTTTAAATGACAAAGATTCTTTTTTCTTATTCTGAAATATATTATTTCAACACCTCAAATACTAACATATTTGATTATTTTGGTAGATTAGTCTGGACCTATATTACTATTTCTTAATTTGTAACTATATTTATAAAGGACACATTTTACTTTTATTTATTTATTTGTAACCCACCTTTGTTATTTATACAAATAGTTCAAGGTGACGAACATATCCAACATACCTTCCTCCTCCTATTTTCTCCATAACAACCCTGTGAGGTGAGTTGGATAGAGACAGAGTGTCTGTCCCAAGGTCACCCAGCTGGCTTTCATGGCTAAAGTGGGGCTGGAACTCATGGCCTCCCACTTTCTAGTCTTGTGTGTATATATGAAACTATAATATTAGTTTCATAGAATATGTGTCCAATGCCTATGAATGGTAATTCAATTTTAATTAAGGAATTTTGGCTGGCGCAATCCAGCAGAAAAGCCTTCTCTACATGATTCCTGCCCTTTGGAACATCTTGTTGTCATCCCCCAGCTGTCCCAGGGAGATCTGCTCCTACATTCCTGATTTTCCATAAGAGCCTGAAGATCTTGCTCTGCCAGTTGGCTTCCCAGTGAAGGAATATAATACTGGAAGTGGTTGAAGGACCAATAGCAGATCTCACTTCACCCACCCCGCCCAGGCTGTTCCCTCCATCCCCATCTTTTTACCATAATTTCAATTGTAATCCATATTTTATTGCGTATACTATCTATCTATCTATCTATCTATCTATCTATCTATCTATCTATCTATCTATCTATCTATCATCTATCTATTTTGTGTAGTTCTATTCGTTTTAACCTTGCAAGATGTCCAGAGCTGCCTTGTGACTAGATGGGCAGCAAACAAATTTAATAAACAAATATAAAAATAACTTTAATTTAAAAGAAATGATCAGGACACTCTACTTACTTTTTGTAAATGAGTGTAAGATTGCAATTTGTCCTGAATTAGGCATCATCACTTCTGAATAATTTGTGCTTATCTATGTGTTTATGGATATTTGACATAGAAAATACTGTAAGTGAAAATGTGAAATGTGAAAAATTTGGCTATGTTACATTATTGCCTAATTTTATTACTTCCTTTTTATCTTTGTAGATTGCAGTTTAGATGTTGCACCAAATCTAGTAAGATTTATCTTCTTCACTTGACAGAACAACACAGATGTTTGGCAAATGTTACCACTTCATGAATGTTATCTATTTTGCCCTGACTCAGCAGAGGCTGTGTACAACCTACATTCACATATTGAATCCAGCATTTATTATTACATTTTTAGAAAACACTTGACAGCTTATAAAATGTTGAACATAAACTTATTGTTACTACAGTTGTTACTTATTTTTACTACAAAAATGTTACTGGATGATTCTGTTCCAAATTATTTGAAATTAATTCTATTAGAGTTGGAGCTGAAGGTAAAAAAAACCCTCTTACTGGGAATACAAAGAACACCAGCAAGGTCAGCCCAAAATGCTTTTTTCATAAGGCAACTGGACTTTGTTTTTTCCTTGAAGACATTTCACTTCTCATCCAAGAAGCTTCAGAGCTGAAGAAGCTTCTTCTTACAACTTTTGGGACAACCATGAACTGGATGACTGAAAATCTCTCCATAGACAATCAACAAGGTCATCATTTAATAATGATCTAGATCTGCAGTTTCTTCACTGTGGGGATAATCAGCAATTTTTTTTGTCCAAAATATCTGAAAGACATATTGGGCTGTTTTCTCTCTGCAGCTCAGCTTCATTTTTACCGCTCCTATTTAGCTGGTGTGGGGTGAGAATCTTTTATGATCTGCTAAAAAAAAAACAGTTTAAGCTCTGCCAATAGATAGATAGCAATCAATATTCACTCTAGGCTTAAAGTACCTTGTACTATATGCTGTCACTGAGAACCTTGATTTAAGATAGAAATACTCACACAACAACAGAATATTTTTCAAAAGAAGCCATTGGTGAAATAGGTTTTGGTTGCTAAATAAGTAAACAAAAGAAGTAGAAAAATTGTGGCCTAGCTGATGAACTTCTAGTGGATTACATTTTTATTAATGAGAGTTCAGCTGTTAATTCATTATGCTTACACAACATTGACCTTTAGTTGCTTTTGATTGTAATTTCCCATGTTAATTTTGAACATGAACGTCACTTTCCGATGTCCTAGTTTAGAACAAAGGCATTGGTGCTGCATGGTGTTTCCACCTCTTCCTACTTTTGTACCTAACTTTGACACCACCTTAATGAATCATCATACAGTATATGCAAACTTGTTTTATTAAAGTAAGCCTTAAATGCAGCATTGGAAAAGATTCCCATTAGCATGTTCCGTTGTTTGGAATATTAATATGGACACTGATGAATAGGAGGGAAACCATGTTTATTACATATATATTTCTAAAACATATTTGGAATATGCAGCCTGTTTTTTAAGAAAACAAAGATTACTACTAGAGTCATTAAAATGCATAGGGGCTATTAATAAAAATGTTACTATAAAACATAAAATATTTTGTTCTCATCATACTCTTTACAGCAAATTAGGATTAATGTATATTACCGGCATAATAAAGCAGTAGTCTTACAATGTGTCACAGATGTAAATGAGGTGGAATATGGTTTGTTTGAATATTACCACGAGGGCCATTTGTTTTAGTCCAGGAACTGTTCAAGTAGGGAATCCATCATCTACACAATCAAGAAACAAAAATCAGAATGTTCTTCCACTGGAATATCAATCATCAAGTCTTGTTGCTGAATTTTGACTTTTCTGCTTCATATTTCCAAATTAAACTAAATAAGAGATAAAGAAAACAAGGCAATATATGAACACAAATGTGATATGTCTGAAACCCTGAATAACAACAAAGTGAACAATTTAAAAAATAAATTATAGTTTGGATTAGAACAGAAAAACATAACCTATACATTTTTGTATAGTTCATAAGGTATTTTGAATACCTGATGAACAGTGCATTTCTCAATGGACAACAGTTGAAATACTTTCTTGGTTGAAATGGATTACTGGGGTGCGTGTTCTATCCTCTAACAAGCCTGCTATGATTGGATTCTTGCCAATACTGTTAGTTAAATTCTAAAGTGCTGGTATTGTTCAAATTTTCCAACATTCTAAATCTGACAGATTACAATCAGCATTGTGACAAAGTGTTCTAACGGAAACATGAGCATTTGAATGACTCTCAAATATGTGATTAAAATGGGCAACTCAAATTTATATTAAATAAGGACATGATTAACACTCTGGGCAAATCTATATACAATATCTGTCTATCTGTCTTTCTGTCTATCATCTAAGACAGTGTTTCTCAACCTTGGTAGCTTGAAGATGGGTGGACTTCAACTCCCAGAATCCCCCAGCCAGCAGCTTTTTAAATTTTTTAAATTAAACCGTTTATAAGAAATAAAATTGATTTAGCATTGATTTGAGATGAATGCATTCTTTGTGGTGAAGCCCTGAATGGTTTATGAAGGTCCTTGTAAATGTGTGACTTAATAAAACAATTATATCATTATCATCATTATGCATCATTAATTTGTCACAGATTTTAATTGAAAACAATCAAAATATTTAGATATCTTTTTTTCTCTTAATATTATTGGCAAATGTATCTTTTCTGCATCCTTCCATTTGCTAAGCCAGATGTCTTAGACGTGTTTCATAAACTTTTAAAATGTCTGAGTAAATTTTGTGTACTTAATAATATTACACTTTCATGGTCTGATGCTTTCCCACAACGCACACAGCGCGTTATATATGAAATGTGTTTCATATATAAATGGTCATATAATTGATGACATTTCAGGAGCTCAGTAAGTTTTGTTTTAGAGTGAAACATGTAACATATTTTGGACTAGAATTGTTCTGAAAGACAATTTAAATTTTGGAAAACAAATTAATGTTTGAAAAGACACAAGTGTGGATATAACTGGATGGAATTTAAAACTAGAATTTTGGATTCATTCCTCAAATGGGATATGCAGTAGCAAGTTGCAATTTCAACTATTTTTATATTTTTGTGTTTTATAAAAAATTGCAAATATCTATTAAATTATTATAGTAGCAAAACAGGTCTCCCAAACAGTTCCATAGGTTAAATACATAGACACACACAAAGAGAAGGTGGGTTTTTTTTTCCAGGCACAAGGTCCACAGATGTAACATCAACTATCAGCTTAGTTCAAGAGACCTACTTACAGGTCTAAATGAAGCTTGTCTCCCAAATGGAACTTCAAGATACTAGAAAGTTTTAAAGGTGTTTCAGGAAGATCTATCTAGAATAAATTTGAGTTTGATATTAATATAATTTAGTAATGCTGTAGCCTCCATAGGAATCTTTTTTTATGTGTGTCTTTGGCTTAATCTTGATTTTTGGCAACTGCCTGAACACATTTCCAAGATTTTCTTTTGAAAATGATTTGCCATGGCCTTCTTCATAGGGCTGAGAAAATGATTAGCCCAGATTTACTCAGATGGTTTGGTCCCTAAGGTAGAACTAGACCTCAGTGCAGTGGTGGGTTCCTCCAGTTGTGCCCGGTTCCGCCGAGCCGGTAGCGGTAATGATATGATGTCACCGAACCGGTTCTGCCCCCCGTCCCCCCTGCCCCCCGCGTTATTCTTACCTTTTATTTGGCCCCACCCCCAATCTATTGCTGCCTCCTGAGTCCCAGCTGATCGACTAGAGGGGAAAAAACTATTTAAACTCTTGCCGCGGGGCTTCAAAGGGCCGCCATACAGCTGATCAGTGTTAAAAGAAAACAAATGAGTAGACCGGTGCCTGCAAAAATAAATGGATAGACCAGTGCCTGCAAAAATACATGAGTAGACCAGTGCCTGCAAAAATAAATGGGTAGACCAGTGCCTGCAAAAATAAATGACTAGACCGGTACAGCTCTGCAAGTAGTTGAAAGCCTGGTAGACCAGTACCTCTGCTAAATCCTAAAGAATTGTCACATGACCATCAAGCCATGCCCACAAAATAAGCCACGCCCACAGAACCAGTAATAAAAATTTTTAGAACCCACGCCTGCCTCAGTGTATTGATTTTCTGAATCTGGTACTTTACTTTATCTATAATCAGTGAACCAAACTAGTTGTTTAAAAACCTTATTTGAATAGATGTATTAGGACCAAGCAAAATGGTCTAAAGAGTACATAGCCTTTTGAGTTTCCCTAAAAATCTGGGGGAAGCCCTGAATGCTAATTATTTTGACACAACCCATCCTTTATAGAAACAATGATTCAACCTACATTTCCCATTTTGTGACTTTGAACTGCAGTTGAAGTAAAAGATCAGGTCTAATTTCTTGATTCTTCGGCATCCTTTATTTTATATTTTATTTTATCTCATTGTATTAATTATAATCATATAATTTGGAGAATTGTGGATTATAAATTCCCCTTCCTATGAACATATAGAGCTATGATTGTGTTTCAGGTGTTCAAACATAAAAAATCTATTTTAAGACTAACTTGATTGTATACTTCTTGGGTTTGGTATGAGTGTTGTTGTACAATTGGTGGTTATTAAATATTATCAATATTATTTTTAAAGATATTTTACTTGATCTTAGAAAACAATACAAATAGCCCTCCACTTACAACATTTGTTTAGTGACTGTTTAAAGTTACAGCAGCACTAAAAAAAAAGTGAGTAATAATGACCATTTTTCACACTTATGACAGTTGGTCATGTGATCACATCCCCCGTGGTCATGTGATCAAAATTCAGATGCTTCGCAACTGACTCATATTAATGATGGTGTGGTGTGATCACCTTTTGTGACCTTCTGACAAGCCAAATTAAGGGGGAAGCCAGATTCACTTTACGACCATGTCTCTAACTTAACAACTGTAAAGGACTACTATAGAGGATATTGGATACATGGCTTAAAATAGGAATGTAGTTATATATAATTTCTGGCCTTGCTCCAGTTCAGAGAGAATGAAAGACACAGAACAAATGAGAATGATACATAAACTTTAAGCGTATGAACAGCAGACCAAATAAAAACCCAGGTCACTTAACTGTACATTAATGAGATGTTATGCCTCTGTTTTTAAATTTGCATACGCATATGAAAATTAGCCTGTGTAATTTTTATGACAGGGAGTTTATCACAACTGGTAATGTATAAATGGTCCCAGAAGCTAATTTTTTCTTCCATCTCTACATATAATGAAGATATTTCTGTTGCTGTAGGTACTGCCTCATTTGCTAATGTCTTTATTCTGACTAGCCTTGTCAACTCTGAAGTGTTTATCATTTCAACTATGCTTTCCCAACCATTGTGCTTATTGAAGTTTTTATACCTATATAGTAATTGCATGCCTACATACATAAAATATTGGATTGGCTTCCCTTTAGTGCAAAACAGACATTTTTGAGCTGTAATGACAATACTTGTCTGTTTAATTTTCTGTAGTAAAATTTAACTTTTTGGGCACAAGATGGCAGTCAAACTCTTTGAAAAAACAGTGTTTATGAATCTTGCTGCTAAGGTGCTTTTCTAATAGATTCTTCAAAAAAGAATACCTACAGTAAGAGTTTCTGTGTCTTCTGATTACTGGAAATGAGCCAAGAAGCCCCTGTAAATGCTGATGTCCTGAATCAATTAAGTATGCATGCAAATAAGTTACCTTTCTGGCAGAAAGCATCTCCTCTATAAAGCCCTTAAAACCTCTCTTTGATCCCTAGGGATAATGTTTTTGTGGAATACCCCATTGGGTCGTGTTCTAATGTTTGTTTTTAATCTAGGATGTTTTGTTTTGCCTAAATTTTAATTGTTTTAATTATTATTAGACCTTGGACATCGCTGGGATCTTATTGGAGTGAGTAGCTCTAATAAATTTAAACAAACAAACAAAACAAAACAAATAAAATAAAATAAGACAAACTGGAGCCGTCTTTTCAGTTCTAATATGTTCTATAATTTGGCCAGGCTATATGTCTCAGTTAGTCAACACATCGTTCAACAACTCTAAGCCAAGTCACCTCACACGGTTGTTGTGAGGAAATAGGAAGAGGAAGGAATATTAAGTATGTTCACCACAGCGAGTTACTCATAAAAATAATAAAGGTGAGATATAAATAATGAATGAATAAATACTGTGATAAAGAACATATTGACATAAAATACCTTTGTTTATTACATTTCTCATATTTATATTAAATATGAAGCGGTGCAACCACAATGAGGGTTTCCTGTCAATCAGCTATACAGTCTTAAATAAGCTTTCCCATAAGTATCAGCCACTTTCTGACCTCCTTCCTACTTTAGAATGCTATTTTAATTAAAACTAACTTTTTCCATTAATATTTTGGCTCAGACACCTAATTCATTTCCCCTACAGAAACATTTTGTTGGCTTGTAACCCATACTTGAGATTGCAAGCTCCTTAAAATAAGGTCTGTTTTCAATAAAGTACATGATTACTGGTTGCATTGTAATAAAAAAGAAAAAAAACATACATACATACATAATATTGTAAATGATTAATATTTTGTACATATCATGCATATTGTACATTTGCTTTGAAGAAATGGAAAAGTCCTTTGGAAATATATTTTTCCTATAGTTCTATAGTTTTCTATAGACTAACTAAAATTAATATATTTTTGAGATACATCAGTTTTGACACAATGCCTTGTAATTTTATTATAAAGATTATGTTATATTTTGCTTTTCAGAAAATCATCAAGCTGACTTTTTCAAAGGCCACTTGTTCTATTTTTTAGATTATCTAAAATACTACAATTTGCATCAATAGATGGCAGTGCAGTATTTCTGATGTTTATTGAAAAGAATATTTTTCTTCAAATAAATATATGTTCCATCCATGTTATCTTTAGTGCATGACTTTTAAAATGCATGTAAATTATAGAAATAGTTATGAAGTGATATGTAATCTGAAATTAATCATGTGAGTCTTTCAACTGAGATTTAAAATACATATTTAAAAGAAAGGAGTATAAACTGGTTGGATATATATGTCTCATCAGAAGGCCCATTTTTAAATGCCCTGAATTACACAGTTGCATTTAATTTGTTTTACTAAAAAAAGTGTGTTTCTGAACTGGTGATTTAAATAACTATTTAAAATATTTTATCTGTTTCCAAATGTTCCATTTGATGAAGATAGTCCAAAATTCATCACTGTAGCTCAGGGGTGTCAAAGGGCACTTAGATCTGGCCCACTGGGTCGCCCTGGAAACAGTGCTTCTGCCAACAAAAACGGAACTCAGGAGCCTGTTTTCGCTGGCAGAGAGCTTGGCCCACCAAAGATGTCCCTGACATGACATGAGTGACATGAGTGACATCAAGCTGGCCACGCTTACTCTGGCCACGTCCACCCTGACCCGGCCCCCCAAGGTCAGACACAACCCTGATGCAGCCCTCAATGTTGAAACTCAATTTTTCATGGGCGTTTTGATAGTGTTCATGATGATTGACAATGGATTTCTTTTGGATGTCTTTTGAAGTTTATTAAAGTTAAGATTACTGTATGAAGTGGCAATTCCAGAATAGACCACATTTCAACCCTACAATATGAATGCAGCAGAAAGTTATATAGAAATTTAGGATGACTTGATTGTTACAAAGTTTGCGGATTTTGTCAAGTTTTTATTTTGACCTAAATGCTTAGATCAATGAACGTGCTGGTCTCTGAAGCTGGTGATGGAATGAAGGCCAAATTAAACTCTGATCAGAAGATAGCATTCAGTTTGTTGCAAATGGCTTGCAGTTTCTCTAAAGGCTTCCAATTTCAATGTCCTTCTAGATACAGTACATTTGCTGGAAGCTCAAGTGACTTACATGGCACAAAGGCCTTTTCATTAGCTAAAGCTGGCATGTCAACTGCTCCTTGAGAGCAGAGATAACTTAGCATCAGTTATCTATGACCTGCTGGAGTTCAGGATTACAAACTATAATAGTTTAATTAATATTGATGATAATTCAGAATCTGTAATTATTCCAGTATGTTACCTAAGGCTAAGTGCTAGAAGGATATTGGATTGTGTTTAATTACCATTGCACTCATAGCTGGTCTAGTGCTTGAATAGGAGAAGGTTCTAGTATTTACTGTATTTCCAAAAAACAGGGACAGCTTGAAACTGGATATTTATTAAAATATATGTTTTAATATTAACATCCTACAACATTACATTATGAGTGACAAGCAGAATCCTTTTCTTCCATTCCTGACTCCTGAGATGAAATGGATGGCAAATGGACAGGTGTTTTGGATGTTTCTATGCAGGATTCCTTCCTGAAAGAAAATTGTCTGACAATGTTGCTGTATGTTCAGCAATATATTATTCTATTTTTATGTATATTCAGTATGTCTCTATACAGTATATCTGCCAGTATGCCTGCTTTCCTGCACTTTAAAGTTTTAAAAGTGGCTTCCCAGTATTTCAATATATAAAAATTTCAATAAGTATTTCAACAAATAATATATTATATATTTAGTTTGTTTTAATCTCATATTGATTTTGTTTTGTGATTTTATTTCATTGTACGCTATGTTTTAATATGTTTGAAGACGTATATTAGTGCATAAAATGAATAACTACTTTTTGGCAAGGAGATAGGTCAAACCACAGCAAACTGGAAAGCAGTCTCTTTTGATTTTGAGGAAAGAAATAATATGAAGGCTGAAACTTCTGTATCAAGTGACTCTGCTTGGAGAGGAATATTTGTTGCTTGGTTTCAGGCACGAAAACATTTTAGTTTGTCTTGCTAGGGATGATAATGGAATAGAGGGATTAGGTTAGTCACATACAGTATATCTACCTCAGCTTAGAAGTTCACTTTAAAGAGGATATTTTTTTACTGGGTATCTAACTTATTTCAATTATGCTATGGAATGTTTGGAGAAAGTATTCCTTGGGGAAAATATATCAGCTTTTAGAATTTGGACATCAGAAAAGTTACATTGGAAAACCATTCTGACTCTGTATCAGATTTTGGTGAGGAAAATAAAAAGCACAATAAAGTAATATCAAAATGTTCTACACAACTCAGGTCAATTGTGGTATATAGAGTATATATTAGAATAGTTTTATCTTATGTTTTTGTTTGTCAAGCAATTTAATTTGTCTTTTAAATGTTTAATTTTCCTGAAATGATAACTTTTCCTTACGGTTAAAATATGATACATATCTTCCCTATATCCTCAGAATTAAGGACATCAGTTTTAGTTTACATGCATGCACAAATGAGCCATTTCTATGCAGACATTCTAAGTGAAAAATTATTCATGACCTGATTAAGGAGTTCCCAGAAATAGTGTGTACAAGTGAGGTTTTAATCAAGACCATGTATCACAGTCAAATTCAATCTACTTCAATTAGAGGACCATGTTTAACTTTAAAAACGAAAAGTATTTTGGGGACTACAATATACCAGATCAATGAAAGGCCTAAAGGTTTTATCTGGTTTTAAAATAACTTAATCTTGGCAAAAACATGCCCAGGTGGTCATCAGAGTTGAGGCTGATTTGAAGAAAATTTCAGCCTTAAAGAGACCTACTGAGAATTAAGCGTTGTTCAATTAAAAGGGTTTTCATATATGATTGCAACTTCTTCTATTATGATGCACTCCAGATGCAGCAATGGCATTTTTATTTTATTTTATTCTGGGGTGTCTCCAATGTCTCTTTACAGCATAGTTTAAGTGTAGCACACCAGATGCTTCAACAAAATTCACAAGCAGAGAGGAACCATTTATTACTTTTACAATAACTGGCTTTCAGAAATAACATCTCATAGCATTGTTCATATTCTAATCAGTTCAGAAAAAGTACAATACAACTTAAAATGTGCTATTAAACATAGAAGACAGACATATTGTATTCTTATAGTTTGTTTCAGTTCATTTTTAATAGTATTTGTACGGATTCCGTAGCTTAAGGTGTATATTAGGTGCCCAACTCGCAACCCATGGGCCGCATGTGGCACTGAACAGCTAGTAATACAGCCCCCAAGATCATAAATGTTTAACATTATTATGTGATTTATATACATTAAGTATATTATATATATTTATATGCTGCCCAAGTTAATTCCTTTTCAATCAATGAGGCCTAGGTAAACCAAATGAGGCCTAGGCAAACCAAAAATTTGGATGTGATCAATGACAAAAGATATTGGCTGCCAAATTATCAATTTGCAGTTTGAGTTAGAATTATAGTTGAGGTCCCTATATCACAAGGGCTATCGAAACAGTAAAAGGTGGCAAGGTCAGCAGTACTCTGTAGCTTTATGGTGATTTATTGTCCCTTTAGATATATTAAAAATGCAAATCTGTTAAGACTGTGTAGAAGCAGTTGTGAAAAAGTATGGAATAGCAACATGTATGTCGATAATGAAATACTAACTAATTGGTCTGCTGGCACATCATTTCTGGTCTTCCACATGCATTTGATAAACACCAGTTTGCATACAAATACTACACTTGATCTTAGCCAAAAGGCCGAGAAGCCAAGTCTGCATACAGAAGAAATAGATCTATGGAGGATGCTATAGCCATCACTCTTCACACTGCTCTGATTCATTTGGAATAGCCGGGGGGGAGGGGTAGCTATTTGAGGATGCTTTTTGTAGATTTTAGCTCTGCATTTAACATAATATTTCCACATAGGCTAGTGTCTTATGGATCTTGGACTTTCTTATTCAATCTGCCTTTGGATTATGGATTTCCTGTCTGGCTGCTCTCAGAAGGTCAGATTAGGTAATCATATCTCTTCAGCCCTTATTCTTAACACTGGTACACCACAGGGTTGTGTATTGAGTCCCTTACTCTATACTCTTTATGTGCATGACTGCATTCCCACTCATGGTAGTAATACTATTACTAAATTTTATACAACAGTGGTGGGATTAATCTCCAGGGGGGATGAGTCTGCCTATCAAGATGAAGTGGACTGGTTGCTTTCATGGTGTGGAGACAATAAGTTGATCTGTAACACAATAAGACCAAGCATCTTATAGTGGTCTATAGAAGAAATAGATCAGACATCCAGCCCTTGTTTATCAATGGACACCAAGTGGAGCAAGTGGCCAGTTTTAAGTTTCTGGGTGTTATCATAAGAGGACCTCACCTGGGGCACTCACATTACAGCACTGGTCAAAAAGGCCCAGCAGAGATTATACTACACGAGACTTCTCAGGAAGCAACAACTGAATGAAAAACTGTTGGTGACCTTCTATTACTGCACCATAGAGAGTATTTTAACTTACTGCACCTGTGTATGGTTTGCCAATTGCACAGTGGCAAATAGGACAGCACTCCAGAGGATTAACAAAATTGTCCAGAGGATCATTGGTTGCCCTATCCCCTCTTTGGAAGAGCTTTATAGCTCCTGCTGCCTTAAGAAAGTTCAAAACATTCTTAAAGATCTATCTCATCCTGGGCACTCTTTTTTTGAACTATTACCATTTGGCAGATGGTACAAGATAATAAAAACAAGGACAAATAGGCTGAAAAACAGTTTCTATCCTAGGGCAGTAACTATATTGAATTCTACCGTATAGTGTAATATTAATGCAATATCGGGTTTTCAATTCAGTTGTATAGAATGGGAAGGATGTGTATTTGTGTTTTATTTTTATAGTTATAATTCACACTGAAGATGGCATTTAATTTCGCTGTACGAGGTGCAATGACAATAAAGTAAACTAAACTAAAAACTAAACTAAACTAAACTAACACATTGAATATCGAAGTCAGTAGTCTAGAAATATAATCAGTTTTTGAGCATAAAACTATTTTACTGGAGAACTATACGTACGTGATATCCAACTTTATTCTTATTTATACCTTAAAAGTATATATAATTTGTCAGTGACAATAGGTTACTTTTAAGGGGATGACTACAAATGATAAAAGGAACCTTAATCCAGGTTAGATGGAGGTTCTATAGGCACATTTATCAATTGATCTTGGAGGAAGTGAACAATTAGATCCATTACTTTATGTCAATAATGAATGATCCACTGGAATTCTAAAAGGTTAAGGAAAAGAAGAATAAATTTATAGAAATCTATCCTTGTAGTTATTAAGAGTAGACACTGGTCATTTAATTTTAATTTGGCCATAGCTATGTGTAAAATTATTTTAGTGAACTCTACAATTTTTATTAAATGATAGTATATGAACATTAGTAATTTTGAATTAATGAATTTATTTCATGAAAATGAGCTGCTCTTCTTGTTTTAACAGTCATCTTAATTATAAGAATGGACTAGAATAGGTCCAGTAAATATATTTTGTTTAAGAATTCTGTATTAATCAGCAGTAATTCATTTTCTTCTTTGCTATACCAGACTTCCCAAAATGCTGAATTTTGAGGTAGAAGTTTAAAAGTACTGTTAGGTAAGATAATATCCATGTTGACTTAGTGGTGTTCAAACAGAAAGACCCAACAGTCTGTAATACCTTTGAAGTCACATAATTAAAAGGAAACTGATAAGAAGGGTGTATGTGATCCAGCTGGCATTTATAATAACTCTGAAAGATATCCGAGCTTTTAACCCAAGATATGTCTGGAATAAATCCCTTATTATTATTCTTTCATTGTTGCCTGTCTTACATTTTTCATCCATAGATATTTTTTTTTAAGACAAAATTACTTTGGAATTTGTTCTTTCAATGTTTGTTTTTTTCTCAAGGAGAAGTATGAAGAACTTTGCTTTAAGCCATTGGAATGAGTTATGAAGTGAGCTAAAACATGGCTGCTGTCAAGGAGTAGTGATTCTTTTAGGATCAGAGTTGGTTTGACAGCAAGAATGTTCATAGATTACTTTATCCCTTGAGTATGGTGTACTGAGAATGATCCTTAAATTAGGGATCTCAAAAAACTAGAATATTGATGGCAGTTGAGGAACTAGAAGGGAATTGCAAAGAGAAATGATGATTAATTTGATGAAACAAAACATTTTTTACAAACCTTTTTAAGGAAAATATTGCTCCTATAAATAATCTTTTAATTGATTTCAATTTTCTTTTAAAAACACACAAATGCATACAAATCTAAATTTAATTCAAAACTACCATACAAATCTACAACTTCTCTGTATTCCTATAAAGCACTGTATCAAGGACTCATTTCAATTAACTAAAACCAAGATATTTAGCAGAAGCCAACATCTAAAAGCCTATCTAATGGTGGCATGAAGATTATTATTGTATGATGAAGAATTACAAATAAAATAAATGAAAATAAATCACATATGATGGATTAGTTTGTTTAGGATAAAAGGTGAAGAGAATTTGTAAAAGATGCAAGGCCAATGAGAAGTTCTAAGTGAAGGGTAGACTATTCTGTCATAGCATCAGGAGTGGATTTTTTTTTAAAAAAGATACGGCTGTGAAAGAAAAGAAGAAGAAGTAGGAAAGTAAAGTTAACATAGATGTCAGGGTTCCAAGTAACACCCCCAATGAAAGAAGACTCCGAGGCTTGAGGTTCCTCAAAATTCCATTTTATTAGAGATGTCATATTGGCGCATCTGGGAAAACCTGAATCTGAAAGCTTCCAGGTTTTCCCCACCCAAAGGAAAGCCCCTGCCCAATATCCACATGTTCATCACATGGTCCAATCAAAGCACTGTCCCAACTGGAGATGCCTCCCAATCACACCCCTCCAGGTGCAGAGCAAGATGTCCTTAACTCTCTGAGAAAGGAATGTTATTATGACTATATATCACCCCTGCTCCATACAATCCCCCTCCCAGTTCCCCACAGTACTAAATGTGGCAGGCTTGAAGGCTCAGTGCAAAAGATGGCTTCCAGGCCTGACAATAGAAAGTTTCCAGGAGAGAAATTTTGGGTCCTATATGAAAAATATGTTAGAAGGTAAATTGATTTCTTAACAGAATGGATAGAAACTAGACATAAAAGTATTTGGAGGTTACATGAAATAGGTAGAAAAAAATACATTACAATATTTCAGAGAAATGTGTGGAGTTATACTAATAAATATAAGTTGTGGATTTATAAATAAGCATATATAAGGTATTATATTGTATGTATACAGAGAAATATATGCAGTACTTGCAAAGAAGGTAGTCAAGTATTCAGGGAGCAACTAATTTTAAAAATGTTACATCAATTGCAAAGCAGTTTTGATGGAAATAAACAATTTGGAAGTAGATGAAGACTGCTGAATAGCAGACTCCATGGAATTAAAAATAAAAATGATTAAATTATTTGGTTTTAAACTGAAGTGAGGAAAAACTGGAAGGAGTATTTTTAGAAATTTGACAATGACAGTGCTGTGTAAAAATATGGAATTTAAATGAATAGTATATGTATATGTATATATATATATATGTATATGTATATGTATATGTATATGTATATGTATATGTATATGTATATGTATATGTATATGTATATGTATATGTATATGTATATGTATATGCCCCCAACCAAGCAGACACATCTCCACCCAATCAGAACATAGCCAAGCTCCCACCCAATCAGTTTATACCCCCACTGGCAGTTAAAAGGAAGAAACAGCTGCGATCACACATTGCTCCTAGAAGCACGAAGCCGAAAACACCAGCCTGAAGATGACGAATGATATTTATATATATATATATATATATATATATATATATATATATATATATATATATATATAAAATACTTTTCTTGTCAAGGTTTTTTCCTATGTAGCTCAAGATCTTTGTGTAGCCATAGTGGGGTGATATCTCAAATCACCACTTTCAGGCTTTATCAGACATTTTGTGTTGTCTGTTGTGAGACTTATGGGAGACTGAGTAAGCAGTTTGCTGCCTTTTGGGAGACTAATATAGATCTATTTTGGACTAATTAGTCCTCATCAGTTAGCCACACCCTCATCACATGTTTCCTCCCTGTAGAGGTCAAGTATTTGTTTTCTTCTCTTATTGTAGGCTCTTTATGTGTATTTCTCCTCAAATAATAAAATACCTGGCTGCTTACTTGCTGTCTAATAAAGCCTAGAACTAATGGATGGGATTTCACTGAGCTATGGCTGCATTTTTAAAATCTTGGTTTACATAGGAAAATACCCGGCTGAGGACAAATACATATACATACATACATACATACATACATACATACATACATATGTGTGTGTGTGTGTGTGTGTGTGGTGGGAAGTTTGAAGAACAGAATGATATATGGAAATGTGGGAATATGGATTACTTGCAAGGATAGGAAGGCAGACCACAAGATATCTTAGATGATAGTGGTAATCTTAAAACGAACGAGGCCTTGAAGGAGCAAGGGATCTACATTGACTGGTGGCCCTATTTACAAATTAAATCACGATACAAAAAGGATAAGGAGGAATGTGGTATAGAAATGGGGATTAATGGATTTGACAAGATATGGATGGGAGTAGAGAATAAATTACTAGCCAAACTATATTCTTATTTTCTTGAATATGATAGGGAAAGAGAAATAGTTAAAGATCAGATGATTGCTTGGGGGAAAAATATCGGACATAACATAAATTTAGACGATTGGGAAGCAATCTGGAATAGTAACCTCAAATTGACAAGAGCAGTAACATATAAGGAGAACCAATACAAAATGCTTTCTAGGTGGCACTTAGTGCCCTCCAGGATAGCAAAAATATACCTGAACGCAAGCCCAAAGTGCTGGAAGTGTGGCCACTGTCAAGGTACCTTCTACCATATGTGGTGGACGTCTCCTGAAGCGGCGAAATTTTGGAGAACAATACAAAGATGGATTCAAGAAGCAATAGAGGAAAACATCAATCTGACACCAGAGACTTTTCTCCTGGGAGTACCAAAAAGGGTATATGGGAAGAAAAAGAAATATTTAATCACGCACATCATCACAGCCATTAGATTAATATATGCAAAGCATTGGAAAGAGAAAGGACGCCCAACGGAAGAGCAGATAATCAGTAAAATATTAGAATGCACAGAAATGTGCCCGCTAACACATGTGTTAAATGAGAATGAGGACTTGGAATTCTACACGGTATGGGAATTGTGGTATAGGTGGTTGGAAAATAAACGTAAATATTAATTTGAACCAAGGGGGATAGTATCAAACCATTTATGTAATTTATGTATCTTAAGCAATAATCTACTTCATAAATTACATAGTAATAATTTATAAGTAATTCATATCTTAATCTTAAAATATTTATGTAATCTTTTAGATACTACTTATATAAGTATATAGCATGGTTGAACGTAGCCAAACCGAAAATGTTGAATTGTACAATTATGTTATTCAATAAAAAAAAAAAAAGGAAGGCAGGCAGGCCACAGTATGCATATGTATCTCAGTGTATAGTAGATTTAGCTATATTTCTTTTTCTTTCATTAATTTCTATTGCTTTCTATTTCTTGCATCTTATGTTACTATTTTCTTTACTATTTTCCATGGAACAGAATAGTATGATGGGTTATTTTGTGTGTACATATGTATGTACTTCACTATTTGTGGCTTTTAAAGCCTGGCTGTCCAATTACCCCTTCACACTGACACTGAACATGCATTCACTTGAATCATGAAAATTATGTACCCTGTCTTCATTCACAATGTATGAGATGCTTGTGTAACTCTTCCAACAGTTCAGTTGACAAGAAAATATCTAGTATATTGTGTGTTTTTTAAAATACTGTGTTAACTGATTCTATTCAATTGCCTTTTTTTGACAAGAGCACATTTATTTCAGGAACTCTGACAGTTTTCCATTATATTTTTCTTGGTTAATGAGCAATCATAATGCAAACAAAATTGTTTGTCTACTATAAATATTGGTGCACCATTTAGTCATAGCTGAATATTTCTGGACATTCCTCCCATTGGCTAGGTTTCCTTGAATTGAATAAATAGTTTTTACATTGCTTGTTTGCTCTTGATTTGCTGAAAATAAACCTTGTAGGCTTAAACTATTCCTCCCCCAAGAACCACTAAATAAATTTGTTAGACCTGTTTGTTACTAATGTTTTGTATGCCTAGATAGAAAAGAAATATATTAACCTTATTTCCTTAAATATTTACTAACCAACAAATGCTCATTTCCTTATTTTATGCTTTCACTTATAAGTTATTGGCATGATCTTCTTCCGGAAACCTCCACAGAACAGCCATTTTCTTTGAATATTGATAAGAAGTATTGAAATTACCACCTAGTCCTCTATTTGTCTCAGCAAGTAATTTTTACGGTTATTCTGAGAATATGAAAGTATGTTCCTTTTTTAAACTCAAATAGTCAAACAGAAGTTATTCTCTGAAATAATCATGAAGCCAAACACTTGCTATCAGGATGGAGGATTCAATCTTAGTTTAATAATTATATTTAATGGGAGAAATTGGTTTTCAAATCATTCCAAGAAAGAATATAATATTTATAAATTTTTTTACAAAATATCAGCCACTAGATATCCCAAAGGCTTTGAATTATAAACCTTATAAGTACCAGTACTCAGAAAATTCCTCAGGTCTTCCTTGATAGTGTGTTGAGTGTTATCTAACCTGCGAGGCCCATCATCTGACACTATATCATCAATCAATTTAAATTGTCTATCCATGAGTTTCTTTTCATAAAATTAAGGATAGTTCATCATTATCTTCTCTTGTGACTTTTAAATTGCTGCCTTTGCCCATGTTATAAAAAGATGGTCTACCTAATGCATCTTCCTGTATTACTGCTGCCTGCTACATGTGCCTGCTTGCTTTAGCTAGGATGACTTTTACTCCTTGGGTGACTTTGCTGGGAATATACATTCTAGGTGTATACTCATGACATTCTTTGCTTATGTCTCCAAGGAACAATTGCCCCACTCCAACTACAAGAAATAAGTATTTCAAGATTTTATAGGGTCTGTTAAACATTTTTTTGCAACAAAATATGACTTAAGGTTCTATAAGATCCATGACAGCTAGAGTTCCCAGCATGGATGTATGGGAGATTATTCTCATTCTCTTCAACTGTGAAGACCAGTTTGTTCTACTATTCAAATTACTGGTGTTTTTTATTTCTTCCTTAAAAGTTCTATTCCTGTTTTCTTCAGATGCCCAAGACAGCTTATATGCAGACCCCCCCCCCTCATGTTATCCCCACAATCTAAAACATAGGCTGGGCTGAGAGGAAATGACTGGCCTCAAGTTATCCATTCATTTTCCATAGCTGAAGAGGAGCTGAACCTAGGAATTCCTGACCACAGGCCAACCCTTCAACTATTGTACCACTTTGACTTTCTTCCTGAGAGAATCATTCTTCCAGTAAACTCTGAGCTACTTGGAATTTGAGTTGCAGAAATTAATTTTTAAATGCTCATAAGAATGATTGTTTACAGCATACATATAAAAATAAATCAAAGGAATAAAAGAAAAAAGGTGTAAAATCTCTTTTCTTTTTAAATGGTTTATTGAATATTGATAAGAAAACATTCTCTGATACCATAGTCTTATAATTAAAAAGGGCCACTGGCTACATCATGAATACAAAGAATTTGTTTCCATAACATTTTTATTATTCCAATAACAACTGTTTGACATTTTCATATTGGCTCAGTTATTTTTTTCCAATACACTTTTGATTATTGCAGTTATTTTTTTTCCAATACACTTTCAACCAGGAAAAAAATAGAAACCTTTGGTATTTTTAATCCCACTATCCATTTCAAATCTAATATTGGAAAATTCTTCATTATTATGGAATACACATGCTAAATAAATGGCTATAATCCTATATATTTTATATCGTATATATCATACCAACTATGATGGCATTACATAAAGCACAGCAAAGCGGATACCCTGTCAGCTGTTCCCAGAATGACATCACTGGATTGGATTAAAATGCCTTTCCCCCAAATTCCCAGCCAGAATGATCATTCTGCATACGGTAGGCTCAATGTATCTCAAGGACACAATATGTCATGGAAGGTAATTCTGAATTATATAGATCTGCAAAAGCTGTTTGTTGAAATTATTATTCAACAGTTGGCTGCTTCAGGGCTTTCTAATAAAGAGACAAATTAAACAGAATTTTTAAAATGGGATATAATAGTGAGATTACTGAACTATGACTGTAAAGAGAATCACCCCATTCAGTCAAAATCTTAAGTTTCTAGAGGAAAGGCAGTACATACATGCCACACACACACAAACTAACACAGTGTATGTGTATGTGTAAAGTTTGGCTTAGATCAGGGTAAAGATCTATTTTTTTGCCAATATCTCCATGTCAGTTTGAGCCCTGATATTTCTGACTCTCAGAAAACCCATGCTGTGAAATAACTTTAACAAGACAGTTTACACAGGAATTGAGCTAAGCCATATTTATCTGTTCTGCCAAACATATTCTGAATATCCTATCTAGGTCTCTTGAATGAATCCTCTGCCTGTATGTGAAAACTGTAATTATTGATTGGTTCTATATGGAGTTGATTCCTGTTTGTAATCTGACTACGGAGGCTAACATGTTCTTATCAACTTTATTATACGGTTCATGGAATGTTAAAATATTTTTAAAAGATCTTGACAACATTTAAAATAGTTCTAGCATCTTTTGTTTGTTTGAATATGTGTGCCTGATGCTTTTTAATCTGTTCATTTGACCTTTACTGAACATTTGTGGGAGGGAAAAATGCCAAGTTTCTGGGCTGCTGTTCAGAAGGGCAGCAGTTATCTTAGCTTGTGGCTTGGCTTTTGTCAGAAAAGTAGCAGAGTCCTAAGAGACATTCTATATCTGAATCAGTGACAAGATGAAAAAGAAAACTTATCTTAATGATGGTTATTCTTCAACTTCTTTCTGCCACAGGCAACACAGATCAGCACTGGAAAATCAGCTTGTGTGCTTCAGTAAATAAATCCTAACTTGTACAGGGAAAGTAAAGGAAAAGATGAGGAGTGGTACTCTGACAAATATCCTTATTTTCAACTTTTTCTAGCCAGTTATCAACTAAAAATAAGCAACAAAAAACAGTTGCTTTACATAAAACATCATTTGCTTTGCAAACTTGGGGAAAAAAAGATAGACACCAACACCTTCCAATCTTGGCTTCTTCACACTGGTTGATTCTACAGCATAGCAACTTTTTCCAACCTGTTGCCAGTCAGCAGGATTGAGCTTCAATTTTCCTTAACTCAAATTCTTTATTACATGTCAATGATCTAGACTAAGTAAAGTAGAGCTACAGAATAGGATATCTGAAATAAAATAAAGCATACAAAATAAAAATATTTATTATTAGTCGCATTTTTATGCCGCCCAACTCCCAAGGGACTCTGGGCGGCTAACAACAAAGAATAAAACAATGTGAACAGTATCCCATACAAAAGTTTAAAAAAACATTAAAACCTATACATTCCAATTCTTGGCCGTGTCTCACAAGATCACCATAGCGAGATCAACGGCCCAGGCCTGCTGGAAGAGCCAAGTCTTCACCGCTTTCTGGAAGGCCAGTAGGGTGAGGGCAGTCCGAACCTCAGGGGGTAATTGGTTCCAGAGAGCCGGGGCAGCCACAGAGAAGGCCTTCCCCCACGGGCCCACCAGCTGACAGAGGAGACTGACTCTGTGGGATCTTACCGGTCATTGGGAGCTATGTGGTAGAAGGAGGTCTCGAAGATAGCCTGGCCCTGTATATACAAACTGGCCCTGTATATACAAACTTGTTTGCACTATTTTGCTATAAGAAATGTACAAGTTTTACAAGCTGCAAAAACCAGCTTTGCAATGACAAGAGTTACCTTGGAGTCTTTATCTGCTATTAAAAATTGCACATTTTTTTTTCATTTATCCTGGAAATGGAGTTAGAAGAGGTATTAAAAGCTCTTTGCATGCCTCAGTAGAAATTACAATATAACAGAATATGAGCATAACATTTTACAAATTTTTATGAATATGAAATTTTTAAAAAAATTATCTCCATTCTGCTGATCGTATAAACTCCGAGCATGCCTTACTGTACTGTCAATTTTTCACCAACGCTCACTGTGAGTTGCTAAATCCCCACCTAATTAAACTTCCTGGCCACTCTGACCAATTCTAATTAAGCCTTTTAATCTCAGATTCAAATTTCCTTAAGTGTGGCCAAATTCTGTCACATTATATGTAAGATGTACAACAGCTGATCAATATCAGTTTTATATATTCAAGTGTTTTATTGACTGGTCATTAAGTGTAGTTAAGATTCTTAGTCTGATAGTGTGATTTTCTGGAAGTATCTTCTTTATAGACTGTTTGGACAGGATTTTAATGAACAATAAAACACATAAGAAGAACCTGATCGATCAGTTTAAAAATCAGAGCACACCATTCAATGAAATAAGATCAAATTGGGTACATTTGATAATTATAAGTTTTCTGCTAAGTATTTTCAGTTGTTAAGTATTTTCTTTGGCCTTAGAAATGTGCAGAATTTGGCATATACAAATGTTCAGGAATGTTTATGCTAAAAAACATACATTGAAAACTGATATTTTTCAGGAACAAGTGGAAGTTTATAAGGCATTTCTTTTTCATAGAAAATGTATATATATATATTATAAAATAGACATTTTGTATACAGTATGTGTATCAAACTCTTTGATAAATTTCTGTTTCATATCATAAGAGCTTAAAAAATGCTAAGTGGATTAAAGGCACTTACATGAAATAGTATTGAATGAACAATATGTGTACATTTACAATGTCATCTGATTTTGCTGCAAATTCTGTGTTTATATTTGTAATGTAGTAAAAAAGCACCAACTCTTCACACATTTGTAAAAATGAAAAAATAGAATAAATTCTTTTGTAAAATAAATTATACAGTGAAGACACTGTATACAGTGAATACACTGAATACAGTGAAGAGAATTTGGCAGTCTGAATGGTAATCTAATTATACAGAAATTGTTGGCATTCCTGCTATCATAGAAAAAAAAATGCCTTTCAAGTCTTAAAGCATCCCAGCAACAACATTCTTTTAATCAATAGTAGTGGCTGAACTTGGGTCTTAGACATGCCTAGTGTGTGCTTTATGACTGAGTTGTGGTCACTCTTTATCTCATGAAAAGCTCATATTGAGAACCCCACATATGCAACTTGAATTTTTAAGAGATGTAAAAACCTCAAAAGTAATATTAGAGTATTAGAAATATTAGATAACTTTTATATGATATAGAAAGTTGCATGTTATTCTAGATATGTTTTGCTCTTTATTACTTCATGGATGGTAAAGTAAATTCTGAAGAGTCATGCAAATTTAGAAATATTATAAACAAGTGCTTGTGGAATTTGAGTGCTGTGCTTTTTCCAACACACATAAATGAGGAAATACTTAGAATTTTTGAAATAGCTCAATTTCACAATCTTTCCAGATTGGAGATTTTTTGGGAAATATATGAACATTACTGGACTCTACAAAACAAGTTTGAATTAATGATCGCTTATCTGAGAGGCCTGCCACATACCATATAATGCCACAAACTTGTCTAACATGGTGTTGTATTTATATTCTTTGGATCTAAAACTCACAAAGTTTTAATGAATAAATGAGTTTGAAACTTGTATTCTCCATGTGCTGACTCCAAAACAAATTAAAACTAAACCAAGTCAGTATTTATTAAGGTTTGGCTCTGTGGCTCTTTGTTTTAACTCATTCCGATGGAATTCAACATGCTGTTAGGTTTTATTTGATCCATATCCAACTCTATCCATCCAACAAAGTGGGCAGAATCATACATAGCCATTTAAAATTATTTGGACATTCAATCATCACAACACATCACATACTACCCGCTACCTTCCTTCAAGTACAGAAAGTATTGTGTATACCTTTCTGAGATTTCTCCTCGCAACAGAAACAGTCAAATAGAAATAAAAAGCCAAGATAAACCCTGGAACAAAATTTACAGGGATTTTTAATGCTTGCTTAATATTAGATACAATCCTATGATGACGCAAAGCTTCACATTTTTATTCCTGCGTCTGATCCTGGATTGAAAATTTCAGGTGACACAGAACTAAACTGAACTTTTCCTTGATATTTTTTTCTCAGCAATGGCTGAGAAATGTCTAAATAGATTGTGAACTGTAGGTCATATTTTAAAGATAGAGAACATTACTGGAAAGGTTGTATTATCTTGTTGTGACAGCAAAATTTAAAGAGATGTTGTTTCAATAAGTGTTCCTACATCTATAACAAAAGCAAAATAAATGAACAAAACACCCTCTTAAATGGAATAACTGCATCAATATAGCTAGAATAAATAGCAACACTAATTAAAGACTGTCTCTCTACAAGTTTTTATTCCCATAAAAGAAAAGTGAGTTTTGAATGCTGGAATATACCATATTTTAAAAGAGCTAAATAGAAGTTCTTCTCTAGAGAAGGAATAAACTGAGTGCAGATGGCCTTATATTTCAGGATATGAGATTTCATTGTTTACATCAAAACAGACTTAAAATACATTGCTAAAGTTTCTTGAAAAACAAAAACTGTTCTCAACTAATTTAGGCCTTTAATTTTGAATCCTAGCTGGTATAATCATTTCCTTGTAAAAAGTGGAAGGCTGACTTGCAACTGGAAATGGAAAAGAAGTTCACTAGTGCAAATAAAATAGTCTACATACTTAGTTTACATTGCTTTATATTTATATCTGAGATTGGGCTTGCAAAACTGATATTATTGTTAAAACTGGATTAGCATAAAGAAACTCCTGTTCTCTAGGAAAACATAAAATACAAAGCACAACTAACTTTAGAATAGATTTATGAATGGACTAACTAAACCCTGCAGCTAATGGTGGAAGTCACACATTGAACTACAATTTAGTTCAACAAATTATTGCCAAACAATTGTCCAATGGTTGGAAAGAAGCTGAGCGAAAAATGTGAGATTTGGGATAAAGAATATAAGCTTGGAATAGTGAGTTTCTGATGCTTATGAATTGTCTCTGCAGTACATTAGGAATGAATTTAAATTCAATTGTAATACTGAGGCATTTTAAGCCATTTCCCACAGTTAGGAATGGTAACATAGATTACATATGATAAACACTATCACATAACGTAGTGTGGTAGAGTTCTCAGTACAAATATGAAATATTAAATGCATGCATGTGAATAGAATAAAAACTGTAGTTCATGTTTCTGTTTCTCTAGAATTAAGGAAGCCACTGCAATTTTTACTAATATCTGAATCAAGGCAATCATGTTTTTCAGGATGTGGATTAGCCATTGGCATGTCATTTGTTTCTTCATTGCTGCAAGCTGTTTGTAATTCAGAGTTCTGACATATGAGAACCATAAATCTTTGTGGCTGTTCTAGTTGCTGGCTAATCTTGTTGTGCTAAGAGCTTGTAGGGACAGGCTGTTAAACCATATTGGCTCAAGCAGATCAACTGGAATCAGTCTAATCTGTTTTAATTTAATAGCCCCCCTATATTCATGGTTCTCATAGCTAGGAAACAAAATGTTTCTGTGAAGAACTTTCAGTCTATCCTTCAAGAGACTGGCAGAGTTTGGTCTTTCAGTAACTACATCATTGATGGATGTTGAGTCTAAATTGAAAAGATTTATGACTCTTATTGCAAATTCATGACTAAGTATAAGACAGGGGTCTCCAAACTTGGCAACTTTAAGTCTTGTTGACTTCAACACCCAGAATTCCACTGCCAGTCATGCTGGTTGGGGAATACTGGGACTTGAAGTCCACAAGTCTTAAAGCTGCAAGTTTGGAAAGCTCTGGTATAAGAGAAAGGAGTCATTTGAAATTGCAGACAACACAGGCCTAGATTGACAGGTTTGGGTTATTAAAAAGTACTTGTTCAGGATATACAAAATTCCAAGAATTAAACACGGGGTAATATTCTAGTGCAAAACCAACACCTTCTTAAAAGTCAATCTTGAATTATAGAAAAAGACATGTTTAACAAGAAAAATTTGCTTATTATGTTTTCATAATTTCAGGCCATATCTAACTTCAGTGAAAGGTCTACCAGAATACATAATGTTTGTATAGTATTGTTCCTGATAGCAGTGAAAAGGGGATCAGGGAAAGGGGGTAAAAAGAGACATAAGGATTTTGTCTGAAGCCAAGTCAACACCTGCCCAAGATAACAGCTGATGACTGGATTATTTGTGCCACTAGTTACCCATGCTGACTGTACTGTTTCTCATCATACTGATAAGAACAAGAGTTCATCAGCATTGTCCTTCTTGTGAGCACCATTTTTTTCTTTGGTAAGCAGCTTTGAACTGATATATATATAACACACATACATATATATTTACACACACACACACACACACACACACACACACACACACACACACATATTCGGCAAGCTAAGCATAATTTTCAAGAGCAACCTCCCTCTATCTCTCACGAGAAAAGTTTTCGATCAGTATGTGCTATCTGCTCTAATATATGCCAGTGAAACATTGACACTAATCTCACAATCCATGCAAAAGCTATGAGTGATGCAAAGAGGCATAGAAAGATACACACTCAGCATTACAAGACAAGATAAAAAGACCTGCACATGGATTAGAGAACAAACAAAAGTATATGTTAATTTGGAGGATCTAGCCCAATAACTCTCAACACAAAGTAATGGTTGTTGCAGCTTATTTATTGTAAGCATAAATATGGCATAGGTCTAAATATACTTGTAACTGACCTCTGTCTTCTCTTCACAGGTATGTAGTTGGAACTGGCTTGGTACCCATGTGGACGGTCTTTTGTACCCAGGGGGAGGAGTCAAGGTAAGGTGGGACTGTGGGAGTGATGGGTTGTGTAGTTGTGTTAACCCTTGCTAGACCGTAGGGAAATAGGAGCATATGTAAGTTAGACATTTTACGTGACAGTATACAATATCATCAAGGCAGTAAAAGAATTGAAAGGGAAATGGGCTGGTCACATAGCAAGAAGAACTGATGGCAGGTGGACCAAGGCAGTCATAGAATGAATCCCACTTAATAAAAAGCGTCCATAATAAGACCTAAACCAAGATGGATTGATGATATCAGCAAGTATTGCAGGCCCAATTAGCAAAAGGAATCTCAGGACTGTTGGTTGGAAACATGCAGAAGAGGCCTTCATCCTGCAGTGGATAGACAATGGCTAAAAATGATATATATGTACAGTATGTGTGAAAAAATGGTGCTCACAAAAAGGACATTTTCTCTCTGGAAAAAACTAATATTTACATTTTTTCCTTTGCCCCTAAATGATAGCAATTAGCCTCATTGTACTTTCAAGTTGAAATAAATATATGCTCAAAGATAAATTTAACATTCAAAATTATTGTTTATGACAGTATAATAAGTACTAAAAATTGAACATATAAAGACATTTTGTGTGCAAACGAACAGAGTTTTTTCTTTTGTTTTTAACGTTAAACAGACTTTCACAACCCTTAACTACATTTATTTTGGCAACTATACAGTCACAGATGTTCATCATTGCCCAAAGAAAAATAAAATTCAATAAAATTGTAAGCATAGTAGATGTTTTTAAAGAAATAAAGTAATTAGAATAAAACAAATAACCAGGAATAGCATTCTATGGAATACATTTATTAGCAACTCCTAGTGATCTAGTTTTTTTTGGAAACAACACTGTGACAAAAACCTACACAACACAAATCCAGAAGGTGACAAGATGATTTACGGTAATACTTTAATGTGTGAAAAGGGGGGTGGGGACAAATTGGGTGGAAAAAATTTAAACATTTAGACAAATCATCTTTTTTATTTCATTATTCTTGCTGATCTAAAATTTAAGGTTTTTTTTTTAATTCAGTGGGATATTTTTAGTCACATTTGTCAGATATATTTTCATCCACTGTAATCTTTTACATATTGGTCTATTGAATTCAATAGATATATTCTCTAGTGAAATTGTATTACAATCATAAAGATATTACAAGGACTATTGTTGGATCTAAGCAATTTGTCCTTTTATTATATCAACCCATTAAAGTCATCTTTGTCCATGTCCTAATATGGTCTCACTCCATAGATTATTTTGATATAATCCATAAAATGAGAAATTATTTATGTTCCCCCTAATTCTATTTAGATTCTTTTTGCTAAATTGATGAAATTGCTGAGCATTAATTACCAAGAGTGAATATATACTACTGCTGTATTCTGGCTAGGTTTTAAGGAGTATCTGTTTAAAGAAGTGATCTGGTCCAGAGGCTAGAAATCCGAGTAGGCCAAAGTATAACAGAAGGCCTTGATCTCTTTTGACACTTCCCTGGTATGTTTCAAGTCTGGCAGGCATATCAACAGGCAGAGGAATGGTGGATGTTCTTCAAATCCATTTATGTCAACAAGTCCACTTTTATCATTTTACAATACAGCCCATGAAACACAAACACAAATAATGCTAAGATCAAAAGACACACACACACACACACACACACACACAAATGTAAAAACAAGCAGTTGAATTTTACACTGGGCATTCATTGTTTAAGATAAGAAAGAAGTCTGTTTTTGTCTAGTATTGTTTTCAATAGGTGTGGGAAACTGATTAATAATGCATGAATTTGCCACTTTTACATATGAGTTTCAGAGGCTCCTGGTTCTACAATGTTACCATCATTAATTCTTGATGGGGTAACACTTACCCAAAGTTGGTATACAATAGACCCCCTTGGACTTACAGATTCCTGTCTGAGAAATATGAGACAAATATAGTCAGGGAGCATTTCATGTCATTCATGCTCTGGTCACTTACCACTTTAATTACTGCAATACATGGGGCTGCCCTTGAAAATCACCTGGAAACTTCAACTGGTACAGGAAATGATAGTGCATGCAATTTAGGAGACCCCACAGGTTGCCTGTGTTACACTATTAACGTGCAATTCAAGGTACTGGTTATCACCTTTAAGTTATCTTCCTATGGCATAGAACCATGCTATCTGTGGAACCATCTTATCCTGAAGATATCTTCCCCTCTCATTAGATTGGACACAATAAGCTTTCTCCCTTCTTTTAAATGTTGTTATCTGGTGGGATATAGGAAGCAATTATTTTCTGTACCTGCATCAACCATGGGGAACTGCTTCCCACTTGAGATACTGAAGTTCATCCTGATTGTCTTCTGGAAGGTTAAGATTGGCTTTTCCATGAGGCATGGGTCAGGAAAGGAGGTGAGCTCATCATTTGTAGTTCTGTGACGAGATTATTATGGTACTTGGTGGTATGAAAATGTTTCAAAATTGTTTGCATTTCATTATTTGCCTATTTGTTGTTTGACTCCCAGTTATGTTATATAACAGTGATGGCTAACCTTTTTGCCATCATGTACCAAAAGTGTGGGGAGCGTGGGGGGGTCGCATGTGTGCATGCCCACACCCATAATTCAATGCCCCCTGCCCCCTGCGCATGCACACATGACCCCCCCATGCCACGTTTTGGGCTTAGCAGGCCTCCCTGAAGCCTCCAGAACCCGGAAAGAGCCCATTTCCTGACTTCTGGTGGGCCCGGAAGGCCTATTTTTCACCCTCCTCAGGCTCCAGAAGCTTTCCTGGAGCCTGGGGAGGGCAAAAATGGCCTACCCCACTCCCCTGGAGGCCCTCCGGAGGCCAAAAACACCCTTCCAGAGCCTCTGTGTGAGCCCTGTACTTACCTGGCATCCAAAATGGGCCACATGGAGACTCCTTGGAGGGGGGGGCAGTGTGGGTGAGGCCAGCCGAAAATCAGCTGGCTGGCGCGTACATGCGCTAGGGCAATGGTTGCATGCCCGCAGGTATGGCTCTGCGTGCCACATGTGGCACACGTGCCATAGGTTCGCCATCACGGTTATATAATATGGTCATACAAATCCTATAAATTTACAGAAGAGGCAAATTATATGGAAGAAGGATAAAACAGGACTAATGGCCTTTGCAAATCAAGATGAATTTGTTGTTCAATCCCAGGAAATACCTTGCAAAGTACAAAATCAGTGGTCTGTTTCTGGAAATAACTGATCAGCTTGACCGTGCAGTGGGCAATAGTTCAGTTAGGATAAAGATTTTACAGGCTGAACCATAAACTATGCAATCTGTAGAGGATGAATATCGGAACCATGTTTCTGTCACCATTAGCCATGCCTCTTAAAAGTGGTATCTGCTTCTTAAACTATCTCTGTAATTAAGTTTGCATTATCAATTGCTTAGCTTATAACCTTTAACCCTTGGCCTGTCTTTGATCTTGCCACACCAGAAAGCATGTTTCTGCAAACTATAGTAGCCTCCAAGATGCAAGACAAGGAAGTAGATGATCAACACAAAAGCTGCAGCGATTACATTATAAATGGAAATGTTCTCTCCTTCTTTGCCTTTTGAATAAGAGAACCAAATGACTTTCCATTTATTCCTGATAATCTTTACAGTAAATGTGAACATGCTGCTTTGCCTTTCTATCGGAAACAGGATGTAATAAAGTTTAAAAATTGATTAAATCCTTTATTTTATGTACACTGAGAGCATATGCACTAAGACAAATTCCTTGTGTGTCCAATCACACTTAACCAATAAAAATTCTATTCTATTCTATTCTATTCTATTCTATTCTATTCTATTCTATTCTATTCTATTCTATTCTATTCTATTCTAGATCTCAGTTAAAAGATAATTGATTTTAAAAGGTCAAAAGTGAGAAAAGGAATAAAAACTTTAAGGTCTTTTTCACAGCAGTATTTTTTCTTGAATTCTTTTTTCAAAAGATACAAGAGATTGGCCAAAGGATACATTTAAATAGATTATATTAATAATGATTTACCACAAAGATACTTAAATTGCTGTCTGATGGGTTGTTGATTCCAGAAAAATACATTTGAATTGTTGCAGTAGGGCTACTAGATGGGATTCCAAAAATTACTATAACTCTATTGCTTATAATTCTTGATGCTGAACAAGTCAATTGTAATCATCTTTATAGATTTCCCTTATAGCTGTACAAACAGAATTATGGATGGAAACAGCAATGGAGAGGAGAGAACCAACCTAGAACTAAGGGGAAATTTCCTGACAGTTAGAACAATTAATCTGTGGAACAATTTGCCTCCAGAAGTTATGAGTGCTTCAACACTGGAGGTTTTTAAGAAGAGATTGGACAACATTTGTCTGAAATAGTATAGGGTTTCCTGCTTGAGCAGGGGGCTGGATTAGAAGACCTCCAAGGTCCCTTCCAACTTCATTATTCTGTTACTGTTCTGTTAGAATTATGCATTCTATAAATAACCACCATGATATATAGTAAATGTTTATTTCAAAATTAAAATGCAAACAATGCTTCAGACATTTATGACTGAGTCTTAAAACATGGTTCTCAAATAAGTATTAAAACTAGTTGATATCCAAAAAGGCGAATAATTGTCCTGGAATTATGCCTTCCAAGCCAGGAATTTGGGACAATAGTCCATCAGGAAGTCTTCCAGATGCATCAGGACTGTCTCCACACATTTGAAAGTAATAAATGCACTATAAACCTGCCATCTATAGATAACTCCTTTCCACTTAAATTCAATTTATGAAGTCATTTAAGGTTACCATCTGACATTAGTGTCAAAATGGTAATAGTGCTACATTTCACAGAAAGCTAATTATATTTTAAATTGTAGATAATCAAGGTAACTGGATTTGTGAATAAGAGTAAAGAAACTTTAAAACAAATTATCTCCTTCTCTACCTGCTTATCAGTGTTGACTTTTATACCACCATTAAACTCTTCCACATTAACATAAAGTTAGAATTAGTTTTTCCTTTTCCAATTAGTCATTGATCTTCACAGGACAAAGAAGCCTACTGTTAATCATACCTGAATCAGGAAATAGGTATATCGCTCAGGAAACTTACGTCATTTCATTAGCCATGCTCCAGTGTCCAGGGATATGATGAAGAGAGTTGATATGTAAAAACTCCTTGTGATGTTAATCTGAATGGAACAATCAATATGGAAGAACAGGGACTGGAAGAGAATGTGCTTTTGATTTTATGGCTCAGCTTCCTTGAATCAAACAATAGCTGTTATTATTATTAAATATAATTGAATACTGCTTTCTATTATATCAAATTTCAAAGGTATACCCTCAATCAGAATATTAAAATAACATTAAAATATTATTTTTATTAAAAATAATAAAAAGAGGGAACAAAAATGTTCCATGTTGTTGAAAATCAGAAAATATTAACAGTAAATTAAAATAATTGAAACAAAATAATGTTCATTTTAAAAAGAGGAAACTAAAAAAATGTTCCATGTTGTTGGAAGTCAAGCAGCATTTATTGATAAGTCAATGAATCTAGGAAAGACAGGTACAAATAGGTCTTCAACAAGTATTTAAAATGGAATCACAGGCATCTCAAATTCAGTGGTGAGAGCATTTCATACTGCAGGCAACATTTTCAAGAAGCGCTTTCCTGCAAGTTTAGGATGGCAATCTGTAGCTTTATTATAGAAGGAAAAATTAACACCATGTCTAACTGCATTTCTTAAAAGTACTTTTTAAAAAATTAGGCAGAAAGCCTAATACAGGTAGTCCTCAACTTAGAACAATTCGTTTAGTGACGGTTCGAAGTTACAAGGGCATTGAAAAAAGTGATTTATGACTATTTTCCCCACCTATGACCATTGCAGCATCCCCATGGTCATGTGATCAAATTCAGATGCTTGGCAGCTGACTCATATTTATGACAGTTGCAGTGTCACAGGGTCACGTGATCATCTTTTATGATGCTCTGACAAAGTCAATGGCAAAGCCAGATTCACTTAACAACTGTGCTATTAGCACTAGATTTAGACTTATATACCACTTCACGGTGCTTTACAGCTCACCCTAAGCAGTTTACAAAGTCAGCATATTGCCCCCAATAATCAGGGTCCTTGTTTTACCAACCTCGGAAGGATGAAAGGCTAAGTCAACCTTGAGCTTGTGAGAATTGAACCCCTGGCAGTCAGCAGTGTTAGCCTGTACAATACTGCATTCTAATCACTGTGCCATCACGGCTCTTCTTAACAACTGCAGTGATTCATTTAACAATTATGGCAAGAGATATCGTAAAATGGGGCAAAACTCACTTAACTGTCTTGCTAGCAACAGAATTTGGGGCTCAGTTGTGACCATAATTTGAGCAGCACTGAACAAGGAAGGTCTTCCAGGAAAAGCACCTGCAAGCTTTTGCTGATTTCATCAGAATGAAAGCAATGTCATAACACAAACTCTTTCTTTTAGGACAGATACAACTTAATTACATACGTATGAAAGAGATGAGGCTTGTGTATCAAGGTCGCAGTGAAGCTGTATATGTACACCAATACATATACCAACTAAGCTCAGTGGTGGGTTTCTACAGGTTGGTCCCAGTTCGGGTGAAACGGTAGCAGTGGTAGTGGGAGGCTCCGCCCACCCACCAGGACATCATCACAGATGCTCTGCATATGAGCAGAAGATTCTGCGCATGTGCAGAAGTGCCATGCACACGCTCACAGTCCCAAACTGGTAGTGAAGGTAAGTGAAAACCACTACATACTAGGCTCCAAAGTCAAGTTTTCTGTACTGATCTATAACTATGTCTTCTACTTAAAGACGAAGCTTGCATACAGCATCCATTGTTCAAAAATAAGTTCAATACAATAATACAGTGCAATTCAAAGGCAGAATCATACATTTATTTGGGTGCCAACCCTTACTAGGTTGACATTTTATGCATTCATGAGATATAGCTTATCATTATGATTATGAACCCTAAAATCAAGGTTGATTTTCCAGAACAATCTGTCCCAAAAAGTTGTAATTCATTGTAATTGATGAAAGAGTACTGAGAATTTGAACTTTGGTATTGGTGAAGACTCTTGAGAATACCAAGGTTAACACTGAACAATTTTATTTTAAAAATGATTTTCAAATAAGATTTGATTTTAAATTTGTTTTTCTCTTTTAGTTGCTGGTAGTATTAATTGGATATTCAGTTAAAAATACAGAGGGGCTACTAGATGATTAATAAATTATTTTGATTAGTATTTATGTTGGTATAAAAGCTTTGAATCTATTACTTCATATGGCAGACAAAGGTGGTATTCAGCAGGTTCTGACCAGTTCTGGAGAACCGGTAGAGGAAAATTTTCGGAGTTCGGAGTAGTTTGGAGAACCAGTAAATACCAACTCTGACTGGCCCCACTCCATTGCAGTAATCTTCCCTTGGAGTGGGGAGGGAATGGAGATTTTACAGTATCCTTCCCCTGGAGTGGGGAGGGAATGGAGATTTTACAGTATCCTTCCCCTGCCACACCCACCAAGCCAGGCCCACAGAACTGGTAGTAAAATTTTTTGAATCCCACCACTGATTGCAGACATATAAATTTAATAAACAAACTAACAAATAAATAGAACATCCCCCAGGGCCTTATTTCCCTTTTCTGGTGTTGGTGTTCTGATATAAAAATATATATAAAATAGAAATACTTAATGTAATTTTCCATAAGACTGGGAATAATTTTATGAGACTTTATCTCTTATTCATAAGTGTATCTCACTCTCCAGTCTTTTACCTCTGAAACAAAGTTCTATTTAGCAGTGAACTATAGTACTATTTCCTTTCTTTTTTTACATTGTAAATTACTGGAATATTGCATGAAGTCTGGAACACTGACCAATATATAAATTTAGTATTGTAAGTAACCTTCAATGAAGTTTAATGAAGCAGAAAACCAGGCCAAAATAGGGTGACTAGATTAGCCTGGCAGTTAATATTTTACCATCATATAAACTTGTCCTGTTCAGGCTTGTTTAGATTCATTAAGTAACAGAAAAAATAATAATTAATTGAATAAAAGTTCACAGAATGAATACTGGTTTTCTCAGATCCTTTAAGCATATATATTATATACTGTTCCCTCCCCCCCATGTGTTTTAATTTTGGCTTTGCCTGTTTCTCCCAGTTTAAATCAATTGGACATAAAGGTAGTTAGTTTTGGCAGGAATATGTTGGTTGTCCTATACACAAGGCATTGCATTAGGAACTGTGTATGATTAGTTCTGCTTCTGTAAGTGCTTACACTTTCATTTTGAAGCTTACTATAGTCGTATGTTAATGGTATTTAGTTTAATGGTATTTACTAATGAGGTTTTTGAATGTTCAGTTAAACTTTCTTTGCCTCAATGTTTAACCAATAGAAATGGAAGCACCAGCAAAGGACTTGGTGGAAACTACTGGACCTGTCCTGCCTGGAAGGCCTGAATCTCCTTCTTCAATGTGTAATCAATGAGAGGGCAACTGTGTAATGAGTGCAGCAACACTACTTTTCCAATGTTCAAAAGCCTCTGTTCTCTCCAGGGCTGCCAATGTTCAAAGGCATGTTCCTTTCTCCAGGCTATTTTTCTTTTCAAATGCTTATCCTTTCTTCACTAGATACCATTTCTGGAATAGTAATTTTGAAAGAGTTTCCATCAAGTCGTTTGAGTGGCATGAATCACATTGTTAACTGCAATCCTGATTGGTATGTTTGCTTGTCAGTCCCCAAGTAAAGCAAAAAACAAGGATGTTCTCCAACAGTCATTTTCTTCTAACAAGGCTAAAGTAGGGTCACCATGATCCAATTTTGCTACCAGACATTACTTATTTATTTATTTATTTATTTATTAGTTATTTATCGTATTTATATGCCGCCCTTCTCCCGTAGGACTCGGGGCGGCTCACAAGATAAAACGACACGACAATAAAATGATATTAAAATAATCCAATTTAAAATCCCCAAGCAATTAAAACTTCCGGCAGATCAGGGAATTTGCTGAAAAAGCCATGTCTTCAGGCCATGTCTCACGGAAAGTGCGGAGGTCAGGGGCCGTCCGGAGCCCAGTGGGTAACTCATTCCAGAGGGTCGGTGTGACCACAGAGAATGCCCTCATCCTGGGCGCCACCAGCCGACATTGTCTGGCCGATGGCACCCGGAGGAAGGCAATCCTATGTGAGCGCACTGGGCGGTGGGAGGCCGGTAGGAGGTGGTCCTGCAAGTACCCCATGCCCATGCCATGAAGGGCTTTATAGGTAAGCACCAGCACCTTGAAGCGGATCCGGAGGACCACCGCAACCAGTGCAGCTCGCGCAGGAGTGGTGTTACATGGGAGTAACGGGAAGCTCCAGTAAAAACACACGCGGCTGCATTCTGGACCAGCTGGAGCCTCCGGGTGCACCCCAAGGGCAGCCCTATGTAGAGGGCATTGCAGTAATCCAACCGAGAGATAATGAGAGCATGAGTGACTGTACGGAGGGCATACCTGTCTAGGAAAGGGCGCAACTGGCGCACCAGGCAAACCTGTGCAAAGGCCCCCCTTGTCATGGCTGTCAGATGGTCCACCAAAGACAGCCATGAGTCAAGGAGGACGCCAAGATTGCGAACCATTTCAGAGGGAGTAAGTAACTCCCCTCCCATCCAAAGTGATGGGGACACTAGTTTGAATCATTAAATTTTATTTAGAGGATTTTTAAAAATATATTATTTAATATATTTAAAGTCTATGTTTAAGTTTAAAGTCTAAAATATATAAGTCTAAGTTGTTCCTTCTCCCTCACAAATATACAAAGGAGGAATAGTTTCTGGATCTTACTTAAATTATCTTCCAACTTTAGTACCCGCTTCATATGATGATATTCTGAAGGAGTTAGAAAGTGCCTTTAAGAAGGGCCCAGACTGCCATTGACTTATTCTTTCTCTCTAGTCTAGACGTTGTTATTGTTCTGCTCCAACAGTTATGTTAAGACCATCTCTTCCAGGGACCAGAATCCTGAGATAGAAAAGACCACATGAAAACTATAGCACATACAATAAGGCAAATATCCAATTATTTCCATTGGACCAGAATTTTTGTTGTATTGTTGTGAATTAAGTTGTATGCAGTTGTGGATTTTGTTACAGAAGATACAAAATGAAAGTGAGTGTGCACACACGTATGCATCTCTTCAATTCTGTTTTCTCAGAAAAAATCTCTTAAAAATGCACAAGTCCCCTTTCCCAATGCCAAATTCTTCACCTCACAAAAAATCCTTTAGGAAGAAAAATAAAGCTTTTATCAGAATAAAATTAAACAAACAGACAAATAATCAATTCTATTTGTTTTCTTTATGACAGACTTTTATAGAATAGAAAGTTAAAACCAATATATTTAATTAAAAAGATACTTTTCCCTATTAAAAACAATTTGAAAGTATAAATCCTAAGGAAACAAAAAAACATTCACAAATCTAAATTCATTAATTTATTCATGCATGACTATTGTATTAAACATGTATTTAGATTTCTATGCAATATCATTTAACTGACAAAAAGTGGGCTTTTACCATATCCCATTTTCCAAAACATATCAAATTATTTTAATTTTATTTCATCAATTTGCTGACCTAAATAACCTAATAAATAGGTTAGATCTGACTAGTATGCTTCCAAGTTGAATAAAGGACACTTTAATTTGTGACTAAATTGCCTTGTTAATATATGTGAATCTATTCTAGGCATGCTGTAACTTTACTCCAGCTTGCAGAGTTTAGTTAGCCCTTTTTTAAAAAATCTCCAACAAAATATTTTTCCAAACTTGTTTTTCTTTTAAAAAAATATTTTTAATTGTAGCTTTTATTTTAAATCAATGACTGAGCTGCTCTGTCTTTCTGACAGAACAGTTTGAGAAAGCCACTTAGACCATTAAGCGAAACTCTGTTTAATGCAGTAATCCAAATTAAAGTATCTCAGGCAGATGGCTGTCTAGCCTCTACTTGAACAATTTTAATGAATGGGAAACCAGCATCACTCTGAGTAATTAGATCCATGACACAAATCATATGTAATATGCTTTGAGCACTAATTTAACATTTATATGTATATTGTTTTTGTTCCGTACAAGGCATCTGTAACGTTAAAAAAGAAAGTAACATAAATTGAATTATAAATTCAAAGATTTAGTTTATGACCACTTGACAGCTTCATACATTTCATTTTCATGGAAGCCTACCCTATTAACTTGTCAGCTGTGATAATGTGAACATTTCATTTTACTGATGCTGAAGTGTTTATTTCCATTATTCATTATTTGTTTGAATAACATTACCAAACAAGCATACAGAATTTAAAAACACAATAACAAAGCCAAGTGTATATGAAATATAACAAGAAAAATTAAAGCAATGCTAAATTTCAGTTTCCTTAATAACAATAACAATAATTTGCATTCCTATTCATAATTAGAAATGGCTAGAAATAGGAAGCCGAAAATTCAGTTCTCAGTTAAATTCAGTTAATCCTTTCTCATTTTTTATTATTACAGATGCCTTGTATGGAACAAAAACGGGTGTGGGGGACACAAATCTATAAATATTAAATTAGCTTGCTACTTTTAAAATGAATTAGTAAAGCAATTACTGCTTTCAGTATTAATATTTAAAATGGAATACATCCCACTATAGTGTGGATTTTTTGATGGTTTCAAAATAATTCTTCAAGCATTTCTGACTGATAATTCTTGGACTGCACTCATTTATCTTTACATACTCACCCACATATATGTACCTAGACCAGGGGTATTGTTAAACTCAATTTCATTGAGGGCCACATCAGGGTTGTGTTTGACTTCAGGGTGTGTGTGGCCGGGGTGGGCATGTCCACCTTGACATCATTCATGTCTGGCGGGTGCCTGTGATGGCCTGAGCACTCTGCCAGTGAAAATGGACTCCTGAGCTCCATTTTTAGCTGGGACAGCTTCCTGCAACCCTCTGTCAGCTCCATTTTTGCTGACAGATGCACTGTGGACTGGTTCTTTGCTGTTTCCAGGGCAGCCCCAGTGGCCAGATCTAAGCACCCCACAAGCCAGATCCGGCCCACGGGTCTTGAGTTTGACACCCCTCACCTAGACTATCGTTTCCATTCAAAGTGGCATGGTATTTTACTCTACTTCTTCAGTTATTTTTATTCATCATTATGGATAGTTTAAACAAACAAACAAGCATCCCTTGAAATGAGAATAGGTTTCATGGATCTACCCCTAGACCCTTCTACAGATGTGAGTTCAGAAAAGGAGAGTGAGTCTGCAGATGAAAGCGTGGAGCTGAGTATTGGTTAGGATCAGGGCTCAGAGAAAACTAGCTTCATGAAGCAGCCTCAGTCAGATGAGTGAAAGGCTGAAGGTGAGGGAAGTTTCTCCTTAGTTCTCAGTTGCTTCTCTCCTTGATTAGTTTCCACCCATTGCTTCTTGTTCTACCCTCAGGCGCTTTGGAGAATAGTTTGACTCCCTCTTCTTTGTGGCAAACCCTGAGGTATTGGAACACTGCTACCATGTCTCTCCTAGTCCTTCTTTTAATTAAACTAGACATACCCAGTTTCTGCAACCGTTCTTCATATGTTTTAGCCTCCAGTCCCAAAGCAATCTTTGTTGCTCTTCTCTGCAACAAAGAGTCTCAACATCTTTTTTACATCGTGGCGACCAAAACTGAATGTAGTATTCCAAGTGTGGCCTTACCAAGGAATTATAAAGTGGTATTAACACTTCTTGTGATCTTGATTCTATCCCTCTGTTTATGCAGCCCAGAACTGTGTTGGCTTTTTTTGGCAGTTGCTGCACACTGCTGGCTCATATCTAAATGGTTGTCCACTAGGACTCCAAGATCCCTCTCACAGTTACTACTATTGAGCAAGGTACCACATATACTGTACCTGTACATTTTGTTTTTCTTGCCTGAATGTCGAACCTTACTTTTTTCACTGTTGAATTTCATTTTGTTAGATAGTGCCCAATGTTTGAGTCTGTCAAGATCCTTCTGTATCCTGAGCCTATCTTCTGGAGTGTTGGCTATTCCTGCCAGCTTGGTGTCATCTGCAAATTTGATGAGTTCCCCATCTATCCCCTTGTCCAAGTCATTGATGAAGATGTTGAAGAGTACTGAGCCTAAAACAGAGCCTTGGAGTACTCCATTGCATACTTCCCTCCATGTAGATGCAGTTCCATTGAGGACTACACGCTGAGTGAGGTTAGTCAGGCAGTTACAAATCCATCTGGTGGTGATACTGTCTAACCAACATTTTTCTACGTTATCTAGTTGTAGGTTATGGTCTACTTGATCAAATGCTTTATTGAAGTCCAGGTATATTATATCGACAGTATTCCTCTAGTCCACTAATTTTGTCACTTTCTCAAAGAATGCAATAAGATTAGTCTGGCATGATCTGTTTCTGACAAACCCATGTTGTCTTTTGGTAAATACTTTGTGTTCTAGGTGTTCAGTGATTTGTTGCTTGATTATTTTTTCCAGAATCTTCCCTGGTATTTAGGTCACGCTGGTAGGTCTGTAGTTTCCTGGATCTGGTTTTTTTTTCCTTTTTTGAAGATTTATTTATTAATTCAATTTATATGCCGCCTTTTTCCGGAGACTCAGGGAGGCTAAGATGGGAACTACATCAGCTCTTTTACAGTCCTCTGGCAGTTCTCCAGGAGCTTTGAAAGATATAGTTCAGTGGTTCTGAGCTCTCAGCGGCCAATTCCTTCAGAACTTTGGGGTTTAATCCATCCCGTCTTGGTGATTTGAACTCGTCTAGGGTAGACAGGTGTTCACTTACCATTTTCTTTCCTATTTTAACTTGTGTTTTAATCTGTTTTTTCTGGTGCTGTTTTTGGTAGGTTGGACTGTTTTTTCCCTTTGTGTAAAGACAGGTGCAAGAAATGAGTCAAGTAGTTCTGCTTTCTCCCTGTTGCTTGTCACCTTCTTGCCCCTTTCTCCCAGCAATGGACCAATTGTTTCCTTGACCTTTTTCTTGTTTTTAACATGTTGGAAGAAGCTTTTTCTGTTATTTTTTTACTTTTGTCGCAAGCCTTTGTTCATTGTGAGCCTTAGCTTTCCTCACTTCATCTTTACAGGTTCGGGCTATTTGCTGATATTCTGCCTTAGTTATTTGCCCCTCTTTCCACTTTTTATACTTGCCCTTTTTGTTTTTCAATCTGTCAGAGAGTTCTTTATGCAGCCATGCTGGTTTCTTTTGAGAGCTGTTATTTTTCTTCTTCATTGGTATTGTGCTAGACTGGGCTTTTATAATCTCACTTTTCAAAATTTCCCAAGCTTCTTCAGTTGTTTTCCCCTTGAGGATTCTCATCCATGTAATCCTCCCCAAGCTCTCTCTAAGTTTATTGAAATTAGCTCTGTTAAAGTCCAAGACTCTAATTTGACTTTGTTCTACTATTTGTGTTTGCATAATGTTGAATTCCAATATTGCATGATCACTTGCCTCAAGATTCCTGTAGCTTTAACACCTTCTATCATTTCATCTCTGTTAGTGAGAATTCAGTCCAATATGGCTGATCCCCTTCTCTACTTTTTGGGAAACAAAGTTGTCTGCTAGGGTTGTTAGGAACCTGTGGAAGCACTTGGTGCAGAGTTTGTCTCCCAGTTGATGTCAGGGTAGTTAAAATCTCCCATTACTATTGTGATTCCTTCCTACATGCCTTAGTTAGCTGACTAGCAAAAGTTCATCTACTTCCTCTGTTTGGTTGGGTGGCCTATAGTATAGACCTATGGCAATGTCATTTCCCCCCCACCCCCATTAATATTGACCCAAATGCATTCAAGATAATTTTCATCATTGTTGTGCTCTATTTCTGTAGATATGTAGTTATTTCTTATATATAATGCACATCCACCTCCTCTTCTATTTGGTCTATTTCTTTTAAATAATTTATATCCCTGTATGTTCCATTTGTGGATTTCATCCCACCAAGTTTCCATAATGGCAACAATATCATATCTGCCCTCATTTACTTGAATTTCTAATTCACCCTGTTTATTCCTCATACCTTGTGCATTGGTGTATAGACATTTGAGTCCATTTTGATTGACCCTCTGTTTACTGTCTACATAACCTGTGTTGTACCTGACTGCCCCTACTTTCTTGCCACCTGTTTGATTAGTGCATATGGTATGGCACTCACTATTAAATGCCTGGTTTTGCTTGACAGCAGGGCTGATAATCCCTTTAGATACTGCTTTTCTGGTTATTTTAAAAAGGGAGTCATAAAATCAAAATAAAACCAAGAAAGTATCTACACACACACACACACACACACACACACACACACACACTCACTCACTCACCATTCTCAAATAAAATAAAGAACTTTATCACTTTGCTGCAAGTTCTTTTCTGGCTGGTATTCCTTTTTATTTTCTACTCAGATTTCACAAACCATGTCTGCAAAAACTAGACACATATTGATTGCTTCAATCTATTCCAGTACTATTTTGCATCTGTCAGCCATCATTACATGAATTCCCAAATAATGTTTTGTAACATCTTAAAGCACAATCTTCTACAGTTAGTCACATGTTCTCCTCCTCCTCCTCCTCCTCCTCCTCCTCCTCCTCCTCCTCCTCTTTATTTTTTTGGAAACAGAACCTGGCTGTAAGTCTTGTTTCCAATATAGACAGCATGTTCCAGCAACGGTCTTGAGGACCATTATGCAAATGGTTATTTTGTTTGCTTTTAGGAATGTCCTGCTACCAGGCCGCTTTGATTTTCTCTTTAGTTGATGTTGGAAACTGGCAGATGATTTTCTTTGTGGCACGCTAACAGTCAGCTTCACTTTAAGAAAAAGAGAGAGACTTTTTCAATACGGAGAACTAATCTGGAAGTATGATGGATTTGCTTTTTAATTTTTATTTATTGCTGATTGCTACTTTTGGAGACCTTGTTTACATTTCAAACTATTTTTGGTTTTTTATGGCTGACAAAATGCAGAAGCAGGAGGAATGATACAGTGAAAGGTTGTATGTTAAAAAGATGCTGAGGCTAAAGCACTGTTATAAACAAAAGTTTATTATAATGCCAAAAACTCAAATTGCGTTATATTTGCTTCATACAATGGCTCTATTTGGCTTATCTAATGACTTAGCCTCTCAAAGTCACCTTGTAGTGGAGAAGGGTGGTATAAAAATTTAATAAAGAAATAAAATATCAGCAAATAAGCTCATATTTGAATTAAATGGCCAATCTATAATTTAAGAACTTCCAAGCCATACTAAATGTGGCATTATTTATTTATTTATTTATTTTATTTTATTTGTTTCCATTTCTATACCGCCCTTCTCCAAACAGGACTCAGGGCGGTGAACAGCCAAAGTAAAAAACAGAACATACAAAATTTAAGAACAGTTTAAAATAATTAAATATTTTGGCCGTAAATTAAAACAACCCAATTTAAAATCAATTTAAAATTTAACTCAAGCCAGCCCAGCTAGTTGAAATAAATAGGTTTCAGGGCCCGACGAAAAATCCGGAGGTCTGTTATTGTACATATCTCTGGGGGGAGGTTGTTCCAGAGGGTGGGCGCCGCCACAGAGAAGGCTCTTCCCCTGGGGGTCGCCAGCCGACATGTCTGGCGGACAGCACCCTGAGGAGGCCCACTCTGTTCGAGCGTACTGGCCGGTGGGAGGCTATTGGTGGCAGAAGGCGGTCTCGTAAGTACCCCAGCCCTAAGCCATGGAGCGCTTTAAAGGTGGTCACCAACACCTTGAAGCGCACCCGGAAGACCACCGGGAGCCAGTGCAGCTCGCGCAGGAGAGGTGTCACATGGGAGCACCTTGTCGCCCCCATAATCCCCTGCGTGGCCGCGTTCTGGACCAGCTGGAGCCTCCGGGTGCACCCCAGGGGGAGCCCCATGTAGAGAGCGTTGCAGTAGTCCAGGCGGGAAGTGACGAGTGCCTGAGTGACTGTGCGTAGGGAGTTCCGATCTAGAAAGGGGCGCAACTGGCGTATCAGGCGAACCTGATAAAAAGCCCCCCTGGCCACGGCCGTCAAATGATATTCCAAAGACAGCCGTGTGTCCAGGAGGACGCCCAAGTTACGAGCCCTCTCCGTGGGGGCGAGTGATTCGCCCCCAATAGCCAGCGATGGCGTCAGCTGGCTATATCGGGACGCTGGAAGCCACAGCCACTCATCTTGGAGGGGTTGAGTCGGAGCCTGTTTCTCCCCATCCAGGCCCGCACGGCCTCCAGGCACTGGGACATCACTTCAAGGGCATCGTTGGGGTGGCCTGGGGTGGAGATGTACAGCTGGGTGTCATCAGCGTACTGATGGAACTCCACCCCGAAGCCACGGATGATCTCACCCAGTGGCTTTACATAAATGTTGAACAGAAGGGGCGAGAGGACCGACCCTTGTGGCACCCCACAAGCAAGGTGCCTCGGGGTCGACCGCTGCCCCCCTGTCAACACAGATTGCGACCGGTCAGAGAGGTAGGAGGAGAACCACCGCAGAACAGTTCGATGGTATCAAAAGCCGCTGAGAGGTCTAACAGGACCAGGATAGAGGAGCAACCCCTATCTCGAGCCCTCCAGAGATCATCCACCAATGTGACCAATGCCATTTCCGTGCTGTGCCCAGGCCGGAAGCCGGACTCGAGCGGGTCTAGATAGACAGCTTCATCCAGGTACCGGGGAAGCTGTTGCGCTACCACACTCTCAACAACCTTCGCAATGAAGCGAAGGTTGGAGACTGGACGATAGTTAGCTAAAACAGCCGGATCCAGAGAGGGCTTCTTGAGGAGGGGCCTCACAACCGCTTCTTTCAAAGCAGCCGGCAGGACCCCCTCACTCAAAGAAGTGTTAACAATCTTCTGGAGCCAGCCTCGTGTCACCTCCTGGGAAGCCAGTACCAACCAGGAGGGACACGGGTCCAATAAACATGTGGTCGCGTTCAGCCGTCCCAGGACCCTGTCCATGTCCTCGGGAGCCACAGGATCGAACTCCTCCCAGGTAACACTCTCAAGACCTGCCTCAGTCATCCCGTCCAGACATACCCAGTCAGAGGCCAGCCCTTCCCGAATCTGAGCGATTTTGTCATACAGATACTGCACAAAGTCCTCAGCTCGGCCCTGCAAGGGGTCATCCCGCACTTCCAGGTGGAGGAGGGAGTGGGTCACCCTAAACAGGGCGGCCGGGCGATTATCTGATGATGCGATAAGAGTGGCAAAATAGCTAGATTTCGCCGCTTTTATCGCCACTAGGTAGGTCTTAATATGAGACCTCACCAGTGTTCGGTCGGATTCGAAGCGGCTGGTCCTCCAATTACTCTCCAGGCGTCTTTTCCGGCGCTTCATCTCCCTAAGCTCCTCGGAGAACCAAGGAGCTAGGTGAGTTCGGTGCCGGGTCAGAGGCCGCAAAGGCACGACACGGTCCAAGGCCCCGGCAGCCGCACTATCCCAGGCGGCCACCAGGTCCTCAGCCGAGTCATGAGCCAGAGTCTCAGGAAATGGCCCAAGCTCCATCTGGAACCTATCAGGGTCCATCAGGCGCCTGGGGTGGAACCACCTGGTCGGTCCCGCCTCCCTGCGGCGGGGTGCAGCGGTTAGAAAGTCCAGTCGAAGGAGCAAGTGGTCAGACCATGACAAGGGTTCGATGACTATATCCCCTGTATCAAGGCATGTGTTACATTTGTGCTTGGAAATACAACTAGGTGATATTACTGTAAGGTTTTTTAGAAGTGGTTTGCATCAGAACTGATGAAGCTTCTTGGATAAGAAATGAAATACCTTCTTCCTCAAAGAAGAAAAAACATTTCTTTATCAAGGAAAAAAAATAGTCCAGTCGCCTTTTGGGAAAAAAAATACCCTTGAGATATAAGGAACAAAAACAACAAGAAACAAAGAATAAATAAGAAATATATTAAATAGATTATCAGTGTTTTCCCTGACCTGGCTTCATTATGACTTGAGATAAAAGGTTCTTACTACTGTTCATAATTATAGAATTCTACTCTCTGTCTTTAATTTTCTATCTTTTTCTTTTGTGGATGTGTTTTGGATAGTTATATTGTACACATGTTTCTAATCCAAGTATTTGCATTCTGAGTTAATATGCACATTCAATGGATGTGCTTCTATTCTGTACTTTTATTTTGACATTATAATCAAGTATGATATATTCTTCCTGATTGCATTTCATATTCCCTAAAAACACTTTTACTATAAATGCTTCATTATACTTTGTATATTGTATATAACTACAGTGTTTCTATTAAACAGTAGAACAGAAAAAAATAGTAGTGTCACCAGTACCAGTATTGCAATGTATAAAAAGTTATTTTCCCAAACCTTAAACTTCATCTTCAACCAATTTGAAAGCTCCTTGATTTGATTCAATTCAGAACCTAAAACCAGATCTGGATTCAGACACCAAAATGATCATGCTTCCAATTATCAATGTAGATCAACGAATGGTTATGAAAAAACTGTTTGCGGGGGGAGAGGGGAAGGGAATATCTGCAAAAACAGCTGCCTCTTATGAAAGCTTATTTAATGATAGACAGATATCGGAAATTTTGAGCTCAGCATCTTAGCTGTTAAGAAAAACAAACCTGTCAACTTCCTAATTATTATATTCTGGTTTGTTATATAAAATTAATTTTTATAGTTTGAGACTTCCAACTCCTCCTCCATGGATTCTTGCAACAATTCTTATTAAAATGATCTTTAAGAGAAAGAAAGTCCTGTGAAAACTGTGAATTTTTATAAAAAATATAATGCTGTATTTCTGTAGGCCAATTTTTTTTTTCAGAATGTAGATTTGGTTTGTTTCATCTATTTTTTGTTGTTGTTAGGAGCTACTATAATTCCTGGATATGTTAAAAAAAGATAATAATAAAGTCGACAATTCAAAAGAATAGGAACCAGATTATTGTGAAATGAATAGTTTAAGGGTTGTTTTTTTTTGTTTCTTTGATATCAATGATACAGTATTTCCCAATAAAATACCCTATGCTTGATTTAGGGCCTAAATTCTGAAACAGGCTTCATTAACATTTAAGCATTCTGGTTCAAGACAGAAAATAAGAACTCTGAATACTAGAACATTCCTGACCTTCTACCTCCCTGGTAATTCCATTCAGTTTATCCTCTCAGTGTTGGTTAAACAAAGTTTCCATCATTCCACCACCCTGATGTTTTATATAGAGAGCTTATGATAAACTCTATCTCTGTGTTTCTTTGAATATCTGAAAGATTCAAAATTGGTCTACTCTACTTCAGAAAGGAGCTCTTTCAATTTAGGCATTTCCCAAACATTTCTCAATCTAAAAAACCTGGTCAAAAATAATATATACAATCAAGTAGTTTATGTTTTCTTTGAATGTATTATGTATCCTCAGAAATTCTTTATTCTACACTTTTAATTAAGTCCCGTAATACTCTGTGCAACTTCAGAAGGAACCAAACAATAGGCCTTGTTATTATTTTTTTGCTATTTTGGTAGCAAAGTAATTTCTTTGATCAAACATGGAAAATTAGGTTTCAGTGATTCATAAACCAATTACTCCTGCACAAAAGCCTTCTTTATATAGTAAAAAGTGACAGTAAATTAGCCACTATAATACATAATCCGACATCTAGGACATTAGAAGTAACTGACTGAGTAAAGGCTCATAAAATTGTCTGCCTATTAATCTTAATGGCTTAGATCCAAACCTTAGTTATCGGTTTACTCAAATTAGTGACACTTAAATAAAGCTTATAATAGGGACTTTACTGATTTCCTGGCTGTGACAAATGAAGCAAAACACTATATCTATAAACTGGATATATGTTTATATTTTATATGTCATAGTTTGTATTTTTATCTTTTGAGTCTTTATCAAAATGTGATGTGAAGGTGCCATACAATAAATAAATAAATAAATAAATAAATAAATAAATAAATAAATAAATAAATAAATAAATAAATAGTGACACTTAAATCTGACACTCCTAACTCAAATTCTATTATTTTAAATGAGTCTATAACTAAAGGAGTGAACTAATTGTGTTTAAAAGATGCTTAATTGACACATAAATGAATGAAGTATTTTTAATTCATATACTTTTATTCTACTTCATCGTGACTCTAAAGGTTTCATTTAGATATTTTTGTTGGAAAATAATTCCTTGCCTAACCACATCATCCAAATGCTTGGGAGAACAGCCAGGTTTTTAAAGCCTTATGAAAGAATAAACAGAGTTGGGACAATCCTAATCTCCCCAGGAACTGTTGTTTTATAGCAGGGGTGTCAAATTGGTGGCCTGCGGGCCATATGCAACACACACAGGCCACACCCATCCTGGCTCCGCAAAGACAAAAAACATTAATACATCATAATACGTCACATGGCATGATTGAGTTTGATACCTGTGTTCTATAGGAACACTCCTTCAAACAATTCATAAGGAAAGTTTAAATGGTTTAAATGGCTCCAAAATTCCTTCTCTCATGCCAAGTTCTCTAATGCTATAATCATTAATGCTGTTGTCCATGCATCAGTAATTAATTAAATAATTAAGTAAAGCAATTAAAAACACCCAGTGTATTTGAGGTATAAATCAAGAGAAGGCTTTTTATTTTTCTTTGAATTTGATAGATGAACTGTTTATAATATTTCCATTACTAGCTCAGATACCACTGATCATATATTTTAAACACATTGAAGCTTTAGGCCCTGATATAACCCTGTAAAATTTATTATAAATCAGTAGTAGTATCTATTGAGCACACAACCTTGTGTTCAAGAAACATCGTAAATAAGATGAACAATTTTTATTGCTCCAAAGGCATAAATTGTCATTTTGAAATCTGCTTGTAGAACATTGCCACTTAATGTTCCCTTGAGCTTGACTGAAAGTGGCCTACTATGCAGCCTCACTCCCCACACATAACATACATATGGAAAGAGTTTAAATATATGTTTATTCAAACCTCCCAAACAGGTCGTCAGAAGGACCCCTATTGCACAAGTCTATATTCCAAGCTCAATACAGCAAGAGTCACTGGGTAACCAAGTCCAATGGGCACACACAAAGTCCAGGAAAGCAGTCCAGGAGTCAAACAGCTTGGCTTGCCAAGCTGTCTCAGGAATTCTGGGAGTTGAAGTCCACAGGTTGTAAAAGAGCCACATTTGCCCACCCCTGGTCTATATTATAAGCCACCCAATCAAACAGAGGAAGTAGATGAACTTTTCCTAGTCACCTAACTAAGGCATGTAGGAAGCACATCACAATAGTAATGGGGGATTTTAACTACCCTGACATCAACTGGGAGCAAACTCTGCACCAAGTGCTTCCACAGGTTCCTAACAGCCCTAGCAGACAACTTTGTTTATCAAAACGTAGAGAAAGGAACAAGGGGATCAGCCATATTGGACTGAATTCTCACTAACAGAGATGAAATAATAGAAGGGACTGAATCTACAGGAACCTTGGGGCAAGTAGTCACTCAATATTGGAATTAAACATTATGCAAACACAAATAGTAGAACAAAGTCAAACTAGAGACTTGGACTTTAATAGAAATTATTTCAATAAACGTAGAGAGAACTTGGGAAGGATGCCATGGATGAGAATCCTCAAGGGGAAAACAAATGAAGAAGCTTGGGAAATTTTGAAAAGTGAGATTATAAAAGCCCAGTCTAGCACAATACTAATGAGGAAGGAAAATAACAGCTCTCAAAAGAAACCAGCATGGCTGCATAAAGAACTCTCTGACAGATTGAAAGACAAAAAGAACAAGTATAAAAAGTGGAAAGAGGGGCAAATAACTAAGGCAGAATATCAGCAAATAGCCCGAGCCTGTAAAGATGAGGTGAGGAAAGTTAAGGCTCACAATGAACAAAGGCTTGCGACAAAAGTAAAAAATAATAAAAAAAACCTTCTTCCAACATGTTAAAAACAAGAAAAAGGTCAAAGAAACAATTGGTCCATTGCTGGGAGAAAGTGGCAAGAAAGTGACAAGCAACAGGGAGAAAGCAGGACTACGTAACTCATTTTTTGCATCTGTCTTTACACAAAGGGAAAAAACAGTCCAACCTACTAAAAACAGCACCACAAAAAACAGATTAAAAACACAAGTTAAAATAAGAAAGAAAATGGTAAGTGAACACCTGTCTACCCTAGACAAGTTCAAATCACCAGGACGGGATGGATTAAACCCCAAAGTTCTGAAGGAATTGGCCGCTGAGAGCTCAGAACCACTGAACTATATCTTTCAAAGCTCCTGGAGAACTGCCAGAGGACTGTAAAAGAGCTGATGTAGTTCCCATCTTAGCCTCCCTGAGTCTCCGGAAAAAGGCGGCATATAAATTGAATTAATAAATAAATCTTCAAAAAAGGAAAAAAAAACAGATCCAGGAAACTACAGACCTACCAGCGTGACCTAAATACCAGGGAAGATTCTGGAAAAAATAATCAAGCAACAAATCACTGAACACCTAGAACACAAAGTATTTACCAAAAGACAACATGGGTTTGTCAGAAACAGATCATGCCAGACTAATCTTATTGCATTCTTTGAGAAAGTGACAAAATTAGTGGACTAGAGGAATACTGTCGATATAATATACCTGGACTTCAATAAAGCATTTGATCAAGTAGACCATAACCTACAACTAGATAACGTAGAAAAATGTGGGTTAGACAGTATCACCACCAGATGGATTCGTAACTGGCTGACTAACCTCACTCAGCATGTAGTCCTCAATGGAACTGCATCTACATGGAGGGAAGTATGCAATGGAGTACTCCAAGGCTCTGTTTTAGGCTCAGTACTCTTCAACATCTTCATCAATGACTTGGGCAAGGGGATAGATGGGGAACTCATCAAATTTGCAGATGACACCAAGCTGGCAGGAATAGCCAACACTCCAGAAGATAGGCTCAGGATACAGAAGGATCTTGACAGACTCAAACATTGGGCGCTATCTAACAAAATGAAATTCAACAGTGAAAAAAGTAAGGTTCGACATTCAGGCAAGAAAAACAAAATGCACAGGTACAGTATATGTGGTACCTTGCTCAATAGTAGTAACTGTGAGAGGGATCTTGGAGTCCTAGTGGACAACCGTTTAGATATGAGCCAGCAGTGTGCAGCAACTGCCAAAAAAAGCCAAAACTTTTCTGGGCTGCATAAACAGAGGAATAGAATCAAGATCACGAGAAGTGTTAATACCACTTTATATTGCCTTGGTAAGGCCACATTTGGAATATTGCATTCAGTTTTGGTTTCCACGATGTAAAAAAGATGTTGAGACTCTAGAAAGAGTGCAGAGAAGAGCAACAAAGATGGCTAGGGGACTGGAGGCTAAAACATATGAAGAACAGTTGCAGGAATTGGGTATGTCTAGTTTAATTAAAAGAAGGACTAGGAGAGACATGGTAGCAGTGTTCCAATATCTCAGGGTTTGCCACAAAGAAGAGGGAATCAAACTATTCTCCAAAGCACCTGAGGGTAGAACAAGAAGCAATGGGTGGAAACTAATCAAGGAGAGAAGCAACTGAGAACTAAGGAGAAATTTCCTGACAGTTAAAACAATTGATCAATGGAACAACTTGCCTGCAGAAGTTGTGAATGCTCCAACACTGGAAACTTTTAAGAAGATGTTGGATAACCATTTGTTTGAAGTGGTGTAAGGTTTCCTGCCTAAGCAGGCGGTTGAACTAGAATACCTCCAAGGTCCCTTCCAACTATTCTATTCTATTCTATTCTATTCTATTCTATTCTATTCTATTCTATTCTATTCTATTCTATTCTATTCTACTCTACTCTACTCTACTCTACTCTAGTCTAAAACTTAAATTAAGCATAGATAGTTATAGCAACTTGTTCTTGTTCTAGATTTTTACAGTGTTTCACAAAACTTGTTTAGTTGTGTAGCAAACAGTGTAGCTCACTGTTTGTTCATTGCTTATGTTTAGTCCCCACTATTTCTGTAGTGGAAACTTCATAAAGAACCTCCATCTGATAAATTCAGTAGCTCACTCAGGACAGATCTCGAAGTGGGGAAAGAATTGAACCATACCTGAAGCCCACAAATTAAATATTTTGAGAACCAACATGACTGAATCAATCTACATGGAAACAAATCTGAATTTTATTCTACAGAACTGGAACCATAATATGTTTTCAAGCCTATACCTTCCTTCTTTTCCCAGAATTCCCAAACTAGAGGTTCCATGAGTCAGTCACTTTGGACAAGGACAATTTCAATATTTCCAAATTAATTGGCAATAGCGGAAAATATATGCACTTCAGGATTTGCTATATATGACAGGATCTACTTGCACTATCATCATCATCATCTCCTTTTAACGACCCCATAATCCCTCGTGGGGTCGAGTATGGGCAACTGAATTGAGTTAGCAGAGTATTTATTGGCTGGATGTTCTTCCTGTCACCAATGCAGAGTTTTGTGCCCAGAGAGAGAAATATCTGCCTCTGCCTAGGATCAAACTCAGAACCTCTTGATTGTGAGGTGAGAGCTCCACCTCCAGGCCACCACACCAAACAATCTACTTGCACTGGTTGCCCAAATATACAGTATATCTTATTTTTCCAGTCCAACAAATTAGGAAATGTGTGATTCGACTGAAAGCATCGCGGCGAGACAGTCGGGGATCAGCGGGCTCTGATGAGCCTCATGAAATCCCGGGCTGACGAACTGCTGCAGAGGGGTCTTTGGACCGGATCTGTCCTGTAGGGACAGGGAAGAAGAAGAGGCACCTCGGAAGACCAAGAGGAACAGGCAAGTTCCTTGGAGGTCAGAGGAAACTCTCCCTGACTCTGCAGCAGGGGGCGGTGGCCATTGTGACCGCCAATTAAGCTGTGGCAACTGGATCAAGCAGTGTGCAGGAGCGGAGAAGTGAGCAGAACATTGATGCCGGGTGAGTGACAGCTAAATCACAGGCAGAAGAGAGAGAGAGAGAGAGAGAGAGAGAGAGAGAGAGAGAGAGAGAGAGAGAGAGAGAGAGAGAGGAAAAAAAGGACTATTTTTAAAATAACTATAAAAGTCCTAGCAGTTTAACAGCGGCTAATAGGCGTGGAGAAAGGATGGAAAAAGAAGAGTAAAGCGGAAGCTACAAAGTGGAAAAAAAACCCGATTAGAAAATTGTGTGCTGGATTCAAATATTTGGAGAACTTAAAAAAAATAAATAAATTAGAAGAATTGACAACCCGAAAGATTTTTCCCTAATTAGTGAACCTTAAAAGAAGTTTAAAGAGGGAAGAAAAGCCCGCAGTAGAAAGGATTGGTTAAAGATTTTAAATTGAAATTGATTTGGAAAGTAAAGTTGGAATTTGGACTGTGTAAATTTGTACCAAGTTTTTAAACTGATTTGGTGCATATAAAAGTGAAAAGGAAGAAGAAGGAAAATTAAATAAGCAAAGACTGTTCAATGTGGATTGTAAACAAAATGGATGCTTTTCTAGGTTGCCGATTGCAATTGTGGATTATAGAGAGCCATCTTCAGAAGAAGAAAAAAAGACCATTATAATGCTGAATTTCTGTTCTGGGAAAAAAAGAATAATAAACCTTGAACTTTGAAAGATACAGCTGTGAATCTTTAAGGAAGCTTGGTTTGCCTATAAGTGTGACTTTGATGATTAAAGAAGGAGGATTACAACACAATTTGAAACTGGAATAATATTAACTGAAAAAGTACAAAATGGAGGAATTTAAGGAAATGATGAAAACTGTACTTATCACTGAAGATGGAAATAAGGGAAATTACTATAATATTGCATGGAAAATCGAAACCTGAAGAACTAAAAAATGACTTAGAATTTATTCAGATTGACAAGGAAATAATTAAGGAGAAGTAAGAAAAAGAGACTGATAATAAAGAAGAAGACAAAGGTAAAGAGATTGACTATGGAAAACTAAATGATTATGGGGCTAGTAATAATAAAAAGGAAAATTTCAGAGATTACATTAAGATTAATAATGGAAGTAACAGAAAGTGGGGAAAGAAGCAAAGAAAAAGAGGGAGGAATAGAAAGAATATAAGACTTAAATGATTACATTGGGATTATCAGTGGGAAAATAAGAAAAAGGGAAAAGGGATGGAAAATAAGGAGAAATGCAGGGCAAAACAGAAGAGTTTATGACTTTAAAAGACAAAATAATTACACTGGGATTAACAGTGGAAAGATAAGAAAAAGGGAGGAGAGAGTTCAGGAATTTAAAGCACAAAAGAAAAGAAAGGGAAAGAAAAAGAAAAAATACAAAAATGGAAAGGGAGAATTGTGATATTAACTAAGCAATTTAACATATGTATGTATGATGAATGTAATAATTAGGATAGTCTTAAGTAATTAGAGAAATGGTAATAATTGGATTATTTTTAATTATATATTTGGAATTGAACTAAAAAAGAAAAGAAAGTTGAAATGATTTGGGACAATGAACTAAGTAGAAAAAAATCATACTTATTTGGTTTCTATAAAGTTGTTGAATTGTACTATTGGGAATAGAGAGAATTTAAGGAAATGATTGGGAATTGCATTTTGGTGTATTATTTGAATTAAGATTTTTACTTAATTGATTTTCTATTGAATACTCTTAATTAATTAGGGAAACTATAACAAAAACCTGAAATAATTGTATTATTTGGAATTTTAGATAAATAAATTGGAGATGATATTATGTTATGTGAATGCAAATTTAGGGGTTCAAATTTTAGGGAAGAAAAAGAAAAATTGAATTATATTAGGAATAGAAGTTAAGTGGAAGGGCAAAAATGTATGGAAGTTTAAAAATTGCAATAAGATTTAGAAATATGAATAAGTTTAACATATAAGACTGTAATAGTCATATTGGGGCTAAGATTTAGATTTAATTAGTTTTTATTAATATGTTGAATGATGTAGAAATGTGAAATAATTGTATTATTTGGTACATTTGATAAATAATTGGAGATGGTATTATGTTGTGTCAATGCAAATTAAGGGGATCAAATTTTAGGGAGGAAAAAGAAAAATTTGCATTAAGTTAAGATGAAGGGTAACATTAGTTTTTTTAAAATTAGAGAGAAATAAATGTTATGCTAAAAATTGAATGTACAAAATTGTGTTAAAGATGAACAAAAATTTGTACAAATTTATGACCGGGTCAATGTTCTGTTCAGAAAAGATGTATTGTATGTTTGTCTGTCTGTTTAAAAAAAAAAAACCCTTGTTGAAAAAAAAAAAGAAATTAGGAAATGTGTATGAAATTTCTTGTTGATTATAATACATAGATGATGGAAGTATTATATTTTGTGAGATTGAGCTAATACGTTCTGCACTAGAAAGTAATGTTGCCACTGAATATAGAAAATTTATGTTCAGAGGATAAGGGCCTCCCATTAAGTATCAAAAAGCTTGAAGAAACTTTATCAATACCCGGTATACTTATCCAAAACCTCGTTCATAAAGAAGACTGACTTTGTGCTTATTGTGTTGCGTAGTGAACCTTGACTACTGATTCATATTTCATGCAGGTGGTAATAGCGTAATAAGACTATTAAACAGGGCAATATACAGTCCCTGATGTCATTTTAAACCTATAGCAGTTTTCCTTTAGTTCAAGGGACAAAAAGGGAGAGAGGTACTTGAGATGCTGGGCCATACTAAAGTTCATCTACTTTACTGAATTCTTCAAACTACTGCAATTGTTTAATTATGAAATGCTAATTGGACTCTAACAGATGTCTACGAATCAGAAGTAATTGCCTAAGTCTGCTTATTATCATAAGGCATAATTTGAGTGCTTCGTATTGACTTAACATACTGTGTAGATACATACTATTTTCTTAAACTCAGTAAGCTTGCCAATTATACTTTGAAATATTGATTCCAATAAAATCATCTGCATATGACTATTTTCTTCAGCCATGATAAGAAAGGATAAGATCAAAGTGTCACGCTGTATTGTAAATGAGCGGATGTTATGCAGCAAATAGCAATGACCTTTGTCTACAAATGTGATCCCTTATTTCATCAGAAGTAAGCAGTGAGTCAGCAAGATTTAAAGATCTTACAAAAGATATAAGCCCCAGAGTTCACTGTAATATCATTACAAAAAAGGCATTAAGAGTTGTCAACCTTATTTTACGAAGTTATCTCTCTGGTAATGCTATACTTCAAAGTTGGGCATACAAAACCATTGCCAGACCTATCCTTGAATACTGCTCACCTGCCTGGAACCCTCACTGTATTTCAGACATCAATACAAGAGAGAGGGTCCAGAGATATTTTACTAGAAGAGTACTCAAATCCTCTGCTCGAAATAAAATTCCCTATACCAACAGGCTTGAAATTTTAGGCCTGGATAGCCTTGAACTACGCATCCTACGTTCCGACATAAGCTTAGTACACAAGATTATTTACCATAGCGTCCTACTTGTTAATGAGTACTTTAACTTCAACTGTAAAAACACAAGGGATATCAATAGATTCAAACTCAGTGTAATTTGCTCTAATCTTGATTGTAGGAAATATGACTTCTGCAACAGAATAGTAAATGTCTGGAACACTCTAACTAATCCTGTTGTTAGTCTCTCTAACCCCCATACCTTTTATCTTAAACTGTCTACCATGGACCTTTCACGTTTCTTAAAAGGTCCCTAAGAGGGCGTGCATAAGCGCACCAGCGTGCCTACCATCCCTGTCCTACTGTCCCCATTTATATTTTATTTTATTTATTTATTTTATTGAATTTGTATACCGCCCTACTCCCGAAGGATTCAGGGTGGTGAACAGCCATAGAATAAAACATATAGATACAAAATTTAAAATAAACTAAAACGAATTAAATAATTTGGCTGAACAAATTTAAAACCCCAATAATTTAAAACCAAATTTAAAATGTCCATTTAAAAAGGGGAAAGACTTAGGTCAGGCCAGCTTGATGAAATAAGAAAGTCTTGAGCGTGCGACGGAAGGTATGCAGATCCGGGATCCTCTGTATCTCCAGGGGGAGCTCGTTCCAGATAGTAGGTGCCCCCACAGAGAAGGCTCTCCCCCTGGGGGCCGCCAGTCGACATTGTTTGGCTGATGGCACCTGGAGGAGCCCCTCTCTATGGGAGCGTACTGGTCGGTGGGAGGCTATTGGTGGTAGCAGGCGGTCCCGTAAATAACCAGGTCCTAAGCCATGGAGCACTCTAAAGGTGATAACCAAAACCTTGAAGTGCACTCGGAAGACCACCGGGAGCCAGTGCCACGTCGCTCCCGTCACCACCCGCGCGGTGTATGAATATGTATGTATGAATACATGAATACCTATTCATTTTATGTGTTTATGGCTATGTTTTGCTTATTTATATCCTTTTATTTGTGCCATTTTTTTTCATGGTCCATGTCTATGTCTAAACTGTTACTTGTTTCCTTGTACTTGTTGACAAATAAATAAATAAATAAATAAATAAATAAATAAATAATATAGAATATTGCAAACAGCTTGTATAAAATGAAAGGACTTTGTCATCAAACTGGCTTTTTTAACTTGTTATTTTGAAAGCAAAGAAGAAATTGTATTAGAAGGCATAAAGTATTAATTTTGATTTAATTGCGATGTCACCTTTTTAATATGCAACTACATTCCTTGTACCACAGTTAATCATTCCAGCAGTTAAACTGGTGTCATGGTCAGATGGTTCCTTTGGTTGCTCCTCCTTTGCTGACCTTATCATCACAAATATTTCCATAACCATTACAATTTATTTTGGCTATTCTGCACCTGCAATAACATATTCAGATGAAATATTCACATTGTCTTTTTTCAAATATCTTGATTTTGGCAACCTTATATTTTCAGATTTAACATGTGGCATTATTAAAAACAATGATCATTGATGTAAAACTTTCTGAAGCCTCTTTCTTCCCCTTCATACAGTTTCAGTTTAGGAACATTTCTCTTCCCTCAATAGTTTTTTTCTTTAAAAAAACAAATAAAGGATTATACCCACTGATGGAAATTTGGAACTAAATTTTGCCACACCTGGATGAACTGCCAGTAGCTATTTCCAGCTAAACAAGCCATGTGCCATCTGGGAAATATCTAGACTCTTTCCATGAAATACAATTATCCTGTTAGTATTTGGAGCTTATTTTGTTTAATTTTGATTGCCATCAGAACTGACTTTTTTTTAAAAAATGATTTGGAAAGCTACTTTATTAAAATGTTATTTTTGAAACATTATTTCCTTAATAGAAATATAGAATTTTTATTCTAATTATTTTAACTAAAAGTTTTGAAATTATGCAAAAATTTCCAAGTGTATTTTTATGAGGCTTGGTTCAGGAAAAAATGACGCTGGTCATCCTTAATTTGAAAGCATATAATTATATTGTGTATAAGATGCATACTCTAATTGCAATATTAAGAATACTCTTAACTGCAAATTTAAGTCCCATTACTAGGGTTGATGTATTACTTATATGAACTTTTTTATTATTATAATATTATTATTATTACATTATAATATAATCTGAATTGTTATATTATAATTCACATTGTATTATGAAGCAAACCTGACATAAGAGTAGAGTATTCCTCAATCTTGGGAAGATTTAAAAAATATTGTTTACTTCTTACTTCGGTGGATTATTTTAAACATTCCTATTCATCCTCTTTCAAATTCAATCCCAAACACTTTGTAGTATTTATTTGCCAAGTATAAACTCATTTTTTTCAATGTTGCCTTACAAGTCAATTCAATAATAAAAGCTGTGTATATAATATAATAAACTTTAATATGCAGATATCTATACCATTTAAATATATATTTACTTGAATATGGAACAACACTCAAGTAGTTTGCAGATGTGTAACATGGACATTTTTCATGACCAAGTGAACTTAGCCATCATATTCTTAATGAAAGGATTCTAAACGGGAAAATGTAATAAAATTTAAGTACCTGGAGCCAGCTGTTAAAGACTTGAGATATTCCTGTTTATTTAAAAACAATGAAAAAACTGAAATACAGATGAAACTAAGTGTTGCATACTTGGTGTGGCAGATTTTATATGCAAAGTGTATGTTATCTGGAAAGAATCCAATTGAGGAATCCTTTTCTATTAATTCCCAAATTTTATGAACATTTTCTGCATATGTTTGCTGCAGAAATCATACTGCTGACATGGTGTCCCAGGGATGAAAAAGTGAAGGAATGACAGATTGAATCAGAGATAGCTTTCAATCTAAAATACTGTAGAAACAATTTTATCAGACAAAACCTGTATAAAGATGTAGCCAAGGTTTTGTATCTGTTTGTATCAGTAACCACCAGTCTTACAGCCATCTATGGGTAGAACAATTTCATCAAAAAACCCTGGTAGGCTCACACAACATAAGGGAAAGCAGAAAGGAAGGAAATTTTCTCTTCACCCTCTCCATTTTCTTTCCAGTTAACATACTATGACTCACCCTCCTCAAATCCCTCCCCCATGAAGAACAGGATTCAAACTCTTAATCAATCATGAAGCTAGTGAGTATAAATAAGCCTAACCTACTGTATACACTTGCAAATATTAGGCATATTGACAAGAGAAAAAAAATGTCTAAACTCAAACTCCTGGAAGTAAACATGGGATAGAAATGTAGTAAATACATGATGGAGTCCAAACCTTTTCAGCTACTTTTTTAGAGACAATATGATAACCAGATACCCTTCCCAGCATCCTTTCCTACCCACAGACATTTGCAATTCTGCAGGAAAACAAAAATGCAGTGTGACAAGAGGCCTTGATGCTTTAGTCCATGAACAATTACCAGAGTCCTGCTTTCCATCCCCAAAGAATGCAAACATTTCACAACCATATTTTTAAGCAATTGGAACTAAGTAGATGTTATTGGTCATGCCCAGGAGAGTAAATTGGAGACAAGGAAATGCAACTTTCAAAGACAAAGGTAAACAAGGTTTGCTTACCTTGCTTTGGTCATTGTATAATCCAAACAATCCAAATTATCAAATTAAAATGAAATTGAATTGTAACAGTAACAGAGTTGGAATCTTGGAGGTCTTCTAGTACAACCCTGTGCACAAATAGGAGACAATTCCATAGCTATTTCAGGCAAATGGCTGTCCAATCTCTTCTTAAAACAGTGATGGAATATCCACAACTTCTGGATGCAAGCCATTCCACTGGTTTATTGTTTTCACTGTCAGGAAATTTCTCCTTAGTTCTAGATTGGATATCTTTTTAGTAAGTTTCCATCCATTACTTCTTGTCCTGCCAACAGATGCTTTAGAGAATAGGTTTATCTCCTCCTCAAACATTGATATATGCTAGGCTAAAAGATAACTGTTGGCACAACCCACTGAGTTTTCATAACAAAGGGTAGAGTTGAGTTTGGATCTCCCCAATCCCAGTCCAAACCTGAGTTGCTCCACCAAACCTCTATTAAAGGCAGAAAAATAATACCTTGGTATCCACTGAAATCAAAGGGAAGTATAAACTAATAAAAATTAAATTATTGCAATTCAAACATAACAATTCAAATTATCAAATTAAAATGAAATTAAATGTAACAGTAAAGAGTTGGAAAGAACCTTGGAGTCCAACTCCCTGCTCAAGAGGGGTTTTCAAGTAGAACCTATATCATTACAAGCAAATGGCTGTCCAATCTCTTCTTAAAATCTTCCAATGAGGGAGCACCCACAACTTCTGGAGGCACAAGATCGAGATCATTTTTACCAATGCTATTTAAGTGATCTATATTGTTTTTATATGAACTATTTCCTAGAAGTTTTTAGGATAACAGATACCCCCCCCCCATATATCCCGAAAATAAGACCCTGTCTTATATTTTTTTGAACCCTGAAATAAGCACTTGGCCTTATTGCCATGCGCTCAAAAGCCTGATTGGGCTTATTATCAGGGGATGTCTTATTTTGGGGGAAACAGGGTACTTCATATAACTCTTAGATATGCAATAGGTTTTATACACGGTTTTGTTCTCTAGGCTGAATCATAACTACGATACATCTAAAGCAGTGGTGGGTTGCTCCTGGTTCGGTCTGGTTCTTGCGAACCGGTAGTAATGGCGGCGGGAGGCTCCGCTCACCAGCCTGGATGTCATCATGAACAATCTGCACATGTGCAGAAGCACGCGTGCGGTCCCATTGCGAACCAGTAGGGGAGGTAAGTAGAACCCACCCCAGACCTAAAGATCCATAAATGGAGAACTTCTGCCATTGACTTTATCATACTTAAACCTTCTTATAGTCTGCACCTATAGTATCTTAGTGGTGACCGTTTAATACATTAATGTGTTGAAAAACAAATTACCACTTTATGTAAATTAACTGCATTTTCATTTTGCCTAATACATTTTTCAACCATTTTCTTGCTTGAAGACAAACTGATACCATCTAGTCTATCTATATTTTCCGCTTTACTAAATGATCAAATTTAAATTGAATTTAGCAATAGCAATAACACTTACTTATATACCACTTTATAGTAGTGTACAACCCTCTTTAAGCATTTTACAGAGTCAGCATATTGCCCCCAACAATCTGGGTCTTCATTTTACTGACCTTGGAAGGATAGAAGGGTGAGTCAACCTGGAGCCAGTCAGGATCAAACTGCTGGCAGTCAGCAGAGTTAGTCTGCAATACTGCATTCTATCAACTGCAGCACCATGGTTCTATTTACTCCACTATACCTCTATAATTCAAAAATGTTAAGGAATAATTTTGAAAAAACAGTAGAAAACAGTAAAAAAAGTTCTACACTGAGAAATGGACTCATGTTTATAGATTTCAGTTTCATCTTCATTATTATAAACTGTTCAATATAATGGAATGGTTAAAAGAATGAAAAACAAAACTTTGATTTTAAAGCCAACCTATAAAGCATGTGCTCATTTATAGATGCAATAGAAGCAGTGAGAATTTTGGGTTGTTCTTTGCATTCCTAACACTCCATCAAATACTTTCTTTTGCTCATCACTTATGGAATTCAAGTAGGAAGATTTTGAGGGCGCATAGACTTTCATATCTTGCAGCTGTTAAGAAAACATATTTCTTGTTAGCATTGTGCCAATGAACATCACATCTGCCAACAATTCTCAATTTTTGGAAAAAGACATCTCCCTTAGGCCAACTTCACCTCACAACACTTTAACAAGAAATGCGTGATTTTTGAAAAATATCAGCAGCTACCATGGAAGATAGCATGCATGGCAAGATTTGTACACTAGGCTGGCTAAGTTTTAATTTGGTGACAGTTATTTATATAGTGATAAGTTCTTTTCCAGGGACCAATAAATAATTTCATGAACATTCAAATCTTGGAGAAATCATCTCCCCTCAATAATAAGGGGCAAACTTTTACAAGTGCCAGATGCAACTTTTAAAAATCTGTTCAGTTTTGCAAGGAAGTTGGAAAGAGGAATAAAGAAAATGTCCACTTTTTTTCCTCCATGGTTTTAAGGCATGGTGAGGAATCTCATGGAGTTCACCTTGGTTACAAAAATGTGCAGTCCATGAAGGTGTGGGACTTCTTTTAGAAATTTATTTCTAGTTTCCTGTTCCCATTAATGGGGAAAAAAGATCATTCAAGTCCCTTGCAACCAGCTAATCATTCTAGTAGTTAAATGGCTAGGAGCCTGGATAGATCAACAGACTAAAAGCCTGTTATTAACATTCAGCTGTCTGCAATTATTGCAAGTTCGAATCTCCCCAGGCTCAAGGTTGACTCAGCCTTCCATCCTTTCTAAGGTAGGTAAATTGAGGACCCAGTTTGTGGGGGCAATAAGCTGACTTTGTATAAAATATACAAAAGTATGAAGGCTATTGCTTAACGCATTGTAAGCCGCCCTGAGAAGGGCGGCATATAAATCTAATTAAAAAAAAAAATGGCAAGGTCTGCATTTCTGATTACCCATTGCTAATGCACCAAGAAATAAGAAATCTAGAGGGGTTGCCGGTAGAGCAGAAGTTGATAGAGGGAGAACAGAGCATGCAAACATGGTTTGTGTTTAAGAGGTACTGCATAGAGCCATGGTGGCACAGTAGTTAGAATGCAGCATTGCAGGTTAATTCTGCTGACTGTCAGCAGTTCGATCCTCACCGGCTCCAGCTTGACTCAACCTTCCATCCTTCCAAGGTCAGTAAAATGAGGACCCAGATTATTGGGGACAATATAATGACTCTGTACACCGCTTAGAGAATGCTGTAAAGCAATATGAAGCAGTATATAAGCCTAAGTGCTATTGGTATTGCTATATGTGCATATGAGTGTTGAACCCACTGGGCCACTGATCAGACAAATTTCCCAGCAGTCAAACACATGAAGTGTTGACTAGCTGTATGCCAACAAATTGTGGCCAAATGTTTTTTTTTTTTTAATATATCTTAAATATGTGCATCATTGTCCTACAGAATTGTAACTCTTTTTCTAAGCAAAGATTTTTGTGGCTGCAGTTAGTACTCAGTTTTATGGATACTCATCCTACTGAGACTATCTTCTTCTCCATGAATCTGGAGCAAAATGTGAAAGAGTCCAGATGTATCTTTGTAAATCTCTGGATTTTATCATTTGTTGTATTATGTTAATTATATAATATATTATGTAAGAAATAACTGATACAGTGTATTGATTTGCAAATTGAAAAATTCCTTCTATGGGCAAAAGACATTCCTGGAATTCTGTGATTTTTTTTTTTTTCGTGGAAAAGAGAGCAGAACTGCATGAAATGTTTCATAACATCTTGAAACAGGAGAGGAACAGTTTAAAATACATATAATAAAGTGGGCTAAGAATTTTGGTTATAGTATACAGAGGGATCAATGGGAAATATCTGGTTAAAAGGGTTGAAATTTATATTGTGTTATGATTTTAAAGAGATTTTTTTTTAAAATGATTGGTATGTGATACCAGTGAAATTATCCAGAATGCATAAAGGCACAAAAAATGTTTGTTGGATTTTAGATCAAAACATTAATGACTCTATATTGGTAACCGTATCAAAGAAAGTTGGAAGTGATTCCTTACTTATTTTCAATTTATTTGGAATAAAGTGTTAGTGTTAGCGTTATTGTTATAGCTTTCCTTGATTTTGAGACTTTGACTTTGACCTAGTGGATCAGGTCACATGACCTCCTGTAGACTTCCTATGGTTCATGTAAAAGTTGGCCTCCCTTGAGAGGACAAATCCAACCCTAAAAGCAACAATATTTGCTGAGATAACATAGCTGCATTTGTGTTTATCTTTTTGGTTTCAGGTGTAGTTTCATCTCCAAATTTAAAACTTGACTCGAATGGAAAAATAAGGCTCTAACTTAGCCTTTATCCTGGCATTTCTGGGTATTCTTTGGCAAGATTTTTTTTAAAATAGAGAATTGTTTAATCATATGAGCTTTACTTTCTGCTGGGTGCAAGCCAGCCACAGGTTTATAGCCTAAGGATCAAATTAGACCTTAATAAACCATCCCATTTCCTCAATTTCTCCATCTATTTTGAATATATTTTGGTGAGATTTCAATCATTGAGTTTCATTTCCAAGAACTTCATTTAATCTTTTTTTAGGAATAAAGGCCTATAAAAATATTAGTCTCTATGGCTAGTTAATTGTTATTTTATTTGGTCACTTGCTTCATTGTTTAACAAAAGAAAATCCTTATAGCATAGCTCAGATAAGAGTGGCCAAGAGCAATAAAGATACATCAAATCACCAAGTAGAGAACCATACTTTTAAAAAAATAACATCTGCTTCCACACTTGTTCAAATTGGACAAACAGGCTGTAGATTGTTCCACTTCATAGCTGTACTGTGTATTTAATCAAACCGAACACTGAGCTTCCAGATAAAGTAGAACTGCTTTGCCTTGCCAATAGTCTGAAAATGTACAGGTCACATGTTGTATTTGTAGCTATAATAGTCATGTTTATCACTTTACTCAAAACTTTTTTTTTTTTTGGTGAACTTCAGGGAGAGAGCGCTAGACCAGATTAAAAGAGAAAGGCACCAGAGAGTCAAAAGTTTCGCTGCCTTATATTTTGAATCTAAACAAAGTCAATTCCATTTACTTACTTTGAGGGGGAAAGGGGAATGCTCCAGGCTAGTTAATTTACTATTATTTGTGTTTCAGAAATGCTGCAAATTAACCTAACACCTCTGCTAGATTAAACTGTAAATCGACTTTTGCTTTCATTTTAAATTCTTAGTGAAACCCAACAATATCATGTATCTTACCCATTTTAAAAACCTTAGGTTGTGATTTGAGTTCTTGCTACTTAAACGAAGGTCTCCTTGAAGATTACCCATGGCACCCTTTATAAACTCAGCTAGTAGCACAAAATATGCAAGTTTCCTGATGATATACAATACATCATTTTCCCAGGAGTTTATTTCACTTTTCATTGCCTCTTTGGCAGGGGTGAAATGTAAAATTTGTTACTACCGGTTCTGTGGGCGTGGCTTGGTGGTGGTGGTGGTGGTGGGGTAATGTGACTGGGTGGGCGTGGCCAACTTTTTTTAAAAAAAAACTTTTCAAAGCATTTTTTCTGCAAATGCAAAAAAATGCTTTGAAAAGCCTCTGCCGATCAGGAACACAGCTGGGATCGTCAGAGCCTTTTCAAAGCATTTTGTAAACCACCTCTTCCGCTGAAGAGGTTGCAGAAAAAAATTCTTTACAGGTCTCTCTGATGATCCCAGCTGAGTTGCCTGATCGTTTTAAAAAATGCTTTGAAAAGGCTCTGACGATCAGGCAACTCATCTGGGATCATCAGAGAGACTTTTAAAGCATTTTTTTCTGCAACCTCTTCTGGAGAAGAGGTGGTTTAAAAAAATGCTTTGAAAAGGCTCTGATGATCCCAGCTGTGTTGCCTGATTGTCAGAGCCTTTTCAAAGCATTTTTTTAACCACCTCTTCCCCAGAAGAGGTTGCAGAAAAAAAATGCTTTGAAAAGCCTCTGACGATTCCAGCTGAGCCGTGCGATCATCAGAGCCTTTTTTTTTTTACTTTTAAAAGCATTTTTTCGGTGGAAGAAGTTGTAGAAAAAACCCTTTTAAAAGTAAAAGTTAAAAAAAAAAGCCTCTGATGATTGTGCGGCTCAGCTGGGCATGGTGGGGTGGGGGCAGGGATTTTTGCTACCGGTTCTCCGAACATTCACCTCCATAGCTATCAGATCGGGCGATCCGGTCCGAACCGGGAGCATTTCACCCCTGCTCTTTGGATATCTGCTTATTTGTGTGTTTTGGTCTTTCATTTGATTTTGTATAAATATCTTTTGATGCTCTATTTTTGCATTCACTATATTGGTTTGAGTAAAGCAGAGTACAAATGTCCTGCATAAATAATTTCCCCATGGAAAAGAGCTTCATTATAAAAGAAGGATGGCCTTGTGTGTCCTTTGCACTGGCTGCATTTTTGAACTAACTGAAGGCTCCAAGTACAGTTGGAAAAACCTCAAAGATACTTTAAAGAGAGTCAACAGTAAGAGTTCCCTTAAGACTGATTTGGCAGCTAAGATTAGTAGAAGTGAAATGAACAGCTGGTCTGTGCTCAGTTTCCTTTATGTACTCATTAAAAACTATTTCAGCTGTGCTTCACATGGAGTCATTAGATTTTCCTCAGGGAGTTAATCTATCTGGTGAGTAGAGTTCATGTGCTGTCCAAGCAACTTCAGAGACCTAGCCAGGGCTTCAGATGAATGCACCAGTTATAGATAGTTAGATAAGTAATGTTAATGGGCTTCTGATGAAAGCCCATAAAATTTTAATGGCAAGAAATAGACAAATTAAATCAATGCATTAGATGGAATATTCATAACGTCTATTTACAGAGTTAAAACCCATAACCAAATATTTTATAGGGAAAAGATTAAAAGATTAAGATTTTTCTACTGAACATTTGCTTTGGAATTCACTCCAGACTAATCTAGATTCATTTTCTTCGAAGGTGCTTTCCAGTCCAGAAAGCATCCTTATCTCAATGACAAGGTAGTTTTCCAAAACACAGTAGTCAGAGGTTGTCACTGCATTAAAGCACACACTATTCTGGTTTAAAGAACTACTCTCCTTCTGCGATTCCCACAGAGATTTCTCTCCCCAGCTGAAATTGCAGTTAACTCTTTGCAAAGTTGGTGCCATGACTCTTATCAGGAAGGCAGATTAGTGTCTTATTTTTCCTCTCCTATCCTGGGAAACCAATTAAAAACAAATCTATATTGTGAATAGTATGTAACAGCTTTACTTCATTAATAAGCAGCATCAACCATACAGATATATAAATAACTACAAAGTAACACATAGGTGTAAGAACTTGAAACTAATGAATAACTAAATTTAATGTAAAGGACAATCTTTTGTCCTTTAGTGATGGTATGTCCAGAGCTAGCATTCATTTGTCTCTTTTTCAACTTTACTCACACATGAACATGATTTCTATCCACTGACCGCCTTTTTTAACTTTGAAAGTTCCTGACAAATGTTCTTTCTTCCATTGACTAAGATGCTGTCAACTAGGAATGTGTGCAGGGACATAAAAAATTCAAGATAGTAGGAGTGACTTTGTGACTTAAGTCTCATTTTTTTAAATATGCCTCACATGTACATAAATGAGGGTAGGCTTCAGTTGAGTCACAAAAACCTCACTAAAGAGAAAAGACTAGAAGGGAGGTATTGTCTGCAAAAAAACTCAAATCAGTTAAAGTTTTGAAGTTGGGACAGCAAAGTGCTTGATGTTCTGATAAAGATGTTCTCAAATTGCTTCTTACTCTCTCTGCTAAATGAATAAAGCTGGGGGAGGGGGGAGGGAAGGCACAAAGCTGGTGGCTTTGTCTCTTTCAGTCAGATCCTTCAAATCTGATAACACCCAGATCTATCTCCTCCAAACATTTTGCAAATACAGTAGGGCATCCTAAATGCTTGTCTGCAATTAGTAATTGGGTAGAAGAGGAACAATAAATTGAAACCGAATTCAGACAAGACCAAGCTGTCCATTGTGAGTGTCATAATTCCACTTCCAGGAACAAAGTAGATCTGAACGTTCTTAATGGAATGACACTGTTCTAAACAAAGCAGGAACGCATCTGATAGTGCTTTCGTACACACATTTGTCTAGTTTCCCAGACTGAGGCAATGGCCAAGAGTGTTTTTATCAGCTTGAATAGATATGTCCTGTCCCATTATGGAAGATGTTGACTTTAATACTGTGGTGTATCTGCTTGTAATTAATCTCCAGATCTGATTATAATATTCTGCTGTGGGATGCTCCACTGTCTATCTTGGAAACTTCAATTGTTAACAAATCTTGACAGTCAGATTGGACTTGGGAAGAATGTAGAAGATACTGTATCATATTACACCAGTGCTTAAAGCACTGTAATGCCCTGATTTGTTTCTGAACAAAATATAAATGCTGGTCCATTTTATATAACTTTTTGGAACAACAACAACAACAACAACAACAAAAAACCTGGCCCAAGCTCAAAAGAAATTGGCATATATCTCATTATCTCAGCTCTTGGCATGCAGCATGCAACTTCCACTGCCTTTCAAGAGTGAATACTGAGAAATAAAATATATTTTATGTAAAATATGCAAAATATGCAAAGTTATATTTTGCATCAATCTGATATAAATATGTAAATATGGGATTTACTTTTCAGAAGTAAATCCCATGCGGTCTAAATATTTTATTCCTGAATGATTGCACCTAGTATTGCAACTTATAGGTAATGTTAAATTAAAAAAACAAAAAGGACACATTGAATGTCAGAAGCAAAGGTTATCTCTTGTAGCAGACAATACCTTTTGGAATGTGGGGAGTGAAAGAGAAGAAGAATGGAAAACTGTAGACTGGGTTATCTTCCTTAAACTCAGACATTCTGTTCTTTAATTTTCAAGAACTGGCTGTTCAGTCAGGTCAGTGACTGATGTGCTAAATGAGTCATCATAAAGAAAGAAAGAAAAGGATTTATGTGAATTATGTATTAACTTCAATTGGATCAATTCAGTGAACTTCCTGAATACTATCACAACAGTATTTTACATCAATAAAATATGTCACTTATAAAATTTAGATGCTTCAAACAGCAGTAACCTACAAGGGAATTAGTGAAATAGCTTTTGCTTCCACCTGTGGATATTATACAAATTTCACCCTTCTGGGATGTCACAATTTAACTAAAGTTAAAGTTTGATAGGATTTGGGGATCCAAAACATGTAGCTGGAAACAAAGATGATTAAAGTCTCATTTATGTTTCTTATAGAACAAGGCATTTTGATGGGACATATTACGAAACAGCTAATATATTGGCAAATTATCCATTACCTGCCATTTCACAATATTTGTCTCCTCAGGCAGCCTCAAGTGTTTCAGCAAAAAACATAACATTAGACACAGCTGACAAGACAATGAGGCAGTTCTCAGCAGTTCTTGCGTAAGTGGAATATATTGAAAAAAGCTGTTGCTCTGTAATATTTTCATACATTAAAATACAGAAGAAATACATACAGAAATGAAGAAAATGAAGTCTGATACTATACTATTAGATATATATTTATAAAATAAAAAACAACCATCAGAAGCTACCTGTGAAACAGAGCATTTTATTCATTTAGCAGTATTTTCAATAATTAGAATGCTAATGTTGGTATTACTGGGCTTTCAAGTCACCTTTAAGTTGATATAATTTGGAAATCTATGTTGTTCAGTCATTAAGTTGTGTCCAACTCTTTGCAACCCCATGAACCATAGCATGTTAGGCCCCCTGTCCTTCACTGTCTCCCTGAGTCTGTCCAAACTCATGCCAACTGCACTGATGAAACTATCTATCTCATCCTCTGCCGTCCCATAATCCTGCTTTTCTTTTTTCTTCTTTCTCTATGCTGAACAGAGAGTTTTTTTTCCTTTCATCCTCCCTCCCCCCCACCATTTTGTTTCCTTACCTTGCAGAGCCATTCTTTTCTTTCTCTGCCAAAGCAACACCCACCCCTTGGAACATTATACACACCAAATCCATTTAGCCCTGAGTTGCTCATGCTTAATAGTTTCTTAAAGACCTTTCACAGGCATGCAGCTGGTATGTTGTGTGAACCTATCAACACTTTTTTTTTTTGACATTGTTGTGTGGCTTGAAATTAGATTGTCCTTGAGTGCCGTTATGCTATTATTGTGTTATTACTGCTTATTATTTATTGTATTGTATTTAATCCTGTGTTTAGGGACCAGAGATAATAAAATAAAATAATAATAAATAACTTTATTGTCATTTTACGTGTATACACAGTACCCATACAACGAAATTCACTTAACACCCAAAGACCAGGTCCAACACACATAACAATCCCCAAACACACTCCCACCCACCACAATTCTCCACCCCTAAACCACCCAAAAATCCACACAACAAACCAAGTAATACTGTCCAACAGCTCACTGATGGTGGCCCTTTAGTTCATTATTGAGTGCAATTATAGCTCTGGGATAAAAACTATTCAGAAAACGTGTGGTCCGAGTTTTAATTGTTCTGTATCTTCTGCCAGAAGGCAACAGTCCAAAAAGATGGTAAGCAGGATGGGAAGAGTCTCTGAGAACATTATGCAACTTTCTCAAACAGTGGGATTCGAAGATGTCGTCTAGGGCTGGTAGCTGGAGTCCGATGATATTCTGGGCAGTTTTAATGATTCTCTGCTTTTTTGTCCGCTACAGAGCTGCTCCCATACCATGCAAGAATGCCATCCATGAGATATAAGTGTTCTCCGAGATATAAGATGCTATTGTAAGCTAGGCAGATATACATAAATTGATACAATAAACAACATGATTAGATTACTGCAACACAGTTTACATGGGGCTGTACTTTAAGATCATCTGGAAGCTACAATTGGTCCAGAGTGTGGTCCAGTGCTGTCCAAGTTGGCCTGGCTCCTAGTATTTTTCCAAGTATATTTCAAATGTGATGGCTACTATTTCAGAATTCTATAGTTTGAGACATATAAGATCATTAACTTTAGAAGGCCACGATCTTCAACTAGGTTGGCATGCCTTCTAAAGTATAGGAAGAATAAGATACATAGTTTCTTCCAAAGACACTATGTTAGGAATGAAGAGTTATCAGTTTGGTTCAAAATAAAAGAACCACACTATTTGAAAATACCAGTCTGGCTTTCCACAATGGAAGCATTGGTACATCCTAATGTTATTAATATGGAAAAAAATGTAAGATATAAAGATATTTTGAACGAAAAAGGGGAATTAAAAACTAAGCAGGAACTTAGTAGTCAAGGGATGGATATTGCATGGTGGCCACATATTCAGATACAATCTCGCTACGAGAAATGCTAAAATGTATGGATTTAATAAAGAATTAACAGAATTGGACCAGATATTAACTGGAATGGATGAAAAATGGATCAAGAAAATATATTGTTATTAGGTATTGAGCAGGTAAAGGAGACAATGATTGAAATGGGCTAAAAATTTTAGATATGCGACAGAAATAGATAGATAGCAGAAACTGTGGGATAGAAATGTTAACTTGACTATGTCAAATGCATATAAAGAAAATTTGTATAAAATGTTTTATAGATGGCATTTCCCACCGGCAAAATGTATAAACTGGTAAAAATGTATAAAGATAGATCCGCTAAATGTTAGAAGTGCAATCAAATACCTGGTTCATATTATCATATGTGGTGGATATGCCCCAAAGCTAAAACATACTGGTAAAGCTAAAAATGATAAAATAGCACATAGACGTGAAACCAGAGACATTTTTATTGGGCATTTTACCAGAAAAATATGATAAAAGGACTACATATTTGGTTTTACATGTATTAACTGCAGCCAGAATTATATTTTTTTGTATGATATACAATTCCATATAGAATTGTATAGAAGAATGATGAGATCCCGACAGATAAGAGTGTAATTAAGAAAATATTAGAATGTGCAGAAATGGATAGACTAACATTTACTATTAAGGATAAAGAAGAAACTGAATATTTTTTGATATGGGACATATTTTACCAATGGTTAGAAGTTAGAAATGGAGAGTTGTAAAAAGAGGAAATGTGGAAATGGAGAGTTGTTAAAGTATAATGTTTATTATTATTATTATTATTATTATTATTATTATTATTATTATTATTATTTAATCTTTAGTGAGCTTCACAGCCTTTGAGGCTGGTTAATAGCTCAGCAGCTCGAGTCCTAACCAAGGACCTAGGAACTGTTAAGGTATCATCGGAGGATGTAAGCTGTTCCGAGTAAGGTGGTTTTTTGTAGAGTCAAAATGTTCAAGTCCGGCAAATTTAGAATTTCTAAATAGTGGGGTAGCCCTTTGGGTATTGCTCCAAGGGTTCCAATTACAATCGGGACAACACACGATTTCTTTTTCCACAGTTGCTCAACTTCAATTTGCAAGTCCTGGTACTTTGTGATTTTTTGTTGCTGCTTATCTTCAATCCGTGCATCACCAGGTATTACAATGTCAATGAACCATACTTTTTTCTTTTCAACTATTGTTATGTCAGGTATGTTGTGGACCAAGTGCCTGTCAGTCTGAATCCTAAAGTCCCACAAGATCTTGAGTTTCTCATTCTCTAAAATTTTCCAGTGGTTTTTGCTGTACTCAAATCTAAACTTCTGGCACAATTTCCAGTGAATGATCTTAGCAACATGGTCATGGCATTGTAGGTAGTCAGTTTGTGAAATTTTGCTGCACCCACTGATCAGATGGTCGACTGTCTCATCTTTCTCATTGCAGAGGCGGCATTTGCTGTTGGTGGTAACATGTTGAATTTTTGCCTTCATGCAGTTTGTGGCTAGGGCTTGTTCTTGAGCTGCCAAAATAAAGCTTTCTGTTTCTTTTTTCAGTACTCCTGATATTAACCAGTTCCATGTTAGTTTCTGGTCAGCTTTGCCTTCAATGCTTTTTAACAACAACAACAACAACAACAACAACAACAACAACAACAATAATAATTTTACTAATATTATTGTGATAAATACTACTGCAAACATTAGTATTATGACTGCTTAAAAACAATTGTACCCAGATCACACACTGTTTGATGGAAATTGAATTTTTATATGTTATATAAATAAAATAAACAAAACATTTAAAAAAAGTGATTTGTGCCAAAAGCTTCATTCAAGAAAAAAAGGAAAGTTCTTTGACGTCAGTTACCTTGCTTGCTCTGAACAAATCCATATTTTCATCATTTGACTTGCTTATCAATGTTGTTTTTAAATGCTGTAGCTTCACACCAGCGGCAAATAGACATACATCTGAAAAGAATTTGGCAGTGTACATGCTTGTATAAACACATACATTTATTAAAAGCCTTTTCCTGGTTATGACTTTATCAGAGGCATGGACTGCATAAAAAGAAACACTAATACAAATAAAAGTAGAATTATTTGCCCCTTTAAAACACTTTACAAAAAATGTGAATTCAGCAAAAGACCAAGACATAATGACATTAGTATTTTCAATGTTTCCTTCCATGTTAATTTACCTGTTTACTAATAACAGCCTTAAAAAAGTCAGGCAGCTCCAAATTTGATAAATAAATAAAAACAAATGTCCCATAGTAACCTGCTTATAGATTGACTCTGTTAAACTCAAGCTAATTTTCTTTTTTCCCAAACAAGGTCTAAAAATGTTTGCAGTTTATTAGCTGCCTATAATTCTAACATTATGTTGTTACACCAAATCTGATTTGGTGGATTTGCCTCAAGGTAGATGGAACAGTCTATTTATGGCCTGTCTACTCTTTCCACATCTGTTCCATTTTGATACCACCTTAATATTTTTTCTTCTTAAAAGGATCGAATATAAGTATAAATATAGTTACATTTTAATTTTTTACAAGTTGGATTTTCTTTAGGGAAATTTTAAATCAAAGAATGGAATCAAGGTAACCTGCATTTAAAAACAGTTCTTGAGCATCAGTTTCAGAAATGAAATTTCCTTCCATACTTCTTGACCTTTGGCCTTAGATCAGATCTAGTATATCTAAACTGTGCATCTAGAATAGATGATGAAACAGGCTGGAGATATAATGATTTGACTGTCCCCCCCCCAGGTTGTTTATATGAACAGCTGGGAACAGAGATATTGGTCAATATCTGGTGTTTGCCTGTGTAATTGCTTTCCCATCCCATCCCAATGTAAAAATACCCAAGTTGCTTTAATATTTAATCTGAATGTATATTTAAAATTAGTAGGCAGTAATTTCATTTTTTTTAACTGTAGCTGCTCCTACGCAGCATAATTTTGATAGGTAATGTCTTTCATTAAAATACCTGCACTATGTAGAGAATAAGAATGAAAAGGCTATTTGAATCTTTTGCTAGTTAAATGGAGAAATGCTAAGATATACTCATACCTAAAAGTTATGTCATTTAGTTTTAAAAATAACTCTGGCAAACTCTACACGTGTTGCTGCAGTAAACAAATGAAGTCTGGGAATTTATTCTCTCATTCATAATTTTAAAGCCCAGAAGTACTTCAGTTTTCTCCATCTCTACTATTAACACTTCATCATATTTCTTGAGTCTGCTTCCTCCACGCTGTTTCAAATAGTGTGCATATGTATATATATATATACATATATAGACGTATATGTATTTATATATTGGATGGATGGATGGATGGATGTTATTGGGTTTTTTTCTCCCTTTGGAATCAGTATTTCAAAAGTGGTTTGTCATTGCTTCTTTCCTAGGGCTGAGAAAGAGAAACTGATTGTTTCAAGTTTACTCAGAAGATATTGTACTTAAAGTGGTGATTCAGGTTACTTGAGTCATTTTAGACAGATAAAGTGATTTTAAATTTAATGAAGACTCTGGATTTGTAAGTCTCGTTTAGTCCATGGACAAAGCTATATTGATTTTGTTTTCTGATTTTGACATGAGCTTGATTACCATTACAGACAGGGGTGGGATTCAGCCATTTTGGACCGGTTTGGGCGAACCGAATGTTAATTTTAATCTGGTTTGCCAAACCAGTTGTTCCAAGGACTGGCTGACCCTGCCCACCCCACCCCACCCCGCCCCTCCCAGGAGTCTCCATGCAGCCCATTTTGGATGCTAGGTAAGTGCAGGGCATGTGCAGAGGCTCTGAGAGGGCAAAAAATGGGCCTACCAGAAGTCCTGAAATGGGCCCATTTCCAACCTCCTGGAAGCTCCAGGAAAGCCTCCAGAGCCTTGGGAGGGTGAAAAACGGGCCTACCGGAAGTACCGGAAGTCCAGAAATGGACCCATTTCCAGCCTACAGAGGGCCTCTGGTGCCCGGGGGAGGCTGTTTTCGCCCTTCTGGAGGCTCGAGGAAAGCCTCCGGAGCTTGGAGAGGGTGAAAATGCCTCCCCATGATGCAGGAGGACTAGTAAGGTGTTAAGTCCCCGCCGGCTCGGCCGCTTTGGAGCCGGCTGTGTCGTCAGCAGGATGGGATTGGCGGAGACGCACAGCAACAAAAGTAGCGGGAGTTGCCTGGGTGTTAATTGGTTGCCGCTGTCTGACAGCTCGGGTTTTTAAGGAGCTGTCAGATCGTGCGTTCGCGTTCTGTTCGCTCTTACTTGTTGTGTCATGTTACCTGGTTAATAAAGTTAAGAATTCAACGGCCTGGCTCCAGAGTCGTCCCTAAAGACACAACAACTGGCGACGAAGGTGGAGACCTGAGGCAACCCTACGCCTGATCGTATTCGGAATGGCTGTCACGCTTCCAACATTCTCGCCGTTCGAGCCGGCTGCAGAGACATGGGACAACTACCTAGAACGGTTTGAGTGTTTTTTACACGCTAACGATCTCGCCGATCTATCCCCCGCCAGGAAGAGAGGCTATTTCTTAAGTTCATGCGGGCGGGACATTTTTGCCACGGCCAGGGCTCTGACTGCCCCGCAGCCAGTCTTTACTGTACCCTGGGAGGTCCTGTTAGAGAAGTTGAGGCAACACTACGCCCCCTCTCCCTCTAAAATTGCCCGGCGCCACGCATTTTACCAGCGCTCTCAGAAGGATGGGGAGACTGTCAATGAGTACATGGCGTCCCTGCGTGCAGCGGCACTGCATTGCGAGTTTCGGGAGCTTGACGACATGCTCCTGGACCAGCTGGTCTGTGGTATTCGCGATTTAAAACTTCAGCGAAGACTACTTGCTCGTTCAGATTTGACTCTCCCTGTTGCCATGGACGAAGCCAGGGCGTCAGAGATGTCAGCCCACTCGTCTGCTGAGATCCAAAGGGCGCAGGCTGGGGGGGGAGGAGTTTCGTCCGCCCCGCCTCAAGCCGTGCATTATGAGGAATCTGACGGGGAGGATGCCCCAGAGACCGAGGGGGAGGTGTGCCGCCTAAAGTCCAGCCGGAAGCAACGTGTGCCACCTGTTGTTAAACCTCCCCAGGGCGGATGCCTGGGTTGCGGGGGCCAGCACAGCAGGGCAGAGTGTCGTTTTAAGTCTGCCATCTGCCGCCGCTGCGGGAAACGCGGCCACCTTTCCAGGGTCTGCCGAGCTGCCTTTCCGCTCCATGATGACTCGGGCGAGCCTGCTCCCAAGCGTCCTAAGGCAAAACGGTTTGCGCACCGTGGGAATCGCGTGGAGGAACTTCAAGACGCAGAGGTCGACGCTGTGGGCATCAGCCACGCTTCCTCACCCGGGGCTGCCAGCAAGATCTTCCTCACGATCCAGCTGGAAGGCTCGCCGTGCCGTATGGAACTGGATACGGGCTCCTCCCGTTCCTTAATTGCATGGTCCACTCTAAAGGCTCTAATTCCTTCTTTCTCTCCACAGCGCTTGGATGCCTGCCCTATCAAACTCAAGGACTACCAGGGGAGGCAAATCCCCACGTTAGGCTGTGGTTCTTTCCATGTTGTTTATGGCTCTTTTTCAGGTCGCCTGCCTCTGATTGTCGTGCGGAACCGTCTTCCTAGCTTGCTGGGGTTAGACTGGTTCGCTGCGTTACGTCTGGGTGTGTCCGGAGTCCATGCCACCAGTTCTGACATCGCCGCTGAACTGACTCGCGAGTTTGCAGACGTGTTCGATGGCCAGCTTGGTAAATATACAGGGCTCCCCATCTCTTTCAATCTGGACCCCCAGGTGGCTCCTAGGCGACTGAAGCCTCGAAGGGTGCCACTTGCACTGCGAGCCAGAGTAGACCGGGAACTGGACAAACTAATAGCACAAGGGATTCTCCAACCTGTAGAACATGCTAAATGGGAGACCCCTATAGTGATTCCTCTAAAGGCTGACGGATCTATTAGGATCTGCGCCGATTACAAGGCAACCCTTAATAGGGCGTTGCAGGCTAATCACTACCCCGTCCCCGTGGTCCAACATCTCCTCCACTCGCTGGGTCAGGGCAAGGTCTTCGCGAAGTTGGACCTCGCCCAAGCGTATCAACAGCTGCCCGTGGACGAGGCCACTGCCCTGGCCCAGACGATTGTGACACACAGGGGGGCGTTCAAATGTACCCGCCTGCAATTCGGGGTTAGTGTCGCCCCGGGGATCTTTCAGAGCCTGATGGAGCGGCTGCTCCACGGGTTACAAGGGGTCGTGCCGTATTTCGATGACGTCCTGATCGCGGCCGCGGATCAGGTGGACCTCATCGCTAAGATCAGGGCTGTCCTCACACGTTTCAGGCAGGCGGGGTTAAAGCTTAGGGCCGATAAGTGTCGAATGGCGGTTCCCCAAGTGGAATTTCTGGGTTTCCTGATTGATTCTGCCGGAATCCGCCCAGCCCCGGCCAAGGTGGCCGCGATTAAGGATGCGCCAGTGCCAAAAAACCGGGCCGAGTTGCAGGCTTTTCTTGGTCTGCTTAATTTTTATGCTGTATTTCTACCACACAAGGCTTCTCTGGCCGAGCCCCTGCATCGGCTCCTTGACTCTAAATCTCCCTGGCATTGGGATCGACGGGCAGCTAGCTCGTTCAAGGCTGTCAAAGACGTGCTCACATCTGAAGCCGTCCTAGTGCAGTATGATGCCAGTTTGCCCCTTTCCCTGACTTGTGACGCCTCCCCCTATGGGGTGGGCGCAGTGTTGAGCCACGTATTACCCAACGGGGCGGAAGCACCTATTGCTTACTATTCCCGTACTTTATCCAGTGCAGAACGTAATTATAGTCAGATCGATAGGGAAGCCTTGGCGGCCGTCGCGGGAATCAAAAGATTCCATGATTACGTCTATGGTCGGTTCTTCTATCTAATTACCGACCACAAACCCTTGTTGGGTTTGCTAGCGGCGGACCGTCAAACTCCTCCTATCCTCTCCCCTCGCATGTCACGGTGGGTTGAGTTTTTGGCTGCCTATTCGTACGAGCTGCAGTATAAGCCCGGAAAGGCAATTGGGCATGCGGATGCCCTCAGCCGCTGCCCCCTCCCCTTGACAGTCCGGGACCCAGCCCCGGCGTCGTCCGTTCTCCTGGTGGACGAGTTGTCTCCCTTAGTGACCGCGGCCAATGTTCGGTCTCAGTCTGCGACCGACCCCACTCTGGCCCGCGTCATAGATTGGGTCCGCAGGGGTTGGCCTCCAACTCACCCCTCGTCGGAGTTTTTGCCGTACTTGCGCAGGCAACATGAGTTGTCCGTGCTGTCAGGGTGTCTTCTGTGGGGGAGCCGGGTGGTTGTTCCCCTCACGCTTAGATCTCGCGTGTTGACATGCCTCCATGATGCCCATCCAGGCATCGTGCGCATGAAAGGGTTAGGCAGAAGCTATGTATGGTGGCCAGGGATTGATCAGGATATAGAGGGGTGGGTGGCCCATTGTCCCCAATGTCAACTGTCACGGTCCGCTCCCCCCGTGGCCCCCGTCCAGGAGTGGGATACACCCAGGGGTCCCTGGGCAAGATTGCACTTAGACCTGGCGGGCCCCTTTTACGGCCACACTTTTCTAATCACGGTGGACGCCTATTCTAAATGGGTGGACCTAACGATCATGTCCTCAACAACCACAGAAGCTGTCACCCGAGTCTTAGAGGGTCTTTTTGCCACCCATGGGTTACCTGATATTATAGTTACTGACAACGGCCCGCAGTTCACGTCGGCACCCTTTCAATTATTCCTCGCTAAGCGTGGCATACGCCATGCCCGTACGGCACCTTGTCATCCGGCCGCTAATGGATTGGCTGAACGGGCCGTAAGGTCAGCGAAAGAGGCGTTACGCCGTTTAGGGCCCTCAAATTGGCACCAGAAAGTGTATCAATACCTGTTGGCACAACACACGACCCCCATCGCCTCTACCAATCACAGTCCCGCCGAGCTTCTGATGGGTCGGCGACTCCGGATTACCCTGGATCGCTTGCATCCTAGTTATACCCAGGAACCGACCCCGCAGGAATGCAGTCAAGCTCGCTCCTTCGTTGTGGGCGATTTAGTTTTCGCCCTTAATTTTGACCCTACAGTCAGGTGGCTCCCGGGGCACATCATCCAACTGACCGGACCCTATTCTTATAGAGTCCAGCTGGCCGATGGCCGTGTATGGCGGCGGCACATTAACCAACTAAGACGCCGCTATGCTGATGGTTCCGATCCTCCCATGTTGCACGATTCCCTGCGTTCACCGACAACGTCACCGGCCCCAGGAAGGCAACCTGTCCGGCCGGTCGTGGACCACCAGTTCCCAGCTGAGCAGCTTCCGTCAGAAGGCTTATTGGAGCGTGCTGAGCCATCCGCGGAGACCGGCGTTCCACCATCTGTAGTCGCGGATCCCGCCGACAATTCAAAGGGCAATGCTCCACCTTCTGCCCCTTGCATACCTGAATTAAGGCGGTCCGGGAGGCTCCGGCGTCGTCCCGCCTACTTAGCTGACTACGCCTGTTCAATCCGGGGGGATAGGGGTGTTAAGTCCCCGCCGGCTCGGCCGCTTTGGAGCCGGCTGTGTCGTCAGCAGGATGGGATTGGCGGAGACGCACAGCAACAAAAGTAGCGGGAGTTGCCTGGGTGTTAATTGGTTGCCGCTGTCTGACAGCTCGGGTTTTTAAGGAGCTGTCAGATCGTGCGTTCGCGTTCTGTTCGCTCTTACTTGTTGTGTCATGTTACCTGGTTAATAAAGTTAAGAATTCAACGGCCTGGCTCCAGAGTCGTCCCTAAAGACACAACATAAGCCATGTCCCCATGGCCATGCCCACCCAGCAACTGGGCAGCAAACTGGTTGCTGAAATTTTTGAATCCCACCCCTGATTTCAGACCTTTCTAGAACCCTTTATTTAATGTCCATTTGTAGGCAAATATAAAGAAACCTATCCAAGCAGAATTAATGTGCTTCCTATTTTCTTCTATTATGCCCAAAAAAGAGAAACAGCTGCAAGTATTTAGGTGCTTCTCTGTTATACCCTATGATTGATTTTTTTTTTTTTTGAATGGAATATCAAATCTCACATTTAAATGTTAACATCTCCAACCTGAATATGGATCTTGGCTGATTCACATACCTCTATATTTGTATCCAGATCTTTGAGGTTTAGGTTTAGTCCCTATACTTTGTCATGCTCTAATTCAATTTTTAAAAGATTGTTATCTTTAAGAACTACAAATGTAACCATAGGAATCCAAAGTTTGTTGAAAGCAAAACAACATCTAAGCTAACATCTGATTGTTTTATCATCTGATTGTTTATCCACATGCAGCATATACACATGTCTCCTTTTCTCTGTTTAGGGATCAAGTGCATTGCACACATATCACCCTTAAAAATAGGTGAGATTTTGATCATGCAGCTGTGGCTTCCATCGTTACATTGTTTCCCCTCTCAAAATATCCCTGTCTCTATTTCTGTGAATCTGTAATTTGCAGCCCTTTGTATATCTTATCGTAAATGAAATTTTTTCTGAAGAATAGGAATCCTGATGATTATTTATTATTTTTTATAAATATAATAGCCCCAATATCTGGCTGTGCGTGTATATATATATATATATATAATATATGCACATATATAGTATATGCATGTGTGTGTGTACATTATATACCTTGACCATTCCAATAATCTCTTGCCCAAATCTTTCAAAAACCAAAACAGCAATTCATATTTGTACAACTTGGTAGGCATGTCTTGACAAAAATGCCCGGAAAATAAATAACTTGTCGATTATCTCTATTTTAGAATCTATGTATTACTCTCTTATGCCTCTAGGAGTAATTGTTTATTTGAAAACTGTAAATTACAAAAGACATTGTTCCTTGTAAACATTGAGATAAAGGAATGTTTTTCTGCCTACCAAAGATCATTTAGTATGTCTCAATAGCCAGTTTTGGGAATCTGACAAAAGACTGGGAACCTGGAATGCAGTAAACATATTGGTATCGCTTCAGTAAACGAATATAATAAACTACAAGACAATCTGGTTGAAATAAGGCAGTAATAAGATATATAAGTAATATACCAAAAGGTCAAATTAATTTGTTTGCAAATTATATTAATTAATCAAATATGTTAATTAACATGGAAACAAACTTAAAATAATTTACATCAGTTGAGACACATGTGACTTTAAATATATCCACTATTGAGATAAAATGATGTGAATTTAAAGTGTAGTGAAACACTCTCTTTGGTAAATATAAGACAAGCAGGAGACTTAACTGTGCTCTTTGAACCATTCTGGGTCTATCTGATCTCATGTTAGAAGGTTTGAGGGTTGAGCTAAATAATTTCTGGGTCTGAATGGGATGATGGTGATGATGACAACAATGACCATAACTAAAAAGCAGCCTATGAATAACAAGACAGGGGCTCCACAAACACACTAACTTCAGATTTAATAACCACATATAACATTTTCTTCTACAATATTAAAGAAATAAAAGAATTCTACATACCACAAATTTACTAAAAACTAGACCATATACTAAAAACCTAACTGAAAGCATTTCTGAATGTATTTAATCCCAATGTCAAGTGATTGCTTGCAATCATAATTTTCATTTGAAGTTGTTCATAGCATTACTGTGTACATATGAAGAAAAACTTACTTTTCAATTATTTTGTGTTTTCAACTTAAAAAAAGGTGTAGAACTTAGTTGTGCCAGTCACTGACTATAATTTGTTTGTCTTGCTCAGCAAGAGCATAAGTTCTGCTAGAAGTGACTAGTTTTCTCATCTAGTACAGACATTAGCAGCCTCATAGTCACTGTAATAGCTGTACGTTCAGGGAAGGAAATCTCATAACAATTTGGCAATGTAGGACAAACCTTCATGGTAAGAAGTAAGAAGAAGGGCTAAAATAATCTTTTCCCTACAGTACTTCAGTGTAGGCTAGGCAATATGAACTTTCCACAGAACATAGAAAATGGGCCATGAGGTGAATGAAATATGGAAAAATCTATTATAGTGCATATTAAATCTACTTACAAAATCTATTATAGGTGTATATTAAATCTACTTACAAAATAATCACAAAGAACTAAAAGTTGTACACCTTTATTTTATTTTGAATGTGTTGGCAGTGTCTATATGTACAGTAGACACTGAAGATGTGTTCTGTTTAATATATGCAAACCCTGCATATTATTTTAAGCATAGCAGGCAAGTTCTGCTAGATTAAGTCATTGGCCATAAGCATTTTGAGTCTCAAATGGCTCTCTGGATACATTTGGGAAGAGAAAATCACAAACGTTTTTTCACATATGTGCGAAGAACTTGATCTGAAGGAAAATTTGAACAGATTTGTTACTTTTTTAGTGATATATCCATTTTCAGAACATTTTTACAGTTTACATATTTCCCAAATGTTAGAATGATAGGATATTGTGCTATCAGTTTTCAACAATCACTTTCAGAAGGGAGCAGAGATTTAGGCCTAGTGAGATGAAGGCCTAGATTGCTGATTATTTAACACGTTTTATTGTTCTTCAAAGCATTTTGTGCAAGTGTGACAGGAATTGACTGATCAACTTATTGCCCAAGCCAGACATTATGGGCTGGGAGAGAGTGACTGGCCCAAAGTCATCTAGTTGGCCCTTAGGGTGATTTTAAAACTCTCCTGGTTTCTAGCCTGCTGCCTTAGCCACTAGACCAATTTGATTCTATGATTTTCCCATATACTTTACTTATATTAGATAGTAATAAATTAAGAAAATGGTAGTAGTAATGATACAATAGCTTCATTATTAAGAGAAGTATTTTGTATTGATACATCTGAAAATACTCATTTTTTTCCTGACAGTTTTTTAAAAATAGCAATAGCACTTAGTTTTATATTCTGCTTCACAGTGCTTTCTAAGCAATTTATAGCATGTTGCCCCTCAATAATCTGGGTCCTCAATTTACTGACTTCGGAAGGATGGAAAGCTGAGTCAACCTTGAGCTGGTGAAATCTTTCTCTCACTAGTGTTATAACAAAGCATCTTTGTGGTTGAAACAGTTTATATTCATATTTATATTTATTTCATTTTCTGAAATTGGTGTATTTCCTTCTGAAGAAAACTGAATAAAGAAATGTTTTGATAAAAAGGCATAAAGGAAAATGGAGAGATTACATTACCTCTATTAAAAACTCCAGTTATTGATGAACCTAGCATAAGAGAAATGGGTTCTGCCACATCTCAGAAGCTTCTAGCTTAGAAAAGAGAATGTAAGAAAGAATGCAAGAGCAGATAGCCGATCCAATGAAGACAGGACATAGAATATAAAACCCACCACCGGAAGAACTTATCATTAGGAAAATATTGGAGTGTGCAGAGATAAGTAAATTAACCCATGAAATAAATAATGATGAGAATTCATATAGTGTGTGGGGAAGGTGGTACAAATGGATGAATGATAAAATTAAGGAAGGAGAAAAAGATACAGAAACCAATTAGAAATATATAGTATAAGTGATACCAGATTTTTTTTTCATGTAATTATGTATAAACACTGCATATCCGATGTTAAATAGAATTGTTATTATATTTTTATGTATATATAATAAAATCAATAAAATATTTATTAAAAAAAAAAGAAGATAAATTAATAGGGTTTGAAGGAACCTTATCAGTCTTCTAATTCAACCACTCAGGCAGGAGACATTATCAATCATTTATACTATCTCTTTTATATTAGCATGAATACACATATGAACTATTGTAAGATGGAAGGAAGAACAACATCTTTATAATAAACTGATCCAACAGTTTGCATATTTATATATTTGCATCCTTTGAATAATTGCAAATAATAATTTAAATACTCCTGATTTCTAAGAATCAAATAAAGATCCATAAAGTTCTATTCCAAGATATGCAAACAACAACCCCAATGTAATCATAATTAGTACAGGTCTTCCTTAGAATAGGTTAGTTTTAGACTATAAAGATAAAAGCTTTAAATACTTTAACAGGATCTGAAAAGTTATTTTAGTATAAAAACATTTAAAGTATTGTAAAGCTTCCGTCTAATTGAACTTGCCTAGAGTCACATGTAGATGAGATGGGTGGTATACAAATTTAATAAATAAAATAAACCCCTGATAAATAAATGGCTGTATCCATGTGTTTTGGAACATGGAAGTGGTTTGGCATTGCCTTCATCTAAAGTTGTTTACTTGTTTCTTTTATTTTCAATCAGCTCCAGAGACTTGGAATGTCCTGGTGGCCTTTCATCCAAGTAAAAACAGCTTCATTTTCATGCATACTTATTTGGAAGTAAGTACCACCGAACTCAAAGCAATTTTCTCAAAGTAAGTACTATTGCTACTTACTTGAATTCCTAAAAGAACCAAAAAAAAAAAAAAAATAGAGTGTTGCTCTTTTTTCAAACATTTTCTATTTTGTTTTTTTTTATTGAGAAGCTCCCTTAGCTTTTCCCTAAGCCAGATATGGTTTACCAGCCAAGTATTACAGTCTGCCAACTGCTTGACTCCACTTCTTTCTTTTGAATAGACTGAGCTGATTGCTGATTGGTTGAACTGTATAACTGACTCCATCAATTCATTTAGTCACTTTGCTCAGATCATGATCCCAGTGCCTTGAGCCCCTTCCAATTCTTTTGTGCATTTGCTCACTGGGAGTGATCAGGTATAGTCATGCAAATCCAGAAAGCAACTTGAGAGAAATTCTAGACTAACTGTAATACATTTTGTTACACAATATGTTGTGTCTATAATCTTAATTTTCTTAATATTTCAGGAATTACTGAGTAGGAGATTCTTCGGTAGTATAAAATTCTTAAAATTCTATTAAATTTATTCCTCATTTTTTTCATTTAAGTTCATTTCACCATAGGAACTTATCAACAAACAGAACTGGAGATGTATTTAAAATACACTTCTTAAGAATGCTAATCATACTACATAGCTGCAGTACAATTCATTAATGAACAAAGCTTGTTCAGAGAACACATCAGTGGTTATTGTATACACATTTCTCAGTTTGATGGGTCCTATATTGTGGTGCCAACAGTGTATGTATATGCCTTTCTGTCTGTGCTAACCATATTTCACCATCATCTCTCCTTGAAAACAGAAGTGAATGAGAAAGCCTTTGGAAAAAACTTCTGATTTGTCAGAGTCCAGACTGGAATAAATGCAAAGGATCTGCTAAAGCAGGGGTCCCCAACTCCCAGTCTGTGGCCCGGTGCTGAGCCACAGCCCATTCGGAACCGGGCTGTGGAAGTGGTGGGTGAATGCATGCACATGAAATTGCATTTGGGAAAGTGGCGCACACGTGCATGAAACTACTCCATCTCCTCCGCCACCACTTCCACCAGTTTGCCAAGCCAAAAAGATTGGGGACCATTGTGCTAAAGGGATATAACTCTATTGACTGTAAACAAGTATGCAACAAATTTAACAGACTAAAATGTGGATTTAACAGACTAAATTTAACAGACTAAATTTAACAGACTAAAACCTTTCATCTGGGCTTTAAACCGAAACTGTTAGGTTGAGGAGATACTTTGAGTATGTCTTTTAGCTGGTGTTGTAGCATAGAAATTTGCCATCTAGAAAGGCAACATTCTACGACTGTGATTGCCAATTGAGAAGAAACATGTTATCTAAGCATGTACGGATTTTGAAGAATCTGGATCTGCCTAGAAGGCCTTACAAAAAGTTAGAAAATATCACTGTGATAGTTTTATTTATTTATTTATTTATTTATTTATTTATTTATTTATTTATTTATTTATTTATTTATTGAATTTATATAGTGAGCCATCTGTGACATTTGTTGGAAGATTTGGTATCAAGAGGGGACGAAAGAAGTATAAATATGTTCACATGCAAATGTGAATTCTAAGCAATTTCTGAAGAAAGTGATAGGAACTAGTTATTGCAAGGACTATTATTTATTTTAATTGATCCCAGCTGGGCTTGGAAGATAGTTTGGCTCAACACTCTACAGTACTTGCCAGAAATCTATCATACATCATTGCTCACACTACTATGAACTTGGCTCAAGGAGGTCAGTAACAGCAAAAACTAAAACTAAACCTACTCAGTATCCAGGCTTGCTTAAAAATGTAGACATGCTGCCAGCTGAGTATTCACTTTTCAACTTTGTTTTAAGAGGCCCTGATTTCTTAGAACTGGGGGAGGGATGGGCTGCTCAGCAATGAGATGTTCCACATGTGGAGCTATGGGCAGAGGAAGCTGCTGTGCAAATTTCCAGGCATCTGTTTTTATTAAAGCTCGACTTATTGTGAATTAGACCTAGCAATAAGATTCAGCACGTAACCAGTTGATAAAGGTGTGTCTTAGGAAGTTAGGCAATATCTTTCCCAGTATGATCTTCGAGAACATCACAAATTATTTTAGCAGCTTTGTTTTAATTAAAATCATTAAAGGTTTCTGGCTATGTATTAGCAGCTTTTATATATTATGTTTGATGGACATTGAATACCATGGGACAACCTTTTAATAAGCCTGGAACAATTAATATGCATCCTAAGCAATAATCACTAAGTAATGTCTCTTTGATTATAGTACACACAAAATTATCCTTGAAAATTATGTTTCAGTTGTTAAGATGCACAGATGCACAGAAAGAAATTTTTCCATCAGTGCTCTCTGGTATCCTTCAGACTCATTACCCACAGCATTCATGAAACAGTCCAGGCTCTTCCAAAGGACTTTGGGTATGCATTGTTGAAAATAAGAAGAATGGAAAGAAAAAATTTCTTCCTGAACAATTAAAAATTATCTTAGAATCTAATCTAATTTGAGATGATGTGGAATATTGTAAGGCAAATAGACCTGAAGGTTATGGAGAATGAAAATACTACCATACAGTCAATATGTACGCAGTTTATATAGAATTAAAAATATATAGACCAACTATATAAATCCAGGCCTACATATTATAGTGGAATTAATCAGAGTGCTCATGATCCTTTCTGAGTATTTTTATTAGAATAGAAAATATATATATTTTTAAAAAATGTTAACATTAGAATTTTAATTTATACACTGCTTCCTTATACTGTAGCGATCAAAGCAGTTAAAGGTACACAGAGTTAACAATACAGTTTTCAAGAATCAGCAGTGTGAATATAATAAGATTTCAGGTTTAACATGTCAATGTAATAATATTCAAACCAGGGGTGAAATGCTCCTGGTTTGGACTGGTAGTGATGGAGGCGGGTGGTTCGGAGAACCGGTAGCAAAAATCCATGCCCCCCCCATGCCCAGCTGAGCCGCGCAATCATCAGAGTTTTTTTTTTTTACTTTTAAAAGCATTTTTTTCTACAACCTCTTCGGCCGAAAAAATGCTTTTAAAAGTAAAAAAAAAGCCTCTGATGATCGCACAGCTCAGCTGGGATCATCAAAGGCTTTTAAAAGAAAGAAAGGATTTTTTTCTTTTAAATGCCTCTGACGATCCAAGCTGAGTTGCCTGATCGGCAGAACCTTTTTTTCTTTTAAATCCTCTAACGATCAGGGAACTCAGCTTGGATCGTCAGAGGCATTTAAAAGAAAAAAATCCTTTCTTTCTTTTAAATGCCTCTGACGATCCAAGCTGAGTTGCCTGATCATCAGAGGCATTTAAAAGAAAAAAAGTCTCTGCCGATCAGGCAACTCAGCTGGGATCGTCAGAGCCTTTTGAAAGCATTTTCTTACAACCTCTTCACCAAAGAAGTTGTAGAAAAAATGCTTTTAAAAGTAAAAAAAAATATGGCCACACCCACCCAGTCACATTACCCCCGTCCACCAAGCCATGCCCACAGAACTGGTAGTAACAAATTTTAGATTTCACCACTGATTCAAACACTGAACTAAAGACTAATAGTGACATCATCTTAGAACAATGATAAATGAACAATGTTGGTATGTATGTGAGTTCTACATATGTTTAGAACATATGTATAGAATATGTAGTACATATATGTAGAACAAACGTAGTATGTATGTAAGTTCTTCATATGTTTAGAACTAAAAATGTTTAGCCACTAATATACCTAGCTAAGGTCTATTCTGTCTTCAGAATAAATATATTTTTCCCATGTATATTCTCAAAATTCTATGAGACAGAGCTTCTCTGCCACCATCAGTCTGTCATAGAACAATTATGTCACAGATTTTCAAGCAGAGGAAATTACACCAGTTAAATTTATGGGATAAATAGGTATATGACAAGCAGGTGAACAAAGAAGAAAACTTCAGCACATATGTACTAATTGACTAGGGAAATCCGATTTATTTGCTGCTGAAAAAGTACTCTTTGATTCTGTCACCTCTGTTTTAAATGACATTTCTAGGCCATGCCTTAATATTGGACCAGTAAGTATTCCCAGAACTCATCCATGACAAAATATTTATTAACCACAATTCCCTACTTCTCGACATCCTGTCTCTAGTTCTTACCTCAGAGGAAGTGCAGGAAAAGCCCCATTTTAAGCCACTAAGCCACAAATGAGGTCTCAGAATATGAATCATAGGACATCCTTTATAATTTGTCCAGTTCTACTTGCAGCTAATGAACAACTTTGCTCCAAAAAAGTATCATTTGGCATTTATTGAGGAGAATGATCTTCATCTTGAATTTGTGGCTGCTTTAAAATTAATATTTCAAAAACTTGAATATGATTATGTGGAAAATGTTTTTAGAGCATCTTAGTTATGCAAAGGATAACATCTGAAATAATTTATGGGACATCATGTTAAAGAAAAATATGATATAGCTTTGGTTATATTGTTTTCATAGCATACTTTCCTGTATTTTTTTAAAAACCAGGTCACTATAACACTGCTTTGGAAGCTGCACCATTAGCCTCACAAGGTTCAAAGTGTGCTAGATATAAAATTATGCATTCATGCCCTACGTACATCATGCACAGTAATTCAGCAGCCTCTAAAATATTTAGACATGTACGGTGCGCAGGAAATTGTTAGTATATTTGGCTGAACAAATAGCCTATTTTATCATGATTTTCAACAATAGAAATTTTCTTATGACTTTCATTGAATCTCCTGCCCACATGGAAATTTGCCAAAAACGTGGGATTTTGGGGTAAGAATGTCGAGTCTGTACAGGTATTGTTCCCCATGCCTTAACTTCAGCTGTCATGTACTCAAATTAAATAAGGGTTTAACAATATATTCTTGGATGAAGAACCACAGCTTTAAACTTTTTATACTTGCTAGAAACAACAGTTATGCAAGCAGTAAATGAAGGACAACATTTTGGCATAATCACAATATTCTGTAGACACCACGGGTTTAAGGCTGTAACAGAGAGTAAATAAGACATTTGTCTTTTCATTTTTTTTTTTTTGCTTGTTTGTTCAGAAGTGGTTTACCGCTGCCACAGGCATAATTTTCATCTACTAATCATCTGAATTCCAGAAATTTGAAGGAAGTAATGTATAGAATGTCCTTAGGATGGATTTTTAAGAGTTTATAAATTGCAATGTCTCTGAGCTAAACAAGATTGTAACTCTAGAAAGATCCCAGAAGTTGGAAGCAACATTTACATATCTGGGAAGCCCCCCACCAGTTATATGTTATCTAATAACTATCCAATGATTGTGAAACAGACTGGGTTATATTAAATCATTTTCTAATTTATACAGTTCCAAATAAAAAATGGCTGCTCTTCTTACATGAGCATTAGTTTTACAGTTGCAAGAAGCAACAATCCAGCAATATCCTTAAGCAACCTTTCTATTCTCTTCTATTTTTATCCATTTTGTCTTTTACCCATTTATAGTTTGCTTTCTTTTTTGTCCAGTTCTAGATTAGTGTCTACTAAGTGTTTATTTCTTTATCCTGTAAAGCTTTATTGGCTGTTTGGAAGAATATAAATAATAATAGCTAAAATAGTTAAATGATTCCAGACCTTGAAGGACAAATTCAGCTTATTAAGATGATAAATTTTAGTTTTCAGCAAATAGAGTGAAATTATTTAAGACTACTTCTCTCAATGTTAGGAATGTAAGTTACTAAATTAGAATTTATATATAACATTGTATTCAGATTTAGCCACATTCAGCAAGGCTGGGAAAATCCATTGTCTCCCTTCCTGTTCTCCAAAGCAGTACCCCTTAAGCCTTTGGAAAATGCTACATACTGTAGAAGTATTGTGAAATACTTTTTAAATATAATTTTGAAAAACTATACTAAACAGATAAATCTAATAGAAAAACCTAACACACAAATACAAAAAAGAAAAAAAAGGTTAAAAAGTATGGAAGAAAGGAAAAATTCTCCCCCCAAAGGATGAGGATGATGATTGTATGGTGTTACAGTAGTCAGAAAACCACAATGCTATTGCAGAGTAATAGTTTAGGTTGCCAGCCATGTTATAGGACAAGTTTACGCACTTCCCAGTGTGTGTTGTTGGAGGGTGACTTGGCTTTGCACCAGATAGAAAGACAAGGAGCTCTTCCTGCTTCATCAATCAAGGTCCCTTCCCTTCCCAGAGCTGTCTCACAAACGAACAGTGCAACCGGGAAGGTTCAGAGTGATCAGGAATCAGATTGCCTGCAAATAATATCTTTTTTAAAAAATATTTCACTCAATTTTCTATAAACTCATCTTTAAATCTTCAGCTCTCCCTATTAATCAACAAAAGTCCAGTAAAAACCAACAGAAATGACAACACAATCCCCTTTCATTTAATCCAAATCCCCCACATCTCTCTTTTAACGGTATATAACAATTGGATATTGCAAAAAATTAAAAACTATTAAGCATTACCAGAAACAATAACCCCTTAATCAGATAACAAAAATAATGATTTAAATATTGCAAACTAATCCGTTACACCCAGATAAACATTTCAAAACAAAAACATACTGATCTAATCAAGATAACTATTAAGCATCATCAGAAATAACAAATTATAATTTAACCATAATCAAATAGACCAATTTTGTATATTTTTTCTTCTTCCTCTAGCCATCCTTAAGTTCCATAGATTGAATTCTGACTCCAGTTTCCTTCTACTATCTTTGCTTCTTCTCTTAAAATTCTATTTATCCCAGTCTATTTGAAATTTCCCTTAGACCTCATATTTCAGTTTAAAAGGAAAGTTTACACTACTTTTTGGGTATATTATTTGTATGACATTTTTAATTTTAAAATGAACATCCAATTCAATTCTTAAATCCAACATTCCGATCTCTTTCTTATAGGTCTGTGATGGCAAACCTATGGCACGGGTGCTAGAGGTGGCACACAGAGCCCTCTCTGTGGTTACACGCACCATCACCAGCTGCTCTTCTGGTTTCCGGTGCACCGGCCAACTGGTCTTCACGGGATCTGGCGTGCCAGAAAACAGCCTGAAGACAGCCCAAAAAACAGCCAAAAATGGCCTGGAAAACGGCCTCCAAAACAGCTTGAAAATGCCCCCCCCATGGCCAAAAACACCGACATGCATGTGCCAGCCAGCTGGTCTTCGGGTTTCCGGCATGCATGAACACCAGCTGGCCAGTGCGCATGCGTGTGCCAGCGCACCGGCCAACTGCTCTTTATGGTTCTGGCACTCTGGATGCACACATGCACGTGCATGCACATGCAGTCAGGTTTGGGCACTAGGTTCCAAAAAGGTTCGCCACCATTGTTATAGATTATAGTTTTTAATTGCATTTTAAAGTCCGTTTCAGTTATCTTCAAAAAAACTTGTTCATTTTCAGTAAGACCTTTTGATTCCTGTATGGAATTAAAAAGTTTGAGCATTTCACAGACCAAAGATCAAATGTTTCCTTTAAAGTAGCCATCTTTTGCTTTAGTAATTGATCTTCAAAGTCTTGTTTTGAGTTAAAAATGTAAACAAGAAAGATTTTTCCCACAGGAGAGAATTTTCCTAATTAACTTCAAAATCTTTATTTAAATAAATTTCATTCAAAACTTTAACATTTAAAAACTTTGCAAAAAAGAAATGTATAATCATCCTTTTGTTTTATATTGTAAAAATTTGCAAAAAATAAAGATCTTCCAAAACTGGAAACACATTTTTTTTCTTTTTTAAAATTAGATTGAAGAAAAATTTACCCAGTGACTGGTAAACCTGTAGTTCTGAAGATTTTGCAATTTTAAAGAAGCAATAATAATAATAATAATTAAAAAACTACTCCAGAGTGATTAAAAAGATAATATATGGTTGAATTTTGAGTCAATAATAGACTGCCTGGATGGAACCTATGACTATCAGCTGATCACAAGTGGCTGCAAAAAGTCAGTTTCTGCTGTCTATTCACCAAAATCAGCTGTCTGGAGGACATATGGATAGTCTTCCAATCTGTCTTTATTTGAGATAGACTTTCAGCAGTCTGCATCTCACCTCCAAGATGCTTTTTTGGCTGTAATATCACCAATCCATAAAATAGAAAAAAATGTGGGTGTTAATTGACCTTGTCTTACTGGAAGTTCAAGCATTGTGTAGTATTGATGTAGAAGGAAAAAATGAACCCAGCAGATAGTGAGATGGTACCAGATTAACTGTACTTTTCTATACCCATAGTTGTCATAATGTAAGACAACAATGTTATTCTGGAACAAAAATGAAAATAAAGGCAATTACATCTAATATATGAGAGCTCCATGAACTAAGGATCATTGCTGTGATGTTTTTACTAGTGTGGACTGGTTTGTTTTGACTGGGTGTCATTGATCCCATTGCTCTTTCCTAGATGATTACATATTTGAACACTTTGAGAGAAATTGTAAGATACCAGACGATTGGAAAAGCAAAAAAACAGTGTAAATATTAAGAAAGGAGAAGACAGAGGACAAGGAAATTATAGGCTACTAATTTATTATCTATACTGCTTAATGAAAAAAGGTGCAAAGACTGGATTACATGGTTATAATGTCATGTTTTAACTTCAAGACCCCACATCACAAATTAAAATCCGTTAGCATCGCAATATTTAACTACAAATTCAATTATTTTGATGGCGCTTGACTGAATCATTCTTTTTATTTAGACATAAAGAAAGTATTTCAGTGAAAATATACCATCATGAAATATAGGAGATGGAGCTTATTTTAAAAATGTTTCATTATTATAGCAAGGTTTACTTCTGCCAACTTCAATATTAAATTGCAAACCAGACATTTGAATTAATGCCTTTTTATTAAGCTAAATATGTGTGCATTAATCAAAAGCAAATATTATTCTTTTCATAAAAAAGAAAACACAGTTATTTCTAATCTTTCTTCTGAACCTAGTACAGAGGTATGTTGAATAATGATATGTCAGTACATAGATAATTCTAAGGTTTGTAGCCAAATAGAGATGAATTTCATTTATCTAATCAAGGTAAACTAAGGTTTTGTTTTGATAACGCTGTTCTGAATACAATATCAAAATACATGTGTTTCTCTTCACTGTATTCAGAAATGCTGTAGTCAATAGATATTTGATGTGATATGTTTTAATTTTTTACAATTTATATGTCAAATGGAACAACCCACTGCTCTTTCCTAGACAATTACATATTTGAACATTTTGAGAGAAATGGCAAAATACCAGAAAAGCACAAAACAGTCTAAATATTAAGAAAGGAGAAGACAGAGGATAAGGAAATTATAGGCTACTAATTTAATATCTATACTGGGTAATGTACTTTAATAGCACATTCTGTCTAGCAGGATGTCTGCAACATATTGAGGAGAATGTTATCATTGCCAGGAGCTGCCTTGATGACAGTGGTGGATCAAGGGAATGCTGCAGTTGTCATAATCAGCATCCACAAAGCACACATCATAAGATAAACCTCTGATTTGCAGGCATCATTAGGATCAGTATGTAAAAATGGGGTTTATACCAGGCCAAGCCCAAGAATGGGTTATACAATCCAGCCAAAGTTTGGTTCTTTATTTGCTTATATATAGACAGACTAAACCTGTACTACCTTAACCTATTGGATATACCCTGGGAGATTCTAGAGTTAGCTATCCTAAGTCTCTTCCTCTTCTCAGAAGCCAGCTCCAGACTGTCTCAGCCCCTCTCCTTGGATTGTGCTCTCTCTTTCCTGGGAAGTTGCTCCATGACTGTAGTCCATCACATCACCTCCCGCATTGTAGCCACATTGCATCACAGTTTGCCTTGTAATATCACAATACCTGTTTTCATTTATTGTTATTGTTGTTACCTCAGCATTTGTTATAATGTACCTTGATCTCAGTGAAATATTTGGTGAGGTCTCATATGATAGCCATGTGATATATAAATATGGACAAGCAATAATGTGGTCTGTGTATTTGCTATCAATTGAATCACTTCATTTTAAAGATACTTTGAAATAGTTCTTCAGAATTCTAAAGGGAATTAGGACCCTTAAGCCAATATTATTCAACAGTTTTCCATTTAAAAACAAGGAACGATACAAAAAAACAAAAACAACATAAACAAAACAGAGGCATCAAAGAAAACAGACCTGGATAGTAACAAGGAAAAGCAAAAGTACAAAATGGACATCAATCATTCTTGCCAACGGCCTGGCCAAAGCATTATGTCTTCATAACCCTTCAAAATACCAGTATGGTTGGGGCTGTTTGACTCTGGGAGGCAGAGTGTCCTGATAGATGGCCATGTTTTATCAATGGAATTCAGAGTATGCCAACCCTATCAAACTGACTAGGCAGATACTATGGGAGATATTTGTTTTTGCTTGAGATGGCAGAAAACTGCTAGGAAAATTGGTTTCCCCGTTGGTGTCTCTTTTGTTTCTGTTTCAAGTCAATGCAGTCATCTGACTTCTTTCCAAGGTAATAGGTGACAAAATGTGACTTTACCCTTGAACAATATGAGAATGAGCGCTCCATGGCATAGGACCCGGGTACCTGCAAGACCTACTTCTGCTACCAACAGCCTCCCACCGGCCAGTTTGCTCCCACAGAGAGGGTCTCCTCAGGGTGCCACCAGCAAAGTTATGTCAGCTGGCGACACTCAGGGGAAGGGCCTTCTCTGTGAGAGCCCCTGCCCTGTGGAATGAATTGCCCCCAGAAATGCGTAATGTGTCCAACCTCCGTGTATTTCGCTGTGCCCTCAAGACCCTGCTGTTCCGCCAAGCCGGGCTATCAATGTAATGATTTTTAAATTGGGTGTTTTAAATTTTTGGGGTTTTAAATCTGAGCCGAAATTATGTAATAATTTTAATTATTTTTAACTGATGTTTGTCTTTGTGTTTTTAATAGGCTGTACACAGCCCTGAGTTCTTTTGGAGAAGGGCGGTATAGAAATAAAATTATTTATTTATTTATTTATTTATTTATTTATTTATTTATTTATTTATTTAATACACTTGAACATATTATCTAAAGGGTAGGATTTATATAAAAAGGACACGTTAAGCTTATCTCATACTTAAATTGACATGAGGAAGCAGAATTATGAGAACATGGCAAAAAAAAAAAAGTTATTGCCAAGGCATAGTTGTTAAAATGTAGAAAAGCCTTTACAATAAAACAATTTAGGTGTTTTAAAAGAACAGACAAGAGAAGAAAGGTATTTCTAATTAAAATGATAAATTATCAGCAAGTAAACTTATACATTAGCACAGAAAATAGTAGAAAGAGAAGAGTCAAGGCTTGTTCAGCTGAAACTAGTCAAATAGTTTCTTGTTGATTTTAGATTTACATTAATTCCAGTAGAAACTAAAACCATTATGCAGGACAATTTTGAACTTCCAGTTCTACAATTATGAAGTCCCCACATAAAAATATTCAGGGAAGTGCCATAAATTTGATCAAGCAAGTTATGGGCTCAAGAGAAGACAAAATACTGTATACTCTGGAAAGCATTTTAGACCAGTTCAGCTACTCTTATCTGAATGACCAAGCAGTTCATTGTTTTTTTAAAGATATATTTGCCAGTAATGCATAAGTGAACTGTTCACTTTCATTTGGATCTGGTAAAATAACTGCTACTGGAAAAAGTTAATGCTATGCTATTCACATATTTGGATTTAGTATGTAAAAAAAATAAATTTTACTATATATTATTTGAACATGTCTATGGTATGTAAGCTGCAGCCCAATGCACATTTATCTGGATTGCAATGGAACTTCATTGTAAGTACACAAATGTTGGATTGCATTGTTTATTTGAAGACATTGTATTAAGACATTATGTTGAAATAATATGTGCATAAACATTTTGAGTTCTTGCATTACATTTACGCATCACACAAACTTAAATAAATTATTTCCTACCTTGTTTAAACATATATTTAAAATATCAATAACATTCTTCCAACAAAGACGTTTTAAAGGGATCCTGCATCAAATGGCAAGGGAAAAGAAGTTCCTGTAATAAGTGCATAAGCCAAGTTCTATGGACAACTGAATCATTTCTAACTCCTTGGATGAATCTTTTATCTATCTGGGAAATGTATCTGCACAGAATGTTGCAATTGCTTCAACATGTGTTGATTAAACTTCCAGGACACTGTGAACTTAGATTGTTTTCCCTGATCCCTGATCTTAATACTAAAGATAGTGCCATATTCCTATTTCCATTTTATTTTTCTAAATATTCTATGCCTTGAGGCTATTTCCAGAAGGCTAGCCATAAACTCTTGATTCTGAGAAAGGAAAAATATGTTGTAATGACTCTAAAGATGCCAAACAGAAATAAGGGAAAAGGTGCCTTACTGAGATGTAATTTTTAATTTATTAAACTTTTATATTTTCCCTCCACCTATACTTGTTATCATCAACTTCTGCTCTTTATCCTTTTACTCACCGAAAAATGATGGCCTGGCCAGGAATCACAGAAGAATAGGACAACAAAAACATAGAAAAAAAGAGAGAATATCCCTGTAAATAAGTCATTTTTTAAGCTTAAAAAAGTTACAATTAAAGACAACCTACCTGTCTTAGCCATCCCTAACTGGTACAATCTTCCTTTCCTATGTGCTTTTTCTTTTTTTAAAGAAATGTTTCACTTTTTGCACAAGAAGTTAGAACACATACATTCTTTCATAGGGCACATTATTAACATATTCCAGAGACTCAAATTAAGGCTTCATCTTAGTAATTCATACAACTATAAACATTAATTTAATCATGTAACAGCTAAACTAGAATTCATTGAGTCTTGAGCTATTTCTCATAGATTAAACAGAGGCCAAGTTTTCTTATCAAGCTACAGTATTTATATTAAGGATCCATATTGATGCAGTAATGACTCTGTCACATCCAAGTACTGTTTTATGTTTATTATTTGGATTTCTGTCTCTCACTTCTCTTTTTACTATATTTTGCTCCTCCCAAGTATAGCTGAAAAATATTTGTTTCTCAGAACAAGTTCCATGAATCTGACTAAGTAAGCTATGATCTGGGAAAACCTATAGTAATTGATTATATATTTGTCAGTCTTCAGATTCTTGTTGCTTAAGATGTAGCCTCAAAGGAAAAAAACAGTAGAGGAATAGTGGGCAGGATGAGTATAAATCACTTCAGACATTACCCTGATGAACAATTTAGGGAATTGTTTGTTTTAATTTACTTTAACAAACATAGTTGATGCAGCCATTAATAATAAAGGATTTAAATGGTGATCTGAGATTTTAATAAAAGAGATGATACTTCAAGAGAAAGAAATGGTTAGAAAGTATTTCAAATCCCAATTGGGAAGAATAGTATCAAATTTATTAATCAATTATTTGTTAGCAATTTTAAAATAAGGCCTGAAAGTAGATAACTTAGACCAAACTATTGACTTCTTATATTATCATTAAATTTCTCTACAATAAATAATCTAACATTAAAAAGAGACCAAAATTCTGTCTACACTGCTGGATACCATTAGGAAAACAGATTTCTACTTTCAGGGGTAATTTAAATGACAAGAATCTAGAGATGTTACAAAGAAGAATAAGAATAAGATTTAGCTATTTATAAGGACTATTAGAACGTATTTTCATCAAGCTATCTGACCCAAGATATGGTGAATTTATATTATATTTTGCAATCAGAAATCTTAGCAGCTATTGAGTTGCTGTATTATCTGATTCAATAGGAAATACTATGTTTATCTTTACCCAAAATACTTACATTAATATTTCTCATCGATTGGCTATTTTTTTTTCCAAATGGGGATGTGCTAAAAGAATTATGAGAAACCAGAAGCCTTATAAAGTTTCTTGAGTTGGGAAGTCTTGCACATCTCTTGCAAAAGTGAAGAAGCCTCTGTTTATCTGAGCAATTATTGATGAAAGGATGCACCATGCAAACAGAGTTAGATTTGAATTACAGCTTTTCTTGGCTAAATTACCATTCACTTGTACAGCTTAATTACATGCTTAGAAAGGGAAGAAAAAGGCCAACAGTACAATCTATAAAGTCCATAGAAGTTCTTCCAGGTTTTGATGAAGCAAAACCTCTCCTGAGTGATCTTATTATGCTATGACATATTTGGAAGACAAATGAAAATGTGCCTGTTTCCTTAATATTTTGGGTCATTGCTCATTTTAAAAGTGAATAATTTTCAGCTATCAACCCTTGGCCAACTTTTCTATGTGAAATGTTCTTGACAACTACATCTGTTCAGATGGCAAACTGAAATTAGTAAAAATTGTAGAAAATTAATGGTGTGTTCTTGAATATAACTGGGTAAAAAGCTATAAATTAACTATGTTTTATATGCTGAAGCTGACATGTTGAAGTTTAATAGCTTAGTCAATGTATAAACTTAAGTAGACAAAAGAGTTTATGCATTTGTAGCATAAATTTGGTTATTTGGGGGTCTCCTTTCATTTTATCACCAGAGCAATTCTTTGAGATAGATTTGAGCTAAGAAGCAGTCCAAAATGAACCAATATTGGAGATGAATTCTGAGCAAGAAAATGTGGTTTTGAGCATATCCAGAGTATTAAAAGTATACTAATTTCTGCCCTAATTGTTTTTTAAAAATGCTAAAATTGTATATTCCTGGATTTACAAAAAATCAAAAAACAAAAACAAACAAACAAACAAACAGAAAAATGTAAACAATAATAAAAACTCTAGTAATTAAGGAACCCTAAATCACCGCCAGATTTAGAACCAGCAATCTTCTGGTTCATATGAAGAAAGGTTGCAGGAACTGAGTATGTCTAGTTTAATGAACTAGATGGTCTGGTACTCCTTCAAGTTCTTAAAGAGATAGAAGTACCAGACCATCTTATTTGTCTCTTGAGAAACCTATATGTGGGTTAAGAACTGGACATGGAACCACTGATTGGTTCAAAATTGGGAAAGGAGTCCGGCAAGGCTGTATACTATCACCCTGCCTATTTAACTTATATGCAGAGCAAATCATGAAAAAGGCGGGGCTAGATGAATCAAAAGTTGGAATTAAGATTGCCAGGAGAAATATCAACAACCTCAGATATGCAGATGATACCACTCTAATGGCAGAAAGTGAAGAGGAACTAAAGAGCCTCTTGATGCGGGTGAAGAAAGAGAGTGAAAAAGGTGGCTTGAAATTCAACATTAAGAAAACTAAGATCATGGCATCCGGCCCTCTCCATTCCTGGCAAACAGATGGGGAAGAAATGGAGGTAGTGATAGATTTTATTTTCCTGGGCTCCAAAATCACCGCAGATGGGGACTGCAGCCAAGAAATTAAAAGACACTTGATCCTGGGGAGGAAAGCTATGGCAAATCTGGACAGCATTCTAAAAAGCAGAGACATCACTCTGCCAACAAAAGTGCGTATAGTCAAGGCTATGGTTTTCCCAGTTGCAATGTATGACTGTGAAAATTGGACCATAAGAAAGGCTGAGTGCCAAAGAATTTATGCCTTTGAACTATGGTGCTAGAGAAGACTCCTGCGAGTCCCTTGGACTGCAAGGTGATCAAACAGATCAGTCCTAGAGAAGATCAACCCTGACTGCTCTTAGAAGGCCAGATCCTGAAGATGAAACTCAAATACTTTGGCCACCTAATGAAAAGGAAGGACTCACTGAAGAAGAGCCTAATGCTGGGAAAGATTGAGGGCAAAAGAAGAAGGGGACAGAGAACCAGGTGGCTGGATGGAATCACTGAAGCAGTAGGCATGAGCTTAAATGGACTCCAGAGGATGATAGAGGACAGGAAGGCCTGGACGAACGTTGTCCATGGGGTCACGATGGGCTGGACACGACTTCGCAACTAACAACAACAAGTTTAATGAAAAGAAGGACTAGGGGAGACATGATAGCAGTGTTCCAATATCTCAGGAGCAGCCACAAAGAAGAGGGAGTCAAGCTATTCTCCAAAGCACCTGATGGTAGGACAAGAAGCAATGGGTGGAAACTAGTCAAGGAGAGAAGCAACTTAGAATTAAGGAGAAATTTCCTATATAATCCTTCTATTCTATTCTATTCTATTCTATTCTATTCTATTCTATTCTATTCTATTCTATTCTATTCTATTCTATTCTATTCTAAATTTAGAAGGCTAATTTTACAGGCACTGTGCTGTTGTAGCATTTTTCATAAAGCAGGATATGCTGTAAACTGAAAAAGAGATTGGACAATTGTTTGTCCAGAATGGTTTAAGGTCTCCTGCTCAAGTAGGGGGTTGGATTAGAAGACCCCCAAGGTCCTTTCCAATCCTGATATTCCATGTTCTATGTTATTCTATGTTCTAAATGTAAAGTCACATATTATTATACAATCTTTAGAAGGAGCAAGATAAAAGCAGTAGTTTACATATTCCTAAAATATATTTCACAAACTGTACATATTATTCAGAGATTTTTTTTTAATGGAAATTATCTTTTTTATTTTTACTCAACAAATTCCAGTTGGGGAGATTCCTCCTCAAAATGTCTGCTGAACAGTACAAGTTTTTGTTTTTTCTGCCAACGATCTGCTGATTTTGCTGCCAAAGCTGGTTCTTTGACAGAACTGCTCCCTGGATTTGAATGGAGCAAATCCATTCAAATCCAGGAATGGATTTCCTGGAAGCCTGAAAGCCATCTTGGGCTTTCAGGCTTTCAGATGGCTGATGGCTTTCAGACAGTTGTGGATCCACCTGGAAAGAGAAGATTTAAAGATTCCAGATCCCCATGGGAGCAATCAAAAAATCACCAGTCATCAATTTCCCTCTCCTCAATTCATTTTCTTAAGCATGCCTGGGTTTTAATTTCACTTTTTGAATATTTTGTTTCATTTTGCTTTCTCTTTAAAAGTTGACTGGCTGGTTGAATACTGATTCATTTTAACCCCTGGTGGTCTTTATCTGTTCTTTTTTTCCCCCTTTATTTTATGTTGTTGTTTTGAATAACTTTTGCTTTTCCATAAGGAAACATGGCATGTTTTTAGATAGTGAAAGTGCTTTCATTTGATTTACAGCTATATTGGACTCTCACCACAGCATTTTTTCATTTTATTAATTTGCAAAATATTTGGAACTTTTTAAAAAAAATTTTTTTTTTTAAGTTTGGATTGAAATAACAGAAAATAGCTTCGCTGCTTCTTTACCTATTTCTTCACTTTGCTTCAATTATGTTTCCTGTCTTCTCTTATCTATCATTGCTAAATGTATCAGTTTACAGACAAGCAAATGCAGCTGATATCTGAAAAAAGTAACATGCAATCTTTAGTTGAAAGCTTTTTGAAAAAGTTTGATGAAATGATAATGACTGTGGAAAATATTCAGATGAATGTAGATGAATGGATGAATAAGATTCAGAAAAGCAGCAGACTCATTGTAAAGAAATAGGCCAAGTCGATTGCATACTCCTCCCTGAAATTCAAATCTGCATTCTTTTACAACAGCAGAAACCTGACTGAGTGGACAAGTGATAAATTGGTTTTCCCTAAGAGGATTGAATAAGATTGGGGAATGGATTTATTACACTTAACTGGAAAACCATTTCAACTGGACTTTTTTGGGGAATTGCATTTATTATACTAACTAGACAATAATTGATAAGAGATGGCATTAAGAAATAATCATGGATATTTGATCCAGGAATATTCACTGTAAACTTTTGGTACAATTTGGGATAAATAAGATGCCATGGTGAATTTTCTATGAGTTGATTACAACAACAGTTTGCTAACAATGAGTTTTGAAACATTGATTTGCCTTTTTATTATTATTGTTCTGGTAACTATTTTGTCATTAATATAATATAATATATAGATGACAGGTTAATAATTTGCAAATAGATTTAGTAATTTAAAATTTTGGGTGGCTCTTTTGCAAGGAGTGGGAAACTAATTTTGTAGTAATATATTAATCAGTATTCAGTTGGGGAGAAAATATGTGCATATGTGTTAGTTTTTTAATGCACTTTTTTAAAAAAGTCTTGTTTTCTGTTTTAATTTTGTGTTTTATCTTTTTTGGGAGGGGAAATAAAATAATAGAATAAACAAACCCCTCGCCCCAAATTCCAGTTGCCAGCTAGTGAAAGAAACTTCTATTTCCAGGTTTATTCTTCTTTCCAAATTAGCTTCAAGAAAGAAATGCTTTACAGTAGAATCCCAGTTGCAGGCTTTTATAAATGTGCTAAATTCAAATTTAAATAGAAATCCAAATTTATTTATGAAGTAATTCAAATCTAAGAATGGCAGAAAAACATGGCTAAATAATAAAATGAATTCTTTGCACTTTCTTTCTTGCTTGTTTGCTTAGGTGCCATCATGTTGCGTGCACGTTCAGCAAACACATAGAATGTATCTTCCTATGGCGCACTCATTGCCACTGTAACTGAGTCCATCCACCTTTCTACTGGTCATTCACTTTTTCTCTGTTCATCTGCCTGTTCCAGTATTGTAGATCTCTCAATAGACCTGGACTGTACTACTGGTTAAATCCACTCTTTCATCTTGGAGCTTTAGACAGATATTTATAGAAAACTTTTCTATAAACAACCCAATCAATTCTAAGGGTAGTTTTCTGCATGTTGGATAACTGATTTGTTATATGGATATTAGGTGAGCTTGACTTTTGAGTATGGCTGCTGCATGGATTTTGTTAGATTACTATTCTGCACCATTGTTAGTATTTTACTAATAACTTACAAAATATTTTGTTACTTTCATGGTATTTTCTTTTCTTTTTGATTTTACATATGTTTGCTGCAGCGTTGCGGTTGGTGAGATGAATGGCTATGTCAGTCAGTCAGTCGGTCAGTCAGTCAAATAAATACCTAAATAATTCAGGCATACATTCTTCAAAATACTGTGTGTGTGTATCTTGTAAATGGTTTTTATAAAGATGTCCTATAACCCTAACCCTCACAGACATTTGCATGCATATCTCCCTCTCTTCCACATATTATATAATTATTCTGTATTAACATGCTAGATTAGCTTTGTAATGGCAGATCTTAATTTATAAGTAAGCATTAGTGTTCCAAGGGTCTCATCCTTAATCTGTAAGAAAAGATGAAAGACTATTGAAAAGCCTGAACATCACACTAACAAGGTTCAATCAGTATCTGTATGCTATGTGTATACCATATATATATTTATATATTCTATAAATTTTATATTGAAGCTGTTTGCTAAATGTCTGATGAATCACTGTAGTCAATAAAACAATTGCTTGGATCTTTTCCAATTGTTCTGTTCTTTGGGTGAGTTTTCCAGCACATTTCTTGGCATCATGAACGGGAAAGGAAGCACTGGTATTAGGGAGGGTGCAGAGAGGGAGTGAACTCCTTGTCCCCCTAGCAGATGAGACCTGTACTTTCCTTAACTGACTGAGATTGTCTTATCCTAATCCAATTGAGGATGATCTTTGTTTCTTGTTGGACCGCACCTGACTGCTGTTTGGCTCTGCACTCTAATTTGGATGAGTTTTTGTATGTTTTGGCTTTGCACTCTCACATCAAGGCTGTTTGCCTCAAAGCATAGGGTAATGGTGACTCACTGCATTCAATAAATGACCCTCTGGATCCTCTGCCTTTGTTCAGATCAGTTGTTTGACTGTGCTTTCCATCACATTCTCAACCACACAAATATCTCACTTCGTTTTTAATCAGGAAACATGCTGGTGGAAGCAGGTTTATATTTAATTGTCTTTCATTTCCATTTTAGCAATTGGTAGGTTAGTTAGCAGAATTGATTCAAAGGCTGGAGTCTGCCAATGGGGTGTCCAGTGACAGTAGTTATAAAAAAAGAGAAAGACAGGGAGAGATTAAAATCCTGTTGTATGAATTTTTAACAGTTCAAAGTGGTTGAAATTTCAGATGTTTAAGAATGTTGGAATAAAGCAGAAAGAAAAATGGACAGCTACTTCCCACTTTCCATTATTTTATTTATTTTGATTTAGGAATAAAAAGGAAAAAAAAAAGTTCAGATCTATATTCCAGATTTCTCAACATACGTAAGGCAATAAAGTTCCTGACGGCATTCTGTCTAATTTTGGAGAGGAATATAAGAGAAGGAAGGGAAATGAATGGCTTTTAATGGGGTGTTTATTCAAACTGAGGAAAGTGCTTAAGAAGGTTTAGATTTAATGGGTTTCATTTCTTTTCAGCTCTGTTAAATATCAAAAGGCTTCACTCTAACATCTTAAATGGGCAAGCTGCTATCATGCAGCAGTGGGTCACCACAAGGTCAGCTGTATCACAGCCTAAAAAGTGGAAGCAAATGTTAGCCAGAAGCTATTAACTTCACATCACATCACAAATTATTCCTTGGTGTTTTGATACTGAGATCCAAGATATATAGAACAGTAATGTTAAAAAAATAAGTTTATCCCACTTTTAGGGCAATGTATCCTAACTTCTCCAACTTTCTTTTAAAGTACAGTTAAGTTTATCTGATCCACAGATTTTGCAAATAGAAGTTTTGTGTCATCAATGGTCTTTGTTTTCTGCAACATTCATTTGTTCTCAAATCCTCACCCACCCATCACAAGACTCAGTTTTTCAGTTAAAATCACATTCTGGCCACAAGATGTCAGTGACAGCCTGTGTAGACAATAATAGGTTTTACAGCAACCAGCATTTTTAAAACTCTTTTACTCTTCTGCTAAAATTTAAGGTGGTCTAGAAAAGTTTTTATTGGCTAGGAAGACTGATCTATTAGACTATTCAGCTTCTTTAAGACAAGTGTATTAACCTTCTTTGTTATGAAGAAGGGAAGGAGGGAACACTGTTAAATAGCCAATCCTGAGATTTCAGAGATTGGATTTAAATGCAATGTATAAACAAATAATGATGATATGTACATTTGTTCCACATTAAAATATTATTAATATGATGTGGGGAGTTGAATAAACTTGTCTGACCAAGGACTGACCTAGATAGCTTATATGAGGTTTGTTTGACATTATAAATTATAAATCAGAGGCTCCTGTGAGAATTTGGCTATAAAGCAGTAAATTAACCTAGCTGAATGATGTTCTTTGCTTTAACTTGTGCTTCTCGTTTGTTTTCATCACCATATATTGAATTTAGAATACCCGCCAATGTGGTGAACTACACATATTAATCTTGATTTAATGGTTCGGTAATTTTTTTTCCCCTTCATGTGAGCAGACCCATGGTTCAATCAAAATCTCAGCAAGATGGTGAGAGATTAAATCCTGCCTTTATCAATGTTTGTTTGTCAACTTTTTTGATATTCATTCTTCTTCAATTCTAAAATAAATCCAGATAAAAAGTCTAACTGAGACTCACTCTACCAGTGAGATCTATGATATAAGAAAGATGGGGAATATAGGTAGTCCTTACTTAATGATGGAATGTGGGTTTCCAGGATTGCCATTGCTAAACCCAATATCACATTGTTTAGCAATGGCAATCTGGCAATTTCCATTTGTTAAGTGAGGATTGTGGGGAAGGCCCTTTTTGGGTGGCTTCCAATAAGCAATTACTGGGTGGTTTGCAAGCAGCCCAGCATGGGGTTAAATGGCTGCTGTGCCACATTGTAACATGAGTGTGACCAGGCTGGCAAACTGTGTGGGAGTTTGCTAGTGTTAAATGGTGCACGTGTGCCAGGTGGGAATGAATGCAGAAATGTCTATGCAGATATCAATAATGAGTAATTTCAATTTCATAAATTTTAGTAGGTTCACTCCAAATATTATATTGATTTAAAACCACTGCAGTTCATTTATTTTGATCTGATTATTCACAAACCTTGCATAGATTCCCTTCAGTTTCATTGTGGAAAATAAATGTAATGTAATCAATCAACCAATTAATTATTTCACTAACATATTTAACACTTGAACACTTTCTAGAAAATAAAATGTTTTTAAAAATATGTAACTAGATCTGTCTTTAATCCTATCTTTCATTTTTTTTCTTTCCCAGGAAGTATTTTAATTTACCATTTTCCTTATTTTTGTATTAATATACTTTCCTGGTCCTGGATCAAGTTGCCTTAATAAAAGCAGTTTCAGTGTCAAAGCTATGTAATTTCTGAAACTATGGATGTTCAAGGAATTTTATTCATTTCTATTTTAATGAAAGTTCACCTCCAGGATTATTGTATCTCTATTCTATTGGAATCTGTATCTTAATATGCAGACTAGATGCCTGATTTTTTTTTTCCTTTACAAGAAAAAATTTCTTTCTGTATATAGAAAAGGGAGGACTCACCTAAAACCCTTTATGTATAGTACAGTTTTCCTAGTTTGATCCATTTAGGATAGGTATCCTTCAGGCGTACCTTACATATCTTATAAGAACTGTTTAGTTCTTATAAACTCTAACTAACTCCTTTATAACTTCTGATTTTGAGCTCTGTTTGTAAAGAAACTGGGAGCAAATTTTTAAAAAAGATAAAAATGATACATTTTTAGAAACTCTAATTCTTGTAGGAGATTTTTACATGAACTGCAATTGATCACAATCAATACAGAATAGAATATTGATAGTGACAATTGTTAGCCTGCAGACATGATAACTGGTATCTCCTACTAAAACAGTGTCAAATCCAACAAAGATTTATGGCTGGGGTTTAAGTTTTCACTTATAATATATGCAGTATATCAGAAAGTCTAGTGGGAGATGGTTTATGGCAAACATGTTGTTCTTTTATGCCATAACAATTTCTTCACCTTGTGGAAATAGATATACAGTATGTACTTTTTCCGCTTAAAGTACCAAGGAAAATCAATGGAAGATTTTGGGTTCAAATACCTTTGATTTACTGAAGACAATGCTCCACGTGTACTAATTTGTAGAAAAAGAAATTTACAGGTAGAATTTTTGGAATCAATCAATTTGGTATCAGTGATCAAATTTTAGATACAAATGTCACTGCAAAACGTCTTTTCACATCATAAATTTGTAAGAGTTGAGATCTATTAAATACTTTTCTTTTAACTAAGGAGCCTTATATTTTAGAAGCTTTCCATTTTTTATTTTTATTGGGTATTCATGATGGATTGAAGGGTTGCTTCAAGATAAGACTTCTGGTAATATTGTACTATATTACATCCTGTTTTAGGCCACAGAGAGGACCAAATATCTTTTTTAGAGGCCCTGTTTTTAAAATATTGCATTAATTTCATTGCTAGCCTGAGGCATCCAGAAAGTCATTTTAGATACCTGATGGAAAAAGTATTTTTTCTCTTATTCCCATAAAAAATGTGTCAAATTGACAGTCTAAACATTTTCATTTTCATTTTCATTTTCATTTTATTAGATTTCTATACCGCCCTACTCCCGAAGGACTCAGGGCGGTGCACAGCCAAACAATAAAAACACATATAATACAAAATTTAAAAATAGAATAAAATCAAATTAAATAATTTTGGCCCCGACAAATTTAAAACCCCAAACTTTTAAAACCAATTTAAAATTGAATATATAAATACTAAAAGATATTTAAAATTTTAAAAATCTTTTATAAAAGAGGGGGAAATTTAGGCCAGGCCGGCCTGGTGAAATAGTAAGGTCTTTAAGGCGCGGCGGAAGGTGCGCAGATCCGGGATCCTCCGTATCTCTGGGGGGAGCTCGTTCCAGATAGTAGGTGCCCCCACAGAGAAGGCTCTCCCCCTGGGGGCCGCCAGTCGGCATTGTTTGGCTGACGGCACCCGGAGGAGCCCCTCTCTATGGGAGCGTACCGGCCGGTGGGAGGCTATTGGTGGTAGTAGGCGGTCCCACAAGTACCCGGGTCCTAAGCCATGGAGCGCTTTAAAGGTGGTAACCAAAACCTTGAAGCGCACCCGGAAGACCACCGGGAGCCAGTGCAGCTCGCGCAGGAGAGGTGTTACATGGGAACGCCATGTCGCTCCCATAACCACCCGCGCGGCCGCACTCTGCGCCAGTTGGAGCCTCCGGGTGCTCCTCAAGGGGAGCCCCATGTAGAGAGCGTTGCAATAGTCCAGGCGGGAGGTGACAAGGGCATGAGTGACCGTGCGTAACGAGTCCCGATCCAGAAAGGGACGCAACTGGCGAATCAGGCGAACCTGATGAAAAATCCTCCCGGTCACGGCCGTCAAGTGCTCTTCTAAAGACAGCCGTGAATCCAGGAGGACACCCAAGTTGCGAGCCCTCTCCGTGGGGGCCAATGATTCGCCCCCAATAGTCAGTGATGGCGTCAACTGACTATATCGGGACGTCGGAAACCACAGCCACTCAGTCTTGGATGGGTTGAGCCTGAGCCTGTTCCTCCCCATCCAGATCCGTACGGCCTCCAGGCACCGGGACATCACTTCAAGGGCATTGTTGGGGTGATCCGGGGTGGAGATGTACAGCTGGGTGTCGTCAGCGTACTGATGGTACTCCACCCCGAAACCACAGATGATCTCGCCCAGCGGCTTCACATAAATGTTGAACAGGAGAGGCGAGAGGACCGACCCTTGCGGCACCCCACATATGAGGGGCCTTGGGGTCGACCTCTGTCCCCCTGTCAACACAGACTGCGACCGGTCAGAGAGAAAGGAGGAGAACCACCGCAACACAGTGCCTCCCACCCCCAACTCTTCCAACCGGTGCAGCATGATACCATGGTCGATGGTATCAAAAGCCGCTGAGAGATCTAACAGGACCAGCACAGAGGAGCACCCCCTGTCCCGAGCCCTCCAGAGATCATCAACCAACGCGACCAATGCCATTTCCGTGCTGTACCCAGGCCTGAAGCCCGACTGGAACGGATCCAGATACGTCGTTTCATCCAGGTGCTGGGGGAGCTGTTGCGCAACCACACTCTCAACAACCTTCGCAACAAAGCGAAGGTTGGAGACCGGACGATAATTTACCAACATTGCTGGGTCCAGGGAAGGCTTCTTGAGGAGAGGCCTCACCACCGCCTCTTTCAAGGCGGCAGGAAAGTCACCCTCACTCAGCGAAGCATTTATAATCCCCTGGAGCCAGCCTCGTGTCACTTCCCGGGAAGCCAGTACTAACCAGGAAGGACACGGGTCCAATAAACAAGTGGTCACGTTCAGTCTACCCAGAATCCTGTCCACGTCCTCAGGGGTCACAGGATCAAACTCATCCCAGATAACATTCTCAAGACCTGCCCCTGTCTCTCCCCCTGAGACTACCCAGTCGGAGTCCAAATCTTCCCGAATCTGAGTGATTTTGTCATACAGATACTGAACAAAATCCTCGGCTCTACCCTCCAAGGGGTCCTCCTGCGCTTCCTGGTGGAGCAGGGAGCGGGTCACCCTAAAGAGGGCGGCCGGGCGATTATCTGATGACGCAATAAGAGCAGCAAAATAACTACATTTCGCTGCTTTTATCGCCACTAAGTAATTCCTAATGTGGGATCTTACTAGTGTCCGGTCAGATTCAAGAAGACTGGCCCTCCAACTACTCTCTAGGCATCTTTTCCGGCGCTTCAACTCCCTCAGCTCCTCGGTAAACCAAGGAGCCAATTGAGATCGGTGCCGGGTCAGAGGCCGCAAAGGCACGACCCGATCCAGAGCACCAGCAGCCGCCCTATCCCAGGCGGCCACCAGGTCTCCAGTCGAGGCGTGTGCCAGAACCTCAGGAAATGGCCCAAGCTCCGTCTGGAATCTGTCAGGTTCCATCAGGCGCCTGGGGCGGAACCATCTTACCGGCTCCGCCTCCCTGCGGTGGGGTGCAGCGGTTCGAAAGTCGAGACGAAGGAGAGAGTGATCTGACCATGACAAGGGTTCAGTAACTATATCCCCTATATCAAGATCCCTCAACCACTGTCCAGAGACATGGTGTTGATATTCCTCTGAAATGATTTTATAACTGATTCATTCTAAAGAACACCCACACTATTGCATGTTGGTTGGTTGCTTCATAGGGCCATCAGTTCCTTGGAAGATTGCTAGTTCTATTAAAATGTTTGTGCAGTACATAATGCAGTAAATAATTCAAATAAAGGTTTAAAGGATTAAGCCACTAATTGATGAGAATAATTGGTGGTTAAAACAGATCAATTTCCCACCAACATATTGTGCTGGGTGGGAGGAGAAAGGGCAGTAGACTGATCACTGCCTGAAACTACCCTGCATTGTTTGAAGATAGGAATATTGGTTGGCTTTATTGCTTATGTGTGTCAAATTGTGGGGGTAACACACTTTCCTCCTGATTAAAAGATGGGAAGAACCCGAATATTAAATTCTGGCATATGTTTGAAAGAGCAACATGTAGGCCAGTTGAAAAAGAGAAGAGAAGAGAAGAGAAGAGAAGAGAAGAGAAGAGAAGAGAAGAGAAGAGAAGAGAAGAGAAGAGAAGAGAAGAGAAGAGAAGAGAAGAGGGCAGGACAGGGTAGGGCAGGGTGAGGCAAGGCTAGGTGAAGCAAGGGAAGCTGTGGTAGTGCAATAGTTAGAATGCAGTACTGCAGGCTCACTCCAGAAGTTCAGTTCTGAATGGCTTAAGGTTGACTCAGCTTTCCATCTTCTGAAGTCAGTAAAATAAGGAGCCAGATTGTTGGGCCAATATGCTGACTCTGTAAACTGCTTAGAAAGGGCTGTAAAGTACTATTTGGTGGTATATAAATCTAAGTGCTATTGCTATTGCTATAGGATAAGATAAACTTTATTGTCACTTTTTTCTGTGAACATTGGCACACATTAAAAATGAAATTCTGATGCCTGCTAGTATGTATATGTATATGTATATGTATATGTATATGTATATGTATATGTGTATGTGTATGTGTATGTGTATGTGTATGTGTATGTGTATGTAAAAAGGAAAAAAACAGTCAACAGGTTACTCCAAACGTAAAACTAATCTTCAAATCTCTCTGTTAATCATCTGTCATTGCATTTAACATGTAGAAAATTTTCTCAATAGCATGCAGTAAACCTTTCCTAAAATAGCAGATTCTGTACTACTGCAGTCTTGTACTTTGAGAAGGGTTACAGTTGTTCCATTCTGTACCAATCTATTCTTGCAATTTTGCAAGTTATAGGATTATGTAAACCTGAAGATACTTTATGTTTAAAGTTTATTTAAGGTCCTCTTGTTGTAACAGTGTTTTTAATTTTTTTTAAAAAATAGAGCACAACTTAAATTATATTTTCAAGGGCAGATTTTAATCCTAAATAACAAACATCATCCTAAAACAACATCTATGAAATATTACTGCTTCTGAGAAACTGAATTGGAAAACATTGTCACATCAGGATTATAACAGGGAACCAACTGATATATGCCAGACCTGAAAAGAATATACAAAGGCTCCAATTAATGATGTCCTGTTGAAAAGTGTCTCATTTTGCAGAGTAACTCAAGTTGGAAGGCCATGAAACAAGAAAGAGAAAAATTGCCAAGAATATCATGCCTTAGGACACATTTGAAATCGACATTTTTAGTTCTTTTTATTGACCAAACTCTTCTGGTAATGTGTGCAAGATGATAAGCTATATATTTTAATCTTTATTTCACAATAAATCCGAGGAATATTAGAGGACTTGTTATATTATATGGCTTAGGACCTGTTTACTTACGGGACCGCCTACTACCATCAATAGCCTCCCACCGACCAGTACGCTCCCACAGAGAGGGGCTCCTCCAGGTGCCGTGGGCCAAACAATGTCGGCTGTCGGCCCCTGGGGGAGAGCCTTCTCTGTGGGGGCACCGACAATCTGGTATGAGCTCCCCCCAGAGATACGGAGGATTCCGGATCTGCGCACCTTCCGCCGCGAACTGAAGACTCTTTTATTTCATCAAGCTGGCCTCGCCTAAATCTTCTCCCTTTTAAGTGTAAATTTTAAATTTTTTACTGTATTTTAAAATATGGGTATTTTAAATTATGAGTATCAATTCAGCCTAATTTATTTAATTCATTTTATTCGATTTTAAATTTTGTATATGTATGTGTTTTATTTCATGGCTGTTCACCGCCCTGAGTCCTTCGGGAGTAGGGCGGTATAGAAATTCAATAAAATAAATAAAAAAATAAAATAAATAAATATTATTGTAGAACTAATTATTTTATAATATGATTTTTATTTGGTTATATGTTGGTAAAATCGTGATGTGCCAGATTTGTATGCTAGTCATCATTAAAATATAAATGAATTTAAAAAGCCATCATTCCTGAATGTGGTTAACTTGAGCTTCATGAGCCTCATGAGTTGAGTAAATGAGAATAAAAACAAATCTTTCAAACGATAGACAGATACACTGCTTCCTTGAGAAAAGGTTTCAGAATTAACTTTAATTTGTTCATTTTATGTAATCTGTGTTTATGGACTGTTTCTTCTCGGGATGGGACAACTTTCTGCTGCCAACTTGCCATGGCCAACTTGCCACAGGACAATTCAACAATTCAATTTAATTATTTAAATATTTAAAACGTTATTCCAAGTTTTGTCATTCACATTTCATTTTGTCACTTCTTTGACATTCTTTCTTTAATGATTGTATTCCACCAATATTAGTATTATCTTGTCCCACAGCAAGTTGTCCTGCAGAGAAATGGGCATGGTGAGTTGCTATGGCAAATTAGCCCTGATGAATTGGCTGTGGTGAATTGGCTACAGAGAGAGTTGGCTGTGACAAGTAGTCCTAGACATGTTTCCTCTCAGGCACAGATACAAAACACTGACAGAAGGGAGTGGAGAATAAAATATGAAGGACAATGATGATATCCAATAACATGATATGAAAAAAGTTTCATCTCTATGTTAATTGTATATGTTTAGTAAATTAGCTTGGTGTAGTGATTGAGGCACCAAAGGCTGAGTTCTAGTCCTAATTTTGGTTTGATCTGAGGATTCACTTGCCCTCAGCCCTAGAAGGGTACTACATTTTATTATACAAATTTATAGTGCGGCCTCACTCACACACAGGCATCTCCGGGTGGGCAACAACATTAAAAATCTATAACATAAAACCCATAACCCCCTCCCCCTCTGATGGCAGCAGCAACACAATTAAAATACCATCTGATCAGCAGCATCTCCATTTGTCATCCTTAGGCCTACTGGCAAAACCATGTCTTTAGGCCCTTATGGAAAACAACACAGTGAGGGCCGATAGTAGCTCAGGGAGAATCATGTCCCATAGAGAAGGGCCACCACCAAAAAGGCCCTTTTTGTGGTCCCACCAGGTGTACTCCCTAATAGATGGGACCCATGGAATCCCCGGGATTGTCCCTTACTTCGATGATGTGCTGGTTTCGGCTACCAGCACCACCGAACTGATGGACAGACCCTGTTTGGTTCTTTCCAAATTTAGCCAGATGGGACTTAAAGTAAAAAAGACTAAATGCCTTGTAGCCGTTCCCCAAGTTGAGTTCTTGGGGTTCTTAATTGATCAGAAAGGGATACACCCCACACCTGCGAAAACTAAGGCCATCCTCGAGGCTCCCCCTCCCGCAAATAAGGCCGAGCTCCAAGCCTTTTGGGGCCTCTTAAACTTTTATGCTGTTTTCCTTCCACACAAGGCATCTGTCGCGGAGCCTTTACATCGTTTATTGGATCAGGGAGCGCGTTGGACATGGAATGCCAAGGCTGCCACAGCATTTACTGTTGTCAAGTAGCTGCTCATGTCAAATTCTGTCCTCATGCAGTACAGTGAATACCTTCCCCTTGTCCTGGCTTGTGACGCGTCCCTCTATGGGGTTGGCGCTGTTTTGAGTTATCGGTTCCCGGATGGCCACAAAGCACCAATTGCGTTTTTCTCTCACACTTAGGCTCCCGCTGAAAGACATTATGCCCAGTTGGACAAGGAGGCCTTAGCTTTGGTGGCTGGGGTGAAACGTTTTCATGACTATATTTACGGTCGCCCGTTTTCTTTGGTCACGGGTCATAAACCGTTACTGGGCCTGTTGGCCGGGGACCGACAAGCCCCTCAATTTCTCTCCCCCAGATTTACCAGGTGGTCTGTTTTTCTGTCTGCATACAACTACACGCTAACCTATGTTCCAAGAAAACATCTGGCTCATGCCGATGCCCTCATCCATTGCCCGGTCCCTACTTTCCTCTGTGACCCAGCTCCAGTTTCATCCATATTGCTAATTGACAGTTCTCCGTTTCCTTTAACTGCATCTGATATCGCTTGGGCCTCTGCAAAGGACCCAGAAATTTCCCAAGTACTGGACTGGGTACTGCGGGGGTGGCCCATGGGTTCCCTAGGCCTGGAGTGGCATCCATACATTGTACGCAAGACAGAATTATCTACCCAAGGGGGTGTTTATTGTGGGGTCACTGGGTGGTGGTCCCTAAACCATTACGTTCTTCCGTTCTGGCATCCTTGCATACTGGGCACCCAGGTATAGTACGCATGAAAGTCCTGGGATGGGCCTATCTCTGGTGGCCATACCTTGATAGATGCATTATGGAATGGGTAGCAATGTGTCAACATTGCCAGGAGTCGCGGCCTATGCCCCCTAAAGGAAACTCCCGGGAGTGGGAGGACCCTAGTGGACCATGGTCCCGCATCCATTGATTTAGCGGGGCCATTCCATGGGCAAATGTTATTGGTGGTGGCTAACACCTACTCGAAGTGGGTTGAGCTTGTCCTGCTACACTCTACATCCTCTGAAGCCGTTATCAAAGCCCTGTGGGCTATGTTCGCCACCCACGGATTGCCCGACCTCTTGGTGTTGGACAATGGGCCGCAATTTACTGCAACTAATTTCGAGCTGTTCCTTGTGAAATTGGGGATCCACCATTGCCTCATTTCTCCTTATCACCCAGCAGGAAATGGCTGTGCTGAACAGGCCGTTAGGTCTGCAAAGGAGGCATTGGGTGGAATGGGGCCCGGAGGGTGGCAGGAAAGGGTGGTAAAGTATATGTTAGTTCAACACTCCACCCCATGCCAGGTCACGAATTGTAGTCCGGCCGAGTTGTTAATGGGTAGCCAATTACGAACCATGTTAGATAGGTTATGCCCGCTACACCCCAAGCAAGCCACTGGATTCTTCAAGCATGCCCCGGCCATTCGTGGTTGGGGACTATGTATATGCCCGGAACTATGGGGGACAGCCATTGTGGGTACCCAGAACAGTCATCGATGTCACTGGGCCTTGTTCCTATAAGATAGATCTCGGCCAGGGACGTTCCTGGCGGCATCACCAGGACCAATTACGACGCAGATGGAGGGTTGCTCCAGGGCAGCAAGGGGAGGAAGAACCATTGGGGGACAGAGCGGTGACTGATCAAAGGAGGGCACCTGAAACAAACCAAGGAGTTCCTGTACAAAACAGCCCAACATTCGAATAAGGGCCCCCTAGAAATGGTGGCAAAGTAGACTTACCTAGTTATAGAGGATGGACCGGGGACACCTGAAATTATGTCCGCAGCTGAGGAGACCCAGGATTCCCGTGGGAAAGATAGTGGCCAAGCCCCACCAGATCCACTAGTTAAAGTGGGTCCTCGCAGATTTGGTCGAGACCGGTGCTGTCTGGCGTATCTCCAGGACTACGTATGTGCGGTCCAGGTGGGAAGGGGTGTAGTGTATTGAGCCTGCTCAGTAGGGAGGCCCCCTGTTGTTATGTTCCGTAACGTTTCTGTAAGATGATTGGTTCACCGTCTGATAAGCCGATATATAAGGGCTGTCAGGCAGAAGTTCGAGTGTTCTGTTCTGAGGCAGCTCCAGTTGCCAGCTGTAACTTGTTATGATTAAAGGTGTTACCTCAGACTACGAGTGATCCAGTATTCATGAATTTAGCCGGTATTTACCATAGGGCTTTATAGGTTTAAAACATAAAATAATAATAACGTAAAATAATAAAATACTTCAAATAAAATATTCATTATAGCTATCTTAATTTAGTAAAATTTTTTCATTTAAGATTAATAGTTTTTGAACATGTGACCAGTTTGGGAAGATTTATGTCAGGTGTGAACAACCATTGTTGGATGCTTATCCTATGGTTGGGTAGATAATATATAGAAAACTATGTTCTGTAACATTTTATGTTTATAAAAAAACATTCTATGTTTATAAAAAACATTTTAAAAATTTAAATGCTTTCAGTTATATTTTCCCATTGCTTCATCTGCATATTATAACCAAAATTCCTACCCCATTTTATTATACATTTTTCACTTGTTCTTCTCCTGTTTCAAATTCCAATACATTCTTATGCCTTTTAGCAATCACATGTTCCCCATTTGTACCCAATTCTGTGTCAAAGTCAGTCTTACAATAATCAATACCATATTTTTTTTGTCTACTTTCAATCTTTCTTATAATTGTAAATAAGAAAATCATTGACAATTATGTCCTTCTGCTGTCAGTTGTTCTCTTGATTTCTCTCACTTGGTTTTCCCATTGACATAATTCTAATATCTCGTGGTATATTAACCCTTTGTGCTTGCCTATTTTTTTTTTTTAAGCATATGGCACATGTTAGCCAGGGATCACCAAGGTGGCTGGCTGCCTCTGTGAAATGATTTTTTTTGGGGCAGTGTTATCTTACCCATGGGATGCCAGTAGGCAATTGGGGACGCTCCTTTCCTGTCCCTACATTTGCCTAACATTTCACCTTTATAAAATGTTAAGAGTTACAAAGGTGCTTTCAGGTACAACCTAGATTTGTATTTATTCTCTATTCTCAATATGGCACATCTATCAGAGTGATTTTTAAATTCTACATTAATCTTAATGTTATCATTCCACAAATATCCATGCCATCTAATGCTCAGGTTAAGTTCTTCTAACTCTAAAAATCTTTCATGTTTCAGCAACACCCACTGTAGGCTGAGCCTGAGGGTGGAGTCAAATGCATCATCAGTCTTGAATCCCTATGTCCCCGAAAGAGACCTAAGTCCTGGAAATCTGTTGATTCTTATTTGGTGCTAATTTGCCTAGACCTGTAATAGCTCAATTCTTGTGTATAGGTTGCATGGAACTACTTTTTGAACTCTGTCCAGCTGCTTAGTTTCTTGTGCCTGACACTCACTGTCTCAATCAAACTAAACAGCAAGCTGAAAAATACATTTCCAAATGATGTTAATCCAATCATCTTCTTTCTATTTTATAACATCTTATTTTAACTGGTGGTTATTTTACCATGCAGATTTAGATTAATCCTTTTGGCACTATTCAAATGATGCATGGGTATTAATCAAAACTTAAATCTTAGAGCATATTTAAAAATGTGTTGTGTTTCTCTCTCTCTTTGTCATCTATTTTTAACTTAGATCATACTATCCTAATTAGAAGTCTCCAATAATCAGTTCAGTTTGAATGTACTGTAGATCAAACTGGAAGCTTGCAAACAGTGTATTATTATTAGGCTTGTGTAATAGTTTGGATCAGTTAAAATTGAATATAAATTATTTGAAGACATTTGAATTTAATTAAAATTTATGAGATTAAAAAGCAAATTATTGATTCAAAATAGTTCAGGAATCAATTTAAAATATTCATCCATAGCCTATAATGGAAAAACTGCAGATGCCTGTAGCTGCTTTGTCTTTCAGCAAATTGGAATGAAAATACTATGGACGGTAGAGTTTTTAAAGAACATTGTCCAACTTGTATACTTCATCACAATACATTTTGAAATATTTTTCCTGAACTCTTTTGGTGTAAAAAAGAAATGGTGAGGTAAAGATATTAAAACAACAAACAATATGGCTCATGCTGAATCAATTCAGTACATACTGTGTTCTACCTAAAAAAAGACAATTTGTAACGCAACTTTCAAAAACTTTTTTTAAAAAAACACCCGTTTCTGGGATATCAAGCTTGAAGAATGGCCATTGACTTCCGCTTGTGGAACAGTATGCTTATTTTTCTGTAATGCTAGTAGAATTGACAGAGTTGCTTGGCAACTTGATGCTTTTTGCATTGGAAGGGATTTCTTCATTGCTGGCTGGACTTCATTGTGTCAGGCTTGAGGCTTATTATGTATGTCATAATGCCATGTGATGCTATGCCACAACTCTGAGAAAATTGAAATAGGTCACATGAAGGAAGTTGATATGGAGAAATCAATGTTTGTATACTTCCCATTCTTAAAAACAACACATAAATGTTTGATCAGCACTTATATTAACATGGTAGCCATTTACTCACTGTTGAGACATATAAACCCACCTTCAACCCATAGATTAAAATAAATTTAGCTCCCAAGAGTGTAAACTAACAGGACCCAAGAATATTACCATATGAGTAAACACATTTCAACACATATTTAAAGTACTGAGAACTTAGTTGAACTCCTCATTAAGCTGGGTACTCAGAAATGTACTATGAGAAGAAGAGAGAGAAGGCAATTAAGTCTTGTGGCTCACCACACTAAAGAAACCAACAGCTGAGAAAGGTAATGAAATCCAGAGGAACATTAAGGACTTTCTTTTTGTCCACCAAAAGATCTGATAGGAAGAAAGTTTAATGAGGTGAGAAAACCCAATGGCTAGCTGCTCATATCAATGACAGAGGACCCTTTGCATCATTCAACACCCCTCTGGATTTTGTAAATATGGAACTGAAATTGCAGCATTGTCTGTTACCTCCCTGGAAGCAACAAGAAAGCAACTAAATTTGCAAAGTGTTTCAAAGGGCTATGAAGCATTTTAAAGAGATCAATTCAATTTGCTGGTCTAAAGCCGGTCTGTTGAGCCCCGGCCCGGGGCTTGCCATACCTGGAGGGGAATGCGGCGGGAGCAACAGTGGCGGCTTGCAATGGCGGCCCCACATCTGGCGGCACTGAATGGCTGTGGCACTCCCTGCTGAACCTGCGCCGCCCAGCTGATTGATTCTGGTGGCCTGATGTAGCAGCAGCGTGCCAAACAGCCGTGGTGTTCTCTGCCAAATCTGTGCCACCCAGCTGCTTTATCCCGGCTCTTGGACCTACTTCTCAGACTTGCCTTTGCCTTGGACATTGATGGTGAAATTTGGTGTGTGCCTTATTTTGTCTCTACTTTATCCTTGCCATGTGGACTACTCTAGCTTCATGGATTTGTGCAGGAATCATTTCAGAACTGAATTGGGAGGCTCATTGGGGGGGTTGCCTTGTCACTGGTTTGGGATTCCCTGGGAAGACTTTTGGAGGGCTTGGAAAGCCTCAATAAATCCCTTGTATCCTCCATGGTGCATGTGTGGGAGCAGGACAGTTCTATTGTAACATATTCTACAGGCAAAAGATTGGCCATTTGGCCCTGAAAACTTAATATATTACATTCTGACATTGTTATGTATTTTCAAGTGTTGACCACATTACAAGCGGAGTATTTTTTCCTAAGATTTCATAATCCACTCAGCCCATTCTTCACAAAATAAATAGCTAACTACTGATGGATGAGGCTAAAAGGAGAGGGCATAGATGATTTCCTTCAAATGGGGCACAATGCCTAAAAGGCTGCACATTTCTTTGATGATGCTGTCCGAGAGTGACAAGAATAAAGTAAAAAAAAAATTACTCTGGTAGTTGATTTAGGTTTGTCTCAATCATGGTCTGGGGACAAGATGAAGGAAATGTTGCAGTGGTTAAGGGAGAAATGGCTGTTGAGAAATGATGTAACATGATTAAGTAACTGGTGTATTACACATAGCAGTACACATGTTACTAGTGTATTCACACAATTCCTCTGGCAATTACTTTATTAATTCCCTTTTCCAGTTTACTATTCTACACGATGGAGACATGTAGTTTATTTTTCTTCCAAATGTAAAAAGGGTGATGCAAAATGACTACGTTCATTCTTAATCTAAGGCCAAAGCTTCCCCTCCCCCAGATTTTCCTAATTAATTTGTATAATGTAGATGTACTTCAAAGAGTACACTAAGCTATTGGCTGTATAAGAAAATCAGATTCTCTGAAGCAAATATAACAAGTTGTCTACTGCTCATCTTACTAGGCCTCACATTGTTTGCCAACAATAAATCTAAGTTTGATGTTACCAACTGCCAATTTATGATAAACGCCCTTGGTAGAAATATAAATCTTTTCCACACCAACTGAAATCAGTTCTAATATTGTTTAAACACTGATCAATTAAAAAAAACTCTAAACTATCTCAACTTTCAGTCATACATAATCTTTTAATGAAATTCAGAGGTTCATGTCATCTCCAGACCAAACAGGAAGCATATTTTTGAGGATTTTATTTGAGTGTTGGTCAAAGAAAAACACACGTTTTCAAAAATATATTAATTTTTGCAACTGGCACATTTCCTCAAAGAAATGGGAAAATTATTAAGTATGGATTTTTTAATCAATATCTATACAGATCAGTTCAGATCCTTTAAAGTTATTTGTTATGTTATTCATTCTAATTATTTTCTTTTTTTTAAGTCATCCTTTTGTTATAATTGTGTGCAACATAGCTTACATCACCTCTATACTGTACCTAGGAGTCATATTGTATTCAAGTGGAATTTATTTGTTTTATATGCATTTTAACTATAATCTAAACCTTACTGGAAACCTATAATTAAACTTGAGGCCATAAAACCGAATTCAAATTTTTCACAGGACATTATGTAATTTTCAATGTGTAAGAAGAACAACAAACTAAATATAAATAAAGTCAAATACATTTTTTTTCTAACTTTCAGCTACTGTTCTAAAGTTCTCATTCTCCTCTTTTTCTTTTTCAGTTGAACTCCTTATTAAACTCCTGTTTGCCATGACAGCTGGATCACTAACTGAATTTTATATTAGTGAAATGTATTCAGAGGAATACATGTTTTTTTTTTCTTTAATTTATATGCCGCCCTTCTCCGGAGACTCAGGGCAGCTTACAATGCGTTAAGCAATAGCCTTCATACTTTTGTATATTTTTATACAAAGTCAGCTTATTGCCCCCACAATCTGGGTCCTCATTTCACCTACCTTTGAAAGGATGGAAGGCTGAGTCAACCTTGAGCCTGGTGAGATTTGAACTTGCAGTAATTGCAAGCAGCAGTTGTTAATCACAGTGCTTTAGTCCACTGTACTATAGGCTTTTTTTTAGTAAAATAACAGTAAAAATAACACAGAAATATACATTGATATTGAAAATTATCAGCAAAATTATGTGCATTATGAAAACAGTGTAAAAAATCTGGATTGGAAATGTGTATCAGAAATGTTTATTATTTTCAGATTTTAAATTTGTGGTCAGAAAAATGTACAATCAATCAGAACCAAAACCAGTTCATCTTTGCTTATTAGGTTTATTATTTGTACAAATACATTGAGGCCTGAACCACATCATATGAAGTACTACTATATGAAGTGGTATATCAAATCTGAAAGAAATGTAATTGAAAACAAATTTGTATACATTTAGTACATGTGCATGTTTCTGTGTATATACACACAGACATGAATACACAGAATATACACATTTATGTGGGGGGAGGGCGCAATGGCTCAGTGGTTAAAGACACTGAGTTGACAGCCTAGGTTCGAGACACAAGCACTGCATGATGGGGTGAGCTCCTGTTACTTGCCCCAGCTTTTGAAAACTTAACAGTTCGAAAGCATGCAAATGCAAGTAGATAAATAGGTACCACTGTGCTGGGAAAGTAGCAGCATTTTGTGCACTTCAGTATATAGTCATGCTGGGCCCATGATTATGGAAAAGGTTTCAGACAATGCTGGCTCCCTTGGCTAAGAAACAGAGATGAGCACCACCACCTAAAGTTAGACATGACTGGACAGGGTAAACCTTTATTGTAAAATATATAAACAGTCTAGTTAATAATAGCTCTCTGAATAATGTATATTACAAGAGTCAATTTCTGACAATTTTGCTAGCCTCTATAACTTTTATAGAGTCGGATATTAAATAAGATCTATTTGGGAATTTATCTGGCATGAAAAATAACAGTAAAATCTTCCTTGAGTTGATCATATTCATGGTCAATTCATGCTTTTGTCTTAGAAATAATATGGAGTAATTTGACATTATCCTTAAAGTTTTAGGCTAGTGCATAATCCTGGGAAGGCAGTATCTAATCCCAGTGTTAATTGCTTAGATTTTTGTCTTCAGTCAAGATAGAAAAGGTGCGACTACTGCCTGTTCAAAATATAATCCACTGGCAATTGTTATCATATTCAGCTAGTCAAGAAAGGAGTACTCATACATTACTAAGCCCGACCATAATGCTTGCATTATATTACAAAAAAATCATCCTTTAGGACAGGGGTCCCAATTCCTTGGGCTGTAGCCGGTTGGAAACTGGGACATGCAAAATTGTCCCCTCTTCCCCCTCCCTGCTGCCCCTGCTACTGGTTCACAAAGCCAGAAAGGTTGGGGACCACTGCTTTAGGATCATGCATAGAGTATGGGTGACTGCAGGAAAAATGTGTTTTTGGTCTTTCTTTCTTTCTTTTTTTTAAGTTTTTTATTTTTTAAGAAAACAAACATTTAATACATCAATCATCCCTCCCCTGTGACATCTCGGTATTGACTTCTTCAGTTCTTTTTATTCTTCTTGTTCTAACAGTTTCTTTTATCTTAATCGTCATCCAAACCACTATAAAAGTTCATTCTTATAACCATATTCTTGCCATCAAATTTGTACACATAGTTATAAAATTAATCATTTATATCTCTTTTCCAACCAACAATAAAAATAATTCCATATTCTAAAGTATTCTGATTCTTCCCTATTTTTAATCAACAAAGTTAATCAGTTCATTTCTGCACAATCTAAAATCTTTTTATTACTTCATCTTCCAAAGGTATTTTCTCTAATTTCCAATTTTGAGCATAAACAATTCTTGCAGCTGTTATTACATGTATAATCAAATAAATATATTCCTTTTTAATTTTGTCATGTAGGATACCCAATAGGAACAACTCTGGTTTGAATTCAATACGTAATTGTGTCATTTCTTCCAGCCAGGTTTTAATTTTATTCCAATAGTTTTTTGCTTCAGGGCATGTCCATCACATATGATAATGGAATCCTGGTAGCTGATAACATTTCCAACATTTCGCTGATTTATCTTTAAACATTTTTGCTAACTTCTCCGGTGCATATGCCGTCTATAAAACATTTTATATTGGTTTTCCTTATATGCGGTGGACATCGTTAATTTATAGTTCCTTTTCCATAGTTGTTGCAATTTTTCAAGTTCAATTGAACGTCCAAAATTACTTCCCTAAGCTATCATGTTTCTTTTACCTGTTCCTCCTCCAATTCAATACTGTATATAGCAAAAAATTATTTTAAAAAATTATTAAATTTTCTTCCGTTCCTGTGAGTATCCTATCCAACTTAGTCTTTTCCAAATAAAAACCATGTAACTTAGCATTTTTTTCATATCTTGTTCTTATCTGCATATACATATACCAATCTGTCTCAATCCCCTGTTCTTCCAGTTCTCATTTCTCTTTCAATTCCCCCTTATCTGTTAACAAATCCTTATATCTAAAAATATTTCCAAAATTAAAAACATTTGGGTGTATTAAAGCTTCCATTGTTGATAACCATATTGGTATTTTTACATAGTATTTATCTCTAACCTTCTCCCAAACCAATTTCAATGCATTTCTTATATAATGTCTCTGAAAGTATGTATGTATCTTATTTCTACCATACCACAAAAAAGCATGCCAACCCAGTTGCAAATCATGCCCTTCCAGTGTTAATAGCCTTATATTTCTTAGTTCAATCCATTCTGTTACATATGTAAATAGCAAATGAAGTCAGGGATGTAGGCTTCACTCAGGTCCAGGTTTAGCTGGACATTGCATGCCCATCGGTGATTGGTGAATTCAAACGGGGCCTGCCACTGATTGGTGGATTCAAACAGAGGGAAAAGTAAAGCGTTGTCAGTGGCTGAATCAGTGGGACAGCTCCCTTTAAAAGGGAGCGCTGCTGGCTAAGCCTTTCCAGAAGTCACTTACTTAAATAAAGAGTTGAAGTTACTGTCTGTCATCCTGACTCTTCCTTGCCTCCCACGATCTAACACATTCTTTCAACCATGTCAATGTTGCTGGTTGGTGACTTCCGGTTTGCTGCTTGTCGCTGCCAGACGTTCCTTTGGGATCGTCAGCTTCCATCGCCTGTCAGAGCCGCCTTCACAACAGAATGGCGGCTCGAAAAAACTCCGTTTCCATGAGGAAACGGAGATAGAGCCGGCAGGGGTGGGTAGAACTCTCTGCGGAGTCCCAAAAGTTTTTTTTTTACTTTTGGGACGGAGCGGATGAGATGCCCCGTATCCCCAGCCGTTGCTCCGGGCTTTGGGAGACCTCTGCTGATGCAGAGCCAGGCGTCAAAAGCAAGCCTGCAAATTTAACAGACTACTCAAAGAAAATGTGAGCTGGACCTGTAATACTGAACCGCAAGTATCTTACTGATTTTTTAAAAGAAATTACTTAAGAGAGAGGAGGAAAAGAAAGAGGAAAAAAAGCCTTTTAAAATGGCGTCGGCTGGAGGAGAGGCTGAAAGGGAAAGTCCTTCCGTTTTTTATTATTACAATGTAGCGGAATAAATACCACTGGCTACATTTGTAGACAAAACTTCGCTCCTGTGTTTTTTTTCTCTTTTTCTCTCCCTTGGAGACCTGATATTGTTGTTGATTGGAAAGAAGTCTTTCTTGCTTTTTTTTAACAAAGTCTGCCTGGGCGGAAACATGGCACTGAGACTCATAAAGTCAGATAAACAAGAAGGGGGGGGGGATTCCCCCACCAACAACTTAAAGGAACAAGTCTTAACTCTTCAGTCTGAGAAACCTGATTTTAATATAATAGAATTTTTTATAGAAGAGATTGAAAGAAGGGAGGAGATTGTGAATCAGCAATTTGAAAAATTTAAGCAGGAAATTAAAGAATTGGTGAAATCTAAGTTTGATTTTTTGGAGAAAAAATTCTCAAAAATGGCTAATGGTTTTACAGAATTTATGATGCAGTTGGACACAAATACTAATGTACTAGAGTCTAAAATGGAAGGAATTCAAGATAAATTGGACAATAGAATCCAAAAAATTGAAAATGACTTGATAAACATTCAGGATAATAGCTTAGAAGAAAAACCTAAAATGAATGCTGATCAAAAGTATGGTAATGCAGAAAATCTGCAACAGAAGATTGAAAAAGAGATTTTAATGGTACAATATAATTTCACAGAATATGCGATAAGATTAAGAGGTTTGCAGGAAAATAATAGAGATGATTTAAGGAAAATATCTTCTGAATTTCTAGCTGGGATTCTAAAGGTTCAACCTGATGAAGTGTTTTGTAGGATTGACAGAGTTTATCGAATCAACTCTTGGATTGCCAAGCAAAGGCAATTGCCTAGAGATGTGGTGATTTATTTTACAGATAAAGAAATTAGGAATAACATCGTGCAAAATTCCTTCAATTCTAAGTTGCAATTGCATGGAAGAAAGATTTGGATTTACAAGGAACTCCCACCTAAGATATTGATGGAAAGGAAGAAATTTGGTTTTCTGGTGAATGAGTTAAAAAAGAGAAATATCTCATTCAGGTGGGACGCCCCAGTTGGTATTATATTTAGATATCAAGGAGAAAGATATCAGCTAAACACTGTTGAAAGAGCGGAAGAATTTTATCAAAATAGGTTGAAAATGAACTTAACATCTTCAGGTATAATACAGGATAAGCAGAAGGAGCTGGAAATAAAGGTAAAATATCGAAATATAGAGACTGTACCAGATGAATTGCCTTTGGATTCATTGGATACCCCAGCTGGACTATCTACAAATCTGAGAGAAGTGGCATCTAACCTTAATGTGATGACTTATCAAGGCAAGGATAAGCATGGAAACCAATTAGGGGAAATACAAGGGATAAAAAAGAAATATGAGATACAAAAACAAAATCAACAAGACCAATCTACAAAGCAGAACAAAATCCGACCAGATGATACACAATTTGTAGAAAAGAAACCAGGATGGAAACCAAACCCACAAAAAGTAAAGAAAAAAAGAAATAGGTGGCATAAAAATAGAAATTTCTAAATCAGGCAACAGTGAAGCCAGTGACTTTAAAATATGAATGATTATGTGTAAACACAGAAGAGGCGACGTATTGGTTAATATCATCCTGAAGATTGTGGCAGATCTCTGCATGGCCGTAATTTGGGGACGTGAAATGAGCCTTAAACTGATGGATTTGAATTATCCATTTTGGAATTTTTTTTTTGTGTTGATAAATATATTATATTATCTTGAATTATAAGGCAAGAGAATTATGCTGGGGCATGCAGAAGATCGGGTTGTTACCCACTACGATGACGGGAATTAATAATCCTGATGAAACCCACAATTATTACTATATGGAATATAATTATAATGTCACTCGGGTGGTTGTTTTTACTTTTATATATATAAGAAGATATTTACTACTGATGGGGGCAGATATGATTGAAGATCCTGAATAAACTGTTGCACCAGCAAGTTATGTTACCCGATTATGGATGTTGGTTCTACCAATCCAGTGGAAAGACCTTAAAGAAGATACTATATGGATTATAAATTTAAAGTTATTGTCTTTTCTTTTTTTTTATTTAGATATAATGGAAAATATAGATATTTAGATATAATGGAAAATATAGACATATATTTTTAAGTAGTGTGGGCAGTGAATCAAAGATATTAAGAAATGTTGTGTATGGTAATTTTGCTTGATAGTGGGTGAATAAGCTAGTTAGTAGATTGATTAGTCTAAGAAAAGGGATTTTTAAGTGATATATTTAGGGGAGTGGAGGAAATGGATAGAGTGGAATAAATGTTAAACTAGATTTGATGGGGAAGGCTGTTTTGAAATGTTATAGTAATATACATAGAAGATTAAATGTTAAAGTAGGACTTATTGTATAGTTTTAAAGTGGAGAAGTTATTTTATAATGTCACAGTATAATGTCTTTTTTTTCTCCTTTTTTTTCCTTTCTTTTCTCTTTTCTCTTTTCTGAAATGTATGGATAAAGGGGGATGTTATAATATTAATAATATTTTTAGTAAGTAAAGGTCAATATCTAGAGGAGGGAGTAAGTAATCTGTTATGAATTAGGTTTCTTTTGTTATGAAGAAGTCACAGGGGGGGATGGGTGGGGTGGGGAGGGGGGGTTAGGGAGGGGGAGGGAGAGGGGGGAAAAAAGGGGGAAAAATCTGTATTTGAAAACTTTTTCAATAAAAAATGTTGCTGGTTGGTAATATAATTCCCAATTTGGTAAACCAAATCCCCCTCGCAACCTTGTGTCTTGTAGCATTTTCAAACTTATTCTTGCTTTTTCCCCTTGCCATATAAATTTCCTCATTATTATATTCAGATGATGAAAGTATGTCTTTCAATTTTATTGGCACTGTCTGGAATATAAATAACAATCTTGGTAGTATGTTCATCTTTATCAATGCAATCCGTCCCATAAGTGATAGTTGTAGATTCTTCCATTTTTCCAAATCTTTTTCAATGTTGTTTTAATTTATAATAGTTTTCTTCCTTTATTGTTGCACATTTTGAAGTTAAATGTACTCCCAAATATTTAACTTTCTTCACAACTTGTATAGCTAACTTTTTTTATCTCTCTGTTTTGTTTTTCTGTTGTATTTTTCACCAAGATTTTTGTTTTGTCTTTGTTTATTTTCAAACCAGAGACTTTTCCATATCTTTCTATCTGTTCTAATAGTTTAGGGCCTGTTATTTATGATTCTTCTATAATGAATACCAAATCATCTGCAAACACTTGTAATTTATACTCCTCTTTTTTAATGTTCATCCCTTTTATCTCATCATTTCATCTAATATTTCTGTTTAGGACTTCTAGAGTCAGAATAAACAATAGTGGTGATAGTGGACAACCTTGTCTAGTCCCTTTCATTATATTGATTTTTTCCCTCATTTCTCCATTCATCATTATCTTATCTTAATTGTCTATCGTAGATTGTTTTTATGGTATTTATAAATCTCTCCCCAATGTCCAGTGTTTTTGGTGTTTCAAATTGTGTAATTTTTTGTTAGAAGACCTCAGGTCTTTTGTATATAAACTTACTTAACAATAACTTGATTACAAACTGAACACTGGATTCAATTAATCATATTTAATTCTCAAATAAGTGGAAAATATTAGCAAAGGCTAATTTAAGTGTTGCTGATTTTATTGGAAGATAAGGGTAATTAATTTACACTACAAATTCAAAATTTGCTTTCTTGAGAACAAAAGTTAAGGAGAATTACTTATGCAAGTAGGAAGTCCCTATTTTGGGCTCAGCTGAATGATATGCTGACATCTTCCTGGAAAACTGCCTGGGTGACTAAAATATGCTGGCAGAATTGCTGAGAAGAGGTGGAGATGGAACACTTTTTGTAAAGAATTGGGCCAAGGTGGCTGTTGCAGACCCAATTAATTTCCCTAACGTCAATCCATTCCCAGAATGACCAAAATAAAACTGCTAGTAATTCTTTTGCTTTCTCCGCTTCTTTTTGTGGTAATAATTTTAGTTTTAAATTATCCTTCCTCCTAAACAGTCCCAGAGAGGTTCACACAGGCCTGTGTGAGGCAGCCACAATTTGCATCAGTGTAGCCCTAGCTGTATCTTCTACTAGAAGGACCAGTTCTAGTTTACTCAAGGTACCAGAAGTGACTTTTGTGTGTCTGCAAACTATTGGATATACCAGATGGGTCAATCAAAATATAATTCCAAAAGGATTTGTTGCTGAAAGGATCACCAAAATAAACTGCTTTATTACCTAAGACTGGAAACATCCAGCCATTAAGCAAATGAAATAAACATACCCTTTTGAAAATCTATAGTCCTCCCCACAACAATAAAACCATGCCATTGTATTGCACAGCCAGCCAATATTTGTCAGTAGATGTACCCTAGTGAGGGTGCATTTCAGACTAGAAGCAATCGTCTGGCAACTCCTTGAAGAAATATTTTTCTTTGTTTTATTCTGCTTCAGGATGTATACTTATCCTATCACTAGTTAGTTGGGGGATATTTGTACTATTTGTAATTTACTCGTGGCGAAGAAAAACAAGAGAGAAATGAAGTTTTGGGTTAAGTGGGTGGAAATTTTGAAGGAGAAATGGTTGGTCATTTGGCAAAGGTCATAATCCTTTGGCCAATTTATGTTTGTACATCATATCAAAAACTCTGCAGAAAAAAAATAACCTTTTAATGGGCTAGGAACAGAATATAATACTTTGAAAGTGAATGATGCTATGATAGAATAAAATAATAGAGTTGGAAGGGACCATGGAGGTCTTCGAGTCCAACCACCTGCTTAGGCAGGAAACTCTACACCACTTCAGACAAATGGTTATCCAACATCTTCTTAAAAACTTCCAGGGTTGGAGTGTCATATGTTGGAGTGTCATTATGACACTGATGTCATAACTACTATTAACTGAGATTTTCTGCTTGGACATTTGCTTTGTTTTAAATCGTTTTAATTTAATTTAATTTTTCATTGTTCTAGGGCTTTGTTTGTTTTACCTCAGTTTTGAGCCCTAGCATTATTAGACAAGTCCATGCTATTTTCTTTGTGGTATTTTCAAAGTGGTTTGCTACTGCCTTCTTCCCCCAGGAAGAAAGTCACCCACCTAAGGTTTGTGTGTAAGGTAGGACTAGAGCTCACCATCACTTTATTTCTAATCTGATGTCATTAATCACTAAACCACACTGGCTGTTACATTTTAGGGTTTAAGTGGGCAAAATATAGATTATTACCTCACTTTTCCAGCCCCTGAAGCTCAGCCTAGCTTATCACCAAATTTATGAGTTCTAGGGACTGTAAAAATGGGGTTGTGGTCTACATGTTGCTCACTTTTCCATTATAGTGCAATGTCAACTGCAGTACTCCTGCAAAGAAATGTAGATGTCAGGATGAGAATGATCCTATAGGATGTTCTCTCATAGGCAGCTACTTTTAAAACTGTCTATTTTGGCCACCTAGGATTGAGAACTGTCTGAAAGCAATACTTCCTACAAAGAAAATAAGCCTATTATATTTATTGTAAGAATTAAAGACATAATTTCAATTATATTTTTAAAAAATCAGCTTTAGACTAATAATAATATTAAAGCCACTAAACTTTGCTTCCTCCCAGCAGATTTCTCCCTACTAATGAGCTTTTAAAAAGAACACATATAAGCATCACCCACTCTGGTGAGTTTCCATCATCTTCAGCACAAACCATCCATCTCTCTTTCCAGCTGTGTCTTGGCATTATTGAAAAACAGCTAGTGAACTGTTTTGATGCTTGGTTTGAACAGCTGTTTCTTATTAAGGAGATGAAGTACAAAGAAAGAGAAAGAGAAAACCTCTTCCATCATTTATCCTGAGTTAGTTTTCAATGCATATTCTTTCTGTCACTTTACACGAGTCCTAACAAGGCAATTTTCAGGTTTCTTAAGAAAGCTACCTAGGAAATTATGATTTTGTTCTAAGGAAGTCTTCTAAAGGATTTGATTTATAGCTTATCTTGGTCATGTCTGAATCCCAAATGCAAATGTTACACACTGATCCAAAGAAGCTGACATCCATGGACTTCAGCAGCTTTTATGTTGCTCTCACAGGAAAGTACTAATCGGCTCACATGATACAACAATGGATTCCAAAAACAAAGAAAACCCAAAGCCACACCCCTTCCCCAATGTTTTGTACTTCTTCTCCATTCTAATTTAGTTAATTGGATACAGTTTAGTTGATCAAAACCCTAGAAACAACAGCTTGTTTTAATAAGGTAGGCTGCATAATGTCAAATGAATTGCAAAATGTATTTTGCAACTGACTTCTTACTGCACATTTGCCATGGCTAAGATTTGTGTGCTTATGCATAAAAGGGGAGATACATTTCAACTCATTCACATATTCACTTATGCAAGACTTTTAGTGTATAAATGAAAATATTCTAATTTAGTCTCAGCTGTTACTTTTTCATTCAGCTTTTTGTTGTTTTCAAGGACATTTTGAGCTATCCCTAACTATATCAGACAGTTCCTTAGATTAGTGTGATAGGGAGAAAGAGAGGAGGAGAGGGAGAAAGGAAGGGGAAGTAAAGAAGAAGTAGGAGAGGAGGGAAGAAGAAAGTAGGAAGCAAAGAAGGGAAGGAGATGGAAGAGATTGAGAAGAAAGATTGCTGTACAATAAAAAAGATGAAATAGAAGAAAGGCAACCCCGAACATGTGTAAATGCACTAGGATAAAGAATGAATTATTAAAAAATAAAAGAGAATAAATATGAGTAAAAACAGAGAAATTAGAATTTGAGGGCGAATAAAGATGTTGTTTATACAAATAAGCATAGAAATTTTAAGATATGATTAAAAACTGGAAAAAGAAGATTTCGGCAAAAATTGAAACTGAGTAAAATGTATTTGAATAAGATAAATTGTATAAGTTATAATATGGCCAATACTCTGTTCATAAAATATGTGGGTGAATGTGGGGAGAAAAAATCAATAAAACTTGATTAAAAAAAAAAGATTAGTGTGAAGTGTGCAAAAAGAAAGATAAAGACATTAAAATGGAAGATCCTTGGTGCTGTCTGAGCTTGGTTGTTTTCTTGCAGATGTTCCAAACTAAGTAACCTCAGTAGTGCTGTAGGAAGTGGGTTTTGTTCTCAATTTACATTCTAGTGTCTTGCCCTGTCAGTATTAGTGGGAGTGGCCATGGTGGTTCTTTGGTTGGGCTGTTTACTGTTAGCTTGCTTGGCGGTTCCTTGTTGGGGTATTGTTTACTTCTTGACTGTTGGTCTGATGTTAATTTTAGTGTTAATCCACACTCATCTGTTAAATGTTGTTCCTTTTTTGGCTTGATTTGTCTCCTTTGAATAATATGTACATGCTATTTATTGATGATTGATTTGTCAGGGTGCCAGACTTTCCGGAATTCTCTAGCATTTTTGGACTCTGCTTGGTCTAGGATGATCACAGTATCCAAGCTGAAACTATGGTTAAGTCTGTCCATATGTGCTGAAATTAAAGAGTTTTCATCATGTCTTCTGATTGCTAGTTGGGGTTCATGGATGTGTTCTGTTAGTCTTCTGCCTGTTTGTCCTACATTGTGACTGTTAAAGATTTTACACTGTATATTGTAGATGACTATTATTTTTCTTCTTCTGGGGCTGCTAGGTCCTTTGGTTTACTTAGGATGTTTTGGAAGGCTTTAGTTGGTTTGTGATCTATGCTGATGCCATGTGGTTGCAATAATCTGTGGGTGGTTTCTGAGATGTTTTTGATGTATAACAGCATTATCCTTTTCACAGCTTGTATTGGTTGTGCTATTGAATGGTCAGGTACTTTTTGATTATGTGGATGTGTGGACATCCATTTGTTGGAAGATGTTGCATAGATGCCCTGTTTCCTTTTTCTGATGGTTTTAAATGCTCTTTCTAAGGCGGCAAAGAATTCTAATTGATTGGTATCATCTGTGTTGTAGCTGAGGCCTTTCTGTAGAATATTGTGTTCTGTAGTGGATAATAGACATTTGGACATGTTGATCACCCATGTAGGTTCTGGTGCCTCTTTGAGCCTGGGGTTTAGTTTGAGGAATCAATATAAGTTTTGAATACAGTTGAGAATTTATATACAAAGCAACTCTATTTTTTCAATCCTGCTGAAATGTGGGAAATTTTTTCCCCACATTTCTATGACTTAAATATTTCATTTTTTTTTTAAACAAATGAGCAGCTTGGTGGTGAAAATGCTTGCCTCCCACTTAGAAGATAGAGAGTTCATTCCTAGGTAGTGGCAAATATTTCTCTCTCAGGGTATAAAGAAAAATATCTCCTGTGCACTCCATATGGTGACAGGAAAGAGCATCTGGCTAGTAAACACTCAGCTCCATCCAGTTGTCCCAACTCTTAACCCGAATTAAGTGTTTAGAGGGTTATAAAAAGGGAGATTTCTTTTTTGTAAGCAAATCGCATTTTGTTTTAATCTTTTCAAATAATAATTTTCTCTCTTGGAGAGTATTTACTTCATTTATATTTCATGTTAAATATTTATATTCCATACTTGGACTGAGATTTTCGAAAAATCAAACCAGTGCCCAATCTGGAATCTTGTTCTATATCTTAATGTATTTTCAGGAATCAAATGCAGAACCAAAAGCAAATAACCAAGGCTTACCACAGTATAGACAGCACATGCTGTTGGGACTCTCTCCAAAGAATATTGAGAGACAGCCCCCACCCAACAAAGGAATGCACACATATGTATATATCCCAGAAAGGTGGAAGAGACTAATGCACAAATAACAGATGATGTAAGCATACATATTCATAGGTAAAGGGACTCAGGTTACTCTTGCTCATGTTTTCATTCAGAAAGAAAAGGACTAAGATCTCTAAGAAAACATCTCCCATCAATCAGGAGGAGATGCGCTTTGGGAATGCCTGACACTAGGAAGAAAAAAAAACCACATTTCCCATTGCAATTCTATCATATTATTTTAATGAGATAACAAACGTTGACTTCATATCTCTGTGTATTAATTTGTTTTAATCTATTTCATTTCTCTAAGAACTGAGTTTCCCACAATCCATTGAGGCTTTTGTTTACTCTAATCTGTCATTGACACTTCTATTTCTATTTTTGCTAGTTCTTGAAAAATTTCCAAGTCTTTCATTTTCTGGCCAGAGTTCAGTCTGAATCTCTGCTGTTTAAAAGGTTAAAAAAATATTTAAAAAGATTTTAAAAAGATAGAAATTAAAAAATAATAATAATTGAATAATTCAAGCTATTAAATAATCCAATTTATTCAATCAAAATGGAACTTTCTTCTGTGTAAGTTTGTCTGAAAAAATACTCTTTTCTCCTATGTACTATTCTAATTGGAATTTCCTTACATCTGTGTTATCATTCCTCAACTTAGTATTAAAATGCTGCTGAAAAACTTGATGTCCGGTCAATTTCTTATTAAAGTGCACAAGAACATCCCTTGGAAGATTTAATTTTGTAAAATGTGTACTAATCCTATAAATTGTATCAATTTCTGCCTCAATGTTATTTTTCTCCTAATTAAAAATCCCAGTCATAACAACCTTTGTCTCATATCTTCTCCATGTGATGGAATTGTTCAAATTCTTTTTATCTTAATTTCAATAAAACCAAGTTATCCGCATCTTTCTCCATTCTTCTATTTATAACTTCTATCTTATTTCCCAAAACTTCCATCTTGTCAGTAATTTATTTATTCATTATTTATTTATTTAATGAGATTTATATGCTTCCCTATCTCCAGCCGGACTCAGGGCGGCTCACAGCAGTAAAAAACATCTAATGAAAAAGTTAAAAAAAATTAAATCCAAATCTCATAATTTAACAGTTAAAAGTGCAATTAAGACTAACAAGTTAAAAATTAAAACCCCATCAGTCCAGGCCAGCCAAACGAAACAGCCATGTTTTCAGGTCGTGACGGAAAGAGCAGAGGTCGGGGGCCACCCGGAGCTCCAGGGGCAGTTGATTCCAAAGGGTAGGTGCCCCCACAGAGAATTTGTTTTAGCATGCATCCAGTTGCCCTACAAATTCTTCAATCTTTTTAATTACTTCTTTCACGTCTTTTGTTATTCCTTCAAATTTTTTTTCCATTACCTTTTAAACCCATGCAGTCATATTTTTTTCCAAATTCATCAATCATTGTTTCCAATAAGGATAAGGATAAGGATAAAGATAATTTTATTTCTATACCGCCCCTCTCCCGAGAGACTTGGGCGGTATACAGCCAGGTAAAAACACAATACAAATATCACAATTTAAATTTAAAAATTCTTAAAAGTATTACATTTAAGGCCAAAATTAGCTAAAAAACCCCCAAAAAATTAAGAACTCCAAATTTAAAACTCAATTATGAAGCTAGCCCTGCCTGTCGGAAGAGCAGGGTCTTAAGAGCACAGTGGAAAACTCAAGAGGTCAGAGATCTTGCGTATGTCTAGTGAAATCTAGTGAAATGCCCTTAACTGCAAGTTGTTCTGGTGAGCTCCTGCTTTCTTGTCCCAATTTAGCAGGTTTTTTTTTCCAGTAGCAGATTCCCATTGTGAGAAAGTGAAAGTATGTCAGTTACTTTGGTAAAAGTGAAAAGAAGTTCTCTCCCTCTCTTTTTTTATTTTCCTTTATCTTTAGCACTTTAGTCCCAATTAGCATTACTTAGTTACAGTCTCAGAGTTTAGATCCTTGTTTTGTAAAATCTACAATTATCCATTGTCCTTAATAATAAGCAATCAGAATTCCTATGAAACCCTAGTCTGTTAGTCTAATTGCTATTTTCAAAGCACTTTTATCAGGAAAAAAATCTGCTTTTTTAAATGTATAAATATAAATTACTCTTATAGTCACACAGAATTATATACACTTAGCTTTTCTTGCTAATTAAATACCATCTGGATGAGGGATTTATTCCCAGTTGCTTTAAGGAAATAGTTATATTTTATTTCTTTATTTAGATGAGAAGCAAAACATTTTCAAAGGAAAAAAAAAAAAAGAAAGCCCAGTTGCCTTTTGGAAAAAGCACCTATAGACAACCATGACTTGGATGATTGAGAATTTCCATAGACACCCTGGATCCAGGGTTTTTTTGTTTTTGTTTTTTTGTAATTATACAACAGTCTTTAACCTTCCATTTCTGAATAAGGTGATTGAGACGTTGGTGGACTTTCAGCTTTAGATACATCTGGATTAAATTATATGGACTCATGTGTGTTGGAATTTTTGTGGGGACATTGCATTGAGAATACCTTGATTGCTTTAGTGGAGGTTTACACCAGACTGAGAAATCCTATTGGTGAAGAGAGAGCTGGAGTTTAAGACTGAGATGACGTCTATTTTGAATGGATTGCAATCCTTTCCAAAGAGCCACTTTGCAGTTTGGAATTAGCTCTTAACCCTCTAACTTCTAAATTTGCAGGTGATAGCCATGACATGGAGTTTAGAAACATTTCTTCTGGTCTTCTTCCTCATTTGAGGAGTGCTATTTAGGCCAAAACCATGATGCATATAAGAACTGACATTTTGCATGACACTGTGGTCATGAGGCACATCTGTTAAGGCATCAACTTCTGATTTCTCAACTTTGTGGTGTTTTAGCCAGCCTATATTGCTGTAAACCGGTAATATTAAACCAGCTTTTTGTTGTGACTATAAAGGCACATACCATAATTAGGGACTTTTGTACATTGTGCACTTGTTTTATTTTACATAGATCCAGTGGATCAGTTTCCAAGTAAACATGAATGCATGACAGGTTCTTAGTCACATTTTACTTTCTGACATATATCGAAGAACAATTTATTTGTTCATCAAATAGCTACATTGTGCAATATAATTTCATATAAAAGGTTTCTCAAAAGAATGGTTCTCAAAATTCATCATTTCCTTTAGTGTCCTGAATTCTGAAGTTGCTACATCTGGACTACATCTACACTGTTGAAATAGACACACAAACAAAGCTTGTATAGTGAAGATATATACTTCGTACCACCCAATAAGGACAGTCATCTATGGTCAAAGAAAAAGCTAAGAGATTAATTTTCTATTGGAAACATTTGAAATGCCTTTTAAATAAAAGTTGCACAAAAGCAAACTTGCTGACTTCAATTCATTGAACCTTTTCACCAACATTGCCTGAAGGGACAGAATTACAGATGGTATTTGTTCCTACTTAACTGAAGCTTTCCTTTTTCAAATGATAATTGATTCCAGTTGATAAGTATGACTTAGAGTATGGGAAGGTGAATACTTTTGAAAGTGAAAATTATATAAAAACTCCAAACAGGAGAAAATCTCAGGAAATCATTTTATGACAGGTAAAAAATAATTTTCATCATGATTTTTACATATGCCCTCACTTCTATACATATTCTCCACCTGAAAATTATTTTAATTGAAAAGAACACATGTCAAATGTTCTTTATTATGATTTGTCTCTACATAATAAAAAAGATGATCAATATTACAAACACATTTATATTGAACTATTTATAATAAAGTCTTTTCTGTTTATGGCAAAAAATGTATCAGAATTACATCGCCTACCCTGGTAGTGTATATATTGTATATATTATTTCCCTCAAACTTGTGCTGGACTAAAACAGTAATCTGAACAGTAATCCTCCATGTTGGACTGTAACAACATAGGCCTGTGTTGATCTGTTCTAAGAAATGATGAGGTTGTTGTACAATACATCTGATGAGATTAGAACAGATTGCTTATTTCTAACTCAGATCCTTTAATATTGGTCATCTGTTTCTTCATCTTTAAAACAGCTTTTAAAAACTATAGATTTTTCAATTGGCTGTCACTTTTCAATATCAGATAATAAAAGAGGAAGGAAGGAAGGAAGGAAGGAAGGAAGGAAGGAAGGAAGGAAGGAAGGAAGGAAATAACAATAATGGTATATATCTGACATGGAACGAGGAGCTTTTACCACTCATTTTACTTTATAGGTCAGGAAGAAGTAATAAAAAATTCAATAAGCATGTAAACTATTGTACATAAATGTGAAATGCTAAATCCAATGAGATTTTAATATGTTGTGGATTATATCTGTATTTCACATTTTGCATCCCTTAATCTCCTAGCCATACATGTCTGAAAGACAGAAATAATTTGGCACAACATAAAAATAGATTTTATTTATTAGGCTCTATCCCATGATAATTAGATGTTCAGCTTAGAGAGTTTATAAGGTCTCTCTCTCTTCTCCTCCCCTCCCCTCCCCCACCTCTCCTCTCTATTCCTGAAAGAAATAAGTGAATAGCAATAAGAGAAATCAGTCTGGTACTTCTTTTAAAAAGCTTGTTTCATGCCAAAGCCGAAGGGTAGGAAAAGGAGGGGGAATGCTGTCTTGGAGGAGGGGGGAGAAAAGAAAATACAAAGCTTGAAGTGTTTTTTTTTAAAAAAAAAAAAACAGAAGATGTATTATACCTGGGATTGAAATGTTGGAAGAACTTGAAAGAAAATGGCATGGTTTGAATATCTGACCATACTTTTTTTGACCAAACCTGATACTGAAGATTAAGGGAACAGTCAGTTCTTGATAATTATAATTAATTATAGGCTGCTGCTTACTGTACAAAGACTCCTTTATAGATTGATAGTCTCCTTTTTTCACATCATAGTTACTTTAACTATGATAGCTGTTACAGAAATGTCACATCAAAACTTCCCACACCAAAGATAAATATATATAAAAAATAATCTTTTCTTGGTCAAGTACAGCTTCTATTCCCTTTGAAAATTTGAGCTTGCTCATCTTCCACCTCAGTTAATCACAACAGGGAAAAAAGTTCCTACGGAAAAAACTGCTTGAGGCAAAGACCAGGGGCACAAATCAAGGGTTGATAACTGAGACTTCAGCACTGGCAACAGACCTGCCCTCACCACACCTGATGAATCAAGTTAGTTGAGGAATGGCAGAGCAGATCTGACCAGGGGTGGGTTCTAAATTTTTTTACTACCGGTTCTGTGGGCGTTGCTTATTTTGTGGATGTGGCTTGGAGGTCATGTGACTAGGTGGGCGTGGCTAGCTGCTCAGAGTCATTTCTGGAAGGTCCTCGCACTTACGACCAGTCCTCGCACTTACGACCCGACTCATTTGTTTGCTTTTAACACTGATCAGCTGTAGGACGGCCCTTTGAAGCCCCACGGCAAGAGTTTAAACAGTTTTTTTCCCCTCTAGTCATCAGCTGGGACTCAGGAGGCAGCAATAGTTTGGGGGTGGGACCAAATAAAAGGTAAGAATAACGTGGGTGGGTGGGTGGGAGGGCGGGGGGGGAGAACTGGTTCAGTGACGTCATATCGTCACCGCTACGGCTTGGCCGAACCGGACCGAACCGGGAGGAACCCACCACTGGATCTGACCTCCAAAATAGTGTGAACAGGGGATTTGGGATGAAGAACTGGAAGGCTACTTCTCCTTCTCCACTCTCCATCATTAAGCCATGTGAGGAACAACAATATATATTTTTAGGAGGCATTGTACACTGGAAAAGGAAAAGTGGATGAAGGAATGAAAAAGTGTATGGATCTGTCTCAAAAACTTTACTGAGTAGGTTGCAGCTTTTTATAGATCCATGGTCAGACAGGGCAAATTTCAAATCTGAGTGCTCTAATATTAACAAGTCTGTTGGCTACATCTTTGGAAGATATGTATTTATATATCCTTTTATTTATTAATCAAATTTATATGGCTGCCCATCTCATGGAAAATGACTCTCAGCAGCTTAGTGTTTTCTCCCACAACTGTCATTGTCTTCTCTGCCAATTCTTGCTTAGCTCAGCTAAGTTGGTTTGTGGCCTGCTACAGCAGTTCAGCCAGCGAAATATTTTCCAGAGAATACTAGACATCTCTTTTTCTCTATATCTTCATTCACACATTCTGCCACTAACTAATTAAGTCCTCTTCCAAGTAGACAGATAGTTTGGATTTCAAAACTGTCTCTTTAAAATATTTTTTGTCCCAAGTGGGACATCCATTTAAGATGCAACAGGCATACATTGAGTTCACTAAAGATTCTTCCTCACTGCCCTGTAAATGGGCATTCTTCCTTCCATGAGTCATCCATTTTGATTCCATAAAGAGGTGTGGGGGCGGGAGGCATACTATTTTTTAACTATTTCTCAACTTCTGTAAGTTCAAGATGTGTGGACTTCAACATGCAGAATCCTCCAGCCAAGTTGCAGGGCCAAGTAGAAGGTTGCTCATATGGTGCACAGAGAGACTTAATGGCACCCCTTCTGTGGCCTTAAGTAGCCAATATCAGTTTGGAAGATGTTACAACTACAAAATAATCAGGTTCATGATGTATTAATTTTGTGTCCTGCCCATTGTAGATCATACATATGCAGAAACCTCAAGAGAAGGCAGGTTTTTTTTCAGTGTTCAGAGTTTTTAAAAGTCTGTATATATTATGCATTTTAAATCCTTCTAACTTAATTTTACATCAGCTTGAAGAATAAGCCATATTTCTGAATGGGAGTTATTGCTTAAGGTTGTTACTGTAGTGTATAGTTTTCTGCCAGAAGTTTCTATCACAGCATATTTGTGGATTGCACCCTTAGAGAAAACATGAACCACTATATAGAGTAAATGAGATCTATATACCGTGTTTTCCTGAAAATAAGACCCTTATATTTTTTTGAACCCTGAAATAAGCGCTTGGCCTTATTGCCATGCGCTCAAAAGCCTGATTGGGCTTATTATCAGGGGATGTCTTATTTTGGGGGAAACAGGGCAACTGCTTTACTTCTCCAAAGCTACACAGTGGGTGAGAAGTTTCTTCCATTTTGCTTAAGAGTGATGGGCCCTTTGCAAAGCCTTTTCTTATGCTCCAGGACTTTAAGGAACAAATAAGTGATCCCCTAAAATTGCTGAAGATTAGATTTCAACTATTGTAATTGTATTGCTGTAATCCAGTATGAAGCTGTGTTTTAGTGAAAGAGTATGTAGAACAATAGCAATTTTGGGCACTAGAAAAGAGGGCAAGAATAGATCCTCCGAAACACTGCATGAATAATACCTAATTGTACTGGGCCTGCTTCTATAAATCCTGTAAAGAATATCAGATAAAGGATATTGTAGTTTAGAAGTTACAGCCAAGGAGCAAACTGTGGGAGACTGTGGGAATCAGAAACACAAGATCAAAGTTAAGCTATTGGTCAAGTGGTAGCTGAAGAAAACCTAAGAAGAACAAGGGGATAGAACTCAATAGAGGTTTGTTGAGAGATTACAGCTAGCCTTGCCATTTTCCCCCTTCCCCTCTCTTTGGTTTGTATGATCATCAGCCAAATTTGATAAATGATTGGTTTTGTGTTTTTTTTATATATAATTATCCTGTTCATAATATTGAACCATTTTGCAGAGATTCTATAAGTGTTTGTATCATATTGTGGTAAAATAATTTAGTTTTCATGAAATCTATGTGTGAATCTTGGGTATGTTTTTTATTTATTTATTCTGCAATCATTTCATGCTTTAAAACAGCTACTGTGAAACTAAAGAATGGACAATAATACCCTTGCACATGTATCAGGGGTGGGTTCTATTTACCTTTACTAGCGGTTCGCAGCGGGAGTGCGCACGCTTCTGTGCATGTGCAGATCACCCATGATGATGTGGCGGGTGGGCAGAGCCTCCCACAGGTTTTACTACCAGTCCTATAGAACCGGACAGAATCGGGAGCAACCCACCACTGGGTCACATGATCACAATTCAAACATTTGGCAACTGACTCATATTTATGACAGTTGCAGTGGCCAAGGCTCATGTGATCAGCTTTTGTGAACTTCTGACAAGCAAAGTCAATGGGGAGGCCAGTTTCACTTAACAACCATGTTACTAATTTAACAACTGCAGTGATCCATTTAACTGTGGCAAGGAAGGTCGTAAAATGGAGAAAAAATCACTTAACAAAAGTTTCACTTAGCAACAGAAATGTTGGGCTCAATTGTGGCTTTAAGTCGAGGGCTAACTGTATAGCTGGGTTATCATCAGCATACTGATCTCACTCAGGGGTTTGGTGTAGATTTTAAAAAGAAGCGGGTAAAGTATCAAGCCCTTTGGCACCTCACAAAGCAGGGACTGTGAACTGGACTTCTCACTTCCTATCAGCACCAATTGGAACCAGCCTTGGAGAAAGGAGGTGAATCAGCACAAAATCTTGCCACCCACCCCCAATTCCCTGAGTCGGCCCAAAAGAGTACCATGGTCAATGGTACTGAAAGCTACTGAGAAGTCAAGGATAGGTTCCATCCTTGCTCAGCTACATTAGGGGAAAAAAAGCAATATCCATTTGTTATACAGTATATGCATAAAGGAGTGAAGTAGTTTTCAGTCTGGTCCTCAGGAAAAGCAGGATTTGCATGCCCACCACTCATTGGTCCATTCGAGCGGCAGGAAAAACAAGCCGCTGTCAGTGACCGGCTTGGCTGATGGGGCTCTTTAAAAAGAGAGCACTAGCAGCCAGTTGGCGATTTGTTTCTGATCGCGGGTCCAAATAAAGGTACTGAAATAAAGGTTCTGCCGTCATCCTGCCTCTTCACTCAACTCACTTTCTAACACCATAATTTGATCTCCAGACTCAATTCAAGAGGCTCAATCCAAGAGTCTGGAGCCTCAATTTAAGAGCCTGGTGGCGCAGCAGACTAATAGCCTGTTATTAACATTCAGCTGTCTGCAATTATTGCAAGTTCGAATCTCCCCAGGCTCAAGGTTGACTCAGCCTTCCAGCCTTTCTAAGGTAGGTAAATTGAGGACCCAGTTTGTGGGGGCAATAAGCTGACTTTGTATAAATATACAAAAGTATGAAGGCTATTGCTTAACGCATTGTAAGCCGCCCTGAGTCTCCGGAGAAGGGCGGCATATAAATCAAATAAAAATAAAAATAATAATAATAAAAAGAGTCTTTACAATACCTTTAGGGGGTTCTTTGATATTATTTCCACATATTTCCTCTCCCCATACTTTCTCTTTAACAACTTGCATCTTCTTCTGTGTTTCTCTTAAATAATGAACCACAGATGGTTACATGAAGAGCAGCACTTTCTCAATTGTGGCCCAAATCTCCGGAGTTTCCATTGGATTTTTTTTTTTTTTTTTGGTGAGGGAGATGTCTGCTTGTTATCTGAAGAAAAAATTAGGATTTTCCTCATCTGAAATTCACTGAATGTACACTAAATGAGAATTGTTTTCTTGTTTAATCTTTTCTGGAGGTGGCTTCTTAAATTTGGAATCATCTTCTTTTTAGATAAACACAGTAGGTATTGCTGAGAAAGATACCAAAGTGACTTCTCACAAACAAAGAATATTCCAACTATGTAAATAAATAAATAAATAAATAAATAAATAAATAAATAAATAAATAAATAACTCTCTATTCAAAAATAATCACTGCATCCAAAATAAATATATTCTAATCACCATTGTTTAATGTTTTCCTGGAAGTTGTTTGGAAAAAACAATGTAAGAATTAATGCATTAAAAATTATGACACCAGTCACTGCTGTGTTAGCCTAAGTCCTTGAAACAGGATTTTGGAAAGGAAAATGTTGATTAGATTAGAGACATTTGCAATTAGTTCCAAAAAAGAATTGCGTAGAAATGGGAATCTAATGATCCACATGGAATAGGATAATAGAAAGAAAAAATATCTGATTTAGCAATTTTGGCATACCTTATGCACAGAAGAAAAAGAACTGAAACGTAGTTTTCAAGGACAGTGTGTAATGAAAAGTATGATCAAAGATGAGTCAGGCAAAGATAAATGTCATTGAGTAGTTTAGCTTTGCCTGACTTGGATCACACTTCTTTCTAAACTCTTCCATGCTTGTGCACCGCTTTGTTCTAAAATATATGTTTTCCATTTAAGCAAGCTGAAGACACTCCAAGTTTGCTGGCTTTTAGGAGTTTCAAGTGACCACAATTCCTATGGAGCTAAGGCCAAAGCGACATATTCTGCTGAAGCATATTACAGCTAAGGGGTCCTTGGTGCTCTCTGAACCTGGCTGTTTTCTTGCAAATGTTTCATTACCCAGACTAGGTAACATTATCAGCACTGCATCTGATTCTGGAAGAAAACAGACAAGCTGAGAGAGCACCAAGGACCAATTATTTGAACCCTGAGGTACAAATATTCTTCTTTATTCATTTTACAGCTGCATTTCCTATAACATATTTGAACTGAGGACATAGAATTCATATTCTTTCCGCTCCCACCCTAAAATCAGTTGCCCATATAACAGACTAGGAAGTGGAAAAAAAATTAATACAGATGTGCAAATCTTTCAACTGCAGCTTATCATGGAAATACGGGCTCGGAGGCAGAGATAATAGCCATGAATCTCTGTGTCTTGCCTTTGAGAGATTATCATGCCAGTCACTTTTTATCTTTTTAACTTTTTATCGGGCTATTTGGCTAATGAAACAGATCTGTAGCAGTTAATGGACATTTTAATCTGATGGAAATCTGGAAGATTTATCATGCTACTACTTTCCAAAAGTCATCAATTTCTGTACTGTAACTTTAACATTTCTGAAATTAGAGAGGGGCATAGGTAAGGTGGTAATAAAAAATAAATGACCCTAAAAGTCACCATCAACAGGAAAATCCTGTGGCTTCAGTTTAATGAGCTTTGAAACTACTTCCTATGGGAACAATGACATCAAACATAAATGGGTATACTGTGGACGGTTATATTTCAAGGCCAGTTCTGTGATGATAGAGATATAGTTATTTCCAAACCCTGCCTTCCAGGATAGATTAAGAAAGTTAATTCCAGAGGCAGAATGACCTCCCATAAAACAGCAGGGAGAGGATGGGAGGATGGCAAGGAAGTGTGTTTATATATGGGATGGTCTATATAATACTTCCCTTGATAAAAACTGAGCACCACCTATGCTTCAGACAAAGGAGTCAAGAACCTGAATGACCTTAATTTCTCCCAACACTCTTTTATGACCAAAGGACAGGTTGAATTTTCTTTTAATCTTGTTCAACTCCTAGTTGAGCATTTGAACTGCTACTATCCAGTATGATGAACCTCACTATCCAGGTTTTCAGATAGGTTTGTGCTACCAGTCCATCCATTTTGCTATTGTTATAGCAGTAATTCTGCTTGGTTTGTGGGATTTGATATGTGTTCCAGGGTGGATTTGATTTAAATCGAGTTGATTTAAATCACAATTTAAATCATGATTTAAATCACTAGTAAAAAGGCTTGATTTAAATCAACTTGATTTAAATCATAATTTTAAAAGAGCAACTGTCATCTCTGCTACTCCTTTGACCCACTGTTGACTCACCGATAGTCCCAGTATTGCAGAATATACAGCTTCATGCTACATAACTAAGCTCCATTTCATGCTGAATAAACTAAATTATTTATGTATATTAAATAGAATACTATCTTACGATAGATTTTTACCCCAAAAGTTTTTTATTAAAATAAATTTGATTTAAATCAAAAAAATCCTATTTAAATAAAAAAAATCTTTGATTTTTATCCACCCTGATGTGTTCTGATTTTTAAGAAATGAGAATTTTTTAGAGGTTTGTTTTTTTTTTTGCTATAAAAAATGTTCAATTGTAAATTGATATTTTTTTTAACAAGAATTGCAAGCTTTAGTCAAAGATAATCACTTGCCAAATGCAAATACAAACAGTTGGGGCAATATGTGGCATTTCTAATTGGTCTTGATAAACACCTTTTCTCATATTCTAAAGAAAATTAAAAAAAAATCTATCTTGAAACAGCCTGGCATAAGTATCATATATTCTCAGGAAGAGTCTATATTATTTCAATCTGTTTTTACTCAAGTCTGACTGCAAAGTTCTTATGTTGAGAAAATATTTTTCCTGTTTTGAGGGTTGAAAAGTGTTTCTAAAGTAAAAAGTTAAAATATGCATCTTTTTTGTCTGGGCTATTTTTAAATCAACAAAGAAATGACTATGACAACAATACACAGAGGAATCACACATTTAATTATCCCAGTTTTGCTTCAAACATCTCTTAAAGGAGCTGCTTTCAAAATTGCCTATAAAACCCAATGATCAAATAACTACTGAATATTTCTCCCTTAGGAGCTATGAAAAAGAAAAGAAGAAACAAAAATGATCAATATCCTAAAAGAAATTCTGGCCTGACTACATATTTCAACTTCTATTGTATCATTCCAATGGCTCAGTGGCTAAGATGCTGAGCTTGTCAATCAGAAAGGTTGGTGGTTCGAATCCCTCGTATAGGTCTCCTGCCCTTCCAACTCTGTTACTGTTACTACTTGCTTGTTAAATCAAATCCTTTTTACCTTGGTAAGATTTACTTTTAAACAAAAATGTTTAGAAGACAGATATTGGACCTAATCATACAATTAACTTCTAGGGATGTATTACTATAGTACCAATGAATCAGTTCTTCCAGGTGAATGGCTTATTTCCAATCAACTTGATAATTTGATTTTCTTATGTATCATAATATATAATATTGGGGCAGCTGAACTTGAGGATAGCTCTGAGTATAAAAGGAGAAATAAATGAATAAGTAAAAAAAATTAGTCAAATACCATGATTTGTATATAGTAATTGAGGGACTATTTGTTCAAAAGAAACCTAAGCAATGTTTCCTCATCAAAACTGATGAGTGATATCAAATGGAGTGCCACAAAGATTGTCCCTGAGGTGGGGGTTTTTTTTTAACTCATTAATATTGTCTTTCATGATTTGGCTAAAACAGTGCACATTAAATTTGCACATGATAGAAAACTGAGTAGATTACCTAATTCTTTGCAGAAATAAATAACTAAATAAATACAATTTCAAAGCAATCTTGACAAACTGTAGAAAAGATCTGTAAATAATAGAATTTTAGATTTCATCAATAGAATGTAGGAAGTAGTCATTCTACAATTCTTTTTTGAAAGACTCTCCGCTTTTGTAAGACCCCCTCTCCAAGTACTGTATCTAGGTGTGGAAACTAAGGTTTAAAACAATTTCAGAGAAATTAGGACAGATCTAGAAACATCAAGAACAGAGACTTAGAACATGAGCAGAGGTTTAGAAACTAAAGGAACTTGGTATATATAGCATTGATAAAATATGATAGGAGGCATGGTAGAATTTTTCAAGTATTTGAAAGGATGTCACATAGATGAAAGTCAAATCTCTTTCTTATTTTGGAATGTAGGACGTGGAACAATCTATTTAAGAAAAGCAGATTCTGACTGAATGTTACAAAGAATATCTTGACATTAACAGTCCTTTGACGGTGGAATTTACTGAGAAAGGTGGTAGGCTTCTCTTATTGTATGTATTCAAGAGAGTTTGTAAAACTTACAATTTAAATTTCTAAACCAAGCTGGGCACTGGACTTGATATCCAAAATACATACCTCCATCTCTCTGATTCTATTATTCTAAAGGAACCAAATATTCTGATGTATTCTATATGCTCTCTGGATTCTGCCAAAGACCATAGAATGATAATACGGAGGGACGAAAAAGAGGCAGGTTTTCCTGTGATTGTCAGAACAATTGCAAAATTTAATATATCAATTGCTGTGACTGGTTCATTAAACCATTATGCCATTTATAAAAGCTGATGTTTGGCCATTTTTTGCAAGAGTCATCTGTGGAACATTACACTGGCTTTCTTTCTTTCAGTCATCAGCTGTTGGCTCAGCTGAAAAAAAAGCAGGCAGGCTAAGGAAAGCTTTGCAGTTGTTTTCCTACACGTACATTTGATCTCTCCAGCATTATCTTGGATATGTGTACAAAATTTTCTTGGATAGCAATGTGTCTTCCAATTGCACATTCACAGATGGGATTTACAGAAATAAATCTCAAAATTCTCCTTGGGAGGGGAACACTTTTTTCCCTCCCAAAATCAGCTTTCTCTTGAGCAAAATAATATTTATTGTAACCTCAATACAAAATGATACACTTGTAGTAAGGTCATTTGTATATTGCACAATCAGTTTCGTAAGTATTTTATAAATGTGGGCTTATTCTAAAATAATTAAAAGCAACAATAGTAGCAAATGTGCTAAAAGAGAAGGCCAGAAGTAAAGAATTCATAATGTAACTCTGAAATAAGGTTGAATGAATTCAGTGGTAGTTGTACCTAATTAAATGTATATTTCTCCCTTTATTGAAAAGACTCCAGCTGCAATGTAATAACCAAGTAATATCAACTTTATACAAATGACATTTGACTGTCTGACACTTTGAGTCTATGGAACTTTCCCAATTATGCAGGCTTAACTATTGCTTTTTGTATTTTCTCATAACCTTACTGGACACATGCAAAAAACACGTTAAAGATGTATTTCTCCTTTATTGAAAAAGCTCCAGCTACAATGCAATAACCAAGTAACATCAGCTTCATCCAAATGAAGATAGGCTTAAGATACAGAAAGATCTTGGCAGACTTAAACATGGGCCCTATCTAACAAAATGAAGTTCAATGGTGAAAAAAGTAAAGTTCTGTCAAGATTCCTTGAACCTAATTCTGATGCTGAGAATGAGAGATGAGGAAGAAGACCAGTGGCACCGAGGCCAGGCTTACAGAGCCCCGCGCTGGGAGGAGAGGGCAGCGAGGGAGGACCCACCCTGTTTCAGAGGGAAGTTCAATGGCGATCCAGACCAGCTAGCCCAATTCCTCGACACAGCTGAGGTCTACATCGAGCGCTATGGACACCTCTACCCATTTCCAGAGCCCTAGTGAGTGCCATTTCAGAAGGGTTGGAGGGAGAAGCAAGGAGGTGGTCAGCAGCCCTCTACAAGAACAGGGTCCCCCAACTGCAAGACGCAGACGGGTTCTTACAACTACTATGAGCCCGGTTCGAGGAGGCAGAGGAGGACCTCTATGTGGAGGACGAGCTCAGGAACCTAATGCAGAAGGGGAAGCCTATCAGAGAGCATATCCGTGAATTCAGGAGAGTTATTGGGACCTTACCTCCCTTACTTCCCTTACACCAGCGACTACTGGTGTATTTCTTTAGAACAAGCCTAGACAAGCGAATCGCCCAAGTGACCGCTTATCAGGACATCCCGAACCAACTCTCTGAATGTTCTACATTTAGGTAAGAAAAACCAAATGTGCAGGTATAGTATAGATAGTACCTGGCTCAATAGTAATAATTGTGAGAAGAATCTTGGAGTCCTAGTGGACAATTACTTAAATATGAGACAGCACCATGCTGAAGCTGTCAAAAAAAGCCAACACAGTCCTAGGGTGCATTAACAGAGGGATAAAATAAAGATCACATAAAGTGTTAATGCTACTCTATAATGCTTTGGTAAGACCACACTTGGGATCCTGCATCCAATTTTGGTCACCACGATGTAAAAAAGATGTTGAGACTCTATAAAGAGTACAGAGAAGAACAACAAAGATGATTACGGGACATATAAAAAACAGTTGCTGGAATTGGGTATATTTAGTTTAGTTTAATGAAGAGAGAGACTAGGGATGATATGATAGCAGTGTTCCAATATCTAACAGGTTGCTATAAAGAAGAGGGAATCAACCTATTCTCCAAAACACCTGAAGGCAGGACAAGAAGCAATGGATGGAAACTAATCAAGGTTTCCATCCATTGTTTCTTGTCCTGTCCTCTGGTGCTTTGGAAAATAAGTTGACCTCCTCTTTGTGGCAGTCTCTCAAATACTGGAATACTGCTATCATGTGTCCTATATTAATTCTTTCTCTAGAACAGCCAAAACCAAATCCTGCAACTGTTCTTCATACGTTTTAATCTCCAGGCTTTTAATCATCTTAGTTGTTCTTCTTTGCACTTTTTCCAATGTCTCAACATCTTTTTTATAATGTGGTGAGCAAAACTGGATGCGGTATTCCAGGTGTGACGTTACTAAGGCTTTATAAACTAATATTCACATGATTTTGATTCAGTTGTGCTGAACTTGACACGTATACAAAATTATGCATTTTTGTAATTATACAAAAAGTTAACAGAATTGCTCTGCAAACCCACCAAGACAGACTGGTAACAGAAAATTCAGAAAGGCCTAATTTTAAAATGTGACCTTGCAGTGTAAATCACAAAGTTTTGAAAAGTAAGACAAAAATAACACTGGTGCTTTTAATTTTTTTTGCAAGAATTCAGCTTCTTAACAATCCATGTTAAGATTTGTTAAACATCTTTATAGACAGACATCAAAATATGTATGTAAGAAAAGATTATAATTTCATAGGGCAGGCTGCCTCAATCAGTGCTCCTCAGATATATTGTATTCAAACTTATTTCCCAAAGAACATGACACTTTAAATTCAATACAGCTTTGTAGAGCACAAAACTGGGGAAGGCTATCACAGGATTTTCCCCCCTCTTCTTTGAAAGAGTTAGTCAAAATTCAGCACGAACAACTGGCTTTCAGCTCAAAAGAAACACTGGGTGGAGTTGTGTTTCCAGGAAATGGGGATAAAAGCTAGATGGCAAAGGCTTGCTCCATCTGGAGGGGATAATCTTAATTCAAAATCTATTCATTATGGCTCATAAAGGAAGAATCAATGTTGAGCTTTTGCTACTGGCAAGAAGAAGTCAAAGAAGAAAATGCTAATTGTAAACATATTTATGAACTGTAAGTACCGCGAGGACACAGAAAGCAGGCATTCATTTTTAACACATGTATAGCCTTCACCCATGTGACACTAAATTAAATGAGGATCTGTTGAAGAAGCTGGGCCCATATGGTTGTTAATCAACATATAGAATACAAAATATAAGTTCAAGATGATTCAGATTGTTGCCACTGAAATCAATGAAGTCATCTCCTCGGTGGGATTCAAAAATTTTTACTACCGGTTCTGTGGGCATGACTTGGTGGGTGTAGCATGGCTTGGTGGGCATGGCTTGGTGGGCCTGGCAGGGTAAGGATACTGTAAAATCTCCATTCCCATCCTACTCCAGGGGAAGGATACTGTAAAATCTCCATTCCTTCCCAATTTCTTCCCAATCAGCTGGGACTCGGGAGGCAGAGAATAGATGGGGGCAGGGCCAGTCAGAGGTGTTATTTAACAGTTCTCCGAACTACTCAAAATTTCCACTACCGATTCTCCAGAACTGGTCAGAACCTGCTGAATAACGCCTCTGTATCTCCTATATCACATAAATCCCGTTAGTCTCAATATATATCATTTGTGGTAATTGTCATTTTAAATAAGGACAAAGGGAAACTATTTTAGGTAGTGTTTCTCAGCAAGATGCCTTTTAGATGAGTTAGATTACCATTCCCTTGATTTTCATCCCCAAATATTCATATGGTAGGCAGAGTCTCACCTATGGGATAAATGTTAATTTAAAAACAGGGTTGCAACAGATTTTTTGGGTTGGAAACATAAAATAGTATTTTTTTCTGAATTAGAAACACTGGTTTTATACACTATGCAAAGAGTTACCAGAAAATGATAATTATGTTTTTAATCTCAGGTCAGAAACTACAGAGATTTGGGCTTGGTTAATATCTAGATGGGAAACCTCCAAGCAAAGGCAGAACTATAGGATAGATTAGGAAGTCATCAGCAGGAGGGTAGAAAGGATGATGAGACATGATCCTCTCTAAGACCTGCCACAGGATAACATTGGAAGCCCAAGTTCAATCTTGTAAAAACAATGTTAAACTATTCTAAAAGTAAAAGTATGTTTGCCAGAAGACCTAATACTATTTCTAGTACATCAGAAAGCTTCACATTATGCAAATGTCATGCTTTAAATATCTGAAATGTATCTGTGTAGGGAGTTTTTGCATAGTCAAACCCACATGGTTGCCTTGACTACATAAAAATGTTCAGTAGTTATCTTCTGATTCTGCTGGATGAGGAGGGAGAGTGGCATTTTCTTCCAGTAATTTATAAACTAGTCAAGCTAATATTTGACCTAGTTTATGTATGGAATGTAGCTTGGACCATTTTCCAACATTAGTTCCTGGCATATCTCTTGCCCAAATTCCTCAGGAGAGCATTTCAAATGCCTTGTTGGGTTCTTAACCTTGAATCAGGTATGATGAAAATAGAGTGCAGAGCTTGGCTCTTAATTTTTATATTTATATTCCTGCCTGAGAGCCTTGAGATCTTAATTATAACCACAAACTCTCTTGAAAGAAAAATGCAGACTTTTGTCTTTCTAACTAAGGGTATTTAATTAAGGCTATGATCAGGCAACATTACTTATCAGATGATGCTTTATGAACATAGAGTGCCAAATTGACCTACATGAATCTCTAAATTTCTGATAAATCAATACCTGCCAAAAAATTCCTCAATAAACCAATTAAAATGCAGGGTTCTTCCTTCCATAATGCTAGATGGGAGATACAAGAAAACTTATTATGCAGATATTTTGTTCCTGGCATGGACATCCTATTATATCAAAAAGATTTGTTAAAGTTAGGTAGCATACCATGTATAAATATGTATATGTATAATTCATGTGACAGCTGTGGCCAGGGGGGCTTTTTATCAGGTTCGCCTGATTCACCAGTTGCGTCCCTTTCTGGACCGGGACGCCTTGCGCATGGTCACTCATGCCCTCATCACTTCCCGTCTGGACTACTGTAATGCTCTCTACATGGGGCTCCCCTTGAAGAGCACTCGGAGGTTCCAACTGGTCCAGAATGCAGCCGCACGGGTGATTATGGGAGTGACACGGCACACCCATGTAACATTGCTCCTGCACGAGCTGCACTGGCTTCCGGTGGTCTTGCGGGTGCGATTCAAGGTGCTGGTTACCATCTTTAAAGCGCTCCATGGCTTAGGACCTGGGTACTTACGAGATCGGCTTCTGCCACCGATAGCCTCCCACCGGCCAATACGCTCCCACAGAGAGGGACTCCTCAGGGTGCCGTTGGTCAAACAATGTCGACTGGCGACCCCCAGGGGGAGAGCCTTCTCTGTGGGGGCACCTGCCCTCTGGAATGAACTGCCCCCGGAGATTCATATGATCCCTGACCTACTTACCTTTCGCCGTGCCCTTAAGACTTTACTGCTTCAACAGGCTGGGCTGTCTTAATAATAACGAATTTTAATGGGTGTTTTAGTTTTAATATAGGGCCAAATTATTTAATATGTTTTAAACTGTTTTTAAATTTTATGGATATATGCGTTTTATTGTGGCTGTGCACAGCCCTGAGTCCCTCGGGAGAAGGGCGGTATAAAAATTTAAATAATAAATAAATAAATAAATTCTGTAAGGAATTAGACATGGAGCTTGGGACATATCTACAGCTGTACATCCTGTTCCTCTAAGATACAAGAAAGCTTAGTAAGATAAGAGTATCCGATTTTGTACTGACAAACCTGTAAATCAAAGTTTGCAGTAGTTTATGGTATAAAACAATAGTTACAGCTGTAACATAAATAGAGAGGTTTTTGTTGTTTGTTGAAAAAGTTTAAGCTAAAATTAATATCTATAAAATCATTTAAATGGCTCCATAAAAATAAACTGAACTATTAAAGTCATTTATATATAATGCTGTCACAAACAATGAAATAATTTTTCAGGCTGAAACATTTGACACACAACACTTGATTGGCTTACATATTTTTGTTCCACTGCTTCTCTAAAAGTTAGACATTTCTTTTGAAAAGTTACTTAGAAATTATGAAAACAGTCTCAAAAACACTATGCAACCTGAAAGGATTATTTGCCTTAATAAGCTGTGTTCTTTTTTTTCTCCTAGGATTAAATAGAGGTTCATATCTGTAGGAATTCCTGCTGCTAAGCAAAAACTCTTCAGTTGCATTTCCAGAAAGATTAAATAAAAATTCCAATTAATCAATCTCACTGGTAAACTATGGAAACACTCCTGCTTTCTTTCTCCCTTCTGAAGCTCTGGAATTAGTTCTCAGGCCAATCCAACTCACATTGGCTTGAAAGGTGAGTTAAAGTCTTTTCAAAGTCAGCTGGGTTTATTTAGCCAGAACAGCTGATTGAATTCTTTCTCCCTTGGTTTGCCCTTCTTCCCTGTCACTCATGGAAAATTGCCTTTCAAGTTTAAGATTAGGGTGTCTTAGATCCCCATCCTCATTTTACAATAATATGTGGGTTTTTCATAAACTCATGATTCTCTGCTATGGGTCATCTTTTTGTTATACTGGGCTAAATATGACATAAAGTAGCTTATAATTATCTCAACAGTTTTTATATTTAAGTTCAAGTCTCTCTAATGTTTAAAGCAGACATCCTGATACAAATGACATAAGAAGACCCACAAAAAGCACCCTGTTATTAACACAGCTGCCTGCAATTTACTGCTGGTTCGAATCTCTCCAAGGCTCAAGGTTGACTCAGCCTTCCATCCTTTCTAAGGTAGGTTAAATGAGGACCCAGTTTGTGGGGGCAATAAGTTGACTTTGTATAAAATATACAAAAGTATGAAGGCTATTGCTTAACGCACTGTAAGCCGCCCTGAGTCTCCGGAGAAGGGCGGCATATAAATCAAATTAAAAAAAAAAATAAAATAAAATAAAGCAGCTTCTGTTTTCATTATGCACATAGCCTAATAACTAAACTCCATCCTTAGAATACTATTGAAATTCTTGGAACTGACTGAAATATAGCAAACCATAATCATGTCATGAAAATTAAGAGGATTTAGTTACTGAAATTAATTAGTTATCTCCTCTCCAATCCAAAATTTATATTAGAGAGAAAGTCTAATCCTACTTTAAATGAAAGGCTAAATTATCTAGAAAGGGAGATTATAGGGCTAATCTTTAGCAGTTACAGAATCACAGAGTTGGAAAGGATCTTGGAGTCCTTCTAGTCCAAACCCCTGTTCAAGCAGGAAACCTTATACCATTTCAGACAAATGGTTGTTCAATCTCTTCTTAAAAACCTCCAGCGTTGGAATACTCACAATTTCTGGAGGCAAGTCGTTCCACTGATTAATTGTTCATTAATGTAATGTAACATTACAGTTAATTACAGTAAATACAGCTAACTGTAATTGTTAATTACAGCAGCATTGCACATCGTATTAAGAAAGAAATTTAGATAAAGTGAGATTAGAAGAAAGAGCCTTGGTAGTACAGGGGTTTAAGGCACCCTGTTATTAAGCTTATTAAGACCAGCTGCCTGCAATTACTGCAGGGTTCGAATCTCGCCAAGGCTCAAGGTTGACTCAGCCTTCCATCTTTTCTAAGGTAGGTAAATTGAGGACCCAGTTATGGGGGCAATAAGCTGACTTTGTATAAATATACAAAAGGATGAAGGCTATTGCTGAGCACATTGTAAGCCGCCCTGAGTCTTCGGAGAAGGGCGGCATATAAATCAAATTAAAAAAAAAAAAAAAGACAGAAAAGTCCACACAATATTCATAATTCAGTTCAAGTTCTGGAGAGGTTTTGCACAACATAGTATGGTAGTCAGCCTGGAAAATAGAACTAGGTACCAATAAGAGACAGGAATATGCCCAGAAGTAGTTGTGATGATTACTATTAAAGATGAATGAAGCTTATTACAGAAAACCAGAATCTCTATATGAACCTGATTTTGATTTTTGATATTTGCTATTAGCTTGCAAAAGAGTTCATTATATAAAAATAGACTTTAATCCTAAAAAAATTGAAATAAAAAGAAATTACATGATACTGTCTGAACTCTCCTCTGTCTGCACAGCAGTTTGAATGACCTACTTTTCCAAACCTCATGGTTTTTATTTTTCTGTGCTATTAATTTCTTCATATGTTAATATGCCTGAAATTGTTTACTCTCTTGAAACAGGTCAAATCACAGATATGTGCTTAGAAATAGCACAAATATAGTTGGTTCATTAAAGACTATTATTCCAAGTATGATCTATAGATGTCTACTGAAAAAAGGTAATGCAGCAGTCACAAATTTCATCATGTTTCTTTTTTCTTTTTATGTAGAGCATACATTGTGCCCAGAGTTTTGATTTCCTTATTTCTGACCTACTTCTCCAGATCTCCTATTACTAAAGTTAGAAATATTGGCCATGTTATGAAAAGGATTCATTTGCTTAAATATCATTTAATACCATTGTAACTTTAGTTGGTCCATAACACTCAAGAGAATTCTGTTCCCAATTCAGTTTTCTTGGAATCACAATATAAATTTCAAGAAGAGAATTTCCATGACCAAAATAATCAAAAACAGTTATACCTCCATGAAAACCATGAAAACTTTAAGAGTACTTGCAGATATTATATTAATGGTAATATTGTCAGATTAGTCAGCATACTAGACAGTATTTATATATGAAAACTATTAATGTGGAATTTGCAAGGACAAACTACATGTGAAACAGTATCTAAAAGCCCCAGAGCAAAATCTCCTTACTACTCTTTGCCTTAAATGGTGCTCCATGTTACTACCTTTTAGCAGAGATAATCAGTTTATGACTTCCTGGTTCTTTGTTGCTGGTACAGTTTGCAAGAACTCTTAATCCAGTAACCAACATTCATATTTTAGTTTATTTGAGCATTTGAAATATTTTAATCAATGATTCCTTTCATTCCTGGTGGCGCAGCAGACTAAAGCACTGTTATTAACAGTTATTAACATCAGCTGCCTGCAATTACTGCAAGTTCAAATCTCACCAGGCTCATGGTTGACTAAGCCTTCCATCCTTTCTAAGGTAGGTAAAATGAGGACCCGGATTGTGGGGGCAATAAACTGACTTTGTATAAAATATACAAAAGTATGAAGGCTATTGCTTAACCCATTGTAAGCCGCCCTGAGTTTCCGGAGAACGGTGGCATATAAATAAAATCAAATAAATAAATAAATAAATAAATAAATAAATAAATAAATAAATAAATAAATAAATAAATCTATATAAATAAAAATGTAAATGTCCGTTTGTACATAACTGCACATCTCCAAAAGTTCTTCACTGATTGCTTTCAAATTTTGACACAACGTTGCATTCGACTACGGGCGTGTTTTTATATACCTATATTATATACATGTCATACCTGTGACAGGTAAAAACATGAAAAACATTGGAAAACATTGAAAGACATTGGCAAACATTGAAAAACATTGAAAAACAGCACCATCTGCTGGACGTAAAACCAACATGGCAGCCTCCCAGCCCTGATTATGCTCAACAGATTTCTGCTCCTTATATTTAGACTCTCCTTCCAAGAAACTGTGCATTTGGAAGTCAGAGACGCCCGAGGGCCATATCCTGCCACCAGGTTCGGCAGGTAGGCAGCCGGCTCCCCGCCGGGAAGCCCTTGCAACCAGCACTTCTAGGGCTGGACGGGGCCTGCCCAAGCCTGGCTCTGACCTCCCCCTCCCCCGACCACCCCACGAACTAGCCTCACCCGCCGCTGTTGCCCATCCCCCTTGTCAGCTGCTCTTGGGGCTCCCTCCAAAGAACACTTGGCAACGAGGCTGCCTCGGTCCGCCGAGCAGGAACTCTCCGTCCGTCACCTGGCCTGAATCGCACCTCGCCCAGCACAACCACGGGCCTCAAGGTCAGAAAGACCAGCCGCTAACCGGCACTATGCGAATCCGGTCGGTGAGTGGGAGATGGAGCCAACTGGAGCCTTGCCCACCACTGCTGCCCATCCCCCTTGTCAGCCACCCTCGGGGCTCCCTCCAAAGAATACTTGGCAATGAGGCTGCCTCGGTCTGCCGAGCGGGAACCCTCTGTCCCTCACCTGGCCTGAATTGCGCCTGGCCCAGCTCAACCACGGGCCTCAAGGTCAGAAAGACCAGCCGTTAACCGGCGCTATGTGAATCTGGTCAGTGAGCAGGAGATGGAGGCAACTGGCGCCTCAGGGTCACCTTTGACCAGTGCTGCCTTTGATTCCCAGGTGGGCGCTCTGGCAGTTCACAGAGCCTACACGAAAATTTTGGCTTCTGGCAGAAAAGGGGCTCTGGGGACGCTTCGGGGGGGGCAGAAATGGGCAGGAGGGAGAATAGCCGGCCCTCCGTTTCACCTGGAAGAGTGGGGGATTTAATCATTCCCCTGCCCTTGGCAGGCAGGGGAGAAGAACTGCGCAGCAGGGGTCCAGTGGGATGTGTGTGGCTCCCGGCTTTGCCGCTTTCATCCTTCAGGCGGGAAGCCCCAAACCAGCCTCAAACCCCCACCGCACCCCTCCCTCCCTCCCTTCCCTTCTCTTCCCTGCTATGCATCTCCCCGTTGAGCCCCCAAAGAACATCTGTGTAGAGAGGACGGAGGCCCCCCCCAAATTTCTGCTGTGGTGCGGAGAGCTGCGAAGGCCTGGCCTGAAAAGGCAAGGGCGATGGCGGGGGATGCAGAAGAGGCTGGGCCAGAGACAGAGATAAACAGAGAGAGAGGGAGAGAGAGACAGAGAGAAATACAGGGAGATGTGGGGGAGAAAGAGACACATACAGAGATACAGAGAGAGAGGGTGGGAGAGAGAGAGACAGAGAGATAGAGAGAGAGGGGGAGAGAGAGAGACAGAGAGATACAGAGCGGGGGGAGAGACATAGAGAGATACAGAGGGGGGAGAGAGAGAGACATAGAGAGATAGAGAGGGGGAGAGAGAGACACATAGATACAGGGGGAGAGAGAGATAGAGAGATACAGAGGGGGGAAAGAGAGAGAGAGACACAGAGAGGGGGGAGACAGAGACATAGAGATACAGAGAGGGGGAAAGAGAGAGACGCATAGAGAGATACAGAGGGGGGAGAGACACAGACATAGAGAGATACAGACGAGAGAGAGAGAGAGACATAGAGAGATACAAAGAGAGACGGGGAGACAGAGAGGGAGGATTTTGTGGTTCCCATTGTTTTTTAGCAACCGGTTCTCTGCCCAAATCACCAGCTGGGTAGGCATGGCTCGGGGGCTGTCATGTGACTGATGTAAGTGAATGGCGTTGAGTTGGCCACGCCCACCAAATGTTCATGGAGAGTTTGGAGCTTCAGCTTTGCACTTTTAGCCCAGCGGAAGCACCAGACTGGGCCACAGCAACATGTGGCCGGGTACAGCTAGTAAATAAATAAATATTAAAGTTTGGTTCAGCACTCTATTGTGGGAAGCCACCCCCTCCTAGAAGAATGAAACATTTTGGGAAATATTAAAAAAGGCAGAATATTATATTTCCCTAAAGGAGAAATGGAGAAACATGTTTTTAAAGCAGGAAGTAGACTCAAGTCTTTCTTAATAGGCCACAGCAGATGCCAACACTTAAGAGATAAAGAGCTTATTGAAAGAGGAAAACAAGTATCTAGATAGTTTTATTCATAATCAAAGCAAATATTGCAAGCAGAAATCCATTCAAGATAGGATATTTTGAAATTTCCTGCAACAAAGTCTGAACAAAGGCAGAAGGGTAGGATTAGAAGCAGCCCCTCACCAAAGATCCAATTCAGGACAAAACCCATTCAGACACAATAGGAATTGCCCGTCTCTTTCAGACCACAAGCCCCTTCATTACATGACATCCAGAGCAATCCAAACTTCACCTGGGAGCTCAGATAAACAATAAGCCTAGAGGTTGACAGATTAGCTCAGACAGGCACCTAGGATTTTCATTTCCGATGAAATGCTGTTGCAAAGGCTAGATGCGACATCAGACAAGGCATGACTCAGAGGTCTTGGTAGATGACTCTGTCATGGAAGGGACCTGGATTATGTCTACCTGGAGTTGCATGAAATCACCTAGAAATCTTCATGTAGTCTATGAACTATAAAGAATCTCTTGTCTACCCAGTTGCTTCATACTTCTGTTCCTTTTCAGTTAACAGAAAGAACATTTCAAGATATTCAAAGTAGAAATTTCTTATTTGTACAGTTTCTTTTGCCAGACAGAGGGAATGTGAATTGGAAAATATTAACAATATAAGGAACTATTAACTGACAGTGAAAAAAATAGTTGGCTTAAAATACTCATCCACAGATAAGTAGGAAGCACAAAAAAGCATGTTCTAAGCAAATTACAATCTGGGTGACCAGTAGTTTGACTGTATTTTATCAATTCTTGGCCGAGTAACGGTTGCTGATTTTTTTGGATGTGCCCCATGTCTTCCAAAACCTAAAGCATGTTTTTATTTTTCTTTAATGTGTTAACACCTTTACTTTGGTTGAAAAGAGAACAGATTCTAAAGATGGGAATTTTGCCACTAGCATCAATGGAAAAAACACAGTGTCCAAAATATTATTGTGTTTCTTAATTTCATTTATCAGACTACTGAGTCAACTTCAGCCTAGTTATAATCCTGCTTTGATTTAAAATCCTTTGACTGTTGTACCACAGAAGTTCTAAGACCCACATGTATTGTTTTATCAGATATTCAATTCTTTTTTTTAAATAAGGTTTTTTAAAGGTTAATCAATATGAACACAACTGTACATAATGTTGAATTACATCAAATTTTTGTAGATTTTTCTGAAAAGCCAAATTCTTGCAAATCATTCAGCAAATAACAAAAATAGCTTCCCTCCCAAATGTTTTACTACCTAATGGATTTTTTAAGGCTATCGTCTCTTGTTCCATGGCGCAATTCAGGTGTGTAATATATATTTCCAGACTTTGTTTCCTCAAAACCTGTAGTTTTATTAGTTTGATAATATTCATTAAGACATTTTGCATTTATAAAGCTGCTTATCATGAATACCCATGAAGTGTACTTTTCTCTTTTTTTTCTCTAACACATACATATTCTATGGTTAAGTTCATATGTCATGCTAGATCAGGAAGTGTGGCCTGGATCACACATATATTCAGAGAATATTTCCATTCCAATGTCTTCCAGTTATGATTTGTAATCCTTAATGCTGGAAATACAACTAAATTGTCAGTTAAATAAAGGAAACAAGCCCCTAGAAGATGATCAAAGGCGTCAATATGGTGTTTCAATTTCCAAAAATCCAATTATTCTAAAAAGGTAACTTACAAGAAAGAAATTCTAAAATGATAAGCAATTCCACATAACTATCTCTCTGTTATTTTTCTACCATATTTTGACATTCTAAGGTTCTCCAGCTCTGAGAAGCTGCCTTCTCTAAGATGAAACAATGCTTGTTCAATTTTTAGACCCATAATTTATCATCACCGATGTAAGTCAGAGTACAATAGGATTTTTACAAGTATTAAGTAAGTAATAAAGCAGTGAAAAGATAAGGAGATAGTTCATGGCTGCTAAGTAATCTAGCATTTCAATTGTTCTTGGCTTAAGAAAACACTGTAAAAATTACCAAGCAAAAGTCATAGGAAGAAACTGATTATAAGAAAGGTAATATGCATCAGATGTCTATTCATGAGAGATATATGTGTGCTTGGCTAATGAACTACATCAAGGTAAGAAAATTAGTGCTTCTCAAACCACAAACCATATATGGCTAAAGCAACTTCCTTCCCCACCCCCTTCTGTTCAAGCATGTCCTATTTTCAGAGACTGCCTGCAGTTTTCTTGGCAAGATTTTTCACAAGTGATTTGCCATTGCCTCCTTCCTAGAGCTGAGAGAGAGTGACTGGCTAATGGTCACCCAGCTGTCTTTGTGTCCATGGGACTAGAATTCATAGTCCAGTTTGTAGCCTGATGCTTTAGCTGCTACACCAGTGAGGTCTCAAAACTAGCTTCTCTGGGCACTAAATTTCCAGTCTTTTGTGAAAAGATATCTTGATGTAAAGGACTGGAAAAAGAAAGGCATCTCTTGTTGTACAGTAAAATCTAGTGAAAAAGAAAGAGTATTTTATTGATAAAATGCTAATATAGAAACTTGAAATAATGGCCACTTTCTGAAGTGATAAAATACGTAGCCTCCAGCCAATTTGCTAACAGCATTCCTTATTATTCAAAAAACGATTATAAACTCTGATCATGGATGTGTGTTGCGTGGAGAGAGTTTCTATCCTCTGCTTACATAAATTGCTCTTACAAGTGTCCTTGGGCACTACGATATTACAGTACATCATGCTCTGAATCTTTGCTCTGGGTCTTACTTAAAATAATAGCAAATTGACCCCATATGCTTACTAGTTCCAAGGCCATCAATGGCAAACAACACTACCACTTCGGTCTGGAACCAAATGTTATTATAATTGGCACCAATCTATGGAAAATGTGGCTGAATTTCTACCTTATAGTCATGGTATGGCTTAATTTCTGCTTGTTGAAAAAGAAGCATAGATGGGCTAACATAAACCTAAACCATAAAACAAGATTTACAAACCCAACAGCTTGTTTAACACAATCTGCTAAGTCAAATTCAAATAGGCCACATTATGATTTAGCATATGTAAACCCAAGCTGTTTTATTTATCCTATTATGACAGGAAGCAACAGGTGAAGCTAAGAAAAATTGCATCCTGTACCCAGACAATTAGCACCCCTCAGGGCTGTGTGCTCTCTCCTTTGCTCTTCTCTGTCTATACCTGTCTATACCAGGGGTTGGCAACCGCAGCTCTGGAGCCACATGTGGCTCTTTGACCCTTCTGCTGCAGCTCCCCGCTGAACTGGTAGTTAACTTTTTCTGCAGTTCAGTGAACCATCTGATCCCACCACTGGCTGGCCCCACCACTCCCCTCCCAGTCACTCCTTGCCTGACCTGAGAAAGTAAGGGCAATGGCAGGGGATGGAAAAGTGGCTGGGGCTGATTCTCTGGTGCCTCGTCTCTTGCTGCGTCTTGCGGGCGCTTCTTCCGGCCCTTGTTGGTCCTTGGTGTGCCTCGGTCATTTAGAGAGACACACAACCTGCTCTCCATGCCCAAGTCACTGGCCCAACCCAGCCATAGCAGATGCCAGCCTCACTAACATGAGAGCTGGTGGAGTGGGAATGGGATCCTAGAGGAGGGGATGACAGAAAGGGAGACAGGCCCGCAGTGCCAGCTGCAGCTTTAAACCTCGCACGGGGGACTTTTGCCGCCTGGAGGATGCTTTTCAATCAACACCACCAGCCGCACCGCTCTGCTGGAGGAGTAAAGAAGCTCAGGGCAGCAGGAAAAGGGGGCTGGCCCTGCCAAACCTCGCATGCCCACTTGGGGGTCAGGCTCGGAGAAAACCAGAGCACCCTCACCAAAGATGCTCACTCATCAGCCAGTCAACCTGCCTGCCCCGCGTGCCTTTGCTGCACTTTGGCTGAGCCCGGCTGCTTGCTTGAGGATGGTCTCCCTGCTCGTTCGTGCCCTCCCGGCCCCATCACAGCCAGCCAGGGGGTCACGTGAGGAGAAGGAGGAGGAGGAGGAGAGTCATCTTCAGGGAAGCCTCTGCACCTGAAAAAGTTGCCAAGAAGAAAGAAAAGGAGTAATGAAGAGCTCCAAGGAGAGCTCACTGAGTCGGCCCAGCCTCAGCTTTCCAAGAGACAGAGAAGAAACACACACAGAGAGATAGAGACACACACACAGAGAGAATTCAAAATGTTTTTGTTGCATGCAGAAATAAAAAATTGCTTTCTCTGTAGCAGTTCATTGATTTCATAAATGCAACACACTATAGCTTTTTTATACATAACATAAAGGTAAAAAATGATATATGCAGTGTTATCTTCATTTTAGATGTCAAAAGGGTTTTGTGGCTCTTGGTGTTTTCTTTTCTGTGGGAAATGGGTCCAAATGGCTCTTTGAGTGTTTAAGGTTGCAGATCCCTGGTCTATAGCAATGACAATATTTCTAACGATCCTTCTGTTAAAGAACTGAAATTTGCATATGATACAACAGTCACTGGTCTCATTTGAGACCATGATGAGTCTGTATATAGATGGGAAGTTGAACAACTTACCTTGTGGTGCATCTAGAACAATCTGGAGCTGAACCTGCTTAAAACTGTAGAGATGAGAATGAATTTTAAGAAGACCCCTCTGATTCTACCTCTTATTATATTAGACTGCACAGAATCAAAAGTAAAGTCCTTCAAGTTTTTTGATTCTACAATCTCCCAGAATTTGAAATGGATATCTAACATTAGAAACATCATTAAAAAGGCACAACAAAGAATGTTCTTCCTGCATCAACTGAGGAAGTTCAGACTGTCCCAGAGCTGTTGATACAGCCCTGAGAGGAGTTATTGAATCTGTCATTTGTACTTCTGTAATTGTCTGGTTTTGTACAGCAACTAAACAGAAGAGGTGCAGACTTCAACTGATAGTTAGGATTACAGAAAAAACAATTGCAGCCAGCCTGCCTTCTACTGATGACCTGTATATTGTGTGGGTTAGAAGGAGGACTGAGAAAATATCTATAGGTTTCTCAAATCCTGGACATGAACTGTTTCAACTCCTTCCCTGGGGATGTGAGTACAGAAACAGTATGTTCTTCATAATCATGATCTATAGTGCCCAAAGCTATACAGATGTATTTGGCGCTTGAGGCAAAACATCCCACATGCATTTCATTTTCTTTTGACTATATAAATTATATTAGCTATATTAAGTAAGTAGTAATTTACTTCTCAACTAAAATTAATTGCTGTTAAGTCCTAAGTATGAAACCATCTTCCTAGAATTGGACCATTTTGGACTACAAAGATTTTTTACGCATAGATTAAAAACTTTTCCCAGTAAGTGGAGAATTAATACACCATGAGAAAGGCTGGGTTATGTTTACATTGGGACTATGGTTCAGATTCCATATACTGTGGAATGTATAAAATAATTTAACAGCAGTAAATGGCTTCTTCCTTCCTTGACTGAAGCAATCCAGGAAATGAATGAGTGGTAAAATCCTTTCTTCTCTGAACCACAATGAAAATACATTTTTACTACTGTCCACCAATAGATTTTATCTCAACATACAACAGGCAGAAGAAATTCAGGGACATTTTGTTCTGCAGAAAAGAGGTTAGGAACTTTTTTTTCTACCAGTTACCGTTGAAAGAAAAGCTGATTATTTTCTCCCCAACTTTTTGAGGCACAGTGTAAGTCTATCTCTTCACAAAAAGAATCGTATGTGAAATGCTTACATAGAGATACTGTCCTCTTATTCTTATGAGGAAAATTGCCTCTTTTACAGTGGTCCAGAGACAAAAAAAAAAAGGACTACCAGCTTTTAATCTCCTATTTTCAACAATCCTGCAGGTTCCAGCTATGAAGCAAAAATGTTCAGAAGTCAGCTCTCCATTCCCCCCCCCTCTTTGGTAATCAAAGTCCTTTTTCCTGTTTTCTTCCCTTTTTCTAACTAACTCTGTATTGCAGGGGTCTCCAATCTTGGCAACTTTAAGACTTGTGCATTTCAACTCCCAAAATTGAGGGAGAAATTGTGGGAGTTGAAGTCCACAAGTCTTTAAGTTGCCAAGATTGGAGAGCCCTGGATTTTCAATGCTTGAAGATTGCTTAACTAATTTGAAAAATAAAGTATACTGAAAGCTTTTTCACACGTGCTATTGAACATGTAAGTATAATCAACACCATTTTTATAGGCTTCTTTACTTTGTTTGTTTGTTTGTTTATTCACAGGAGCTTATATAGACCATAGAATAATATAATTGGAAGGGACCTTGGAGGTGTTCTAATTCAATCCCCTGCTTGAGCAGGACACCCTATACCATTTCATACAAATAGTTGTCCAGGCTCTTTTTGAAAGCCTCCAATGATGGAGCACCCACAATTTCTGAAGGCAAGCTATTCCATTGGTTGATTGCTCTCATTGTTATGAAATTTATCCTTTTTTCTAAATTGTTTCTCTCTTTGGTTAGTTTCCAACCATTGTTACTTGTGATATGTTGTAGTACTTGTGCTAAAAGCCATCAGTGTATAAAAGAAGCCACCTCTGTGTAAGAGTGGTTCTCTATTCTTGATGTAATCCACAAGTTACCAGTAAACTTTATCTGCACATTGGGTTTATTTACCGTATTATTTTCTATGTTTGTTTGAATGTAATATAGTGTAAGAAGTCAAATGGATCAGTTGCAGCTTTCAGATAAGTTACACTTATTGGAAAGGTTTTACTGGCAAAGTAGAAAGAATTAAAGATTTCAGATGCATGATGCAGTGAGCTCATTACAGAAGAAAAGGAAAATTATGGGAAGCTTTGTTTCTGCTTATTGGGAGGTAATTCTCAGCAGAAGTGTTTAATACGTGTAATTCAAAGAGTAGTCTGAGAAGCAGAAGCTGCCAATGTTGTTTGAGAAATGTGTGCACTGTGCCTCAGTGTTTAAAATGGAAGAAATAAGCCATAAATTTTAAGATTAATATGGGGCACAAATAAATGTATATAACCTTGCAAGTAAGCCAATAAACTGAGGTTACTACCCTCTGTTCTAAGGGTAGTAATATATTCTAGCAAAGATTGCACATTATAGGAAAATATGAATTAATTTGAAGTGTATGGTTATTAAGTTCCATACTTGAGTACAATATTATGAAGCATGAACTGTTTAGGATTAAAAATAGTATCTGAATTAAACCTTGTACAATAGTTGGTACAATAAAATTTGGAATTGGATTAACACATATTGTAATACAGTGTAATACAGTGTTTGGGATTATCAAGATTCAGAGAATGTGCTTTTCTACCTTGCATCATATACTGTATAAATCAAGGACAAATATGAATAAATATTTGGTGGCTGGAGATAACATTTGCTGTAGTTGGGGAGCAAGTAGGACAGTTACTGACCTATCCTTCCATTCCCCCACCATCATAACTGATGAAGCTTCTTGGATGAGAAGTGAAATGTTTTCTTCTTCTTCCTCAAGGGGAAAAAAACAGTCCAGTTGCCTTTTGAAAAAGCATCTTTGGGACAACTATGACCTGAATGACTGAGACTCTCCACAGACATAAGTTATTTTTCTTTGGCCAGTGATTGCAATAATCACGTAGTAGGCTTTCTTGAATCAAGCTTCATGCAAAGCGTATTTACCCTTTTCCATTGTAGATCAACAGGTGCTTCCTTAATCCCAATTATCTGTTATAAGGACAAACTTGATAGCTATAATGAAATAAAATAAAATAAAAAGTTCAGTTTCATGAACTTCATGTAGATTTATATGAAAAAATCATCCTATAATATTTAATTTTATAGACTTCAATAGATAAAATACATTAATCAACTATAGTTGCATAATTTTTATGAATGCTGAATTGTTTCCAAATGTGTATTGAGCCTTTAACTTCTCATTATTCTTCATTCCTATGTAGATCAAAACAACATGAAACATTTTTCTATTGTCCCAGAAAACCACCTTCTCCATGTTTTCCCTCCATGATCCAGAATGTTAATTTAAGATTTTAAGAGTGTAAATGTAACTTTCAGTTTCCCTAAATGACTGTCTAACTTTCTTCCATAATGTTAATAGAGCAAAATAACACTCAAAAGATAAACTAGCAAGTTATTTTTCAATGAAATATGATCTCCTCTCTTTAGGAAAAAATATCAGAGTCTGCTTCAATAAGAAATATTCAAAATATTCACAGAATCCTCTTAGAATCACTTTTTTGTAACTCAGTAATAATCACACAATGCTATTTATAGCAACTTTTACAGTCTTATTATTTATTGTTAGGAAAGCATACCATTGCTATTAATCTACAAGTTACCTAGAACTGGAAACGCAGCCTGAACAAAATGTCAAGAAACTATGAACTGGATAAATCTATAAGTAGACTTTTACTTTTATCTTTAAGGTTAATTTTTATAAATGTAGGCTTGTGTCCTTAGTGTAATAAACCAGTACAAAGTAAGTGTTCATCTTAAATGTTACATTCTGTAGAGCTCAAAACACATCATGTATAAATGTAAAAATGATATGATCTTCAGGCAATGAAGTTATCAAATGCAAGGATAGGAGATTTATTTTAAGATAAGATTCCAGAAGCAGCTTAACATATTTAGAAGATTTGCAATAGTGGCGAACATCTGTAGCTCAGGTGTAGAATGAGAATGAAGGTTCGTTCTCCAAGTCTGTGGGTTGGTTTCCGAACTTTTCGTTACCAGGCTAGGTAACAACTTCAGCGGAGTTTAGGGGAGTTTAGTTTAAATTCTGCTAAAGATGTTACCTAGCCTGGTAACAAAATGTTCGGAAACTAACCCAAAAGCTCGGAGAATGAACCCTTATATTTAGAATAGCTTAATAAACTTTTATCAAAATTAATACATGAGCTTGGAATCCCAATACTGTATTCCTTACTTCAATTTCCTCCACAGTTCTATAAAAAAAGAGGCTATCTGAGCCAGTAAGATGTACCAATAAAGCATCTCTCTCTCTCTCTCTCTCATCTATCAATTGATCTGTCATTTTATAGTGCATTCAGAAAGTATTCAGACCCCCTTCACTTTTGTCAATTTTGTTATGCTGCAGCCTGATTCTACAGTTATGAAAATTTTTCCTCATTAATCTACACTCAGTACCCCATAACGGAAAAGTGAAAACAGAATTTTAGAAATGTCTTAAAGAAGCTTCTTTTACTACACTTAATTTAGAGTAAGATTAGCATAATTCCATATTATCTATCAGGGGCTTATGCATACATTGATAATCCACAAATACCTTGCTTTCTTCCCCTTTTTAAAGCATTTTCAGTCCTCTTGTACTGTTAATGTAATATAATTTCTTATGTATCCTGAATCTGGAAAAAAAGGATTTTCAAATGAAAGATATATTTCATATATATTCACAATGTCTAATATACATTACTAGCATGTATTATTGTGAATATATGTGAATGTATCTACATTACTTTCAGGTTTAGGCCATATACTATGAAACTCCAAAATACACATTAGTGAAATTGATACGGAAATTTTATTGAAATATGGTTTTCTTTACCGCATGCCTTTTTCTTAGGTTTTAAGATATTCAATATTCAAGCAGAATTTTTAACCACCAGGTGGCAACCTTGGATAATAAAAGCATTCAACTATATTTTCAATTTATTTTTCATCAAGATGTGTTAATTCTTTATGTCACATGTTTTATCCTTCAGGATCAGATTCTTGATTTTTATATAACTCTTTGCTAGTCTAAGATGAATGAGCATTGAATATTTTATGCAAATTACCTGTTGGTTTACTGAAAATCATTAGATTTCAAATTGAAATTCAAACTGATATGAAAATAGGCTTTTGTTCTTTATGTACTTCAGGCATATGAGGATTTAAAATTTATTTCAAAACTATAAGATCTGGATGTGAAAGTAGTTCTTCTGAATTTGAATTTCTATAGCAGCAACAATTTGGCTCCCTTCGAAAGAATTCCATAAGATTGTAGACAATTTTCTGCATTTGAGAAAGGAAATTTGAGTTATTCTTTCATGTTTTCTTTGGATATGGCTATAAAAATATGAAAAAGCCAAGGATTGTTGTCACTGCAGTGTCAGAAAAGGCCAGCCAAAGAAGACGTTTGAACACTTGCTAATATCATTTTTCTGAAGTAATTTTTTCTTGGATAACATTTGTACAACACTTACTCATCTGCTTAGAATAGAATAGAATAGAATAGAATAGAATAGAATAGAATAGAATAGAATAGAATAGAATAGAATAGAATACCTCACAATTGCACTCTGCTCACAATAGAATACCTTATGCCACCAGGCTTGAAATTTTGGGCTTGGACAACCTTGAACTACGCCTATGGTTTGACCTAAGCATAGTACATAAAATTGTCTGCTACGATGTCCTACTTGTCAATGACTACTTCAGCTTCAACCGCAATAATACACAGGCAAACAATAGATACAGTAGTGGGATTCAAATAATTTAACAACCAGTTCTCTGCCCTAATGATTTCTTCCAACAACCAGTTCACCAAACTGCTCAGAAAGTTAACAACCGGTTCTCCCGAAGTGGTGCGAGCTGGCTGAATCCCACCACTGAATAGATACAAACTCAAGGTAAACCGCTCCAAACTCGATTGCAGAAAATATGACTTCAGCAATAGAGTGGTCAATGCCTGGAATGCTCTACCTGACTCCATTGTTACTTACTCAAACCTCCATAGCTTTAATCTTAAACTGTCTACCATGGACCTCAACACATTCCTAAGAGGTCTGTAAGGGGGTGTGCATAAGTGCACCAGCGTGCCTACCATCCCTGTCCTACAGTCCCCATTTATTTGTACTCATTTCATGTGGTCATGTCCATGTTTATACTTCTCGTACATGTTTGACAAACTAAAAAAATAAAATAAATAAAATATATGCAAGGAGGCTCTTCCTTCCTTCCTTCCTTCCTTCCTTCCTTCCTTCCTTCCTTCCTTCCTTCCTTCCTTCCTTCCTTCCTTCCTCTAGAACAAGCTCATGCTGTAAATCCTATTTCATAATGCAAGGATAAACTGAAAATAATCAGAAAGTCCTAGTTGATCTTGGGGCATGGATTAGTGAATAATCATAGTGAATGATCTTAATTATCTAAATTCAGTTGCTGAAATGAGGAAAGCTTATGGTAATGAGTAATAGATTTTAGAGGAATATAAATGAATGACTTCAGATTTTTCTGAGCCTAAAACAAATTCAGAATTCACTCAGAGATTGGGTTCAAATACTGCATTAAACCATACTGTCGTTGGTTTTGTTTTAGTGGACTTTCTGAAAAATCCATTGTGGTTTGTAAACTACCATATTTTCCGGCGTATAAGATGACTGGGCGTATAAGACAACACCCGACTTTTCCTGTTAAAATATAGGGTTTGGGCTATACTCGCCATATAAGACTACCCCTCTTCCAACGCACACCAAATAAAAATTAAAAAACATCAACTGGCTCACCCACAATGTAAAAGCAGCTGTGCTAGACCCAAAATACCGGCGGCCTCCCATCGACCTGTGCGCTCCCACAGAGAGGGCTTCCTCGGGGTGCCATCAGCCAAACAATGTAGGCTGGTGACCCCCAGGGGGAGGGCCTTCTCTGTGGGGGCACCCCCCCTCTGGAACCAACTGCCCCCAGAGATAAGGAGAATCCAAGACCTCGGTGCCTTCCGCCGTGCCCTTAAAACCTTCTTTTTTCAGCAAGCGGGGCTGGCTTAACTTTTTAAATGTTTTAAATTGGTTTGTTATTGTTTTTAAATTACGGGGCCAAATTTATATATATCCTTTTAATACTATTTTAATGTTTGTAATTTATGTTTTTATTTAGCTGTACTCCGCCCTGAGTCCTCAGGGAGAAGGGCGGTATATAAATTGGATATAAAATAAAATAAAATAAAATAAAATAAAATAAAATAAAATAAAATAAAATAAAATAAAATAAAATAAAATAAAATAAAATAAAATAAAATAAAATAAAAATGGCCCCTGCAACAAGCAGGAACCTCACACAGCCACAAAAAGCACAAAAACCCAACTTTCACAGTTTACACACACAAAATTCCACATACAGCTTTGTGAGATTTTGTGTGTTTGTGTAGTTAGAGTGAAACATTACAGAAATACACTAAATCTCAGAAAGCTGCACAAATATTATTTTATTTTATTTTATTTTTATTTTTATATGAAAGCTAAATTTAAAACTTCCTAAACTTTAAATGGCTAGGTCTAAAAAAGAACAACTTAAAAAAAAAAAACTCAAATAACTATTTTTTTTTAAAGCTCCCAAAGGGGAAAAAATCTTACCCAACAGAACAGGGGTCTCCAACCTTGGCAACTTTAAGACTTGTAGACTTCAACTCCCAGAATTCCTCAGCCAGCTTTCCTTTGCTGGCTGAGTAATTCTGGGAGTTGAAGTCCACAACTCCCTGCCTGCTTGATTGCAGGCAGGGAGTGGCTTGCTGATGGAATGGATTCAGGCAAGCGAAGCAAGGCAAGCATTGCGACTAGCAGCTAAGGTAAGCAAGCTGGAGGGGGAAAACTTTTTTCCTTTTACATGGCTCTGGCAATCCAAGCTGAGTTGCCTGATTAGCAGGCAACGCAGCTGGGATGGTCAGAGATTGGCTCATCAGAGCCTTTCGGGCTGGTCTGCCTGGTTACAGGAGAACGACACCCAGCATATAAAATGACCCCCGACTTTTGAGAAGATTTTCATGTGTTAAAAAGTCGTCTTATACGCCGGAAAATATGGTATTCTTTATGACTATGTATAATGTATCTATTGTTTATGGTTTATTTTTTGAACTTAACTCTGGCTGCTGGATCTTGAGATAAACATTTGCCCATACAATGGATTAACATATGTTTTTATGCCAATTATATAATCTTTATGGTGTGTGTGTGTTTGTGTGTGCATTTATAGCAAAGGTATAATCTTTATGTTATATATATATGTGTACATTTGTGTGTGACAGAGTGCATGTAGAATTAAAAGAAATTTTAATTAAAATACAATAATAAATTCTTAGTTTTATAATATTATTATTTATTTAAATGTACTGGCTCCCCAACCTCAGTGAACATCATAGGAAGAGAACCACATTACTTTATGAGGATAAAAATCAAAAGACGTATGGTAGCATGTTTTATAAAACTGATGCATTTTATTAGAAGGCATAAGCCTTCTAATGCAGCTCACTTTATCTGATGAAATGAGTTGTAACTCACAAAAATGTATATATTTTAATACAATTCATTAGTTCCAAAAAGAGTTCCCAGCTCTTTTGAATTCCACAAGAGAGAGTCTACCAAGTTTTGTGTCAGCTATAATTCAGCTCTGGTTAAATCAGATTTATGGCAGCTTGTATATTTTTTCTCATAATACTAGGTTTCATTTTTATAAACTTTCAGATAGACTTCTCAGAAGTGCTATACGTATGTGGGAAGGCAACCCCCCCCCCCGAAGAATGAAATAATTTGAGGAATATTAAAAAAATGCAGATTATTATATTTCCCAAAGGGAGAAATGGAGAAACATGTTTTTTTAGAGGCAGAAACAACCCCTACTTTTCTTAATAGCCCACAGCAGATGTCAGCACTTAAGAGATAAAGAGCTTATTGAAAGAAGACAAGTATCTAGATAGCTCTATTCATAAGCAAATACCCACTCACCCAAGAGCCAAAACAGGACGGAAGCCATTAAACCACAATAGGAATTGCCCAACACCCTTTCAAACATTGCATCACCCTCAGAGCAGTCCAAACATCAGGAACAGGAAGCTCAACTGCAAAGCCCAAGAGAAGGTATAAAAAAAACCCACTCTCAACTCCATTTTGGTCAGCTGCCTAGAACTACAAACCCATGTGGTTCTGCTTCATCAATAAACCATCTTTCCAATCAGCCTCCATGTTTCCAGTGTCTTTCTCCACCGTGTCAAGCAGTGACAGCTTGGAATGAACCAGACGGATATTTCTTCCCATACTTACAAATGAAAATAAAAAAAAAAAAAGAAAGAAATGTGGAAAGGTATGCATAATTGCATTTTACAGACATGTCCTCTGCATTCTACCTTTGTTAATACTGGAAAAAGCGCACCTCCCTCCTCCTTTTGATGCTGACTCATCTTCTGTTCAGTTACTACGCTGTCTATCTGTAATTAAGAAAACTAAGAGATCCAGTGCAGAAAATTTGCATTCAATGGTTGTATTAAAGTTAGGAAGGAAATTTAAAATGATTTCCCAGCTTTAATATCTGGGAAATCATGTTAAATTTCCTTCCTAAATTTCTTTTCTAACATTCTGCAATATAGTATTAATAAGACACAATAAGACATTTGTATCATTCAGAAACACACCCTAAAACAGGATGTTCAGGAGGAAATCCTATGGATGATATCAATGCTGTTCTGAAATTTGCCTTGCCATTTTTCAGGCAGTTTTTTTTTCTTTTTTCCTGCTACAAAGCAGGCTTCTTTTTAAAAACTTATTCCTGGGATCCTTTGCTTGCAATTTTTTTTTCTTTTTCTTTTGTTTTATTGGTCTTTCGTTAGTTTATTTCTGAAGGTGACAGAAGGGACTGCAGCTAGTATTGTTGTAATTTGGTAAAAGTTTCCCATCAGTCCAAAGGCTTCCTGGCTATTTACACATCCTCTTCTTAAGAAACAACTCAAAAAAATTGTGAGGGTATTGTCTCCTTTCTTGGGATTTCACTCAAATGTGGGAAATCAGGAAGATTACAGAAGGTGGGGAAATGACTGTATTATGACAGTCAGGACAATGACACACCATTCCTTGAAATTTCATAATTAAATAAGTACAAGAATATTACATGCTATCCAGCAGAATTTTTCATAAATGCTCTTCCCTAAAATTGAATTCAAAACAGTAGAATCATATAACTTTTCCCCCCAGTTTACGCACTTCCCAATTCCAAACTGACTCTGAGCAGTATACAATAAATCAAACAGGATAGAAAATACAATAGAACAATTATATTAAAAAAAGATTTTTTAAAAAAAGAACAAAGAGAAAGAATTGATGACTAATCTGGCTAATAGTACCCACATCTCAAACAAATCTGACAAGGGTTCCCAATTACAGATATTCCTTGACTTACAACAGTTCATTTAGTGACCATTCAAATGGCACTGAAAAAAGTGGCTTATGATCGTTTTTCACAGTTACGACCTTTGCAGCATCCCCAGGATCATGTGATCAGAATTCAGATGCTTGGCAACTGGTTCATATTTATGACCGTTGCTGTGTCCCAAGGTCATGTGATCCCCTTTTGCAACCTTCTGACAAGCAAAATCAATGGGGAAACCAGATTCACTTAATAACCGGGTTACTAACTTTTTTTTTTTTATTGCAAAAGTTTTACAATTACATTTTCACCCCTTTTTTTCCCCCCCCACAACCCACCCCAAACTTCCCAACCTCCCTAACCCACCCTAACCCTCCCCTGCCCCCCCAGACTTCCACACAGTATACTCATATCAGGTAAAAAAAAAACCCTTAATATAAAGCTTGTATAAAACTTGAACCCCTCCCTCCCCATTACAATTTTTCTTTTTATCTTAATTATATTAAAATATTTCTAATACATTATTTTCAAATAAAAGCTATTTGATACTTCCTAGTTTGATATTTGTTCTGAACATATTCTATCCACTTTTTCCATTCCCATTCATAAGTCTCTTGTGAACAGTCTTTTAAATATGCTGAGATCTTCGCCATCTCTGCAAAACTGGCCATCTTCAAAGTCCATTCTTCGATAGTGGGCAAAGCTTCATTCTTCCAGTATTTACCTATCAACAATCTCGCTGCTGTTATCATGTACAATATCAGTTTTGTTTCACCCAATGTAAAACCCTTAACTATACCCAATAAAAACAATTGTGGAGAAAATTGAATTTTTTTCTTCAAAATATTCTGCATGACCCACCAAATTTTTATCCAAAAAGCCTTAACTTTCCTACAAGTCCACCAAACATGATAATATGTAGCATCTAAACGATCACATCTTACTAACTTTACTAACTTAACAATTGCAGTGATTCACTTAGCAACTGAGGCAAGAAAGGTCATAAAATGGGGGCAAAACTCACTTAACAAATGTCTCATTTAACAACAGAAATCTTGAGCTCAATCTGGTTGTAAGTTGAGAACCTTCTGTATCCTAACTCAAGCCTAGATATATTAAGCATACTTTTTAAACAAACTGGCCATTTGAGATCTATAGAACAGCAAGTGGATCTATAATCGGGAAAACCTATGTTTTTTAAGTCAGAAATGTTTTAAACCTTTTTGTCTGAAGCATTACCCAGTTTTCAACTGTTTCTGAGATGCAGGCATATTTCTCCCATATATTTCTTGTGAATATTTTCTAACAAAGTTGCAGTTGGTTCTTCTAATGGCACATCTGGTTAAAAGCAGAGTTGTAAGCAATCTCATTCTTAGTCACCAACCAGGTATCTTCCTGATGCATTGAGATTGCAGACTTGACATATCTGGTCTCAGCTCTCTCGCTTCACACCTGAGGTCGGTAATAAACCACGCTGCAGTCAAGGCTCGTTAAGGCAGGAAACAGTTTATTCAGCGTCCGGAGGTGCTGCAAACGCTTGCTGAGTTCAGGTAAAGATAATACAAAGTCGGCGTTGGGCGTCACCGCCACTCAGCGCAGGTTAAATAAGCACGCCCATTAGCCGTATTTCCGGGCTCCTCTCTGCCGGCGCGGCCCAGCAATTAGGAACGGCAACGCGCAGCAGCTGTTCAGCATCCTATCTCGGCCGCATTGTGACCGCCCGCCTACTCCTTCTCACACCCACCGTCACCAGATCGTGCTCAGAACTGACATCCCGAATCACACCCCACCACCCCCCCTGCTCGGTACTTCCGCTTCTACAGGAAAGATCCCATCGTCAGATTGTCGAGCATGGGGTCTCGACAGGCGGCTCCCCCTACCAGGGGTCCACCTGTAAGAGATAAGATAAGAGATTAACATGTAATTATGCAGTTGCTTGTACACTATTCCCAGGCTTGTGGGGGTATTTCTTGTGATACCGTTTAAGCAACTTTTCAGCCCGAAGATTTTCAACTGGTACCCATGAGGCATCTTCCAGAGGATAGCCCTTCCACCTCACTAGATATTTTAATGTCCCTCTACTTAATTTGGAATCCAAGATTTCTATAATTTCGTAATGGGAGCCGACTAAAGGCCCTGGACGTTGTGGAGGGTTACGCATACCAGTTGCGGGCTTTAACAGGCTGCTATGAAACACCGGATGGATCTTTCCCAGTAATGGTGGTAACCGAAGTTCAACTGTTACTGGATTTATAAGCTTTACAACAGTAAAAGGCCCGAGGTATTTGGGACCTAGCTTTTTACTGGGTATCTGTAACCTAATGTATTTAGTGGATACATATACCTGATCTCCAACCTGAAACGGTTTGTGGTCTTTCCGTTTCCTGTCTGCGAATGTTTTATACTCTTGTGCCGCTTTTTGTAACGCCTCTTTGATTTTCGGCCATTGGACTCCAATCCGTATTCCCCACTCCTTAGGAGATACCTTCTCCAGCTCACCTACGTCAAGTTCGGGGATTGCAATAAAGTCTCGTCCATACACGATTTGGAATGGAGTAGCACCAGTACTTCGGTGTACCGCGTTGTTGTAGGCTACCTCAGCGAGTGGTATGAGCTCTGACCAATCGGACTGCTGATATGATACATAACAACGTAGATATCTCTCTATCATAGCGTTCGCCCTTTCTGCAGCCCCATTGGTACTAGGGTGGTAAGCGGAGCTTAACCCTTGGGATGAACCGATCAAACCAATAAACTCACGCCAAAAGCGCGCTGTAAATTGTACCCCCCTGTCCGATATGATTCGTTGGGGCGTCCCATGCAACCGGTATATGTGTCGTATGAACAACCGAGCCAATTGTCTTGCAGTTGGCAGGCCTTTACAGGGGATGAAATGAGCCTGCTTAGAAAAAAGATCAACCACAGTCCATATAACCGTGTGGCCTTTACTATCAGGCAGGTCTACCACGAAATCCATCCCTATTTCTTCCCATGGTCTGCTGGGCCTAGCGACCGGTTGTAACAAACCGAGTGGTTTACCGGGCTTTGTTTTCATTACAGCACATACGTGACACTCTTTCACATATTTTTCTACCTCCTTCCGCATACGAGGCCACCAGAACTGTCGCCGAACGAGATGGAGTGTTTTCAGAAACCCAAAATGTCCAGCGGTTTTGGAATCATGACATTTATTCAACACTGTTGTCCGCATGGATTGTGGTATATATATCTTGGATCCCATCCACGCTAAGCCCTCACGCATGGTTACCATTGTTCTGTGCTCAACCAACCAAGGGTCGCACTGCACTGCCTTTTCCAATTCTACCTTCCACTCGAATCGGGTTGATTTATCGCCCACCCCTGCTATCGGTTGGGGTTGTGGGATTATCGCTTGCACCACATCTTCCCGTTTACTATCGAATTGAGGCATCCGGGACAATGCATCGGCTAGGAAGTTCCTGCCCCCTGGGACATATTTTAACTCGAAATTAAATCGCTGAAAGTACTGTGCCCAACGAACCTGTTTTGGCGACAGTTTCCTAGGGGTTTGCAAGGCCTCTAGGTTCTTATGGTCTGTCCAGACCTCGAACCTTCTGTCCGTTCCTTCCAACAAATGTCGCCAGGTCATTAAAGCCCATCGCACCGCAAAGGCCTCCTTCTCCCAAACAGCCCAACCCCGCTCTGTGGGTGTCAATTTGCGGGATGTGTACGCACACGGACACAGGGTTCCATCTAATGTCCGCTGCAACAGCACAGCCCCCACCGCTACGTCACTAGCATCTGCCTGTACTACAAACTCCAACGAGGGATCTGGATGTTTTAATACAGGTTCCCTAGCGAACAGACTTTTCAACCGCTCGAACGATTGTTGACATTCCATGGTCCATGGTAACAGTTGTCCTGGTTTTACCTTACCCCCTCCTAGATGCTTCGTCTTTAACAAGTTTGTCAATGGGAGGGCTACCTGTGCGAACGATGGGATAAATTGCCGATAGAAATTGGCAAAACCAAGAAAGCTTTGTAATTGCTTCCGAGTTTTGGGTGCTTGCCACTCCAGTACTGTTGACACTTTTTTTGGATCCATCTCCACCCCTCGTGCTGAAATACGATACCCAAGATAGTCTAACGTAGTGCAGTGGAATTCGCACTTCGACAATTTGACAAAGAGTTTTGCGTCCAGTAATTTAGACAGCACTTTCCTCACTAGCTGGACATGTTCCTCCATCGTATCGGAGTATATCAAAATGTCGTCCAGGTACACAAGAACGCCCCGATATAGATGCTCATGCAACACCTCGTTTATAACCTGCATAAACACGGCAGGTGCGCCTTGCAACCCAAAAGGCATGACACGGAACTTATAGCTTCCTAACGGGCAATTGAAAGTTGTTTTCCACTCATCTCCTGCTCTTATTCTTATTCTGTAGTAAGCTTCCCGTAAATCCAGTTTCGTGAACACCTTCCCAGTCGCCAGTGTGGCTAATAAATCCTTCATCAACGGCAAAGGGTAAAGGTGTTCGACACAAACAGCATTCAGGCCCCTGAAGTCAACACAGAGACGGAGACCACCGTCTTTCTTTTCGCGAAACAGAACCGGGGCTGCCATACGCGCCCGACTGGGCTGGATAAACCCCCTAGCTAGGTTTTTATCAATGTAACGCCGCAGCTCTTCTAACTCTGGTTTTGTCATGGCGTACATACGCGGTTTAGGAAACTTCGCCCCCGGTATCAGCTCTATGGCACAGTCTGTCACTCTGTGAGGCGGCAGCGTCTCACACTCACGTTCGTCGAATACAGCTGCTAAATCTTTATATACATCCGGATATCCTGACCCAGCATGTCCTAAGCCATGACACTGCTGGACCTGTGATTGGGGTTCGGGAATTGGGTCTGGCCCTAAACTGATCTGCAGCTTCCGGTAACCTCCCTCCCACCATATAGTGGGACGCCACTTATCCAACCATGCAAGGCCCAGGATAATCGACTCGACCATCCGGTCGACTACAATAAACCGGATCCGCTCCGTGTGTTCCCCGATCTCCAAGTAGACGGCCTCTGTAACGTGAGAGGCCGGTAAACCTCCTAACAATGACCCATCCATCTGTTCAAAACGGATAGGGGTCTTTAGTTTCACCCGTTGTAGTCCCAAACGATCCGCAACTGTACTGCGGATAAGACAACGAGTACACCCCGAATCTATGAGCGCTCCCTGTGGAACCCCCTTTAGAGTGCGTATATTGCGTAGCACCACTGGTATTACAAACGGACGTATAGGACCGCTTACCATAGGGTCCTCTGGTCCACTGTCATCGCTGCCATCCGTTACCGTTGGCAAAGCCCCTTCCCCCGAAGGGCTCTGCACACCGGTTAACGTGGATCGGGAACAGCTAGCGGGCATCGGTGTGGACGTGGATGTTCGCTCTGATGTTGACCATGCCCTTTCCCGCACCTTGGCTCCAGACGGCGGGGTGCGTGCTGGTGAAGCTTGCAAGGGGGGTATGGGACACTCGGCAGCCCGGTGTCCTAGTTGGTTGCACCGGAAGCAACGGAAAGCCCCTCGTCCTCCGCCTGCTGTTGGTCTGCCGGGCGCGGGGCTCACCCCATACTCCTTTGGTTTCGGTCCGGTTGGTACAAATCGTTGGGGTTGTTGGCCCACGCGCCCCCGAAACTCCCGTAGTCCAACCTCTAACTCCACTGCGGCCTTAAACCATTCGGACAGTTTTGGGGGTAACCCACGGTATACGCAGGCTTGTTTCACCTCCCTGTCCAGGCCAGATCGAAACTGGTGTACTAGTAACCGTTCGGGCCAAGACCTAAGTCTTCCTGCCAGCGTCCGGAAGTCCTTCACGTATTCTTTGGCCGGCCGGCCTCTCTGTCGCAGCGCCAATAATTCCCCCTCGGTGACCTGGACTCTGGCGCTGTCTTCAAAACGTCCCCGCAGCGCCTCTAAAAACAGCCCCACGTCGGCCAGTTCCCTAGCATGTTCGCTATGTAAGTCTGCAACCCAATTAGCAGCCTCCCCCTGGAGAACTGCGGTTATGGCCATAATTACAGCCCACTGAGAGGGATACAGATGGCCATAGAGATCCGTGTGACTGAGCACCTGGCTTAGGAAGATAGAGACCCTATCAGGGCTCCCGTCAAACGTAGCCTGTATAGGGGGAGGACCCCACACAGCGGGGAGTTGCTGAGGCCACATTCCGGGTGGCAACATCATGGGGGGGAGATGGCTGCTGGCTCCACTGTCCTGCACCGGTGCCCCTGACCGAGGCTGTCCTCCAGCACCACTCTGGTCCATCCCCCTCCTTGCCACCCTTGGCTGCCGTTCGTGGGTAGTGTCGCGGGGCGGCTCGCTTACTGAAGAACCCCTGGGTCGGGACTGTCCCATTGGCTGGCCTCTGCTGCCTTCCCTCCGTTCTACCCGCAACTTTGGGCTTGCTAAATGGAAGCGGGACTCCCGACCCCCTCCTCCTCTCTGCCACGAGTCAGGGACTTCCGTTCCCATCCAGGGCTGCCAGGACGCTGCATCTCTGAAACTCCCTTCCCCGAATTTTTCCCTTAAGATATCCAGAGTGGATGCTCCAAGGCCAGTAGACTGACTCTCATCCCATTCTTCGTCTTCTAGCCATTTCCTCTCCCTCCAGCCACGGAAGGAAGACTCCCCCGAGTAACCCCCGGGGGTTGGGGCTTTATAGGTGCCAGAGCCCACGAGAGCGGAGCTCTGCCACCACTCTCCTGCCGAGCTCTTCAGCCGCTGCATCTCGGTCGAGTCCTGGGTCTCGACGGCACCTTCGGCGGGTTGAAGCTTCCTCTCCTTCGCTCTAACCACTGGAAGGTCTTTGGGGCTCGGTTCCTCCGCCTGCAACACGGCGTTGTCGTCCTCCAGTCCCTCGGGAATCGCCGCCCCGGCATCCGCTCCCTCCGCCATCCCTTCGCTCTCGGCGTTACTCACGGTGAAAAAGGGGGGGCAACGCCGACTTTCTCTCAGCTCTCTCGCTTCACACCTGAGGTCGGTAATAAACCACGCTGCAGTCAAGGCTCGTTAAGGCAGGAAACAGTTTATTCAGCGTCCGGAGGTGCTGCAAACGCTTGCTGAGTTCAGGTAAAGATAATACAAAGTCGGCGTTGGGCGTCACCGCCACTCAGCGCAGGTTAAATAAGCACGCCCATTAGCCGTATTTCCGGGCTCCTCTCTGCCGGCGCGGCCCAGCAATTAGGAACGGCAACGCGCAGCAGCTGTTCAGCATCCTATCTCGGCCGCATTGTGACCGCCCGCCTACTCCTTCTCACACCCACCGTCACCAGATCGTGCTCAGAACTGACATCCCGAATCACACCCCACCACCCCCCCTGCTCGGTACTTCCGCTTCTACAGGAAAGATCCCATCGTCAGATTGTCGAGCATGGGGTCTCGACATCTGGAGTACCACAGCTTGAGAAGGCTGTCAGGCACAATTCTTTTATCTTTCACTGTAACCATTGTATGCTTCCCATATCTAACTGGAAACAGTGCAAAGTTAGTGCAAAGAGCCTTGATAGTACAGTGGTTTAATGCACCCTGTTATTAACACAGCTGCCTGCAATTTCTGCTGGTTCGAATCTCTCCAAGGCTCAAGGTTGACTCAGCCTTCCATCCTTTCTAAGGTAGGTGAAATGAGGACCCAGTTTGTGGGGGCAATAAGCTGACTTTGTATATAATATACAAAAGAATGAAGGCTATTGCTTAACGCATTGTAAGTCGCCCTGAGTCTCCGGAGAAGGGCGGCATATAAATCAAATTAAAAAAAAAAAAAAGTTCAATCAGGCCAGCTCAATCCAGCCAAATTGAACCAGTTGCTGGTTCAACTGGTTCAATTAGCTATTTCTTTTCTGTCTTTTTTTATATTGTATAAGCATCTGCCAAGGGTTGTAGTGGTTGATATATTTCATGCAATGTTGTGATACAATCACAAATTAGTGACCTAGTTACAGTATCTTTTTTATTTTTCTTAAAGCTTGTGTTTGGAAGGAAAAACTCAACAAAATTATGATGAATAGATTAAGTCAACAGCAGTTTGTTTTAATTATGCAGAGAAATATGCCAATATTTGCCTTATTGAAGTATAGTTTAGTGACAGATAATAAAAACTTGTATTTCCAGGGACTCAGTGAACATGATTTTCTAGTTGCAACAGAAACTAGTTCTATGTATTGCAACATAGTAAATTCATAATTCTATGAAAGGCTTTTTTTTTTTTTTTGCTTTATATGCATTCTTGGATGTTGGCAATAACTTGTGTTATAATGATTACCGTTTCTTCTGTGTTTTGTTTTCTGTTGCTGGATTGTGATAATGGTATTGCAAAACTAGCTTTTGGTGTCAATGTGAATTTTATATGTGGATTAACTGTACTCTGTATCACTTCCTACAAATTGCTGATGCTCTTTGATGGAGATCTTGCCTGGATATCAAACTTTTCATCCACTAGAAATGGCTTGTGAATCAATTTCCATTTCATTGAGACTTTCCATTAGGAAAAGGAGGCACCATATGCAGTTTCTCCCTTAGACTTATAGCCTCTTATCTCCCGAACTTCTGTGCAAAAGGGAAGGGTGTGGAATGAAAAAGAGAAAGAGGAACTCAACTTTCCTGCTCACCTCCCACTAGCAAGATTCTCTGCTGGATTTCTAGCTTTCCCATAACTGGAAAACATTTTTCTACTAAGCCCTTTGTTATCAATTGTTTTCAGACTTCAGATGTAAGTTTTAAAATCTGTTTCTTGCTCTTAGGAACCTTCAGTGCTGCAGAAATTTTACTGTAGCCTTTCACAGATCTGCACCTTGCACTAATCCTGTCTCTGAGCTCTGCAGGCAATTTCTTTGACTTCATGGCTTTTGCTCTGCTACAGTATGTATTGTCAACTATGTGCCTTTCCAAATCATGTCCAATCAATTTAATTTACCACAGGTCAACTCCATTCAAGGTGTAGAAACATGTCAGCAACGATCGAGAGAAATGGAAGGCACGAGAGCTAAATTTCACATGTTGTTGCAAAGGGTCTGAATACTTACGCCCATGTGATATTTCAGTTTTTTCATTTTAATAAATTTACAGACATTTCTAAAATTCTGTTTTCACTTTGTCATTATAGAGTACTGAATGTAGATAAATGAGGAAAAAATGAATTTCAACAATTGTAGAATGAGGCTGTAACATAACAAAAAAGTAAAGAGAGTCTGAATATTTTCTGAATGCACTGTAAATGCTAAAGAAGCAAATCTGGGCGCGTCAATGAAATGTCAGCTAGAAGTATCTGCAGAATCTGAAGGCTTTTAAAAGTATGACAAAACAAGTTTTAGCAGCACTTCAGGTTTGTATGCATATCCATGTGACACTACGGCACATGTACAAAAGCAGCAAATCTTGGGCTGCAGTATCATAACACACATTCTGCCATTTGCCTTTGTCAGCATATTTCATAAAAGACAACTCCTTAACCATTTCCTAAAACATCAGCTAAACTAATCAGTTGGTTTTCATGGAAAGTGGGCATACTCCTATGGAGCTTTCTGATAAGAAAGGTGTGAAAAACAGCACACTGACTTTGTCACGGGTCTAGCAGCAACCATACTTCAATAACAATGAAGGCAGAAGTTTATAGGGTGTGTGGATTAGCAGCCAGCCAAGGTTTTGAGTGAAGTCTTCCAGAGAAACACTTTGAAGTTGACTCCTCTAGTTATCTCTTCTTGCAGAGCTTAGAGGGTGAACAGAAACTCCCTTGAAATAATTACAAAAAAGATGGAAGAGGGGATTAGGAGGAGGAGTCCATGCAATATCTATGACGTCTTCCCCCAACTGTGTTTTGATAGGATAGTATCATTACTCCTTAACTGATATGGAATTAAGTTAGAATTTAAGGCTTAGAAACTATTAACTGGTAAGCAGTATCCAGGCTTGCCAGCAGATGTACTATGCATTCTTTCATTATTTTACTTTCTTGGAGTGATCATGATTCTTACTGCCAAGTTTTTATTTAACAACAAGTAAAAATGAATTCTTCTCTCCCTAAATTTAATTTAATTAAATTATTATTATAATAATTAATTATTATTATTTAATTATTTAATTAGTTATTTAATTGACCAAACTAAGTAATAATTTTAATTAGCAATTTTATGATGTTTGTGTGTCTATATTTTTCTTGACCGTAGACCGCCTTGAGTCCTACGGGAGAAAAGCGGTATAGAAATATAATAAATAAATAAATAAATAAATAAATAAATAAATAAATAAATAAGTTCTTCTTCTCATGTAATCTCATGACTTTTCTTAAATATGTCTTACTTATCCCATATCTCTAAGAAATAAATATAGTGAAAAGTGAACATCATCCCAAAGCTTGTGTATTTGAAGCAATTATCAGCTCTGTGATTTCCACAAAGCTTGTCCTTTTATAACCATCTCCAAAAGATTAAGAAGAGGAGTGTTATCCATCCCTTTTAACCTTACATTCTACTTCTGTCTCCCAGAGAACTATGATAGCAGCTTGAACTAGAATTTATTACTTCTGGTCTTGATTTCCAAATGTAACTCTGGCAAAGATGTATTTAAGAAACTATGTAAAAGATAGGTGGTCAGTCATGCAGTTCAAAGGCTAAATCTGTTATTACTTTTCTGTTCTTTGTAACTTTTAGTGGTACAAAGATAAACATTAGGACAAAACTTCTGTGAGGACTTTCCTAGCATGGTGACAAAACAAGAGAACAAACAAAAGGCACTGTTATAAGATATAGTGTTATAAGATGGTTAACCTAAAGTGGCTTAAGTCATGAAGTAGACCATCATCATAACACTGATCTTTCACAAACTTTTAGACTTAAAAACGTCTATAACATGTGTGGTCCATTATGGACCTGAGAACCATATGTAGTCCAAATTCTCTCTCTAACTTTGAATCTGTTTTTAGTCCAAATCTCCCTCTGAACATAAAATTGAGTTTTGGCCACATAGATACTGAAAATACAATTCTTTTACATTTTCAGCTGGAAAACGCTGAATTAACCCTTACAATAGGGGCTAGCATTATTTAAAAAACACACAGAGAGAAAGACATCCTAAAGGCAGAAAATTCCCAACCCCAAACAATGGAAAATGCAAGCCCCACTATGATTCATCTTCCTTCCTTTGAACCATCTCCTGACATATTGCAATTCTTGGGTGCCACTGAATATTTCCTCTGCTTCAAAGGAAAGTTTACTCATTGCCATAGGGAAAGGAAATAGGGACAGGCAGGTGATGTGGTATGTACTGTTTGGCCTGCGGTGCTGATTTTCTCCATCCATTCTCTACTAGCCAGGATAACAAGACAGATGTCAGACTGCACACTCCATTTTCTGCCAACTCTTGACTGTTTGAGACTAGGCTATTCATGTTCATCCTGTAGTATGGATGTCACTAAATAAATTCCAAAGCAGAGATCATTAGACAAAGGACTTAAAGTAAAACCTCCTGTACTATAATTTCTGTGATACAGATAGTCCTCGACTTAGGACCACAATTGGGAACTTCCATTGCTAAGTGATGCAGTCTTTAAGTGAGTCGTATCAAATTTTATTACCTTTTTTCCATGGTTGTTAAGTGAGTCATAAGATCATTAAGCAAATCTGGCTTCCCTCATTGACTTTGATTGTTTGAAGACCTTTGAAAAGTCAGAAATAGCGATCATGTGACCCCAGTGTACTGCAATTGTCATAAATACACCCCACATGCCTGACTTTATTAATCACAGGAACACTGGGATAGACATAAGTGTGAGGGCTGGTCATAAATCATTTTTTCCAGCACTGTTATTAAACAAATAATCATAAGTGGAAGATTACCAGTGTACAGTCACAGTTTTAAATGTGTGTTTGTGAGAGTGTGCATATATATCAGAATGGAGAGCATGTAAAGATAGGGATATAATTCTGTTATGAGGAAAATTGACAATGTGGGATCTTAGAAGTCTCTTTTACATATACAGCTTGATATTCATCAACAAGAACAACAACAGAGTGCAGACTTGTCAGAGGTATATTAGGTTTATTCCCAATACAAAAAAAGCAGAAATAAAAACTCCCTTCTAGGAAACAAGGGAGTTTCCTTTTGAGAAATATACTTTTCTAGTTCCTTCCTTGCATCATATATATTTCAAAGAAAGATCAATCATTTTAAAAATCTGTTCTTTGACAACATATGTTAATGCTACTACTTGTCACATATTATTCTTGTTTATATGTAATATATATTTTATTTTGCTGACTAGTTTCTTTATTTTTTAATTTTTATTATAAATTAGAAACATAAAACAAAATAAAGACTATAACGAAACACAATCACATACATACGACTGAGGTTGATTCAACCCTCATATATATACAGTTTCTAAATAACATTAGATATCAATATACTACAGCTTCAGTTTGGTTTATCATACTGCATCTTGCATTTGTTAATCTTATATCTAATATTCCCTTATTTATATTTAGCTTGCTATTTACATTTCTATGCTACATGCTTCCCTAACATCTACCTCATGACATTTTTACTTCTATCCATTGGTACCATTTATCCCAGCTTTGATTGAAAATTGATTCGTGTCTATCTTTAAGTATATATGTTAATCTATCACATTCTGCACACCACAAAATTTTGTTGATAATCACCTGATCCGATGGTACTTCCTTCCCTTTCCAAAGTTGCACATATGCAATTCTAGCCGCAGTGGTAATGTGTACAAAAATGTACCAGTCTGCTTTCCTTATGCTCCCAGGGTTTAGCTGGTCTCAGTTGAAAACTGACTCTTGTAATCTCCATGAGCCAAACTTTTATCTTACTCCAATAGTTTTGGGCTTGTAGACATGTCCACCATTGGTGGTAAAATGTACCCCTGGCTGACCCACATTTCCAACATTCTGCTGAGGTTCCAGGGAACATCTTTGCGATTCTTGCTGGTGGTATATGCCATCTATATAACATTTAAAATATATTTTCTTTAAAACTGCCATCGTCATTTTCGCATTTCTATTCCATATTTGTTGCCATTTTTCCAGATCTAATGAATATCCGAAATTCCTCCCCCAGGCTATCATCGAGTCTTTAACTATTTCCTCAGCTACAAATCGGGACAGGAGGAGGTTATATACCTTAGTGATACATTTCTTATCACCTTCCAGGAGGGCCTTATCAAACTCTTGTGGTGAAGTGAACCCCCCCCCCCATTGGCTTTATCTTTTTTTTTTATTATTATTGCAAAAGTTTTACAATTACATTTTCACCCGTTTCCCCCCCCCCCTCAACCCACCCCAAACTTCCCAACCTCCCTAACCCACCCTAACCCTCCCCTCCCCCCGGACTTCCGCACAATATACTCATATCAGGTAAAAAAAAAAAAACCTCCTTTGTATAAAACTTGTATAAAACTTGAACCCCTCCCTCCCCCTTATAATTTTTCATCTTCATTACATTAAAATATTTCTATCTTAATATAACATTTTCAAATAAAAGCTATTTGATACTTCCTAGTTTGATATTTGTTCTGAACATAATCTATCCACTTTTTCCATTCCCATTCATAAGTCTCTTGTGAACAGTCTTTTAAATATGCTGAAATCTTCGCCATCTCTGCAAAACTGGCCATCTTCAGAATCCATTCTTCGATAGTGGGCAAAGCTTCATTCTTCCAGTATTTACCTATCAACAATCTCGCTGCTGTTATCATGTACAATATCAGTTTTGTTTCACCCAATGTAAAACCCTTAACTATACCCAATAAAAACAATTGTGGAGAAAATTGAATTTTTTTCTTCAAAATATTCTGCATGACCCACCAAATTTTTATCCAAAAAGCCTTAACTTTCCTACAAGTCCACCAAACATGATAATATGTAGCATCTAAACAATCACATCTCCAACATTTTGGCTGAACATTAGGGTACATACACAACAATTTTTTGGGGTCTAAATGCCATCTGTAAAACATCTTTTTGATATCTTGCTTGAATTTGTGCATATGCCCACCAGTCCAAATTGATTCCCCATATTTGTAGTTCCGCTTTAGATCTAAGATTTCCCACACCATCCAACAATTCCCTGTATATCACATGTTTATCCAAGTTGTATAGAGTTGGGTATGTAGTCGCTTCAAGGGTCACAAACTAATATGGAAGCTTACTATACATCATTCCTTTGATCTTATTCCATACCTTAATCAGGCATCCCCTTACATAGTGATTTGTAAAATATTTATGCTGTCCTGCTTTAATTGGCCAGAGAAAATAATGCCACCCCTGCTGTAGATTATACCCTTCAATTTTTAATATATGCTTCCTCTTCAGTGTTATCCAACCTTTTACCCAAACCAGGCAAGAAGCTTGATAGTACCGCTCCCAATTGGGGAGTCCCAAGCCTCCCCTTGTTTTATGCTCCTGCATCATTTTCCTTTTAATACGTGGCTTTTTCCCTTGCCATATGAATTTTCCAATTATCTGATCCATTTTTCTAAAGAAACTTTTCTCTAATCTTGCTGGGGCTGTTTGGAAAAGATATATCCATTTTGGCAGCACGTGTGCCTTTATCACTACCACTCTTCCTAACAGGGATAGCTATAGTTTCCTCCACCGATCTAAATCCTGTTCCATTTGCAAGATGAGTTTATCATAATTATTCTTTTTTATCGAGGAGCATTTTGGGGTCAGCCATATGCCCAAGTATTTTACCTTTTTAGCTATTTGTATTCCCATCATATTCTCTATCTCCAATTTCTGTGTCCCCTTAAGATTTTTAACAAGTAATTTGGTTTTGTCCCTGTTAATTTGTAGACCCGCTACTGCGCCAAATTCCTCAATACTTCTTAACAAATTTGGCCCCAAGGTCATTGGCTCCTCCAATATAAAAACGAGGTCGTCTGCAAACGCTTGTATTTTAAACTCCTCTTTCCTAACATTAAGTCCTTTTATTTTTTTGTTTTGTCTGATTTGATTTAGTAAAGGTTCCAGAGTCAAAATAAATAATAGCGGGGATAGTGGGCATCCTTGCCTAGTTCCCCTACGTATTTGTATCTCCTCTGTTGTTTCACCTTCAATTAACACTCTTGCGTATTGTGCCATATAAAGATAGCTTGTGTAAAGCTAGATCCAAAATCCATCTCCTCAATTTGTAATAAAATAAAGTCCCAATTAACCCTATCAAACGCCTTTTGCGCGTTGAGGAACATTAGAACCATTTCTTTGTCTGTATGTGTTTCATAATATTCCAGTGTATCCATGACGGTTCTAACGTTGTCTCGTAGGTATCTATATGGCAAAAAGCCGTTTTGATCTTGGTGGATGTATTCATTTAAAAAAACCTTTAGTCTTTCCACTAATATTTATGTAAATATTTTGTAGTCCAAATTTAGTAGGGAGATGGGTCTATAGTTTTTAATCTGTGTTCGATCAGAATTAGGCTTGCTGACTAGTTTCAAGTAGCTAAATACATAAATAACTGATACAGTTTTCAGTGCAAGACTAAATCTTTCATTTTATAGACCAAAATATTGTTCAAGCATACATCTCTATTTTTTCTACTAGTTCTTAGTGATCTCTTGTTACCCTGATTCTCCATATATTCCATTTTGCAGATAGCTTGTATATCTCTGGATCCAAAATCCAGGACCCATGATTCATCTACAATTGAAATTTGGCAAAGTTGTGACCATTTCACCACATTTCCGACTACACTTCAAAGAAACCACTTATGTGGTGGAAGGGTAGATGGAAGGGGCATATCCCCACCCTGATTCCCATGTCCCTCTGACCCCTACTTGGCAGCAAGGCCCAACAGCCCAACAGGTGAGTAGCAATTGACTGCTTTGGAACCGAGGCCAAAATTTTAAATCTCTAACAGCAGTGGTCAGTAAAGGAAGAATGAATAAATGACTTGGATAGCTGCTGGCAAGATACGGTTGTTTGGGAGTACCGACAGTCAATGCAAGAGCTCTTTTCCTCTCTGGAGGGAGGGATCCTTGGAGACCTACCAGAATGAGAAGTGGCGGTGCAGTTTTCGTCATTGCCAGTGGCTTTCTTAGTTCCTGCTCCCCTCCAAAAAGTGGCTGGCAGTTCCATGTGTCAGCCAAGAGAGATGTGGAGGAGAAGGCTTCACTGGAGTTTTCCTGATGATCATGAAGAAAGAACTGATGCAAGTCTATATTATATGTGGAAAGACAAATTGACTTAGATACTTGCTAGCAAGGTAGGGCTGACTGGTGGGCACCTGAGGTTGGAGAGTGAGTCTCTTCCTCTCTGAAGTGAGTGGCTCTTAGGGTACCTAGAATGGGGTTGCATAAAGTGGGGTTGCAGTTTTCTACACAGTCTTTGCTTGTGGAAATCATGCAGGGAGAAAACCAATGCACAAATGGTCCAGTCCCTCTGTGTTTCCACCATGCTAGACATTTGCACACTCTTATCACTCTGGATCTATGTCAGCTGTCACCTTATGCTTGCTTGTGCTTCACTGTGGTGACAGATTGTCATGAATTGGAGGACGGGAAATGAAAGGAGGAATGCTCAGGAAATGAAAGTAAGTGCTGCATCACCTGTAGATGTTGCCTCAAGGTGACCCAGCAACATACCAACTGACTTCAACTGACCATTAGGAAAACATCTTGACTGAACCAGCTTGGTTGCACTAGAGGGAGCAACGAGAGACAGTTAAGGGAAGGAAGAGTAGAATTTAGGGATTTTGGAGCGTGGTTTTCAGTTCTGGCTTTGCAGTACTGCAATATAGTTGATCTCTAACAAACTATATCTTTCTCAACAAATGGAGCCAAGGATTATTTCTATTTAGAGGTTTAAGTTGGGACAGCTCCGACAATCTGATTGAAATAAACTGTAAGAAAAAAACAGAAATATGAATTGTATTTTTCTTAGTTCTACTTTTTTTCACTAATTCATTATGTATAGTCTTATAATTGCCTTGTACTTGGTATTCTGATATGGCCTCTTGGCTAATCTTGACTTATCTTGATTTCTGCATTTATTTCAAGCTATCTTGGCTACCAGAAATTAACTATATACAGTGCCTTTTTAAAAAAATAATTAGAGCAAGTTACCAATAATAAATAAAAAAAAATGCAGACTAGTCAGGCCAAAAAGAATGGCTTATCAAATACATTAACTGCTCTAGACAACTGGAATTGGCCAACAGTCTATAGCGATGAGTCCATAAGATCGGGAGCCATCTAATTATTAAATTGATTTCAAAAGTCAATCAGCTCAATGTGTGAACTCATACAGTGGGCATTTTTCTGCTGTAATTTGACAATTAGATCAATTCATTCTATTTTTTCCTAAGTATCTATAGTAGCTTATGTCATTTTATGATTCATATCCTCTGTATTTGTCATTCATAGTGATATATATGTTAGTCCAGTGCTAATAATTATCTTAGTTAAATTCAGTATTTGCAGGAAACACATTGTAACACAAAGTGGGCCATAACAATCTTCAATATAAAAATCAAGTAGAGTACAAATCTTTGCATTTTTCTGTCCTTTTGTTTTCGAATTTAATACTTATGTGTATATGTCAATCACTGGGACAGACACATAGAATGTTAGTGAATATTTGCTTAACTCTCTCTTTTTTTACATTTAAAAAAAATATTAGGGTATAAATTTACTATACTTTCACTTGCGCCCATAAAGTGGAAATGTTGTCTATTGAAAAGCAAGATTTCTTAGTTTGATTTGCTACTGATCATTGTATGCTTTACCTCAGCTTATTTTCACTGCTTGTATGAACAATTACCCAATGATCTAATTCTTTTAATTAAAATATATACTAATAAAAATATGCCTGAAGCAAACTAATTTTGGTAATTATCATACTTGAGTCATCTAGTTCCTATTGCAACTACTGTAAATAAAAATAATATAATTATGCAAAATACAGGAAAATTATGTAGTGCTTCTGCTATCACTGTTAAGCGTCACAATTTCCTATTTTAATTCTTCAAGTTCCAAGTATTAGGTGGAAAAAACCTGTAAGGCATATTTTTGGAAAGCTGATGTGACTCAAATAACATTTGATTTAACAAACTGTAAAACCTGTTTGGAGTAAACATTGTCAAATTCCCTGTATCCACTGATTCTTTTTGGAAAGAATGATTTCATATGCATTTTCATAGCAGTGATTCAAATATTTTTTGTTTGCCTAGGCTGGTGCAGGTTCTGCATTACACTATTTTACAGCAACTCCAGAAAAATCAGCCAAAACATTTTATAAATTAGACGTGATCTTATCAGCAAACTCCTATGACTGTACATTTAGATATTTAAGTTCCTAGGGTCATATACGCTACTTCATTTATATTTTATACTTCATATATCAATGGTACTCTTTCAACATGTCATGTCATTAATTTTCAAATTGGTTATTTTATTAAAATGTCAAATTGAATCAATGAATAATTTATATGCCTAGGAAGAATGTAAAAAAAAAAATCTGCTACATTGCAGTAAATTTAATAACCGTATTCCTACTGGGTATCAAAAATGTTGTCTTTTTATATTAAAAAACCTTCAATCACTACCAAATGGTAAATGGCAGATGTGGCTCTTTTGTGAGTGGAAGTAGCATAAGAATTTTGGTGTATGTGTGTATGTGTGTGTATGTGTGTATGTGTATATTTGTATATTTAATCAGTGCATTAAAAAAACTGTAATAAAAAAAGTCATGATTCCAAAAGTGAAAACAGGGTAATTGCTGTAAATCAATCAATCAATCAAATTTTTATATTGGTCATAAATCAGCATAAAGTACAATGAAGAAGAATTATAGACATTTCAATAACACTGAAATTTATGACAGATAAAAGCAGGAATTGCTAACACAATGCTATAATATTAAAAGACTAAACTCTCTTTATGAAGATTCTTAATATTAATTCTAAGACTATTAACCAAAGGCCACAAAAACAATATAAATGCAGATAAAAATATAAAAGTAAAAGATGAATTCTTAGTTTGCCTATGGAACATTATATGTAATAAATAGTACCTTATTTGAGAGAAGAAATCAAGATGAAAATGTTCATTATGACATATTAAACGTGTCAAGAAAAAAAAGAATGTTTCTTGATTATACAGATAATAGGAGCAGCAGAGAATCACAGTTTCAATACCACTTGCCTTGTATCAACAGTTTTTCATGCCCATGGAAATTTTAGTAAATCTCCCATTAAGAACCAAGGAAGGTAAAACATCAAACCTGTCTCTGTGAAAAATTCTTTGTCAGTCAGCAGATATTGAGGGTGTTAGGATCTGCTCAGTTCTCATCTGGACTAAGTTGTGCAAGTTGTAAGTGGAGGGAAAGATTACTGACCTCATTCTGAAATTCTGTGTTTAGTTTCTTATTCTAATTATTTTTTTTGGTTTTTTTTGTATTTTTTTAAAGAAAGCAGTTGCTCAGGTGGCAAGCCATAATGGGAATGTTTCCCTATATTGAAATTGGTCTATCAGTCATTCTCTTGCCTATTATTTTTATTGCCTTGCTTCTCTCCTGTGCATCACATTAGATATACATCTCGGTACTGAAAAAATGTTTGCAAAACTTTGTTTGAATAGCTTCAAAGGATCGGTCTCAACCATGATGTAGGAGATGACCAGGCTGAACCTGAAGGCAGAGTCAAATGAATCATCAGTCTGGATTCCCTATGTCTCTGAATGAGATCTTAGTCCATTCCCCCTCACCCTTGAAGTCCATTGACTTTTACCTGGCACCAATTTGCCTTGACTATTAGTACATCAGATTCCTGTGTATAGGTTGCATGGAATAAACCCCCAGTATTTTTGAACTCTATCTTGGCTCCTGTTTTCTTGCACCCAGCATGACTTCATAAAACATTTTAGCCAAAGATTGTTGAAAAAAGCTTCAGGGTTGCTTATATGCATTCTATAACTTGGCAGGAAAAAAAATCCCAATAGCATGTTTCTCTATATATGACAGAAAAAGAAATGAGGTAAATATATATACACATACACATTCTTTGAGAAATGGGAAACTGATTCACAGGAATAGTTTCTTTGTCAGAGTTAGGGTTATAAGCAATAAAAATCTTTAAGAAGATTTAATAGAATGATTTATTAAAAGAAAATAATGAAACATGCTTTTTGCTCAAGCACAAATCTGTTTAAAAAACAACAACACAGACAGGAAGTATTAAATATTTTAAAATGTAAAAATACATGTATGTATACATACATATTCTTTATTATTCTAATGTTTTAACTTGTTCATGAATAAAAATACTAATAACATTTTATTAGATTTATATTTATACATGGATATGGGTAACCCAACCAGTTCTCTGGGTGATCTCCATAATGTTCAAAAAGCAACAAGCCAGCCAAAAGAATTCCTTTTTAAAAAGAGAAAGCAGGAATTGAGCTTCCAAAAATGAACTCAACTCCTATTCACTTGAGTTATCTCTTTATTACTCAAAGGAAGGCATTAAATTGCTTATATTTTTTAGGAACATGTTTAATTAACTCACAGAATATCTTGGGAATTCACTAAGATTCTACCCAGATTAAATAACAAATCTAGGGATCATAAATTTAAGTCTGTGATAAGAAAGGAAGTGATCTGCCATTATTTGAGTCAAAAATGCCTTCCCTAATCAGTTTGCATTCAACGGAATGCAAAACAGAAGAGAGAAAGAGAACAAAAACCAAAAACAAATACTGAATTTTATTTTCTGTTATCATGATCAACTTTCTTCTTAGCCTGAAACCAAAACAAGCTGAAAATAAAGTCAACCACGTATTCATTGATAAAGTGTTAGAATTTCCATTCTGTAATCGTTGCCAACGAGCCAGACATGAAACAATAACAAAGTAATAAACAAAATGTTAAATTATGAAACACAGCATCCATACCAGTCATATGTGGTGCATAAGCATGTGTGAAGAATTTATGATAATGTGATTGATATTTTTAAACCAAGCAGTATAAGTCCCAACAATAAACCAATGTTTTTGTCATAGTAACAGAAAAACATCCTTGAATAGTCCCTGTGTTAGGTGCCCCTTTAATAATGAAAAAATTGACTTTAAAAATACTAGTGCTTACCCCTTGTCCATTTCATGTTTATGTACAGAATATTTTCATTTGATATAATTGTGGGTTTATAATCTCATGTCACAGTAAAAGATAGATTTGAATTTAGCAAGGTTCATAAGTACTTTCCACAGAGTTGTTTCATATAGGAAGGAATTTTCTTTTGCACTTAGTAAGTAATAATGGTACATGTTGAGACTGGTGTTTCTTTCATGGAAGAACAACCTTGAACTGAGAATACTAAACTCTCTGCCATTTAAGAAAAGATGACAGTGCTTTGGATGATTACAAAATGCATCCCTTTGTTGGATCTTTATGTGTTGTACAAAACTAAAGATGCCAATAGAAGAGAATATATGTAGCTTGGGTTGAACTGTGGAGTCCGAGCTTGGGTATTTGCTTACAGAGGTTTCATTGCCATACTAAGAAACATCATGAAGTTACTGTATAACACCACAACTACAAAGGACCAGAGTTTGCATCGTGACACTACCCTGCATGAGTTGCCATTTGCTGTTCCTTAGTGTTCCCTGAGGACACCCATGTTCACAAAAGATACAAAGAAGGAGCTTCCAATTATCTTTACAGCAGTTAAAAGTTCATTTATAAACTATCTCTTACTCTATGGTTACAATATAACTCTCTTATTCCTATAATCTATCCTGTTTAATAATCAAAACTATAAATGATAAATTTATTTTTCTGTTTTATGCAAAAAGTCCATAAAGGATTGCCAGCCAACTTTAATATAGATACAGTAGTTCTAGATAGTTAATTTAGTCAATTCCATCAACTTCACCAATCATTTCTCCAATGTGGGCAGTGCCAAATCCTTCCATCTTTATGCATGCAATAATCTCAGGAAGCACTAGGGAACTTACTCCTTTTCACTCTCTTCCTATAGTTTTCACTTCATTTTCTTTTATGCCGGCCTTCCATTCTTTGAGTTGGAATTAGTCTGTTTTGTAATATTTTCTTTTGCTATTTCCTCAAACTTCATCTTTTATTTCTATTATCTACAATAGATAGTAACATGATATTATATCCATTCTAATTTCTACTTTCATATTCATCTGCATTGTTGTAGATAACATAAATGCATACTTTTGCCACAGACATTCACTTTCAGCACATATTTATGCCTCCATTTCCTAAGATCAGACGACCTTCATTCATATCTATTACAACATTCCTTGTCTTTTAGTTTCACAGATAGAAAACATATTCATTTTTCTGTTCTCTCATTTACAATTCATTATCTTTAACATTTACTCTTTTTATGTTCCAAATAGCAGTCTTCTATATGCCAGGGCTTCAGCAGATGAGCTCAAAGACATCCAACTAATGACACCTGCAATAGTTTTAATCAATCAAGCCTTTCCCATTGCATAATTCTATCTTTTAGTAACATAAAGAGTATTACATCTTTAATCATACCCTTGTCACATTCAGCATTCCTTCCTAGCAATAATGACACAATATTGGCCAATTTGGCACAATTTGGACAGTACTCCAGAAGCATAATCAATTTTTATGTAAGCATGCTCATGTTACCCAAGTAGGACAGGGGTCCTCAAACTGAGGCCCATGGGCCGCATACAGCCTACCAAAGCCATTAATCTGGCCCACTCAGGAGCATGAGGCTGTCCCGTCAACATTGCCCTCCCCACCCACTAGCACCCACCCTTCGGCCGAGCGCAGGATTTACCTTTGTGAGCTGTGCGGGCTGGAACTGGAAGGTAAGGCCAACATTTTTGGCCTGCAGAGTGCTTCTGAAAGCAGGGGAGGCCAAAAACAGGCCCATTTTAGCCCATTTTTGGCCTGCAGAATGCTTCTGGAGGCAGGGGAGTTGAAAAACAGGGTGCACGGACACCCTGGGAGGCCAAAAATGGGAGGTAGACAGAGAAAGGGGGGGGGGAGAGAAAGAGAGAGAGAGAGAGAGAGAGAGGGGGGGGGAAGGGAGGGAGGGAGGGAGGGAGAGAGGGAAAGAGAGACAGATGTTGATTGTAAGCTCCTTGGGGCTGGGAAGAATTGCTGCAAAACTGAGTTTCCTGAAGTGGACCACTAGACTACTAAACAACTAAAAAAACGATCTAGTAAAAAGAAAAGTCAACCAAAAGAGCAACATGCAAACAAAAGCAAATAAAACACTCCCAGGAGCAAAACAAATTAAAGTTTAATTTGTGTGCATTGTTTAATGGACTGTTAAATTAGCCACACCCACCTAGTCATATGACCTCCTAGCCATGCCCACCAACTCACATGATCACCTAGCCACGCCCCCTTGCCAGTCCACCCCTCCCAACAGTCTGAGGGACCATGAATTGGCCCCTTGTTAAAAAGTTTGAGGATCCCTGAAGTAGAATTTAAATGCTACCTTGTCAACCAATACACTATTTTATATATTTCACCAACTGAGAGGGACATGCAATATAGCAACACATTAGACACAGTTTTAGCCTATCCAGCAATTCAAAACTCAATTACTTTCACAAACCCTCTTTGTTTTCATCAGTAAGGGTGTCATTCTTCTTCATGAGATGAACATTATCTCTTCCACCCACGAAACCTTGTGAAGTGAGATTGACATATCTATGGACTCTCAATTATCCCGATTATGCTTTTCCAAAGATGCTTTTCCAAAAAACAACTGGACTTTCACTTGTCATCCAAGAAGTTTCTTCAATTTTTCCTACATGAGATTGACATGTATGAAAGATGCCAGCATCTCTACTGTAACAAGTTAATTATAGAATATATTGTGTGATGCCCTGTCCAAATTGTCAAGGTGAGTGATGAAAAGGCCTTCTTCCAGGCATGTTAGAGAAATATGAGAGATGGAGGCTGAGATATACTTCAGAGACGAGTGCATATTTCACTCATTTCTATAGATATAGAAAATAGATAAATCTATCAGGTTAAACAATAAAAAATCTTTGTACCAAACAACACAGGATGATGTCAAAGGAAATTTTGTATAGGTGTGGCACCGCTGTAGATTCTGACTTTACATTTCCTCCAGCGAACAGAGGAAAAGCATATCATCAACTGATGTGTCTTGTGCGTGGCCTAGCATTTCCTTAGAACCTGGGGTGATAATCTGTTGCGCCTGACAAGTTATTGTCTGTTTATGCTGACAAACAACAAGTTCATAATTGTGCCATTCTCTGTAAGTTCCTTGATATCAAAATAATCTTTTTGATTTTATACAGAAGCAGTGAAGCTTTTTTTTAACTAGCTCTGTTTCAATAAATCAGCACGAGTATCCTTGCAAAGCTTAAAGTAAAAACTGGATAGCTAAATATGGAAACATTGCAGTCACAGAATTGGAGAATATTGGCCATTGGAAGTGATTATAATGTTGCACTAACCCAGACAGACCCAGTGTGCACTTGGGGGTTCTTCTAGAAGGTGTAGGTTATTACCTTTAATGCTCCATATAATATGGGTGCCGTCTCACCCCTGTGGGACTAACCCATCCCACTCACACCAGTAAAAGACATCTGCTGCAGACCCAGTCTGCTAAGAAATTCCAGTGGCACAGTCAAAGGGAAAAGCCTTTTCTGCCATGACCCCAAACCCATGAAACATTCTACCTATTAGAAGTGATAACTGCTCCAACCCTTTTGATCTTCCAGAAGAGTACCAAACTTAGTTTGACTGGTTGAGCTAGAGCCCTGAGGGGAGCACTCACTGCTGGAGGTGGTTAATGGGGTAAGAAGAACACATGCCCATGCTGTTTTTTTCTTCGTTCTATTTTTTATATACCTTTTTAATTTATTTAAAAATAAACAAATTATTAACATAAACATATATTGACACTGTCTGTTGGATTCAAGCTATTTAGGGCTTAATGGATACGAAACATTATCTTGAATTGAGATGAGTCTTCAGCTAATGGACTAGCAAGTATGTGGAGAAGCCTGAAGAATATCATTGGCTACAGCAGACCTCCCTTCCTTACTGAAGAGAATCGTCAATGAGCAGGTGAGCTGTGTCATGCCCCGGCATATAACTTTATATACTGTTGTTGTTCTCTAGCCCCATCTAGTGGCCGGAGGGACAAATATGCCCCAACATACGATCTTTATATACTGTTGTTGCACTCTAGCCCAATCTAGTGACTGGAGAGACAAATACTAAGTTTATTGTTTGAAGATGACCAAACCCATTTACCAATCAGCCTGCACTCTCAAACCAAGTGCACACTGGGAAGCCAGACTCCATTTCCTTTAACATTTGGAGAAGGCAGATGCACAAAGAAGAATCCATCTTAATCTGTGGCACATGGTCATCCAAGGACAAACCCACGTCCCACACACACAGCATCGATGGTGAGATCTAAATTGCTTGTATTTATTAATTGTTATGATCAGCAGTAACTTAATACTGTCTATCTTATATTTGGTTCTCATTGTATATATTCCTATTTTCCCCAGTTTCACCATATCCTGCTCTTTCAATAGAGCATTCAGATCTATGCACACATTCTGTTTTATTGGAGGATAGATGGGTTTAGCTGAATGTCAAACTGCACACAGACTAACATGTAGTGAGGAGAGAACAACCTGAATGAGTTCTAAGTTTGAGAGGAGATCACTATTATTTACCACTACCTTCCCAGATATCTCAGATATACCAACAGTAGCTAAATCTCCTACACCTAACTCCATCCCTCTTGGCTTCCTCTTTGGTGACGTTAGAAAAAAATGTGCAAGGTCTATTTCATAGACAAAAGATCAGGAAAACACCAGACCCAAATGAAGTAACTATTTCTTGCTTTAAAGCCTGTGCTGAAGAACTGGCCCCCATCTTCTTCTGCATCTTTAATAAATCCCTGGAGATGTGTTATGTCCCTTCTTGCTTCAAATGTTACCATCCCTGTTCCTTAGAAACCCTCCATCAGGGAGTTGAATACTACAAATCAGTTGTTCTGACACCGGTAATTATGAAGACCTTTGAGACGTTAGTTCTGGCCCTCCTGAAAATTATCATAAATGCATTGTTAGACTCCTTGCACTTTGCCTACTGAGCAAATACAGTAGATTGGCAGATAATGTTGTCAATATGGCACTGCAGTACATCTTACAACATCTTGAATCCATGGGGACCTACACACAGGTCCTTTTTGTAGACTTCAGCTCAGCATTCAATATAATCATTCCAGAAATTCTTCACTCTAAACTGATTCAGCTAGCTGTGCCAATCCATACATGTGGGTGGATTATTAACTTTTTGACAGATAGAAAGCAACAAGTGAAGCTAGGAAAAATCACATTGAGTACCCAGCCAATTAGCACTGGTGCCCCTCAGGGCTGTATGCTCCCTCCATTAATTAAATAATAATTTCTTATCCATCTTCATCAATACAATTTAGTAAATGTTAAAAATGTAGGAGAAGTTGGCAAAGGAGTATAAAAAGATATATCGCAGATTTAGGGCATTTCATGACAATATTAGTTGCTAGAATGCCTTCATATTAGTGGTAGGTTTTAAATTTTTTTATTACCGGCTCTGTGGGTGTGGCTTGGTGGGCGTGGCATGGCTTGGTGGGTGTGGCTTGATGGGCATGGCAGGGGAAGGATATTGTAAAATGTCCATTCCCACCCCACTCCAGGGGAAGGTTACTGCAAAATCCCCATTTCCTCCCGATCAGCTGGGATTTGGGAGGCAAAGAATAGATGGGGGCAGGGCCAGAATTTTTACTACTGGTTCTCTGAACTACTCAACATTTCCGCTACTGGTTCTCCAGAACTGGTCAGAACCTGCTGAAACCCACCTCTGCTTCATATGTGATTCAGATTCTGTAGAAAGAATCTCATATAATAAAGGTTGGATACAAATAAATAAATAAATAAAGTATTTTTTAAAAAAAGATGGTTTGGACAAAGTATGTTCTGCATTTACTAAGAAAAACACAAGAACCCATCCTAGTTTAGATTGGCAGCTATATAAATATAATAAACAAACAAGCAAATGAACATTGGAAAATGCAAGTACAGATAGTTTTCAGGTAATAATGCAGTTTATTTGTCTCCTGATAAATATATTACTAACAAACCATTTTCATAAAGTAGTTAAAATATTTTGCTGCAAGAATGCAGAAGAAATTTCTTCACCATTTTTATTTCATAGAATTTTCTTTCAAACTCCCTGAGCTACTGCTAGAGGGAGCCCTTGTCTTTATTATTCAAATTCTCTCTTTTTCTCTTCCAGTTTACATGCATTTTATTTAATTATTTTTCTTCAGAAGTTGTCTGGCTCTAGCTTTGAAGACTTGTTAAAAAGTCTATTAAAATCTCTGCAGTCAGTTTTTTATTACAACTTGTGGAGGAGAAATTTGTTATTTGCCATGTTGTCTAGGTTGAAATCTAGGTGGGGTTGAAATCCAGAGCACCTACAAGATTCTAATTATCTTCCCTTAATTCTTGCCCATAGAATATATAGTCTTTTCAGTCTACTAAAATATGCCACATGTTTTCCTCAAATATAGACAGAATGTTTCTTTTATGACTATTTATGTGTGCCCTTTTATGACAACCTATTATTTTAAGACCTAATTAGACCTAGGTCTTCTATGATCCATAGTGTCCAAAACATAATCACATCTGTAAATTACAAAATAATAATAATAATAATAATAATAATAATAATAACAACAACAACAACAACAACAACAACAACAACAACAACAACAACAACTAGGTTTTTTTCTCTACAGAGTCATAGATTTCCTTTTCTGTCAGAAAGCATTATCATTCAAGCCCCAAATGCTATAAAATGTTCATCTAAGATTTGACATTAATTCTTACATTAAAAGAGCTCTTAATTCAATTCTACCTGAGTGTGCAGTGTGTACAATGGGTATATTTTTGTGTTAATGTTTAATACAGATAGTCCTTGATTAATAGGTATAATTGAGTCTGGAATTATGGTTGTAAATCATTCTTGTCATTAAGAAAGTTAAACGACCACATTTGATTTTACAATATTTTTTGTGGTGGTCATTAAGCAAATACCATGGTCGCTAAGCAAACCCATTGTACTGGTTTCCTTGAAAAAAAGAACCCATTGTAAATCAAGTTCATATGACTGCAAGATACTGCAAATAACCATAAATGTGGCCTTCTCCAGTGACCAGGTCTTTGCCACCAACAGCAAATTTCCTCATTTCTTTTTCAGGTCTTGGGTGAAGCAGCAGCCTACAGTCAGCTGGCTCGTCTTGAATCATCAACTTTTCTCTTCAGCCACTCCATTCACTGTTTTGCACGGATTTTTTCCCCTCTCTTCTCCTTCACTCTCTCTCTCTCTTATTTTTAGTCAGATATCATATCCCCAACAACTGAGGAAGGGGCTGTCCCCCCAGATCTCTAGTCTCTAACACCTATACCACAGGCTGGACCAATGAGACATCTCACCACAACAGTCCTTGCTAGTAGACAAGTCACCTTATCAGCCTTCATAGTTTGGGCAAAGTATTTCCTGAATTTACTAAGAAAACACAAGAACCATCCTAAGTAGTTAGGTTACATTGGCAACTATACAAATATAATAAACAAACAAACATTGGAAAATGCAAGTACAAATAATTTTCAGGTTACAATGCTTCCAGGAATTTCCTATCATTTTTGGATTTAATTTAGTTAAGGATGCTCACAGTTTTTCAATAGAAATTATGGTTTAGACTGTCCATTATTGTGAGATTAAAGAGTTTTTGTCATGTCTTCTAAATGGATTTTGACTGTGAAATATCCATATAATTAACCATGCACAGCTAATGCTTCCTTAAATATCCAGGAGTTGCCAGAACATACTATATATCTCCCTGAATCACATTGCTCCATAATGTATTATTTTAATAAGGGAGAAGATCTATGTGCCAAGTTTTTTAAAATCATGGCTCCCTTCATTAACTAAGATCCCTCCTATCTTGCATTTGCAATTGTTATGAAATGATGCAATTCAGAAATTCTTAATAGAGTTCTCCCTATTACTAATATAAATCTTTGCTCTGGAACATTGATTAAAAACAAAAGAGTTATTAAATCTTCCTTTCCTTGATTAGGTAAGTTTATTTCCAAAAAATCATTGGTAATTTACTTAAAACTCAATTTTAATTAAAATGCCTTAAGATGAATTGCTAAAGGATATTGCTCTGGGGGATTCTCAGATAATATACACAATGTTTTCTTGTTTTCTTTGTAATTGAAATCATCACGTTATTGCAACACATTGCCAGTAAAACATACCAATAGGAATAATTTGTAATATATAGAAGAAGGGTTACAACTGGTGAGTATGAGCTAAAGAAAAAAAAAAGCTTAAAATAACCTCCTTTCCTTTTTATCCTACTGGGATAACTGCACACCTTACTTTATAGAAAGCAGAGGCATTATCTTTGTTTTAAAGGGCAAAGGATCAAAGTGACATCATCTTCCACAGGTGGATATGTTTTTTAACATCATTGCAATAATTTTAAAATTATATACATATTTGATGAAGATCTTTATTTATTAGAATTTATTCCTTTGGCACCCCTTCACTACTTCTGAACAAGATGGAAAGTCAGGTATGGCAACCTTCATTAATAATATTTGGGCAGCTGAGAAAGAACGAAGGATTGTGTAGAAATCTGTTATTAATAAAGATCAACATGGAGAATTGTTTCAGGTGGACACGAAGAAGGGAATAAGCAGATAGAGATAACAATAAAAAAGAGATCTATTGTCAGGCCAAAGCTAAACCAAAGCACATAGAAAAAGATCAATAATCTCTCTCTCTCTCTCTCTCTCTCTCTCTCTCTCTCTCTCTCTCTCTCTCTCTCTCTCTCTCTCTCTTTCCCTCTCCCTCTCCCTCTCCCTCTCTCCCCCCCCCCTCTCTCTCTCTCTCACACACACACACACACACACAATATAATATAATATATAATATTACATTATATATAATATTTTAGTACAATTTCAAAGAAATGTTTGTACAATTTCAAAGAAGAACAGAAATGCCTGGGATTGTAGGCATTTAAGGACTGTAAACTAGTGATATGGGGAAGGAGAGACTGTGCATATCATATTCCTCGCATAGAAAATAGGTGCAGTGATCAGATTCTAAATTTTTTATTTTATTTATTTTATTTAATCTAATTTTTATACCGCCCTTCTCCCGAAGGACTCAGGGCGGTGCACAACCAACGATAAAACAAGCACATATATAAAATTTAAAAACAATTTAAAAGCATATTAAATAATTTGGCCCCGACGTCATTAAAACAAAAACAACCCATTAAAAATTAATGTTTAGGCCAGCCCAGCTTGTTGGAATAATAACATTTTAAGGGCATAGCGAAAGGTGTGCAGGTCAGGGATCATCCGTATCTCTGGGGGCAATTCATTCCAGAGGACGAGTCCCCCACAAAGAAGGCTCTCCTCCTGGGTGTCACCAGTTGACATTGTTTGACCGCCGGTACCCTGAGGAGTCCCTCTCTGTGGGAGCGCACTGGCGGTGGGAGGCTATCGGTAGCAGAAGGTGATCTAATAAGTACCCAGGTCCTAAGCCATGGAGCGCACTAAAGATGGTAACCAACACCTTGAATTGCACCCGGAAGACCACTGGGAGCCAGTGCAGCTCGCGCAGGAGTGGTGTTACATGGGAGCGCCGTGTCGCTCCCATAATCACCTGCATGGCCGCATTCGGGACCAGTTGGAGCCTCCGGGTGCTCTTCAATAGGAGCCCCATGTAGAGAGCATTACAGTAGTCCAGACAGGAAGTGATGAGGGCATGAGTGACCGTGCATAAGGAGTCCCAATCCAAAAAGGGACGCAACTGGTGAATCAGGCGAACCTGATAAAAAGCCCCCCTGGCCACAGCCATCACATGATCTTCTAGAGATAGCCGCGCATCCAGGAGGACACCCAAGTTGCGAGCCCTCTCTGAGGGGGCCAAGATCTTACCCCCAATAGTCAGCGATGGAACCAGCTGGCTATAACAGGACGCCGGAAACCACAGCCACTCGGTCTTGGAGGGGTTGAGTCTGAGCCTGTTTCTCCCCATCCAGATCTGCCCGGCTCCAGGCACTGGGACATCATGTCAAGGGCATCATTGGGATGGTCCAGGGTAGAGATGTACAGCTGAGTATACAAATACTTTTGCTTTGATATGCCTTTATGTTTTTGATATATATGAGTCAATGTGAAGTGGCATTGTTAAGTCATGGGCTTATTGATCTGCAAATAAGGATGGTTTAATTGATTGATTGTTTGGTTGATTGATTTAACAATATTTCTATATTGCCTTACTCCAAAGATTCTCAATAGTTCACAATATAAAGACCAAAAATCTCCAGTGGCGCCCAATCCCACTGATTTAAATTAAAGATTCCGACAAACAGTGCTATTACAGTGGATCCCTTTGAAGTGATCATCATACAAGACTATAGAACCTTTGCAGGAGAGTGTTCTAATGGCTTTAACATAAAAACATAGCATTCACTTTGAGTATCAAAAATAGAAAATCTAACCTTAAGCATCCCTTCAGGGGGGAAGACTACAGAACAGGATGGTTATACTTGATATGGAAATTTTTAAAGATTCCTGAAAGCCAAGCCATAAAGTGATGATTCTTAATCTCTGATTGCCATTTATTTTGGCTCAAATACTGGAGTGAATTTGAAGCCCAAATATGAAGGGAAAACTATGACAAAACTCCAGTTACTGTTCATATTGAGCAAGATAAAAACATTTGTACCTTGACCTGAATACAGCCAGAAAAAAATATCTGAGTTTCATACTAAGGGATGACATTAGTTTGTGGGAAGAAAGAATTCCCCTCCAAGCTCAATAGAGAGACTCTTAAAAATTGGCCTCACATCCAAGCAGTCTGCCATACATCATCATTTTGGTTATTAATAAAAAGATTATAATATTTGCTGTCATGTATTACATATATACGGCATGTAATATATATCTTATACAAATGTGTATGGAATGTTATTGTATTATATTATTATATTGTGATTTTTCAGAAACTACTTTTGTTCCTCTAAAGACTAAAGAAGTTTCATATCGGTAGATGGCTGATTACGGTTATCACATTTGAAACAAGGTTTTCAAATCCTGAGCTGAAATGGTGTCTTTTTAGTCCTTCATAATAATACCTAATTACAGTTTCAAAAATTCAAATATTACTTAATTTTGATTTCCATGTCTATCCTGTTGTCTGATCTCATTGCTCTTATTCTTTTATCTCATTGATCTCTGATTTTTCTCTTTACGAACTTGATCTTTAACTACAACTTCTGGCCTTATTTATGACACGATTTTGTGTATGTACCATAATCAGCTTTCAAATCACATAGTGTTTTGGCTAAGGCTTGTTATTCTCTACTGCCATAACTCTTATATATCATGGTAAAACTGTTCATGCTATCTTTTGCTTCTATCTTTTTCTTCCCATTTCTCAGAAATCAGGAAGCCTCACAGACAAACTGCTTTTAGGAACTTATATTAAGGTACTTTTTAAGTTCTTTCCAGTGCCAAAAGAATCATAACCTATGCAGACTATGCATGAGATTTAAAAACATGTTTTGAATCATTAATTATTTTATTTAATGGAATCCAAAATGAATATAGAATTTGAACTATCTAGAGAAAGTTGGTGGAGGAAAAATAACCAATGCTACTTTAGGCCTACATTCACTTCTGAGGAACATGATCAATAAAGTCCATTAGGGATTGATAAATTTCTTGACTTTGCTACTAGTCTAGTACTACAAAACAAATAACAAAAAGGTAGTCAGATCAAATATCCGAAAAATCTTAATTACTGAGTTGAATAGAATTTAAAACACTTCAATATCACAATGTGTGGTTGGAAAAATACTTATAGATAAATGGGGCATGGACAAATTATTTTTTAAAGTACTTTTAATATTCTAATATTGGCAGGTTTTAGTCAGAAGATCTTTAGTTTTAAAAAATCAAATGCATGTCACTTCTGCCTAAATACCACTTGGAGTCAGAACAAATAAAACATGTATGACAAACTTGGATGCAAACTTCAAAGACACAGTTTCAATATAGCAATAAGAAGAACTGTTGAATGAATCTACAAAATTTACTCCAAGCTATGATTTCAGAAAGAACTGGCATAACATTTTTTTCAAGTGTTATACAAGTCTATTAACAATAGCCAAAATACACATATTAAATAGCAATAAATGTTGAAAACAGAAATAACATTTTATTATATATGGTGAACATGCAACCACCCTGTCCAAAGATATGCACTATCCAGAGAATTTGGGAAATCAAATTAGAAGTGAAATCACATTTTTAAAAATTAGATATAATTCCAGAATATATAAAAATACTTACCTTAGTTTAGTAAGTTACACATTCACAGTTGAAAGGGTAAACTACATAGTATTAATAAAAGGACATAGTACGAGCAATAGCACATGATATAGGACAATAAATTCTTTCTTGGTGTGTGTGTGTATGTGTGTGTGTGTGTGTGTGTGAGAGAGAGAGAGAGAGATTTTTAACTATATTTAAATATGAATAATTTCATATATATTACCTATATTACATATGCAATAGATTAAATTCAAACATTTAGATACTTTAAAGCTTTTATCAATAGACACTACAAATTGGTTAAAGTACAAAGAAAAGGAAAAAAAACCCAGAACTTAAATACTTACCTATATTATTTTTAAGGTGTTTTCCTTTTTTTCCTTTAATTTTTTCTTTACAAAAACATTTATTAAAAAAAATATAGTGGAGATATTGGCATTGCATTCAAACATTTCTACTTCTTTTTGATATCATAAAAATAAATTAACATATTCCTTTTGGAAAACCAATGTCATATTGTGTAATATTTGCACAATCTCAGTAATTATCTGTTTACCCATAAATAATATTTGTTTGAAAATATTATCCTTTTAAATAAAATAAAAATATTATAGTAAGAGGAACTAATAATAAAATAAGCACAGAATGGTATTGATGTAGTTTTTAAAAGAAAAAAGTTTATAAATGTCTACATTTGTATCTCTGTATCATTATTACATTTTTCTTGTTTAAAGATTGAAAAAGAAATTGAAATAATGTAATTTAAAGTAGTAGTACTTTAATTAATTAAAGTAATTTCATATAAATAAAATATAAATTAAAGTAATTTCATATAAAATCCATGGTAAAATAGTGGTTTGTCTTGGAATAGGAAAACAGCCAACTGGAAAACAAAAATGAGCAATACTCTGCATTTCTTCTTTCCCACAAGATACTATTAGAAATTTGTTACCAAATTTCCAGCAGCTACTCCCTTTTTCTAGAGTTTAATAAGGTTTAAACTACTGGGTTTGAACATTAATAAAGCTTTTTAAAAAACCCAACATGCAAACACATATTAAAAGATACTATAGGTTTCTATGATGTGGTATTTAAATTTGGAAAAATACAATAGTGTTTACTTTTATTACAATTTATGTTTCATATATAAAACTTCTAATAGTTAATCATAGACATAAAACAATATCACACAGTTCTTTGTCATGCTTGTTTGACCTTTCCTTTGTCAGCCATTTAGTCTTTCATGATCATTAACAGTTATCATCCGTTATGATTATTATTTTAATTATTAAAAAGATTAACCAGCAACAATCAACCAGTGATCTCTCTCCCTCTCTTTCTGTCTCCTTGGACTTCTCTGTCCTCTGCTGTTTCTGTTTCTTCATTCAGTTCTCCAATTTTTTGATCACTCTACCTACTTGCTTGCTAATTGACTTCATTACTCACTTCATTTAACAAAGACACTCATAAGAACTAAAAATTCTTTACTAAACCACAATGTTTTTCTCTAATTGACACAGATAAACAATTATGTAGGAGTGAAAAATGAGAACCATGATGAGTATATATAACTAGTGTGCTTGTACTTTTCTCATATTTTTTCATAGCATCAGACCTTTAAATCCATTTTGAAAAGTTAGAATGGTACATAGACATAAAATGAATTAACATAAAAGTTGAAATTCAAATGTATACTGAAAAAAATAAGTTGATTTTTATGTATAACTGAAAAATTAAGATGATTTGAAGTTTGCAGAATTAGTAAAATTAAATTTTTGAAAAAGGCTTCAAGGAAAAAAGAAATTTAATTTATTTTCAATAGAAATTACCACTCTTCCTTAAATGCAACTGGAAGCTTATCTCATTTAAATACGAAGTGCCTGGAGTAGAACTTCTATTCTTTATCACAATTCACTTTGAGATAAATCTGAAGTCCTGAAAAAAATTTATGTTTGGACCTTATCTCTTTATTTTTGTCTGTCCAATGAATAGGCTTGGTTTTAGCTATATTTTTGAACTGAGAGGACTAAAAAACAGCTGTTCAAATAAACAAGAATGAAGTCACATCATGTGGCAAAAAAATGTGAAATCACTATAAAGAATTCCAGACATGAAACTCAGGAATGAAAGTGATATTTGGGCCTTTCAAACTGGCTGAGAATTATGATATTTAAAATTTAACATTTCATGAGGAAATTATGTTAAGGACAGTTTATTTTTAATGCTCACAGTTTTTAAAGCTTAAAATATGTAGATTATTTGCCACATTTTGCCAATGAACCTGAATAACAAATCGTGATTGTAATTGCAAAATATTTTTGTCTTTTTTATTTTTTAAAGCAGTTTGCAACCAGATGCAGTAATGGCAAAATATACATGTACAAGAATGCAGCTTTATAAAATACATGTTCCCTGCACTAGGTAGGTCAATACAGGTACATACAGTTCTTATTTAGCATCCGTTAGTCAAATCTTTGTCTTGGGATGTTACTTTTACCTTGATGTAGGCATCTAGGGAGGTTTGTTCAGAGGTTGTTTTTTTGTCATTATAAATGAATTTGTGGCAGATTAGACCTTGGATGGTAAGCCTCTCTGTATTGGGATCTTGCTCTTCAATTTTGCGATCCTTGCTTCAATGAAATGAAAGATATCACATTTTTTGTTTTTGTTTTTAGTTCTGGACTTCTTAGGTCCCAATTTTCTTCCTCTAAGACTACCAAACTCTGCCTCGTTACTTTATTATTTCCACTTTAATTTAATTTAAATTGTTAACAGTCAAAGTTGTAGCAATTTGATTGTAACAAATTTGGTTATTTTATGTGGTAGAAGGACCAAATTCTAAAATACATGGTTGAGGAGTCAACGTACAGATAGTCCTTGACTTACAATCATTCATTTAGTAACCATTCAAAGTGACAACAGCAGTAAAAAAAAGGATGTATGACTATTTTTCACCCCATTGCATGGTTTAGTGATCAAAATTCACATGTTTAGCAACTATTATGTATTTATGATTATTTGCACTATCCCTTCATCATGTGACCACCATTTTCAACCTTTCCAGCTTCTAACTTTTTAAAGAAACTGATTGAATTGATGGGAATCAGAACATGGTTATCCTTTGGACTATGCTCTTCTTTAAATGCATTTGAAAATGATGTAGCACAGTCCAAAGGGTAACCATGTTCTGATTCTGATCAATTCAGTCAGTTTCTTAAAAAAGTTAGAGCAAACAGATACCTCCAGATTCTCTCCTAGAAAGTTGTGTGGAGCCTTATTCTGTACTATGAAGGTAAACGTCCTGGAAATATATGACTGCATGTTTATCCCATTTAATTCCATCCCCTGTAGATATTTAATGTCCTGAATATAGTTTCTTAGGTTCTGTGTGCAGAAATCAAAACATATTTGCATGCAGGGAGATGACGGTGAGCCTTGTCAATCTAATTCCATGCTTCTGCATTTGTATCATATTTAGAAGACCTGTAGAAGGTCAATTTATAAAATATTAAACTGGTGCATTCCCAGTATCCCCTATATTCACCTCAAACCTAGGACCAGGATGACCACTGTATCAAAGGTATCAAAGGTATCAAAGCTGGACAGGCACCTGCAGGCAAAGCAAGGGGGAGTAGGAGAAGGAGACGCAGAGCCCAGGAGTGGAGTCAAGGGAGGAATCAGCCTGGAGTTGTTACATTCCCACAAACAATCCAAGTCCAGCCACTCTTGAATTCCATTAACTCTTATCTAATACCAATTTAGTGCTGACCATTAGTTGATTAGATTCTTGTGTATAGGCATAAGCAATAAATCAGCTTAACTGGAATTTAATGCAGGATCCTGATTCTTTGCCCTGACAAGGGAGGAGGAGATCCAGAATAAATATGGCTAATAGAAAGAATGGATGGGAAAGAAAACTAAAATTAAGGCAACTTGCAACTTGGAGATTAGCTTGATGACACAGTAGAATTTTTAAGTAAATTTCAGCTGTCTTCAACTGTGCTTTGAACTGAACGTGCAACAAAGGATGATTTACTTTTCTGAAAAACAAAAACAAAAAAACCACATGGTTCTGCCATTGTACAGGCAATCTTTCCATAACAGGACCATTTTGTTTTCATCAACACTGACTCATTTTTAGTGTTAATTAAAAGAATTATACTGAAGTTTTTGATGAACACACTGAAGTTGTACGTGCAAAACAGCTACAAATCTTCATGAGAAAAAATTTAGACATCTACTTCATTAATCTTCGAACACTAAGCCTTCAAACTATTATGATAAAATCTTAATAATAATAATAATAATAATAATAATAATAATAATAATAATAATTTTAAACTTTCTGATTAAAGAAACTTTAGATAGTATTGTCATACTGAAAATTAATGGCAATATACAGATGATTATATAGCAGCTAAATAAGTTGAAATGTCCATTAATTTTTAGCTCCTTCTCTTCTCATAGCCCTTGTGAATGAAATCACCCTCAGATAACCATATTTGAATTTTCCATTTTATTTTTTATATTTTTGTCCAGATATAAATCAAAGCAATGATTACCCATTTCAGGAATTTTACACCAAATTCAAATGAGTGCATTTTCAAATTGGTAATCAAATTTTCTAACACTACCAAATTAATAATTGGGGTATAATTGAAATTTGAAGGCATCACTTATGGAGTTAAGATGAGTAATATTTCCATTAATACCATAAAAAATTAACATTTAATAACCCTTTCTTATAAGATATATAAATAAACCAGGAAAAACATTTATAGACATAAACTAGTGTGCTTATTTTATTATTTTACTTACATATCATATTATATTAAATTAATTTTTTTCTTTCAAACATGTGGAGAAGAAATAGTGGATTGAATGAAAGTTCAGTGAAAAGTGGAGGCAACAACTGCAGCAAAGAATGAAGACTCTGCAGGTAGAACGTCTCTGGACAAGAAGAGGATGTAGGAAAAGAGTTGGCAGAACAGGAGAGTGGAGTTACCTCACAGTCCTTGTGTTGCCACAAGAGATCCAAGTCTAGCCTCCCTTGAATTCAGTTTGCCTTTATCTAGCACCAATTTAGTCTTTCTTTCTTTCTTTCTTTCTTTCTTTCTTTCTTTCTTTCTTTCTTTCTTTCTTTCTTTCTTTCTTTCCTTCCTTCCTTCCTTCCTTCCTTCCTTCCTTCCTTCCTTCCTTCCTTCCTTCTCTCTCTCTTTTTCTTTTCTAATTAAAATCTTACCGTACTCTACTAATTTATAAAATTTATTGGCCGCTTGATAACTTAATCATATATTAACTTTAATTTTTACATTCTCAGTAATTATATTGGGAAAGTTGGGATTTCAGTGAATGCTGTACTGCTGTACTGAATCCTTTCTCACGTGTAAAATGGGCTCGTTTGCCTACTCAGTTCTAACAATGCATCAGAATTTCTTCTGATGTTCCATCCAGGGTGTTTGGGGGATTATTTTACTGCTGGATCTAGTGGAGCATTTTAATGCAGCTTTGCTTATCTTTCATATATTTCTTTTCCAGTATTCCAAAGCTTAACAAGTCTAGAAGTTTCTTGTGAGGCCTTCTTTGGAATTTTTTTGAAGCAAGGGAAGCTTAGAACCTGGAGGAATAAAAATTTTCATGGAAGATTTTTTTAATTTTTTAATTTTTAATTTTTATTTTATTTATTTGTTTTTGTTTTTACCAAAGACAGTACATTAATTCATACATATTCTTTTATCACCTAATCACAGAAATTTCCAGTGGTCTGTGGCAAGATTTTGGCATTGCATTAAAATAATTTTATTTTTTCCAATAGCACAGCTTCTTAAAACTAATTATCATAATTATCTGGTTAATTCTTTATTCACATAATGTCCATAAATTCTAACTACACAAAGCTATTCGGCTTATACAAGGCAGTTTTGATGGATCAGCTCCATCAAAATAGATTTCATAACTCACATTTGTTTCCTTGGCATTAAGCTTCTATTTTTTCTTTATAGAAAAATAATTGGATATTATTAGAACTCTTTCCTAGAAAAGACTATGTCAGCAAATACTAGAAACAAATATTTGTAGTCAGAATATTGCTATGGCTTTAGGTATGTCTATCTTTGCTTAAGGGGATTTCTTACTGTGTCCTACTCTTTCAAAGAGATAATGGTAAAAAAAAGAAGAATCCTCTGTTAGGAAAACAATACTTTATGTTTTCTGTAAATCAATAAAAATGCCAGATTGAGAAAACATTAATGGAAAAAATATAACTAACTTATATAATTATTTATAAAGTTTATATTTAATTATTTATTTGGAATATTATCCATGCATCCACTTTTATGGTAGGCCCTCCCAAAACTTGGTTTACAGTTTTTTGTTCTTGTACTAAACTCTAGTTGTTTTTTCTGTTTTTCTAACCTGCATTTTTTTTGTACCTCAGGATGTGAGCTTGTTAAAATACTGCTATCCAGGTAATGAAATTGCATCAACTTTCTGTATGAACTGTTTTTTATCCTACATACCAATGGTGGAATAAAGATACCCATTAAAAATAAAAAAAACTTCCAAACAAGAAGTTACCTGACTATTTTTTTTTAAGGTGTGACATAGGTGATATAGAACTCCCTGGCTATTTGCCTGTTTTATTGAGAATACACTATCTGTTGGAACAGTTGGCAAGCCCTTGGTATGTAGATAGATATGTGGTGGAAATGCCCTTTTGCAAGGTTTTGGCAGGCAATTCACAATGATATTTCTGTTAGAATGGTAAGATGACTTGTATTTTCACCTGAATTATGCATACTTATGTAGTATGTGTATGTATTTGTATGTGCATCTATGAGTTTCTGTGTGCATATATTTCTGTGTCTCTATGCAAAAATGCTAAAGTAGTGTTTCTCAACCTTGGTGACCTGAAGATGGATGGCCTTCCAGCTGGCTGAGGAATTCTGGGAGATGAAGTCCACCCATCTTTAACTCACCAAGGTTGAGAAACACTGTGCTAAGGTATCGTATATATCCCCTGCAGAAATAATTTCATATTGAAAAAGTATTGAAGGCTCAGCCACAAAGATGTCTCTAAGCAAGTGTGATCTCCAATGAAAGCAGCAGTTTTTTTTATTTTTAATAACATTGGATTTTTAATCCTTTTGTTCTTTCTTTCTTCATTTTCTATTTAGATACATTATATCTCTGTATATAATTACATGGCAATGATATCACAAATAATAATAATAATGAAAGTGGGAATAAGTATGTATCTACAAGATCCTATATTATATTCTTGTGGCTAACCCTCCTGATTTATACCTTGATTTGCACTCTGCCTACCTGGAAACAACAAAATGCAGTCTTTTACATACACCTATTAGTATGCATACCACAATTAAAAACGAATAAGATGAATCTTTTCTCTTTTGCATAAATATTTTGTTAATCTTTCTTTTAGTATAAAACAATTCATATTTATATATACAGTATATATGTGCCTGCTCAATAGGAAATCTTTTGAACTCTGGATATTTTATGGCTTAATGCTATAATGCACAGGAACAATAAACAGTGGAAGTAATGTTGTGCCCTAATTGGTAGATAAGCTATTCAATGTGAATTGTTCACATTGAGCAACTTGCAGTGTGAAGATTAAAGGGGAGTTTAGGAAACAAAAGTACTTTGGGAGATAAAGAACACATTGTTAGGCCCACTGACATAATCTCCCTCACTCAATGATGGTCAAGTGACCACCTCTTTGAAAAGAAAAAAGAGCAGCTGGTGGCTATTAATTGAAGCATTCTTTTCCATTTCCAGTCCAAAGATAAAGAAAGGGTCTAAACTGTGTACAAATGAAGTTTATTGTGACCAAAAAACCCAAAACAAAACAGAGAAATCATGACTATCTATTAAATCTCTGGGTCTCCATACGCGGGCCTTAACTAATGATGACAACTTGGAACTATTTGAGTACCTATGTATCGTTACTTCATAATGCACTGATAGAAAAGTTATCTAAAAGGGTCCAATTAAAAAATAAAGAAATAACAGATACGTGTGTTTTGTCTAGTGTCTGTCACACTATAGAACAATGATGGGCTACTGTAACAGTTTGTGTACACTTTAAAAATGATTTGGAAAACATGCTTTGGGCCTCATACAAGTGTAAGTGCAAGTCTCAGCTATTCATTTTTTGTCCGAGCTTTTCTCTCCTATGTGATCCTGAAAAATGGAGTAGCTATTTTTAAAGTTGAATTGATTTTAATGAATGCATTCCTTGCAGCCTTGTCCAAATCATTTTCAGAGAATGTGCAGCCTTAATAGTTTGACCCTTAAGCTCCACTTTAATAAAATCAGTTATAAATATCCATGGATTTGCACATAAAGGTACAAAGGAAGAGGACTGTCACATAAACACATGCTTGGATGTAATCTTCATGGTTAACAGGTTTACTGTGGAAAATAATAAAAGCCAACCAGTAATTATACAATATGTGTACTTGTCCTTATGGTCCTCAGTATTCAGCCATATGTCCTAAGCCTCAGATGACTATCGCTGCATTTTTTTCAGATTGGATAGCTTGCTTTGTCTATTGCTTGCAAGAGCTGTGGTGATGCAGTGATAAGAATGCAGTAATGCTGACTAACTCTACCCACAGCCTTCCAAGCAACGGTGAAATCCGGCCAGATCTATCTGGCTCGTGCGAACCAGTAGCGCAGGTGGTGGGAGACTCCTCCCAACTGCCGGGCCGTCATTACATCCCATTTTTTACCCCCTGCGCATGCGCAGAAGGCTCTGCGCATGTGCAGAAGAGGCACATGAAACTCACACTTCTGAACAGGTAAGTGCATTTCACCGCTGCTTCCAAGGTTGGTAAAATCGACCCAGATTGTTGAGGGCAATATGCTGACTCTGTAAACCACTTAAAGAGGGCTCTAAAGCACTGTGAAGCTGTATATAAGTGCTATTGCTATTTATACCCGGATACATCACAGCACACTCTAGTATCAAAAATGGAGTTGCTATTGCAGGTTCAACTACAATTGCTTCAAATATTAATCTTCTCTTCTCTGTGACAAGGTCTGTATGATGGAATAATTGCCATTGGGGCAGAAATAGCTCCTTTGTTTACATGATTTTAGTATTTCATTGACCCTGTTTTTAATGATATTTTAATTATTATGTTCATTGAATTTTTGAAAGACTCTTGCAAATGGGAATGGGAAATATAAAATTTATAAATTTATACAAATAATTATCAACTGTACATTATTCCATAAACTATACTTAGTTTGCTGCATTTTGTGATATGTGCATTTAGTATGTACAAACTATATAAAACATAATTTTATTTATCTCTATTCTTTCGCTTGCATGCATGATTGTAAAGGTAAACTATCAATCAATGTCCTTGGCAAAAACATCTATAACTATTGAGTTGTTGACAACATGTTGCAATTTGAAATAAAATGTACATGGAAAATTCATGTTGTGAAAAAGTCGTAAAAGAAAGATTTGACCATATCAATACTATCATTGTATGGCTTTGCAAATCTATGGAAAAACAATACCTTTGGGAGTAATACAACTAAAGCACTGGTGGAAGAATTGTGAATTAATGCAACTAAAGGAAGTTGAAACATAGCACCCTCAGATGACCCTGTCTTGAATGTTGTGGTGTAACCAGTTAATATTTGTATTTCAAATGTGGTTTCTGCTCAGCCTAAAGTCTGAAGAATCTTATGCTGAGATCAGCAAATCTGTTTTCTACAATCAAAAAGGACCAGGACATGTCATGTAATTTTCTAACTTGGTGCCTTGAAATGTGTTGAGATTCTTTCTTTCTTTCTTTCTTTCTTTCTTTCTTTCTTTCTTTCTTTCTTTCTTTCTTTCTTTCTTTCTTTCTTTCTTTCTTTCTTTCTTTCTTTCTTCCTTCCTTCCTTCCTTCCTTCCTTCCTTCCTTCCTTCCTTCCTTCTTTCTTTCTGCCAACAAATACATAAAACAAAGGTCATACTGAGAAATGTCTTATTGCTCAATCAAATTCAGATGCATGTTGATGGAAAGTAAAATTTAAATCACAGAGTTCAGAAGTTCTCTAAAATTCACAGAAAGTGTACTTTATTCCTTAAAGTAATATGTTCTGTATACTAAATTATTGGTTTCAAAGTAAGTGGTACAGTAATAGATTGCAGAATTTAAAAGATTCTAGATATAACATTTTTGTATCTCTTTCTCTTTCTCTGTGTATTAACAAAGATAAAAAAACATTAGAATGTGACATTCACTGTTATAATAGTGTTTTAATTGTGCAACTGTAAATCTAAAATATTGCTGACTATGAAGTAAAACATATAACATTTAAAAACAAGATAGATTGATTAACGATATTAAATTTAAACTGATAAATAAGACAAAAGCTTTTATTTTACAGAAGGTGTTGATTCTGTAATCAATTAGCCTTTATTTTCATTACAAAAATACTTTGGCTATTGCACAGGTAATAAATGGATTCAAATCTTCTAGAAGATGGTTCACATAGAAGTTGTCTGATCTTTCTGCAATTCTACATATTAGGGGCAGAATATAAGCAGATCTGATATAATTCTATAAGTAGAATTTAGAACGCAGTAATATGTGCAAAATGGTTTTGATATCCTTCTCTCCAAATGGGCAGGTACAGTTGATGAATGGGGTTTTGGAATATCTGCCCTGCAGCAGTTTGCATGGTAAAATGTTATCCCTGGCTATGAAAAAAAAAATGCTATTCTCATATGAGAGAAAGTTGTTTGGCTTGGTCATATCCTAAAGAAAGTGGCAAAGGTACGGAAAGCCCATATAATGCCAACTTCTGCTCTATGGCCTGTTTCCAGGGAGAAGGACCACTGTCTGTTAAAACTAAAAAGCCTTGGTGGTACAGGGGTTTAAAGCACCCTGTTATTAAGCTTATTAAGACCAGCTGCCTGCAATTACTGCAGGGTTCGAATCTCGCCAAGGCTCAAGGTTGACTCAGCCTTCCATCCTTTCTAAGGTAGGTGAAATGAGGACCCAGTTGTGGGGGCAATAAGCTGACTTTGTATAAATATACAAAAGGATGAAGGCTATTGCTGAGCACATTGTAAGCCGCCCTGAGTCTTCGGAGAAGGGCGGCATATAAATCAAATTAAAAAAAAAAAAAAAAAAAAAGGGCAATCTGACTGGGATAAATTGGATTTTCAGCCAATGATTTATCGTCCTTTTCACGTCCTTGCCTAGATTGAAGTCATTCTTCTCTTGAATCTTAACTAGGTGCTTGCTGTTCCATTGAATACATCAAGGATCAATCTCAAAAATGTTGTTCGCGCTGATTCAGTGCATCCTCCTTTGCATAAATTTCAACTTGTACCCCATATAGGATTTGGACCCATGATTTGGCCTCAAAAAGTGTTAATGCCTCAGGGATTGTCCTCCACTTGTATAAAATACTTGCATTTAATAGACCTTGTAAAACTAACAGCTAGGTAGACTATGTGATCCTGGTCTATATTCCAGATGCCTTTAGAGTGGAAAAACACTCCAAGATATTTAAATAGGGCAACCTGCTCTAATTTGTGCCCTTCACTCTCTAGGATTGTTGGGTGCCTCTCTTAGCAAAGTCCAGAATTTTAGATTTATCAACTTAAGAACTAGTTGATTTTATTTGCTGTACGAAAATATTGTTGCTATTGTTCTTTTCAATGATATAAGGGTTTGTGAAATTATAGTGACAATAGAATAGAATAGAATAGAATAGAATAGAATAGAATAGAATAGAATAGAATAACAGAGTTGGAAGGGACCTTGGAGGTCTTCTAGTCCAACCCCCTGCCCGGGCAGGAAATTATCAGCATAGTTTTCACCCTTTTATTTTAGGTGCATGGAAAGCTGGTTTATGTAGAAGGAAATTGAGTCAAAGCAAGTGTAAAATCAAGAAAGGGAACAAAGAAGAAGGATTTCTTTTTATGAGTATATTTTTGTGCATTATGGTAGCACTAGAATATGGTCTCGTATTGACTTTCCTTTTCTGAATTCTGCCTGCTCCTCTTGGTTTATGCCCTCTAGCTATATCAAGTTGTGGAGCTTGTGATTTAAATGTTTAGCACAGGGGTTCTCAAACTACGGTCCACAGGCTGCAAAGGCCCCTGAAGCCATTAATCCGGCCCGTGAAGGACCACAATACTGCCCTGCCTACATCACCCCACCCATCTGCCGGCACTCACCGCATGGCCCTCACTGCATGGGGTGCATGGATGCCCCAGCAGACCAAAAATGGGCCCGTTTTAGCCCATTTTTGGCCTGCAGAGTGTTACTGGAGGTGTGGGAGGTGAAAAATGGGGCGCATGAATGACCCAGGAAGCCAAAACCAGGCCCACTTTAGCCCATTTTTGGCCTGCAGAGTGCTTCTGGATGTGGGGGTGGGGTGAAAAATGGAGTGCGCGGATGCCCCAGGAAGCCAAAAATGGGCCCATTTTAACCCATTTTTAGCCTACAGAGAATACTAGAGGTGGGGGAGATGAAAAATGGGGCACACGGACAACCTGGGAGGCCAAAAATGGCCCTTTTTTAAGCTTGTTTTTGTCCTGTAGAGTTCTTCTGGAGGTGGGGGAGGTGAAAACTGGGCCACATGGATGCCCCGGAGGCCAAAAATGGGTCCATTTAAGCCTATTTTTGACCTATAGATGTTACTGGAGGTGGGGGAGGTGAAAAACGGGGCACATGGACAATGAAATAAATGGAACTGAAATTCTGGTCATTCTAAAAACAAATATTTAGCAGAGTACAGAGTGCTCTGAGCCCATTGTTCTGTCTTTAGCATTAAATCCATATATAATAATTGTAGACATACCTGGTCAAAGATATACATGGTATTTGTGTGTAAACCAATGTATAAATATTTTATTACATATTTTAGGAATAAGTCCTGATACAAAGCATATGTAATTCTAATTTCTTCTTTTACAGTTTACATTTCTCAAAAACATAAAATGTAAATATGTAGACAGTTGTTCTCTTCATTCCATAAAGAGCACATACTCCTGGCCAAGTTAAAATGCTATTATCAACTCCTCAGCCCACAGAACGCTATATCAGCATAGAACTTACTAGCCCAAATTCCCTCTCCTATTGTGCCCTAGGCAAATGCTGGCAAATTATGCTCCTCTTATGATATACAGACATATTAAAGAGAAAAATTGGTGGATTCCACCAACCTTGTTCTGTTCCCTTCCTTCATATATCACCAGTTGATGGAATATCTTCTCACATTCATCCCCGTAAAGATATTCGAGAATTGAAGCCAAGGAAGGAGGCAAATTTTGACCAATGACTAGACCGGTTTAGGTATGATTCAAAACTTGCCATGGAATTTGTATGTGCCTCTTCTGATCTGGTACCTGCCCTTTAGAATCCGATTCACGTGTGTGTAGCTCCTATTCTAGAAGAATTCTGTTTGTATTTAAACATTTGTATTTCTTCCAAACCTAACCTGGGGATAGGTTGTTAATTGGCCATCTGACAATGTTTTCGTAATGTATTGAATTTATATATACCTTACATGTCCTTTTTTCTTTTCATGTTTCTTTTCTTTTTCAACTATATAAACCACCCAGACTAATATGCAATTCTAATAAAGTAAATAAACAGATACATTTCTGACAGAGCTCTGGGTTTACATCACATAGGAAAGCTAACACACTCATGCTACCAAGAAGTTCATTGTTATGGATAAGTAGGGACTCATACAAATTAATTCAGCATTTTAAGGGATCACAGCGCCAGATACTTTTGAAAACCTCTGTTCCATATAGTTTCATGTTGTAAGTTAACAGTAGCAATGTCCATTCCATAGGTCATTATCTCTGTTTAGGAAATAGATTGGTAGGATATAAGAAAAAACATAGTTTCAAGGTATGGCTGCTTTCCAATGCATTCATTTCCAGCTAAGCTCAGTTTTCACAGGAAGACAATTTCCATTTTTTTAAAAAAAATTCCTGTGGGCCCTGTAAGAGTGAAAATAGAATTCCTGGCTAGGATTATTTGAGTTGGCATGCACATGTAGCTAATTAGTGTAATTCAGTTTAAATAAATATGAACTCTAGGTGAAAATAATAAAGAAATTGATACTCAGATGTGGAAAACGAAGGAATGAAATATACTACTTAGTTAAATAAAATTTAAAAGGTTTTAGATTGTTCTGATTTTCTAATTCCTGATATTGGCTCTGGAATGTAGTATATGTGTATGTCTGTAACTCTTTTTCTTGCATCATGCTTAATTCTGAGCATAAACAATACATAAAATAAAGAGTTGGAAGACAGCTCATCTAGTCCAACCTCCATTTCAGACAAATGGCTGTCCAGTCTCTTTTTAAAAGCTTCCAATGATGGGGTGTCCACAACTTTTGAAGGCAAGCTCTTTAGTTCTATGTTGCTTCTCTCCTTGATTAGTTTCCACCCATTGTTTCTTGTCTTGACTTCTGATGCTTTGGAAAATAATTTGACCCCTTCATCTTTGTGGCAGCCCCTCAAATATTGGAATACTGCTATCCTGTCTCACCTAGTCTTTCTTTTCCCTAGATCAGACATACACAGCACACTATTTTTCCAGACATGACTATGATGCTCTTGAACTTGGTCAATGTATCACCACATCACGTTTTGTAAATATAAGTGGAATGTAAATCTCATCTTCCTTATGACTGCTGCTATTAATTTATAGCGAATAAAAGTTACCCATTTTTTTTATTTCATAGTATCAAGTTTAAATTCTACATATGTTTATTAAAAAGTAAAATCCATTGAATAAAATGTATGCTATATCTGAATAGCATGGAAAGGATTGTACAGCCAGTACAATGAGTAGAGCTATTTACGCACTCAAAGTCACTTTACAGAGCATTCTCTTTAATAAGTAAACTTGGATTGACCTTGGAAAAAATACTTTGAAATCTTTACTGTTAGTAAAGGAGGTTATGAATGACTCATTTCTTGACTGAGTGGCCTTAATTTTTCTTACCAACAAAGAGAAGCCATTCCATTATACCCAAACCATGCCAGGTATAAGCATGCGTATGTGCTCATTTTCATTTATGTAAAACTCTTATATAAGACTTCAAAGACCACAAGCCTTTGAAAATATGGCTATGCTCCCAGACTTGGGGTTCAGTTGCTTGTTGAGCCCTGGTGGATTTTTTTTTTTAGTCATTTAATGTGTGTTTTGTCCAGCCACGCATATTCTTTTCATTTTAAATGTTTTATATTCTTTTAATTATGTAAGCCACCATGAGTCATTTGGGAGTTGGGCAGCCTTCTAAATCTAAATAAATAAATAAATAAATAAATCACAGAGTCTTGTGGTGCTTTGAGGATGAGAAAACAAAAGGACAAACTTCTGTGGGATCTCAGGATCCTCTATAGTCTAATGAACTTGGATAAAATCCTCAAAAGCTTATCTTTGCTGCGATTTCTGTAAAAATGAACAATGCTAGTGTTCTCACAAATGCTATTATATAAATGCCAAACAATGCATGATGATCTGTGTGTACTTGTCAGACTATATTGCCATGGCAACAAAACTACTTTCCTGAAACTCAGCCTCATATCCAATACTTAACAGCATAAGGTTTGTAGTTTTGGTGTGTTCGATAAATTGCTTTATTCCAGACAAGAAAACTTATGTCAAAGTCTGCCTGCTTCAGTTTACTGTGATCAGTGCACATACATACATACATACATACATACATACATACATATGTATTTATGTATGTACATACATGATAGGCATTGACCAAGTATGATTTTATAATTTTCCTTACATCTTTTCTGAGTCAGCTAGTTTCTCACCCATTTCTTCAAGGACATAGGAGGCAACAAGTTTATATTACAAATTCAATCCTGCTGTCCCATCTTCAGGTCTTTCTCTAAACTATAATTTGTAAAGAAAGCTAGAAGAAGAACATCAATGACTATTAAAAAGGCTGATTGGATATAGAGGCACTATTATCTCAGATTTACCAGTACTTTTATATTAAAGTACCTTATGCTGATACAGATTCTGTTTTTCTTATTAGATTCCAAATCCTCTCTAATCGAGATCCAGTACTGATGTCTGCTACAGAATATTATTTCTTATTGAAATTTTGCATCCTAATATAGTGTAGATCCTAAACTTAGCCAACCTCTTAAGGATCACTTAATGTGCTTTGAATGAAAAGATTCTTATCTTTTTCTTTGAAAATACATAATCAAATGTTTGGGTTAGGGTGGGTCCCAACACCAAGACTACAACTCTTAAATAATTAAAAAGCAAGAAGAAAAAAAATCTATAGCAGCCTAATAAGATTGGGGAAAAACAGCTAACAGTAGCCTGGCTCAAAGACAGGCCAATCAGAAACCTGTTTTCTTGGATTTCTCCAAAATGGTAAATTATAAATCTATCTCCAGAAAAAAAAACCCAACAACAACAACAACAACAACAACAACAACAACAACAACATGAGTAAAGGATGAGCCAACCAGAAACTATTCCTTTGGAATAATTTTGAAATAGATCAATTGGAAGTCCGCCTAGATGAAATATCAATCAGGAGCCATTCTGTCTTAAAGCTAGTTCATCACTGTTTGTCACCAGCCATTAAAGCCTATGCTGGTATAAAGTTGAATGAGTCTTTTTAAAAGACATATTTTGATCCTAATTATGACTGAATAAAACAAAACTCGGTAGAATAAGACAATATCTTAACAAATCACCTAATGCATAAAATCACTGAGCTGTGTGATTGAACTAAAGTAAAGAAACACACTACAGATTGGCTTCTCACAAATGGAGTTACCCAAGAAATAAGGATGTCCAGGAAAAAAAAAAGAAAGGATATTATGCTGAAACAAGACAAAGGAGAGGATGAGGGGAAAGGAAAAAGAAAAAGGAGCGAGTGAGCGAGAAAGAGAATATTTGTTGAACCCGAGAAGGTCATAAGAATTTTGCCAAGGAGATGGTTGGTTTACATCCTTTTCCCCTGGCACCTACAAAGAATGAAAGAGGTTAAAAGCCAATTCTGGCTATTTCAAAAGGACTTTCTCAAAAAGAAAAAAAATATGGCTGAGAAACTATGCATACAAAGCAAAGGTCATATAACAGGCAATGTCAATAAGCAGTCTGGAATTGAAGATGCCATTTGTTCTGGTAGAACTTCTGATGAGTCAGTTGGGAACATTTTTAGATTTGGTCATGTTTCTAGAGACCCAAGTAATAATGTAGCCATTTAACTTTTCCCAGCATTTAGTGACAGCATCAATTGTGCCCATTGCTGAAAAACAACCACTTCCCATTTATTTATTTTTTATTTTTTTAAAAAAATATTTTTAACCTTTAAACCACTTCCCATTTAAATTACTGCAAAAAACTGATGCAAAATTCAGATTCAGTTCACATTTAGGGTTTTACGTTTAAATTTCTAAAATATTTTATAAATATTTTATAAATATACTGTCACCTAAATTCTAAAAATTTAGGTGACAGTACATCTTACACATTTTCTATATGCATATTAACTTTTCTTTTAGAAACTGTGGGATACAGTCTGTCCTGCCACCAAGTAAGATTGGATTTGAGTATCAAAGTATAGGAAGTTTTCTGTGCTATCATTCCAGTTATAGAACAGCATTTTCAAGTAATCCACTTTGACATAGAAATATTAAAACTGTATTCAGAGAATGACTATTTCTGGTTGCTGGGATTTTAAAATACTTTGAGCAACACTGAACACAAAATTTTTTGTTCTGGTCTGATGTGGGAAGAAAGGAACAACATATATGCTACAATTCTTCTTTATCTCTGCTGAGGCTTAGATTTGGTTATGCCAGGGGTGTCAAACTCAAGGCCCGGGGGTCAGATCCAGTCTATGGGGTACTTATGGGGTGCTGTCAGCTAAACAATATCGACTGGCGGCCCCCAGGGAGGGCATTCTCTGTGGGGGCACCCACTATCTGGAACAAGTTCCCCCCAGAGATACGGAGGATCCCGGATCTACACACTTTCCGCCGTGCTCTTAAGATTCTCCTATTCCAGCAAGCCGGCCTGGCCTAATTTTCTCCCCTGTTTTAAAATTCTTTTAAATCGAAATTTTAATCTGTTTTAAATTATTGGGATTTTTTAATTGTCTCGGGCTAAATTATTTAATCTGGTTTTAATTATGTCTTTTAACTTTTGTATCTATGTATTTTATTTTATGTCTGTTCACCGCCCTGAGTCCTTCGGGAGTAGGGCGGTATATAAATCTAATAAAACATAAAACATAAACATAAAACATACTTAGAGCTGGCCTCTGGGGCTGACTAGAAACAGCGAAGTACTGGCCCACGGTGCTTCTGTCAGCGAAAACAGGCTCCTGAGCAGTGGTGGGTTTTTCCCGGTTCGGCCCGGTTCCACCGAGCCGGTAGTGGTGACAATATGACGTCACCGAACCAGTTCTGCCCCCCCCGCCCCCTGTCCCCCCACCCCCCACCCCCTGTATTATTCTTACCTTTATTTGGCCCCACCCTCAATCTATTGCTGCCTCCTGAGTCCCAGCTGATGGCTAGAGGGAAAAAAACTGTTTAAACTCTTGCCACGGGGCTTCAAAGGGCCGCCCTACAGCTGATCAGTGTTAAAAGAAAACAAATGAGTAGACCGGTGCTTGCAAAAATACATGAGTAGAACAGTGCCTGCAAAAATACATGAGTAGATCGGTACAGCTCTGCAAGCAGTTAAAAGCCTGGTAGACCAGTACCACTGCTAAATCCTAAATAATTGTCACATGACCATCAAGCCACACCCACAAAATAAGCCACGCCCACAGAACAGTAGTAAAAATTTTTAGAATCCATCCCTGCTCCCGAGCTCCGTTTTCTGTTGCCACGGCCTCCTGCAACTCTCTGCCAGTGAAAACGGAGCCCGGGAGAGTTGTGTGCAGCCCTCCCAAGCTCTGTTTTCACTGGCAGAGAGTTGCAGGAGGCTGTGGCAGCTGAAAATGGAGCTCAGGAGCCTGTTTTCACTGGCAGATTGCTCAGGCCACCACAAGCGCCCCAGACAGGAGTGACGTCAAGCTGGCCAAGCCTGGCCCCTCCACCACAGCCCCCAGAAGTCAAGCACAACCCTGATGCATCCCTCATCAAGTTCGACACCCCTGGGTTATACTGAGATTTTTTATGAAGGTTCACCTTAAGTGCAATCTATTCTCAACTTTTACAGATGTCTCTTTTCCTTAGCTAATACTGGAATTTGGTTTTGCTTGATGGTCCTCTGAGTTCTAAGCAAGTAAATTAAATAGACTCAGAATTATAAAGGCTTTCCAGTTCTGCTTTTAATGGGCAGCATCTACGGCATTAATTACAGTGACTAAAACTCCTGTCATCAACAGTAACAAATATTTCTGGGATGTATTATGCTATTTGAGAGAGAAATACACAGAGCACCGTTCATTAGAGAATCCAATACAAGTAAGTTCAATCTGTGGAAAGAGGTACAACAATGATATTTGTTATATTTATTTTAAGGAACATATTTCCAATTAATCATAAGCCACACAACTTTGGCACAGGATGGATACAGGAGAGCCGAGGTGGCGCAGTGGTTAGAGTGCAGTACTGCAACTACTTCAGCTGACTGCTAGTTCAGCAGATCAGCAGATCAAATCTCACCGGCTCAAGGTTGACTCAGCCTTCCATCTTTCCGAGGTGGGTAAAATGAGGATCCAGATTGTTGGGGGCAATATGCTATTTAGTATACTGTCTTTGGTGTAAGCCGCCCAGAGTCCTCGGAGAGTGGGCGGCATAGAAATACAATAAATAAATAAATAAATAAATAAATAAATAAATAAATAAATAAATAAATAAATACATACATACATACATACATACATACATACATACGGAGGGTAAACCATATAAGCTGTTAATAAGATGAGCAGATAAGTTTGGTTCAGTTTCACTGGTAGGTATCTTATATACGGTATTGTTATGGCAATTTGAAACACAATATCTTATTTTAGAGCCACAAAGAACTATTACAGTCTAAAGAGCTCATCTTATGTTGTTGACGAAGTATGATTTCAATATAGCAAAAAGAAAATTATTATGTCTGTAGAATATTGGCTAAGAGCCCTGGTGGTGCAGTGGTTAGAATGAAGGATTGCAGGCTAACTCTGCCCACAGCTGGAGTTTGATCCTGATGATGCTCAAGGTTGACTTAGCCTTACATCTTTCTGAGTTCAGTAAAATAAAGAGCCAGATTGTTGGGGGTAATATGCTGACGTTAGAAATGGCTCAGATAGTGTTGTAAGCACCATGGATCAGTATGTAAGTCTAAATTCTATTGCTAATACATATGGTTACAATACTTGTATTAGCATATGGTCCTTGTGTACTGTATGTGATAAGGATCTATAATCATAATTGGTGTAATTAAAATTAATATTTTGAGACACCTCTCATTTCTTTCTCCTTCCCAGTTCTACTTGTTATCTTCTGATTAGCCAATCTTTGCAGCTAAATGGGAGACTGCTTACATAGTATATTCATTTGCAGTGCTACAAGGCTTTCCAGAAATGTGAATAAAACCTATAATTTTATCCAAAGCATTCAGATCTTAGTGTTTAGCTAAATGGTGGTAAGTGCTTTTTCTTCACCAGAACCAATGGACTTAGATAATAGCCCTGATAAAATATCCATAGCACATGAAGTTTCATCAAAAGAAATAAATGACCTTCAGAACAAAGAGTTCTTTCAAGGTGACATCAGAACAAGTAGGAGGCTAATTTACTGAAAATGAATAGCAGGATGCATATTGCTTTTAATAGAGAAAATTGTTAATTTGGTTCCATTATATAAATGAATAATTTAAGACAGTAACAAAGAAAGAAAAGAAGAAAAGAAAACAACAACTGATGATAGGGATTTGTGCTCTTACACTTAAATCTTTTTTTATGCATTTGACTAGCAGTTAAATATATTATAGAAAAGGGAGTCGTGTTCAGCCATTGAATGGGAATATCAATGGAAATAACATTTGATGGAAATAACCATTTTGATGGTTTACTTGCAACCATCAAAAACTAGCAAGAACGTATTGACTGTGTTATTTCTGATGCAGCCTACAATATACTGTATGCCACATTTTTTTCATGACAATTCGTTAAAGGGTCATTCTTGGTAATCTCAATTTTATATAATTAAAATTAGTATAGAAGCAATTTTAAAAACTCAATGTTGAAATGTTTAAAATTAGATGTACGGTATAAAAGTATGGCTAGTGTTACTTGGGACTTTTCAACCTAATTCGCACACATAAATACCACATACAGACAAAGACATGCATGAGCAGGTTAGCCAGATTATTTTTAGTTATCTCACATAAAAGTGTCAAATATTATACTGATTTTTTGCAATGCATATGGGGAAAATAAATCATTCTCATAGATGGCTATACAGAGGGAATTATAGCAACTGGCAAATTAGGAAAAAATTGAGTATAAACAACAAATCTGAGCATCAGATGTGGCTGATTATTGATCAGTCATCTATCGTAAGGGAAAGCATGCTGATGTGTATCTTTCACGAGATTTGTTGAAGTCATTTTCATGTAGATGGGTATGATGTTTTACTTCAGATGATACTGTTCTTACTGTATTGGTTTGTTTATTATTTTAAGGGTAAAGTCACTTAAACTTCAGTAGATGGCAGCATCTAGCCAATTTGAAAGCTGAACAGACTCAGTAAATACTTAGATGGGCATCAACTGGGAGTTCAAGAGCTGGACTGGATAGACTGGATACTGGACTGGATCCAGTATCTTGACTGGATAGTTAAAAGACATCCTGAGAGTAGAAAATAGCAAACTATTTCCATACCATTGCCAGTTACAGTGGCAATGGGTGCACCTGAAAGACAGATTTAGGGACAGAAAAACGTATGTCATGAAAAAATATATCTACTATGGTTGCTGAGTAACGGCATATTGAAAACAAAGATAGGAACTCAATCTTAAACCTTATGAACTATGGAAGCACGATTAATGGAATTAATAGCATATATAACTTTCAAGAGCAAGGTAGGTATGTTCTTTTCGGAGATTAGGAGCTCAGCATATAATATATATCTTTGAGGCGAAGACTTTCACATGCTTTCTATATTCTGTGCTGCTTTTGCATAGATTATTATTCATACCAGGTGGTCACTAAAATTCATACAATTGTTCTTTAATTATCCTTTCATGTTGATTTTCCTGATCTTACCCCCTCTTCTCACTCTAATATAATCTTTTCCTCATTTGTATTTTGAAATTGTAAGGAATTTACAAATCTTCTTGCCAAGAACTGAGATCTAATTAAGCAAGCCACCATGATAGTTATTAGAAAATGAATGCCTTTCTATTAATTCTATTTTAGCTTCTGTGATGTATACTTAAATATAATTTAAATTCATACAGAAACAAAGAGTTTAAAGAAAACAACTGCAATGTTAAAAAAACATTCAGGGAAATTATCTAAATTTGTCCTGGTGTGATCAATTTATGATCTCTCTCTCTCCCTCCCTCCCTCCCTCCCTCTCTCTCTCTCTCTCTCTCTCTCACACACACACACACACACCTAATTGTAATTTTGCCATGAAAAGATATTACTTAATATACTAAGTCAGTGGTGGGTTTCAAAAATTTTTACTATTGGTTCTGTGGGTGTCGCTTGGTCGGTATGGCATGGCTTAATGGGCATGGCTTGGTGGGCATAGAAGGGAAAGGATACTGTAAAATTTTATTTTATTTTTATTTTTATTTAATTTAATTTATATACCGCCCTACTCCCGAAGGACTCAGGGCGATGAACAGCCACAAGATAAAAATACATCATACAAAAGTTAAAAACTATTTAAAAGTACATTAAATAATTTTGGCCCAAAAACGAATTTAAAAACACCCAATTTGTATAAAAAATTTAAAAGCAAATTAAAAGGGAAAGTCAAGCCAGACCAGCCTGCTGGAATGAAAATGTTTTGAGGACGCAGCGGAAAGTGCGTAAATCTGGGATCCTCCGTATCTCCGGGGGGAGCTCATTCCAGATGACAAGTGTCCCCACAGAGAAGGCTTTCCCCCTGGGGGCTGCCAGTCAACACTGTTTGGCCAACGGCACCCTGAGGAGCCCCTCTCTATGGGAGCGTACTGGTCGGTGAGAGGCTACTGGTGGCAGAAGGCGGTCTCGTAAGTATCCTGGTCCTAAGCCATGGAGCGCTCTAAAGGTGGTGACCAAAACCTTGAAGTGCACCCGGAAGACCACCGGGAACCATTGCAGCTCACGCAGGAGGGGAGTCACATGAGAGCACCGTGTCGCTCCCATAACCACCCGCGCGGCTGCATTCTGGACCAGCTGGAGCCTCTGGGTGCTCCTCAAGGGGAGCCCCATGTAGAGAGCATTACAATAGTCCAGGCGTGAGGTGACGAGGGCGTGAGTGACCATACGTAACGAATCCTGATCCAGAAAGGGACGCAACTGGCGAATCAGGCAGACCTGATAAAAAGTCCTCCCGGCCACAGCTGTCAAATGCTCTTCTAAAGACAGCCGTGAATCCAGGAGGACACCTAAGTTGCGAGCCCTATCCATGGGGGCCAACAACTCGCCTCCAATAGTCAGTGATGGCCCCAACTGACTATATCGGGATGTCAGAAACCACAGCCACTTGGTCTTCAATGGGTTGAGTCTGAGTCTGTTTCTCTCCATTCAGATCCGCATGGCCTTCAGGCACCGGGACATCACTTTAAGGGCATCATTGGGGTGATCCGGGGTGGAGATGTACAGCTGAGTGTCATCAGCGTACTGGTGGTAGTTCACACTGAAACCACGGATGATCTTGCCCAGCGGCTTCACATAAATGTTGAACAGAAGGGGCAAGAGGACCGATCCTTGTGGCACCCCACATACAAGGGGCCTCGGGGTTGACCTCTGCCCCCCTGTCAACACAGACTGTGACTGGTCGGAGAGAAAGGAGGAGAACCACTGCAACACGGTGCCTCCCACCCCCAACCCTTCCAGCCGGTGCACATGATACCATGGTCAATGGTATCAAAAGCCGCTGAGAGGTCTAACAGGACCAGGACCAAGGAGCAACCCCTGTCCTGAGCCCTCCAGAGATCATCAACCAATGCGACCAATGCCGTTTCCGTGCTGTACCCAGGCCAGAAGCCCTACTGGAATAGATCTAGATAAGCCGATTCATCCAGGTACTGAGGCAGCTGTCGCGCGACCACACTCTCAACAACCTTTGCAACAAAGCGAAGGTTGGAGACTGGACGATAATTAGCCAACACTGCCGGGTGCAGGGAAGGCTTCTTGAGGAAAGGCGTCACCACCGCCTCTTTCAAGGCAGCGGGGAAAACACCCTCACTCAAAGAAGCATTTATAATCCCCTGGAGCCAGCTTCGTATAACCTCCTGAGAGGCCAGCACCAACCAGGAGGGACATGGGTCCAATAAACATGTGGCCACACTCAGTCTGCCCAGTATCCTGTCCACGCCTTCGGGAGTCACAGGATCAAACTCTCCTCAAATAATATTCCCATGACCTGCCTCCGTCATCCCTCCTGGATCTACCCAGTCAGAGTCTAGGTGTTCCCGAATCTGAGTGATTTTGTCATACAGATATTGTACAAAGTCCTCAGACCTACCCTCCAAGGGGTCCTTCCGCGCCCCTGGTGGAGCAGGGAGCGGGTCACCCTAAACAGGGCGGCTGGGTGATTATCTGATGATGCAATAAGAGTGGAAAAATAATTACTCTTCTCTGCTTTTATCGCCACCAGGTGGGTCTTAATATAAGACCTTACCAGTGTTCGGTCGGATTCAGAACTACTAGCCCTCCAACTGCTCTCTAGGCGTCTTTTCCGGCGCTTCATCTCCCTCAGCTCCTCGGTGAACCAAGGAGCCAGGTGAGACCGGTGCCGGGTCAGAGGCCACAAAGACACGACCCGGTCCAAAGCTCCAGCGGCCGCCCTATCCCAGGTGGCCACTAGGTCTTCAGCCGAGCCGTATGCCAGAGCCTCAGGAAGTGGCCCAAGCTCTGTCTGGAACCTATCTGGATCCATCAGGCACCTGGGGCAGAACCACCTCATCGGTGGGGTGTGGTGGTTCGAAGGTCTAAGTGAAGGAGGGAGTGATCTGACCATGACAAGGTGGTGGTTATGGGAGCGGCGTGGCGCTCCCATGTGACCCCCTCCTGCGCAAGCTGCACTGGCTCCCGGTGGTCTTCCAGGTGCACTTCAAGGTTTTGTTTACCACCTTTAGAGCGCTCCATGGCAGCGGACCGGGGTACTTACGAGACCGCCTTCTGCCACCAACAGCTTCCCACCAACCAGTACGCTCCCATAGAGAGGGGCTTCTCAGGGTGCGGTCGGCCAAACAGTGTCGACTGGCGGCCCCCAGGGGGAGAGCCTTCTCTGTGGGGGCACCTACTATCTGGAATGAGCTCCGCCCAGAGATACGGAGGATCCCGGATCTGTGCATGTTTCGTCATGCTCTCAAAACATTTTTATTTCAGCAGGCTGGCCTGTCCTAACTCTCCCTTTTAAATTTTTAAATCATTTAATTTGTTATAAATTGGATGTTTTAAATTTGTTTTGGCCAAAAAATGTAATAATTTTAATGGATTTTTAATGTTTGTATTATCTGTATTTTATCTTGGCTGTTCACCGCCCTGAGTCCTTCAGGAGTAGGGCAGCATAGAAATTTGATAAATAAATAAATAAATAAATAAATAAATAAATAAATAAATAAATAAAGGTTTAATCGCTATATCCCCTATCTCAAAATCACTCAACCACTGGCCAGAGACAAAAACCAGGTCCAGCGTGTTTCCCCCAGTGTGAGTCGGGCCATGAATTAACTGGATCAGGTCCATGGCTGTCATGGGAGCCATGAACTCCCAGGCCGCCTCAGACGCCTCACCGACGGATGGCAGTTTAAAATCCCCCATGACCATAAGCCTGGGGGTATCAACCGCCACCACAGCTATAACGTCGAGCAGCTCGGGCAGGGCCGCTGACACATGGCAGGGAGCCAGGTAAGTGACTAGCAGACCCATCTGCACCCCATGACCCCACTTCACAAGGAGGGACTCACATCCGGCCGTCTGAGGAACAGTGGCCTCCCTCGGGCTAAAAATCTCCATTCCTACCCTACTTCAGGGGAATATATTGTAAAATCTCCATTCTGTCCCCAATCCAGGGGAAAGGTTACTGCAAAATCCCCATTTCCTCCCGATCAGCTGGGACTTGGGAGAAGTCCCAAGAGAATAGATGGGGTCGGGGCCAGTCAGAATTTTTACTACCAGTTCTCCGAACTACTCAAAATTTCTGCTACCGGTTCTCCAGAACTGGTCAGAACCTGCTAAAACCCACTTCTGTAAATGCTGGTTCCTATTAATAACTGTCATAATGCTTTGAAGGAGAGATACTACAATTTTGAGAAGTGATAGTACAATCTTGAATGAAATTGAGCCATTTCATACCAATTACGTCATTGTATAAATGGAGGAGCAAATCTACAAATTTACCAAACAGAACAAAAGATTTCATGAGCAATTTGGCCTTTCGGAAACCATTGGAAAAACATTTGCAGAAACTATATATTTCAGAACAGCAGCAGAATAAGAGCTGTCCACAGGAGATCAATGAAGCCAAAGCTTTTTAAAGCCTAGTTTCGAACTATAAAGAGCAATACTGGCTATGTTGTCTGTGATAAAACATTCAAAGTCCACAGAAACCATACTTTGTATTCCACAGTGCTTTGGAAATGACTTTTTTTTTATATAACAAAAAGGACACTGAATGACACTGGAATGCATTGGGAAAATTTTAAGAATTCATGGGAAAATTTTAAGAATCAATTAAAAATACTGTCAAAGATGGGGACTGGTTGTTGCAGTTTTTCTTGCTTAATATTTGCTCATTTATAGGCTCTCTTTAATTTTTAAAATTAATTTTAATTTCTCTTTAATTTTGTCCAAAAGCATAGTTTGGTAGCATTCCAGGTTACTTGATAAAAAAAATTGCTTTATTGTCCAGCAAAACTGCACTTTTTTACCCAAGGATCGCTTTGAATAATACCGTCCCCATGTCTATATATCTAAGCTTGATATAAATTGTTCCCGCAAAAGAAGCAAAAGCTAGATGAACACTAAACAACAAATTCAGAATGGCTTTTCTTTATTAAAACTAAAACTTTTCTTTATTAAAACTACAGCCCTAAAAAGTGCTGTACCTACTATCCTGGAACTAAAAAGTCTTTACTGCTTTGTATTTTAAAATGTAACAGGATGATACCCTGTTTCCCCCAAAATAAGACATCACCTGATAATAAGCCCAATCGGGCTTTTGAGTGCATGGCAATAAGGCCAAGCGCTTATTTCAGGGTTAAAAAAAAATATAAGACAGGGTCTTATTTTTGGGGAAACACGGTATTAAAACATGAAGGATTCTGTCATGCTATACAATATTAGTTGCTTGTCTACATTCAGGTAGAGACAATTCAGTTGATCTGAAAACAATATTTTAATCCTCTCTGCCTAGCAGCGTCTATTCTGCATTTCACTGTAATTTCAGAATGAGAGTTATGCACCATCCTGGTGGTTTTGGATTGAATTTAAAAAAAGCTTGTTCTGCAGCTTCATTGAAGATTTTAAAACTTATATTTCTTGTCTAGTTTGCAAGAAATGTGAATTGAGGTTGGCTGAGGTGTTAATGTTAGCTTTGTTGGTTAAGTGTTAGTGAGCTCACTGAGAAAAAGTGCTACTGAACAATCTAAACGTCAATGTATTTTAATGTAGGTTAAACAAGAATATTGAGAGAAACCTATTCTGCAAGTTGTCTAATTTTCATCAAACATGTTTCTTCTTGGAAAGAATCAAGAAAGCCCTCAGCTGATCCAGCAACTACTGATTATAATGGTTAGGCATGGAGATGGGAGTAAGAGAAGACATATTGTCACATTTACTGATACTTGTGTTTGCATATTTATTCTACCTTTTAAAAAACTTCTGAGACGAATGACCTTTATTAGAGAGTTCAAATCAAATCAAATCAAATTTATTATAGCCCTAAGGCCAGATTATTATTGAGAAATTAATTGTTTATCACATAAACATCATCAATGCAAATTAACCAAATAACAACTAAGCTTGAAGTTATAACATAAACATAAAATATATTGGTATTTTGGTATAGGTTATTTCTGAAATATTTTTGTTTTGGATAGTGAACTGAAAGATTTCATAATCTGATAGAAGTTTAGAATAGCCTGTTATGCCACTTCAAATAAGATTCTCTAATGCATTAGGAAGTTCTACACAGGAAAGAGATTGAATCCAGATATATAGACAGTAAATCCATTAAAAACAACAGGACCAAAATTATTCATTAAAATTTCATTTATTTTAGAGGATTTATTTAAGCCTAAATGAATCTGATTATTTTAGATTAGGACCAAATCATTTCTACGTCAAACCAGGACATTTCTAATCCTATCTAGATCCTTAATCAATTATGTGACAGCTGTAGCAATATTAGCATGGATAATGACACAGATATTTGGGTGGGAATGTACATGAGATATTATTTTAACCAGGACAATTTTTTTTTCAGGAAAGAATCTTGGATGACATTTCTCAACTGCTTGCCAAAACATAGGAAGCTGAGATGTTCTTATATTTTGAATAAAAAGTGACTCCTACAAACATACATTTTGGAAATAAAGTTTTATCAAGGCACTTTTTTTGTATTAAGAATAGAAATTTTAAAGAGGCAATGTCAACCATAAATAGTTTCCACATTTTAAAAATGATGGTACATTGTGGAAATTCCTGGTTCAATAAAAACTCTGTAAAGAAAGATAGCATATAAAAGGTTTTTAAAATAAATATAGGTAACAAAAATTGCATATGAAATCTCCACATGTCAAGAAAGTATATTAATAGAAAACGATTAAAAATTTTTTTTAAAACATTAAAACTATTTCAATATCAATTTTAATGATTTCACTTTAGAAATCACAGAATAAAATAAAATTTAGTCATTTATGAGCTTTACAACTAATTCTGACTCTTCAATCTTTTTAAAGCAACTTTAGAAAAAGTGAAGCATCCTATTGCAGCACTCAGTAAAACAGAAAAAGAACAGGTTTTAAGTTAGTCTATCAGATGATTTTTTTTAAAAAAATTATTCATTCTCAAATTTTATACCAAAAATTCATCACTTCGCTAGTAAATCCCAGAATAGTACACTGTAAAAGAATCTACATAAAGCTTAAAGCAGAAGAATGTGCTGTTAATGCAACAGATATGTAAAGAAACATTCCAAGATTTCATTGCATTTTTTTAAAAATCCCAAGGTCTATATGTTCATTAAAACTATGGCTCAGTTCTATTATATTCTTAATGCAGATGTGCAGTAATAGATGCAGAAAGGATCAAAATACTACTTGCTGAAGAGAGACAAAACTAAGAAATAAGCAGATGCCACCAAATATATTGAAATAGGCATTTTTGCTGAACTTATATATCATTTCATAGGGAACAGCTAGATCAGGCATACAGGAACAGATTGGCTGACATACTGGTTGTTATGATTCTCCAGGTGACAATTTTGGCAAATGGGGATCAGAAACATAATGAGTTTACCTGGCAGTTGGGCCAGCCAAGCTTTTGCCACAGATACTATTATGCTAAGTTGGGTATCAGTGTGAAATTGCAACCTCTTTTTCCAGCTAAATGATTCTTATTTTCATATCTTCTACCACATGCATTTCCAAGAACAATATGTTGCACATTCTAGTGACTATGATGAGGATTGATGCCAACTGAAAAAAAAAGGATAATTCAATTCAAAAAGAAATAAATGTTCTGAAATATGTTATATTCACACAACTCTAAAATCAACACCTTTTTCTCCTAACGTACCTTTGGTAAATCATCAGTTGATAATAAAAATGGAAAGGAAATTCTTAAGAGCCTTATGATTTCAATAAGAAATGAAGGATAAGATTACCCTGACCTTAATTAGTCATTGCACTCTTATTATCAGAAAGATGACTGATACTGAAAGCAAGTCATATAGTAAAGGTGAATTACATCACTAAAACCTAGAAAGCAGCAAAAACAGTATTTCTTAAATTAACTGTTGTTAATTGCTTAACTAAAACAATAGCTATCTCTATGCTTGGCTAAAAAGCCAAGTAAGGACTTGAAGAAATTATACAAAGACATAGACCCACCGAATATAGACCCACCCAGCCTCTGAAACTGAGGTTTCAGAGGCTGAAAAAAAGCCTCTGAAACCTCCATTTGAGAGGCTGAAAAAAAAGCAAGGTGCAGAAGTCACAACCAACAAACCTGTTGTTAAAGTTCACCTCTTGGAACATCTGATTGGGGGTATTCTGGGAGGCCAATCCACCCCCAATCAGTTTTTTTCTTATTTTCCTCCCCAAAAAGTAAGGTACGTCTTATACTCCAGTGCGTCTTATAGTCCGAAAAATACATTCTTAAGCCTCCAATGATGGAGCACCCACGACTCCAGAAGACAACAGAGTAACAGAGTTGGAAGGGACCTTGGAGGTCTTCTAGTCCAACCTTCTACTGGGGGGGGGGTCAACCCAAAGATGGGGAACCATGAGGCATCTTAAACCCCAGCCCATCTCCTTGTCACACAGGACCCTGTGCACACAGCACCCCGCCACAGTCCCTTCCCTTCTAATCCCCCTTATGACCCACCCATATTTCCATATCCACCCATATATACTATGACATGACAACATTTGAAAACTGCTATTGCACTAAGAAAATAAAATAGCAATATTCTCATGCAGGCCCAATCAATCATGGTCAATCATGAGAAATGTTAAGTATACTGAACAGGCAACAGTTTGCCTGTCTGTATAAAGCCAAATCTGTATAGAACGCTTTGTGGGGGAATTGAAGCTCCTCCTTCTCTTCTCTTCTCTTCTCTTCTCTTCTCTTCTCTTCTCTTCTCTTCTCTTCTCTTCTCTTCTCTTCTCTTCCCTTCCTCTCCCCTCCCCTCCTCTCTCCTCCTCCCACTTTAAGCAACTTTCTGGGAAAATGACATGAGATAAAGCAGAGCTGCTAAAAAGGGAGAAATTATAAATTGAAGAGAATCTGTAGGAAGAGGCTATCACATCATCTTCTTTCCTCCTCCTTACGGGAAAGCTCTATCTTCAGTAATGTTAATTTTCACCAAAGAGATAGAGGCAGAGTGAATACAAAATATAGTTTTAGATTCAAAATCTCGCTACTTGCCTGACAAAATGATATCTCTCAGCTAAGACAAGCTTGTGATAGTATGCCTGTATCAGTGGTGGGATTCAGCCAGTTCGCACCACTTTGGGAGAACCGGTTGTTAACTTTCTGAGCAGTTTGGCAAACTGGTTTTTGGAAGAAATCATTAGGGCAGAGAACCGGTTGTTAAATTACTTGAATCCCACCACTGGCCTGTATACCTTCTATGCACACTTAGTGGACATAAAGTCCAAATAAAGAGGATCTATTGGGTAGAAATCTGTATAAATCTAACCTTTAATTTCTTCTTCTTCTTTAATTTCAACTGGATTTAGAAAACAACTGAGGGTAAAATAACTTCAGATATCCTTGCTCTAAAAATGTAGAAGAAAAAAATTGGCTTGATTTTAGAAATAACTAGATAGGGAAACACTAATTAACTGCATGTAGAGATTTTATTTATTTGTTTATTTATTTGTCAAGCATATATAAAATAACAGATTAAAGTATAAACATGAATAGTTGATTAGATGTCACAATGTATGCAATTTTACAATGCTGTACATGATTTTATCACTGCAGAGGAGGCATTTGTGTGAAACAGTGAAACCTTTTCTCGTGCCAATTATTTCTGTCCACCCTGTATGTTCTGGCAGAATGGGTGTGCTCCAGGTCCCCTCTATTACTGTTGTCATCTTGTGGGACAAAGGAAGTGTGCCTTCTCTGTGTCGGTTCACACCCTCTGGAACAGCATCCCCACAGAGATAAGAACTCTACCTTCTGTCCCAAGGTTCCATAAAAGTCTCAAAACCTGGCTTTGGTCCCAGACCTGGAACTGATTTATTCAGTGCATTATTGTATTTCTTAGGCCCTTGTTTTTTTTAATTTGAATTGTTTATAAGATCATTTTAGTCTGGGCTTTAGGCTGGGTTGATGTTTTATCCGTTCTTACAGATTTTCTAGCTGTGTACTCCGAGTACTTTGGAGCTGGGTGGCTAATAAATTCAAATAAAAAGTAAAATAAAGTTTTTAATTGTATCTCAACTCTTTAATTGTATCTGTTTATTTGTGATTTTTCTGCCTACTTCACGGTTAATGTTTGTAGGAAGAATTTCAAAACTGCAGATTGTTGCATTTGTTAGCACTGGGTAGCACTTCGGATTCAAAGGCAAAAATCTGCTTTGAATTTGAAGTCAGAGGTTATATTTTTATCTCATGTGGCCAGAAGCACTTTTTTTTCCCCTTTTGAAAATGAAGCACTGCACTAGTATTTATAAGAATAGAGGTTAAAAAAAAAGTCAATGCAAAAGGTTGTTTTGTAACACCGATTCTTCCTTTTCACGCTGATTTTCACTCTCTTGTTTTCGTCTTCAACTTCTAAGGGTCTGCTGCCAACACACCAGCTTGTCAAAGTCTGTTATACTGAACAGCTGGAATGTGATCTCATGGCCCTTGGAAGATAAGCAGAAAAATAGAACTATTGCAAGACCCCTATGTCATCTCGATTAAGTATTTTATTTAGAGATAACAGTCTCATTGGGACATGGGAAAATTATAGCCAGGAGACCTCTCAGTTCTGCAATAAAGCTACAATAGTTCACTTTATATTTTACACGCCCTATTCCTCATGATGCAATTTAATTTGACAAAAATTACATCTCTCCCAAATGGAGCAGTGAAAAAATATATACAAAAAACAGGCTTATTATCAGACACATTATCTAGAATATCTCAATGGGACATTGTTTGAGTACATATACTCACAATTTGATTTGTTTTAGCAAATGTAACATTATGACTATAACAAATTTTGTTTTGTTTTGTACAAAACTGTATTGGCTTTCAATCATTCCTTTTGTTTAATGGAAAATCTGACCATAGAAAAATGTTGATTTCTTAGTTTAAAGAGTGGGGAGAGTTAAAGTCTCCACCCTTCAAGGTGCTGGTGATGACCTATAAAGCCCTTCATGGCTTAGGCCCAGGATATTTGTCGGTTCATTTGCAACCAGCAACAGCTCCCCATCCCTCAGTGCGTTCTCACAGGGAGGGCCTACTCAGGGTGCTGTCGGCTAGACAGTGTCGACTGGCGACCCCTAGAGGTAGAGCTTTCTCTGTGGGTGCTCCCACCCTCTGGAACCAACTTCCTCTGGGGCTCCGGTTGGCCCCTGACCTCTGCACCTTCCACCGCGACTTAAAGACATGGTTGTTCAACCTGGACTGGGGGGGGGGTTAACATGTATTTTAACACGTTTTATTGGATATTTTATTGTTGTGAGCCACCTGAGTCCTACAGAGATAGGGCGGCATATAAATTAAATGAAATAAATAAATAAATAAATAAATAAATAAATAAATAAATAAATAAATAAAGTGGCAGCAATCTAAAGTGGAATATCCAGTTTGGTGGAATATATGTGGTCATACATAGAAAAGGTGTTGACTTATTCCCATTTGGATTTTAAGACATTGGTAGATTATTATAATAACAATAACAACAACAACAATAACAACAACAACAAAAATAATAATAATAAGTTTTTTTCAAACTTTGAAAAAAAATAAAGGAACAATTTGTCAGTGTTATATGTAAATATATTGCAGCATGGATAGGATGACATGTATCCAAATGAGTTTTTATATAAAATGATCATAAAAAATTGCCTGGGCCAAGAACAAAATTTGTTTAGCTATCTTTCTTAGTCATGGATGATGATAACACTTCACTTATCCATCCAAATTTAATATAGTGGCTATATTTTCAAACAAGTAGACATTTTCATCAACTTACATATAATTTTCAGGTTCATTTTTCTTTGCATATAATTAGCTGCAGCAGATGGCTGCTAGCAAAAAAGAACTGAATTTTAAATATATAGTTGGATGAAAGGAGATTCTTAGAAGAGACATATTCTGAAGAGACATTCTTAAGGACATTGCTTTTCTAGCACTGAAGTTGTTCATACACATTTCAAGTTATGCAAAATACGAGGTAAAATATATTACTATGAAAGCTTCATTCTATGATGTTAGAAGTACATATTTTTCCCAATTACTAGTGCTGAAGTTCAACATACTGTATACTACTCTGTACCCCCTAGAGAGACAGGTTAATTTTGTAATATTACTTATAACTCAGAAGAGTTTTCTTCGATATACATTTTTGGTCAAAATAAATAAATAAATACAAAGGATTCCCATGAACCAATGATGGATTATAATCAACAAGATAAAACATTTAAAACAATAAACACTAATGCTAAAATTGTGTTAAAATTAAGAAAGTTGGAAGGGAAGTGTGTCAGACCTTGGGGTTGTTGGGGGTGTTACTTGGAACCTTGACAAAGGGAAGGGAAGAGATGGGGTTTTATCTAGTCCATTAACCCCCTTCAGAATGGCATGCCTCCATTGAGGCCCCATGTAAGTTGGCAGAATCAAGTCTTCAGGATCTTTCTAAGGGACAAAAGGATGGGTGCAGATATCACCTTGGCACAATGTTTCAAAGAATGGGAGCCATGGCAGAAAAGGTTCTTCTCCTGGACCCTGCCAGCTGGAATTTCTTGACTAACAGGCCTGCATCATACCCCTTCTGCCAGTGTGAGTGAGGTGAGTCAATCTCATTGAGGTGAGAAGATTTCTCAGACAACTTGGACCCATGGCATGAAGGGCTTTAAATGTGATAATTTATAACTTGAATTGGAATTGGGAGTAAACTGGCAACTAGTGCAGCTTGCGTAATAGTGGTGTAACATGGGCCACTCTAAGGGCGTCCAAAACTACCTATGCAGCTGCGTTTTCTACAAGCTGTCACTTCCAAATACCCTTCAAGGATAGCCTTAATGTAGAGTGTATTGCAATAGTCCAAGTATGAAGTGACCAGGGCTTGAATGGCAAAGTGCAGGGACTCCCAATCAAGGAAAGGGCACACAACATGAAGTTGCACAAAGACTCTCCTAGCCACAAATGCCACCTGCTCTTTGAGCAGGCATCGCAACTCCAAGAAAACCCCTAGATTGCACATTGCAACTCCATCCAGAACTAAAGACGTTAAAGTCCCAGATCCTGAAGGTCCATACACCTAAAGCCATTCAATCTTACTAAGGTTCAACTGAAGCTTGTCATTCACCTTCTAGATCCCACAGCCTATGGAAACAATTTTCCAGTGCCTACTTTCAGAAATGTGTTTCATCTCCTTAATCTATCCCATTAATCTATCCCATAGTCCTGGGATTGCCTTCTGTTCTCCATTTTAGTCTTTTTTTAAATACACATGCATAGCTTTTGTATCTGCACTTTCTTACTTTCAAATATTGCTGAGCACATTGTAAAACGCCCTGAGTCTCCGGAGAAGGGCGGCATATAAATCAAATTTAAAAAAAAAAATTATCTAGTTCAGTTCTATGGTTCAGGGAAAACCACTTTGTCTATATCTTTCAGTAAAACTGAAGACAAGTGGACAGAAATCAGGTGAAATGTTATCTAGACATGGAATGTTTCCTTCACTGGAAACATTGAGTTCAACTATTATAATTCTGGTTTATCCATTTTTTGTTTTGCTTTATCATTATTCATTATGTCAAAATCTAACTCTTCATTAACAGGATAAATGTAATAAAAGCAGGAAAAATCAGTATTCTTTTTCTTTCACTTAGCTTTCATCAGGTAAAAATGTAAATTTATGGGCCACAAAGGTAACAATTCAAATCATACCTCATTATCTGCCAGTATTGATAGTTTTAGAAGATAAAACCAGAAAGGTGGTAAGAATTGGGATTTTTAAAAGAAAATTGTGAGTTTTGGAAGGATTCTAACTGATATTTGGTAAGTTTCATGACAGTTTAAAGGTTTCACTTGTATGTTGTGCTTTGTGTTGTATATCAGTTGTGCCCTTTCTGTACCATGAGGCTCTATTTAGTCACTTACACCCTGGTAGCCTCCAGAATGGATTACTGTAATGTGCTTCACATAACATTGAAAAACATCCAGAACAGTGGTGAAATCCAATTTTTTTTACTACCGGTTCTGTGGGTGTGGCATGGTGGGCGTGGTGTGGCTTGGTGGGCATGGCTTGGTGGGCATGGCAGGGGAAGGATATTGCAAAATCTCCATTCCCACCCCACTCTGGGGCCAGCAGAGATGGTATTTGCCGGTTCCCCGAACTACTCAAAATTTCCTCTCCCGGTTCTCCAAACTGCTCAAAATTTCCACTACCGGTTCTCCAGAACCTGTCAAAACCTGCCGGATTTCACCCCTGGTCCAGAAGCTTCAACTGGTGCAAAATGCAGCTATGAGGACAGTTATGCATGCCTTTAGGGGGGCACATATTCAACAAGTTGCACTGGTTGCCACTTTGTTTCTTGACCTTTTGACCTACATGAAATGGAACCAGGTTATTTGAGTGACTGCCTCTTTCTGATTATACCTACTGATCCCACCAAGTGAGGCAGGAGGAATATATTGCAGGCTTTATAACCAAAAGAGCTTCATCTTTTGCGAAAGATGAAATGTGATAAATTAAATTAAATTAAATCTGGTGAGACACAGGTGCCCTGCTTTTTCTGATGTGCCACCTCATCTTCTAGAACTTCATTCCTCCTAAAGTGAGAGTTGCCTATTCTTTTTTTTTTTTTTTTTAGCTTTCCAAAAGGCCTTTAAAACTCTTTTTTCCCCTCCAGCATCCTTGGTGAATGAATGGTTACAAAATGGCTGCCTGAGATTAAGTGATGTTTGTTCTCCCGCTAGTTTGGGATTTTCTGTTTATTTATTTTAAATTGTTTTTAGATTGCTATGGAATTTTTTGTACGCAACCCACAGTCAAATGTTGTGAGATGGGTGGCTATGTAACTAAGCTAAATAAATAAATAAAATAAATATTGATGGCCAAATATTTCTCTGATTATATTAAACTAATGGAATTTATGTCACTTCTGATTGTTTTAGTCAATTGTATGTAGCCCAGTGCTCTTATCCTTGGCTGTTCTTACTGAGTCTATCAACAGGCTGCATTGATTATGGAGTGTATCTGAGAGCTGATTAAGCATGGCACAATGGCTAGACTATTCTATTTTCCGCATAATTTTCACCTGATCTTATAACACATCCTATCCTTGATAGTCAGTCTTCCCTAAGCTGGGAATTATAATTATATGCTGCAATTACGTCTAAAAATGCCAGAGAAGCAGTGAGATTTCAACAGCAACATTATTACTGAAACAATGCAAGCATTAACTTGCATTGTCTTTGTCCTTTCATTTGTTTTTGCCAGCAAAATACTTTCTGTTCTTACTCCATATGAAAAGCATGCTTAAGCAATCTAACCTTAATTCCTGATTTGTAGACACTCAAATGCTCATCTTGAACTTTAATATTTATTTTCTGATTAAACATGACACCAGCAATAAATGATCAAGAACTACTGCATAAAATGTAAAGGTAAAGGTTCCCTTTGTACATATGTGCTAGTTGTTCCCGACTCTAGGGGGCGGTAGTCATCTCCATTTCAAAGCCAAAGAGCCAGTGCTGTCTAAAGACATCTCTATGATCATGACTAAATGCCAAAGGCGGAATGCTGTTACCTTCCCACCAAAGGTGGTCCCTATTTTTCTACTTGCATTTTTTTTTTAATGTGCTTTTGAACTGCTAGGTTGGCAGAAGCTGGGACAAGTAATAGGAGCTCTCCCCGTTACATGGCACTAGGGATTCGAACCACTGAACTGCCAACCTTTCGATCAACAAGCTCAGCGTGTTATCACATACTACTACTGCATACAACAGCAAAATTAAATGTATGAATCGGTGGTGGAATTCAATTTTTTTTTACTATCAGTTCTGTGGGAGTGGCTTGGTGGGCATGGCAGGGGAAGGATACTGCAAAATCTCCATTCCCATCCCACTCCAGGGGAAAGATATTGCAAAATTTTCATTTCCACCCCACTCTGGGGCCAGCCAGAGGTGGTATTTGTTGGTTCGCTGAACTACTCAAAATTTCCGCTACCAATTCTCCAGAACCTGTCAGAACCTGCTGAATAGCACCCCTAGTATGAATAAATAGGAGCCTGGTTTAACTCAACAGACAGAAGCACTGTAATTTAACACCAGCTGTCTGCAATTAAAGTAAGATTGAATCTCGCCAGGCTCAAGGTTGACTCAGCCTTCCAAGGTAGGTAAATTGAGGACCCAGTTTGTGGGGACAATAAGATGACTTTGTATAAATATACAAAAGTATGAAGGCTGTTGCTTAATGCACTGTAAGCCGCCCTGAGTCTCCGGAGAAGGGCGGCATATAAATCAAATTAAAATAAAAAAAATTAAAAAAATAAAACAAAGCCCCAGAAATAATCTCATTCATTTTTAAACCTTCCAATGAAAATGATATTTCCACAATTCTATTCTGTCCTCCCAATTTTGCAAAATATTATGTGTGCAGTTCAGTGGGGGTTTATAGCCACTCCATATAAAATGGTAATGTAAATTCTCATTTGTGATTGTAAGGGAAGCTAAATAATGTTTGAACATGCATTTTCTTAAAAATCATAGCACAGTCTGTACTTTTGAGTTTATTGCTTGCAGATTCAATAAGAAGAGACAGTAGGCCACCAAGAATATTTTGTTTAAGAATAAAAAACACATTGGCATAAGGCCCACATTATATTTCTTTAGTTTGAAAGACACCTGCTGGTCTCTCAATATCTCCTCCGCAGACCTTAATAAAATAATAAACCTTAAATATTTGTTTCCTTCTACCTTACTCATCATATCTATAACCATACATCCGTTTAATGTACCACAAATAAATATCATTTAAACATTTAGTGCATGTATAGATTACCTCAATGTGTTTTCATTCAGTCACTGCTCCAGTTATAGATCATTTTTTTATTAACTATGTTACACTCATCAAAACACCTGCAAATCCATATATTAGATTCAGAGGGGTAAAAGCTCACTTGGCAACTTTTTTTTCATACTTGAAGGATCGCTGTTTAAGAAACAGCCTGGAGCTCATTAAATTACTCACTTTCCTTTAAAAGGTTATATTTAAATAAGTCGTCTCACCTGACATAGATCACTTTTCAGATGTACAAGTCATTCTCTCATTTCAGAGAAATTACCCAGTTGCCCTCTCCAAACTGTTCTAGAATCAATGGGCTTCTGTTTCTCATGGGATGGCCTTGTAATTGAGCTGCATCTATAAGAGGCCAAGTAAATTGTTTCCTGCCCTTGTGCTTAAAAGTGTCTTGTGGTTACTGGAGATAAAGACTAGTGCTATGGACCATAACAATGAATTTGAAAAGTATCCAGAGGTTTCAATTGGTTCATAATGCAGTGACCTACATGGCTTTGTGCAGTTCTAGAAGCACAGACATATCATCTTTCTTTCTTTTTTTATAAAAGTTTTTTTTTATTTTTTTAGACAAACACACATACAAACATAAAATGTATTTTCTTTGAACAGAGTATTTGGCCGGTTCATAAATTTAAACAATATTTAGTCATTTTAATTAAGTTTACAATTTCTATATTTCCTTTTTGCAATAGGTATTCCTTATCTATTTTTTTTAACAAACCAATATTACCTTTCATTCTCATCTCTAATCTTAATCCTAATCAAATTCAATTTTTCCCTTCTATCTATATTATACCGCTTCCCATTATCATCTATTTTTATATCTATCCTCACATTGGTTGGTTATATAACATTACAATTGTTTAATATAAATCCAATATTTTAGTATAAATCAATTAATTATATAACTATCTTTTTTTATATATTAATCAGTATGAACATAAATCTTCCAATTATTTTCATGCAATCCAATTTCTTATAAGTCAATTAGTTATATTTACCAATAGTAATAAATCAAATAGTTTTCCCCCCTTATGTTACTCATTAAACTCTCCCAATAAACCAAATAGTTTTGCCCATATAATCCTCCAAATCACAATTTATTCATTTCTACAGAAATTAAAAAGAAAAAAGAAAAAACTTATCATTATCTAGATTTCAAAAATACAAAAACAAATATTCCAGTTGTTAATCCGAAGACCCCTCAGCAGCAGTTCATCAATCTGGGTTTTCATAGAGCTCATCAGAGCCTGCTAATTCCCGACTGTCTTGCCACGACATTTCCAGTTGAAGCACATGTCATCTTTCTTCTGGGAGCTGAATTGGCTGCTGATTTGCTTCTGGGTCCAATTCAAAGAGATGGTTGTCACCGTCAAAGCCCTACTTTGCCCGGGACCAGGCTATTTGAATGACCAACTTTTTCTGGTCATATCTACCTGACCACCAAAGTGGGGACACAGGAAATGTTGGGCATCTCTTCTCCCAAGGAGGTCCATCTAATAGGACCAGGAAGAGTGTCCTTCTCCATAGTGGCACCTTCCCTGTGGAACATCATCCCTATAGAGATAAGATTGCCACTCCTCTTTGACACTCTTTCACAAGGCCCTGAAGACCTGGTTTGATCAACAGAACTGGAGACCCCAGAGCAGGATGGAGCCCATCGACAATGGGGTGGGGGTTATTACTTTTTTATTGTTTTTATATTGGTAAACTGCCCGAAGTCACTGAGAGTGAGTTGCGTGACCATATCAATTCTCTTGAATGAATAAATAAAGGTAATGGTAATGCTGAGTAGTGATGTGGAACTGGAGAGGCCTACCTGCAAGGAGAATCACATAAAAGACTATGGGTCTTCAATGCACAAATGATACAGGGTAGAATTTGCTGATGGCATAATGGAGATCAAATGATTCAGATAAAGTTTTTATCATAGTAATTTTCTGTGTGCCACAAGTACCACAAGTTAGGACAATCAAAATGCTAATCTGGAGGGTTTTCGCTTCTCATACAGGAGCAGCAAAATTGCAGCCTTGGTATGAAGGGAACAGCCTAAAGGTGAATCAATTCACTTATATTTTGAATTCAGTCATGGAAGGAGCAGCTGTTTAGTCTTCTTCTTCTTCTTGTACCATATCTGTCATTGGACATTAGCGATCATGTTGGCGATCCTATTTTTTATCAACAGCTGCACAAAAAAGTGCTGATGGGTTTTGTCCAAACCAGTTCCTTAAATTTTGATTTTGTTCAGTCTTATTTACTTTGAAAGTTCTGAAAGAGTACAGGACAAATATTTGCTATATTTCTTACACTTTTCTTATGTGTTATACATTATTCTCAGAGGTGGTATTCAGTCAGTTCGTAGTGGTTCAGGTGAACGAGTAGCAGATCAAGTGTCGACCTGCCCACCCGCCCAGGCTCTATGCCGTCCTATTTAGGCATGTTTTTGAGGACAGGCTCATGCGTGGAAGGCGCATGAGCGATCAAAGCGCATGCGTGGAAGGTGCACGCACACGCGAAGCAAATGTGCATGCTTGGGGCAAATCAGTGGTAAGAATATTGGAAACCCACCACTGATTATTCTTATTCCCCAGGAGGATTTTTTTTCAGCAAGGAGGAGGCAGAAGAAGCAGGCAGGAGACAAGGCAAGAATTGGAGGGATGTTGTAAAGATGATTTGCTGCACTGTGACTTTTACAGAGCATCTTGCTTGCTAAGATCCCAGTCTAGAATTCCTACCTTATCCGTATATATTCATTTCATCTATCACACATTTTATTCATGTAGGCATCTCCTTTAAAAAAAAAATATTAAGAAAGATTCCTAATTACATGTATTCATTTGCAGTAAAAACCAAGAGTATGACACAATGTGATGCACTATATGAAATTGTTTAATTGATTTATATGGTTTGATCTATGAAGTAGGATCTTTTCATCCTCACATGCAAATATTGTACAGTGAGAATGTCTGCTAATTTGTTTAAAATTTTCACTGACAAAGTAAATCCAGATATAATTTCATTCCATCTCAAGATATGTTTTTCTACAGTACTGTTTGGTTGAATTAAATTATAAATACCAAAGTAACTGAGCATTTAAAAACCTAGGTATTCTGGTTCACATCAAAGAAATCAGTTCAATTATTTACAGATAACAAAATAATTTCAACATTTTAGAGCCATTTTTCTGGTTTTCCTGTGAAACCATATATTTTGTAGTCCGCTTACTGGCAGATAAATGAATTCCTCTAACTCAGTTAGTGGTGAGTCAGAAGCAGCATACACGTCATTTGCTACTTGCTGACAACTTATTTTGTATTTTTTTTTTTAATGTTTTCTTTGGACGTTAGTTTTAGTTTTTATTCCACTCATTTTCCCCTTGAAATCCCCTGAAAATAAGAATGCTTGTTTAATTATACTTAATGAAGAAGGACACTTTGCATTAATTTAGCCAGAAATTGAGAACATTTTTCTGATTTCAAAGCCTAACTAGTTCACTTTAAAAAAAAAAAAATCACCTGGCTGACTGTCAGGAGTTTGGTCTAAAAAAGAGGAAGTACAGCAGCTGCTCAATGATATTTTTTTTTTCAAATTCTAGGTCAATGGGAACTAATGCTGCTGAAACACTGTATAGACCCTACATAATACGTGAATACAACGAGTTAAATTTCTTATCTCCAGTGTACATTAAAAAATCAATACCAAAGGACATTTGCCATTCATATATAATTAATATTGCTCCTTCCTAAATGTAGCTATAAATAGTGGTCTGGCAGTCAGAAGTGCAAAGAGCTGAAATCAAATGACCTCAAAGAAACTCGGGGAGAACAAGAATTTATTTTCAAAATGACAAGTTCTCTCATAGAGTGAAAGGGAAGAGAATATGGGAAGTGACTGAAACTGGGTCACTGGGAATTGGACATGTTGAAGACAGCAAATTGTGCAGTGTTTAGGAGAACTGAATGAAGGTAGACAATCAAGAAAAAGGGATTAGGAGGCACTACAGATATAGGAGGTCTCGAATGAGGAGGAGACAACAGTCCATGGACAAAAAGAATCTGATTTAAGAAGTAAAGACTACTATGGAAGAGGGAGCAAAGGATCCAATCTGGATAAGAGCTGTTAATGACAGAAAGTGGTCATTAAATGGGCTAAGAGCCTCGGTGGTGCAGCGGACTAAAGTGCTGTTAAGTGCTAGCACTTAGCTGCCAGCTGCCTGCAATTAGTGCAAGTTCGAATCTCACCAGGCTCAAGGTTGACTCAGCCTTCCATCCTTTCATGTAGGTAAATTGAGGACCCGGATTGTGGGGGCAATAAGCCAACTTTGTATAGAACAGCACCGTTTGGGGGGGGGCAAAAGCCCTAATAAGCAGGTATATACAAAAAAGTATGCAGGCTATTGCTATAATGCATTGTAAGCCACCCTGAGTCTACGGAGAAGGACAGCATATAAATTGGACTAATAATAATAAATAATAAATATATTAACAATGTAGGTTATAAGAATTATATAAGCTAGCTAGGCTACATGTGATAGACTATTACCATTCTATGACTCCTGTTAAATTGTAAACCATCTTACATTCTTAATGGATCTGGGTGATCTGTAGATAATTTGTGGTTTTTAACCATTTAGTCATGTCCAGTTTTTGGTGATTATGTAGGCAATGCTCTCCATGCTAGCCTGTCAAGCACAGATTCTTTCAATTGTTGGATGTTTAATTTTGCATCAAATTTGATGTTATCAAGCTAGCATATTCTTTGCTGCCCCTTCTTCTTTGTCCACTAACCATTCCTAGCATCATTGACTTTTCCAATGGTTTTGCACACATAACATGGCCAAAGTAAATAAGATAAGATGACTTTATTGTCATTTTTTCTGTGAGCACACTGCCACACATTGAAAATGAAATTTTCTGTTGCCTGCTCTCAAAAAGATATATAACTTTTTGTAATATATATCTGTGATGACCTGGGGCATGGCACAGAGATAATGTAGGCAGCTGGCAGTTCAAACCACCCCTTTATTGCTCCAAATTTCCCCAGATGCTACCACATTTCTGGCAAGTCCCAGAGCAAAGTGATCACACACACACACACACACACACACACACACACACACACACACACTTCAAGCAGCCTTTGGCTGCAAATAGTTCAGACCAATGCTGTTAGCACCATGGTTGCAAAGCAAGAAATCCAGCAGGGCCAGTCGAAGAGTCCAAAGCAAAGGAGCATGGTAAGTATTCCAGAAATCCAGAAAGAATGCAAGGAATCCAGGAAAGTTCAAACATTGGCATTCAACACTCCCTAAATTCAGCATTTGTTCCCAACAAATGCCCCTTCCCACAGCGTCTCCTTAAGTCTCAGTCCTCTGGTGTGCCTTGTGAAGAGGGACGGGGTGCTCTCCTCCCAAGTAGTCAGCTCAGTCTGCGCTGTTTTCACCTTCTCCCCACTCTCTGTGCTCGAGGATTAGGAAGGGGTGATCCTTGCTCATAACCTGAGTTCTCTCTTTCATGTTCATTGCTTAGCCTCTCCTGGTAATCCTGCCCCCCTTCCTCCCTGCCTACAAACTGTCCCAATCCTGAAAGGCCCCAGCCTGACTGGGCCTGCTCCTCCCCATTTTCTTCCCAAGCCAATGAAGCCACCCCCTTGATCTCTGTCTGCTTCAGTTCCGGCTCGTCTTCCTCCACAGATTCAGGCTCCAATGGGGGCATGACAATATCCATACCCATATATAACACACATATATACATAATCTGAAGTGTTTCATACTCCTGGAATTCTGTCTTTCAGCTCTTCCCTCAAGGATATGGTCAATCAGTGGAGCAAAATGATACTTCCTAAACATCTCTATTTGCTCCAAGCCTTAATACAGAAGGAAGACAAGACCTATAACGACTGCATACACAAGTGGCAAATGCTATAGAACCATGGGGTGCAATATTTTGACAAGAGTTGTATGAATAAATACTTCTCTCCAGAAGACTTACATGCTTTACATTCAACATAAAGCTTATGTGCAAATTTGTGGATAGCTCCATAACTCTACTTTTTTTCTGATAAATTATTAATGTATGAAACAGCTCCTGTCTCATATAAAATAGAAACAGAAAGGTAAATACAAAATGAGCATCACAGTTCAACTATCATACCGCTTTCAGTAATTCACACATTTAACTATAAACTGTGATCTGAGTGATGCTGAATAATATTCATAGGTGCTAAATAAACAACACTTTCGTTTTTGTTTTGAAATGCTACCTTGGTCTAAACCTAGCTATTAAGAATAATAAAGTCTTTAGATAGATTATAAATGCTAAAACAGACACACAGAGACACAAATGTGCACATATTCATGAAAATAACTCTAAAATACTCTAATTAAATACAGGTAGTCCATGACTTACAACAGTTCATTTAGTGTTCATTCATTTAGTCCATTCAAAGTTACAACTACTGAAAAAGGTGACTTCTGACCATTTTTCACACTTACATTGCAGCATTCCCATGGTTACATGATCAAAATTTAGATTTGGCAACTGACTCATATTTATGGCTGTTGCAGTGCCCCAAGGTCATGTGATCACCTTTTGTGACCTTCTGACAAGCAAAAGTAATGGGGAAGCCAGATTCACTTAACAACCATGTTACTAATTTAACAACTGCATGATTCACTTAACAACTGTGACAAGAAAGGTTGTAAATGGGACAAAATCTCTTAACAAATGTTTCACTTAGCAACAGAATTTTGGGCTCAATTGTGGTCATAAATCAAGGATTATTTGTATACAGAAGCAACAGCCAGCAAGAGAATGCTTCAATCTGCATTTGTACTCATCAGGCATCCAAATTCCGGGGTGGGTGGTGGTGTATTTATAAGTTAAGATATCACCAAGAGATGGTTTGAATTGTGAAGGGCTATAAATGTGACACAATGCAATGCAATGCAATAAATAAATAAATATCAGTGACAGCATGCATTATGCTGGTTTGTTTGTCTAGGCAAGAAATTTATAAAATGAAAACAAGTAATATTAAAATAATGTCAATATTCACAAATTCAGTCCTCACCACATGTTAGGCAACAACTAATAATTGTCTTGGGGACAAATTCCAGAGTAATTAATGTAAGATCCAAGTTTGCAGAGTGAAGCTGGGTCATCTAATATTTGATACATTAGCAGATGAAATGTTCATTCAAGTGAACATTAGTACCACTGTATAAAATCTTAGTAAGATCACACCTGGAATACTGATCATGTTTTGGCCACCACACTACAAAAAAGATGTTGAGACTTTGGAAAAAGTGCAGAAAAGAGCAACTAAGATGATTAAAGGCCTGGAGACTAAAACATATGAAGAATGGTTGCAGGATTTGGGTTTGACTAGTCTAGGGAAAAGAAGGACTAGGGATGACATGATGGCAGTATTCCATCATGTGAAGGGCTGCCACAAAGAAGAGAGGGTCAACCTATTTTTCAAAGCACCAGAAGACAAGACAGGAAACAATGGATGGAAAAAGGAGAGGAGCAACCTGGAATTAAGGAAAACTTCCTAACAGTGAGAACAATTTACCAGTAGAACAACTTGCCTTCAGAAATTGTAGGTGCTCCATCACTGCAAGTCTTTAAGAAGAGATTGGACAGCCGCTTGTCTGAAATGGTATAGGGTCTCCTGTTTGAGTGGGGTGTTGGTGTTGGAGTAGAAGACTTCCAAGGTCCATTCTATTCTATTCTATTCTATTCTATTCTATTCTATTCTATTCTATTCTATTCTATTCTATTCTATTCTATTCTATTCTATTCTATTCTATTCTATCGGACAAAGAATTATATTTATCACTACCACATCAGTTAGATAATGTAAGGAAATTACATTTCAGAAAATCTTAGCTATGATGTTAAATAAATTTGATGATAACAACAGTATTCTTTTCCCCCAGAATTATGAGAAAGAGTAGTGTTTGTGAGTCAAAGTTCATTGGCCATTTTCGAGAGTATCATGTTCTGCTTGCATGAATTAAATAGTTAAAAGTCAGGGAGAACTTTGCCAGCATGAAAATGGAATGGAAGGTCATCAGATTGAAGAGGGTAGAGGGGCATGCTAAAATAGCCTATGTGCCAATTGAAAAAAAATGCAAGGCTGTTTGGATAAAATGAGTCTTTGTCATTTCTCCCTTATCAGTATTTTTTAAAAATACCAATGCCATATTTGCTCAATAGTAGCTTCCTATCTCAAATGGCGACATTTAAGGAAACTGACAATTTACAATGGTCATCTTTGTCCTGAATGTGTAAAAAGATCTCCAAATCTATCTAGAACTGCTGTACCAGAATGTTCAGTATAACAAAGTCCTTTTTATGTTTGTCAAGTAGACTGAAAAAGCTGATGGAGATGATTTTATTATGTGGCTTTCTGAACTCCTAAAGTAGTCATTATTTAATGAGAATGAAAGCAAATTTGAACATCCTTGGAATTACAAGAAAGTCATGTGAAATACTAAGATTGTTGTTTTTTTCTATTTGCAATATATGAAGTTACTGTACCTCTGTTCATAATTCCTATATTATGTTTAGGAGTAAGCTTGATTCAAAGTATAATCCTTATCTTAACAATAAAAAGTGTAATACAAATTGTAATACAGAAATTTTATTATAAAGATACAGTTAGATTTCTCTCATTCCTTGACATCTATATCATAATAAATGAAAAAAAAAAAGGCATTGACTTCCGACTCTTTTGGTGCAGTTGAATAAGGCATTAAGATCTATGCTTAATGTTTTACTTTTTCATAATAATAGAAACCAGCCATTTCTGTAACAATAAATCTAATCGGTAAAACCCAAGATCACCGTTTCATCTTTTTCCACCTCAAGCACAAAGTCCAGAAGTGGTTTCCAAGTCGAAGTAAAGGTATTTGTATTTTTTTCTTTAATCAGAGCAGTCAATTTAGCCATCTCTCCATCAGTTTTTGCAGCCATTAATCGATTGTGGGGGTTGAGGTGACCTTCCATTTTTGTGCATAGTCTTGCTGCCATCAGCATATATAACATCAAAGTTCCAAATTTTTTTCACAAGTTTTGTTCCATTAAACACAAAAGAAAAGTCTCTGTGTTTTTTACTATATTCACTTTAAGAATTTTTTGTAGTAAGGTATGAATCCTACTGCAATATTTCTTTGCTTTATCACATGTCCACCATAGATGATAAAAAGTCTCTTCTTTACATTTACATTTCCAACATTCATTTGAGGTACACAGTAATGGCCAAAATTGTGGAAACCTTTTGGGAAAAGTGTATTTTCTAAAACTAGCTAATAAAACCACTTTTTTGGGGAGTAGTACCATAAAAATATATATCAATGGAAAGATAATTTAATCAAGAATGTAATGCAATAACTTTTATGAAGGATTTGCTATTAGAATAGCAGTTACAGTATAAAGAAGAAAAGTGAAACACGTAGAAAAAATGAGATATACAAAAATTATCACCATAGAAAAAGCGAGTTATATAAAAATTATTACATCAGTTAATACTTAGTTGGGTAACCTTTAGCATGAATTATGGCATTACAATGTCTTCCCATGGAGTGAACCAAATCTTTTAGATCTTCAGCTGTTGTACATTCTTGACAATTTATCTGGAGTTAAATACCAACAATACATTATCTTACTAAAAAATTTTTTTACATTATTGCTTAATGTAAACCTTTCCTGTTTTATCAAGCATCCTCCCCATCCTAGAGATCATGAATGGAGTGGGAGATAAATGTTCAATAAAGCAGAAGAACTTCCCCTACTTTCCAGGCCACATCCCTATTCCACTGATCAGTTATTTCAAAATCAAATTTTGACAGATAGCTAAACCCATGAGCCGAACCCATATCTGTTTAAAACAAATAATAATACCAGGCAGAAGTGCATGTCATCCAATGTTATGTTGCTACATATTTCTCAGGGATGGGTGGATAGCATTTTATTTCTGTCATGCATAAGATCCTTTAAAACAGTTACCATATGGACTGGGCCCTTTTTAGTTTAGTTTACCCCTCTGGACTGAAGTTCATTCTAAGATCTGGGTGGCTCCCACCCCAAGAAAAGGAAGGTGTTGTTGTTGTTTTTGTAATAAGTTTTTATTTTATTTTATAGTATATAAAAATTCCAGCTTCAATTGAACAGTGTGTTGACTGGGTACAAATAATTTTAGGAAGTAATATTCAAAATGTTTACTGCAATATTCATCACATTTATATCAATATATATTAATTGAACAGGAAGGTATTAAAGACCTGGCTACTCTCCCAGGCCTTGTGTTAGTGTGTTTGGAACTCCTGATGAGTTTAGCTGAAATACATTTTTTCTGTGGTTGACAAGATTTGCCATTCTGTTATTTATATTGTCCTTATCTTATTTGTTTATAGACATTTTGAACTATATTGTGCTTTAGTGTGAGCTATCCAGAGTCATTCTGGTGTTGCTCAGCAAATGGCATATATTTAATTACCTTAAGATTTTAGACATGGCTTCACTAGCCATGGAAATAATTTACCATATTTGTATTCGATTAGAGCTTATTTAAAGAATGGAGAAGGGATGCAGTGGCTCAATGGCTAAGATGCTGAGCTTGTTGATCAAAAGGTCAGCAGTTCAGCGGTTTGAATCCCTAGTGCCTCATAACAGGGTGAGCTCCCATTACTTGTCCCAGCTTCTGCCAACCTAGCAGTTCAAAAGCACATAAAAAGTGTAAGTAGAAAAACAGGGACCATCTTTGGTGGGAAGGTAACAGCATTCTGTGCGTCTTTTGCATTTAGTCACGGTCACATGACCACGGAGATGTCTTCAGACAGCGCTGGTTCTTCGGCTTTGAAATGGAGGTGAGCACTGCCCCCTAGAGTCGGAAACAACTAGCACATATGTGCGAAGGGAACCTTTATCTTTACCTAAAGAATGGAGTTGGGCAAAATAAAGATCTCTTAATAGTTACAACTAAGGAAGGGGCCTGATCGCCTATTAAACATATGGAGGTTTTTGGATTGGCAGTTTCTGTCGATGGATTGGCCTTTTTGTATTCCATTAGATTGTTCTTATTATGTTACTTCTAATAACTATATATCCTAACTTGGAGTTTATGGCCACCTTCTATGACAGTCTAGACTTTTTTAATGTTTATCCCTTTGTTGCCAAACATAAAAGCAAGAGTGCTGACAAAGAAATTGCCTCTTTCTCATGGAGTATGTATGTCTCATGGAGTATGTTGTTTCTTTAAAAAAAAAAGTTGGTGTTCAGTCTGTCCTCTAGCCTCCCATTCCTCCCAATCATGCTGTTTTACCATCCATAAAATGTTCAGTTTTACTAATCTTTGCAGTCTTGCTGAGGTTGTTGTTATTGCATTCCTTGATGACTCACTTGTAGGATTCGTCTGTATGAGAATTTCCTGCAGTCCTGTTTAACTCCTGAGAGGTGAAATGAAAGAGGAGGAGAAGACAGCATTAGAAACAACTCAGGTTAAATAGGCATATGCACATTTTCCCCTCTTAGTGGGGACTGCCATAACCATAATTTTAAGGCAATGGTGTGGAGAAATGTATCTTGGTTTTAAGAAAGTGGAACATATGAAATCCGAAGCTTAACATATGTAATGTATTGACTTTCATAAAAAATATAATTAAGTCATTAGTCTTCTTAGGTCAGCAGTATTCATATGTTCAGGAATGTTTTTAAAAGATAATCATCTTCTGATTACAAATTCATTTGTATGCATAATAATCAAAATCTCAAGATAGAGTTCCTTGAATTAAAAATTCCAAACACCTTCCACAGCAGCTTTTTAGGTTGTTAAAGAAAAAAACAATTTACAAAAATTGTCTCCCATCCCCACATCTAGGGATTTCTTATAACTAAAAATTCAGCTCCTATAAACTTAGGTCCAGTGATGACAATGCTTAAAAGAAAGAATTTAATTTACAGCAGGAATTATCATCATTGTCATTATCTACGAAACATAATTTTAAACCAAAGATTTGAAGCACAGAAGGAACTACTGAAGAATAGTAGTTTTTTTTTTTCCATCTATGTTTAATGCTAACAGATATTTTTGGCACAGAATATAAAGGGATGTTCTTACTAAATAGTATCTCTATGTGTGCTTTGGAAATCATCCAGAATGTTGGTAAATTAGCAGCATTTGAATACTATTTCGCTGAAGGTCTAAAAGAGAGTAATTATTAGATCATTGATCTACTGACAGCAAATAGTATTTAATAGCCTTCTATTTTAACTTCTATATTTAGACCACTAAGATTTTTTGTTTTTGCCAAAATAATTTCAGATGTGCCAGGGAGATGAAAAACATTTTTATGAGAACCATATTTAAAAAATATTCAAGTGGCTGTATTTATGTTTTTACATGCCTATTAAACTTTATGTCTGTGGAAAAATACATACTGGATTTGGTTTCAACTTTATCACTAGGTTTCTTATAGTGGGTGATGCATACATGTTTTGGATTTATTTCCAGAAAGATGCTTCAGAATGCATTAAAACCACAAATGTAGAATCTGTGTGTAATTACTTAAAGTGGCCATGACTTTTCTTGGGATTACATGACAGCTGCACGAGATGCTTTTAAAAATTGCAAACAAGTACTACTTTTGTACTCCTGCACACTCCAAAGCACCTTCTCTAAATTATATTTGAAGGACTGGGCAGCCCTAATGCATCTCATTATTGTAGCTGTTTGAATAAAAATGGCTTGCAAATTCTTTCCAACTTCAGTCCATCTGTTTGATTCCTTCTTACTCACAGATCTAGCTTGTCCCTTGTCCCAGGTAAGAGATAAATACAGGCAAATCCCTTCATATATATCACCCAGGTCTTCTTGGCCAAGTTCATCTTGTTGACATAGAAACCAATCATCTAGTGAGGCTTGGTTGAACTCAAAAACCTAAGAAAGGACATATTTAGTCTGAACAGCTTTTGACTGACTACAAATCTTATATCAAAGAGATTTGTAGATGGATCTGGCCACGATTCTTTCCTCACGCACTGGCGGCTGCTCTGTCCTTTCACCTCACCTTGGATTGGGTCACCACTGTCTGCGCTCTGGGGTCATCTTGGTCTGCTGCTGGTGCCTCCCAAGGACAGATCGCTCCAGGCTTTGCTGCAACATCAACTTTCCACTCCATTCCAGACATCGTTAGGTTACAGGTCTTTCAGAGGCATCCTAGTAGGCTGCGTTACAAACTTGATGGTTTACTCCGGATGCTGAAATATCATTTCTGTATAGGGTAAAGGCAAACCATTTCCATATAGTTGCCAAATAAATTAATCCGATGTATCTATAAAGTCTCTGGGAAGTAAGCTCAAAGGAGACTTAATCTTTTTTTATCCATGTGCCAATCTAAAACTATGCCAGGTTTGTTGCAACTGGCTCAGTGTCTCTTGCGGCCTTGAGTTCTCTTCAGACATGCATATAAATGTAAATTCAAATGCGAAAGAAAAACTTGTGCATTTACTTTGTCAGGGTTCAAAGTAACACCCCCAACGAAAAAAGACTCTGAGGCTAGAAGTTCCTCCATTTTATTAGAGATGTCATATTGGCACATCAGGGAAAACCTGAATCTGAAAGCTTCCAGGTTTTCCCCACCCAAAAGAAAGTCCAAGTCACTTCCCCTGCACCCATAGGTCCATCATATGGTCCAATCAATGCACCGTCCCAACTGGAGATTACTCCCAGTCACTGCACTCCAGGTGCAGGCCCGAATGTCCTTGACTCTCAGAGAAAGGAATGTTGTTATGGCTAAATATCTCCACCACTCTATGCAATCCCCCCTCCCAGTTTCCCACAGCACTAAGTGTGGCAGCCCTGAAGATCCAAAGAAAAAGATGGCCTCCAGGGCTGACACCTCCCTTCCATACTGATAAAACAGCAAAGATAATCACAATCTCTTGATAAGGAAGCATTCTGGCACAAATGTTCTTGAACTGATACTTTCCTTTCCATTAGCAGTATATAGTGTACAGGCATAATTAAGGCTAAGGTTGGTAACCTAGTTTATTCTTTTCTCCTTTTACTAAAAAACATTAAAGTATATGATAACCACACATTCAGAAAGATAGCAGTGGGGAAAAAAAGAGTTTACAACAATAATTGCCAGAAAATTTGGCATGCTATATGTAAATTGTGTGTAACTAAGATTGGTAATCTAGTACACTCTTGTCTTCTCTTACTGCGAAACAGTATATTAAATATTGATTGACCAAAGCCAAGATAGGCAGATTAACATGTCATATGGAAGATTAGAGTTTGGAATTTTACAAAAATCAAACAGTAAAAAGCATGAATTAATGAAATGAAATAAAACAATAACTATAAATATATGTGTGTGTCAGGGTCGGTTCTACTGGTTCGCAATGGGACCATGCACGCTCACTTCACTCGTGTGCACTTCTGCACATGCGCAGAAACTTCCTGATGACGTGCCCCTCGATGGGCGGAGCCTCCTGCCGGTTTTACTACTGGTTCTTGTGAACCAGTCTGAACTGGGGTCAACCCACCACTGGTGTGTGTTATAAAATTAGAGTGGTACAAGAGATATGACATGGTGGTTTGTTCATATGGGGGGAGTTAATGAATATAAGTATGGAATTAAGATACAGATTTAGTTATGAAAACAGGGCTAATGCCTAAATTAATGCTAGAAAATATCACTTGGGATTATTTAGATTATTATGAGTATGCATGAAAACTGAAATAGGTAGTTGGTAAAAGTTGCATGCTATGAAGTAGGAAAAGATACTAAAGTAAGAAACAGAGAAGACTTTGGGAAAAACTGATAAAGTAAAAGAAACCATTGATGAGGAAAATATGGCTGGTCCTTGGATTAAGATTTACAAAGATATGAATATAAAACTTGTCAACTGCCATTATCTGTAAATGTTCAAAGTCTGTAATGAATGATGCTATTGGCTGGAGTATGAAAAGAACGATTCTGGAAAAGAAGCTGGGAGAAAGATACTTTTTTGTACACACAAGACAGAGAAAGAAATTGCTGCAAATTGTTGTTAAAATATTGCAGTGCGATTTTGATGGAAATGATAACTTCTTTGGGATGTACTGTATCTGAAAAAAGCTACCCTTTTAGCAGTATGAATAGAATTAAAACCTAATAATGACATTACTTCCTGAATAAAACTTGAGTAAAAGAATATTGAAAGGATATTTAATGATCCGTATGGGAGTGATAGTAATATGTCAAAGAGTGGAACAGAAATATATTCTATAAAAGTTAATGTTCAAGGAACAATATGTAAATGAACTAGATACTATAAATGTGAAAAATATTAAAAAATTACAATCCTCCAGATAACTGGGATAATATTAAAATAAAGATCAATTTGAAGCTTTTTTAATGAATATGTGAACATTTTATATATGGTTGGGAATGGAAAGAATTTCTTTATTGTTTTTTATATACAAGAAAAAGTTGAATGCTAGAACTACCGTTTCCCCAAAAATAAGACCCAACCAAAAATAAGGCCTAGCATGATTTTTAAGGATGTTCGTAATATAAGCCCTACCCCCAAAATAAGCCCCAGTTAAGATCGTCAGCAGACGGAGGTGTTTAGTACTGTATTTGTGAGTACATGCACCTCCTCTGCACATGTGCACGGCCTTCGGTGCATGTGCAGAGCTCGCACATTACGTCCGGGTGGGTGGGTGGAGCCTCCCACAGTCACCACTACCAGTTTGTCCAAATCAGACAAAACTGGCTGAATCCCACCTCTGGTTACATCAGTTTTCCAGTTAGCATCTAGCAGACTTTGCAAAGCATTGTAAGAAATTAAAATGATATCCAGTAAACCAACTGCTAAGACCACCTATGCCTTTAAAATGAAATTGATCTTGGAAAGCTTATCTCTAAATGTTTTGACATTTTGATCTGAGGATAGGCAAATTATGGTACTGGTAACTATTTAAATGTGTGTCCTTTTTTAAGGTTTTAAATTTAAATTTTATTATTTAAAATTTAAATCAAAATCAAACTCTTGAAAATTAGCTTATTTTATCTGCTAGTTTTATAGATTTTGTTTGGAAGGGAACAAACAAAAAATCACTTGTGTCAAATAAAACCATGTAAATGTAACTCTGCATGACCAGAAGTGTTGGCAAAATGGCTTCATATTTTTGTCTTAGATTACAGCCCTGATGAAAACTCTCACCTCTCTCCAAGCTGATTTGATTGAAGAGGAAAAATATTATTGGCACAGGAAATAGCAATTCTCCAGGCCTGATAAATTTTCCTGGCAGAAAAATCCTGATATGACCTGAAGGCTAAGAATCTATAAGGTTACAAAGTTTAATCAAGTGCAAAACATTACAGATGGAATCAATCACCAGTTTCCTTTTCTAAAATGCTTGGTTTAGAGACTTATTTACTCAATTATAACATTCTACAAGCTATTCTCTCTGAGCTTTCATGGCATTGCTAAGTTATGTGATATGTGATTCCATTGTTATGAGAAAATAAATATTTTTCATAATTATCATTCATGTTGCTGAAAAGCATGAGGTAATGAAACTCAAAGGTTATTATTCATTTTTCATAAATGTATCCTAGCAGTTGATACTGTTTTCTTCCAAGAAATCGTAACAGTTAGTTCCCAACAGGGTGTAACAAACATTTCAGAAATAAGAAATAATTACATCTGTTTGCATGATTATCATTGAAAATGTTTTCTAGGCTAACATCCAGTTTGGTGTAATTAGGTGGGAAGGATAATCTGATTTGCAATTTCAGTTTAAAATTTGACACATTAATATTTTGCCATGTAAAGGATGAATATCTATTCTAGTGCAAGATTTGTTTGCTTAGTAAATAGGGAAGATTAAAATTGAAAGCAGAAAAGGGTATGTTGTTATATAAATTATAACAAATCAAGGTTACTATTTAGTTTGTGTAAGATAAAGATTTGTTTTATATTTGTTTGTTTGTTTTAGTACTGACTTCCAAAAGGGGCATACAAAAGTAGGCCCTGATTCTCCTTGATTTTGTAACTCTCTTTTGCCTTCACTGGTGACACATCCCTCCAATATATACAAAAATATTTCCCATTGGAAAAAAAGGCAATGAAATTGGCTTTTCCATTTTCATCATCCATGTTATTTCAATGTAGTATAAAAAGTATTTCTGGTTGTTCAAGGAAGTGGGGTCAACAGAAGCCAAGTCATGCCTGACAGCAACTGATAAACTCAGGAGAGCCGTTGGCTTCTCTAAAGGGAATTAATGGATAATGCTACCCTCCCATTGTCTCCTTTGCTTCTTTTGGGACTAGCTGGTGAATAGAAGGAAATAGCTTCCAGTGACACTTATCAGATCTCATTTGTCATGTGCTTCTTGAGACATTGCTCTAGAAGAGTTGGAAATTGGTAAAATTAATTATTTATGACAACTGTAAACTGTGTGAAACTGTGAACAGTTTATTTTTATTGGTGGAACTGTATTGCTTGGGGGTTGGAATAAAGATAACTGGGTTCTCTTCTCCCAGTAAGAGACAGATGGGACTGCTCACCCTTTCTTGAAAGGAAATTCTGGTAGAGTTTAGATTGCAGTGGTTTGTCACCCAAGGTGGATATAGAGATTCAGAGAAAATTCTCTTTCTGTACCTCAAATCTAGCTGGTCCCTTCATTTTCCAAGGAGTTCCAAGAGATGAAGCAACAACAACAAAAAAAATGCTTAAAATGCCAGTGAAGAATGATTAAAAACAATTAAAAACAAATAATTAAAAACAACACTGAAGATGTGTATCTGTCATGTTAGGACCTACTGTATATAAAAGCAATAGAAATGTAGCTAAATAGTTATTTTTCCATTTTATTGCATCACAAAATTCCCTCTGTGGCTCTGGCCCCTTACAGAGAAGACAGTAACATCTAAAGCATGCTATAAGGAATATACTAGCATTTGTTCAAATCTATTTGGAGTAGGATTTTGGCTGGTCAGGTTCTATAGAAAAGTCTGAGAAAGGGATTTGTCTTAGGAAAAGTTGGAAAAGTTTTCTCTTTAAGAAAAAGGAGAAGGCATGGGGTTGTAACTATAAAAGGTTACATCCAGTTCAGGCAAACTGGTAGCGGCGGCTGCGGGAGGCTCCACCCACCTGCCCGGACGTCATCAGGTCCTGTTTTTGACACTCGGCGCATGTGCTGAAAGGCATCAAAGAGATTGATTTGGTAAATAATGAAAAGAGAAACAAAGAGAATGATATTTAGGTAGGTTTATCTGGAAGTAAATGAATTTTTTGAGCTGTCTGTATAGGTGTGTGTTTCTTTGTTGGAAACATTGAACAAATAATTGATATATGAAAAGTTTTGTCCTTAGGAAAAAGGAGAAGGCATGGGGTTGTAACTATAAAAGGTCTTAGTGACAAAAACCATCTGGATCAATGCTAGTCAAATTTCAGGCTGATATATAAGATAGAATTGATCACACCAGTGGATGAATATTACTATGATTGATGATAGGGATGGGGCAGTTCTGATTTTGTCTGCTCTTAGTGGCTTTCAATATAATTAAACATGTAAAACTTCTAGACTAACTCTGGAGTTTGGGGAGTGGTGGTGAGAAAAGTACAATGTTATAGTGATTTTTCTTCTTCATCTGGCAATAGTTTCCTTGGGAGGAGATAGGAGATTAAGCTTTAGGCCTTTGCTTTGTGGGTCCACAGGGTTCAATAATCTTGCCACTCCTTTAAATATCTATGTGGATTTCTGGAAGAAGTCACATATTGGCACAGGTCAACACATTGATGATACTTAGCTTTACATTTTGACCAAAGGTTGACTGGGTAATATTGTAGGTGATCTATCCCAGTGACTGGAGGCGGTAAGAATATAGATGAGGAGGAACAGGATTAAATAAAACCTTAGCAAAATCAAATGATTTTGGCTACCTTTCATTTCCAGAGAATTATCATTCTTTAGTGAAATTGCAGTACCCCATATGGAACTTTTATATACTTCAGGGTTCTCCTGGACTCTGACCTCCTGCTCAATGAACAAATGGCAGCCATTGCAAGAAGCTATGTGCAGTTCCATGTGTTCCAATTTTGAGTTTTTCTGAATTAGAAAGACCACTCACACTTGAATCAATTCTTGTTTGGACTAAGCATAGACAGTCACATAGCCACTCATACTTGAATCAATTCTTGTTTGGACTAAGTGTATAAAGAAGTATCAAAACATACTGCATTGCTGCTGCCTCTTCCTTCCGCTGTTTACAATCGTCTATCTATTTACATTACAGCTATGTGCCAGAAAGAAAGATACCATCCCAATTATCTGTATTCTTACTTAAATTTCAGGATCCTATAACAGAAAATAACAGTGTTCCATGAGATATAAGGTATGAAATATGGCCATTTGTTTGTCCAATTCAGTAGGAAATTGCACTAATACTAAAAAACCTTCCTCTCAGGAGAACAGCCAATATTCCTTTTAACCAGATTGTCTTTCAGATTCTTCTGAGCAATAAATATTTGACTTGGTACTCTTGGGCATTTTCCCAATTTGGATGAAAATATTACACTTGGAATTACATTACATTATACACATTTCATTAGAATTGCATGATGAAGAGAACACAATACTTTGGCTAATAATATTAGGATTGAGTCATTTATTGCTATATTACATATGATTTATTTGTTATATAAAATTAATAACAAAATATTGGTACTAGCCACCCACAATAGAATTAAAAACATGTGTTTTTTCTTGTTAACAGAAATAACTAAACAAAAAAAATTCTGTTGGATGAATGTTAATAGTTGCAAAGAAGAGGTAATGTTTTTGACCAGAACTTTTTTTTCTGAATAAAATGTCTGTTAGATGTGGAATAGTAAATCCAATTAATATGTCCAAGATTCTGACAAGATTCCCATATTCATACTTTTAATATGGTAAAGTCTGATGAGATTATTTCCCCAATTATATGTATTCCTCCTTTCCTCCCTCCAATTGTCATCAACTTACCTTCTTAAAATAATAATTTTAGATAAATCTTCTTCTTCTTCCTAGCATATTCCCACAAGTGTGGAGTTAGCTGCGTTTCCAGGGTGCAGGCATGCAGCTTGCATATCTTTTTTTTTTTTTTTTAATTTGATTTATATGCCGCCGTTCTCCGGAGACTCAGGGCGGCTTACAATGCACTAAGCAATAGAGTTCATTCTTTTGTATATTTATACAAAGTCAGCTTATTGCCCCCACAACTGGGTCCTCAATTTACCTACCTTAGAAAGGATGGAAGGCTGAGTCAACCTTAAGCCTTGGCGAGATTCGAACCTGCAGTAATTGCAGGCATCTGGTCTTAATAACCAGCTTAATAACAGGGTGCCTTAGACCACTGTACTACCAAGGCTCTTTTGATGGTATCTTTCCATCTCTGTTTTGGGCTCCTGCAAGGTCACTGGCCATTGACTTCTAGTTGGTAGGCAGTCTTGGCAACAGTGGAAGGTGTTGCTCTCAGGACTTGTTCACACCAGCGGAACTGGTGATGAGCCGCCACTTTCCTCTAAGTCCCATCTGGAAAGCACTGCAGCAGAGAGAAGCAGCCAGGTTGAATGCTCTTTCTCTCTGCTGTAGGCCCGCAGTGCTTTCCAGATGGGACTTACAGGACCCAAAGCAGCGGCTCACAACTGCTAAATTTCACTGTGCTACACAAGAGACCTCTCAGTAAGAGCAGCAGCGGAGATAAATAGCTGCCAACCTGGAGAGCAAATGGAGCGTTCAAGGCTCACCCAACACCAGAAGGACCAGAAGAAGCGGTTGCAAGAACTGAAAGATGCTGGAGATTCAATCCAGCTGCTTCTCTGCACTTTCTGGATGGGACTTCTTACAGGTAAGAACCAAATGGCTTCGCCAACCCCCCTGCGTCCATGCCTCCCTGTACCTGGGGGCTGTAGTTTGAGGCCAAAGGGTGGCATGCGGGTGGCCTGTGGGCAGAGGCCCTGGGGAAGGCCAGAGCCAGGAACTGGTGCATCCCCCAGGCCCCAACCCAAGGCAAAGGGTTAGTGGGCAGCATACAGGCAGAAGGATGGTGAGAGCCAGGCCCAAAAGGCGGATGAGCCTTGCCATGTCCACCCCAAGGCAGCCCTTTTTCTGAGCACCTTACCTTTGCGGACAGCCATGGTGAGCAGAGTGGGCGAAGCATGGAGATCAGCTGGGCCACATGGCTGGCATGGTTGGCTATGTGGCCAACATGGTGGGCCATGTGGCTGGCATGGTGGGGTCGCGGCGAAGGCAGGCAAGTGGGTAAGGCACAGAGATCAACTGGGCCATGGGGCCAACGTGGTAGGCTGTGGTGAATTCAGCCAAGCAGGCGAGGCATGAAGATCAGCTGGGGCGCGTGGTCTGGCCGAGCGAGCCAGAGAGTAGCTGGGCACGGGTATGACTCTAGCCAGCAGCCAAGGCAGGCGAGATGGGATAGGGCGGGGGGGGGGGGCAGCCAGTGGTGGGATTTGCCGGTTCACTGAACTGTGCAGAATTGTAACAACTGGTTCGCCTGAACCAGTTCGAACTGGCAGCAGCCCACCTCTGGATGGTTGTCTTGTAAATCTTAGATTTAAGACGGGTTGGAATTCATCTGTCACGTAGCACACCAGTGAGTTCTCACCAACACATTTCCAATCTGCATTCACCCTTGCTTGCATCTCACCATTGATGTCGCCATTGCCTTGGAGGTGGGATCCCAGATAACAAAAAATGTCCACCTTTTTTAGGTTTTCTCCATTGATTTGAAGCATTCCAATATATATAATTTTAGATAAATAGTGAGAAGAAATTACAACAAAAGATGTAAATTCAGGTGTTGCTCTTCTGAGGACGGCACTATAGGAATGTGTTACAAAAATAATGATGGAAATAATGAAAAAACAATTGGACCCTCAATTTTAAAAACTGTTTCAAAACAGCTTTTTTTTTTTTTTTTTTTTAAAAGAAGAAGTTAAAAAGGAGGAGAATTTATTTCCTCAATCTTCTGACCCCTGAATTGGTTCCCTAAGCATTTATTTTTACTATTGTCCCTAAACATCTGAGTATGGAAAATCAAGTCAGTCACATAAAGCAACAGCAGGAAACTGAGGGTGGAGGGTTGCAAAGAACATTCTTGGTGGCTGTTGCTGCAATTGGCAATTAATCATCCTTCCATTTCCTTTTGGAAAGTATGCTTTCTGTTTGAGAGCCAGCAGAAATGCCTGCAGTCATAACACCTCAAGCCTCAAATATAATAAGATCATCTTGCTAGGCAGAGTCTAACGAGGTTCATGCAGTATTTGGTTTTCTGATTTCCAGGTTTGTTGGCATAAGCAAAACAAGCTGACCTTAACATTGGAATGTGTTGCTAGCATCCCCTTCCCTATAGCCACTGGGTTCATCTGCCAAACCTTCAGAAACATTTTTGTATTTGTTGTATCACTACAATGCACCCTATACCCCATGAGTAAACCCGATGCCCTACTGACCTATTGAAAAATTCAGTATTCTAGCAGCACTGCAATATTGCTTCAAAGTTGTGTTTCATTCGTTCAGTGCTGTGTTAATTTATTTGTTTGTTTTCTTTTGTTCTGCAGTAAGGAAACAAAAATGTCACTCAGTTGAAACATGGTGAAATGCCATGGCCCTTGAATGAATGGGAAGGGCTGTTCTATTTTTTTAAAAACATGATGAAATTATAGCTGGTGAACTTTGCTTTCAGTAAAGAATCAGAGAGCCAAATGAATCAAGAGATTTTTCCTGTGAGAAATTTACAGCTCTAGTATTAACAGTAATATTCCCCCCTGCACTGTAGCTGGGCTAGAAGTTAATTTACTCAGTTGCAGAATTAATATGCATAGGTAGGGTTGAATAACAGGCCCTTCTTCTAACCAAGAGCCCTTCTCCTTAGCAAAGAATGCTACCTGTATGGCTGATAATGATAGAATCATTAAATAAAAAAAATGATCTATTCATAGGTCATTAGTTCTAGCTAATGAATTAAATGATTAACTATTAATTAACTAATAGTTAATTATTCAGTGAACCAAGGAAACCTAGGCAAATCCATGTGTCCTAATGATATATTCTGTTCCATCCTTACAGTTGCTTCTTAAAAATTACTTCAATAAGATAGAAATCCATTGAGCCATCTTCTATGTCCAAACTGCTGAGGCTGCTTGTTTAGTGCCCTAAAAGAGGAGAAAATCAGGCATTTTCCTTTTCCTCAGTCTCCCCGTCTCTATTGTTTCCTGAGGTGCCCCAACTTCACCATCTCACATATCTGTGATGGACCATATACATAATGAAGAATATACATAATATACTGTATGTATATATATAACCATATACATAATGAAGAATGATAATTGGACAACAGAGGCAGCAGGCAATTCTCATTCATTTATGTGAAACAACCAATCATAAATAATCTGAACCAGCCCTATCATTCAAGTGAGAGAAGATAGGGAGTATATCAGTACATGTGGCCATTGCCATTTGTTACAAAACAAACTCATGTTTACATATCTATCTATTCACTTACCCATGCCTTAAGAGTTTCACCTGTAAATTATGCAATACAATCACTTAATCTGGAGCTGGTACAGAATGCAACTAACAGAAATGCTAAGTGGGATTATTGGGAACTATTCCTAAAAGCACTGAACTGTTTTCTTACATGTTATTCCTAAAAACACTGAACTGGTTTCTTACATGTTATAAGACCAAGTTCAAAGAATTAATCAATCTGCCTTCTGGAGAAATGCAAATTAATAGTAAATATTGATATTTTTAAAATAACATTTTGTAAAGTAATGTTGGCCAAGGACTAATGTACTGTTATTGTTTAGATACCTACTGTGTGATAGCTGTTAATTATTATATATGAGCTTTTTCTTCTATTTTTTAAATTATTATTTTGATTCACATAAAATGGTCTTTCTTTCAGGAAAAAACAGAAAGCCAGCAATGCATATTAACCTATTATTACTGCCAGGAAAGCATCCTTCCATAGCACCAGCAGTTTTTATTTTTTTCAAAATGTCTAAATTAGGCAAGGTGTTAGACTATGATAAAAGCTGTCTTCTATTACATTGATACATATGTAACCATTGCTTCCTAGGAAAATGTTATTTTTAACCAAGAAAAATATCTTCTCACTATGAAAACAGTGGTTTGTTATTTATAAAAATAATTCACTACCCTTTTGTTAAAAGCATACTAATTAAAGAAACTGACAGTTTCTGTCATTTCCATGTAAGAACTCAGGAGTATAAACAAATCCAACGCCATGTGTTAGTTATGGAACCATGTAGACACTGACCTTCATCAAGGACCTGAAATGTAGATGTAGGGCTACATTTAGGAAATATGTACTGTCATCTGTTTATCCAAGAGCAGTTCATTCTTGTAGCCTTGCAGTCTATTTTTGAAAGGACCTATTAAAACACAACTTGTATCAGCTATGCTTGATATCATTATCTACAAATTAAGCTCTTTGACAAGATATTGCTGTAGCCATGTTTTCTGCAGCCAAGGAAAGCAACAGCACAGTAATATCTGTTTGTTGATACAATGTACATTCCCCTTTCTAGTATATATCCTGACCTATTCATTTCTGCTTATGATAGTGGGGATAGAGTTTAGAATTACAACAATAATCCTGAAATATTTCAGAACAACAATCTTGAAATATTTCAGAAATTGAGTAGGTGTACTGAAACAAAATATTGCCATTTATCACTGGTCCATAACTGGAGTGCTGTTGTTGAGAATAAGGATTTCACTGTATCCTGTTTTAGATTGTCTTTCTGAAATATTCTTTCATTTTTTGAAAGTACTCAAGTTTGAATCTAGCTATGGTCCCTAGGAAGATTTATAGTTGAATTATACATGAAAGTTTTGGGGATGTTGGAGAGTAAGAAACAGACCTGTTTTCATTTTCTTTTTGTGCTGAGTATTTGTGCAGAAGGAGAATGGCATACATTCCTCTGATTCTAATTTCCCTCTGAGTATTATTACTATAAATTGAAAATCTTCTCCTTCCTTTTACTTTCATTTCTCTAAAGTAACCTAATCTAATTCTACAGGTCAGGAATAGGGAGCTGTAGCGTCCCATTAAAATTCATCATTCATTGATATAGGGGATGCTAACTTGCTTAATGTTATTCCATGGGTATCCATTAATTTCATAAATGGTATATACTGGATATTTATTTATTTATTTATTTTATTTTATTTTTATACCGCCCTTCTCCTGTGGGACTCAGGGCGGTGTACAGCAGAGATAAAACATAGCATATAAAATTTAAAAACAGTTTAAAAAACAATTAAATAATTTCGGCCCAAAATTTAAAACAACCCAATTAAAGCTGAATTCAATTAAAACTAAGAGGATGAGATCAAGCCAGCCCGGCTAGATGGAATAAGTGTGTTTTCAGGGCCCAACGAAAAGTCCGGAGGTCTGATACCTGCCCTCTGGAACACACTTCCAGAGGGCAGGTGCTGCCACAGAGAAGGCTCTTCCCCTGGGGGTCGCCAGCCGGCACTGTCTGGCTGACGGCAGCCTGAGGAAGCCCTCTCTGTGCGAGCAAACCGGTTGGTGGGAGGCTATTGGTGGCAGAAGGCGGTCTCGCAGATACCCCGGCCCTAAGCCATGGAGTGCTTTAAAGGTGGTCACCAACACCTTGAAGCGCACCCGGAAGACCACAAGAAGCCAGTGCAGCTCGCGCAGGAGAGGTGTCATATGTGAGCGCCCCGTCGCTCCCATAATCCCCCGCTATTCAGCTAATAATATTAGCTGAACAAAATGCAACAAGTATTCTTGAGCTATGGAATCTTATCTAAATCTTAGTTAAATTTTTGAGTGCAGAATACCACAGTCCTAAACACATTTAATAACATGTTAAGGAAATTTCTTAAACTGAAATAGCAGCTTCCATTCTGCAAGTAACTTAAGAATAATTTTTGCAAAAGTGAAAGTTTATACAACATTGGTGGATATTCCTGAGTTCTGAAAAGCTATATGAAGGTGGTTATTTTTCCTTTCTTGCCTTCAGGTAAACATAAAGAATAGGGCTAGAAGACCAGTACCAAACCATTTGTACTTCCCACTCTTCACACTTATAAAGGTTTTCAAAAATAACTTTGTATAAAATCATGAATACCATTTTCATAGGTTACTCTCTTTTTTTTATTAATAACTCTTCATTCTAGGAAAAGAGAAATGGCCTCAATTGACAGAAGAAAGAGTCAACAAGGGGATAGAAAGAAAGGTGTATTACACAGAACTTGCCTATAACACTGTTGCCTTCATATGTGTTGAAGAATGCTACCACATTGCTAGATCTTAAGAAAAATGGTCTTTGCTGTCTTTCAGGTACAGAATAAGAATTTTTAAAGAAACCTGGTTTATTTCCTTATTACATGAATAAGTAACTTTTTTCCCTCATATGGAACACTTGGAAAAAGCTAAACAAAGTTTAGACTTCAATGTAAAAATATTCTAATGCAAGATACCATTGCAGAAATCAATACAACTTCCCTTCTCTCACAAACTTTAGATCTTTAATCACTCTATTCAATTCTGTAACTTATCCATGAGAAATCTAAATAATCGTTATATTAACTATTTATGTGATAACTGGAATAACAGAATTGTTTGTTTTGGTCTTTCAAATGTCAGTGTCAGGCTACTTTTATATTAACCAACCTTAAAATTGTGATAAATGACATATAATGAGGCAATACGAATAGATTACACATTCTTAGTTGCTGGGGTATATAGTTCAGAAAGTTTAATGACATTCACAGGGTTGTTATTATGATTCCTTATTACAAACCATCAAGATTCACACACACACAAATCTATTCTCAGGTCAAGAGTTTTAGAGGCTTTGAGTCTTGAGTATAACTACAGGCTTTATGTACAATTTGAAAAGGGAAATCTAATTGTGAACAGCAATAGTGAGAACTGATACATATTCTCTGTTGACATTTGGATTTTTTTTTTTTTTTTGAAGCAAGACCAGAAAGAACATTTAACTTCATAGAGTGCCTTAAGATGTAATATTTTTAAAGTAGTGCCATTTTTCTGTAAGATTTTATTGAGAAACAAATGAATTAAAGGGTTTACTCTTTCTTTAATTTAGAAAAACAGTATGATTAATTAATTAAGTATGATTAAGACTTTTGAAAGTCTTACTCAAATACTAAGTGCATTGTTATATGGAAGCAAGTGACATGCAGTGGGAATGGATTATGTAAGAAGTTACTGCTGATCAAATTTCTGGTAAAACAAGAAAATATATGGTTAAGGATGAATGCTTGCTAGATGAGTCTGGATTAAGCCTATATGTAAATGACAGGTATGAAAGAAATACATTTAGGTGGTTTGTTAAGAGTGAAGATTGAATCTCAGAACACTCAGAAAGAAGAGTGAATGATCAAGAGGAAAACAAAGACCGAAAAAGTAAATGTGAAGAAGGTGATCAAAACTTCAAAAATAAAGATAAGAAGTTTAAAAACCAAGGTGCAATATCTGGTTCTGTGTAGAAGCAAAGATAGTTTGCAAGGTAGAAAGAGATATAGTGGATAGTATACATATAAACTAGATTTAGCCATATCTCAAATCAAATTTTTGTTACGGTCATAGACCAGCGTAAACTGGTATAGCTTTTTTCCTCTTATCTTCTGTCTTTCATTTTAATGATTTATGATATTTTATTCCATTCCATTCCAAATTTTACATAATAAAAGTTTACCTCATGAAGATGTAGCATTATATATTTTTTTTGTTACTGAATATATTAAGGAAATAGATATTTGATTGGTAGCCTTTATCTTCCAAAACATTCAAACTGACTTTATATGGGTAGTTTGCATATAAAAACTACCATCAGGTTCTGGTAAGCAAAGAACTTTGAATTCAATGCCAAACTAAACTTGGCTTCATATTCCTAAACAAAAAGCAATTGCTGAACTGAGTGTACACATACAAAAGGAAAATAAGAGATAAACACAGAGATGATTACACTGACATTAGGAGTAATGCCAGGACATGCTTTCTGGTCTGGTTGCTTCTGATTTCTATACTTACTGATGCTACTTCCAAAGTGTCTTCTTCCACTTTGCTCTAGAAAAACAAGCTGAATGAATGAATTGCTATATTGTTATTCAATAATTAGAATGCCAAATGTGTAAATAATATCTCTAGACTATTTGTTGTTATATGTGAGGGGGTATAAAATTGTTTTCTTCTATAAAATTGTTTTATAGACAATTTTATTCCTCTATAAAATTGTTTTATTTTCTTATTTGGACATAAATTAGTTATATCAAATTAATAACATAATAGAAAAAGATAATCAAAGCTGTTATTTATTTTATTTTTACATAGTAAAATTGAAATCTAAAGAAAAAGATTAAAGAAGGAAGGAAGGAAGGAAGGAAGGAAGGAAGGAAGGAAGGAAGGAAGGAAGGAAGGAAGGAAGGAAGGAAGAAAGGAAGGAAAACATGGAAGAAAAAGAAAGAAAGACATGAAAGTTAACAAATACAGGTAGTCCTTGAGTTATAACCACAATTGAACCCAAAATTTATGTTGCTAAGTGTAACATTTGTTAAGTGAATTTGTCCCATTTTACGACTTTTCTTGACATATTTGTTAAGTGAATCACTGCAGTTGTTAAATTAATAACACTATTGTTAAGTGAATCTTTTTTCCCTATTGACTTTGCTTGTCAGAAGGTCACAAAAGGTGATCACATGACCCCAGGACATGTAAATGTGAATCAATTGTCAAGCATCCGAATGTAAATCACATGACCATGGGGATGCTGCAATGGTCATAAATATAAAAAATGTTCATAAGTCAGTGTCTTTTTTCAGTGTCTTTGTAAGTTTGAAAGGTCACTAAGTGAACTGCTATAAGTTGAGGACTACTTCCATTAACAAATCTTCTTTGTCTCCATTTATCTATTTCCGAAATCCCTTCAGTACCTTAATTCTGAACATTTTCAGTCATTAAATCCATAAATCATCATTTCACTTTTTTCTCACTTTAACAAAAAGACCATAAAAGGTTTCCAGTCTTTTAGAAAGGACAAGGTTTTTTGTTTTTTTGTTTTTTAAAAAAGACAAGCTGTCAGGCGTGCCTCCGTTCAAAACTCAAGAAAGGAAAACCCTAACTCTATGTTTGTAGAGAAAGGTACTTTTACTGAATTTGAACTGATAGCAATGAAAGAAAAGCAAGATCTGATGCTAAAAGCGTGAAAATTACATATTGAAAGTATTTCCAAATTCCTCCCCCCAAGGACCCTGGCTGAATGTCCAATCCCCAGCCCCCCATGGTGTCACGTGGGATGCATCTTCAGGTAGTTCCATCCCTCTGGTATGCTGGGACGGTTGACCTTGACTGGCTATAAACAAGTCCATTCAGCTGCACAGTAAACGATGAGAGCATACCTCCCTTTTCCTCCCTTTTCGGTCACACAGCGAGACATCTCCACCAGATTGCTTTCCCACCCAAATACCTAAGATCCCCCTCCCCTGTTACTATGGCAGCCGATAGCAAGCAAATATCATAGAGGCTGACACAAGCTCTTTATTTTCTGAGTAGAATAATTTACTCAGAAGGCCAAATGATAATAAGCATCCAAGAATGAATCCATATTCTTTTTCGTTGATGTCCTTCTAACTCCCCATTTTCTCCTTTTTCTCTTTTACTTTATGACCTCCTTCATGTGATGGACTGACTGCCTCTTTCCCCATTTTTCCAAGGATAGAAACAAATTGCTATTATAAACATTTTCTATTTATTACTTGCAAAAGAGTTTTGGAAAGAAATCAGATCAGCGACTGAATGAAATTAAGCCAAGGTTGAGGTTGTCATCCTATGGTACACTATGGAAAACAAAATGAATCAAACTCTATTCCACTGTTGCCAATTTCAGAAATGTGGTTGACATTAATCAACCACAATTTACCAAAAGATATGGAGATTCTATCAGATGTTCTGTTAACAAGAAAAAAGAAAAAAGAGGCAGCCTGATGTAGAGAGAGAAAGTCTTTCATATGGCTAAACAGTGCTAAGGTTGCAGATCAGTGTGTGCTCTAGATTCTGGTTTTATTTATTTAATTGTAAATATTTAATCAGGATTCAAATCTTTAATATTTTCTCCCTTATTAATCATTCTTTTTGAATGGTTTTTAAAGAAAACATATTGGCCCCATTATGAAAAATACTGCTACAAATCACTTTAAGAAATGTATACTCAATAGTTACTATTAACAATTTTCATTCTTGAAAAAAATATGGGTTAGCAGCTGAGTTTTATAGTGTGATCCCATGTCTACCTTTTCGGAAATAAGTAAATCTCATTGTAATCACTGAAACACACCCCATCCGTCCACCCTGTTGTGCTTCATTCTTGTGTTTGGGTTTATGCATAGTTTACTCCATTTTGCCTTCAGAGACGCCTAATGGAAGACCTGCGTCTGTGGAACCTATTATATTCTGCAACTTTTTTATTGCTTTGTAGGACAGTCAGCACTGCACATACCACTGTATCTGCATATATAGTCGACATTGCATGTTTTTATTTATTTGTTATCTATGGCCACCATGTAAGCACTGAAAAGGAAGGTTTTTATTTTTCCCGAAATGCCCCTTAACAGACATCATAAGAGACTGTGAAGTTCAAACTTCCATGAACTTGATATAAATACTGGAAGCAAATCAGTAGCAACTGGGCAAATATCCCAGTTTCATATCAAGATCAGTTTCATATCAAATATCAAGAGATTTCTTGGTTCATGGTATGTATGTGCACGTTAAAGTGCTTTGGATGCTTTCATTTTAATCAGTAGCTGAGATTCCTTGTGTAATTTTATTTAATAAACTTTCTACAAACAGTCACAAAGCTATGAATTCAATAGATGCTCAGGAAATATTTAATGAAAAGAAGGACTTGGGGTGACATGATAGCAGTCTTCCAACATCTCAGGGGCTGCCACAAAGAAGAGGGAGTCAAACTATTCTTCTTGTCCTGCACCTGAGGGCATGACAAGAAGCATTGGGTGGAAACTAATGAAGGAGAGAAGCAACTCAGAACTAAGGAGAAATTTCCTGACAGTTAGAACAATTAATCAGTGGAATAACTTGCCTCCAGAAGTTGTGAATGCGCCAACATAGGAAGTTTTTAAGAAGATGTTGGATAACCATTTGTCTGAAGTGGTGTAGGGTTTCCTGCCTAGATAGGGGGTTGGACTAGAAGACCTCCAAGGTCCCTTCCAACTCTGTTATTCTATTTCTACTCTGTCTAAATAGCATGCACATACATGAACAGAGGTGTCCAGACCAGTATAGTCAAGAAAATCAAAATGGCAGACATAATGTTGCAACAAAACTCTGCCTCTTTTTTATGTGCATTGAGTATGCAAATGTGGACACACAACAAAGGTAGAAAATGGGTAGGGCTTTAATCACACTGTTGTGACTGCCATTTTGACATTTGTTTTCTTTCCTGTGGATATCCCATAATAAGTACTCATAAATTATCCTTTACTTGGTTGAAATTTTATTGGCTAACTTTGAGTTAATCCAAATTTCATGATTTAAATGATTATGATTCGAGATTTTGTAGTTCTAACACAAATTCATTTTCACAATAATGTATGCAAACAATCTAACAAAGGTGATACAATATATATGGATTTAGTTAATCCTTTACTCAGAATTATAGTCCTAGTCTTTTGGAAAAGGAAATAAATGTCCATTGATATTTAATATGAAAATAGTTCTTTTTACTCATTTTTTTTAATTGCAGAAGAGTTTTTCACGAACATAGACAGTCAGTTAGATAGTCAGATGCCATTTTCCAATTTTAATTTGCAAGCTTGCTGCAAACACGCAAAATCATCCGATTGATTACATGATTTTATTATTTATGAATGCATGCATTTTACAATTTGTGATTTTGCTGCTGGTTTTTGCTTCTGTTATATGACTTCTTACCTCCTTTATGCATACATTGCTGTCAGATGCCTTTCTGCAATTAAAGAAAAGTTTGAATATAATAAAAAATACCTGTACATCTAAATACATATATTTTCCTAGAGCTTGCTGCTCAGAAGATATGTGCAAACTAAAACTGTGAAGAAGGAGGAATATTTCAGCCTAATTTCACTGTTGACATTTATTCTTCTTGCTTCTGAGGTACAGAATCAGTAATAAACAGAACAGAAGACCCTCTAAAAAATAAACCCACATAGTCATGAACAGAACTATTATATTCTCTGCAGTTTTGTTTTGTTTTTAGACAGAATCTTCAGCAATAAATGGTGTAAGAAAAGCATTAACATACAAAGGCTGGCTTTCAGCAGGTTTTCTAACTGCTTATAATGTCTATGATTCTTGAATTCAGAAAAATCAGGTCATAAGATAAATGTACAGCTTAAAAACACTATTTAATCTCTTGCCTTTATATACATACAACATTCCTTCCATGAGAGAAAGAAAATAGCTAGAATGTACTTTTCTTAATCCACATTCTTCACCATCAATGTTTTTCCTAAGAAATGGGATTTTTTAATAATGTAGTTTACAAGAATTTACAAAAGACAGCCAAGGCTTTCATAACAGGATAATGAAAGACTCTATGCTTCTATAACATTCAGGGGGAAAATGAATTGCTTTTAAATGAGGAATATTAAGAGCAGTAAATTCTTAGTGTAGTAAGAATGCATTTATACAAGTTGGAAAGCTAATGTTCCAATGTTTGTACTAAAATAGAAACATAAGCTTAATAGACATGTTCATGACTAAATGCATTTAATTTTTTTAAAAATTACTACTGAAGCTTTGAAATTTAGCATCCACTAGTTAAATATGTACCTAGACTCTGTATTTGAGAAGACTAACTTGAAGCATATGTTTATGGGCTTTTCTGCATTTTTTGTATATAAAGGGAGCATGTTAACGACTTTTTAGTTTATAGAAAATATGTTACCGCTTTAAGAACTTCTGGTGCCAAAAAGCTTTATTTGTTAATATTTCTTCTGAGTTTCTCTCAATGGATTTTTTTAAAAAAATTTGATTTATATGCCGCCCTTCTCCGGAGACTCAGGGCGGCTTACAATGCGTTAAGCAATAGCCTTCATACTTTTGTATATTTATACAAAGTCAGCTTATTGCCCCCACAAACTGGGTCCTCAATTTACCTATCTTAGAAAGGATGGAAGGCTGAGTCAACCTTGAGCCTGGTGAGATTTGAACTTGCAGTAATTGCAGACAGCTGGTGTTAATCACAATGCTATCAGTCTGCTGAGCCACCAGGCCCTTGGATATACTTGTTATTTGAAAGCGGGGTTAAAAAGAAACAATAACTATTATCTATTGTTATCCTAACATGCCAACAGCCAGCATTGAGCTTCGGGGTTTAGTTAACTGTTTGAGAAAATTGCAACAGACATATACGGTCCCAAGTCTGGATACAAGATTTCAGTACCACTCTTCCCATTTTTATCACCAACATGAACTCAAGTGAGATGAGAAAGTGTGTGGAAAAAACCTACAAACTAGGGATTCGACACTTTTGTCATACATATAGATAGTCCTTGATTTATAACCCTTCATTCAACGGCAAATCAAATTTACAATATTACTGAAAAAAGTGCACTTACAACTGGTGTTTGCCCTTACACCCATCACAGTATCCCCACAATCACATGATCAAAATTCAGTTTGGCAACTGGCATACATTTATGATGGTTGCAGAACCCTGTGATCATCTGAATGCCATTTGTTACCTTCCCAGCTTGCTTCTGACAAAAAAAGTCAATGGGGGAAGCCAGATTTGTTTAACAACCACATAAGTCACTTAATAACTGCTTGATTCAGTTAACAAATCTGGCCAAAAAAAAAATCATAAAATTAGGTATGAGTCACTTAATAATTGCTTTGGTTACCTATTCAAATTCTGGTTCAAATTATAATAGTAAAAGTAGTTGTAATTCAAGGACTACTTGTAATCAATTATAGTTGTTTAAACCACCTATAGCTTACAAAAATATGCAGGCTGTTGGAATACTTACGCCACAAAGACAAATATATAATGAACTAGTAAACCCTGAGCAAAAAAACTCAGATAATGGGCTTGTGGGACTTTGTTTGCCCTTCCTCCCAACTTTATGTATCACCTCTCTGGAAGGGTACAATCCAGGGGTGGGTTCTAAAGTTTTTTACTACCGGTTCTGTGGGCGTAGCTTATTTTGTGGGTGTGGTTTGATGGTCATGTGACAATTCTTTAGGATTTTTTAAAAATTTGATTTATATGCCGCCCTTCTCCGGAGATTCAGGGCGGCTTACAATGCGTTAAGCAATAGCCTTCATACTTTTGAATATTTATACAAAGTCAGCTTATTGCCCCCACAAACTGGGTCCTCATTTTACCTACCTTAGAAAGAATGGAAGGCTGAGTCAACCTTGAGCCTGGTGATATTCGAACTTGCAGTAATTGAAGACAGCTGGTGTTAATCACAATGCTTTTAGTCTGCTGAGCCACCAGGCCCACAGGATTTAGCAGAGGTGCTGGTCTACAAGGCTTTTAACTGCTTATATAGCTGTACTGGTCTACCCATTTGTTTTTCAAGCGCACTAGTCTACCACCACACTGCCTTTTAACACTGATCAGCTGTAGGGCGGCCCTTTGAAGCCCGGTGGAAAGAGTTTAAACAGTTTTTTTCCTTCCAGCCAATCAGCTGGGACTCGGGAGGCAACGAAAAATTGGGGGTGGGGCCAAATAAAAGGTAAGAATAACACGGGGGGATGGGAGGGCCCAGCTCCCGAACAAAGACAACTGGTTCGGTGACATCATATCATCACCGCTACTGGCTCGGCTGAACTGGGCCGAACCAGGAGGAACCCACCACTGGTACAATCTAAATTCATCAGAGCTGCTCTTGATGTATTATGGAATCTGTGTCTCAAACTCACATTTAGAACTGGAGATGGGTATGATAAATATCCAGAGTGTATCTAACTTCTATGAATCTTTGGTTAAAGCTTAATGCCTTTTCCCAAAGCTTAGCACCATGAATCCTTCAGGACAACATTCAATCCCCTTGGATCAAGGCTGTTGAATTTCATCTTTCAAATTTAGACAATTCACCCTCTGCAGTTTTTAAGACAGAATATGACCAGGTGAAACAAACCCTGAAACAAAGGATAAAGAGTACAGAGAGGCAAACAGATCTAAGAAAGTTTCGATCTTCCTATCATTAGTACTTAATAGCTACCTTACACAGCTAGAAACACCTAGCCATCAGAGAAAACTTTTTATCTTGCTTGATACTATGCTCTGCAGCAGTAGATGGTAAATGTAAAAAAAGAAAACTTCATTGACTGAAAGGCTTTGTTCCTCTGATTCTAGAGAGACATAAACCCATATGTCCTCCTTCATTGCTCATTTTTTGGAAACATCCAAATTAGATTCGGACTGCCTCTTAGTAGATATTCTGTTTGTCCAGATTTGGCCTATGCCCAGATGCTGCTTATAAATGAAATACCTCTTGTTACAGTGCATATAGCTAGGTTTTGTACAACAGCAAAGAAGATGTGTTGAACTCTGCACTCTGCAATCCCAGACTGCATTCCCTGTAATTATATAGGTATTGTCACTTCACTGATATTAATAGATACTTTTACTTTGTTGCAATTTTAGATAGTCTTAATATAATTTTAGAATTTACATTATAATTTAATATAGGTTATATCCTGGATTTCATAAATTTTATGCTAGTTAGGTTATTTTACAAATGTATTTTGCTCTGTTTTAACATTTATTTGTTTGTTTTCTGTACTAGTCCTTGACCGTAATAAATTGAATTGAATTGAATTGATTGAATATCTTTACAATTATTTATATTCTAAAACATTTTAAAAAAAAATTGAATGATTTTGAACTGTATTTTACATAAATTTGACTCCATTGGATTTAGAATCTGTGATTTCATATTGTTTGTAGCAGGAATTTGCAATGTTTCAAGATTTTAATACTTTATTATTTAAACAGAAGTAAATCTAGCTCAAATATATATTTACATTGTACTATTTTAGCTATGACTAAATGGTAATTTGATACAGTTTTTATTCAAAATATTGTTTCCATTCATCTATCAGATTCCATTATATTTTTAAAAAATCAAGTCTTTCCATGGATTTATATTATTGGATTATTTAATCTTTGTGTATTTGGAGGCAAACATTTATCAGTTTGGATTTACTGAATTCCCACCCATTTTCTCTAAGAAAGTGCCTGATATTTCAAGAACTTTCCGTCAGGAAAGCACTGCCAAGGCTACATGACATTCATGATCTCTTTGTCTTTGGCCAAGCAAGCAGTAATAGCTAATCACTGTTTAAGAGATATGTTAAGGCTGTTGTAACTTGGCACTGAGTTTTGTAATGGAAAGTTGTATTTTTTCACTTTTCTAATCTAATCCGAAAGATATAATATACATTCTTTTTGTGTAAATGTAGCTGCATATTCCTTGCCTATCCAAGTCTTTAGAGTATTAGTCACATTTTCTCTATGTGAAAGATCCAAAATGATTGTTGTTATTCTTCTTGTTGTTGTCCAGCACAGTTGATAACTGAACATAATAATTCTGTTGAACAGAATTTTTTTCTACGTTATATAGAAAATCAGATTGTGATAAGGTATATATGGTTCTTATATAGAGGATTTTTTTTTTAAAAAAAATGAACATCAGAGGAACATCAATTTATATCAACAGCCATAGACACTTTATACATAATGAAGCATCTTTTTGTCAGGAAAGTATTTTCTCCAGCTCTGCTTTCCAAACATTTTAGTCCCTGATGCATACTATGCAATATGTACTTTGCAGGTTATGTAGAATATATTTTGATGCAAAAATAATTTAAGCAGAAAACAATATTAGCTTAGCGGAGGCAGTCTCTCTTTTTTTTCTGCTTCAAAGTGTATATCCAAAAAGCTCCCAAGTCCTTTAATCAAGGCTGCAAAATTCCAAAAAAATCAAAACCTTCCATTCCATTCCAGATATGTTGCCAAATATGCTTCAAATGAGAAATGAATTCATGGATGGTCTTCTTTCTAATTTTGAAAAATCATTCAAAGGAGAAGCGAAATTGACCAAAATTCTTCTTGATGAAGTGTGTGCTCTTGCACTTATTTAGTTTGAGATGACCAAATGATAGATCTGTATATGAACACTAACTTCTTTCAGTGTACTGTCAGTGCTCGGCTGCTTTTTTAGGTTTCCATGGTTCAGTTAAGCTAAAGTGCTACTGCCACTGCTAAAGATGAGCCTTGGCTTTGAGAAATTGTTGAAAAAGTTCTTTCTGCCCTGGAGAATTCTAAAAAAGTCATAAACCAAACATGGTGGAAATTTTTGGAAGATTACTTGTTCTGATCCAGCTGAATCTCAACTACTGTTGTGTTTTTATCTGTGTCTCAAATAGCATCTATGGAACATATTACATATATGAAGAACTTTTTATGCTCCACATATATACAAAGATGATTTTCCATGCTTACAAAACAGATTTTATGGCCGTATGGGAAGAGGACCAGGAGAAGGAGAAAGTATTATCTCCCAATACTTTCTTAATACTTTTAATGACAGAAGACATTCCATTGGCAAGTAGCGTTAATTGAATGGAATGTACGCCTTCTTAAAGAATTACATACATAAGCAAATTCTAATAAAAGAACTATAGTAAACTATCTATTTGGTACTAAACATTGACTAATGTACAGTAAAACAAACTTTTTTGCTTTTACAACATTTTTGTAGTTCTATAGTATCCCTTGGACTTTAGCCTTGAACTTAATCTTTGCTCTGAAGAAAAAAAAGGAAGAATCTTTGGCATACAGTCGTTTATAACTGTTCAGGAATTTGGAGCCTTGTTTTATGTTTCTGGATTATATCATTGTTAGAAAGCTGTAACCTCTCCTGGGTAGAAATTGTGACTTCCTCTCTCAACAGATTCCTGCCAAGCAGGCTCTCCACACTCAATAAAACATAAACTTTTTGGGTTGGGAGTAATATTTTATTGCCTTAGTTTTATCATAATGAGCTCTGGAATACACTCAGAACAGGACATAGTGCCTTTTTATTACAATTTATGCATTCCATGAACACACATAGAGAGAGCAGAAGTGTCTATTGTGGTAACATAAAAACCCATCTTTATAGTAAAGGGGTGTCTATGAATATACTACCAAAAATGAAGAATATAAAAGCAATGAATATTGCAATGTTTTACTTTTTAAAAAATGCATAGATACCTTTTGTCTGCAGAATTCCAAAAAAGTACTTGGCATTATGGGTGTCAAGCATTTGTGACATCTCTAGATTATATCTGCCAACACTCCCCAAAAAAATTACATGTAAGGATTTTAAAATAGGAAGCTGCCTTCACAATTAATATTTTTACATGAATTCTTAATACTGAAGATCTGCAAAATCATACAAGATTTGAAATGAAGAAATTTATTTTTAACAATAAAGGACAAAGCTAAGCTACTGCATGAATGTCCAAGTTGAAACTGATAGCAGATACTACTATAGCTATGAAATTAACAGGAATGCAAAGGAATGCATTTGGCCCAGGAACACTTATCACAAAAAGGAGCCGATATACCAGCCATATGTGTCTGTTCCTAACTATAGTGGTGCTAAAATGATTAAGCAGGTATCATGGTTGTATAACCCAAGCTCTGCTGTTTCATACTTGCATCGCAAATCATACACAGATAGGTAACAGGCAGGGTTTGTGTTGAAACTGCATACCATATGTGGATCTTATAATGCCAGCTGTAATATTTCTAGTGAAAATTTGTAGAATATTTAATTGAATGCCTTAAATAATAATTGTCCATAATTACTATTCTGTTTTTCCTCAATTAGTTTTGTATTTTAGCTGAGTCACATAGGAATGCCATATAGTAACATTTTTTCTTCCATATTTATAGTTAAGTATGCTTGGAAATGGATTCCAATGTGTCCCAAAAGTGCTTTTTCAAGAGGCAACTGGACTTTTTGCTTCTCATCCAAGAAGCTTCTCAAAGCAGAATGGGACTTTTAGGCTCCTACCCTTGGCCACGCCTGCTTCTCTGCCAGGGTCCCACCTCTGTGCATTAACCTCTAGTTTTTCTCCTCAGCTGGCCTGACCCTAGCTGTTTGCCCTGGCCAATGGGCCACAGCCCTTCCATCCCATGCCCTTCGGCGCAGCCCATTCACCAAAGCAGCTTTTGTCCTGGGCCTTTGGCTGCCTGGGACAGTTAGCCCCCAGCCAATCAGCTAACTGCCAATGCTGGCATCCAAAAGGCAGGGTGCCTTTTGATTGCAGGGTCTGGGGGGCTTTGGGGGAGGTGCTGCAGCCAGGTGTTTGTTAGGAAAAGGAAAGGGAGGGGGTGGAAGCTCCCCTGTACCTGACCGTGTCTCCCTGACACCGAATGGGCAGTGTTTTTGTTGCTTCAACTGCCACCTGGGTTTGGAAGGGAAGAGTGGGGGTGGGGGGGGCAGTAAGTAAGCCGGCTTCATCCAAGGGAGTTTTTGTTTTGGGTGGGTATCCTAGCCTTAGAAGGAGAGAGGGAAGGAGAAAGGAAAGGGAGAGAGAGAGAGAAAGAGAGGGAGGGAGGGAGAAGGGAGACAAGAAAGAAAAGAAAGAAAGAAAGAGGGAAAGATTCACTTAGCAACTCTGTGACTGACTTAGCCACCATTACAACATCACTGGAAAAAGGGACTTATGACTGTTTTTCACACTTAACAACAATTGCAGCATTCCCATGGTCAAGTGATCCAAATCCGGACACTGACTTTTATTTATGATGGTCTCAGTGTCCCAAAAGCTGTTTTGATGAATGGGCCACACCGAAGGGCATGGGACGGAGGGGCCATGGCCCATTGGCCAGGGCAAATAACTAGGAGCAGGCCAGCCAAGGAGAAAAGCTAGAGATTAATGGGTGGAGATGGGAACCTGGCAGAGAAGCGTGGCCAAGGGTAGGAGCCTAAAATTCCTAGACCCTCTCTGAGACTTCAAGAAGTTTCTTGGATGAGAAGTGAAATGTCTTCAAAGAAAAAACAGAAAGTCCAGTTGCCCTTCGAAAAAGCACCTTTGGGCCAACCATGACCTGGATGACTGAGAATCCCCCTAAACATTTAGGGATTCCAATGTGGTTAAAACTATATACAATTTTTTAAAAATTAAACATGCCGGAGTAGAAAATTTTATTCTTAATAAGAATTAATTTTTTTAAAAAAAATGATGAGGAAATTAGTGCTGCTTCTTTATTCATAATAAGAATTAATGTTAATCATGTAGACAAAATCTGTACTAGTTAATCATGTATTTTGCTCTTCCAAATCCTTAATTGTTAAGAATACTCACTGAAAATGAATAATTTTTTCCTAAATTATTAATCTAGGTACCTTATGTTGCATGGTGTTTTACATATAATCACTGACAACTCCATGACAATTCAATGTATTGAAATAGAAGTGAAATCATCAGAAGCGCTATGTACTATTAAAAGTCTTATATTTGTTAGATTGTTTGTAACATTCAATTAGGTAAAATTGGAAGGTATATGACAACAATTATTGAACAAAGGTAACCCAAATAAACTAATACAGAATTCCAGGACCCAGAGCTCCCAATGAGAATGATGTTTTGGAAAGTTGTGATCACTTCAGTGCCACTGTGCAGCTGATGTGCAATGTTTTTACTGTGGTCAACCACAGTGATATGATCCTCATTTTCAACTTTGGGAAGGAAGGAAGGAAGGAAGGAAGGAAGGAAGGAAGGAAGGAAGGAAGGAAGGAAGGAAGTTCTATTTCTCTACTTAGGTAAGAAATTATCTCTGAAATATATATAGGGATATTTAACTCCTAGTGGACAATCACTTAAATATGAGCCAGCAATGTGCTGCACCTGCCAAAAAAGCCAATATATCCCTAGGCTGCATTAACAGAGGGATAGAATCAAGATCACATGAAGTGTTATTAGTACTTTATAATGTCTTGGTAAGATCATACTTGGAATACTTCATCCAGTTTTGGTTGCCACAATATAAAAAATATATTATGAGATGAGCCTCTAGAAAGAGTGCAGAGAAGAGCAACAAAAATTCTAAATTCTAAATTTTTAATGGATTTTAAAATATGGGTATTTTAAATTATGGGTATTAATTCAGGCAAATTTATTTAATTCATTTTATTCAATTTTAAATTTTGTATATCTATGTGTTTTATTTCATGGCTGTGCACCGCCCTGAGTCCTCCGGGAGTAGGGCGGTATAGAAATTCAATAATAAAATAAAATAAAATAAAAATGATTAGGGGGCTAAAGGTTAAAACGTGCAAAAAAAAAAAAAAGTTGCAGGAATTGGGTAGGTCTAGTTTAATGAAGGGATCTTAAGCTTCATTCCCCAAAGCACCTGAAGGCAGAACAAGAAGCAACGGATGGAAGCTAATCAAGGAGACAACCAGCGTAGAACTAAGGAGAAATTTCATGATAGAACAATTAATCACTAGTTAGAATGACACGCCTCCAGAAGTTGTGACTGGTCAAACACTGGAGGCTTTTAAAAAGAGATTGGACAACCATTTATCTGAAATGTTATAGAATATCCTGCTTGAGCAGGGGATTGGTCTAAAAGAACTCCAAGGTCCCTTCCAATTCTGTTATTCTACTATTCCATGATATAAAGTGAGTGTATGTGTGTATACAAAGCTAACTCATACTATGAATTACTCATATTAAACTGTAAATAAATAATTAAAATATACCTAGCAGAAGAAAGATACCATAGGAACAATTTCAAGTTCCTTAAAATAGAGAGAATCCAGTTTTATTATTGCTGTTGTGGCTGTTATTGGAATATCTTTTTGATATAGTTAAAACAAATGTTATACACTGTCAAGAAATACAATAAACTTTAAAGGAACAAATATTCCTTGTAGTAGAATGGGTGAATGTTTTTCTGTTCTCCGGAATTATAAATAAATAATATGCCTGAATGTAAAAGGAATATTTCATGATTTCTTTTATTTGAAAGCAGATGGGTTAAAACTGCAATTCGTGTTTCAGTTGTTTCTATCCAAAGTTAGAAGGAAGTCTCTAAACTTGAAAGACAGTATCTAACATCGGGCATCCCTCTAATTTCTCCATCATCATCATCATCATCATCACCCAGAGCTCAATATATTTTTTACTAAATCTAACTTCAAAGAGGATATGATGGTATTAGATGAAGAAGGGAGCAGAGGGTTTTTGAACTGTTCAGTTCAAAACTATCCCAATTATAACCATGTTCCAAATCTGAGGAAAGATTTGGACCAGGTGCTTAACTGGTTTATTAGCGCCTTGCATGTCTAACTCAAAAGGGTTTTGGTGAAGAGAGATGCTCCAAATCCAAACAAAATAAAATAAAATAATAATTCACTTAAGTCCACTTCCCTTCATAATAACAACAAACATTCCTTCTTACTAATTGCAGATTATTCTTCAGAATTTGTGCTCCAGTGTTGAAGTATTTTGGTTGCTCTGCTGGTATAGGTGGCTCAATTATAGACTTAAGATCTACTTTAGGTACAGAAGTCAGATACTGTAAATTAATATGTTATTCATCAATTCACTTTTAAAATATTTCCAATGATATTCATTAGATACCATATTAAATAAGATATATTGTTTCCAAAATAAATTTTCTGCAATATATTCAGTCCTAAAGTGGGTAAATATATAATTTAGCTAGAAACAGATTTTATTTTTGAATAAATTTATTGAATAAATAAATTTATTGAAATTAGAAGAGGAGAAGTAGCAAATGATTCAATTTTATATGTAATGTTTTAATGATAAAAAAGCTTCTTCTCTTTTTTATCAACTAGGAATGCATCTTTTTTTCTCTAGAAAGTCTCATGTTCAATCTAGGGCATCTGTAGCATAAATTATTAGGGATTGGGTGGTAGGAAATATTTGTGTCTGAAAACTTGCACAATGTTTCCCATGTGCACAGTTTAATAACCACATGAGTTTATACTTTTACATAATATAGAATAGCTTCCATCCAGTACTAGTAAAAGACTAGAAATTATTGGTAATAACAAACCCTCATTTGGGAACTTGGTTGTCAGGAAGGTGACTCACACAGATTCAAGTAACCATTGATAGCAAAAGGTACAACTCCCTTGTAATCTTGTCACACTTATAGTTCCCATAAGTGTCTGCATAAGCAAAGTTGTTACAAAACTCAGAAATAAGAAGATTAGATATCAGTATGTCATGATAGAAGGAATAATTTCTGTGTAATTGTATATCTTTTTTTCTTACTAAGTGCAAGAAAAAAGTTTCACTTCATTCTTAGTTCTTATTTACATTATTACATAATTTTTAAATTCAGATTTTGGCTTTTAAAATTAATGCCATTAGCACATCATTTGAACAGATTCTTGCTATTTTGAAAGCATTAATTTCTTTCCATCATTTCTCTTACCACAGAAAAATACAATACTGTTGTTGCTAAAATAACAACACAGATAAATTTTAGAATGTTCCTTTTGGTATGCTTGTAAACTCTGCTAATCTTCTGAACAGGAATGTTATTATCCAGCATTCATATAAATCTTATTTAGTTTGTATTTAATCCATGCCAGAAAACAGCATTTCTCTTCTCTTTTTTTTTTTCTTGAAAACTTTTCATTTTCATTCAAGAAGCTTCTTCAGTTCTTATTAAAGAAGCTTCTTGGATGAGAAGCAAAACATTTTGAAGGGAAAAAAATGGTAAAGTTGTCTTTTGGAAAAGCACCTTTGGGATATCATTTTGCAGCCCTCCCTCTTTGCCTTTCCTTTCTGATGTATAAAAGTTTCATGACAAAATTTACCTCAGGATTTTTCTTAATTGAAAAGTGGGAAGACAGGGAAACCAGCAAGCAAGCAAACTAAATACATCTACTGTATTTAATCTTCCACCATCTTGTACATAAACTAAGCACAAGAATTCTACACTTAAATCATTGCTACTTCATCAAAAGGTACTTCTAGTTTGGAACGGAGATATTAATAACTTAGAGAAAGAATAGCTTAATAAAATATATATTTTGTACTTATTATTTAATACTTAGTATTCTGATGGCAAATTTGCTAATAGTAGGGATCTTGCAAACATTGTACAGTAATATTTCAGGCATTAGAATGTGAAGAATAAATTCATCTAAAAGAAAGCTCAGAAAGATGGAAATATCTTGAAAGGCTTTATGAACTCTTTCCAACCCTATCATTTATCAGTAATATCATTGGGAACATAGTAAAGTCCAAATAGATTTGCAAAATGCTTTTAGAAACATATCATTTAAAAGATGGAGAGAGCGAATGAGAGAAAAGAAGAGAGAACAAGGGAAAGAGAGACAGAAGCTATGTAAGTACACCTTTCCGTTTTCTATATGATCTAATACTAGAGAGTTTTCTGATTTTTGTTCATCTTAGAGGTTTCAAGATTTCATAGCCTTAAAGTGTGAGGCAGGGAAATTTATATAGCTTGAAATGTCATATTAGTTACTGACCCATAAGAAATACTACATGATCACCTTTGTCCTTATTGAACACTTCAGGAGTTGGTACTTCAGTACTACTTGTTCTATGGTCAAGATTTTGATAGCCAAGTACTGTACTTATTGTGGCATTTTATTATTATAACTTTAATAAAATTGATCCTGGATTTCCTTCCTTACATAGCTTTATCCTTCTTTTGCTTTCTCTTGGAAGATACCATCAATCAATGTAGTGAAAAGCCAAAGAAAATTTGCAACAGGTGGTAAATCTAATTTCAGCATTAAAATATTACTCCACCCACAAGGACTCCATTCTTAGAAAAGCAAAATTCCAAAGTGGATTATATCAAAAGCAATAGTAAAATAATATGAAAGATTTTCAACTGTCCATAGCCTATGTCCATTAGCTAGCCTAGCTGACTGTTTCCATTTCTGTTGTCACTTTAGAATGAATGGAAGAAGAAGAATGGAATGTTTTTTGTATAAAAGAGTTAGCTCTAGTTTTATGTTTTAATAAATGAATAGCTCTGTGAATAATTTCCTTTGAAAAGCATGAAAATATAGAATGTAAAACGATGCATTATATACAAGTCCCTCTTTAAATTTTCCATAAACTTTGGAACAGTCAGACCATCTGAATCCTGCTATAAATAGAATTATGTAGCTCAAATTTTATACCTCCCAATTTACACCTATTCAAAGTTGCTTAGTATAATGTAATTCTCAATTATAAAAGCAAAAGCCTTTGAAGTTCTGGATATTAAATCTGTTTCTAAATGAAGGAATTGGACAACTATGTATATTTTCTGTTTCGCATAATACTTATCAATGGTGCATCTATTTTAAACCACAATAAGTATTTAAAATCCTTAAATGATATCAGCATAAAAAATAATTATCCTTAACTAAAAGAGTTAAAAAACAGAGAGAAAATTAAGATTAAAATCTTGAATATAACCAACTCTTTTCATTCTACCAAATGGAAGCGCCTTCACTGGCAAAGTTATATGAAGACTTTATATCAAAGGTGTTAAACTTGTGGGTTCATGGCGGTGTCACGTGACATATCACAATTTCCCCCCCCCTTTGCTAAACTGGTTGTGGGCATGGCTAATGCATGGCACATCTGGCCCACAAGCTGAGAGTATGACAGCCCTGCTTTATATCAAGAAAAGCCTTTACAGTTTCAAACTTGTAAGCCCACAGGCCTCATGTACCCCTCATTTTTCAAGTCAGAACGTAACAGCAGCAACTTGGTGTTCCTTCCTTAGACTGACAAGAATGCCCACTGGCTACCATATCTAGTGCCACAGCTGCAATTCCTCCTTGATATAGATTTAGAAGAAAATGGATACAGGGCATTCAGCTTGCTGCCTGTGTTGTGGTTCGGGAATAACAAGAGGCACAAGCAAGCAAGTGACAACAGCTCTTTAATATACAGTGAGACTTCAGCAAAACTCTGAGGCTGCAGCCCTCCTTATATACAATCCCAGAGAGGCTGTCAGCCAATCAGTAACTTAGGCAGGTTTGAAATTCCCGCTGAAATATATCAATACATAACACCCCTCCCTTCCCAGAAGGCACTAACATTCAAATATTTACATAAGTACACACAAAATCTCGCAGGTGACCTGGGCGAGTTCTCGTTCTAGTCGACCTGCGCAGTTCAGTGTTTGGTGGGGCGTCGAGCTGGTCAGAGGGACTTTCTGTCTCTCCCGGCTCCACCAATGGAACCTCCTGGATTTTGTCCAGGGCGTGGTTATCCCCGGCTGGGAGTGGCGACTCGCTGGGGCAATGCTGGAACCAGGGCTTGTCAGCTAAGTATTCCCTCGAACCCGGGCTTGAGTTAGCTGTTTTGGGAAAGTTGTTGTAGTTAGGTTCGGAGATTTCTAAGTTGATGTTTGCCTCGCTGACTATTCTCTTCCTTAGTTGGTCTATGTGGCGTTTCCAGATTCCGTCTACCGTGTAAGATTTTGGGCCCGTTATGCCCACTATGGTTCCTGCAACCCATAGAGGTCCACTGGCATAATTGCGAGCGAACACTGGGGACTCAACCTGGAACTGCCTTAGTCCGGTGGTTTCTCCCTTAAAGTTCTCATGTGAATAGTTAGGGTGAAGCCTGTCTAACACGCACCGAAGCTTCCTGCCCATGAGGAGTTCGGCTGGGCTTCTCCCTGTGGCCGTGCATGGTGTGGCATGCTGGACTGCTAAAAATTGGTCAATCCTGGCCTGCCAGTCCCCGTCGTCTAGCCTGGACAATGCTTCTTTGGCCGTTCTTACGAAATGTTCAACAAGGCCATTAGAAGCCGGATGGAAAGGGGCCGACAGGGCATGGTGAATGCCCAGTCCGGCCAGGTAGCTCTCAAACAGAGTTGCTGTAAATTGAGGCCCGTTATCAGATACAAGGGTATCCGGTAGGCCGTGAGTGGCAAATAGTTTCCGAAGAGTCTTAATGACTGCTTCGGCTGTGGTTGAAGACATGAGTATGATTTCGAGCCATTTTGAAAAAGCATCGACTACGATTAAAAATGTTTGCCCGTGGAAGGGCCCGGCAAAATCAATGTGGATCCTTCCCCATGGCCCCTTTGGTTTCTCCCACTCTCGGATGGGTGCTATCGGGGGACCGGGGTGAGATTCCTGGCAGGGTCTGCACTTCCCCACCCACTTGGAGATGACTTGGTCCATGTTGGGCCACCAAACGTAACTGCAGGCTAAGCTTTTCATCCTAACTATTCCTGGGTGCCCCTCATGCAGTAACTCCAAGACCCTTGTTCTCAGTTTTGTTGGTACCACCACCCTATCACCCCACAACAAGCAACCCCCTTGCATAAACAATTCATTATGTTTGTTAACATAACCCTGGTATTCCCCACCGTCCACCTTGACGGGCCACCCCTTGAGGACCCACCCCATCACAGTGCGAATTACAGGGTCCCTAGCAGAGGCTTTAGCCACCTCGCAAGAGGAGATAGGTCCCAAAGTCATAGCGTCGATCAAAAGGACAGGGGCTTCCAGCGTGGGGTTGACAAGCAGTTCGGGAAGGGGGCAGCGGCTAAGGGCGTCCGCGTGGCCCAAAGCCCGTCCGGGTCGATGGACGAGCTGGTACGAATAGGCCGACAGGAAGATGGCCCACCTGGTCAAACGTGGGGACAGGGCAGCGGGGGTGGGCTTGTCACCGGCCAAAAGTCCCAGCAAGGGCTGGTGGTCTGTCACAAGTTCGAATTGACGGCCATAGAGATATTCATGGAATTTTTTAACCCCCGCAATTGCAGCCAGAGCCTCTCTGTCCAATTGACTATAGTTGTGCTCTGCGCTGGACAGAGTGCGAGAGTAAAACGCAATAGGTGCCTCTAGGCCATTTGGCAGTCTATGGCCTAGGACGGCATCAACTCCGAAGGGGGAGGCGTCACAAACCAATACAAGCGGTAGCGCTGAGTTGTATTGAATGAGGAAGCTGTCCTCAGATAAAAGTTTCTTTACAGCCTCAAATGCGGCTGCCTCTGCTTTGCCCCAACCCACGGAACATTCTTCCCTAACAGTTTGTGCAGGGGATCTGCGATGGTAGCCTTGTTTTTTAGAAACATCGATTAAAACGTCGTCAAAATAGGGCACCACCCCCGGGAGTCCTTGCAAGAGGCACTCCATGGTGCTTTGAAATAGGCCAGGTGCGACGCTCACCCCAAACTGGAGCCTGGTGCATTTGAATGCGCCCCTGTGAGTCACAATTGTTTGCGCCTCTGCTGTGGCGTCGTCAACGGGTAATTGTTGATAGGCCTGTGCTAGGTCTAATTTGGCAAAAAATTTTCCTGGCCCCAGGGAGTGTAGTAGATGATGCACGATCGGCACCAGATAGGCGCTCGGCTGCAAAGCCTTGTTGATCGTGCACTTGTAGTCGGCGCAAATTCTGATTGAGCCGTCAGATTTAACTGGGGTCACTATGGGGGTCTCCCATTTCGCATGGTCAACGGGGACCAACACCCCTTGTTTAATTAATTTGTCTAGTTCTGCATCGATCTTTGGTTTCAATGCGAAAGGCACCCGTCTGGCTTTAAGTCTTATTTGGGCTACGTTGAGGTCTAAGTTTAGGGAGATAGGGGTCCCCACATACTTGCCCAACGTGTCCCCAAAGACGTCCTGGAACTCGGTCAGGAGGCTGTCCTTCAGTGATGGCTCAGACATTCGGTGGACGCCAGTGAAGCCCATGCCAAGGGCTCGGAACCACCCCATGCCCAAAAGGCTGGGCAGCTACTTTGTGACGATGGTTAGCGGCAGGTCTTTTTCGAAGTCTCCGTAGGTGATTCGGAATGTGCCCACTCCTTCAACAAGAACCCGGTTTCCCTGGTAGTCTAGGATGCGCAGTCTCTGTCTGGATAGCTGGTCCTTCCGGAATGACGGCAGGATGGTCTTCAGGGTCGCCCACGACATTATGGAGAGAGCTGATCCGGTGTCGATCTCCATTGAGCATCGTTTGCCGTTGATTCCGACCACAGTGCTGACCTTGTCTTCAATTGCCGTGCTGGCCTGGTCGACGTGTATGCTGCGGCCATCTCACGGTTCAAATTCGCGCTGTTTTCTAGCGCCGCCCTCTCTTATTGGATGCTTCTGGCGCGTTGATTCTGGTTGGCTGCGGCGCTCACGTGGTTGGTGTTTTCTGGGCAGTATGGCTCTGCAGACTCGCGCCAAGTGCCCTTTTTTCTCGCAACGCCTGCAAATAGCCTCTCTGTATTTGCAGGACAGTCTGTCGTGATTTCCGCCACAGCTGGGGCAATTACGCCGGGGGCTGCCTGCGTCTTTTCTTTGGTGCTCGGTGCGGAAGACGTCCTCATCAGACTCGGACTCCGAGCTGGATCCGGCGTCTTCCCTATGCACTGGTGTAGACTTGGGATTGTCCTTGCTGGTCAGCGGGCGCTGCAGCGTTTCTGCGGCTTTTGTGGAGGCTTCATGAGCCCTGGCCTCATCTAGGGCTCCAGCAAGCGTTTGATCAGGCTTGGCGAGTAGTCGCCTTTGCAGTCTTATATCTCGAACGCCACAGATTAGCTGCTCAAGCAGTGCATCGTCCAAGTCTCTATAGTCGCAATGTGTTGCGGCTTTACGCAGGCTCGCCATGTAAGCGCTGACCGGTTCTCCCTCTCGTTGCACGCGCTGTCTGAGTTGGTATCGTTGCACGAACTTGGAGGGCACGGGAGTGTAGTGAGCCCGGAGAGTTGCCATCAGGGTGTCCCAGGAAACAGTCTGGACTGGTGTTGGCTCACAAAGTGACTCCACCATCTCGAACACATCCGGTCCGCAGTGGCTTAGAAAGAGGGCTCTCTTTCGATTAGCGGAGAGTCCCTGCATGTCGCTGGCTTCAAGCGAGCACTCAAACCTCGTTAGGTACGAGACCCATTTTTCGCGGGCCGGATCAAAAGGCTTGGGCGGTACGTAGGCAGACATGTTCGGTATGCCTCCTGTAGTTCGCCTCGTCACCTAGCTGAAGCTCGGGGTCTCACTGGTTCGCTTCTTATGACCTCGATCCCACCTTCGTCGCCAATGTTGTGGTTCGGGAATAACGAGAGGCACAAGCAAGCAAGTGACAACAGCTCTTTAACATACAGTGAGACTTCAGCAAAACTTTGAGGCTGCAGCCCTCCTTATATACAATCCCGGAGAGGCTGTCAGCCAATCAATAACTTAGGCAGGTTTGAAATTCCCGCTGAAATGTATCAATACATAACAGCCTGGACCAGAGCCATATATCTGACCTAAAGACAGAGCAAGGAATTGCTGCAGATTTGGTCCTGATGACTTTGCTCTGTCATCTGGGGTTCGGAGGGCCTATACAAAGGTATGTAGTGAGATTGTGGAGCTCAAGGCTGATTGTCAGGGCCAACTCTAGTAACAATGGGGCAGATTCCTTGACCTGAATTTTTATAATTTTATATTCCCAGGGTCTCTTCCACAAAAAGGCAATGGTTTTGTTGCTTCTGGTTGCTCTTTATACAAGGAAAACACACAATTTAGGGCTGTCTTCATGCAAGGAGAGCACATTGCCTCCAGTGTCAACAGCAACTTCAACCATAACTGCATAACCATAACTGCTGCTAAGGGGCCAAATTAAAATGGCAACAAAATAGTTCTGCTTCACAGTCATTTATTTTATTTTATTTTATTTTATTACTTTTTATTAAAAGCATTTCTTGATACTCTTTATTTCCTTCATTTTTAATTTAACAGACTTTTAAATAAATGTATGGAAAGGTTTGGTTGTTGTGTCATTTGGATTAATAAACTGGTCTTCTGATGGTTCTCAAGGTGATTTGAGTTGGGGACCTCTGTTCTAAACCAATCTTTCACAGCTTCTTGTCTGTAGTATTGTAGATAATTGCGGCCTTCTGACTACTTGCCTAAATTCTATAGTCCAGCATACTTTAGGTTATGGCTCATATGAGGCCCAAATCATATGGAGAACAAATTGAACAACTTTGTATTATGTGCCAGTTGCACCTGATCCTAGATCAGATGGGGAGCTTTGTTCATGGTCACTCATGCCCTATTCATTTCACAGTTGGACTATTGTAATGTAATGGAGCTAGCCTTGAAGAGTATCTGGATTCTGGAACCTTTAACTGATGCAAAGTCAGCAGCAGAGAAAGTTATTTTGACCCTCTTTCTCCTAACTGAAATATCTAAACTTCACTGTTTCCTAGGCCCTCCCTTCTGGGAATCCAATTACATTCCACCACAGATCTAAAGACTTTTTATGCTAAAAATTCAAGTAATATACTTCTTTACAGCAGTACTTTACAGCAGTAATTCTGGACTCATATCAATCTTTAAAATACCTATATAGATTTAAAGCCTTCTTCCCATGGAGTTGCAGAGGGTCAGATACGATTTAGCGACTGAACAACAAAAAATGGAACAAGTATTAGGAGAACAGAAGATTTTAATAACAATAGAACAGGTCAGCATCTCACCAGTTGCCTGGAATTCCTGGACCTGAAAGCATAACCAGGTTTTGAGGGACCTCTAAAAAAAATCAACAGGAGTGGCACCTGTCTCACTTAACGGGAAAGGATGTTCTATAAAGTGGTAGAAAAAGCTTCCTGCCTAGGACCTTACCAAATTAGGTCCCTACCTGACAGGATCTGTAACATGCCCTTTCTACTGGATCTAATGCAGGGGTGCCATTCAGCAGGTTTTGGAGAACCGGTAGCGGAAATTTTGAGTAGTTCAGAGAACCGGCAAATACCATCTCTGGCTGGCCCCAGAGTTGGGTGGGCATGGATTTTTTGCAATATCCTTCCCCCAGGAGTGGAGTGGGAATGGAGATTTTGCAGTATCCTTCCCCTGCCACGCCCACCAAGCCATGCCCATAGAACCGGTAGTAAAAAAAATTGAATTCCACCACTGATCTAATGGGTATAGCATCTCAGTAGTGGATAGTGGTGCTTGAAATCAGAGGTAATCTACTATATGTGTTGTTGACTGAAAGCAGTCAGGAATTGTTGATTAGATCTGTTTCCTTGTTACTTCAAGAGCTTATTTGCATGCTGCATACATCATGCAAACAGCAAGGCTTGTGCTGGCAGAAAGCATAAAAGTTTGTGGATATATTTATTTAATTGTCTATACGAACATTTCCTAAAAGTGTTCCCAATTTGCCTAATCAATTACATAGATTAATATATTATACTATTATAAAACAATATAATTACCTATTGCATTAAAAATAAAGACTTTCGGTCAGTATATAAAAAGCGGCAATAAAGGATTTTTGTTATATAATAAGAATACCATATCTTCTTCTACCGCATCTTCTTCTTCTTTCACTTTTCTATGATTTTACATTAAAGCATTAAAACATGTTTTAGGTATGTATTTCCAGGGGTTCTGTGAGTAATACCAAAAAATAGGTCTTCAGATTTACAATTACTGTACTTTTAAAGACAAATCTATCTACTTCATTGAGATATGTGCTACTAACATATTATACAAATAATATTAGGCCAAACATTTCCTCTATTTTTTTTTAAAAAAAAAACATTATTTTTTACTTTGGCAAAAAAAGAAATTAATTACCTTTTTAAAATTCAGATAATTCGTGATGTGCAGATTCTTGCACTGTCAGTAGTTTTCAAGTGACAGAAAGTTATGTCTGACTTTCCGGCCTTTCATTGCAGAGTTATTTCTTCTTTTCTCACAAGTTGTGGAAATGTCCTATATTTTTAGAATGTTTGTGACAATAAAATAAAGTAAATTGTTATTCTGTCCAGTTGTCATGTGTATTTTCCACTGATGGTTTGTAGTCAATTTCCCTTGCTGCTGAAGTATATTTCTCTATATAGTCTTTATTGAGAGCAAATTGATGGAAGAAATAGCTTTCTAAAAAAAAACCCTTTCCAAATTTTGTGTTCCCAGCTGCTTGATTAAATCTGGTAACCCGTTCCAAATTCCAGCCAATCCTTAACCAGAAATAGGAAATGCCATCAAATATATCCTTCTTTTTCCTCTTTTACTGCTTCTGGTGTCGAGGGAATCAAATATATTGCTGTACATAAATGATGAGTGTGTATGTGTTTGCCCTTTAATTCTTGATTTAGTCATCCTTGATTAGACCTGCTGAATAAACAGGTTTTATTAAACAGAAAGCTGATCCGGAAATCATTGAAAGTTTGCTTAAAAACATATTGAAGTACAAATGGAAAGTTAAAGATCGCTTTATTGGACCTCTGGAAGAACTGCTACAAAAATATATTCATCTTAATCTTTATTCTATATCTTTCATCTAAATAGAACTCTTAGAATAATTCACAAGCCACGGATCATAAATGCCAAACCAGGACATTGTTAATAGCGCACAAAGTAGTTTAATAGGAAAAAAAATAAAGTTTGGAAGCAATGTATCTGTTTCCTTTCAATTCATAGGGATCTTGTTTATTACCAGGAGTTATTTCCTCGCATATTTCATAATTGCAAGAAAAATCACATTCTATTCAAAGCTTGTTCTAACATTTAAAAAGTCACATAGTCCAATTTCCTTCTTTTAAAAGATTTGAAATTCCTGAGTTATGAAACATGTGCCCATTTTTGCTTACTAAAAGTTATGATTCCAGATGTATTTTGTTTTCAGTATTATACATGCAGTCCCACATAAAAGATAATTCTATTTTTTCCCCAATCTCAGCTAAACATATGTATTTTTAGTCCTGGAGAAAATGAAACATAATCCTTTCTTGTTAACATTTTGGTATCTGTACTCTTTGTGGTCAAATTCAACTATTTAAATCAGTTACACCATATAAGGTTTTTGCAAAGTACATTTTTTAAAATATTGGACAGTGTAATTATTAATAATTATATACTTATTAAATTATATATAATATCTATTAAATAGATAGGAAGTAATAATTATTTTAATATAATTAAATCAATTTAAGTTTTTTTAATTAATTCCTGGCATGCTATTCAAATATTAACTATAGTTGGAACTAATGGTTGGTTGTCTGGATGCTTGTACCTAAATACAGTAGAGTAACCATGCTGTGGTCCATGGTCTGTGGTCCCAAATGTTGCACATATATCATTTGAACTATAATATCTGTGTGATAACTGGTATCTGTGCTTTACTAGTATGTGAAGTGTATAGGTAGTCCTTAACTTACAACAGTTCATTTAGCGAACGTTCAAAATTACAACAGCACTGAAAAAAGTAACTTATGACTGTTTTCACCATTGCAGCTTCTCTATGGTCATGTGATCAAATTCAGATGCTTGGCAACTGGCTTGTATTTATGACAGTTGCAGTGTCCTGGGGTCAGTGTCCTTTTGCAACCTTTTGACAAGCAAAATCAATAGGGAAGCCAGATTCACTTAACAACCATGTTACTAACTTAACAACTGCAGTGATTCACTTAACAACTCTAGCAGGAAAGGTTGTAAAATGGAGCAAAACCTACTTAACAACTGTATCACTTAGCAACAGAAATTTTAGGCTCAGTTGTGGTTGTAAGCCAAGGACTAACTGTATTGTCAATAATGCCAAATAAACATGGCTCTTACCCAGTATTGGAGGGATGGGGGAGAACTAAAACATGACAGGATGTCACCAAAATGTGTAATTTTTAATGTCACTTTTGGAATTCTTTCCCCTCCCCTTTAAAGGTGTCACAAGTAAATGCCTTATTCTCCATTATGTAAATAGTACATGAACAGGGTATCAGGGGTTAACTTATTCTTCACTTCTTAATGTATTCATACTTCACCACTCCCATATCTAGCTCCACCCATTGTATATATAAGGAGCTGCACACATCCCTTCTTTGCTTCTATCTGTGAATATTCAGTGAATATAGAATGCCTTATGTAAATAAAGAGAGATATATTTGAACTCTTAATTTTCAAATTATTTATTGAGTCTGATCCTAAAAATATCGCAACAATCTGGTAGCAGAGGATGGTTGAATTGACTCAATAAAAAAACTTAAATATGTCTAAAAGAGATAGGCCCAACACCAGGGCATACAGCAAAGAAATGGAAACGGATCAAGAAATAATCGATGAGTCCACGAACGCAATTTCGAGAGAATCTGAAGAATACACCACAGAAGACGAAGAAATAATAAATGAAAATGATGACCAAGAGGAAAACAAAATAGAAAACAACGAACTCAGGTCAGAGATACTAAAACTTTTAAAAAGCCAAAAGAGCGATGAAAGCCTCATCGCGAACCTCCAAGATATGCTAAAAAACAACGGAGCAGCGAGAGAGAAGCACATCGCTACTGAAAAGCCAAAAGATTCAAAAATAGTGAGTGATACGCTTACAGACAAAAACGCAGTGAAGAAGAAAAACAACGATCCCGCGCAAAATTTTGAATGGCAGCCATCTTGGTTTCAACAGACCTCCAAGGTGAGCGAAGCAGAGCCAATCAGAAAGCTTGATTCAAAATTTCTGGCGCGAAAGGCATTACCCGATAAAGAAAATGAAAAAGAAAAAATATATACCTCAGAAGAATCAGAATCAGAGAACGAAGATGATTCAACAGACATACAAATAAAGTCAGCAATGAAAACGCTTTTTGCTGCATTTGGACCGAAACTGAAGATTATTAAAAAATCAACCAGAAAACAAGCAAGCAAGCCAACGCCTCAAAATCTACCCGCTCCCATCCAGACGACGAGAGCAACGACACCTGAACCCAGAGAGCCCTGCAGATACCACCCCACACCGCAGACCGATCCAAGGACCAGCGCTCTCAACAGAAGAAAACGAGCACCCGCTACCATCAGGACTCCCAAGATCGAGCCAGAGACCGATTCATCGGAAGAAGAACAAAGCGAACGAGCCGCAGCGACGAGAACCTCTCACGACGACTCCAGGAATGAAATGAGCAACGCGCATGCGCAAGACTACGCGGACGGCCCAGGAAGACATGAGACACGGAGAGAATCATGCAGACTCGTTGCGAGCATTCCCACGCCGTTTTGTAACTTCCAGCATTTACGAGACCACGGACTACCCCCGGTTGTAAGTAATGGACCCAACAATGTTGGAAATTCACCCAGTGACTTCCCAAAGCTGAGAATAGATGGCATTAATTTGCAAGAATGGTATCAGCAGCTCCAGGTTGTCTTTATGAAAGAAAACTTACTGTTTTTTATCACTAATCCCCCAAAAAGACCTTGGACTCTAAAGTTAGATTGCTTACACCATAGAGCATTTTTCTTATTAATTTCCAGTGTATCTCCTGCAATGTATCACAGCATTAAGCAAAATCTGACTGTCTCAGAAATTATTCAATGCATGTTCAATTTGTTTCACAGTGATAGTGTAGCTACTACCACAAGAATGTCTAAAGATTTCTTCTCTTCTAGGATAAAACCAGGGGTTACCATAAGTGAACATTTAATATCCTTAAACAAAATTAGAGCAGAACTGCATTTAAGGGGGGAGGTGATTTCAGATCAAACGATGAAAAGTGTTATCATCAACTCACTTGATCCATCGTGGGATAATTATATGTCACATTTAGACACAATCAATCTAGGATACTTATCCATAGAAAGTCTATCCAATAAGTTAATAGCTGAAGACAATTCAAGGAGGAGTCGCTCTAACAACCACATAGAACACAAACTATATAGAAAGGTAGCATTTCAAGAAAGATATCATGAAACATTTAGATGCCACAATTGTGGGTCCAAAGAACATAATAGGAGGGATTGCCCTAAAATTTCAAAAGAAAGACATAGGTCAGAATATAGAAATAAGTACAACAACAGACAGTCTTCCATTGATAGACATAGGTATAGAAGTCCACCCAATTATAAAGAACATAGAGGGGGCAGAGATAATTCAAAGGATAGAAAATCTGGTTCACTGAATGGACTAAACAAACAAGACAACACTAACATACAACAACCAGAGAACAATAATTGGCTTATTGATTCTGGAGCAACTAATCACACCACAAATAATAGAAATATATTGTCTTCATTTGTAGAGGATAAATTTGTAATAAAAGTAGCTAACCAAGAAAAAGTCCAAGTAATAGGTAGAGGGAATGTAACCTTACCTGGCCTAGGAAAAATAGAGGGGGTATTACTAATACCTGAAATACCTCATAACATACTTAGTGCCATAAAACTAAGCAGAGATTCTGATATTAACATTGTGTTTTCAAAGGGAAAAGCAACATTAGAGAAAAATAGAATAGATATAGGTACAGTAATAATCAAAGGAGGCCTACCTTATTTAATAACAAAGGAGAAATGGTTACACAACATTGATTCAAATATGGAAGATAGCATTGAAATAGATAATGGAAACATCAGTAACAGTGACAATGATGAATGTAAAGTAACTCATAATCACAAAGATACACATAATGAAAAAAAACCAAAAATAGGTAAGCCAATTCACGATGAGTGTGCTCATGTTTTACATAGGAAGTTAGGACATGCCAGTTTTCCTGTAGTACAAAAGATGACTGAACACGCAGAAGGTGTTAAAAAAAAAAATGTGAAAATTATTTAGAATGCTCAGTATGTAAGTCTACAAAGCTTAAAACTAGTCCCAGACCTAGAAAATCAACAAGGTCAACCAACAAAATTTTTGATTTGGTACACATGGACCTAGTTGGTCCACTAACACCATCAATTACTTATAAAAAACGTTACTTTCTAACCATTGTGGATGATTATAGTCGTTATGGATTTGTTTACACATTAAAACATAAAGATGAAACCTTTCAGAAATTTAAAGAGTTTTACAAACGTATAGAAACACAGCACAATATTAAAATAAAGCAAATCATGACAGATAGGGGATGTGAATTCATGTCTAAGGAATTCTCCCAATGGCTAAAGGACAAAGGAATGTTACATTACACATCTAGCCCATTTTCCGCATTCCAGAACGGAGTGGTAGAGAGAAAGAACTCAACATTACAAACCATGATTAGATGCACATTAGAAGATGCTGGCTTAGGCAAACAATTCTGGTCAGAGGCCCTACAATATTCAAATTACACACAAAATAGAACTTGGTCCAGCATTGTAAATAAGACACCATATGAAGTAATGTATAATAGGAAACCAAAATTAGCACACATGCACATATTTGGAGTCACTGCAGACGTACACATACCTAAACAATTGAGGCGAAAAGGAGAAAACGTATCCAGAAGACTTAGATTTATGGGATACGAGACAGGTACAAAAGGATACAGATTCATCGATAATAATAACAAATTTATAGTTTCCAGAACGGCTGTGTTCCATGAACAGGCCAACTGGTCTAAAATACATCTTAATGAAATATTCCCAAACACCAACACAGATACCAAACTCCAAGGGAAAAGGACTATAGAAGAGCACAGTGACAACATGCATAGAAACAAAACCAAAACATGGACAAACAGTCAACACAAAATAAAGACAGATTCATTAACAAAAAAGGAAGCAAGGTATTTACATGACAATGATAGTAAGCCTGAAAAAACAATCAGAAGTACCAGAAATCAAATGCCAAACAAATACAAGGATTACGTAATGCATATGGATGGAGAATCAACAACACCTAATACATATGAGGAAGTGTTAAAACTTCCTCCTAAAGAAAAAGAAAAATGGGAATCAGCAATGACTAAAGAGATGGATAGTTTACGAGGGCTAAATGTATTTACACCTGCAATTGCACCAAAGGACAAAACTATTATTGGCACTAGGTGGATATATAAAATTAAAAATTTAGAAGGAGGCAATACCCTATACAAAGCTAGATTAGTTGCACAAGGTTATGCACAGAAATATCCCGAGGATTATACAGACACATACTCTCCCACAGTAAGAACTGAGAGTGTCAAAACAGCTCTAGTTATAGCATCAGCACTCAATCTCGATGTGTTCCAATATGACATACAGACTGCATATTTACACGCAAAATTAGATAAGGAAATATATGTAAGAGCACCTCACAGTCAATACACAAACAAAAATGAGACTTGGTTATTAAACAAAAGTTTATACGGGTTGAAACAATCTGGTAAACGATGGTATGATTGTTTAGTAAAAGTGCTTAAAACTATGGATTTCAGTGCCACTACTGCTGATAACTGTTTCTTTGTAAAAAAGGATGATGATTCCATAGAATTTGTATTGATCTATGTGGATGACATTTTGTACATAGGTAAACATAAAGAGAGGAGAGAAACATTTGTAACAAAACTAAATGAACATTTCTCACTGAAATCTTTGGGCAAAGTAAATAAGTATCTTGGTGTTCAAATCAGTAAAACCAGAAGGGGATTCAAACTTTCCCAAAGAGATAAGATCATAGAGCTCTTGAATAAATGTAATTTAAGTGATGCTAAACCCTGTGACACTCCCATGCAAACTGATTTTCTAAAGAATGCAGACGAATCATCCCCTGAATTCAAAGATAACACATTTTATAGATCAATCATAGGTTCCCTTCTTTACATTTCCAATTGGACTAGACCTGATATTGCCTTGCCTCTCAACTTATTGTCCAGACATGTCAGCAAACCAACAATATACCATTGGGAAGCTGTCAAAAGGATATTAAGATATTTAAAGAATAGCTTAGACTTTTGTTTGTTATTGGAACCTAATAATGTCAAGGAGCCCATCCTCACATGTTACGCCGATGCGGATTGGGCTGGCGATACTTCATGTAGAAAAAGTACATCTGGTTATATATTCCTCCTTAACGATTGTCCAGTTTACTGGTACACTGGCAAACAAGATTTAGTAGCCACTTCAACAACAGAGGCAGAATATGTTTGTCTATCTAAAGCAGCAAATAACCTTGTATGGTTTAATGATTTACTTTCTGACATTTGGAAAAAACCCACTTTGCCTTTTATCATGCATGAAGATAACAAAGCTGCTATCGAAATATCTAGGTCTGATGCCATTGGACAAAGGTCCAGACATATAGATATAAAATTTAAACATGTGAGACAGTTATCTCAGGATGGATTTATCAAAGCAGTTCATTGCGAAACATCAGAGCAAATAGCTGACATATTAACAAAGCCTTTGCCGTCTAAGCAACATAAATACTTGACTTCTAAGTTATATGTTTTATACTGTTCTGAATCTAAATGTAATTGGTGTAGTGTATCGAATCGGCATTTAGAGGGGGATTTGTCACAAGTAAATGCCTTATTCTCCATTATGTAAATAGTACATGAACAGGGTATCAGGGGTTAACTTATTCTTCACTTCTTAATGTATTCATACTTCACCACTCCCATATCTAGCTCCACCCATTGTATATATAAGGAGCTGCACACATCCCTTCTTTGCTTCTATCTGTGAATATTCAGTGAATATAGAATGCCTTATGTAAATAAAGAGAGATATATTTGAACTCTTAATTTTCAAATTATTTATTGAGTCTGATCCTAAAAATATCGCAACAAAAGGCAATAAGATTAACCCTCTAAATTGACAAATTTGAAAGTGAGATGGTAATTTTTTTTCTTTTGCATTTCCATCAACCATTAAGGACACAAAAAAGCAATCCTTAAATTAGGATTTATTTATTTATGTATTATTTCAATTCTATATGGTCTTCAGTTGAAATTGTTTTAAAATTATACTTACAGGCCTGAGGCAAATTCACAGCATAAATGTTTCATGGTTTAGGGGCAAAATTCTTTGAGGCAACCTCCTATTAGCTTTTCAAGAAAGAAGTATTGTCAGAAAGGTCCTTGTGAGAAGAGGCTGCCAGAGACAATGTTTAATCTCCCATGCACTAGACTTAAACTGCTTTGGCTCCAAATTGCTCAGTAAACTAAAGTGAAAAGGAATATCATTCCAGGAAAGGGACAGATGTTAGGAATTGCAGGAAGTAGAAGAATTAAATGTTTCATTTGTTTCTCAAACTCTGCCTAAGGAGAGCGGCTTGCTAAATTAGCTAAACAAGGGATAAAGTGAGTTATATGTTGTGCCACATAAAGGTACAATCATTTCAAGTGAACCTTTCCTGTGATAAAAGTACAATAGGATGCAAAAAATATCTCTGCCCCATAAAGGAAGTACGGTTTCTGAGATTTGTGTATAGAAAGGTATTCCACTTTACCAACACTTTGCTATTTATTCCATGCTCATATGAAATTTTCTATTCCAATTCCCACCATTCGAGATGCACTGGTGTGATTTTACTAGTGATATTTAAAGAAAGGTCAGTTAAATAAGATTTTAATCTGAAATTCTTGTACAGTTAATTTCAAAGATTCATGGCATTAGAGCTTTATGTGAATGTTTGCTTGGTTTTAAAATAACTCTGGCAGGTTACAGAGGAAATGTTTATCAAGGCCTTGATCCAAAATTTAATAGGAAAACTTATTTCGTGATTATAGTATTACATTTTACTTATAAGACAATTATTATTTTCTAATATATATGATGACAAAAAGCAGGGAAGAGGAAAAGGTGATGGAATGGGGGAGGAAGTTCATTGTATTACTTTAAAATATGTGACACTACCATTCAGACTGGCATCTGGATTAGGAAGCAAATTAAATAACAAGCAGGAAAAGGTTACATGCCTTTTGTGCAAATCAAAAACTCCTCTCTAAGATATTTCTTCTCATTTAGAAAATTGTGGGGTTTTTTAAATGAGCATGTGTGGTGTTCTTTTATTATTATTTGAATATTTATTTTAACTGAAATCTAACTTTTATTGAAAATAGGATGGTGCTGAGTTCAAAAGGCAAAATTATTCATCATGTTACTAAAATACCAAAGAAATATTTTTCTGAATTTCCTGCTCCCTTCTGGAAAGGTAGGATTTAAAGGAAAGGGGTGTTTTTAATGGATGGAAAAAAAATTGGTGTGCATAATTCAGTTTCGATCATGAACACATGCTGTTTTGGTGAGACAAGACGGTGGGATGTGTGCATGTTCTTTGCTTTATTGAATTTTTCTAAATAAACATTTTTCCTGGCCTTTAAAAAATAGCTTGGAAGCCTTCAGAAAATCTAACTAGATTCCAGATAGTTAACTAATCTTCAGTCCGTGCTGGATGGGGTTTGGATAAGACAAGGCACCCTTCTGATAATAGAGAATAGCTGGGGAAGTGGGGGTGTTACTGCAGAAACCCCAGAAACCATATGGAGGATTCCACAGCGATGAGGCTAACAGAAGGCCTGCAAGAAGGAATGTTTTCTGAGGAAGGATGGGTGGGGTGGGTGAGGAACCTTTGATTTTGTTACATACAAATACCTCAGTTATGCACTCTTACTGCCAGTTGTACAAGCAGCTTAACCTACAGACTATTTTTCAAATTTATAAGGAACAATAACAATAGAATGATCCTAACAGCCATTTATTGTGATCTGGGTCTGAAGGTGGTTAATGTTCTGACTCGGGAGAACAAGGGTGGAGAAATGTGAGGCACAGACGGATAAGTTTACGTCGTTTATTCAGGAACAGCAATGTGCTAACAAGTAACGGGAACCGGCAACAACAACAAAACGGGACAGCTGCTATTTATATAGCAGCTGTCAAACGGGCTGGCCAATAGCGGGCGTCCATTTTTCCGCCGGCAGAGCTGTCAAGCCTCAGCCAATGGGAGGTGTTTCCTTGTTACTATGCTCCAGTGCGGCAGAATACACAACACTCCTCCCCCCTAGGATGGCACATGCGTAATCGGCCAAATACGCTGGGCGCCTGCGACTTTTCTTGGAGCAACGCGCTGCAGGAACGCTTGCTGGCAGGGATGGTGATGGCGGCCACCTGGTTTCTTCAGGAGCTCCTGGTGACTGTGGCTGTGGTTCGTCAAAGGACTCGGCTGATGGAAGAAGACCCGTTTCCCCAGGTGAGTCGGGCGTCGGGATGGTTGAGCGGGAAGCGACGCCTGGAAAGCTTGGTGTATCGGAATCCTTTGGCATTGCAATTAGGCCAGGGTGAACTGTGTCTTGCAAGGGGATGAAGGCGAATGACCGCCCCCAGAGCTGGTCAATGTGTCGCCTCTAGGTCCTTCCATCCTCTAGCTTAACCCTATAAGAACGGGGTCCGGTTATTAAAATGATTCAGCCCAGCAGCCAACGCGGTTCTCCCCCATAGTTCTGAGCATAAACGAGGTCCCCCATATTAAAAGTTTGGACCAGGCTTGTAGAGTCCAGGGGGAAATCTGTAGCATAGCTAGGGTGCAATCTGTCCAGGGTCATTCTGAGCTGGCAGCCTATGAGTAGTTCTGCCGGGCTGCGATTTGTCGAGGGGCTAGGAGTTGTGTGCTGTGCCAGGAGATACTTGGTGACCTTCTCTTGCCAGTTGGCCGGACTTAGTCTATTCAGGACATCCTTAGCTGATCGGATTGCCCTTTCAGCCAATCCATTACTGGTCAGATGAAACAGAGCAACCAATGCTTGCCGGATGCCCAGTTCAGCCAGGAACACCTGGAATGCAGCTGAGGTAAACTGTGGCCCATTGTCGGACACTATCAAGTCAGGCAGATCAAGTGTGGCAAACCATTGGCGTAGGACCCTACTTACAGCTACAGAAGTGGTTGATGCCATAAGAGCTATCTCGAGCTGGTTTGTCCCAGGAAAGGCCTAGCCAGATCAATATGGATCCTGGACCACAGGCCTCTAGGGGTCTCCCATTCCTTGGAGAGGGCTACAGGAGGTGCAGGACAAGACTGCTGACAACTCTGGCATCCCCCTACCCAGTCTGTGATAGACCAGTCTAATTTAGGCCACCACACGTAGCTGCACCTTAATGCCTTCATCCTGGCTACCTTCGTGTAAACAGTCCAATATGGGTGTTTGCAATTTCAGTGGGACCACTACCCTGCTTCCCCATAGCAAGCAGCCTTTCAGGACAGACAGCTCATGCTGTCTGGTCTTGTATTGCAGGAACTCTTCGGATACATGTCCTGATGGCCACCCTCTGCGCACCCAATCTAACACTTGTGCAAGAGTTGGATCTCGTAGGGAGCATTTAGCTATATCTGCTGCTGTGATTGGCATGTTCATATCATCGATTAGTAAAACACATGACACTGGTGCTGAGTCCTGGAGTGCTATGGGAAGAGGGCAACAGCTAAGAGTGTCAGTAATGGACAGTTCCTTTCCTGGCAGATATGTGAGGTGATAATTATAAGCAGCCAGGAAAACAGACCATCTCAACATTTGAGGCGAAATTATTTAGGGGGTTTGCCTTTCCCCTGATAATAACCCTAGGAGAGGCTTGTGATCCGTGACCAACTGGAAGGGATGGCCATAAATGTAATCATGGAACCGTTTAACGGCAGCAATGGCTGCCAAGGCTCTTTATCCAGTTGGCTGTAATTTCTTTCTGCAGAGGAAAGCGTTCTGGAGAAGTAAGTATAAGTAAGTATAAGTATAAGTATAATTTTATTTCTATATCGCCCTTCTCCCGAAGGACTCAGGGTGGTGTACAGCCTATTTAAAAACCAAGACAACCATCAATTAAAAATTAAAAATTATTAAATAAATTCGGCTCAATTTAAAACCCCAGAAAATTTAAAATACCCCAATTTAAAATATTACGTTGATAGCCCGGCCTGGCGGAACAACAGGGTCTTCAATGCTCAGCAAAATACCCGGAAGTCGGAGATCTTATGTATTTCCAGGGACAGTTCATTCCACAGGGCTGGGGCTCCCACAGAGAAGGCCCTCCCCCTGGGTGTCGCCAGCTGACATAACTTGGCCGATGGCACCCTGAGGAGACCTTCTCTGTGGGAGCGAACTGGCCGGTGGGAGGCTATTGGTTGCAGAAGTAGGTCTCGAAGGTACCTGGGTCCTATGCCATGGAGCGCTTTAAAGGTGGTGACCAACACCTTGAATCGCACCCGGAAGACCACCGGAAGCCAGTGTAGCTTGCGCAGGAGGGGTGTCACATGGGCACAACGAGTTGCGCCCATAACCACCCACACGGCCGCATTCTGGACCAGTTGGAGCCTCTGAGTGCTCTTCAAGGGGAGCCCCATGTAGAGAGCATTACAATAGTCCAGCCGGGAGGTGACAAGGGCGTGAGTGACTGTGCACAAGGCGTCCCAGTCCAGAAAGGGCTGCAACTGGCGAATCAGGTGAACCTGATAAAAGGCCCCCCTGGCCATGGCCGTCATATGCTCTTCTAAAGGCAGCCGTGCATCCAGGAGGATGCCCAGATTGCGAGCCCTCTCTGTGGGGGCAAACATTCACCCCCCAATAGTCAGCGATGGCACCTGCTGACTATATCGGGACCCCAGAAGCCACAGCCACTCGGTCTTGGAAGGGTTGAGTCTGAGCCTGTTCCTCCCCATCCAGACCATCATGGCCTCCAGGCAGTGAGACATCACATCAAAGGCATCGTTGGGGTGGTCTGGGGTGGAGATGTACAGCTGAGTATCATCAGTGTACAGATGACACTTCACCCCAAAACCATGGATGATCTCACCCCACGGCTTCACATAAATGTTGAACAGAAGGGGCGAGAGGACCAATCCTTGCAGCACTCCCCATGTGAGGTGCCTCGAGGTTGACCTTTGCCCCCCTGCCAACACAAACTGTGAGCGGTCGGAGAGGAAGGAGGAGAGCCACCGCAAAATGGTGCCCCCTATTCCTAACCCCCTCAACCGCTGCAGCATGATACCATGGTCGATGGTATCAAAAGCCGCTGAGAGATCTAATAGGACTAGGACAGAGGAACAACCCCTGTCCCAAGCCCTCCAGAGATTATCCACCAACGCGACCAATGCTGTTTCTGTGCTGTACCCCTGCCTGAAGCCCGACTGGCATGGGTCCAGATAGATAGCTGGAAGCAATTGGTGCTTCCACTCCATTTAGTAACTGGTGACCAAGAACAGCCCCAATGCCATATGGAGAAGCATCACAAACCAAGGTGAGGGGAAGGTGGTCACTGTACTAGACAAGCACAGCCTCTGAAGTGATGAACTAATGAAAAAACAGTGGCCCGAGCCCGTCCCCAGAACCAGGGTGTCTTGCTATCCAGCAGCCTGTGAAAAGGCTCTGCCAGCGAGGCCTTATGTGGTAGGAAGATACTATAGAAATTGAGTAAGTCTAGGAAGGCCTGCAGCTCAGTTTTGCAAGTAGGGGCAGGTGCATTTTTAATGGCCTCCACCTTAGAGGGGGTGGAGTGAATGCCCTTAGTATCTATAAGGAATCCTAGGTACTCTACCTGAGGGACTCCAAACTTACATTTGGCCTTCTTTAGCTTTAGGCCCTTCTGTTTGAACTGGGTTAGCACTTGACGTATTCTGTTGATGAGGGTTGATTTGCTGCTTGCAGAAATCAAAACATCATCAAAATAGGGGATGACCCCAGGGATCATGCAGCAATCGTTCCATAAGGCTCAGAAATAACCCAGGAGCCACACTCACCCTGAACTGAAGGCGGTGGCATTAAAGGCACCCCGATGAGTGACAATGGTTTGGGCAGCAGCCGTGGCATCATCAACAGGAAGCTGCTGATAGGCCTGGGCCATGTCCAATTTGGCGAATATGGTGCCCTGACCCAGGGAATGCAACAGGTGTTGGACCACTGGAACTGGATATGGGTGGGCCTGCAATGCACAGTTGAGAGTGCATTTGAAATCAGCACAGATGCGTATAGACCCATCCTGCTTAACTGGGATGACAGTGGGGGTTTCCCACTGGGAATGGTCAGTGGGCTCCAGGACACCCTGTGCTATTAATTTATCCAGTTCTTCGTCCACTTTAGGGTGGAGTGCAAAAGGCACTCGCCTAGTTTTGAGCCGGATTGGGGCCACCTGCGGATCCAAATTGTAGGAAATAGGGGTCCCGGAATATTTACCAAGAGAGCCATCGAAGACCTCAGTGAATTCGGTGGTCAAGGCTTCGAAGTCATCTGCTGTGGTAGCGTGGATGCCAGTGATGTTGAGATCCAAAGCCTCGAACCAATCAAGCCCTAGCAAACTGGGGAGTTTCCCTTTAACTATGACCAGTGGTAGGTGCCCTGAGAATTTGCCCTTTTCCACTCTGAAGTGGGCCCGTCCCATAATGGGGATATTATTGCCCTGGTAGTCACAGAGCCTGGTGTTACAGGCATTCAGGTGACCCCTGGTTATATTAGGGACTAGTGTCTGCAAGGTGTGCCAGGATATTATAGATTTAGAGGAGCCCATATCCACCTTCATCCTGCAGGGAATCCCTTCCAGCTGGACAGTGAGGTAGCTTTTCTTGCTGGAACCTGATGTGGAATGGCTAATTGACACCTCAGAGTGGCTACCTTCCCGGAAGATGGTAAAACAGTCTTCCCTGGGTATCACTGGGGGCCTATTGAATCTCCTAACAGGACGTGGGTCTGGGGGGAAATTTGTCTCTTGTAAGGAAGCCCGACAGACCCTGGCGAGGTGACCCTTTTTTCCGCATCTCCGGCAGACAGTAGCTTTAAACCAGCATGCAGATCTGTGGTGATTTTCACCGCAGCCGATGCAGGTCAATGGCTGGCTTTTCTTGTCAGCTGGTCGTCTGTCTGGCAGGGTTGGTTTTACGAGGCTCACGTCGGCTTCATTGTCTGAGGTGCCGTCTGAGGACTCCTCATCATGGTGGACAGCAGCTGAGCGGCCCAAGGGGTTGGCAAGTGAAGACCTGTGCATCTCAGCTGCCAATTTATTGGATATTTCGGATGCACAGGCTTCGTCTAGGGCAGATTGGAGTGTAATGTTGCTTTTTGCTAAAAGGCGCTTCTGCAATCGGATATCCCTCACACCACGCACCAGCTGCTCCCGAAGGGAATCATCTAAGTCAGCGAACTCACAGTCAATGGCAGCTGTCCTGAGGGACGTCATATATTGATTGATGGACTCGCCTTCTTTTTGAAGTATCTGATGAAAGGCATAGCGCCGCGCTATGCTGGAGGGAGCTGGCACATAGTGTGTCCTCAGTTTGGCCAGCAGAGCGTCCCTGGATACAGTGGACACCGGCTGAGGGGCCAATAAGGCTCTTTCCATGGTGAAGATCTGGGGACCACACGTGTTAAGGTTTCTGATCACTGGAGAGCCCCAGAAAGTCGTTAGCCTGAAGGAAGTAATCGAATCGTTCTATATACACATCCCACATTTTGGTTGCCGGTTCGAAACACGTGAAGTGGTTGGGGTAGCCATTCTTAAAAGGACAGGATTCAACTCTTTGTACGTGACTAGCTCTGAACCGTCTCCTCAATTTTATCCCATCCTCATCACCAATTTGTTCTGACTCGGGAGAACAAGGGTGGAGAAATGTGAGGCACAGACGGATAAGCTTATGTCATTTATTCAGGAACAGCAATGTGCTAACAAGCAACCGGAACTGGCAACAACAACAAAACGGGACAGCTGCTATTGAGATAGCAGCTGTCAAATGGGCCGGCCAATAGCAGGCGTTCATTTTCCCGCCGGCACAGTTGTCATGCCTCAGCCAATGGGAGGTGTTTCCTTGTTACTATGCTCCAGTGCGGCAGAATACACAACAGTTAACATCTGTCCCCTTCATGGGCAGATCAGGCCCTTTTGGCTTTGAGGTTGTCTGTGCTTACTCTCTATTGCCAGACGGTGGAACCTAATTGATCCACCCCAAGTGACTCATGGACCCTTTTGGGTTCCAGAAGGACTTTTTTTCCCAGAAGCTCTTGAACACAGTTCAGCTAAGATTGCAGCTTGGAGTGAGCATACAACTAAGGCCCTGGATTAGATTGCATCTTTATGAACTCTCTTTGCCTGTGGATGATTCTAAAGAAGGAGAAAAATATCTGTATATGAGAAAATGGCCTAGGCATATTTTGATTTAATATTGTTTGAACACTTATCAGTTAATGCTTTGTCCAAAGTGGTAAACAAATTTGGACAATGCAGAGCTTTTTATTCTTTTATTTTTTGATAAAATTTATTAATATTAAATTGTATTTCATAGGTGTAAAAATCTGGATGGCTAGTGGAAGTATCTCTTCATTGCCATATGTTTGCAGTGAGGGAAAATACATTCCTAACTATGGGATGTATTTAAGGAATGAAAACAAAACAAAACAAAAAGGGATTCAAACACAACTAGGAAACTGATCCTTTTTTATTTTTACCCTGAGGGTGTGATTGTTAACTATTATTGTGTTATACAAGCATTGTATTATACAAGCATCTCCTTAGAACAAAGGCATTTATATAAGGGACCCAAAAAAAATGGGTGGGGTAGAGGAACCAAGTTCAAACCATATATTTACAGATGTTGGAAAGCAAATAAGGCTTTTTGTTTGTTTGTTTTTCTAAGATTTATGTACCACAACAGTTATTTGGGAAAAATAAAGCATACAATCACTTTGCTGTATTTTGCTGATGTAGCCAGGATGTAAGCTGCTTTCTGGGATAACAGTTATATAAGTGTGCTTTTTAGTTCCAAATGTTAAAGTCAAGATGAGGTCAGGCTCAGACAGTTAGTCCATGTGATATTAAGAAGAGCAGATAAGTAGTTTGCATGAAATGCATGTCCTAGTATGCAGGGCTTATTTTTCTGCTGTAAGAAACAACTTTTAAGAATATTCAGAACTAACCTGTGCAGCTAAGCATTGCCACATTTTTCAGGACCCCATACAAGGAGAAGCTTGCACAAAGAATTCAAACTTTCCTATCATTTAATCATCCATTTCTTTTGTTAAGCTTTCAAAATATTCCAAACATATTCCTCATGTTGATCATGCTGTTTGGATTCAGCAATTCATGAAGTGTCAGAAGTTCACTATACTAATGAAAGGACAAGAACAGTTTGCTTTAATTTGATATCACTAAATCTATCTCTTTCCTGTTCAAGGCATGGAAACACAGATTAATAAAGCTTGATGGTCTGGGGATGAGAGGGGGGGAAGGGAGAGGGGGAGGCAGTGAGGGGATAGAGAGAGTGGGAGAGGGAGAGGGAGAATATGAAATGAAGAAAATATTTTTGAGTCAATGGCAATTTGATATGTGTGGAGGAAATAAATACCGGTACAACATAGTCCAGACAGAATGATCTTGTCAGTAATGCAGAATAGTGTTGGAAGGAAAGAATTCCTGACAGTGATTCTTGTTGATGAGTATGAAAAATGGCTTTTCAATTTGAGGTTTTCCAGACATCAGACAATTTTCTAAGTCTATGCTGATTTTCACACTGTTATAACCATGGCAATATCTGTGCTTTTCTGAATCTAGAACTTGCAGAGAAAATAAACCAAATTGCATAATTGCAAGAGCACACTGTCTTCAGGCTGGACAAGTGAATGTCTCCTGATTCCATCAGCAAAACTTCCTTACCCCAAATGCAAGGGGAGGATAACCTTGCCAGTTGCAACAGTTTGTAATTTTATCTAAACCTCCCCCCACTCCCAAATTTCCTTCTTCCCTATATACCGTTACAATAAATTTGTAAAAACACTTTACTTTCCAAAATGCTGCTCTATCAAATTTACAATAAAAGGAGACCAGTTGTAACAACTAAATGAATGTTCCTGAATGCAGCAGCTAAATAAGTGTGCTAATAAAGCACTAAACCCACTGAAGTTCTCCTTTTGCAGAATTACAATAGAAGACCGATAACTTGCATTCAAATGCCTCTTGATTGACTGATTTGATGAGATCATATTAACTTGAGACTGTGCAGATGCCTTTGATCATAAACCTGCATGAGAAAAGATACTTCTGAGCAATAGAAAGAGAAGCAATAGTAAATCAGTTATAAACCATGTTCACATAGTCAACAGGACATAGAAGCTTTATAAGCAAAATGTTATGCTTCTGGTGGAGAGTGGGGAGCATTGGAAGAGACAAGATTGCAGAAGCTATGATCTGCCCTTGTTTTAAATGAGGGGAAAAAAATTAAAACTGAGTACTGATGCTGCAAAATAATAGTTGCAGTGAGATATTCCTCCCACAGAAAACAGATCAGTTCCATGACTGCAGCAATGTATAGTACAGATAGTCCTTGACTCACAACCATTTGTTTAATGACCTTTCAAAGTTACAACAGCAGTAAAAAAAAGTGACTTAGGACTGTTTTTCATATTTACGACTGGTGCAGCATCCCCTCAGTCACATGATCAGAATTTGAAGGCTTTGCAACTATCATGTATTTATGACGGTTGCAGTGTCCTGAGATCATGTGATCATGGTTTGCAATGTAATGACATCCCGGTGGGTGGGCGGAGCCTCCCGCCGCCGGCACTACCGGTTTAGCAAACCAGATAGAACCTGGGGGATTTCATCGCTGGTTTGGGATCTGATAACCTATGTAGTGGCAAGTTCAACTAAGATATAATCAGTTAGCAATCATAGTTGTAGAACACATCCTAAGGGACTGTGAAAAATGTTTTAAACTATAGGATCAGAATCAAGTGGGACATGATTACCCTGTTTTCCCCAAAATAAGACATCCCCTGATAATAAGCCCAATCGGGCTTTTGAGCACATGGCAATAAGGCCAAGCGCTTATTTCAGGGTTCAAAAAAATATAAGACAGGATCTTATTTTCAGGGAAACACTATTACATATCTTACCCATCTTTAATGGATAAATGAAAACGACAACATAGTTAAGATGGCAAAATTCTAGTTCATTTATTTTATATCTTTATAATAACCGAATAACAGAGTTGGAAGGGACATTGGAGGTCTTCTAGTCCAATCACCTGCTCAGGCAGGAGATCCTATACCATTTTGAACAAAAGACTGTCCAATCTCTTCTTAAAAACCTGCAGTGATGGAGAACACACAACTTCTGGAGGCAAGCCGTTTCACTGGTTTATTGTTCTGTCAGGAAATTTCTCCTTAGTTCTGGATTGCTTCTCTCCTTGATTAGTTTCCATCCATTGCAAATGTTTATATTACATTGGTTTATTACAATGCAGTTTCCTGTGCAGTGCACAAATTATGTTGTTTATTCAAAGCTTTGTGCACTCTCTCTCTATCTGTACTTCTCGAGTTTACTGCAAAGGTCTTCCATTACCCAATACCAGACACATTCAGAAGCAGGTAAATATGGTTTCTTTTGCCATTAATATCAACAGAACTAAAGAAAGCACAAAAATGTATTACTTTTATGCTTCTTTCATACATTCATCTTTCTTCAGGAAATATAACATTGGACCAAACCCATCTTTGTGGGTTTCTGGCTTGATCTTCCACTTCCTGATGAAAAGGTCCCTACATATAATCTTTGCTACTTTTGCTGATAGCTAGATGTTTCTTCCAACTGGTAAAGTAGAAGATTGACTCAATTATTCTTGGTCAGTTGTGGTCTTTCCTTTGTCTCTTTAGCTCTATAATTGCCAGATCCTGCTGGGTTTTTACACTACTTCTGAGGACAATAAATATGGATTCACTGTTCTTACCAAAAGAAATATCATAGGTTTGGTTTTAAAAACATTCCATAAATCTCTATATGCATAATTTTTGAGTAAAAGCCTGTAATCTGCAAATCTAAGAAAAAGTACTCCTGTGATCTTTTTATTCACACACCCACACATCCGTATGCAGTTCGTGTACACTAGAACCACAACCTTTTAACAAAGATGAATCACTTGAACCCGTCTTCAGTCTTATGTTGTACTGAATTCAGTTATTTCTAAGTCAGAGGTAAGAAACCTCTGCTCACTTGGCTCAACTGCCAGTATCAACTACCAGCATCCCTTTATATTGTCAATGGCTGGGAATGCAGCTAATCTTTGGTAATATGTAATCTTCATTTTCTTATGCCTAAACTATGCAGTTATTTCCTGACTTATTTTTCTAAAAGCAATCTAGGCAATGGGGGAGGGGTTGGCTATGAAACTTAGGCAGCAAAAGCAGATTTTTCAGGTAGTTTTGTCATAGCATGTCCTTCCTCTTATTCCTGTGCCCACTGAAACTGATGAGAAAATGAACTCACCTATGTAAATATCCAGAATTATTAAGTTAAGCCTTTTCTAATTGCTTTTATCCAGGTATCTCTTGTCCATTTTCCCCCCCAAGTCACTTCAAATCTCCCCCTTTCTTCTGATTAAGGATATATTAGTCTCAGATATAGGACACCTACTTTCATCATTTTCTAGTTTAGAATCCTGTATTCTGTCCCATTTCCTAATAGTTGTAAGTGGAATTCTTAAAAGTATACAGGAGTAGAACCAAAACAGAATCTGATCTGAGTTTGTTTGGCTACAGAAAGAATATATGCCTAATTAAAGATAAATAATGTATATAGAAGCTGAGGAGTAGAGTTTGTTAATTGTAGATGATTCATTGCAGAAATGCCAAAAGCTCCTCTGATGAAGCATACTGTACCTGCAATTTTAATTCATGAGTTCTGTCAAAAGTCCAACATTTTTCTGTGATTATCCATGGAAGCTGAACTCCTTGAAACAGATGTGCAGATGTAATTAGTCCAAACTACGCCCCTGAATGCATGGCTTGATCATTTCATTTCTTCCTAAGAATAGGTGATGTGAACCCTAAATTCTATCACACGTAACTGTGGAAAAAGTAGCTATTTGAAAGTAATTTGTGGTTAATTCTGTATTATTCCAGTATTTTATTTTGTAGTCTTTGTCATAATAAATATAAACAATTCAATTTACTTAGCCAAGTAAAACTTCCAAGTATAAAGATATTGAGGGATAAGACAATTTTCCTTCACTTTGTGCCATTATTGTTCCTTCAAATTATTTTGTCCTAAACTGCTCTTTAATTACAAGCATTTCTAATGGCACATATTCAATCGATCCATTTCTAAAATTAGTTCCAGAATTGGACAATGTACCATTGGTCCTAGCAGTCTCTTTCTTCATGCATTCATTTTTATAATTTTCTTAATCTCTGAAAGAAACAGAAAATAGAAAACTATTTTTGAATTTTAAAAAAGCAGATCATCCAAAACAGGGGTCACCAATCTTTCGGACCTCAGGGACCACTAAATTCATCATTTTAAATCCCGTGGACCACTAATATGATCTGCCTAATGACCGGCTGGGTGGGCGTGGCAAGGTGGTTATGTGACTGGGTGGGCGTGGCCAACTCGATGTCACTTATGTCGAAGAGTGCCTTGCCAGCCTCTACTTGCTACTTCTTGTCTGCCTGCCCGAGCTCCTTAGGGCTCCAACAGGAAGCAGTTACTGGAGATAAGCAGTCACCATGAGAAATAGTTGGGAAAACATCTGGCTCAGTTCAAATTGGATCTGACCAAAAAGGAGGCTCAGCAGAAGCACCTCACTGAGGACTACAAGCATAGGCTTTCCAAGCAGAGGGAAGACCTGTGGGAGTGCAAGGCCAGGTATCAGTGTCTGGAGGCTCAGCAGGCTGAGATGATCAGCCAGTTCCAGTCCATGATGCTCTCTCACTGGAACAAAGCTCTCCGGCTCTTCGCCACCAGTGGCACTTCCTTCCAGCCTTCGTCCAAAGCCCCACACCAGGAGGCTGAAGCAGACTCCAAGTCAGAATTTCTGCCCCCCTCCGACCCACACAAAAAGACCCAGAAGGGGGATACTCTCTGCAGCAATAAAAACGTTTGTTGCACATATCCAGCCCAGGGGCCGTAGCTTGAGGACTCCTGATTTAATGCAATATAAAAAATGCAACTAATTTTTCTGCGGACCACCAAAATTTTCTCGTGGACCACCAGTGATCCACGGACCACCAGTTGGTGACCGCTGATCCAGAATACAAATTTGAGAAATACAGAAGGATATCTATATGGTAAGTATATATCTGGATTGTAGATATTGAAGATAAGTAAACAATAGGGAAACCATGAGACCATCTTGGTCAACTATTATTGCAACAAAAGCCGAGTTTCACATCCAGATTGATCATGCTAAACTATAATTTCTAATTCAGAGGCTGCCTTGCAACATATCATTGCTTACATCTCACAAACTAAGAGGCACCTACAATCTAACATTTCAATAATATTTTAAAGACAACTTTTTCTTCCAGTTTTATTTTATTTTTATGATACAGCTCCTATATTTTCATTACCACGAATTACTGATTTAATCAGATTTAGCAGTGTTAGTCAAAAGTGACTAATAAATGGTTATATAATTAAACCAGTGGTGATCAATGTTTTTAAAATATTTAATCCATTTAAGATTGAAGATTAATATTTAAGAGCATTTAAAAAAGAATATTTTAGAGTATTTAATTGATTTTCGAGTATTTTAAGATTGTTTCTAGAACAGTAAAACAAGTCTTTGTTATACAATTCAGTTTTGCTATTTCTGCTATGTTTTCCTTTGCCCTCCACATAGACATAAAAATGTTCAATAGTCCATGCTTTACCACTTTGGAGAATTACTACTTTCAAAAAAAAAAAAAGCATAGAAAGATTGCCTTTCTGATTCCAAATAATTTCACAATAGTAAATCTATCAAAAGATGACAATACTTTCAGAGTCAGGTCAGTTTCAAAACTCCTTTTGGTAACATTAGGGATATGCAAATTATCACACAATGGATTTATTTCCTAATGCTACTTAACTACTGTGCTAAAATATTTTAATTTTAAAATAAAATAAAATGAATTCTGCACCCTCCAAAGAATTGCAGCAGCATTTAGAATCATATTTATTTACAATTATTGCTTTTTATCTGGAAAATGACTTACTGGAATGGTATAAAGTACTCTGGAGAACCAGTTTACTGTTGATAAATAGTTTTCTCCCCCCTAGTATTTGTTTCTGGCAAATGGCCTACTGGAGTGGTATAAAACATTCTGGAGAATAGTTTACTATGGATAAATTGATTTGTTTTTCTTCTTAGCATTTTCCCTCAGGTGCAGGGTCTGCTTTTTTTTTTAATCAACTGAGTATTAGTACATTGCTTGCAACAGGAATTGACTGACCAGCTTATTACCTGAGCCTGACATCATGAGCTGACTTAAAGAGACCGGCCCAAAGTTACTCAGCCAGCTTTCATACTAGGTGGGACCCTTAACCAGTAGACCAAACTGGCTCTCAGGTTTATTACTGGTTATTTTTCTTCCTAGTATTTTCTTGTAAGTGCAGGGCCTGCTTTTTTCCCCCCTCTGATCAAGTGCGGATTTATTGCATGGGTCTTCTGCTTGTATAATTCTGGAAGCAGAAGTTCATATGTCTTAAAGTTATTAAGCATGAAAAATATTGATCTAGGCCATAGCCATGTCCATCATATAATCTCTCAAATTTCCCTAGCAAACATTTGTGAAAGTATCTATTCAAGTTGTCAAGATGCCCCTCTCTTTAATGTGTATGCTTCTGTTGATTGCCCAAAGTATTGTTAAAGCTTACCTTCAATTTATGCCTGTGATTCTCATACAGTCACATTCCAAATCTCACAGTCTTTACAAATACAAAACTTAACAGAGAAAAATATAATAAAGGCCTCCTGTAGCATTAGATGTGTGCTAAGGTCAGTCCCTTTCTTGGGAAATAAAACATGCAGTAGTAAAGTAGATAAAATAGATAAAAATATAGCTCAATTAAAATCAAATTTAAATCAAAGTGATTTAAGACAGGAAAATAATGATATTTGGGCAGATCATATGAGAGAAATTAACTGTTTCTAAATTAGGTGGAACTTTGATCAAGAAATTCCAGATTGGACGTTTACAAGTGATGAGCCTGCATCGATAAACATCAGAAACATTAAAAGATCTTAACTGGCATACAGAATGCAAAGAATAATGTTAAGCACAATTTAGTTACTTACCTGTGTTTATTGAAATAATGTTTTAAAAACAAGTCATTTTTATTTCTAGCAGAAGGGAAATGTGTTTGGGTTAAAATACCTGTAAGTATTACCATAACATGCATCCATCTATTTTTGAATTATATTAATTCAAACCTATATAAATGAATGTGGATCCAGGATGTCTGTGGATTGCCTGAGATTTAGCTGACTCTGGCGTATTGTGATGACCGCATGAAAGACAATTTCCTATTTAACAAATATACAGTACATTGACAATTTTGATGTTACTTAGTGAATTTATCCAAAATTCCAATACAATTTGAATGGAGAAGAACAATCTTGCCTCTCTTGATTGCTTCTATAATACCAGATTCTATCTCACTGCATAGTTCATGCTTAACAAAGATTTTGAAAATTAAACAATTGAAGTACAATTTTGCTTTACTGTCTCTTTAGGCAGACTTCAACTATTTTACTGGTGAAAGGATACTCAAGTCATCTTGGGAGGTATGTAGCTGAAGAATAAGTGTCCCAAGGCAAATATGTGAATGGGATGACTTTATTTTCCTAATAACCATTTCTTATATTATTTCTTATTTTGGACTGAAATTCATAGGCCTTTGTGTGTATGTGATATTTTTTTGTGCTTTACATTTCCAGATTTATCCAAAATAGCCTTTGCATGTTTAAATTTAATTTGCACAAATATGCCAGAGAGGGAAAGGCTTCCAAGGAAACATATTTCACTCTCTCTGTAACAAATGTTTTCTTTGGGATGAAATATACATTATGTCCTCATCAGGAAAGATAGCAGATTCTGGAGGGGGGGAGAAGCAAGATTTTGCCTTGAAATGGATCATATATCATATTAAGTAGCAAGAGTACATTTTTCTATTAACCCCCCCACCCCTTTCTACGTGATTACATTTTAAAATTTTAATTGGCTAGATACAGTAATAGAGTATACAGTTGGAAAATAGTAAGAAAATTAATGGCTAGCATATGTTAACCAGTTCTATAAATAAGTGGATCTGCTGCATCTACATCACCCACAAGAAAGTTAAATGGTATTTGAATATATTCCATAGTTAGGGATGCTTCTAAAACGATTGTCATCTGGATTTCACCTTTGATTCCGTCATTCTGCAACACAATGTGCAGACCAGACATTAGCTTCAGAGATGTATTGCCTTCCAGATGCATGAATTCAAGATGTGATGGAGGCTACTGATGCTCATAAAATCAACTGATTATTATTCTTTCCTTGATTATCTAGATGTAAAATAAATGGTACAGTCATTAGAAATCTGGTGCCCTAGGTGCATTGCATTATTTTTTAAGAAACATCCAAAGAAGTACCAAGATGGTGAAGGGACAGGAAACCAAGTCCTAGGAGAAATAACTAAAATATCAGGATACTGCATATAGAGCCTGGGAAAACATATAATTAAGGGGGTGGTGAATAAAATGGCCTTAAAGCTATTATAATAAATAAGTGCTTTTTTAAAATAACCAGACACTATCTACACTACAGTTTCTTTTATATATTCTGTTGGTTTTTAATTTAAGGAATTTAGCCTTATTAGAAGGCAGATTTTTGTCTTGTCCACCACTCCAAATTTTACTCCTATACTTTTTTAAAAAAAATCCTGTCTTTTTCTCATTCTGTCAGAACAAATTAGAAGCATGGAATGCTTTCTGACTGTTTATAATCCTGTTGTTCTATTGTATGTTTTATAGTATATCATTGCATATGATATTATACAGGCAGTGAATTTCTTTTGGGCACATTTTCTGAAACTTTTATTTTGCTTGCATCCTAATAATGAATCTTTTCTCTTTTATATACTTCATTGTTTTAAATAGCCTTCATTACCTCACTTCTTTAGAATATCTAAGAATAGCACCCTATTGTTTTCAACTGCTTTGGTGAATTTTATGCTCTTCTGTTGTTCCTTTATATGGTCTATAAATTAACTCAGTTTCTCTTTTTCATGCTGCCAATCTGTGAAAGTATTGTCAACATGTCAACATATCTACGTCAACACTGTGCTCTGAGGTGGCTTGATTCTCAAATTCAAAGTCTTCCATAAGGAAGTTGGTAACAACAGGTGATAATGATGACTCTCCGCCCCCCACCTATAGCTTAATCCAGGCTTCTGTTCCTAATATTGTCCAATGTGACTCCAGTTTGGATAGCCTCTGAATTCTACTTTATTGTTTTATATTCATATATTTCTAAAATATAATTGTTCATATTTTTAAAATTAATACAGTGAATCTAAGTTTAGTCTTGTTAAACAATGACAAAGACCATTCAGTAATAGATCCTTTGACTACAGTGAGAGTTAACCTAAATCTGGCTTAGTAGGATAACTGTTAGTCTTGCCACCATAAAATATGTTTAAAATGCAGCCAGTTAGGGTAGAATTACTGACACCACACTTTGAATTAAAGGACATATTATATCAATGAGATTCCAATTTCATGATATATTTTAAATATATCTCACTTTGTCTACTTCACAGTTTATTAGACATACATGCCTTCAAACACATGTGTGAAGAGCCAATTTAATAAAACTACTCCGGGACAATTAAATTTGACATCCTCAAGAAAGCATTAGTGATCTTCTGAGTCTTGAAGATTCTAAATTACTGTAACGTAAGGATGTAATTGGATTTATTTTCCAGATACCTTATATCACTGCTGTTTACATCTAATGATCTAGAGTCTAGACTGTTCCACCAGGTTGAATTTAACAGAAATATTAGGTATAGTTTGGAAAATGGACTCCACAGAGTACTCTAATTTTAAAGTGTCCAGGATTTTTCAGAGATTCAACTTTGTTTTTTAGAGATTCAACAAGTCCTGAGTTTCTGTTTCCAGTGGTAATACACATAAAGATTTGCTTTTGTTGTGTATGGGTATCAACCAATAAACATTAAACCCCAAGATAATTTCAGGTAAATGTGAATTGCTAGAGAACAAATAACACCAGTATAATTGTGGTTTTGAGCTGATTCTTATGACTCTTTTATTTTGTAGCGTGCATACCAGATCAGAGAATGTCTTTGTGGCTTTTTATGTATGTCTTTTATATATTAGATACCTAAGACATCAATTGCACAGGATATGCTGAGAGAATATAATATTATATATTTCAAAATCAAATGAATGGCTTTAGACCATAATCTCTACCACGATCCAGAAAATATTCCATTGTCACAGAGTCAAGATAATATTTATATCAGGAGTTTTTCTTTTGTTTCAGTAACTGAGCAGGGCAGTCTATTGAGATATATTGTGAAAACCAAAAATTTAGCATAAGTTGTCATGTTCCTAAGCACCACTCATAATAATAAAAATCAAATATTCACCATGCATTAAATTAGAGCTTTGATCACGTGCAAGGAAGATACGGAGTCACCAGGGTCAGTTATGTAGCTGCTGAGTTTGTTTCTGAAGAAAATCCACATGCTTTCTCTTAATATTTTGCCAGCAGCTTCTTCTCCCATGTAGAAAATTTATTCTCTTAGTTTATTGGGAGCTCTCTGGTCACCCAGACAACAACCCATCTAAACCAAATAACAGAAGTGGAGGTAATACACACAGTCATTTAACCAGATAATATGACCTCTTTATGATATTTCCAGTGTAATAAGCACAAGGGACCAGGGGAGAGGAAATGGGGAATTGATTTAAGTGACAGAAACCTTCTTGCTATCATGCTAGATTTCCTATGAATCTACTGCTGTGAATTATTTGCATTATATGGTATTACTGGATTTGCCTGATATTTTGCCGTGTGTTTAAAACATACTGTCCAGAGTTGTGCTTTAATATTAGGAGTCATACAATTTTTTTGAAATACATAGATACATTCTCTTGATTTTAATCTCTATTTGTGCTGCAATGTATTTTTCTATTTTTATTTTTCAAAGTGATTGTTGTTCTGTTTATTTAAGTTGACTTATTGTTTTGGGAAATAGTCTGTAATAGGATTTAAGTTAAGCTTTAACCTTAGCAAAATATTCATTTTATGTAGCCTCCAGAAACAAACTGGTTTGAAAGTCATATTATTCTTATAATTATTACTAACATCTCACATCAGTTTAGAATCAGAAAATATGTTCAGTATTACAATATACAGTACTACTTCATGAAGCAATCTATTCAATTGGAATACAATGCTCAACTTCTTCAGGAAACTCTTCCTAATATCTAACCTGAATCTACTTTCTTGTAATTTAATCCATTTGTTCTCGTCCAGTACTACATAAAAACAGGTGACAAGTCCACTTCCTTCTGTATATTACAATATTTTAAATATATAAAGTTTGTTAGCACATTGCCTTTCAGGCTTCTCTTCCATGGGCTAAGCCCTTCCAGGCTTCTTAATTTTATCTTGCATAGGACTGTGTTTCCAGTCCCTGTATTATCTGGACTTCCTTATTTTTATATTCCTTTATTTTTAGACATTTTAGAATTCAACATCTTCAAGTGAGACCTGACCAAGACAATTATTTTTCATGATCTGGTACTCTGTGTTGTACTTAATATTGTGCATTTCCAAATACCTTTAGTCTTGGGGGGTGGGGTTTGGGTGGGTGTGGGCTGCATCACATAGTTGATTCATATTCAGTGTTTGATCTATAGAGATCCAAAATCTTTTTCACATGTACTACTGCCAAGAAAGGTCTGGCATGCATACTGAGAGAGTAAGAGGCTACTCCTATAGTGTACAAAAACTCTTTATCTTGCCCAGTGGTGAAATTCAATTTTTTTTTACTACCGGTTCTGTGGGCATGGCTTGATGGGCGTGGCTTGGTGGGCATGGCAGGAGAAAGATACCACAAAATTCCCATTCCCTCCCTACTCCTGGGGGAAGAATATTGCAAAATCTCCATTCCCACCCCACTCAGGGGCCAGCCAGAGGTGGCATTTGCCAGTTCTCCGAACTACTCAAAATTTCTGCTACCTGTTCTCCAGAACCTGTCAGAACCTGCTGGATTTCACCCCTGATCTTGCCCATTCTGAATTTTCAGTCAATCCACTTATTTATTTATTTATAATCAAATTTCTATACCGCCCTACTCCCGAAGGACTCAGGGCGGTGAACAGCCAAGATAAAATACAGATAATACAAATATTAAAAATCCCTTAAAATTATTAAATATTTTGGCCGAAACACAGATTAAAACACCCAATTTATAAAGTCACAAATTAAAAAAATTTAAAAAATTTAAAAGAGGGGAGTTAGGCCAGGCCAGCTTGCTGAAATAGAAAAGTTTTGAGAGCACGGCGAAACGTGCGCAGGTCCGGGATCTTCCGTATCTCTGGGGGGAGCTCGTTCCAGATGGTAGGTGCCCCCACAGAGAAGGCTCTCCCCCTGGAGGCCGCCAGTCGACACTGTTTGGCCGACGGCACCCTGAGGAGCCCCTCTCTATGGGAGCGTACTGGTCGGTGAGAGGCTGTTGGTAGCAGAAGGCGGTCTCGTAAATACCCCGGTCCGATGCCATGGAGCGCTCTAAAGGTGGTAACCAAAACCTTGAAGCACACCCAGAAGACCACCGGGAGCCAGTGCAGCTCGCGCAGGAGGGGGGGTCACATGGGAGCGCCACGTCGCTCCCATAACCACCCGCGCGGCTGCATTCTGGACCAGCTGGAGCCTCCGGGTGCTCCTCAAGGGGAGCCCCATGTAGAGAGCATTGCAGTAGTCCAAGCGGGAAGTAACGAGGGCATGAGTGACCGTGTTTAACGAGTCCCGATCCAGAAAGGGGCGCAACTGGCGAATCAGGCGGACCTGATAAAAAGTCCCCCTGGCCACGGCCGTCATGTGCTCTTCCAAAGACAGCCGTGAGTCCAGGAGGACACCCAAGTTGCGAACCCTCTCCGTGGGGGCCAATGACTCGCCCCCAATAGTCAGTGATGGCACCAACTGACTATATCGGAATGTCGGAAACCACAGCCACTCAGTCTTGGATGGGTTGAGCCTGAGTCTGTTTCTCCCCATCCAGATCCGCACGGCCTCCAGGCACCGGGACATCACTTCAAGGGCATCATTGGGGTGGTCCGGGGTGGAGATGTACAGCTGAGTATCATCAGCGTACTGATGGTACTTCACCCCAAAACCATGAATGATCTCACCCAGCAGCTTCACATAAATGTTGAACAGAAGGGGCGAGAGGACCGACCCTTGTGGCACCCCACATACAAGGGGCCTCGGGGTCGACCTCTGCCCCCCTGTCAACACAGACTGCGACCGGTCAGAGAGAAAGGAGGAGAACCACCATAGGACGGTGCCCCCCACCCCTAACTCCTCTAGCCAGTGCAGCATGATACCATGGTCGATGGTATCAAAAGCCGTTGAGAGGTCTAATAGGACCAGGACAGAGGAGCAACCCCTGTCCCGAGCCCTCCAGAGATCATCAACCAACGCGACCAATGCCGTTTCCATGCTGTACCCAGGCCTGAAGCCTGACTGGAACGGATCCAGATACGACGATTCATCCAGGTACTGGGGGAGCTGTCGTGCTACCACACTCTCAACAACCTTCGCAACGAAGCGAAGGTTGGAGACTGGACGATAATTTGCCAACACTGCCAGGTCCAGGGAAGGCTTCTTGAGGAGAGGCCTCACCACCGCCTCTTTCAAGGCGGCAGGGAAGACACCCTCACTCAAGGAAGCATTTATAATCCCCTGGAGCCAGCCTCGTGTAACCTCCCGAGAGGCCAGCACCAACCAGGAGGGACACGGGTCCAGTAAACATGTGGCTGCGCTCAGTCTGCCCAGTATCCTGTCCACATCTTCGGGCGTCACAGAATCAAACTCTTCCCAGATAATACTCACAAGACCTGCCTCTGTCCTCTCCGCTGAATCTACCCAGTCAGAGTCCAGGTGTTCCCGAATAGACTTAATAGACTCTTTCTATTCTAGACTTAAACTTGCTTACTAATCCTGTTGATAGCTGTTGGGAAACAGAGATCTTCTTTTCAATGGATCATTTGCAAAGGAATAGAAGTTAAAACATCTCTGTCCTAGTCAGGATTAATTCAGTTGTAGGTCATGTCTTGTGACCTTGCTTTTGTCTCATCCCCAACATCCATCTTAAGCAGCAGTTCCATCTAAAAATACTGTTTTTTCTCTTCCCCAGAACAAAACATGATGTACAAATAATCTATGATGTCCCAAGAATAAATATGTTCCTGTCCAGGTCTGGGTTCTTCATAGTCCCTAATGGCTACTTGAGTCTGCTGCAGAAATGCTTCCTTTTCTCTGATTTCAGGTCACTGCTTCCCTCCCCCCCTCAAATCAGGTTGTTCCCCAAAATGCAAGAGCCATCTCTCCACTCTTCTTTTTCTGCAACCTGACGTAAGGTGAACTGCTACTTCAAAAATAACAGTAATGTACATTCATGCAGCCACAAGGAAGAGTTTTCTGTGATTACAGCTGCATTGAGTAAGAGGGTGTGAGGATGAGTCTGTTTCATTCAAGGGTGTGGATGTATTTATTATGTAATTAGTGCTTGCTGGAACAGCCAAGAATCTATGCAGCAAAGGTCCATTACAAGTCTTTTAGTTCATCTATCAGTTATTTTATATCTGTATTACCCAGATGTTGTATGTGTTAATAGAATTGAGAAAAAAGCATACCGTAGTTTAGGTACCGCCAAATTTTGTTTCACTCAAGGTCTCATTGCAAAGCAATGCTAAAAAATATGTTCTGGGTGGTACATCCCATTTGCACTTCCTTGAGCCAAAATAAAAAACTGAAGTGAAGCAATGGCATGCTTGAAGATTAGCTAAATCTAACAGATGCAATTTATTAAGTGCTTCTTGTCACAAGCTTGAACTCTGCACGTGTATGGAGCAATTCATGACAAAGCGCCAAGAACATGATGAACTGACCCATGAATACCAAATACTGAAATTTTAACATAATGTCCTATTATTAACCCTAATTTGTGAACATGGTCCTAAGCACTTTCAATCATTCTTTGATAGAATGCAAAGGAAAGATGTTGGTTAATACAAAAGGAAATATATTTGTCAACAAAAAGAAAAACTATTGCAAGAGTTAAAAATTCCTGTATAATGAATTCATGTCCCTTTTTGGCACTTGAGTTTGTTTGAATGTGACATTTCCTACAATCTCAATTTATCAGGCATGTTGTATTTTGGATTCTATTAAAACAGTTCTTCATACCACTTTATTTTATATTTTAATTTTACACTTCCTCAGAAGAGCATTTATGGTTTCTCTTCATCCTCACCACTATGAAGAAAGATACATTAAAATACAATTGTTATTTGTTAACATGTTATCTAATATATTCTAACATAATATTATAAAAACACTTAAACAAAAAGAAAGGGATTTTTAAGGAAATTCAGTACATTGACAGATGAATCTAACTCTAACCTTAACATTTCACCATAATAGCTTTCCCTTATCTAGTTTTATTTTATTTTAGGTATTTGTTGTAATGCTCTCAATATCAATATCATTATTTTGTTTTTATATCACTTTTATATTATGTATTTTTAAATGATTATGATGCATTGGTAATATTAATATTGAAATAAGTGCTATAAATGGTAAAAACTGAAAGACTTCCAAGTTAAGCCCAGGCTGAGGTATTGTTGGATGTTTAAAAAGTAGTCATACTCACTAGATAGTTGTCATGATTCTACACTCTACAATTTAGCATCCATGGATTTATATAAAAAAGCACAAACTGTGCACATGTAAATTCTCTTTTTAATTGAATTTCTGTATTCTCAGGTGGGGTGCGTTGGCTCAGCAGTTAAAAGATGTTGAGCTCATCAGTCTGACAGCTGACAGTCTGGGTTCAAGGTTCAAGAGCCGCATGATGGAGTGAGCTCCTGTTCTTTGCCCCAGCTCCTGCTCATGGAGCAGTTTGGAAGCATACAAATGTGTGTAGATAAATAGGTACCAATTTGGTGGGAAGATTACAGCATTCTGTGCACCTTGGTGTATAGTCATGGTGGCCACATGGTCACAGAAGTGCCTTTGGACAATGCTGGCTCTCTTGGCTAAGAAATGGAAATGAGCATCATATGACTGGACAAGGAAACCTTTATCTTTACCTTTATCTTTTATTATCAGTATTCACAGTTAATGAAATTCTAAAGAAGTACAGTAGACTTTAGATGCTTCCCCATTTCCTGGATGTTAGCATTTGAGTGACCAACAAGACACGTTGACAACTAATTATTATTTCTGTTATTTTCATCTTGATATTCATCTACAAATCTGTTGGATGTTTCCCTATATAATCTTCACATACGGTATGTGTGTCGTATAGCATTAGACCCATGTAAAATTTAAAATTAAACAACAGTTCAAACTGCTGCATTATCTTTAGTTAGAACTGCAATATGGAAAACAATAGAAGAAGAAAAAATCCAGGCTTAATTCTAAAGCACATGCATAAATCAGGGATGGGCAATAATTTCCCCAAATCTGAGTTGTGCTCTTTAGCCTGCTTCTGTGTTATTCCTAAAAAATGCATAGCTTCAGATGCTGACAATTACTGAGATGCCCTCGAATAGTAAAAAGGAAATTTATTCTTATCTTGTCTACTGCAGCCTAATAAAATAATTTCCAGAAAGAAAAGAGGATGGATATTAGGGAGGATTCCATTTAAAAAACAAGAACTAGATTCTGGGAAAGATATTCTCGAAAGGAAAGATGTTCCAGGAAAAACTTAAATTCTCCATCAACCATTGCTGCATTCTCAGCTTATCAGTGTCATCTAAACAGCTGAAATAAAAATTTAGGTTCAGTTGTTACTTCAATAACATAGATAACAGTGGCTGCTTGCTGAATATTGTTCTTATCATCAATACTGATAAATTCAGATTGGTGACTCATTTGCTTGGCATTTCTCTAGGAAAGTCGGGCAACTACTGGATGTTATGTCAGTCATATTTTCTAAGTGAATCTGCTAAGCACAGTTTTCCTTTCTTCTAATATGCAGAAAATAAATATCCTTTAAAAATCTGAATGTTTCCTATTATTCGAGAGGCAATCACTGAAGGAGAAAATAAATCCCATGGCATGCTGCCCCCAGGGAACACATTATAACAGATTAGTTGATAACATTTTTAACCACAGAAGTTACCAAATAACTGTCAGATGTTTCCATTTCACAACAACACTGAAAGTTTTTTTAAGGTCTTGAAGCAAATCCCAGAATCTCCTCCAGTTAGTTGTTTTAAAGAGATGACTGGGAAAAACATGATTTTATTTAAATACATAGTGCTGATAAGTCAAAGGTTTTTTTTTTAAAGTCCATTTAGTCACTATTATCCAGCATAGGCTTTTTAACAGGGTACCCTCAAGACATATTGGGATTGCAATTTCCAAATTTCAGGGTGTTGCAGTCCTAATGCATTTATATAATGCAGACATTATCATTTATCTCCACAATATAATTGACTGTTTTGAATTTAATTGAATCCTGTTTTCTGAAAGCTTGTTTTTCTAAACATACTATCTTTGAGAAGGGAAAAAGGGTAGACAGGCCCACCCACCAACAAAAATGCAAAAGAACAGTGGTGTGCTGTTGAGAAAATTACTTATTAAGCTGGGGATAGTAAGATTAAGTATACATAGACTCACAGTAATATTTTTTTTTGTTTGTTTTCTTCTTTCTCTCCCTCCCTCCCTTCTATATGTAACAACCAGTATTTTTAAGTCTTTTTGTCTTAGTGTTTCAAAACATAGGTTCTGTTTTACTAAAGGGATAATTTATAATTTTGGGAGCATATTTATTATATTAATTTTCAGTAAGATAAGCATATCAGAAAAAACTGAAATTTATTTTTAGCAAACATTTTGCTTCTTTGTCATTTTAGTATGACAAAGCAGCATTTTCTACAATATATATATTGGAATACAATTCCCATCATTTTGACTAGCCTACTTTTTCCATAAAATGATGAGAGGAGAAATTCTGATGAGGCATCAGAAATTTGAATTTTCTTGAATTGCTCATATTCCTAGCAAGGGAGGGGAATGGAAATTACATTTCCAACATATGTTTGACATAAACATCTTTGTACATATTTGACAATTTATCACATGTTAAATACCAATAATACACCATCTTGTAAAAATACTCTTTCAAATTACCGCTCAAAATGCATTTTAATATATCCTCTCACTGATCCAGCATTATTTTTGCCCTGTTCATTTTCAATAAAAGTCTATATATCTTGACAATGGCATGCTTATCATTTGTACAAATCATAATTAAAATATATTATATGAAGGAAGATAACACTGATTAAAAATTAAGTTCTAAAATTAAGGTATCTAGAATTTCATTTAAAATAAAAGTGAGAAAATAACAAAATCTCATTAGGCATAATTACTTAGAAAATGTAGGTTCTTTTATGGGAAACTGCCTTTCATTTCACTTAAGGCTTAAGGCTAATTTTTATTTTTATTGAGCTGCAGTGGCGCAGTGGTTAGAGTGCAGTACTGCAGTCTACTTCTGCTGATCCCCGGCTGCCAGCAGTTTGGAAGCTCGAATCGCACCAGGCTCAAGGTTGACTCAGCCTTCCATCCTTCCAATGTCAGTAAAATGAGGACCCAGATTGTTGGGGGCAATATGCTGACTGTAAACTGCTTAGAGAAGGCTGTAAAGCACTGTGAAGCGGTATATAAGTGCTATTACTATTGCTATACTAAAACAAATGTAAACTGTAGCTTTTAATGTAATAGGTATTTCAGAAGTATGTTATAATTTAAACTTGGTGGCATGAATCTTTGGATTTCCTCCAAAAATTCAGAAAGAAATTATCTTTTATTTCTTTGGTTTTCTTTATACTAACCAGTCACAAGCAGTAGGAAACTCAAAAGACTTATTATTATCATGTTACCCAAAAGTTTCTTTAGCTTCCCAATAGGTGGTCATTGCCTATTTTGTTTTGTAGCCATCAAAGAGGTTCTATATATTCCTCTTTCCTTCTTCCTACACATAAACTCCTTCTGTCTTTCCATCTATTTGCATCATGGGCAAGTATTCCTTTAATCTTTTTCCCATTTGCATTTTTCTAAGGGCTATATACATATATTCTATTTTCCCCAAAATAAGACATCCCTTGATAATAAGCCCGATCGGACTTTTGAGTCATGGCAATAAGATCAAGCGCTTATTTCAGGATTCAAAAAAATATAAGACAGGACTTATTTTGGGGGAAACACAGGTAGTATATCCTTAATTATGAGTTTATAACAATTTGTGAAAGTTGTTGAAAGTTGAAAGTTGAAGCATAGATTCACAACAAAAATGGCACAGCAGAATCACAGCAGAACAATAATATATAGCAGAAATTAAAATAATGAGAAAATCAAAGTATATTTGCCTATCTCAAAAAGCCATCGCTGAATTCACATAACACATAGTAAATTTAGTTTGGTTGGTTCCAAATTAGCATATAGAATGAACTAAATTGTTAAGTTGGTAAACTTATTATTTATTAGCTTAGTGCAAACATCTTTGAATCCAATTTAACAAATTATGGCTTAGTATGTTGTACAAATCTACATAAACCTATATCTGAGATACTTTACTATAATAGGCCTACTGCTTGTATTAACATTTTGCTCCAGAAGTAGGAATAGATCACCAGTGGCAATGTTGATTGTAATTATTTGAGATTATTGCATATTGCCCAAGAAGACCAGACCAGAATCAATGCATTAAGATTATGAGAGGGAAGACTCAGGCTCAATGTCAGGAGGAACTACCTGTCTTTATAAGCCTAGCTTTAAAAGAGATTAATATCAGATGAATTTAAGAATTCTCTTTCACCGAAGAATTTTATGTATTTTTATGTGGCTATGTGTCAAAGGACAGTTGGGTGATTTTGCAACATAGGATTGTTCTCCTGAAACTCACAGAACTGACGCAATATATGTACAAATCTGGGCTCTCTTCCAAGAAATTCTTAATTCAGTTGTTTCCTAAACTGGTCAATATTTTTGTCTGGACTCCTATAAAAATTGGTTCTAAGTTGCTAAGGAAAAAAAATATTTTCTTTTTGAGGATGGACTTTATGCCTCTTGATTCCTAGCCTTCAAACTGCTTAAAATATTGTAAACAGTGATGTCTATTGCTGGTCTATGACCATAATAAAGTTCTATTCTATTCTATTCTATTCTATTCTATTCTATTCTATTCTATTCTATTCTATTCTATTCTATTCTATTCTATTCTATTCTATTCTATTCTATTCTTCTATTCTATTCTCCAAACTGCTTTTAGCCAAAATATCCAATACAACAAAACAGAGTTCTTCAAATACCAATGTACCATGACCGTGTATAATATTTACCTGTAAATAAACATGTCTACAAGGGAGCCCGAATTGTCCACTGTAAAAGCTAATGTTGCAACTGATAATGTTGAAAAACTCATTGTCAGTTTTATCCTATATTCACTGTATTTTGTCTGTAAAAAACTGTATAGGATAAACTGACACTGATTTTTTGTATAAATTCACTCTATTCAATTACATTTATAATGTTATTATCCTTGTGCGTAAGATAATGCAGTCATATTATCTACTGAGACTTTAAGAGTGAAGATGTAATCATCCTATTAAAATTTAATAATTTCATTTCCTGTCTTATCAGTTTTACCTTTCATTTATTGTTCATCTGTCCACCAAGCCTCAATTTTTCTCAGTACAAATGATCTTATTCTTTTGTACAGGAACATCCTGTATGTATAAGGGTAATTGATACTTTCTATTTGCTGTGGAATTAAGACATAAAGTTGTCAAAAAGTACTTTGAGAATTGCTAATTCTATTCTATGTCACATAAGTAGAGCATATATGACAACTTGCCTATAGCAAGCTTATCTGAAATAGAGCCAGAATCAAGATGAATTAGGAAATAACATACATATAACCTTTAAATATTCTAAAAGAAAAAAGGAGAAAAAAACCTTGTATCTGGAAGCTGGTAGACAACCTTTCCTTTTTTTAAAAAAAAAAACAATATATTAATAATGCTGCAATAAATGTTGAATACAATGTTTTGAAGTCTAAAATGAATTCTATAAATACCAATTTCATCATGTTTGAAAGAATTGCAATTTGGATTTTCTCTTAACATAAAGTTTTAATATATTAACCCTTACTAACATGTTAAATATGGATAGAAAATTTTTGATGAGTTAAAAACTCTTGATAATTGCTTTTTTGACTTCTTATTACTGCCTTTGTTAATTATTAAACATTGACTTGATTTTAAGAAGTTATTGTTTATTTTATCAAATTGCTAAGCATGTCTGGTTCAATAATGATTCTGAATAGTAAACAAGAATAAAAACAGTTGGAGACAATATAACAAATAAAAAAATACACATTCAGCAAGAGCAATAAAGCCTAAAGACAAAATATTCTCATAAAAGGCCCATCACATTAGCTGGCCCAAGGCCAAGGGAAGAGTTAAGGCCTGTTTAAACAAGATTGGAATAGGACTCTGCAAATCCCTGGAAGGATGCTATTCCATAGGGTTGGCTATAGATCAAAGGCTTTGGTTATTTTTATATGCAACCCTAATTAATGTTGCTTCAAAAATGTATTTATTAGATATAACTATATATATATATATATATATATATATATATATATATATATATATATATGTCTTTTTCTTTTTCGTAGGCTTTTATGTGCATATTCTTTCTAGCCAGGTTTTACCTACGTAAACTAAGTTGAATATCTGAGAAGTGGGTGTGGCTCACTGACGATGCCTTAAAAGGCAGAAATAGCTATCTGAGTCTCCCAGAGAGCAACACAGAGTTGCAGTTTGTCAACAGAAAAAAAGCCCAGAAGCTTGTGAATGAGATTTCACAGAACCAGGGCTGCAGAACAACTTAGTTTACGTAGGTAAAACCTGGCTAGAAAGAATATGCATATATATATATATATATATATATATATATATATATATATATATATTGCACTTAGCATATTATAACCTTTTTTCCTCTGTCTCTTTTAAGTGCTATGATTGTAGGTTTTATGGCTAAGTTAAACTAAAAATCAATAACATAATGCAATATAATAAATGTAATAGCATACCGTAGCGTAGCGTAACGTAATGTAATGTAACGTAACATAACATAACATAACAACATAACATAACATAAGAGCCATGGTGGCGCAGTGGTTAGAATGCAGTGTAGTATTGCGGGCTAATTCTGCTGACTCTCAACTGCTAGCAGTTCAGCAGTTTGATTCTGATCAGCTCAAGATCAACTCAGCCTTTCATCCTTCTGAGGTTGGTAAAATGAGGACCCAGATTGTTGGGGGCAATATGCTGGCTATGTAAACTGCTTAGAGAGGGCTATAAAGCACTGTGAAGCGGTACATAAGTCTTAAGTACTGACGCTATTGCCATAACATAATGTAACATAATGTAACGTAGTATAGCATAGCATAGCATAGCATAGCATAGCATAGCATAGCATAGCATAGCATTGCATTGCATTGCATTGCATTACATAACAATATAATAATAAAAATATTAAAAAGAGGATAAATAATAACATTAAAAGAAAAAAGACATGGAATACTGTTCATTCTTTCAACAAAGCACTAATTTACACATGAAAACTGAACACCAGGATATGTGGTGTACAGAGCAGAAACTGCTTCAGCAAACTACAATGACAACAATAATCACAACTCATACTGGTACTTGATAGTATCATTGTAGAAATACTATCATTATATACTTGTATCCTTGCATTGCAAATTTACGTCATGTGTGTGCTGCCATTTCCCCAGTATGTGCCACTAGCTACTTTAAGAATAATCACTTATCTTAAATATATATATAGTAAACCTAGAATTATCTAAAACATATATTGATTCTGGCAACATTCCAGGAATTTTAAATGCTGCTAAAGCACCTATACTAAATTTAAAAGATATTTTAATTACATATTTTGCTTTTAGAAATTTCTGCCATTTTGAATTTATCTCTGAATCCATATTCATACATATTTCCAGTTATTTTCATCATGAGATTATATTAACCTTCCATTTACTTGTGGGATGATTCGCTGCTATAATTATGCAGCTTCTCCACCCACATATGCATGGCTCAGAGAAGGGTAAGCAACTGCCTTTATTTAAGTAAACAACTATGTATCAACAGATATACAACAACAAGAAGCTTGAAATATTTTACTGTTCAAAACTCCCTTCTGCCTGCAAAGCCCTAGAAATGTAAATGGAAGTCGGTGCCCCTTGAACTGACAATGTTTGTCAGTTCAAGTGATTTCAATGTTGCAACCATTGAAGATTGTAGCATATCCTGATCCTATCATAAGCCACCACATGAGCACATTATGATAGATATTTTAATCAGCAGGAATTAACAGAAAGAATGCAGTAACTCTTTGTTTTAATCGCAAATCCTTGTAAATTCCAAGTTCACAGCCAGACTAAAGATCTAGAAAAAAACCTTCCATTAAAAAAAAAGCGTAGTGATGTTTTGATTTGTCGTGATTTGAGTCAGAATTAGGCCGAAATTTTTGTTCTCCTTTTTCCATGATGCTTTTGTTGGTTGGAAACGAAGTAAGCACAGATAAAGGGACTTGAATTAAAAAACAACAACTTTATATGGGGGAAGTGTGAGTTTTTCTTTTGTTTTAAAAATACCCATGCATTTCACTTGCTCACTTCAATATTCTTACTTCCTGTTTTGTTCACAAAAAACTGTGATTCTAGAAGTAAGTGCTGAGAGGTAGGAAAGAAGGTATTTTAACATTAATAAAATTATCATTGACCCAGAGCAGCCAATCAGCATCTTAACATTCATAAGGAGAAATAAACATTTTCAGTAATTTTTCTCAACCAAATATACAGATCGTGCATTCAGGCATAGAAAATTGAATAATAGAATTGGGACCTCGGGGGTCTTCTAGTCCAACCCCCTGCTTGAGCAGGAAACCCTATATCATTTCAGACAAATGATTGTCTAGTCTTTCTTTTAAAGCTTCTGTGATGGAGCACCCACAACTTCTGAAGGCAAGCTATTCCATTGGTTGATTTATCTCAATGTTAGGAAATTTCTTCTTAGTTCTAGGTTGCTTCTCTTCTTAGTTAGTTTCTGTCCTTTGTTTCTTTTCTTGCCTTTTGGTGCTTTGGAAAATAGTTTGACCCCCTCATCTTTGTAGGAGCCCCTCAATTTTGGAAGGGTGCTATCATGTTACATGTCAATAGAACTGGGTCCTAAGTAATGTCTGACAAGAAGAATCTCAGGCTTTAATTTGTTCTTTTACAAATTTAATTGATACAGCAAATATTTCTTGTAGTTCCATCCTGTTTCACAGAGATGAAGCTGAAATTTGTAGACTAATAGTGCCATAACTGATTTGTCTCTAGCAGACAAGGGGAATCTGAAGAAATATGGTCGGGATTAGCAAAAATTATCATTTAGTAATAACTGGAGGCCCATTTATTTCCCATCTCTGCCTAGAATAAGAATGTTTAAGAATTCAGAAAAGTGTTGACTGTCATCTTTTTATGTTCACTAATGGTTAGTGATTAATATACCAGCAGTTCATTAACGGCATCAGCAGGATTCAATTGGTCTACCAGCTAAACAAAAGATGTCATATGAGTATTTTTTGTCAGGCTTGAGTAAAGAGAAACAATTTAATTAATATTTTCTGTCATAGAAGGTATGAAAAACCCAAGATTACATTCCAGATACTTTCTATGTAATAATAATAGCCAAATTTATAATTCTGATTCTAATTCTATTCATTTGATATGCTTCTTCCCATATAAACTGGAACCTGAGACAGGCTAGTAAAGGCTATTCAAAGAAGATTAACTTCAAAATAATAGCAGAAGCTGACAATTTTCTATGCTCTCTTTTATGTGAAATAATTTGGATACGGCTTAAAGCAGGATTTCAACATTATTTCAATGAGTTATTATATAACAATGCCATCATTAAGAAAAGGCAGAATCAGGATAAATGGCACGTTTGTTATGTGTGTTATTCAGTTATAATAATTGGGCATTTGGTTGTAAATTTCTCAACATTTCAGTTGCATACACAACTGTTAATGTTGCTACTGTCATCAAACTGTCAAGTTACAATTGCTTAATGCATTGTAAGCCTCCCTGAGTCTCTGGAGAAGGGCGGCATATAAATCAAATTAAAAAAAAAAAGTTCACATTTCATCCAAAGTTTTAATGTGCAAAATCAAGACTTTGTTGAAAGAAATAGCTGTAATTAGATACGGAGGGTGGGATCAGGAAAATTCAAGATAAATATATCTTACCATAGTTTACTTTTGAAGATATCTTAAATATTTGGGTGGAGTGCATTGTCTTATTCCTCTTTTGTAATACTTATAATCAACTTATATAGTGCTATTCTCTTTTACCCTCAAAAATAAACTTAAATGCATTAAAAAAAACAAGCCTGTCCACTTTTGGTAAAATTGCCTTTTTCTCCATTTCTTCCAAAGTGGTTTTGGAGAAATTAGACAACTTATTTTATGAATGTTGCTCAGTCTAAAAATCTTCAGATTTCTTGTTTTGCATAGTAGAATTTTGATAAGATATCAATGGGATATGTATATCAATCAGAGCAAATTATTAATCACCTGAGTTGCCCTTAATTACTATATATATGCTTTATTAAGGCATATCTTGACAGAAATAAAACATTAATTCTCAGCCAAGATATGTATATAGAGAAGCATGGAATTTCCACTTACATTTATTTTTTTTGTTCCACATTGACTTAAGAGCTTGAAAGTGACATAATTATCCTTTTAAAAGAATTGGCTAGTTACCAAAACAATGCCACTGGGAAAAAAGATTTATTAAACTAGAAAAATATAAACTGGATCCTGAAGTATTTTTTATATAATCTCTGCACAGATTCAATCCTGAAAATAGCACTGACTCAAATTCATTTTAATGTTGCATCATCAAACTACCTCTCCTGTGAGACGAAAAAGACTTTAAAAACTGCATCATTACAGTGCAACACCAACCATTGAAGCATCATAGGCAATGACAAAAGAAGCAGAGTATATATCACTATACCACTACACTGCTTGTCATCAAAGCAACATTATCCCACAGTGCTCATGCACAGCTTCAAACAATGCCACAACTACATTAAAGGAAAAACAAACATCACAGAAAATAAACATCATAATTTTATTACATATAGGTTGATTTCAGCATCTTGGCACTTCTTGTAGGTTGATTTCAGCATCTTGGCACTTTCCCCCATCTTTCTAACAAAGCTGAAATCCCATAAACATACATCTGGTTGTGTGAAAATATGAATTCTCTGACCTTATTTTTTTAAAGATACTCATAGAATAATGATGTGATTTTTTTACTTATTGATGGAATGTTAAGAGGATTAAAACCTATAGGAAACCTATAGGAAAAAAATCAAATGGTTTATTGAAAAAAATGCAATATTTTAAAATCTATTAATGGATAATCCATTGAGTCAAAATTGGTGGATATATTTTTTCTGAAGCTTGAATCATAATTTCTTTCAGACAGACAGGATTTCACTTTTCCATTACTGAATCCTATTCCCCACTGAAGATATTAAGAAATAGAGTCCTGCAAGGCATTAATGTTGCTCAACAAGTAAGGGCTGAGTTGCTGCTACAATGAATCCTAGTGCTAATTGACAATATAAGAGTCTATCCTTATCCTTTTCCATACTTCAAAGATGCTATAGTTGGACTGGAAATGAATAATGATACTATATTAGATGTTTGATAAGGTATAATTATCTCTTCTATGGGTGTCATTAAGACAATTATGACATTCAGAATCTTGCAAGACAAGATTGCCCAATTATATTTGATCTTGTTGGCGTTACAAAGACATTACAATGCCTTAAGTCTTTTGTATCAAACCACGTTCCTATGAAAACATCGTTGTCTTTAAACAATGTGTGTTTGTAAATATGTCTTAAACATATAGCTAAATGCCTACATATATTTTCTTAATATTGTTTGAAATTATTTTGAGTTTTTTTTAAAAAAAATATTAAAAACATATCTAGTATTTATTCCAACATCATAGCAAAAGGTTAACAATGTATGTCAGGTGGTGAACCTCTGCTAAAAATACATATTCCATGAAAGATATTTTTCAACAAGCAAACTTTATAAAATGAAACTAAAGTCATTTCACATTTTAGAAAGACTAAGTGAGAAGCCTTAGCAATTACAAAGAATATTCTACTTAAAATATACTGTACTTGGTTACAAAATTACTGCTGCACATTAATGTTGATTCTGAAACTTCAATTTCCCATTAATTTTTATATTAATTACTTTCTCCATACTTCACATGCATTCCTCATTCTTTCCTCTAGTATGCATACGTTTTCAAAATGAAACTTTCTCTTAGGAACCTTTGGAAGTAAGTATAAAAGTGTAAAATATAGAATAACAGAATAACAGAGTTGGAAGGGACCCCAGAAGTCTTCTTTCCAACTCCCTGCTTAACCCTATAAATTTCAGACAATTGGTTGTCCAATCTCCTCTTATGACTAAAATTGCATGAAGAGGAGCTACTTGTTGGGCTCTCACGCTCTTTAGATTCCCATTCCTATTTATGTAATGTGAATATAGCCAGACAATTTAGATCAGTCTTCTCTAATCTTCCATTGTTCTAAATTGTCCAGTGGTATATATAGTAAGGATAGAACTTCCTTTTCACTGCAACAGTTACTCATCCAGCTCTTAAGGCAATAAGGATTTGATAGAAAAAGTAAGGTTTGTCCTTACTTTTACAAGGGGCTTATTCATGTGTGGAAAGGGGAAACACACACACACTTTCTCTCTCCCCCCTCCCTCCCCCCTCCCTCTCCCTCTCATCTACCTTCACACAGACACACACTTTGATCTAAATGTGTGTATGAATTGTATTTGTTCATCTCCACAGACATAGAGCTACAGCTAGGAAATAATTGTGGGACTGGATGTAGTTTTACCAAGGAATGTATTGGGGGGGAAAAAGGAATTTGTGAGCCATGCATTGTTCTTGTTGTAAGATATTTAAAAAATATTCTATTCTATTGAGCTACCTAGAAATGATCTTTAAGTTTTCTCAGCGACAACTCATTGGGATAGATTATCAGGTACCCTTTGATTTTGGCAACAAACACCACCACCACCCAAATTGGAAAAAAAAACCCTACATTGATGACAATGAAAGCTCTGTATATAGGAAGTATCTGCTTCAAAAAGAGGAAAATTTAGTTACAAACCTTGACAGAGATAATCTGTTCTCTCTCGTCTAGTTTATTTATTATCTTCAACAAACAAAAAGAGAAAATATCCAATAGAATAATGATTACAATAGTTTGTTCGTGCATCCAATGAAACTCACCAAGAATTTCCCTTCTATAAATATTCATTTAGTCTTAACATTTTTTCACTATGGAAAATTCAGAGAAAATACTTAAGAGACAAGAAATGTCAGCCAAATGCTTTTTGCAGAAAGAAATTTCTCTTTCCAAAGGTAAGATACCAGACAAGAAAAAAATACTCCCCAAAAAAAAATACTGAATGTTCTGTGGCTAACTTAGGGGTTTTTGATTTTTCATCTATAGAAGAAAAATGCAACCTTTTCGTGTATACTTCAAAATTAGCTTAAAAACAGCCTAAATTACATGAATTTTGATAATTGGCAGTTTAATTTCTTTAAACCATGTAAACAAACTTTTTGCTCTATAAAAAGTTTCCAGTTAACATGAAGTAGTATTAGAAAACCCAGGTTCGAGACCTGAGTGCCACATGATGGGATGAGTTCTCATCTTCATCCCAGCTCCTGCCAACCTAGCAGTTCAAAAGCATGCAAAAGCAAGTAGATAAAGATGGGAAGGTAACAGTGCTCCATGAAGTCAGAAATACCTTCAGACAATGCTGGCTCAATGGCCTTGAAATGGAGATAAGCACTGCTCCTATATTTCACAACGACTAGCAGAGTAAAATCTCCAGGCACTCCTTTTAGCGTGAAAGAACAAGCTGTTCTCTTATGCCATCAAAACTCAATTAAGTATCAATACAAGTGGAGGAGTTGTCATGCCACCTAGCCTCTGTCCAGGTTTGTTACAACAGTAGAATCACCATGTGAAGCAGGAAAACCAAGTACATTCAGAAAGTCATATGAATCCATTAGGAAAGTGAATTTTAACTGGCACACGACCACTGCAAAAATTACGAGAAGCTGCTAATCTAAAACTGAGCAGACAATGATTGGCATTTAGCAGTATGTGAAGAAGGTGCTGCTAATGAGTTACTGAAAAACATGGCTATTTTTTATAAATAATGGGGAAAAATGGTTAAGGAAGAGGTTCTATATTTTTTCTACAAAAAGTCCTGATTGAGTTTTGGCTGAGCAAAGTCTATATATAGTATATCCATAATAAATGGCAGATGATGCTATAAGTATACATATATTCTGTTTATTCTATATTAAAACCATATCTAGTATTAAACATCCCTCATTATTGTCTATCTTATCCAGTCTTTTTTCAATTGCCCTTAATATTAGCAAGCTTCAGATAAACCACTATGACTCTTACATATATATATATATATATATATATATATATATATATATATATGTATGTACATATATATATATATATGTATGTACATATATATATATATATATATATATATATATATATATATATATATATATATATATATATATATATATATATATATATATATATATATAAATTTGATTTATATGCCGCCCTTCTCCGGAGACTCAGGGCGGCTTACAATGCGTTAAGCAATAGCCTTCATACTTTTGTATATTTATACAAAGTCAGCTTATTGCCCCCACAAACTGGGTCCTCATTTCACCTACCTTTGTTTGTTTGGTTATGATTAGAAGCATCACTTGTGAAGCAGGACCTTGAAATGTTGTATGATGCTTCTGTATTTTAATATTTTGAAGTGTGTCATAGTCTTTATTCCATGTAGCAGAAAATTCCAGAGATTTGCTTGGTCTCCTATTGCATTGTCTATATTACAAAAATGAAATTGCTTGAAACTTTAGCTCTCTGCTTTGAGATGTGCATATGATAGTGGTTATGCACATACAGGGAGGTGAGTATTGCTTCTCAATGATAAGAGTTGTTTCCCCAGACTGATCCATCTGATCCTTCCCAAATGTCATCATCCCCATGAGATTTTGAACTTATAAAAATAAAAATTTGTTACTACTTCAACTTCTCCTCTGGCTATAATCTATAATCAGAGTGAGCCACTTTAATGCTTAGTTCTGAATCTTTTCATTTTATAAATGATTAAATAGTTTTTACTGAGAGGACAAAATTATTTTTCCTTCTTGTTTAATAAATTATTAGATTATATTTTTTAAAACATTTCCCCCTTTTAGGGTAAGTAGATCTTTGAAAAGGATATATTATATGGTATCTATATTTTTAGCATCCAGGTTTTTATTCTTCTTATCCCACTCAAATTCTGAATCAAAGTTCAAAATCCTGCATATATACTTGCAGAATAAGTGGTTCTTCAGCATTTTAGCGCATAACATTTCCAGAAATAGTTCTACCCTAAAATTAGTGGGTTACTTACTGGGCATTCCTCCTGCAAGAATGTTATGCCAGTTACACTTGGCTGAAAACACAAGCTTTTGACTAACTCAGTGGGGGGGGAAAACCCAGTGGATGAATGGGGAAGATCATATTTCACAAATGATGCCTCCATTGTGTTTAATCAGAAAAAAAATAAATATAGGAAATGTTAAATTATTTAATAATAACTGATTAAGACAACTGATTACGTATGTAACAATGTAAGGAATATTAAATGTCCATATAAAACTTTTACATCTTTTCATTAAATATTATGAATCTACTAAATGGAAAGGCATGTGCTAGCATCTTTGTGTTGAACAAAGTTTTCGTTCTCCTAAATCATAGCAAAAGTTTTTATATGCTCTTAAAATATACTGTATATTTGGTTCAGAAATAATGAAAAAAGTTAAGACTCAGATATAATTTTTCAAAATGAAAGCAATGAACACACATTTACCATCAATTCAAAAAGAAAGTACTTTATCTTTTTTTCCATCTTCACTTGATTTTTCCAGAATTCTATGGGAATTTTATTGCTCAAAGGAAAAAAAAAATATACATAGTTGCCATGAAAATTTACATCTTCCCATTGGTATTTTCTTTTGTAATTTCCTTGATGACATAAAGTTCATAAGATTCTAGGAAAATAACATAGTTCTAAAATCACAGGTAGCAGCAGTAAACACTAAAACTAACAAAGAAAGAAAAAAAACCACATATAACTTTTATATTATTTTCATACATGTAATTGTATCAGATGACATTGTTTGAACCCTAGTCAAAGTTCTCCCTACACCACCTTTGTCTTAAGCAATATGGGTTGATCACACTATATGCATCATGATATCATCACAGAAATGACACAATTTACAGTATATACTTGTCTCAAAAGTCATGACACAATTTATATGATGATGTTGTGACACATTTGCTGCTATTATCCTGTCTTGTTATATCAAGGACATTATAGTCAGAATCTTACCTCAAGAAATAAAAGCAATCATATATTTGCAATAATTGCACTAGTCTTCTCTACACAATCAAACCACATCAAATTACATTCAAACCACATCAAATTACACCAATAAAGGCTACCAACTAAGACTGAATTCTGAATTTCAGTTCAGAAATCTCATAATTTTGGCGCTCTCAAGTGCCATCAGTCACAATAGAATCCTGAGATCATCCTGAATTATTACCTTTCCCTAACTTTCCTGTATGCCTTAAATTAAGTTGTATATCCATATCAGGTGACATCAAAATAACTCACACAACGGATGATACTGAAGACCATTTGACCAGGTATCTATTATTGCAGACATCTATTTGTCTTCTCCTTATAATCACCTTTTAATCATTTGTTTTTTGTATTCCCACAAATAATGAAATATGTTACTTTATGTACACAATGTATATGTCTATGCTCTAAAATAAACTCTAGATTCAACAAGAACTCTAGATTCTATGGAAATGAATACTGTGCTGTATAACATAGATTTAGCTACAATTATTAAGAAAATACTCTCAGAGACTAAAATATAGTTTATTAAAAGTGGATGATGATGTTGTTTGAGAAGCCAATCTGAAAACATTTTAGAATGTCTAGAATTGGTAGATCACAAAACAAATGGGATACTGCAATGGACAAGGGAAATGTTCTGGTTACAAGTGTTGAACATTTTTGCACGAATAGTATTGTGTGATACATGAGGCATCAAAGTGCAAAAATTTGATTTTAGCAATAGAGTCACCATCAAGACCTGAATTGCTACAACAATTTACACTGTGGTGGCCTATTATCCAAAAGTGTTACTAGAACTTTAGTCACAACAGTATAGTTCTATCAGAAAATGTATGTTTGACTGCTTTAAAGATATGAATACCACAAATTACTCTAGAAAGTACATTATTTATAAATCTAAAAATATTACACATTACTCTTGAAAAATATCTCTGAATTTTTTTCTTTGCAACAATTTTATATCCAAATTTTCTCATAATCATAAAAAGAAAGAAAAGGATAATTTTTCTGCCTGATCCTATGACTGAATGGAGCATCATATTTTACTTTATATGATCTTAATATGATGTTATTACCTATAAGATACTTTAGGAAAAAAATAGGAATAAGCTTAGTGTTAATAATATTTTACTTTGCAAGTGAATTCATATTGAATAACTCTGGAATTTAAATCCAGAGTTGGCTTTATATTCATGTTAGACTAAACAACTATGTACCACTGGAAGTTTCACATACATTTCTTATTCCCCCCTCCTCCCCTTGTTTGTGGTTTAGAGTAATCAGTGCATTTGATTTGTGTGATTTGCAAAGTCACACTTTCGTGGAAATCACACTGCCAAAAAAGCCAATAAAGTTCTAGGCTGCTTTAACAGAGGGATAAAATCAAGATCATGTGAAGTGTTGATACTTTATAATGCCTTGGGTGCATCCAGTTTTGGTTGCTATGATGTAAAAAAGACTCTAGACTTTAGACTTTAGTTTAGACTCTAGAAATAATGCAGAGAAGAGCAACAAAGATGATTAGGGGACTGGAGGCTAAGACATATAAAGAATGGTTGGTGGAATTGGGTATGTCTATTTTAATGAAAAGAATTAGGGATGACATGAAGCAGTGTTCCAATATCTCAGGAGTTGCCACAAAGAAGAGGAAGTCAAGTTATTCTCCACAGTACTTGAAGGCAGGACAAGAAACAATGGATGGTAATAATCAAGGAGAAAAGCAACCTAGAACTAAGGAGAAATTTCCTGACAGAACAATTGATCAGTGATACAACTTGCCTCTAGAAGTTGTGAATGTTCCAACACTGGAATTTTTGAGACGAGATTGGACAACCATTTGTCTGAAATGGAATAGGATTTCCTGTCTGAGCAAGGGGTTGGACTAGAAGACCTCCAAAGTCCCTTTCAACTCTGTTATTCTATTATTCTGCAAAGGTTTCAATTCAGCTCTTTATTATAGTGTCATTTTAAATTGGAAGATTAAAAAATTGATCCTTGTATTTCATAATGTTTCTTGAAAGTCCACCTGACCTTAATTTGAGCAAATAAATAATGTTGTACCTTCTGTCTTTCCTGTCTCCGAACAGCATCTATGTCATGGAAGCATGTATACACCATTCACACTTGACCAAAAAATCTGTGCTTTGGAATAGAAGGAAGGCGTATTTTTATAAATAGATATTTGCTTAGGTTTTTTTTAGTCAAAACAAAGTTGCAAATAATGTTTGGAATGCAGTTGACCATTTTCAGCAAGCACATGCAGTCCTGAGTAAAGAAAAAAACAAAAACATAAAACTAGCAAGTGCAAAAGCTTCAGCAATAAACTGGGAGCATTTATTTAAAAATTGCTATATTATGATATTTAAAATCTGCTGTTCCTCTTCTTTTTTTCTAGAAATGCCAACCTCTTCTTTTCTGATGAATATAAAGCTGTCATCAGAATCAGAAATGCCACCTGAACAAAATTGAGTTCCTTAGCATTCTATATCAGAGAATAGCACTGGTAAAGTGAGATACTAATCTGGCCTTGAAGAGAATGAAGTGACCTTGAAAAAGGAAAATGAAAGTAAGTGCAGAAGGTGATAATTAAGAACTAGACTTTGGATATAGGAGAGGCTTCTGAGAGAGAAGCTCAGGTCACTAGTCAGTAGAATCATCAAACAACCCTCTATACACACTAGATACTATGCATCCTTGAATAAAATTCCATTCATCATCACACCCACCACAATCATTTCTTTTTAAATGGTCACAGGATTGCATCTCCTTCTCTTTCTTGATCTATTTCTACATAACCATGCTGCCTTGTTTTTTTTTTTTTTTAATTTGCAAATGTAGCTTTAGTGGAAGAAATTTTAGTAACTATGATGTCATCCTTTGTGGCCCTCTTCATGGCTTAACACAGAATCACTGACAAAAAGTATTATTGTCATTGGGGGGGGGGATAACCAGCAAATAAAATTATAGCCATCGAAAAAGGGATAGTATTTTTCTAACTTTATCTGAACCATTGGATAATATGTGAATATAAACCATCTCATAATATGTTAGAGCAAAAGTGTTAATTACATATGCAAAATAGTTAGAGTTCATTAAAACGTCTGTTAGTGTCTGTTAGAACAGACAAAATCTCAATTAAAGACCTCTTGTACTGGACAACTGACAAATTATATTGAGAACTGTGGTCTCCCTGTTTCTTGCACAACTGGAGAACAACTTAAAAAGATTGCTGCACAAAGAATCTTGGATATAAAAGCACAGGAAAATATAGTCATCATCAGTAAGGTTGGCACATTGAAGTGGATGAGCCATTATAAATGTACTTTTCAAATATCTAAGCACAAAAATGCCTAAACTTCTTACAGCAGTATTTACTCAAGCAAGATTCAAGCATCTGGACACAAGATCTAAATAATACCTTATAATGAACTTATTTGTATTTGTGGAACTCCAGAAATAGAAGACATAACATATATTAATTGAATGTCAATTATATATTAAAGAGTATTTTGGACCTCACATTAGACAACCTATTGGGACCCTTATTTTCAAATAACATATTTCATGTGTGGTCAGAATTCAAAATCCATACACAATATAACACAACCCTTTAGTTGAATAAAACAGTTCAGTTGAGATCTGCAGATGTGAGTCTGACTGGGGAAATTGTAGGGATATGAAGTTCATTTTTTACTTATTCATTATATTTAATCTTTCTTTTACTTTCTTTTTATATTCATGTTAAGTATTTTATATTCTGTATTTTGATATGGCTAATCAACAATAAAGTTATTGGACCATCAAATTGAGAAGATTTTGGAAAATGAGTGGATTCAGATCTTATAGGAAGATTGAACATTCAAACAGACAAATACCTTGTTCATAATATGCATGGTATAACAATTATTGAAAAGAAGAAAGTCTGGATCATTGATATTGCTGGGTGATGCTAGAACTGAGAAATGGAAAACATTAATAAATACCAGGACTTATATATTGAAGTTGAAAGTTTATGGGAAAAATAAATCCTCCATTATACTAATTGTGACTGAAGTTCATGGGAGCAATATCTAAAAAACTCCAGCAATATCTGAAAAAATTGAATTTATTGAATATGAATAGTCTAACTTTATACATTAAAAAACCCCACCTTGCTCACTTGGAACTGCCTACATTTTAGACACTATGTTTATAATAGTTCCTTGGATAGGATTTGAATTATTAAATTTTCATTAGTTTTAGATTGTGAATCTAACTGCAGATTACTGATCATCATTATCATCATTTTCATCATCATCATCTAAATAGCAGGCAAATGTACTTATAATAAAATATAAATAGGCGGGCAATAACAAGAACATTCATTGCAGATAGAACTAAGGGATCATTCAGCGACAATTTTTCAGAATTAGTCAATATTCTAATGTTGTATTTTAAATTATTCATACTCCCTAATCTCCAGTTATTTTCTGATTAGGACAATTGTTTGTATGACCATTTTTTATTCCATGGGTTTTAAAAAAAAACAAGGTCACAATTTATCAAATTGAGTAGCAGTATCAAAATTGCTTATAAGGTAATACACAAATTTTGTATTCTATTACAGTATAATAGAAAAAGCAATTAAGTGTAATATAATCAAGCCATTTCTAACACATGCAAATCAATCTTCACCCCATATTTTAATTTTTGCAACAACTCCATTATTTTACTCTACTGCTTTACATTACATTTTATTAGATGTGTCACTTCTTTTGTTTGTTACCACTGTGAAAAAGACCTCTGTAATTCAAACATAGGTCTTGAATCATCATCACTTCCACCACCATCATTACTACTACCATCATTATCACTAGCACTAAAGTGTGGTAAATTACATATTTCAGTGGCAAGCTCAGATATCTCTAATTAGCCCTAGAAACCAATTTACATGTGGAGAAACCTAATAGTATAGCATTTATTGTCATTGTACATCATATATTCAATGAAATTGGTTATGTTAATGTTTTCAAAGATACAAGAGTCATATTCTGGTACTGGCATTATATCATCAAGTTATTGTCAATTCTTAGTGACCAATAAACTGATTTTCTACATGATGATATGTCCCTAACCTGGCCCTTCAGCTCTTCCAATGGTGTTTTGATAATAAATTGCAATATTTTCACCATGTTTGCTTTCAAGAGACATTTCTACATAGTGTATGTCTGAACCTATTTCCACATGAAGCCAGAATCAATTCAAATGTTTTCATAACTTTGATCACTATCTTTTTTTTTCCTATGGAAAGAGAAAACAATCAGGCTATTAGAGCATTCCAAAAAAAGAAACTGTCCTTAAATAACAGAGATAGGATGGAAGAATGTTGTGTGGATCAGGGGTGGGTTCTACTTACCTTTACTATCGGTTTGCAATGGGAGTGCGCATGCGCACTTGCTTTGCTTGCTTGAGTGCGTTTCTGTGCATGTGCAGATTGTCAATTATGATATTGTGGGTGGAGCTTCCCAACATTTTTACTACCTGTTCTAAAGAACTGGACAGAACCAGGAGCAACCCACCATTGGTGTGGATCTTCTACAATATTAGCTTTTACTAGAAAAAGAGAACAATCCAATATGATACACCCTGAACTGCTAACAATCATTTTGTACCTCATAACTTATGCTGCAATACTTTTAAGAAATATGTATGTTCCAAACTGTGAAATGAATGAAATTATTTTAAGACATAAAGCTAAGGTGACCAGGTTTTAACATTGGTAAAGAGGGACACCATTGTGGGCATGGCTTATTTTGTGGGCGTGTCTTGGAGGTCATGTGACTGGGTGGGCGTGGCTAGCTGGTCATGTGACCAGGTGGCCATGGCTATGTGTATAGGGACTACTCAGAGGGCTGAAAAAAGTCATTTCTGACAGGTCCTCGCACTTTTGACTGGTCCTCACACTTATGACCATCCTCACATTTATGCCCATGCAGCATTCTTAACAACCATGTCACTCATTTCACAACTGCTTCTCTTCACCATGATGACAAGATAGGGCAAAAATGTAAAATGTGAGGACAGTCGTAAATTCGACGAGTGGTCAAAAGTGTGAGGACCAGTCAAAAATAACTTTTTCAGCCCTCTGAGTAGTCCATATGCATAAAAGAATACAGCAATAGAGAGGGATGAAGGAAGGGAAGGGAAATTAAAGTAGGAGGGAGGGTAAGAGAGGGAGGAAGAGACGAGGAGAAAGAGAAAGGAAGAGGAAGTAGGGAGGAGAAGAAGAGGGTGGGGGGAAGAGAAAGTAAAAAGGAAAGAAAAGAGAGAGGTGGTAGGTTTGAGGAGAAAGATTGCTGTACAATAAGAAAGATGAAAGGGAAGAAAGCCAACCCCAAACAAATATAAAGATATTAAGATAAAGAATGAATTGTTAAACTTTAAAGAATAAAAGAGAACAAATATGAATAAATAGCAATAATTAGAAACACACATACAAACATACAATGTATTTTCTTTGAACAGAGTATTTGGCCGGTTCACAAATTTAACCACTGTTTAGTCATTTCAATTAAATTTACAATTTCTATATTTCCTTTTTGCCATATTTATTCCTCATCTATTTTTTTAAAAAAAAAACAATATTACCCTTCATCCTCATCTCTAATCTTAATCAAATTTAATTTTTCCCTTCTATTCTATATTATACCCCTTTCCATTGTCATCTATTTTTATATCCATCCTCACATTGGTTAATTATGTAATATTACAGTTGTTTAATACAAATTCAACATTTTAATATAAATCTATTAGTTATATAACTATCTTTTTTGTATATTAATCAATATGAACATGAATATTCCAATTATTTCCATGCAATCCAATTTCTTACAAATCAATTAATTATATTTACCAATAATAATAAACCAAATAATTTCCCCCATATATTCCTCCAAATCACAACTTCACCATTTCTGCTTTCAACACAATATACAATTAATAGTATCTCAATTATTACAATTACCTAGTTAAATAGAGCTTTTTTTCTTTTGTGTTTTAAAATCTTGAACTCTCCTCTTTTGCCCTAAATTTCCCATTGTTTGCACCTACCTTTTTTGGTGAGGAAAAAGAAAAGAAATCTGCCTCTGCCTCATTTTGTCACGTTGCAGCAAAGACCCTGCTTTCGCTTTTGCTTTTTCAGCATAGCTAGGGGGGAAAAAATCTGCTCCAGGAACTCTTTGCAGCTAGCAACAGAACAGAGCCCTGCGCAAAACAGCTGAGAGCAAATCAGCTGAGAGTCGGGAAGCCGAGCTAATCAACTTGTGCTAATTAACCTATGCGGAAGCTGTAAGGGGCTGTTTTTTCTATTTTTGCAGGTATCGGTCTACTCATTTGTTTTCTTTTAACACTGATCAACTGTAGGGCGGCCCTTTGAAGCCCCGCGGCAAGAGTTTAAACAGTTTTTTTCCCTCTAGCCATCAGCTGGGACTCAGGAGGCAGAATGAAAAATCGGGATTTTTTTAAAACGCCGCGGGACGCGGGACAAATTGCTAAAAATCGGGACTGTCCCGCCAAAAGCGGGACGTCTGGTCACCTTACATAAATCTATATTTTGCACCAGACAAATTAAAGTCAACAACAGCTATCATAAAAATGAGAAAATGTCAAAATATACCAATTGCATTTGTCATATCCTAATTGCGTTATTGCCTTAAAATGAGAAATCTATTTCCCTTCTGAGAACATTTTCAAAGCACTCCATTGAGCAATTTTTCTGGGGTATGAATAATCGGTTCTTTAAGTTTGCCTCCAGTGTGAGGTCAAAGTTGTTTTTATGCACTCTGAACAGTTGCATTTCTCTCTGCTTATGTAATTCAGATGTCAGCCTGCCCAAAATAATCTGTACACTATTTTGACTGCAGAAGAAAAGGCAAATGCTTGTAGCAACATGGACAAGCAATACTGTCAAATAAGCCTGCAAAAAATCATTTTTAAAACAGATTCATATATGTTGGTTAGGAACATATGGAATAGATTAACGTTAAGAATAAAAGATAGAGAGGAATCGGTGTATTTCAAGACATGGGGAAGATTTTATGAATGGCTAGAAAAGAAATATGAATAAAAATGATAGATAAATGATGGCGATAATAGAAAGGTAAATGATGGAGAGAACAAAAAAGAAATAGAAACCCAGAGGACATCAGAGTAAATGGAAAAGGGGGAGGGGGGAAAGAAAGAAGAGTATAAGTATAAATGTACAATTACAATGATAAATGTGACAGACTGGGTAAAAATGAAAAGAAATTGAAAAGAAAGTATATATTATTAGAATATTGGAGTTACTCGGATACCAAAGAGGGAATATATTCCACAACAAAGAAGAATGAAAGGAGAGAGGACTAGAGGGTTTGAAGAGGAGAAGGAGAGAGAGGAATGGAAGGAAGGGGAAAGGAGGGAAAGAAAGGACAGGGGAGAGGAGTAGGAGAGAAGGAGAGAAAGGGGGAAAAGAGGAGAGGAGTGGGAGAAAGGAAGGGGAAGTAGGAAAGAGGACGGAGAGGAGGAGGGAGAAAGTAGGAGAGGAGAAGAGGGAGGTAAGGGAAAGGAAGAAGAAGGAGAAGAAGGTTTGTTGTGAAATGAGAGAAAAGAAAGGACAGAAGAGCAACCCCGAATGCAATTAAAATGTCTTATTTGCATGCTCTCTTTAAGAAAATATGTATATGTATGATTAATTATGTATAAGAGAATGTAGATTTACATTATTTGTATAAGAAATAAGAAAAAAAATTAAAAAAATTTAAAAAGGAAATTTACATCGCTACCATTTTTAGAGTACACTAAACTGCCTATAACTTTCCTTCTTTAGAAAGAAGGTGAAATTACTGTTTAAAATGTTTTTCATGTCAAACACAAGATTTCGAAGTTATAGAGGTTCTTATTCTGTTGTTTGGTTTAATTATCATTATTTATTTACTGTGGATCAATGCTATTGTTGGATTTAGCACTTTCCTTTTTATATTCTAATAAAAATATCTATGAGGAGCATAATTTGTTAATGTTAAAGATGTCACAAAAATATGAGTCCACTATACAAAAAAGCTGCTTCATTTATATCAGGTATATCATTAAAAAGGCAAAACGTTTTGTATCAAAGGATTGTTGACACTTAAGTACAATAGATTTCATGGGATATGGACACTGAAAGAAAATCATCATATTAAACAATGAGTAGTAATAGTAGAAGAATAGTAGAAGAAGATTTTGCTCATGCTACAGGTTTAATGACTGTACAAAGGAATTCATAGTCAACTTATATGAGCAATGAATAATATGTGTATACTTGAAAAATTCCCAAACTGGATCTTTATTGGAGCTTTGCCAAATGATCATACCACTCCATATGTTCTGCTTTATTTGTATATATGTTGATATGTATAAAAAGTATTTTGCCTGGCAAAACTGATTTTGATTCCTACAAACAATTTATCATATAATAATATCAAACCTACATATAGATATCAATTATTTCAATTATTTCCATTTTCTGTAGCAATTCCTTCCTGCTCAAATCAACACATGCATACAAAGAATATATAACAGTTAACCAAGTTCTTAAAGTACAGTTTACCCAAACTCTAAGAAGTTTTTCTTATTTGCATATGCATACCGTATTTTCTGACATATAAGATGACTGGGCGTATAAAACGACCCCCAAATTTTCCTGTTAAAATATAGGGTTTGAGCTATACTCGCCATATAAGACTACCCCTCTTCCAACGCACACCAAATAAAAATTAAAAAACATCAACTGGCTCATCCACAATGTAAAAGCAGCTGTGCTAGACCCAAAATGGCCCCTGCAACAAGCAGGAACCTCACACAGCCACAGAAAGCCCAAAAAACAACTTTCACACTTTACACATACACAACACAACACAACTGGCTCACCCACAATGTAAAAGCAGCTGTGCTAGATCCAAAATGGCCCCTGCAACAAGCAGGAACCTCACACAGCCACAAAAAGCCCAAAAACCCAACTTTCACACTTTACACACACAAAATTCCACATACAGCTTTGTGAGATTTTGTGTGTTTGTGTAGTTAGAGTGAAACACTACAAAAACACACTAAATCTCAGAAAGCTGCACAAATATTATTTTATTTTATTTTATTTTTATATGAAAGCTAAATTTAAAACTTCCTAAACTTTAAATGGCTAGGTCTAAAAAAGAACAACTAAAAAAAACCCCAATTAACTATTTTTTTTAAATCTCCCAAAGGGGAAAAAAACTTACCCAATAGAACAGGGGTCTCCAACCTTGGCAACTTTAAGACTTGTAGACTTTAACTCCCAGAATTCCTCAGCCAGCAAAACAAAGCTGGCTGAGGAATTCTGGGAGTTGAAGTCCACAACTCCCTGCCTGCTTGATTGCAGGCAGGGAGTTGCTTGCTGATGGAATGGATTCAGGCAAGCGAAGCAAGGCAAGCGTTGCAACTAGCAGCTAAGGTAAGCAAGCTGGAGGGGGAAAACGTTTTTCCTTCTCCATGGCTCTGGCGATCCCAGCTGAGTTGCCTGATTAGCAGATTGTCAGAGCTTGGATCGTCAGAGCCATGTGAAAGGAGAAAAGTTTTTTTCTTCTCCATGGCTCTGGCGATCCCAGCTGAGTTGTCTGATTAGCAGATCGTCAGAGCTTGGATCGCCAGAGCCATTTAAGGCTCGTCAGAGTCTTTCGGGCTGGTCTGCCTGGTTACAGGAGAACGACATCCAGTGTATAAGACGACCCCCGAGTTTTGAGAAGATTTTCATGTGTTAAAAAGTCATCTTATATGCCGGAAAATACGGTACTTAACAACAAAACAACAAAGTTTTTCCTTTGTGAGGTAATTGATGGCTGATGAACATCCAGTACAGTACTATTTTTTGAATATATTGAGTTTAGATGACAATAGCTATGTTTGTGTTCAGATTGTGGCAGAGAACTGTTAGGGTGTGTGTAAAAAGTATTTGTTGCTTGTGCAACGAGCAGAGCAGAAACACACAGGGAAGGAGATAAACGTGCAGCTCGTGTGAGAAAAATACTTTATATACAAGATAATAAGCAGTCTCGGTGTAGGTAAAACAGTCCAAGGTCATAAACAGTAATATCAGTCCAGTAATTATCTTCCCTTACCAAAGCAAACAGACTTTAGTAACTCTCGGTATACAGTACCATATAACAATCCAGTCTAACACCAATCAGCAGAAAGATGCAGGAAGCAACAGGAACAATAACAATCAGGAACAATCAGGAAACAAAGAACGCTTCTCTGCGCTGCTTATGTATGCACTGTAGCCTAATTACAGGGTTCAGCAAACCCTGATTATGTGGCTCAGTTGTTTCTTAAAGAAACAGATATATTGCCTGACCAACAAGTTAGGAGTAAGCTACAAGCTGAACCTAACAAGAACTATTAAAATCCTCCAATGCCAGATCATATTATCACTGCAAGCTAAACCATAATTCTAGCATGTGGCTGTGTCTATCCATCAAGCCAGAAATGACTTGACATAAACCCCGGATCATCATGGAGACCTTAAACTGCTAAGTTCTACTTTAGCTCACATCAAAGGCATGGAACAATAAAAGCCTAGGTGACTCTCATATCACTCACCATAAGGTCTCATAATAAATCCCTGTTCCCATTTTAAGAGCAACTTCAGTAACATTTGGAAACAAGGTGGGCAGATCTTAGACAGCTCTATATCATAACCTTCATTCACTATGATGCAGGCTATATTGCCAACTGTGAAGATAATAGATATAGTCTAATTGTGAATGATCATGGCATTAAATAACAACAGCTGGAGGCAAGGACCGGATGTGGGAACTGCAGGGCCCCTTCTCTTATAATGATCAGCACAATGCATTCAATCATGCATTCTATTTCTGTGCAAATATGCTGTGCAAATATGCCCTTCATAAATGTATATAGCCTCCTAAGGTTCCATATTCCCAGTACTACAAAGTTCTGAATTATGGGTCTTACCATACTCATCAGTCAACCAAAGGAAAGCAACAGTCTGGAATTCTATTTCTGATCACTAACAACTAACATATCAACTTACGAACTTCATATCCCAATAACCCTAAACATATCCCATCTTTCAGAAATACAGCTGTTTTAATGAGGCCTGTGCCCATTCCTTTTGAGTCTATTAATAGAGAGATCAGCTACAATCATGTGACACTGGTTTTATGAGCATTGCTTTGGTTATGAAACTTGTATGCAGAATTGAGAATTGTTGAATTGAAACTTGTATGTAGAATTAAGAATAATTAGAATTGTTACTTTTTACTTATAAAGCCCTACATGGGTGGCATCCACATTTTTCTATTCCTTCAAGTGGAATCTTTTCTCTGTGTGTTTAATCAACAAAGCAGGAGTGAGAAGTGACTAAAAATCCAAAGATAGCCTTTCTAAATATTGCTCCAACTCGAAGTAACAGTAACAGAGTTGGAAGGCACCTTGGAGGTCATCTAGTCCAACCCCTGCCCACGCAGGAGACCTATACTAGGGATTCGAACCGCCAACCTTTCTGATCGACAAGTTCAGCGTCTTAGCCACTGAGCCACCTAGGGAGCCGCCAACTCCTGGAATAGTCTCCTCAAATTTCTTAGCATTTAGAAAAACTGTAAAAATAGTTCTGTTCTGTACAGCCTTTGGGGTCCATTATTAAGGGGGTCTAGTTGGTTACTACTGTTTTTTTTCCTATTTGGTTTTGATAATTTTATTGATCACATGTCATGATTTTATTGTTTTTTGGTTATTTACATATTAACTACCAAAAAAAATTGGAGCATGACAGTATAGAAAATTTGTAATAAATGAATAATAGCCAGAAAACCTGTATGAGATAGAATAAGATAGGGTAGGGTAGGGTAGGGTAGGGTAGGGTAGGGTAGGGTAGGGTAGGGTAGGGTAGGGTAGGACAGGACAAGACAGGACAGGACAGGATAGGATAGGATGAAAATTGATGGCTTAGTTTCCTCAAAAAGTAGACAGAAACAACAATTGCAAGAATCATACATGGTTCATAGAGCATGATAGTACATGATTCTAATATGGTTCTCAGGAGCATGATAGCACCAACGCCCATTTGTGCAAATTTCTAACCAGCTACAACAAGTCAATTTTTAATCCTTTCTTGTCCTGAAAAGAGCTTTGCCAGTGCTTAAGAATCCTGCAGGGAATTTTTCTAAAAATTCTGAGAATGAATCAAATTTTCTCTTTTGGTTGCCAAACCAGCTGCATCGATCGTCTTAATAAACAAGTGCTGTTTTTTTTTTCATAGACTCACACTGTTCCTCCAAACTCACAGGAAGAGAGTCAGACTTTTTTTTTCCTTTTTGAAGTTCATGAAGATTGCATCATGTTTTCACCATTTTTCCAAAGAAACTTCCTTTTTAGAATTGTGGCAAGGGAAGGAAATCTTTTCTGCTATTTCTCAGAATCAGCAATATGCATATTACCTGGGAAATAGTTTGGAAGGCTTTTCCCTAGACCACAGTGGAAATTACATGGTTTCAACAAGGCCACCCAGTTGGTTTTTCGCAACATCAATAAGCACCTGTTTGCTGAGGGTGGATATTACCCAGATACACTCAGAATCACGGTACATGCTTATTACTTCAAAAAGCATAAGATAAATCTAACCAAATTCTTCTGCTGTACAATTTCTGGATGATTATTCCAAACAGATGCCATACCAAAGCTATAGATCCACGTCACAGATTATAATTTCAAAACATCATCACAAAAGATATGTATGATTTGAAGCCCAGTTGAAAGTTAAGAGCATTGTCATCAAATTGTCATCAAAGGGTTATATTATTTTGCACTTGGATGATGAGTTTACAAATAGGACTGCAAGGACTTGACTATGCTTGAAGGCGTCACAACAGTAATTTACCATAGAAGGCAATCTGATTACATAGTTTAGGGAAAGTGTTCTCCATTGGCACAGAAGCAGAAGCATTTTTTTAGACTACTCCAAACTTCCCCTTAACCTCAACTCTTGGAAATAACCTAAAACCCCAGAATCTTTCATTACCCCATATTTTTAAAAAATGGCTCAGGGTGTTCTTTTTCAAGGAAATGTGATAGGAAGCTTAAACTAAGAAATTAGGAAGTAAATCCTCATGCTTCTAGTCTTGTAATCAGATCGCTGATTGGAGAGGTGGAGATCTTATCATAAAAGAAAGCTTTTTTTAATTTTTTAAATTATATCTAGTATTGTACCTGACCATCCAATGATTATACTAGAACAAGATTTTAACAATTTAAAATCACTTTGTCCAGCTCTAGTAAATGGCATGTTATAGTGACATGTTCTTTCAACCAGGCTTCTTTAATTGAGATCTGTTTAAACCTCTCACTGTCTTTACCATGTATGGTGTTGGTAAGAGAGACAATTGATAGTTTTGATTTTGATTGATTTCATTTATTATTATTATTTTGCCATCATTAAATCAGTGACCAGATAAATAGATCTTGATTATCTGTAGCTAAAGCTTTTTTATAAGCTTAGTGGGTTGGAAAAGATGCAAAAGTTTTGATTTTAAGACTGTAGGACTAGCCAGAAGGGAAAATAGCGCAAAAGCTATTTTGCTCATTTCCGCTCATCTGATGCATTGAAAAGGATGAGGGGAAATGTTAACAATGCACTGTACCCTGGCTTCACCCTAACTCTCTCCGCCAACATACGTGCACATTTATACTGAAACAGACTTGGTGGCCTGGCAACTTCCTCAGTATAATTTATCCCACAGAGCTGAGGATATAAATCAGGTATATTTAATATACTGAAAAAGTTCTCATGGTCTTAGCATGTGCTAGATTCAAATTTGGTTTATATATATATATAAATACATAAAAATATATATTTAATATAAAAATTGTTCTGACCTCTGCCTTCTTGGTGCTAAAAAAAAAAAGAGAGAACATAGTCTATTAGTGCTACATTTGTTTTTATTTTCTTCTGATATCTATGAAGTAAAATCATCCACAGCCTGGAATATAACTTTCAATGCATAAGGCAAATCCATCCAGCAATATTTTTTACTGACTTACTGGCTTTCTGTAATATTTTTTATTATGGTTGTGTTTTTATTTGTAAAGAAAGTTAAAAAGCTTTTATAAAACTAATCCGCTTTCATTACTTATAATAAATATCATTGGCAGGCCCTGTGATTGCTGCTTTTTTCCTTCAGGATATGAGAAATTGCAATATTTGAATGCCTACTGTTTGACATTACCTAATGGAAGGTCATCAGTTCATACTGATGTAATCTAACTAAAAGGAAACAAAACCATCAAACTGAGATAGAAATCACAGTGGCAAAAAAAAAAAAAAGAATGATTCATCACATATTTTTTCAGCCTGTTTTGGGTTAGAAGTTTATGATAGTGCTTTGGCACTAGTCTAGATCTATCTTTTCTTATGCTAAAATAGTTATTTTCAGATTAAAATGGTGAACACAAATTCTTTGTTGCATTAATTTCAAAAATTATTTCAAAAAGTTTATTTCAAGCATGATTTCTTTCTCACAGCTATCAGTTTCATCTCCGTAGAATTTCAGTAGTATTTTCATACCGCTTCTGCAGGTTTTCTCTCCACTACTACCTTGCAATGCTCAATACTTCCCTTCAGCTGTCAGCACCCTCTCCAGCTGATCAGTGGGAAACACACACACACACACACACACACACACACACACACACACAAATCAGTGCTCAGTGCTATTCAAATGTCCTTGTACTTATTCTTCAAATGAGGATAGAAAAGCAAACTTCCTTTCATTTTAAGATAACCGAAGCAATGGCATTTGGAGATTGTGTAGAATCAATCAGATAAATGTGTGACAAAAAAGGGCTTTAGACCATTACATAACTACTCTAAACTATTAAAAGCAATCACTTTCAGACATAGGCCCAGAAATGGATAATGTAGCCTGGATTATTAAACTGCATACTTTGGGGATGGAAAATTAATACTAATGTTCAATGTTGATCATTCATTCAGTTAGTTCTGATTAATTCTTCATTAACTGATAGATTTCAGTTCACCAGGATTGCTTGTTAGTTAACTTCTTTGAATTCTTACAAGTTCATGCTTAACTGTGATAGGATCCATCCACCTTGCCATTTATCTGCCTTTTAGAATTGGATTTGATTTTTTCCAAATATATAGGTCAGTGCTTCACAAACTTTTTCATTCATTATCCAAAACCACTTAGCAGAAAGTCCTTTTACTCAAATTTAGGTAAAACACTTTAAGTCAATTTAAATATCCCTCTTATGATTCGGTAAAGGGCTTGTGATTCATTACCCATAGAAAAAAACCCACTTTTAACATATTGGTAATTAATTCAAGTTTTGGAACCTTTTTTTTTTTTAAAAAAGTAGGAGACTTCTCTTCAGTTCATAGCTATAGTCATCATCCCTGTGAATTTTTGAGCCTAGAAAGATAAAGCCTGCTACTGCTATAACTTCTGTCTCATCTGCATTGGCTTGGCATTAACTATTGGCAGAAAAGCAGAAGGCAATGTGAGCGACTAAGCCACTTAGATGGCTAATTTTGCTTTTCTGTTTCTGGATTTTTTTGTTTCTTTGATTTTTACTTTTTTTTTTTAATTTGATTTATATGCCGCCCTTCTCCGGAGACTCAGGGTGGCTTACAATGCGTTAAGCAATAGCCTTCATACTTTTGTATATTTATACAAAGTCAGCTTATTGCCCCCACAAACTGGGTCCTCATTTAACCTACCTTAGAAAGGATGGAAGGCTGAGTCAACCTTGAGCCTGGTAAGATTCGAACCTGCAGTAATTGCAGGCAGCTGTGTTAATAACAGGGTGCTTTAAACCACTGTACTACCAAGGCTCCTTATATCACAATATATTGATATACTTATATCACAAATTTCAGTCTGGAATTCTTCTATAAATCTAATCCACTAAATCTGTTCTTTACCATCAACACATAATCATATGGATGTTGTGGTCCGCCAGCAGCCTGCGGAGCTGGCAGCAGAGTTGGACAGTTAAGAGGCTGGGGAAAGCTTGGATGAGGGCTCTGCATCGTAGACAGAGATTGGGCCAGGGCCATCTGGGAGATATGTGCAGACTGCGGAGCCTCCAGAGTTGGACATCAGAGAGGCAGAGGAACAGGGGGAACCTGTTCCTAGTCCACGCATGCACAGAGCTGCTAGAGGGCAAGAACAATTAAAACAAAAGGGACGACTCAGGAGCAAGGCTAGGAGATGATTGGCCCGTCCCATAAGACATAAATGAAGAGCAAAGGCACATGGGCCTTTGCAGGAAGGAATGTTGTGGATGATGTCAGTGTTGTGGCCCGACAGCAGCCTGTGCAGTTAGTAGCTGATTCTGACAGCGAGGAGGCTGGTGTGGTGCTGCGCCAGCAGCCTGTGCAGTTGACACTTGAGTCAGACAATGAGGAGGCTGGAGAAGAAGTGGTGCCAGAGGCAGAGATTCAGCCACGGCCTTCAGAACCTCCAGAAGCTCCCATAAGTGAATAGGAAGAAGAGGAGGAGCCTCTTCTCGATGCACGAGCGCACAGAGCTGCGAAAAGACAGGAGTGGCTCCACAAGAGGAGGTCTCCTTGAGAGTAAGGCTTGGGGCTAATTGGCCACTCCCCTAGCCTATTTAAGGAAGGATGACAATTGATGCAATTTGCAGGAAACGACTTCTTTCACATTCCTTCGCACCTTGATTCCAGAAAAACGTTTGATTCGGCTCTTGTTTCTCTCTTATCAGTTTTCCTGCAAATTGCTTCTGGGCATTCTGCCAACCACAGTAAGATTACAGTTATCTGAAACATTGTGCCTCAGAATTGAGTTATTATTCTTTGGATTTTTTTTTTTTTATTGAAAAAGTTTTACAATTACATTTTCTCCCCAATTTCCCCCCCCAACCCTCCCTAACCCTCCCTAACCCCCCCAGCCCACCCCTCCCCCCCGGACTTCCACAAAATATAATCCAAATCAAAATCCCCTTTTTATAAAACTTGAACCCCTCCACCCCCTGTATATTTTTCACATCTTCACAAAATTCAAATATTCTATCTTTATATAATACTTTCAGTTAAAAGCTATCTGATATTTCCTAGTTTGATATTTATTCTGCACATAATCTATCCACTTTTTCCACTCCCATTCATAAGTCTTTTGTGAGCGATCTTTTAAATATGCTGAAATCTTCGCCATCTCTGCAAAGCTGGCCATCTTCAAAGTCCATTCCTCAATAGTAGGCATAGCTTCATTTTTCCAATATTGACCTATCAGTAATCTCGCTGCTGTTATCATATACAATATCAACTTTGTTTCACCCAATGTAAAACCCTTAACTATACCCAATAAAAACAATTGTGGAGAAAACTGATTTTTTTTCTTCAAAACATTCTGCATAACCCACCAAATTTTTATCCAAAAAGCCTTCACTTTCTTACAAGTCCACCACACATGATAATATGTGGCATCTAGGCAATCACATCTCCAGCATTTTGGTTGAACATTAGGGTACATGCACGACAATTTCTTAGGATCTAAATGCCATCTATAAAACATTTTATAAAAGTTTTCCCTCAAATTCTGCGACTGTGTAAATTTAACATTCTGAACCCATATTTTTTCCCATGTTTCCAACATCACTGGTTCTGCAAAATTTTGTGCCCACTTAATCATGCAATCTTTAACCAATTCAGTTTCTGAATCCCTTCTAACAGAACATTATAAAGCCTTTTAATATGCATTGGACCTTTCTCTTTTATATGTCTAACCAATTCTTCCTCATGCATCATTATACCAATTTTTTGGTCCTCTTTCCATCTCAATTGAAGTTGATTATACTGTAACCAAGTTAAATTAATCCCTTCTTCCAACAGCGTTTCTAAAGTCTTCAGTTGCCATCTGCCCGCATCTGCAAAAAGAACTTCTTTATATAAACCGCCCCCCCCCCCGAGTGACATTATATTTGTATTCCACATGATATGACCAAGATCCAGCCATAGCGGTATTTTGTAATCCCATTTGAGTCGGTGCTTCTTCCAAACTCTCATCAAAGAGTCTCTAAGTATGTGGCTTTTAAATACTTTATCCACTTTGTTCTCATAAAATAAGTAAGCATGCCAACCAAATTCAAGATCAAAACTTTCTGTATTCAATATTCCAGTCTTTTTCCTTCCAAACCAATCACTTGCTTGGGTTAAAGCTGCTGCTTCATAATATAATTGTAGGTTTGGAAGTTTAAGACCTCCCCTTTCTGGAACATCTTGCATAATTTTCAGTTTCACTCTCGGTTTTTTCTCGTTCCAGACAAACTTATTCAGTCCACTTTGCCATTCTTTCAATTGTTTATCACTTTTAAGCACCGGAATCATTTGAAACAAAAAAAGAAATCTTGGCAAAATGTTCATCTTAATTTCTTTGGATTCTTGTCGGCTGTTAATGAAGTTAAATTAACAGCCTTTGTTCAGAAAAGATTGATTTAAATTAACAAACTAAGGTTTGTACGGACTTTGTGGGTGCTGCATTCTTTGGGGTCCGTGGCTGGGGCAGAACAGTCGGTTTGTACTTTGAAGCATTGTTTTTGACTCTGTGTTTCCATGTGGCCTTGCCAAGATAATTGCCAGTTAGGTCTTTGGCAGCGTGTCAAAGAAGATAAAGGTGGGTGTTTACCAGCCTTATCCAAAGGACTGTGGCAGACTTCTGTTAGACTATTTATAAACCCTTGGTGATTCAACACGTGCTGTGAATGAAAGGAATTTAAGCAGTTAAAATAAAAAAAAGGGGTTTGGGGACTAATATATCAGGAAGCCTAGGTCAGAACAATGGAGGTCAAATCTTGATCTTATTTTTTGTTATTGTTGTTTAGAGTTTAAGTGATAATTTTACAAGGAATGTATGAATTGAGTCTGTATTAGCACTAAGCTTTACTACTGATGACTGAATAGAGCTCATTCAACTTTATTTGCAGAGCACATACTGAATTTGATTTGATATTGTCTCCCACAGCCTTTTGGATCATTGTAAGATTTTTTTTATTACTGGTATCTGTATCCTGCTTTGTTTAATCATTGACACCATTTTTTATTCCACGTGCCATTGTTAATCTAATTTTAGAATTTCAGTCTCAAGTATTATAATTAGTAAAATGCCTTTGCCGGGGGAGGGGTAATTAGTAAGATGTATTGTAATTAGTAAAATATCTTTATGGGATTATATTGCAAATAGTCACATTCTGCTATTCCTCTGTACTGAGAATAAATGTTTATCAATAAAGGAAGCACAAATGTTCATTTCTAAGCACTACTTATTTTGCCTTGGATCCTGCTATTTCATCATTTTGGAGACTGTACCTGATCATTATACATTTTGATACCTTTTAAAAATAATTATAACTATTCTTTGTCTTCTCTGATTTTCTTGTCCATGATCATATCCTCCTACTCTTCTGATATAATTGACTTTTTCCAGTCTATTTCAGCTTGCCAATTCCCAGAGTCTCAATATTCAGCCCTCATATTTCTGCTCTGACAATATCAAGTTTTCCTTGCTTTATAGTTACTTTACTCCATGTGGAAATAGTACACAAATCTTTGTGTACTATTTTGCAGCATCACATTTAATTTTTGTTCCGGGCATGTCAGCAGTTGGTCATTCTTGTGGCTTTATTCCACCCACATAAGCACCAGTGCTATTCATACCTTCCAATTTGGAGGGTTCATGTTCTAGTACTTGTTGACACTGAATATGGATGTCAGTCTGATTTTCTTGGCAGAAGATTTGAGCGAGTTCGCATTTCTTTCTCCAGTGGTTGCACTGAGTGTGATCCCTCATCTGTTATCTGCTCATCTGGTTGTCATTGAGAATATAATCTTTTAAAAGTTATAGCATTACCAAGATGTAAAAGGTTCCATCACTACAAGGTTCATGAAAAAAAGTTATATGAAATTAAGAATCATCTTAAATAAGAATTATCATATCTTGAAAATTTATAATAGAAAATTTATATAGAAATGTATGGCTTGTTAAATATGTCACTCATTACTCTTGTTTCAGTCTAGCAGAAGTTCCTACAATATTCTTTAATGATACATTACGTCATGTGCCAATAAAATAATTTGAATGCTATTAACATCAATAATATTAAAAAGCTGCATTAAACCAAGTCGCTAGTAATTTTAAATAGGATCATGTCTGACTGGTATTATAGCTTTCTGGGTTTTTGGAAGGTATTCCTCACCATAATCTACAGATTAAACCGAACAAATTGATCAGGGCAGTAGAGCCACAAGCTATTATTAAGGGGTCTTTGGTGCTCTCTGAGCTTGATTGTTTTCTTGTAGACATTTCATTACTCATCATCAGTGCTAGAGCTAGCATTAATTATGTTACCTAACTTGGGTAATGAAACATTTTCCAGAAAACAACCATGCTCAGAGAGCACCCCTCATTTCAACCCCAATATACATATATTCCCTTTTATTGGTGCCAAAGTATGATTATTATCAAATTATTATTAAGAAGACAACATCCCTCTCAATGAAAATTATTATCAACTACAGTCTTAAATTCTGTGGTTGCTATGCAACATCATCAACTCAAGCAATGAAGAAACAGTTCTTTGAAACCTAAAAGCATTAGTTATAACTTAGAAACTTTTATCTATGTATTTTGAAAATACTTATATACAGATGGTGAAAGGTTGTTTTACAGATTTCTGAAAGAAATTAAGTCACCAGCAAGAAAAGGAAAACAACCAAGACCACCTAGTATTAATGACAGGTCAGGCACCCACGTTTAATTGAGTAGTTTCAGAAAACAATAAATCTACAGTCTAATTCTTAATGGGTTTTGACATTCCTTAACATAAGTTGTGAGAATGGCTGTGGGGACAATTTGCTGAAAATAACAAGGATGTTTTGTTCAACAACAGTGCTGAAACATGGTGTACAAACTGAAATAAAGAAGAAAAAGATGAATATAGTAGAGAATTTTCTGAGAACCTGATCTTAAAAGTCAGTTCTTTATTTTAAACAAAAGACCCATCAAGGAAAAAAATGTTTTCTTTTGATCAGTACAACTTTAAATTCAAATTGTATACATTAATACTATGAGCCAATACCAGATAGGGTTAGAGTGTAGGCATAACTTTATATTATATAGTGATATACTGTATGGGCTGAAACTTCATTATTAAGTCAATTTATGTGGCAACCAGAGTGCTAACATGCAAACTATAATTCTCATATCATATTCCATTATACTGATTGCTAAAGACTTTGGGTTCAATTTATTGAATTGTTATTACATTAAGATGTTAAATAGTTTAGGGACTTGCTATTATAAAACTGCCCAGACATTAAGATATGCAGGAGTGAGGATACTTCAGAACTATTTGTATTCACAGAGACCTACAAATAGAGCACACAAGTTTATTCTCCTGAATTTAGTCACTGACATATTTTTAAAGCTACTAGAATTAGAATTATTTATTATGTTTTGGAAATGAACTGATATATTTCCTTGAATTCAGCCTTTTAAAACAGAAAGCAACTATTTTTACAGGCTTATTTCCCCATGATTTTAGTTTTTATTTTTCTTGCTCTTCTCTTTTTTAGCATTTTATTGTAAAATGTCTTGGTAGCAAAGGCAATGTGTCACAAATGAATTCAAGCATACATATCCCCTTTGCTTTTTTCTTGAAAAGCATCTTTTAAAAATAATTTTGAGAATTTGACGAACACATTTTCTGTCCTTTTATCTTTTTCAAAACTCCCATTTTGCTAAGTATCTCCCCACACTTTTCTATTACTAGAGTCAAGAGTCAAGTAGATTATATTTGGCTTTAGGGGGAAAGCAAGCTAATTGGTTGATGTTTAGCAGATCAGATCATGTTGCTCCATTCTATTGTGTTAATGGAAATGAGTGGAACAGACAGATGTATCAGTCTCTTTTGAAGCATTCAACTAAAAGAAGGAAGAACATTTAATTAAAGTTTGACAGTTGATTTGGAAATTGTTTTTGGTTCAGTTTTCAATATCGACAGACTCTCTTTTTTTCTGAGTTTAATAGGTTAGAGAAGGTAATGTTTGAAATTTGCAAAGGGTTTTCCTCAAATTAATATTTTCTTTTTACCTAATGCAAAAAAAAAAAAAAAAAAAAAAGCCAGATTTGTGCTCTTTCTTTTTCTTTCTTTTCCTCTTTTTTTTCTGGCTATACATTTTCTTCTAATTTCCCCATTTTCCTTGTACTGGTCAGCAGAATGAAGTTTGACTGAGCGGTATAAATCTGACAACCCCATCTTACATCATCAGATATCTTATTCAAGCTATTATGTATGTAATTTGTATTACATACATAATAGTATTTTATGTATGTATTTTATTTGAGTTTTTAAAATTGGTTTATATTTAAAACATGCTTTCTGCTAATTATATTTTTGTTCAATTTGTCACTACATTGGTAAAGAAAGCAATAGCAATAGCACTTAGACTTATATACTGCTTCACAGTGCTTTACAGCCCACTCTAAGCAGTTTACCTCAGCATATTGCCCCCAACAATCTAAGTCTTCATTTTACCAACCTCAGAAGAATGGAAGGCTGTTTCAATCTTGAGCTGGTGAGAATTGAACTGCCGAACTGGTGGCAGCCGGCAGTCAGCAGAAGTAGCCTGCAGTACTTGGTATCTAATCAAGAATGGAAATAGGTCTTTCTTCATATTACTGTAGTACAAAATCAATATTTATATCAGGGTTCTGTTGACATTTACTCAAATTGTTAAACATATTGCCCTGTTTTCCCCAAAATAAGACATCCCCTGATAATAAGCCCAATCGGGCTTTTGAGTGCATGGCAATAAGGCCAAGCGCTTATTTCAGGGTTCAAAAAATATAAGAGTCTTATTTTCGGGGAAACACAGTAGGAATATAATAACATCTTTTGAAGTACCTTAAAATATTTTGTTTTTTAACAGATGAAAGGAATGGATTTATAGATTTATTTATTTATTTTTATCCAATTTTTATGGCTATTCTGGAGGGAGGATGTTCCATCAGATGGGTGCTATGGCAGAACAGGAATGGCTTCTGGATAGCTCCAACCAGTATTCTTTTGCTGACAGGATCCAAATCCCATCATCATGCATCAATCTATAGATATAAACCTAATGCTTGTAGCCATTAACCATATTTGCTTACTAAGACTATTATTAGAATGTACATATAGCATTGACACTACAAAGCTTTAAAAATTAAACCTTTTTTTAAAATTGTCAAATGGAAAGTGGGAAGTGACCTAAATTGTATGAGATATTCACAATCTAAATGATACCCGTGAAAACCTACATCCTACCTACAGTACATCCTAGTTTCTATTCATATTGTGTAAACTTTTTGTAAGGACCCATATTAAAAAAAAGTTTTGTCTCAACTATATTTTCAAACAAAATTAAGGAAAGATATAACTGTTACTCTATTTAAACAACACATAGATTATAAAATCAAAAGCTATCATTAAAGAAAATCTGTATTATCCTAGTGATAGGACTCTTTTTCTCCAGGGCCACTGCATTTAACTTGAATATTTGCACAGATGGGGCCTTCTGTCTGTGTTATATTGACTAAGACTATCATTATTTTTTATTTAGTATTTTTGGTCCCTGTCTGTTTTGCCATTCAGATCTTGTGGTAACTGTTTCCTTTTTATCTGCAAAATAAAACCTCTCTCTTTTCAAAGATCAAGTTACCATCCAGTGACACTCCTTTGTTAGCACCATCTGTCTCACAAAGGGAAAGATTCTGGTAGCCAGGGTAAACCTATAAACCCTGAGATCTCCTAGACCCTCTGACTAGCCCTTTATAATTTGCATTATGCTGAGAAGCCTTTAAATCACTCAGGGTTGCAAAGGCTAATTTTGCCTTTCCTTTTTCCCATCTAAAAGGCATGAAGCTAGACAACAATCAAAGTACAAGTTTCCAAACTTTAAAATATTCTAATTGAACATTTTACTAACAATGAAAAACTGCTAATAGATTAATGAAAAACATGTGAAGATATTTAGCTGAAGAGAATGAATAATACATTCCTGTATGTATTTACTCAAATGTAACTTCCAGGTAAATAGGAAAAGGAAAAGGGTTATAGCTTAAAAGTGTCATTAAATGTGTGAGGCTTTTGCATTATTAATTAATTATTAAGTACTTTTCTCCATAATAATCTTTCCCCCTAGGCAACACAGAAAGTATGGACTTTATATAGTGTCATTGTATGCTCCATTAAACTAGTGCCAGGCAAGAATACAGCCATTGGATACTGAATGAAATGATGTTTTCAAATGCTTTTCAAAAGAATGGACTAAAAGGCTGACCAGGGCCAAATCTAGTTTTTAAAAATGGGCACAGTTCCTACATCAACAAAAATCCATGCTTACTCATTCCTGACCTTGAATATCAAATTGGAAAAGTGATGTTCCAAGAAGACCGGCACTGTCCATTTGAATATTATAGTTTACAATATTGAAATCTGATAAGTTTGTGAATAGTTCAGTTTGACTTCTGGCCCACTGAATCCAATGTGTCAGCATTATAAAATAATCAGGCATATTACTTCTTGAGCAAAGATTTTTCTAGGCACACACAGAGATTTCTGGCAAAACTGGAAACTGTACAATATTGTATCTTCACGCTTTCAGTAAATTATAGGCAACAGACACAGACCTGGCTTAGGAACATACTATAAAATAGATTCTCTGTACTGAAGTGTTTAAAAACATTTTTTTTTCTTTAAAAAGACAGAAGTATAGAACATAATAACGACCAGATAGAGATTGCCAGAGAATTCTTCAACAATGCACCCATTTCTTCAGAATTACATATTATATGTAATCATCTACTTGACTGTGGATTATAATGGCTTCAGGCCCAGAGGTTATGGATGTTTAATTTCCCATGCTGAGAGAGCCTTTGTGAGAGTGATAAATCTTGGATAAAATAGGCCTACATACCTTTATGTAGTTAGCAAGTATAATCAGAACAATGGTTATTTCCCATTAGGTACAGAAGACTGTAGAAACTTTAAATTCTCCCCTTGTCCAGCAGATCAGATGACAGTAGTGGATTATAGAAAGATACTTTGCTTGGAAATAAGAAAAGGGTCAGTATAACATTTCAAGCGATGCAATCGAGAAGGAATTGTGAGAAATTAAAACAATACAGATAACTTATGTTAGAATTGTAAAATTAATAGGCAGTCACAAGTTTAAAAAAAAGATAATATTGTATTTTAAGCATGAAATACACCACAATCCTTGAATTGATTTTTTATAGTTTGAATAAGAAAAGCTTAATTGTCAGAAATCTGTAGTTTTCTACCATGAACATTACCAAAAGTTCATATAGCTAATTAATACAATTGATTAAATAAAATTTAAAATTTATCCACTGTATCATGAAATATAGTAAATGTAGGCAGAAACACCTCAGCTGTAGCAATATCTATCACTCTTGCTTTAGTTCAAGAACTAAGCAGATTTGACTTAGTCAGTACTTGATAGAATATCACTAGAGAATATTAAGAGTCTTGGAACTCATACAGAAGTCAGAAGTAAAACAAAATCATAGATGACAGGAATGGCAAAGCACTTCCATATTCTTGCCCAGAAAGCTACAGAATTCAGCAACTTGGAAGGATATATCTGACCAATGGTCAGACAGGAGAATAAACAAAAATCAAGCTCTCTGCCAGTGAATTTCTTCTAGATAACATAGATAAAATTGATCTAGCATACCCCATTGAGAGAAAATTAAATAACTTATGACTCAAGGTCCTTACTGAGCCATCCTTACAAGGATATGTATACAGACATACAAGTTTGTATGTGTGTATAAGTTAAAGATTTTTAAAATGAAGTTAAATACTAATACAAACTAATATAAAGTAAGACAAAAAATAAAAATTGTTTTTATACTTATAGCATAATGTAAAATTTCAGTCTTTTAACCACATGTTTCCCATTGTTCCATCTGTGTATTGTAACAATTCTAGATTGGTAATAATTTTTCAAGAATTTATTCATGATGATCAATGTGGATTTTTACCTAAAAGACAGCTAAAAGATAATGTTAGGAATGTGTTGGATATTTTGGAATATTTGGAGCACCGTAATGAAAAATAAGCTTCACTGATTTTCTTAGATGCAGAGCAGGCCTTTGACAATTTGAACTTGGCTTTTTTGTTCAAAGATTTAGAAGATAGAAAATTTCTTGCAATCTTTATAAAATGGGTAAGATTTACACTTCACAGCAAGCACAAATAATTGTTAAAGGGAATCTTACAAAATGTAAGAGTGCCTTTGTAATGGCCCATCAAGGTAGCATCCAGCCTGGCCAAAGTGAGCACTTTGCAAAATTTCAAGACATCAATCAATGACATGTAAAATGATGGAGAGAAGAGTTTGCTTGTTTCTATGGCAAATCGTATGTACTTTCTCTTCTTTCTTTGTGGAGCAAAAGATGGTAGTAAGTAAAATGTCCTTGACATTGCTTGGTTACCATCACAAACTTTCCAATGTACAATATTTGAAATATAAATGGTTGCCTTACATCCAAATTAAATCAAATTTATACCAAAGTTACCAATTTTCAACCTGAACTCAAGGGGTATATATAATATACAGTATATAGTAAGGTTTCATTATGCATCTTGCTTTTATTCAATCTATGATTGAATATACCATAACAAAGATACTAAAGTTGAATTGTACAATAAACAATAAACAAACAGAGATTGAGCTGAATGAGTTGTATTGAGATTACAAATTCATTTTGTGTGAATTATGAACCAATATAGACAAGGTAGATTTTTGATGTGGGATAAATCAGTTTGTTCCATTCCAAAACTGGTACACAGAGCCAGAGTAGAATTTGGAAGAATTTTAAAACTTAATTATGAGGCATGATTCTAATTATGGAGTAGGGAAGTTGCATAATTTCCATCACCTTCACTTCAAAGTGAGAATACACAGTGGCTTTCAAAATGGAATCTTACACTTGGAAATACAAATGCAAAGTGATACAGATACTGTATGTAAAAGGATTAACAGATGTGTTAAACAGGCTATTTCAAATGCAGACATCACAGATCACTATATTACTGTCTCTTTTTAGGAATAGATTTCAAGCATCTGAAAGTATAGGCTTTGCTTCTCTGGAAAGAAAATCATTCCTTTGACACGGTATCAAATGTCTTATGTTTCTAGCAGTGATTATTAAGAAGAGCAGGTGAAAACAAAGCAGATTTTTCTGTTCTGCCAGAACACTTCATCCAAAGCATAGTTGAAAAGTTGTTAAAAGTTCAAAATTACACAAAAGCTATCCAGCTAACTAACAAGCATGAGTTACAGACAAAAATACACACATGTTGATACTGTAACTTATTGCTATTTACTTAGTCTCTGCAGCAAATAACATTTATGACAGTGAGGAACATGATCTCCAAAGCATATTGGCAAAGGAAAATAATCAGGTACTGATTTTTTTTTAAAGGAACTTGAAAAATAGATATTCACTGAGATCCAATCAACTCAAGAATTTAGCAGTCCAATACATCTTGTATATTGCTCTTCGTGTGTGCATGATATACCTGTCCTGTGGGAAAATACCAAGGAAATTAATAACTAAAATCTTCTTGTCTGACTTCTACAAATTTGTCAAAACAATTTACTACTAAAAGAGTGGTCAGGCATCCCTAAAAAAAGTAAACATTTTTAAAGAAAATACTATTTTATTATTGATTTCATAGGAAAAAATACTTATTTATTGCATACCCATGCACATTATCCTGTAGCCAAATACTAAAATTGGATTTTGAACGTTTGTAATTCATAATATTGATTTATTTTCTCCATGTCATTTTTTGTGTACATTTCAACACTGAAATAAATGTCTGGTAGTTAAATTGCGAAAGAATGATACATTTCCTGCATCCCACTTCCAGTTTATGCAGTAGTTAAAAGCTCCACCCCATCCCTCAAAAAATAATTTGCACCACTTGAAAAATTTCTGAAATCATTCAAAACTCCTTTGAACAGGATTTGAAAACACATGGTACAGATCCCTGCCATTTTGAGTCAGCAATATCCCAAGAGTAATTATTGAGTAAATTCCATAGTTGATATTTTTAAAACTTTTTAAAAGAAATAAATACTCAAACACCTTATTCAAGACAAGGAGAAAATGGCAATTCCAGCCCTGTCCATAGGTATGATAACTTGGTATGTTTCTTCATACACAACCGATCCCATTGCCCTTTCATTTCCAAAAATGTTGAGGATATCCCCAACTATGAAATAGTTGAATGTCTATAGAGATTCTCAATTATCCAGGTCATGGTTGTCCCAAAGATGCTTTTCAAAAGGCAACTGGATCTTCTTGTTTTGTTTTCTTGAAGACATTTCTCTTCTCATCTAAGAAGCTTCTTCAGTCCTGTCTGAATGGTGGGGAATAGAAGGATTTATATTCCTTAAGCACTCATCTGGTTGTTAGCACCCGTTTGGTCCTTAGCTCTCTGAGAGTCGTTCAGCATACTTTTTCTGTTTATCTGTTCCTGCATGATCACCTGAATCAGAATGCAAATGAGTGTGGAACCTTGCTGGGACTGATGAATAGACTATGTTGTAGGCAGGGGATAGTTGGTGTCATATCCCTCCTCCTCTGTTAAGAGAGGGCTGTTCAATTTTAATATAGATTACTTCTTTCACCCCACTTTCAAACCAGTAGTTCTCTCTGTCCAGAATGTGGACTTTGCTGTCTTCAAAAGAATGACCTTTGTCTTTCTCATGCAGATGGACTGTTGAATCTTCTCCTGGTGTGTTTGTTTTCCTGTGTTGTGCCATGTGTTTGTGAAGCAGTTGTTTTGTTTCACCAATGTACAGATCTGCACGTCTCACTACATTGCACAGCTATACCACATTGTTCAGTTTGTGTCTGGGAGTTTTGTCATTAGGGTGGACAAGCTTCTGCCTTAATGTATTGTTCAGTTTAAAGTGTGCATGTAAATTGTGTTGGTTGAAAATTCTCCTGAGCTTTTCAAATATTCCTGCAATGTATGGAATCACAACATTGCTTTGTTTGTTGTTTTCTTCTTTGTCTATTATGGAGGAGCTCCTGTTGGATCTTTTCCTGGATCTGATGAGTCCCAGTTGGGAGAGTCACCAGTTCTGAGGCCTTCCTTGATATGTTTTAATTCTCTTTCTTTTCCCTCTTTGCTGGTAGGAAAATCTTCAGCCCAATGATGGAGGATTCTGATCACTCCCATTTTGTGCTCCAGTGGATGATGAGAATCAAAATATAAACATTGATCTGTGTGTGAGAGAGGGTTTTTTTTTCCTTAACATCTTCCCATGTGAACATAATGTACCTGTCCATAGTGTTGATGTGTTTGGTGAAGGCTTCCACTTCCTGTGTTTTAATCTTGACCCAAGTATCATCCACGTACATCAGTGAGTGGGTGGAATTCCTGTGAAGGGGTTTAGGATTTTGGTTTATATTTCTTCCATACAGGGACTGAAAACTTTTCAGAAGACTAGGAGTTAGGTCTGCTAGGTTTCAGGAGAAAGGTATTGGAATTGGAAGAGGCTGCTGGAAGAAATGTATTGCTGATATATTTGAACACGTCTCTGGAATAAGTCCTAGTGGGTAGAATGGGACTAATTTGGGGGCAACCACAAAATTAAAATTGTGCTAATAATTTTTTTTCTAGTAGTAATGTGCTATTTAATATTTATGCCAACCATCCTAGTTTCTGGCAACTTTCTAGAGAAGCCCTACAGTTTTCTTGGCAAGGTTTTTCAAAAGTGGTTTTCAATTGCCTCCTTTCTAAGACTAAGAGAGTGTGACTGGTCCAAAGTCACCCAGCTGGCTTCATATCCAAGACAGGAACAGAACTAGCAGTTTCTAGCTTAATGCCTTAACCACTACTCTGAGGTGGCTTTCAAATTTGGTGTGGAAGACCCAATTATTCAAATTCATATTTTTCATTACATTTTTACATCACTGGTTATTTAGACCAACAAAAGACTGAGAAAAGACCAAACAGCTGCTTATCTTGTATGTTAAAAATTGGCCAAATTCTTTGAAGCATTCTGATAACTTATCATAGGCTTATATTATTTTATTGTGTTTTTGATCCCATCCAACCCCAAGGCTGAGAGCAGATCATATTATACAATTGTATAATAAGATATGTCTTCCATTACACAATTTTCTCCATGTGATTGCTTTCCCGAAAAAGGCTTTTCTTCTGGCTACCCTATATTTATGTTCTGCAGTGGTGCAATTCTACCAAAACTGTACCACTCTACATTTCTCAGAATGTATTCGTTGGTCTCAAGCCAAGTATATATCTAGTAAATCTTTGCCATCTGCAGATGTATACATTTAGCAACCATGAAACAGACAAATAGCTTCATTTGCTCTGCTACTGGGCAGGAATGTATGGATGAGAGTGACAAAGAGGTAGATGCAAAACCAACTTGCTTCTGTCGTCTTTGAAATATGAAGCTGCACATATTGAAATGGCCTGTTTAGTTCTGAGCATATGGAAAAGCTAATGAAGAGAAGCTGACACAACCTTTCAGCTATTACTCTGAAGCTCATTTCTTTGGGGAAATATTATTCAAAAGAATTTGAGGGGAGCTCTTTGGTTTTGGCAGGGCCAAGTCCTCTCATACTGATACCCAAGCGGAAAAACAGAAGTACCAATCACACTTCAGTTTTCATCTCTAATTATCTTACAATACTAATTGTGAAAACAGAACATATTTTCAGGCAAAGCAAAAAATTGTATTAGTGTGTGGGTGTCTCTCTCTCTGTGTGTGTGTGTGTGTGTGTGTGAGTGAGTATGTGTGTGCATGCCTATGCATGTGATGTTTTCTCTAAGGGCTTTTTGTGTGAAACATGACAGTGGCCCTTGAACTAGGTCCAATGATTGAACTTGGGTGATTTCTAAAAAAAAGATTAGTGTTTTAGAACTTTACAAAAAAGATTTGTGACCTTATAAAAAATAAAACCTTTTATAAAGCAAATACATCTGGACTTGCTTTTCCAATTTGTCCTTTTTATATAAAAAGGTATGATTGGTTTGTAATATTTCTACCACATTTGAAAACATTAGTGCAGTTAGAACAGAACACGAGATAGGAGGACCTAGTTTAGAAGCATAAATGGTCATTTTTAACACATCAAGCCAGTCCTGGTAGAATCTGAGCAAAAATTTGAACCACTTCTCTCCAGGCTATGTAAATATGGGAGCAAGAGATAACTAACAATTTTCCGCCTCTCCATAATACTCTCAAATCTGGCAACTTTATTTGATTTATTGTATTCCAGAGCTAGCAATGTTGTTCATTTTGGTGGTTTATTTCATTTAACCACGTCCTTCTTCCAATTAGATTTTAGTGTAGAATTTTTTATATAAAATATAAACCTCCTGGTGAGCAAAAGCCATCTGTGAACTTCATTTCTACCAGTTATCTGAATTGGTTATTTTTTGCATTGAACTTACATTCTGCACAGACATATAGTCACAAGTAAGTTTCAGAGAATTCAGTAAGGCTTACAGTGATTAAAATATCTGATTATTGTATCAGCAATGAGGGCTGTAATTCTATACCACTTAGCTTGATGTACCAGTGCACCACAGAACTAAGCTGGACTTACATCTGAGAAGGTATGTATTCTCTCTTTCCCCGCTGCCTGAAAAAAAAGCACATACTTGGCATCTCTACAGTTCTTGGATTTGCCAGACATTTGATGTCTCTTTCTCTCTTTCTTTCTCTCTTTCTTTCTTTCTTTCTTTCTTTCTTTCTTTCTTCTTTCTTTCTTTCTTCCTTCCTTCCTTCCTTCCTTCCTTCCTTCCTTCCTTCCTTCCTCCCTTCTTCTTTCTCCCTCCCTCTCACCTTCCTTTCTCCCTCCCTCCCTTCCTCTTTCCTTCCTTCCTTGTTTTCTTTCTTTTTTCTTTCTTTCTCTCTCCTTCCCTCCCTCCCTCCTTCCTTTTTTTTCTTTTCTTTTCTTTCTTTCTTTCTTTCTTTCTTTCTTTCTTTCTTTCTTTCTTTCTTTCTTTCTTTCTTTCTTTCTTTCTTTCTTTCTTTCTTTCTTTTTCTTTCTTTTCCACCATTACACTTAACAGGTATTGTTAACTTCTACAGCCCTATTGAATAGATCAGACATGTAATATTATATGAGCAAAATCTTCCACTCTAACTTATGTTTCTTGAATCACAAAAGAGGCAGTCTTCATGGATGTAACAGGACTGTCTGTAGCAAACATATCAATAAAGGCTTCCACATAACCTGGAATTTAGATTACCTACCCTGATTCTCTCCTTTTAAGGTTAGATGTTAAAAGCTGACTGAGCTATGTTGGTATTTTTTTTTTCAACTGTCATTAATGAATAAAAAATAATTTTGATTTTTCATTAGGCAAGAAAATGATGTGAAATAAGACTGTTGCAAAACCTGCTTTCTTAACTACTATTCTTGCAAGATTTTTGCACCCGTATCTCCCAAATTTTTATCTAAAAATAATTAGAAAACTCAAATTTTAATAAAACATACTTTAACTTCAAGTATTACAAGTACTGTTTAAATTGGACTAGTACATGATATATTATATCCCAGCTACACATTTTAGAGGGGATCCAATTGAGTTCATCTTTAGACCACTGAGAGAAAAGTATCATTGCAAGAGAAATAAATGGTCAGAATGAAAAACTATGGATTAAAAGCCTACTGAGTTACATTCCAAGAGTTCCATTTAAAAAAAACTGTTAAATGTGAAACAGCATTTAAAAAATAGCTGCCAAGAGTTACTATTTCATGGTTTCATGTAGGAGTACAAGAAAATGATGCAAGCTAGGTGGAAAGTAATGTAAATTTTATTGGCAGACTTTTCTTCCAATGATTTTCAAGTAAAAGATAATAACAGTTGGCTGCAATCAGGCTGAATCTCTTGCAATCAGGCTGAATCTCCTGATATTCTTTCAGGAGTGAACAACTTGTGGCTCCAACTTTGTTTATCTATTATCTATCTGTCTGTTTGTCTATCTTTTATCTATCATCTATCATCCATCTATCATCCATCCATCCATCCGTCCGCCCATCCATCCGTCCATCCGTCTGTCTGTCTATCTATCTATCGTCTCTATCTATCTTTTTATCTAAAATACAGTAATTTGGGAATACATTTTTATTAAAAGTTTTAAGAACAATAATAAGAAGAACAACAAACTAAATTAGGACAAAGAATGTGAAAAACAAAGAAAGAGGTAACAGAAAAATGTAGAAGTGCAACAAAAAAGAAAGTAGAAAAAAGAGCAAAATATAAAGACATAAAGGTCTGGCTTCTAATATTCTTCATAGCAATTATAATTACAATTATATTTTAGCCTCGCTAAAGTTGCATCATGACTGTCTTCTTTCCATATTCTATCCTGTGTAACCATCAAAACTATAAATAGTAAGTTATTTTTTCTGTTTTATGCCAAAAGTACATAAGGGGTTTCCATTCAGTAATAAATGGAGATATTAGTTTTCTTCTAGTCAGTTTACCCATGTCAACAAGAGCTGTCAATTTTACCAACCATCTCTTCATAGTGCATAGTGCTGAATCTTTCCATCTTTGTGCATATAGTAACTTCAATGCAAGAATCATATATTGAAATAATCTTCCATGCATTTTTTCTAATTGCACATCCATCAATTTTAAAAAGAACAATTCTGGCTTCGTATTTCGAATTTCAAGAAAAATGTATACAATTTAACAATTACATATTCATCACTGGTGCAAATTCAAATTCTATCTTACGTTGTTCCTATCTTTTGCTCCAATAGTGAAAATTTTATTTCTCCCATCCATTTTGCTCCAATTCTTCTTTATATTTTTTCAAAAACATCATTACTTTCTGCACAAAGTTCAGTCTGAATCTCTGCTGTTTAAAAGTAAAAATTCCCCCCTTTTAATTTATCCCATCTAAATAGAATTGTCTTTATTTTATGTTTGACAGAAAAAATGAGCTTTTCTCTTAGCATAAATGAAATTAACTCACTTCTGTATTATCACTCCTCAATCCAGTATTAAAATGCTTCTTGAAAACTTGATCTGGGTTTTCTTCCTGACAAAGTTCATGAAGGACATCCCTTGTAATATTTCTTAATTTTGCAAAATGTCTATTAACTCTATAAAATTTATCTATCTCTGTCTCAATTTCATGTTCATCCCAACCCAAGAAATTAGAGACTAGACTATTTTTCATGTTCTTCTGGAAGCACTCTAAGTCTTAAACAAAATTCTTTTTCTCTCAATTCCAGTAATGCCATGTTGTCCAAGTCTTTCTTCATTTCTCTATTTATGACTTCCATTTACAGTATGACTTTGGAAGTTTCTAAAACTTCTACTTTGTCAGTAATTTGCATTAGGTCTCCAGTCAATTTTCCTATATATTTTATTTTATGTCTATAGCTATATTTGTATCATCTATACCAATATCTATACCTACGGTATCTAATTTGCCATTGATCCTTACCTGAAAGATGCCCCAAATTATTTTCTGAAGCACCTCAGACTCATTCCCAACCAAAATTACTGAAGTGAAAATTCAGTTTTATGACATTTTTGTTGGGAAACAGATGAAAATGGGAATTTAAATAATCCTAAAATAAGCATACCAGAGTTTAAAAAGATGCATACCTCAACTTACATAGGCTCATCCATACTTGATGTATTATAGTATGCATTATAGAGCAACATTCAAATGAAGTGGTAATTATCAAAAAATCTATATGTTTCTGCATTCTACATAGATAATGACTTTGAAGGGAGATCTTTTGATTGTAGTTGCTCTCTGTGAAAAAAAACAACTAGAAGATTTAATATGGATAAAGTATATTGTTTTAGATTTAACATGGGCTTTCCCAGGGTACCTAGATTTGTAATGATTACCTCAATCATAAACCTGATGTAACTGTCTGAAAAAATACATTTAAAAAAGTTATGGTAACTCAGCTTAAGTCTTAGGAACTAGGCCTGTTATGTACTCTTCAATCTTCTGTTTCCCTCTTTGATTGTATGACTGCTTTATTAGAGCAGAATAGCGCTGAAAACTGTTTGGGGAATATGAGGAAGATATTTTTCTATATACTGGATTGTAGCAAGATGTGCCAATTGTAATTTCTTGATTTCACTAAGACTGAATGAAACAAAAATAGGAAACTATATATTGAATTAGGAAGAGAGTCCTTCCTTTACGCACAAACAGATCAACCAGGTAGGTTGTACATATTCAGTTGATTCAGTCCTAAATTAAAAGTAAAGCCCAACACTGACTGAATGAAAAAAAAAATGGCTGCAGATAAACCAACAATATTTCCGAGAATAAAAAATGAGGCACACTATCTTTTGTATATTTAAACATTTATAAATATAAACCCATAGTTGAATTCCCCAAGAGTTCCAGACAAAAAATGCTGCTGTAGAATTGGGAAAGGAGGAAGGCTGTTTGGAAAGACTTTTTCTGTAACAACTTTCAATAGTCCAAACACTCTTTGATCCCTCTCCATTGTGCTCTTTAATTGTATAAAATAAGATTTTCACCCAGGTCAAACCAAGTTAAGAAATAACTAACAATCAACAGATTCCACTATCCATCAATCTGAATGTGGAGAATGAAATATATTGTTTTGTTCTATCCTCACCTCCTATTCAATGAGGAATTAATACCTATCGTTATGAATTAAAGAAAACCCAGGCAACATCAAGACAGTGTGATAACCTAATATGATTCTCTAAATATTGCTTCCTGAAGCAATATTGATGATGATAATGCTCAATCCATCTCAAGCACAGTATTCAAGTTAGAGCTATGATAACTGGACTTCAAAAATCTGGATGAACATTTGATGAATAGTAGCATTTCTAAACTTTTTTTTTTTTTTTGACATGTTGTAGTCATCTGGATTTTTATCAACCAGATAAGGTAGACCTACTGAAGTCATCATTCAGGCACAGAATTGGCAAACATGGAAATTGTTTCTCATGTTACTGCTTGCACTGCTGTGGCTGAGATGGGCTCCTAGAATCCAGGACATTTTCCTGATTTGGGTGCATGTCTCCAGCCCCTGAGATGCCTCTTTCCAAAGTCAAATATCTGTTCACACTAGGTGGAATACTCATAAATTGTGGACCACAGGGATCCATAGAATTGCAAAAGTGTTAACTAAATATATAAATATTTAGCTAATACTAAATATGCCTTTTTGTCCTAAAGACTGTTTGTGCCTTCATGATCGAACAAAATAATGTTCAGAGAAATGAACTCTCCCCAAAAATATTTCCAGAGGGAGAAAAAGGAAAAAAAGATTATTGTGATATGCAAACAGCTAACTGGAAATCAGGAGTAGAAGGAAAGGAAAATGCATGTAAACAGGGTGGTGGCTGACCACAATATCTGAGTCTGAAGCACTAAAATATATGTGATGGAGCATGAGAGCCAAAAAAGCAGTAACAACATTCCATAAACTCAACATATTATTGACATTTTATGAAAACTGTTTGATGTTGGAAAGTTCATCAAGCTTGACATTATACAAGAAAGTACAACAGTTCTAAAATAATTCTTAATGCTGCTTTCTTTCCAGAAAAATTGTAATTTTTAACTAAAAACGTTTTAAAACTAAAAATATTTAATAATACAATCTTATGGTGAAATAGAAAATACCTAGATTATCAAAATGTTTTCATTGCCATATTTAACATTAATTGTAGTTTCCGCATATTATTTTAAATACAGTTCCACAAGCAGAGTGCATGAAGCCCAACTATAACCATGGCATGAGTAATTGAGGTCAAGCCAGGGGTGGGTTCTATTTACCTTTACTACCGGTTCGCAACGGGAGCATGTGCGCATGCGCAGATCATCCATGATGACGTCCAGGCTGGTGGGCAGAGCCTCCTGCCGCTTTTACTACCGGTTCGCAAGAACCAGCAGAACCGGGAGCAACCCGCCACTTGGTCAAGCCAAGTTTTCTTACAGGCAGCTGCATTAATGAGCCAGCTAAATGTATAAAAATCACTTTGATGTATAGACTTTTAAAGTGAGCACTAAATCCATAAGAATGCCCAAAATTGCCTATCACTTTTATGACCTTCCATACAAATAGTATTGCTGCTTTGAATGTATAGTATTCTTTGGAACTCATTTAGTCAAATATTAAAGCTATATTATCTGTTTGTCTATGATTTGCAGTTGAATATCACCACTGGACCATTTCCTGAAATATTTTTAAAGCATCAATGCTTTAATAAATAATCTCTTTTTTGGCACATTAAGTAATATGATATTAATGAATCCCAAATGTATGTATTAGAGATGCATTGTGAAACAACATAATCTCCAAAGGAAACTAAAATTGATATTAGCCAACATATTCTTTCCACCAAAGTTTATTTAATGTATGAGAAAGTCTGAGATTTTATTTATCAATGCATTCTTGATTGGAATCTTCCACCAACTGCTCTCTACCAAAACCACACAGACACACACAGACATACATGTATGTATGTACATATATAAATGTGTGTATGTGTGTGTGTATGTGTATGTATGTATGTATGTATGTATGTATGTATGTATACTGTATTAGCAAAAGAAATGGGAAAGAAATGACATATAAATACTGCTTTTATTGTTCAGTGTGGGAAAGGTGTTAATCCTAACCTTCAAAGAAGTAAATTGTGGATTCTTCAGATGTGGCTAAATCTGGAAATTTATTTTCAAAACCACCATTTTGGAATCATCCATCGATGGGGTGGATCTTAGAGAAGTCCACATGAGAGAGTGCCAAAGGCTGATTTTCTTATGGAAAATACAGTTCTGGTAAATGTTTATAACACTAACTACTGTATAAATCCTGTGGTCTATAGTTTTCTCTTGATTGCTCTGCAATCCAGCAAAATGCAAACACCCAAGTTGGCAAATAAAAGACATTTCAGCCATTTGAACTAAACAAAATCCCCATACTTCCCCCAAATGCTTTCACACAATACTGTTTTTCCTATGATAGGACTAACATATTTCAAGAAATAATAACAGACTTCACTGGGATTCATCAGAGTAAATATATGGGAGATGGTCATAGCATTTTCTCTTAATCTGCCAATTATATCTGGCTTTTGCAATGTCTCCTGACTTTTCTTCATTTTGTCCCAGAATCTTGGATGCCCTACATTATAAGTCAGATTTGGTAAGAAAGGTGTTTCTAGGTGATAAAGGACTATATGCTCCATGTACATGCCACACCACATTTAGCTAACAACCTATATTTTGAAGCAGAAATCAAGAGGAGAACGAAAAATCAGAATATACAGTGGCCATTGCGTATTCTGATTCTTCATTCTATCAATTCCATCTCTATTTACAAAAGGAAAGGGAATGTTTCTTTACCATCTTCTGTTCAGCCAATTGTGATATTCAACTTTAAAGAAATGCATGAATAATTTTTTAATTTGTCTCATTCTGGTGCTGTTAATTTTTTTCAGGTGCTATTCCAAAAAGTGTATGTACTCTTCAGTGCTCATTGAAGAGACTTTAAATGTCTACTACCAAAATTTCACAAATGCTGGACAGAATGGTAATGTCCTTTAAATGTCTAAGGAAGCAAGATACAGTAGGACATATCATGAGTGACTAGTACCACAAAACATGGTAGTGATATGGTTCACTTATTCTTTTCCCAATATACTTGTGATAAACTACAGATGGATTGCTATCTCCTGAGCATGGAAAAATTGATATAATTAGCAAGGCATGCTTTTCCGACTGCCATTGTCACATCCAGGAAAAAAACCCTACTGATTTTGCATCACAAATCAAACATTGTAGAGCTTCTCACAATAACTTTCATTTATTTAGTTGTACAGTATTTATATTGATCGTGGGCTCTGCTTTTTTATTGAAATCTATGCCAGTTATGACATTTGTTCTAAGGCTATATTAAAAGTTATAATCCCATTAGTTCTTGGTTCTGCAAATCTACAATGTTACTCATTTCTTCCGAAATGGCATCCTTAGTCATTTATAATAAGGTGGCCTTTGTGCAATACCCCCAGAGCAATTTGTTCAATACTTATATATACATGAATGAGTTATTGTCTGGAGTAGTTACAAACTCTATAATGAATGAATTAATTAATTAAATTGTAAGACTATGGTGCCATTTGTAAGTTTGTTTCATACTGTTTTCAGCTGTATCTCACTCACCCGGCCAGTGAAATGTATCACGAGCACTAGGACATATTTGAAGAATTATTTATTTACTCTAACCAAACAGCTTTACTAAGTTCTTCACAAATTTTACAAAACAATTTATAATTCCTTAATCAATCTGAAAATGTCTTACATAGGAATGTCTTTGAGAGTGACTGCTGCATTTGATGCTGTTCAATGACAATTTATCAGGAGCAAAAGAATGTAATTTCTTCTGTAAATTGTCTATAATTTCTCTTTCCCTTTTTTTGACTGAGTTTTTGAATTAGTGTACAGAACAATGGAAGAAATAAGCTGAAAAAGATGCACAAATACACAAAATTTCCTCTGATTTGTACATTAAAATGGAGACATGGAATACTCTGCCAAGAAGAACACCTGTTTCTTGAGAAGACATTCAAGTTAGATCAGTTTATCAGTCTGGCAACTCTTATAAGATGTGCAATCAAAAAAGTATGAAGTATCCCTATTTTGTGGCTGTCATATCCTTCTTACATACTAAAATGACTATCAAAGAGAAGAATTAAATGCTCCTGCTTTTGATATTGTTATGGCAATAATAGGTAAATATTAAGAATAATGTAACATGTATTCAGTAGGCATCAAACAGCTACCACAATAATAAATAATAATTAGGTGCTTACCTTAGATTCCCCTCCCCCCCAAAAAAAACGATAGAATTATGGCTGTGATGATAAATGGATGCAACCTAGATTTTTATTTTATTTTTCGCAAGCCTTATCTTAAACTTTGGCTTCGCCAAAACTTAGTTAATATTTACCCTGGTCTCTGATGAAGACAGAAAGAGAGGGAGAGAAGTATGGCAATTCTAATTACAGACTTTTGAGGTCATGACAGAGTGGTGAATTCTGAGTGAGCCACCATCAGCTGTGAGGACAACTGAGAGAAATTGAGCAACCACAGCGTTTACAAAGGGCAACTTTAGCTGATTCATTACTTGTTGAGGCTGGAAAGTCTATACCTTCCTTTTTGTTTTGCTTTTTATGAGTAAGAAAGTTTTCACTAGCATTTTACAGGAAGGAGAAAAATGTATTCTTTTTCCTGTTGTAAGATTTTTGTTCCAAATAATGAAGTCTCCTTCCAGAGTGTCTTGGTCAGACCATTTCCTTTCTTGGAAGTTAAATTCTTTCCTACTGAAGTGTTGGAGCAAGACAGCTTAATGACAATAGAATTTAGGTTAAACTCCAGAAGCAGCAGTGGTTAAAAAATTAGAAAATGTAGAAACAAAGGAACCCCAGGACCAAAGGGGTAAAACTCAGAGAAACACCAAGGCATCATCCACACATGCTGCTCTCCGTGGAAGTAAAATGTCCTCCCTTTGTAGAGAATGTATGCTTATGGTGTTGGCTTTCTATCCTCCTTATTTCATGACTGGGGCAATCCAAATCAGTTTTAAGTACTCTGGTGTAGAACTGGTGTTTTTCCCTCTTATCTCAGCCCAATATCTCCTATGTAGACATCTAGGGTGCAAGGCAGGGGTGGGTTTTACTTACCTTTACTACTGGTTTGCAACGAGGCTGGGCGCATGCACAGAAGCTTCTGCACATGTGCAGAAGCATTCTGATGATGTTAGGGTCGGTGGGCGGAGCCTCCCACCAGTTTTACTACCGGTTCTACAGAACCGGTGTGAACCAGGGGCAACCCACCACTGGTGCAAGGACAAGAATACTTCTGAGGTTTGGTAACCTGCTTGGCTTCAATTAGCCTCTCAAGTTAATGCAACAAATACTAAGGCAAACCTCCATGGGGTAACATAACTTATACTATTATTGTATGCCTATGAGACATAAAACAGGAACAATCCCAACCATGTAAAAGGAATTATAAAAGATAGAAGATGATTTTAAAAAAGGAAAGTAAGTTTGTAAGGCAATATGGAATCCAATACAAACCCATTCTACCCAGCATACATATATGTGTTTGTATATTTCTGCATGCACATGTTTTTGAACATGTGCAAGCAAAAATCTATATGTTGTACTTTAGTCAACAAAAATATGCTGTCTAAATTGGTCTTAGATAATTCCATAATGGGTAGACTCATACACTGCTCACACATTACACTAAACAAACAAAACAAAACAAAACACAATAACCCTTGGTTTAGCATGATATGTGAATTTAATCCATCCTTTAAGACTTAACACTAATTTTCTTTATGGCAATCTTAAGCATGGCACTAAAAAATATTAGCTATTCAAATTCTTGAAACTGCTTCAAAGGAATAGTAGAGCTCAAAGGGACATATTTGAAATACTCTTGGCTCCAATTCTATTTGCCCTTTCCTGCCTACAGCTGTGCTGTTACCATTCCAGGGGCAGCTATTAAGTGACAGAGGAAAAAAAGATAAACATTTGTTCTTATCATAAGGCATTATACTCAAAAGGTTTCAATTGATGTTTTATAAAGCAACAATTGGAATACATATCCTACAGCATATATATCTTGTTTTAAAACTGTGTAGATTTTTAACATGAATCTGCCTTCTCTTTCTTTCTTTTTAAAACAGAGCATTTAACATTTTATTCTTCCCTTGATATTCTTGCTGTGGTTTATAGAAGAGAAGGGGTAAGAGACCATAAGCATCTGATACTTCCTCTAGACAGAGGTCTCCACCCAACATGTGTTTTAAACACATTGCATATTAGGTTCAGTGGTCAAAAATTACCATTTATTTTGCACAGTGATTTCTGTGAATTCAGCATTTGTAGTAAAGTTTATATAAGGCATCAAATCTCTGTATGTTACATAGACTTACTGCTAATAAAAGCTACACTGAAACTTCAGCTTTTGCTATCTCTAGTGTAGGAATTATCAACTGATCTTCAAGTATTCTAATTATTCACAACATAAAATTATAAGTATGAACCAGAAACACAATTGAATTTTTAAATAGCATTTTTTCATACACAGTACATCACAGAACGCTGCTTCTCCTAACAGAATATAACAATATACCCATTAAATTATTCTTAACCCAACATTAACATTAGTCTTTATCTGGCTATTTTCCTTAGTTGTAGGGAAGCCATGAAATTGATACAAATTTGTATCAAACACATTTCTATGGATATCTAATACATTTATCTTTCTTTCCCCCTCTCTCTTTCTGAGAGAGAGAGGGAGGAGGGAGAGAGAGAGAGGGAGAGAGAGAGAACTCTCTCTCAAAAACACAAGACTGAAGCCAAAGGCGTTTCCTTTACTTCCCACGCTCCACTCTTTCAGGAAGATATCTTGATCATAAAGAAAAGCAAAATCATACTTTAAAACTCATAGTGTTCTCACAGAAAAGAAGTAAAACTTGTTCTACAGTAAAGGAAAAGTTTACCAATTTTAGCTGGGATAACAAAGCATAGGCACCATAGCATCCATATTCTGCTTTTCTAAAAAGTTAATTTGAGGGTGTGTTCATATAAATAGTTACCGTAAGTCAGATTTTTAATACATTGTTCATGTTTTTCACTCAACCATAAATAAACAGTCTATGGTTTAGTATGATGTGTGAACTAACCAGTGGGAGTGAATTATTCTTGAAGTAATTGCTCTTGAAGTTGTATTTCTTACTGGAAAATAAAGTGTTTGTAAGAAATATAGCAAAGCACATATGGAGCTGTTCTGAATGTTATTGTAAACAACAGAACTCCTTCATCAGTTCCTTAAATTTTTTAAAACATGAAATAGGAGTGTAAGTAAAGATAAATTCAATTAATTGCTGTTTCAAATCCAGTTTCAATTAATTTCAAAAGTATTAATTCAATCAGTTCATGGGGCAATTCTCAAAACATTGACTTCTGGGGAGAAAGTGCCAAACTGAAGCATCTCCACTAAAAGTAGAACCAACAACCGCTGCAAAATGAAAAACTAGTGACTAGAGTTGCTTCATAATTCCTTTCCAGATAATAAGAGGTCTCGAGATCACCTATAAGTGTTCCATTGAGTCGCTCCTATGAGAAGACTGTAAGAAAGCAGTCTTCATGTTTTGGGAGATGCAGGAAAGCCATCTTTATTTGTACAAAATGTGGTGAGAACTTTTAAAAGGGCGTTGGGTTCACATATTTCTATTTTGTGTCGCTTTGTAAATTGCTTCTTTATATATATATTATTTTTTAAAAAACAAAACAAATATAAAACATTCAATCTTTCTTTATGCAGTGTGTCATCTGGATACATACTGTACATCTCTGTAAGATTAAAATTGTTAGTATATGTATGAAGAGAATAATGATATTTGATGTTAACAGGGTATTATTATTGAAAGATGCTAAGAAGAAAATGGGGAATTTTACAATATTTAAATGTGTAATGTACTTAACATATTATAAAATTAATGTGAATGTGAAACATGTAATAAATGATGAATGACTTTGTAAATTACTTATTAATTGCTTTTCAGCTATTAGGAACCTTTGGATTCACAAGTTTTATGACATTGAGTGAATTTCTTTCATTCCTTAGTAAAAGATGCTGTAAATACAAGTTAAATTATTTCAGAATAAAGAAGAAAAATGGTGAGTAGAGCTTTGGTTTTGGAAAATTACAAATAGACTAACAACTGGATTTGAAATAAGTTTTTAGAACTGATACAAGATTGATATAGAAAAAGATTCGACACCGGATATATAAATAGAACCCGCTGAGGTCTTAATAATTCAAAAGAAATATAAAAATAAAAAGCCAAAAGAGTAATGTGGTTAACTTTTCTATATTAGATTTACGAAGTTAAATCTTTGAAGAATTTAGAATTGAGAAGGGCTAAAGTTGGAATATTTGATCAAAGTTAATCTTAATTAACTTAATGAAATTTTGCTAACCAGACAAAACAATGTTTATAGATAAGAGATGGAATATGGGAAGAGATAATTTGTTATATTTTAAGAGAAGATGATAAGTTACTAAAATTGTTTATTCTTGTGATGAAGGGACGGAGGGGGAATAATTTCTTTTCATATTTTTCTTTTTCTCTTTTTTTCTTTTCTATATATTTATTTTTTTTAGTTTGCATTAGTTTTTATCTTTTTAATTGTAGTTAAAAATACTATAGATTAGATTTATTGCATCTAATCTAACTAAAGACGTTGAAAGCTAGAATATAAATTTCAATGTTTGTTTTCTTTACTTTGCATTTCAACCCCAATGATTTTTTTTAAAAAAATATTAAAGTAAAAAAAGTTGAAAGGCTTCAAAATTGAAAACACAAGTAACTATTGCAGCAATTCCCTGGAAGGGATTGCTGGCAATCCTGCCCTTCTATCCCTTTCCCCAAGTGTCTAGCCCACCTAGCCCAGGCACACCAACACACATTGAAAGGAGTTATGGGCTCTAATGAATACAAAATTAGTATTAAAGTGATATAACAACTATAGTTATTATATAACATCTCTACATAACATTGTCTCTGTGCTGAGTCAGCAGTGCCCAAATGGAATTCCTTAGCCCAGAAACAATGCAAAAGACATTTTCCCACTGGCCAAAAAGGAGAAGGGTCTCTGGGGTGGGAAAGCCAGCAATGGTGGGCTGTGTGCAAACACATCATCATGCAAATGGCATGTCTTATGCACTTACATCAGATAGCAAGCATGTAAGTGCCATGTTTATATGATGATGTATTGGGCATGTGATGTCTGATATCATTGTTTTTTATTGAGACTATTGTGGCGTCTGATACTGAAGATGTCAGAGGGGGTTGGACTAGAAGACGTCCAAAGTCCCTTCCAACTCTGTTGTTCTGTTCTGTTCTGTTCTGTTCTATTCACTGTTGGCATACACACACACACACACACTATTCCAAGTTTGTGAATGGTGGATCAGTGCTGGGAAGCTGCCAATCACAAGTGGGCTTGAGGAGATGGACCTCTCCTTTTGTGATGGGTGCTCATGCACATGCATGCACACACACCATTCTGTGTGAATAACTTGTCTCCAGAAGTTGCGAATGCTCCAATACTGGAAGTTTTTAAGAAGGGATTGAACAACCATTTGCTGAAATGGTATAGGGTTTCCTGCTTAAGCAGGGGGTTGGACTAGAAGACCTCCAAGGTCCTTTCCAATTCTGTTATTCTATTCTAAACAGGCTGTCTTGAATATCTTAAAACCTAGACCTTCTCTCAGTCAGGCTCCAAGCTGTTTGGAGTTTTGATAGTCAATATCTAAAATATAAATCTGGCAAGCGTGTATTTCAAAACTCATTTTTGTGTTATCAACATCAATAATTGTTGCATTATCAACATCAATTATTACCCACCTTCTGTGTTTTGCTCTGGTCTTTTAAAGAGAGTTCTATGTAGCATGTGTTGTAATATTCAAACTGCAGTGCATCCAAGGTATAGATAAGTGTCATTAAGTCCAACCAGCCTAGAAGAGCAGGTTGTTTAGTTAAATTGCAAGCACCTATGCTGCCTTCTGCCTACCACCAGCACAGCAGAGCTGCCAATCAAGCTATGACCTTGCAACAGATCAGATGTGTGTGATTGGAGAAGTGCATTTTGGAGCTCTGAAGTTACCAGCAAACAATACAGCAACTGAACAAAAAAGGTGGTTTTCTTTCAGGAGGAATAGAAAGAGAAGGGGAAATGTATTGCAACAGAGCAGGAACAAAATACAATGTTAAAAAGTGCACAAATTCTGTCCCTTAAGAGAAAAAGAAGAGCTCTCAATGAGGACTTAAGACAGAATAGTGTTCTTGTATGTTTCTTGAGTTTGTGTTAAAAAGTACCATTAGCACACTTAGAATTAGGTAGAAGTATGCTATGTCACAGCTACTACCTGAAAATTGAGTGATGAATATTTCCAGTGAGCAAACAATTCTTCCAGCAAAGTGCAGGATCTGTCCAAATTAGGATGGGTTTCAATTCTAAAGTTCAGTTTTCTATATACCAATGCTCCAGCTTGTCTGATTTAATATGGTAATCTGTATGCAGTCTATTACATAACTTAGGCAATTTTAGTGCCTAACACAATAAAGGTGAGTTATTAGCTTTAATTACTTTATTAGCATACCAGAGGCATCTAGGAATCTTTCAGACAAAATGCACTGAAAATTTTGGGAAATCACTGCTTCTTTTTAGAATTACAAAGTCAGAAAAGTGATGAAAGGTAAAATTAAAATGTTTGTGTGCATTACCTTGAATCCACCTTTTCCATTTTTCCCCTACCATAACAACACCAGATATAGTTTGAGTGGAGATAGTTGCTTAGATCTATTCAGATCTTGGTGTAGTCCAAGATCTATTCAGTGAGCTTCCTTGCCTGAAACAAACTTGAATTTTGATTGTTCTCTACCATCCTTGTAGCTTCTTACTACCTACTTACTACCTACCGTACTTACTACCAAATCAATCTGCATTTGCACATGAACAAATGCTCTGTATTCTCTTCAGTTATGGAATCAATATAGGAAGATTCCATCTTCACACTTATGTATGAGTGTTTTAATAATCCGTACGGAGGAACTATCACATAGAGTTTGGCACCTTGCCCACTACTTACCGTTTGCATTTCTACTTTCCATTTGAATTACATTGTGGTTTGTATTTGTAGGTAGAGGTAGGTGTAGTCCAAGACACAACTTCATGTGGGAGAAGTTATACTGAGTGTACTGGGTGTTTCAGTGTTGGAGAAGACTCTTGAGAGTCCCTTGGAGTGCAAGGAGATCAAATCAATCAATCTTAAAGGAAATAAATCCTGACTATTCTTTGGAAGGATGGAGACCAAAGCCAAAGCTCAAATACTTTGGCCCCCAAATGAGAAGAAAGAATTTATTGGAAAAGACTGTGATGTTGAGAAAGAATGAAGGCAAAAGGAGAAGGGGATGACAGATGATGAGATGGTTAGATAGTATCATTGATGAAGTGGGCATGGGTTTGGCCAGACTGTGGAAGACAGTGGAAGGCAGAGAAGCCTTATGTAATGTGGTCCACTGGGTTGTGGAGAGTCAGACATGACTTAGCAACTGAACAACAACATTGGGCCTTGCAGATGAATAGGTGTATCTATAAGACTGTAAGAATTCAGTCTTATGGGTAATGTAACTAACCATCTTATTATAAGATAATTAACTCCTTTAAAAAACTGATACTAGTTTGTATTAGTAATAGTTCTAAGAAATAGGAAATTAGTAGCTAAGTGATGTCTCAACTGAATTGCCTCATGATCAATGCCAATATTAAGTAATGACAGATTGTGCTTGCTTATGACTTACTCTTCATGAGTCCATATTGTTGCTTCATTTTCCTTAGTCCAACTCCAGATGAAGTGTTTAAGATGATGTCACAACCATTGATCAAAATTTTGCCCTTTAGTACATTAATCATACATGTGTTGCACATTAAAAAATGGTGGGGTTGTCACATATTTATAATTATCTATCTTTTTTATTACCCCTGATTTTAATATGGCCTTACAAGCATTGTGTGACGTTTCAAAAGATGATGATGAAACAGCTCAATAAATAAAGAATATCTTAAGGCATTTGCCTTAGTGGAGAGAGGAAAAGGTAGAAACCAAATTCAAATTAATATTAAACTGTAATTAAAATTAAACTGTAATTATTAAATAACTAGCACTGATGATGTTACCTAGTTTATGTAATGAAACATCTGCAAGGAAACAAGCAAGCTGAGAGCACCAAGGACCCCTAATTATTTATTAAATTTATATGCTACTTATATTGTGGTCCAAGGTGACACTGAGTGGTTTACAGCATAATAAAATATAATCCAGATATATTGCAGTAAGAGTCAATTCTTCCTAATTATTTGCTGCTCTCTGGAAAATTGAGGAAATTAAAGACCTTCCAAACTTACAGTTGCCTTGTGTCCTTAAGCTAAGGACACAAAGGGAAGGTTGGATGAATTAACTTTCTTCCTCTTATACCAAATTCTGGTGGAATGATGCTGCTATTCCATAGAAGTGTAAGGCTCTTTTAGACAAACCGATGTTATCATAATGGGTATTCTTTATTAAATTCGTTTGCCACCCATCGGGCCATGAGGAGACTCTGGCCAACTTACAACATTAAGAGTCAGTCACTGGGGTTGGGGGGAGAGCCCCGTTAATGTCTTATTTTCTTTTTCTGTTTTTGTTTACTGAACTTCTGCTGAGAAATTCTGAGGAAGAGTCATTCTTTCTCCTCTACCCACAAAGTCGTCGCACCGCTCACTGGCATGGCTCATAAGGAGAGCAATGTCGAAACTGGCCGGACGGAAAGAGGGGGCTGAAGGAAAGTATCTCGTCAACCTGACTGCTTAAGAAATAACAGCCTTTTTCCCGAAAAGGCTGCAGCTTGAAGCGATTCAGAAGGAAACTTGGGAATTCTCCCCTTTCTTATCCAAACGTCGCCTCCCAGGCCCGCCCCCGCCCCCCTCCTGGCCTTCTTTCTTTCTTACCTCCGTGACCCCCTGCCCTGCTCTTCTCCCCCACCCCCTTCCGAAGGAAGTGTGGGAGTGGATGTTTCGAAGCTCTCCCTTTAAGAGGCAGCCTGCAATGACGAATTATTGAAATTGCCATTGCAGGATGGCATTCCGCTATAAATGCATTGTTCCACCTCCTCTCATCTTCACAGCGCTCGCCGGGTTCTTCTGGTTCGCTTCGGCAGACTGGGGCTAACCACCGCCACCGCTGCCGCCGCCCGTAAACTCAAAAGAGGAGGCTCGTCACTTTAACCTGGGACATCTGTCTCTCCCTTCCCCAGCGCCCCGCTCCCTTACCCGGCAAGCGAGGGCTTGTTTTCTGCCCTCCCGCTCCTTCGCCCGCTCCTTCCTTCCGCCAAACGACAGAAGAAGGGAGAATAGCAAGAATAAAAGAAGCGGAGGAAGGAATCGAGGGGTTCCTCCGGTCGGAGTGAGGCGGCAAGTGCCGCCGGCAGTTTCTCAGCCGGATGACTCGTCGGCCGCCAAGCGAAGTGTGAAGTCTTTCAACTTCTCCCATGCCTGCTGGCGGCGGGAAGCGCGGCGTCTCTCTCTCCAAAGCGTGTGAGGAGAACCGAAACGATTGCCGCCGCCTCTGCCTCTTTTGCAAACGCTCGGTCTTCGCCCCGCTCCTCCGTCTCCTGCCCGGCCATCGCATCGCCGGTCCCGGAGCTCAGCACCATGCAACTGAAGATTGTTTGCTCGCTGCTGCTGCCGCTGGCTGCAAGCTTGCAAGCTGCCGCTGCCGCTGCCGCCGCCGCCAGAGTTTCCCCAGCAACTTCAGCACCTGCCTATGATAAAGCTTTGCAGCAATCCAAAGCGGTTGCGGCGCCAGGGACAACTCGGCTTCTCCGTCCCTTTCTCCGGGAGCAGCGACCTAGCGGGGTAGTAGAAAGCATAGACCAGACCTACTCTGGAGGAGGCAAGGTGGGTTACATCCTCTACTTGGATGGGAAGCGCTTCCTTTTAGATCTGGAGAAGGACGCGTTGCTTGGATCCACCGAGCAGCTTCTCCAGGGCAAGGGTCACTGCTACTATCGGGGCACGGTGGATGGGAGTGCCCAGTCTCTGGCAGTCTTCAGTCTCTGTGGTGGCTTGGATGGCTATTTTGCGGTCAAGCATGACCGTTACACAGTGAAACCTTTACTCCGGGGCAAAGCTATAACAGGAGAGGAAAAGGCTTCTCCCGATTGGATCTATGGGGATGTGTCTGCTCAGATACTCCATCTCTTCTTCAGGGATCATTTCAGCTTTGAAACACTGCCTTCCCGCCCCAGCTGTGAGACTCATGGTTCTTCCAGGACCCTGCTTTTGGATGAAAAGAAACTGGCCCAAGGGCAGGAGGGGAAACTGGGAATAGATCTGACCACCAGAATGGCACATTCCTCTACCACTCTTGCCCCTCCTGTGGACTCTGGGAAAAGAAGGAAACGCTCTATCTCTAGAGCCAGGCAGGTAGAACTTCTCTTGGTAGCTGATGACTCCATGACCAAAAAGTATGGCAAAGGCCTCCATCACTACTTGCTCACCTTGGCCACCATTGCTTCTCGGCTCTATGGACATGCCAGCATTGAGAATCACATCCGCCTGGTGGTTGTGAAGGTTGTGGTGCTGGGGGACAAGGAGAAAGGTCTCGAGATCACCAAGAATGCAGCCACCACACTCAAAAACTTCTGCAAGTGGCAGCACCAGCACAATCAATTGGATGATGATCATGATGAGCACTATGATGCTGCTGTTCTTTTCACCCGTGAGGTAAGTTAGGGAAGGGGCCATGGCTGACGGAGTCCAAGAACACTGACTTCCATTTTCAATACCATTTCTGTTTCATAGCAGGTGTGTCAGATGATTATGCAGCTTTCTCCTGAATTTCATGAAGTTAATACTGAGTTGTAGTTGAGGTTCTGGTTTAACTTCTATTCACATCAGCACTTTGCTTATGCTGCTCTACTGGAATACTAATGAAAACCCAAAGGTGCTTTCCCCCTCAAGAGGCAACTGGACTTTCTGGTTTTTCTTTGAAGATGTTTTGCTTTTCATCTAAGAAGCTTCTTCAGCCCTGACTGGATGATGGAAAATGGAAGGATTTATATTCCTTGCAGACAGCTGGACATTTGCATTCTTTAGCCGGGTCCAGTTATCCAGCTATCTGCAAGGAGTATAAATCCTTCCATTCCCCACCATCCAATCAGAGCTGAAGAAGCTTCTTGGATGAGAAGCAAAATGTCTTCAAAGAAAAACCAGAAAGTCTAGTTGCCTCTTGAGAAAAAAAAAGCACCTTTGGGACAACCATGACCTGGTTGACTGAGAATCTCCATAGACACTAATGAAAACCTAATTTAAATTTATATATCCTATAATTACTGCTGGAAGATCCAACAATTATTGTACTTCTACATTAGGAATTTCAAGGAGAGGGGAGGTGTTATCACACAAGTACCTTGTTTAATGGTTTTCTTGACATCAGATTGCAGAAGCATCAATGGGGACTGCAAGGATAGGCAAATGACAACAATATCATAACTGTGGTGCTTAAAGTTGCATTCCTTTTGTATTTATGGTTTGACACTTCACACACATACAAAAGCAATGACTGATGTGATGCTACAGATGTCACTGTAGAAATTAGAAAAATGGAACAATGGCTTATGGATTCAGTCTTCAACTGCAAGTGTCTAAGCAGCTATCCTTACTTGAGCTTTTTATAAACATTAGATAAATTGGTCTCCTATTAGATTTGCTCAGAATCCACTCAAGTTGGAAATTGATCTTTAACTCTAACATAGAACAGGCATGCCTAATACCTCATGATAATGTCATAAAATCCTGATATATGTGCTATGCATATCTTTCAGGGGTCTCACAACATTTATGTTTTTATTCCACCTGGAATCTGATAAGGTATTCTATGCAACTTCTAGTCTCTGAAATCTTATTCTAACCGATTTTGCTAATTCAGCTTCTGGAACAATTCTGTAAGCCATAGAATGTTTTCCATTTTAAAGTTGGCACTTAAGTCTGATACATTAAATTTCTTTTAGAGTTCTAACTTAACCAGGTACATTTCCATGAGCTATTGCTGAAGGTTGCTGAAATATTTTTTAAAAATGTGCTCAGTGAAATAAGATATGAATAGAAAAATAAGTAATCCATCAGATTGCATTAATATTCTTTTTCCCTTTTAAGTGCTTTAAAGTTATTATTATATAAATGTGATGTAAGCAAGCAAAATGATTCTGAGCTTCTTTGAATCAGATCCAGAGCTGTATCTGTTGATATTAAGTAGGAACCAATAGTGTGATACAGTTTTAGGAAGCTTACAGCCTTCTTGCATAGTTGCTGGTGACTTAACAGGGCATTTTCATCATGGAGGGAAAGTAGTAATAAAATTGGTGAGGCACAACATGTGTGGCTCAGGAGAGAAGAACATAAATTCAAACCACATGTAAACACAAGCCGCAGAATAGTGCACCAGGTTAGGTGAAGGGTGGGGTTGCAGTACCTCACTATCCACAAGATAGAAACCGGTCTCCCAGTCTGCCAAGTCTTATTCCTGCTACTTTTGGAATGAGTTCTGAATGTTGTTTTGGAAAGATTGGCTAAACCAGTTTGGGGGCATGGCTCTGGTGTGGAGCATGTGGCACTGTTTGTATAACAGAACATCTTCTAAGAAAAACTGAGTTTTTGCTTCAAATGTCTTGTTTGGAGTGTTCTTCCACTTCTCCTTCTTTCAGAAAAACACATAACTTTCCATTAGCTCCCTTCCTCTGCTATAGCACTGGAGAGTGCCAGAAAAAGAAGGGCTTGGGATAGTTTGTGGAATGAGTTACTCTGGTTGAGGGAGTAGCGAAAGAAGAAAAAAAATACCCAAGCTGTGTATTTTTTTTCTGTTACTCTAAATACTTGAAATATTATGATGTTCTAGTCGTGCTGTACTTGTGCTATATGTTCTTGAAGTAAATATAAAAATACCTTTTGAACAGAAAGTTTCAGGACAGGAAAATACCCCCATGTTTTGCAGGTTTTAACTCCAGTTTTAAAAACATCATTTCATGCACAGTTAAATTCCATTGACAAAATTAATCTCTTAAATTAGGTAACAAATTGTTATTTACTTTACTTCTCTCAGTTGCCTATTTTACATCTTGTGCCAATCCATAATATGGTGGTTTGGTGTTTTTCCCTTGTTTTGTTACATTATGTAGCCTCAGCCAATTTTTCTATAAATCCTGATTAAGCAAACCGTTGTTTAATAAGATATGTGGATTCAGCCATTTTTCATAAACCAAGAAGGTGAGAACTACCCATCCAGCTACAGCGAGAAACAGCTTTTTTGTTCTAAAGATGATCTCTTAAAACAAAAAAAGCATAAATTGATGTCTACTTTGTGTTGAATTAATATGAATATGGTAAACTGGACTAGTAAAGGCTACATCTTTCTTCCCATTCATTGTATTGTACAAACTGGGGGTGTAAAAATGAAGATTAATCAATTTATTAAAATGATATGAAAATAAATTGAGTATTCACATCATGTACATTCTGTCTTCATTGTTATGTCTTGTTTCAGGTCTGGCGACATACAGGTGATATAACATAGGTTAGGTTCATAGGTCATATTTGGTTTAGCCTTGATTATTAAAACCCAGTAGCCTGATTTACACATAAAACTGAGGACTCAGTTATGATATACAAACCATACTGGATGAATTACACATCATGCTATACCAACACTGCATGATGGCATAGCACAATGAAAGAAAACTACTGTAGCATCTTTTCATTTCAACCAAGATACCTCAGTTTGTTTAAGCTGCAAATTGTGTATTTTAAATTCACTGCAGATTTGCCAGTGAATTATTTGTTTAAATTGGAAAAGTTATGTTTGTTTTATCTAGGGAAAAATAAATAAATATACCTGGAAATAAAGAAATATGTTTAGGTCCTCATCTAATGTATTTGAAGGAGAATGAATCACTGCTCATGGTGCAGAATGTATGCATAACTAAGAGTTTAAAGGTAAAAATGTCAAAAGGAACAGCTCAAAAGCTGCAGGTTTTTCTTTTTCTTTTTTCAAGCTTGCTTATTTTTTAAAAAATAGCTAGTTTTTTTTTCAATGAAACAAGAAGCAGCATTAGGATGATATTCAACTTTTGCAACTCTTTTTTGAAAGCATGAAGTAGGTTTCTTAGCAACTAGATGCTTAAGCCCAAACGTGAGTCTGTTGAATTTCTGTAGTGTTTCTTCCAAACAGTTTATTTTTCAATTACTTTCCATCCTGTTCATTTCAAAGTTAATATTTGCATATATTCAAAGTAATGTATTAAGTTGAGGCATGTGTCTTTGAGACAGCAAAAGGTACATATAAAATTTAGAGATTGCTAATGGGGTCAATTTAAATTGTTCTTGCTATCAGATAGCAGTACTATGTCAGGAATCAGATGATGCTTGCTAAATAATAGACTCCTTTAAAAAAAAAATACAGTAATAAGCACATGATTTCTTTGATCTTTCTTGAATTTAACATGCTCCAAAATTTATCTTTTGACACATTCTGATTTTAAACAACAGTCACAATGCAAACCTTCATGGATCTTCCTTGGTAGGACCAAGGCCAATTCTTCATCAGAGACCAGTGCCAACCTGAGACAGGTGCCTATATTTCTGGGACTTAGAAGAAAATTGTTGACTTCTGTTCTAAAAGAAATGCTGTAAAGACAATCTTGCAGTATTCCATCTAGAGGTGCACAACAGGCAGTGTTGGAACTCTTGCCTTATCTGGTTCCTAGGATATTTAACAAATTCCAGTTTTGCTTTATTATTGTAAATATTTTATTGTTTATATGATGGTGTATCAAATGTCCTATTTATTATGCTACTTTGGTACTGTTCTCATAGTTAAAGTACTTTGTCCTTATATACCCCTGATTATATAAGATAAAAATGTTTTCTTTTTGTAGTAATCTTAATCCAGGTATACATATGCCACCACAAAGCTGTCTATAGGAAAGTGTTTCTTTTGTAACGTTACTATCAAGTATGCTGAACAGTTTAAATCTGAATGAGTATCTGCCCTTCAAGAGGGCTTTATATGCTAATGTTATAGGCTAATATTATATGACATAATGTAATGTTAAAAGAACATATTGATGTGACTGGTGTAAAGGTTATATAAAACAAATCCTTAAATACATTATCTAAGAATGAGAAACAAAAATATTAACCAGATTATTTGTTTTTATAACTTAAAATATTTTATAAAATCATAGATTTTGAAAAAAAAAACCAACCCCATTTGGCTATCAAATCCTATTCAGGAATTCAGATTAAAGGCAACGTCTGTTTTAAGACATCCCATAAGGAGAAATTCATCATCTCCTACACACTGAGCAATTTAAATCACAGGAAGTAATTGGTTGCACTGTCCATCTGCTCTCACTCTTAGGGATTTTTCCTAATATTCAATTATATATGCCTTCCTGGAATTTAAGAACATTATTCCATGTCCTGCAATCTGCAGTGACAAGAGGCAACTCTTTTAAAAGATGTAATAATGTCCTTCCTTACTCAGTTATGGCTAAACAAAAGTCTCTCCTATTAAGACTTAGTTTAGATCTGAACTCTTTCCAAGTCAGTAGGTTTTTTTCTGACTATATTTTTTCATATTCAAAGTAAAGTAGCCTTCAGTCTTCTTTTTTTCAAATTCTTATGTTAGATATTCTTACCTTAGATAACAATTAAAACAAATTTTCAGTATCTACTTTCTACTTTTTATTGTATGTTATCCTTTAGTCACCTTCACCAAGTGGCTGGGATATTATTTCATTTCCTGTTACTTTGAATAAATCTAAAATGTTCTTTTTAGCATTCTTCACTAACCTCTATTCATCATGACCTTCTCCAATTATCTTCATTACCATCGTCAAATCATTATCAGAATTAATTGTGATCGTACTTTTAGTCTTTTTTTTTTTAAATAATCATACCTTTCTTGAGCACTGGCTCAACTATCTTCTCCTGAGATGAGAAGATACTTACTCTTTTACTCTCAATGTCTTGAGTTTTTTACAACCTGTTTTTTTAAGTTCAAAGTGAGCTTTTCAGTACATGGGTTTTTTTCCCCTCTCCCTCTCTCCCTCCCTCCCTCTCATCTTTGAGTCTATTGACTCCTGGTGACTGCTTGCACTACTCCCTGCAGTTTTCTTGGCAATATTTTCATATTTGGTTTGCCATTGTCTCCTTTCTAGGGCTGGAGAAAGTGACTTTCTCAAAGTCGCCCAGTTGTCTTTCATGTCTAAAGCAGGGCTAAAATTCAATGTCCTATTTTCCAGCCTGGTGCTTTAACCACTACACCAAATTAGCTCTCAGTGTGATTTTCCTTCTTTTATGAAAAATCTTAAGGCTTCAATCTTCCATAATTGCCCCCAAAGGAATGAAAATATACTAGATTTATTATTCATTCTTGTGTTAAGTTGATATTAATAGCCAGATTAGCCAGTGTCTCCCCACTGATATATCATCAACAAATAAAGCATGGGCCCTGGTAAGAAGAAAGTCTCCACATTTGTTTTACATATTAAACTTAAAACAGAGACATCAGTTTATTTAATAGCATTGATAAATATGAGTGAATTTATTATTATCTCCTCCATTCCCTAAAGCAGAAAGTTGCGGAAAGGCAGGTCAGAGATCTTTTGGAAGGATTACACTTAGCAGATTTTTCTCACCTAGCATACATTTGTCTTGGATAACTGGATTACAGGATCACAATACAAATTACATTCCCACAAAAATTTACTATTATGTATCTTTAAAAAAAGACTGTGGAAAGCATCATCTATAACTTCTGTTTGTTGGATGGTTGATAAGAGATAATACTTTCCACTTAGTTTAACCTTGTTTTTCCATCACTTCTGTAAAGTTTAATGCTGTGTATCATAACTTTCTTCCTTTTATAGATAAAAAGCTTTCATGTTCTTTACTAATGAGTAGCTTTTCTCTTATCCTCCTCTTCACCCCATCTTTTTAAACTGTTTCATCACAATCTGTGTACACAAACTTAATTAGGTAACAAAGCTGTTGACCAAACAGGAAGTTGGGTGCTTTTATGATGTATCATATTCTTAGTTTCTTATAATTCACATTTATCATATGGTACACAGCTGAAAAATGGAATTTGTTATCATAACATGAAGACTGCCAAATTGTACGATGTTAAAAGAAGATTATACAAATATTGGAGGATTCAAATTATAAATAAGTTTTAATATTTTCAATATCAAAAGTAGTACAATTCTTTTTTTAAAAAAACAATCTTTATTAGGTATAAAAAGATAAAATATCACATTAACTACATACATTACAGAATATGAAATAAAGAAAGATAAAAGAACAATAAGAACAGAAGAGAAAAAGAAAGACAAAAAAGGGAGAGACACAAAAAGAAAAGAAGCAAAAAAAAACAAAGGAAAAAAAAATAGAAAATACACACAATATAATAATACAAACTACAATATATATATATCTATATATGTATACGTTATTGATGGTGTCTAGTAGTTAATTTTGTTATCTTACAAACTTTGTTTTTGATTTATCCATACATGCCATTTGTTCCATACCATATAATATTTTGAGTCTACCTTATCCTTTAATTCCAGTGTTAGCCTGTCCATTTCAACGCAATTGTAAATTTTTTGAATTACTAATTGTTCTGTTGGAATTTGGTCCGTTTTCCAAAGCTGAGCGAATGCCAGCCTGGCTGCCGTAATTATATGCAATATTAAATATTTTAATTCTTTCCTAATATTTTCTCTAATCATACCCAATAAAAAAATTTCTGGCTTAAGTTCTATTTCTTCTGCCAGTATTTCCATTAGCCAAATTTTAATTTTTTCCCAGTATTTTTTTGTTTTTGGGCAAAGCCACCAGACATGGAAGAAAGTCCCATGTACCTGTTTACATTTCCAGCAGATTGGGCTGAGGTTGGGATACATCTTTGCCAATCTCGATGGGGCCAGATACCACTTGTACCACATTTTGTACTGATACTGATTCTTAATATCATTGCCTAGATAGAGCTGAAGAGCTTCTCTCATTCTTATGAACTTCTCATAATCAACCAGTTCACTAAACATTTAAGTTTTATCTATTATTGTTTTAAAAAATCATTCCTATCACTATGGTTTAAAGTCTTTGTAACTTTATCTAGAGCTACAGGTTGATTAGTTATTTGATCTATTTACAGTATTCTTTCAGTATCAGGATGGTGCATTAAAAATGAAAAAAAAAATCAGCCTTTGTTGGTTAAATTATTACAATGTGACAATTAAAATGTCATCTTTTTCTGCTTTCAGTAACTATCAAGAAGAGGATAATTACTGAAAGCAAGATGACATTTTGGTTCTCAGTCTGGAACTAAATGGTACATCTATTATTCATCCAATCTTTCCCCACTGAAGTCCAGGGCTGCATCTTTCCACATTTTATTCTTCCATTTGTATAAAAAATCTATTATAGGAAGCAAAGTCTTAAATCCCACAAGAATCCAGATCCTTACTGGGTCATCTCTATACTGGCTACTTGCTTTCCAACAATCAGACAGCACATTTACAACCAACACTTTGGAATAGGCCAGTTGTAAATAAATAAATGAAAGAAATACTCCCAATTATACTTCTTTGAGAGCTAAGAGTAAAAGACTTCTACATATGATATTTGCTGCAATCTGAAGAGCTGTAAATCTCTGTGGTATTTCAAGGTTGGCTATTTGAGAGCTGAGCCAATTTATTTCAGGGCAATATGAAACCTATGCCGCACCATGTTTCCTGATTTCTAAGTCTGAGGTTTTCAGACTTCAAGGGACATCTTGATTTTTTTTAAACTCTTTCTCACAGAAACTATTTTTGTGTGTGCATATGACCAGACAAACCCAAACAAAGTGAAGTAAGGACACACTGGGATCAGTAAAAGCAAACGCTTTATCTTTTGATGGAGTGAATATGGGAGCTTGCTTGTTGTGGAAGGTCAGCAGTGTTTGCTCATTAATTTTGACAGAAGGGAAGCCGATTGTGATATTTCTTCAAATTGCTTTTGAGGCATTTGGGAGAAGAGCCAGCAGCAATGTAAAAATGCTCACAATGAATTACAATAAATTCTCTGCTTTTGTCCTTAATCTGTATTATTAGCAGGTGCCAATCACCATAGTAAGCATTTAATTGTTTATTTGATTCTGTTCAAGACTATTTGTAAGGGGAAAAAATGGAAATAAACACATGAGCCAGGCAGTTGATATGTCTAATGTAGAAAGCATAAGTGTGATCATTACATCCCAATAATTCCATATTACAATAATTAATAATATGTAGTATCACATTAATAAACATAGTTTATCTTTTTTGTGGAAATGTTGGATGCCTGATTTTCCGAACAGATTATGGTGTTATAATAGGTGCCACAGGTATTTTATGTGTATATCTGGTCTGCTCAGATAACCTGATTTTTCCAGTTGATCAGCAGACTTGTAAAATGGGGAAAAGACAAAGTAAAATAAATAATTATACTTTCCCACTTAGTAAAAGCCTATTAGAACATTTCTGTCAATGAAGCAGTCCCATTGGATAATCCCATAGGCAACTATGTAAAGGTCAAAGGGAGTTGCATTGAACAAGCAGTCACATAAATTTTTAAAGACTTGGACATAACAAACAGGGCAACAACAAAAAAATAATTAAATATAATTAAATTTAATTTTAATTAAAATAGATTATCCAGTCTTCCTTATGAGATTCAGACATTGACTTCTTCCTAAACTCAGCAGTATAGTATTCCAAATCTAGTAACTTTCTTGAATGAAGTTGAACAAATGCAGATGTGGAAAGATATGGACAACTATAGTATAACAGTAATTAAAAAACAGAGTCTCAAAATTTCTGTATACATTTTGCAAAATAAAAATTCAATAAGAGGTTACACACAGGTAGCTAAGTATCACTACTGTACATGATATTAACAATGTCCTCTGTTGGTGTATGTAATTTTCACGGAAGTGGTAAGTTAGTAAAACGAATCTTTGAATGAAACGGGATAAAGAAATAAGGCAACCTGCTGATGGATTTCCTGGCTGGTTTCTTATAAAAACAACATTATTGAAAAGGCACTTACTTAACCACATACTCTATAAAGAATGGAATTGGCATGATTGGAATGACTCCTAGAGAGCATCTGAACTGTTTTCACAGGTGCTGCTTTTAATCGGAGTTTTGCCACATTTACTATCATAAGCCATTCTTGAACATATTGCAGATTGACTCTCAAACTTACCCTGTGAATAATGATGCATTCACCCATTCACTTTAGTGGCAAGAAATACCTTGCACACTCATATAACATACTTCTTTAGAAACACAAAGAATAAGCTCTGCTCACAAAGATCTGTGATCTTAAATTAAATCTGTGATCTTAAATTAAATAGATTGTACAGTATATATACAAACACACATACTGTAGATGTATATGGTGCTTAAATATGTAAGCAGGAGAACCATTTGACTTAAAAATAAACCTGAAGAAGAACCAAGTTATGTTTAATAAATTCACCAAAGGAAAAAAAAAATTAAATCTGGAGAAGAACTAGATGTAGTAGACCACTACATATACCTTGGCCAATGGATCTCAATGAAAGGTGCCATAATAAAGGAAACTGAATGGTGTGTTAAATGTGGTTGGCAGGCATTCAGCAAGCTAAGCATAATTTTCAAGAACAACCTTCCCGTATGCCTGAAGACAAAAGTTTTCAATCAGTGTGTGCTACCTGCTCTAACATATGCCGGTGAAAAATGGGCACTAACCTCACAATTGACACAAAAGTTACAAGTGGCTCAAAGAGCCATGGAAAGATACATGCTCGGCATTACAAGACAAGAAAGAAAGAACTGCACATGGATTAGAGTAGCAGCAGCTATCCACAATTTTTTTACCCTTATTTTGTCCCAATCGTACTGGGCCACATGGGTCGGGACAAAATAAGGGTTAAAAAATTGTGGATAGCTGCTGCTACAGTACCATTCAGAAGTCCAGCGTAAGGCATGAGTCTCCTGCTGCAGAAGTGGTTGGGCCCGAGGAGCACTTTTGGGAGAGAAGGCAAAGGGGAAGCAATCGTTTGCAAACTGCCACCCTGCTCCCGCCTCTCTGCCGGGCGACCCCCGGCAGCCCCAGATGCCCAAAGCCCACACCCACTTGGCTCCCTTGTCCACAGGACCTGGCTTTTTAACGAGGGGGGTGGCAGGTGGGGTGGGGAAGGAGTGAGACGCATGGAGTGAGACAGGGCTCGCTCCTCTTGCTGTCTCCGCCTCTCTCTAGGCATAGCAGGGCTTCCTGCTCCTGCCCAAATTGGATGCAATTTGGAGATGGCAGGTGGGGAGGGATGGGGCTGGGACACGTGAGATATGTCTTACCTGCCTTGCAGCTATGTTGCGTGTCTCGTCATTGCCAGCAATCATGTTGTAGGGTAAAAAAAACCTCGCGAGTTTGAGAAGTTGATTGAATTCATGAGAAGGTTTTTTTTAATCCTACAACATGTTTGCCTGCAGACAATGGCAAGACATGTGACGGAGCTGCAAGGCAGGTAAGACGTGCATCTCGCGTCTCCCCAGCCCCCGATGGGGGAGGAGAGATGGCAAGAGGAGCGAGCCCCATCTCGCTCCATGCGTCTTGCTCCTCACCTGCCCCACATGACACCCCCCTCGATAAAGAGCCGGGTGCTGTGGAAAAGGGAACTGGGTGGGCGCAAGCTTTGGGCATCGGGGGCTGCCAGGGGTTGCCTGGTGGAGAGGCGGGAGCGGGGTGGGAATTTGCAGGCAAGGGGGATGGATGGAGGATGGAAGGGAGGCGGATGAGTGCCAAGAACGCCAGGGAGATTCCCACCTTTGGTTGCCCCAGCAAACAGGTGACAAGCAGCTGTGTTGCACTGCCACAGCAGCACAACACAGCAGCAGTCATGAGATGGCCACGCTCGCCACCTCCTGCACCCCCAAAATAATAAGATCCCCCTGATAATAAGGCCAAGCCCTTATTTTGGGGTTCAAAAAATGTAAGACAGGCTTTTATTTTCGGGGAAACACGGTAAAAGAATTGAAATGGAAATGGGCTGATGATACAACAAGAGGAACTGATGGCAGGTGGACCAAGGCAGTCATAGAATGGATCCCACTTGAGAAAAAGTGTCCATGAAAGAGACCTAAAACAAGATGGATTGACGACATCAGCATGTAATGTGGAACAGACATATAGAAAAGACTTTTATTCTGCAGAGGATAGATAATGGCAAAAAATATGATGATGATGAAACATGTATGCCTACCTACATAGACTGTGTATGGAATATATACTTACTGTAATTAATAGTACCACAGAATGATTGGAGCCCCACAGAATTCAACATATGAGGAATGGTGAGCAGCCTTTGATGCATTTGTTCCTCCATTATACCTTTTATAGGACTGTAGAATGAATCTTATCCAGATTATTTCATGTTCAGTACTTAATGATAGAGAAGAAGGAAGAACAATTATGTTAATCCATATGTATCCAAGGGGCAACATCTTGATCTTTTGGAAGACCATGTTTTAGCATGATAGTAATTAACCGAGCTCATAAACCTGTGCACTCTTTCACCTACCTGTCATCCTATCATGTAATCACACACACAAAAAAAAATCAAAATTATTTACTTCCATTTCAGAATAACTGGTTGCCAGTTCAAATTTAATGGGGAAAATTATAGCATTTCTTAAATACAATGTGCCTCGTTCAAAAAGACTGAAGTATGCTAATACTTTTTAAAAAATAGATATTCTTCTAGATATATTGAAGGTATCTTCTTGACTTTTTCATCTGCATGTACATTATTCTTGGATTACATTTTCTTGTATATCATCTAAAAGCAAGCATCATTGATTCTACATAGGCTATACTTCCCTTTTCAAAGATTCATTAAGTTAATAAGGATATCTAATGATATGCTGTGCTATATTAGTACAAAAATCAGGGGTTCGGGTTGTCCCTAAATTGTTTTTTAACCAGATCCTTATTTTGAATAAGAAATCAGAGTAAGAAAGCACTTATTGCTTCACAAGACTGTTAAACAAATACAGAGTGGAAAAGTTAATTATAAGGAATGCATAATTTTATTATTGTTTATCTTTAAAATGAAATTAATTTCACAACTATTCAAAATGCTTTTCCTTTAATGTTTTCCTTTGATCATATTCCTTTGCTTATATTACAGTACATATGTACATTTTTCCATTCACATTTGGGGAAGTGTACAGCGGGAGAAATTCTCATGTTGGCTAAATAATTGCATAATACCAAATGTGCCAGAAAGGGTTCATCACTGTTCTTAGTACCTAAGCTTTATCCATCTGCCATCTTTCCAGAATGTTTTCCTTGGCTGAGAATATCAGATCAACAGGGACCATTTCCCCACCGTGCCAGAAAAGATACCCACAAGTCAACAAGTATATTTCATGAATAGATGCTCACTTTGAAGCAGCAAAAATAAAATGAACAATTCTGCTAACACAGATGTCCACAAAGTGTAATTGCTTTATTATATATTTGATTAAATAAATTCTCCCCCAGCCCTAAACAGACTTCATATCTCCAAGACTGCTAGACAGCAAATGCTACAGTATATGACTGTAGATTAGGAAATTTCAACTAAATTTCATATATATTTATATTTCTAGTACAGTTAAACACACTTACACTGTTATTTAACTATTCATAAATAATTAGTCCTTACTTTTGTAGAACACACAAATAATACAATTAATCATTGCATAATGGCTCCTAATGTCTTTATAATAACATTACATGTTCAGAATTGCCATTTAGTGGCCATTTATTGTATTCTTACTTATAATTGCTAAATTTCTATATGGAAGTGGGAAAAAGACACAATGGAACATACAATTAAAAGTAGTAGCATATGATAGGATCACTGTAGATAAATGTTTAAGTTATTAATATATGCATCATTTATGGCTTGTCCACCAAAGAAAATTATATTCTCCTTTTCCTCCTATTTTATTATTATATGGAAATTGATTATATGGAAATTGATGGAGTAGTTAAGGTGCCAAGCTAAAAAGCAGGAGACTGTGAAGCTTGCTTTAGGCACAAAGCCAGTTAAGTGATTGGGCCAACGATAACTCTTTTGGCCCTAGGAAAAGAGCAATGACAGGGATTCATTCATGCAGGATTGAAGACTGACTCATAGGCACCCCCCACCTTCCAATATTCTTAATGATTTAGTTACCTCATCAATTCCTTATCATGTAAGTTGACACTACAGTTGAGTTAGTTGAGTTCAGTGACTGTATTGCAATCATGTTCTAAATCATACTGAACTTCGGCCTTCCAGCTATAATAATCTTTAAACAGAATGATGTCATTCGCCTTACCAGACCTGAGGTTAGCCAGTTAGAAGAAGTTAGAAGGAAAGAAGGGAAATATCCCAACAGAAAGTTTTCTCTTCCATACCTTGAATGCGGTCTGTAAACGTAGGGCTCAAAGTTGGAGGTTATCCATAGGAAAGGTTCAGGAGAGTTTACAATGTATAAAGTTACCAATACTGACCTTCATCAGCAATCATCATTGCATCAAAAATACATTGTAATACTTTTAATGGTCTAGCATTGCATACATAGAAATTAGTTTTCTATATAATAGCCCACTGCAAATGCTATAGTTTATTAGGGACATTTATTTCTTAAAACAATAATTTCATAAATGAAGGCAACTAATCCAAGGAGTGGCATAACTATTTGCAATAAATGGACAGTTTTAATTTGATTTTAGCAACAAACAGTTAGGACTTTGTGGTCCTGTCTAGACCATCGAAGTAGCGTTTCTCTTGATTTCTTGCTAGGATTGCTAACTAGGAATTGCAGTTGTAACACATTTGCAGGACCCCATCTTTGGACAGGATGCCATAGCTATTGATGTCTTTGTCCTTATCTTGGCTATAATCCTGATTTGGCTTTACAGTTGGTAATCAGACTGCAGCTCAAAGCTGTCAGACCCTGTGGGTGCAAACTATGCTTCAAATGCTTTCTTTCCCTTCCCTTCCTTGTAGGATTTATGTGGGCATCATTCATGTGATACTCTGGGAATGGCTGACGTTGGAACCATATGCTCTCCTGAGCGCAGCTGTGCAGTGATTGAAGATGACGGCCTCCATGCGGCTTTTACAGTGGCTCACGAAATTGGTATGCAGCGCCTTTTTTTTTTGTTCCCTTGCCAAATACAACACTTGTAACAGCTGCATTAGAAACCAAAATACTCTACAAGTAATTCCAGATTTTCCCCTGATTCAGATATTCAGTTGGGGATTAAAGCTGTGTGCATATGCATGCATTTGGGGTCAATTATTAGGGAACTGAAAGCAAATAAAGATACACAGAAGCATACCTTTCTGACAATATCTCTTCTAGGAACTAGCTGCAGTGGCAACTGGGAAGCTTCTATCTGTATAGAAAGCTTTTTTAAAAGTGTATGTCCTATCTATAAAGAACTTAAGCATTCTTATTAGTAAACTGGCTTATTGAATAGATACTTATTCCTGCAGATCTAAGGTAAACAATTGTTCTGTTTAGGTTGTACTACCTTATTCTTCTGTAGTCACAAAAAGTTAATCAGAAATTTTGATGAAAGGAAACTCTTTTTCTATATGGATTTATTATTACCGTAATATAATATTTAGGGCAAGCTAGGTAAAGGATATAATATAATTGAAATAAATAGCACTGGTTCATCTGGAATTCTAAACAATTATAAAATAGACTTAGAAGAAGCAATCACTAGGAATATTGAAAGTATTACTTGACCTAAAAAAGTGCCTGGTTGATGTTAACTTTCTAGAGCTAAAGCATTTAACAGAATAACTGAATAATAGAAATGGAAGGGTCTTTGGAGATCTTTTAGTCCAACCCCCTGCTCAGGCAGGAACACCTGTACCATTTCAGTAAATGGAATGGAACAAAGAGATCTGACAACCATTTGTCTTAAAAATGTACATACCCTAGAGATAATTATACTTCCAAGAATCTACTTATGATATTTGTAGTGTCATTCCTATCATTTTTTAAGAAAACAAATGTTTTTGTTCATTTGCAGTTGTACATGAAATTTGTTGCTTATGGCCTTGTTCAAATTCATGTCGGGGTTGTTTGTCATGCAGTACTGTATATGAAAATGCATTTTGTCACAGTATGCCTCTCCCAGTTGAAAGCAGAGTTTTGATGTAGAGAAAATAAAGGGATTAGCCTCCTTAAAAATTAACAAGATAAAATATAGTGTTGTAGAGACTGTAATATTCCCATCTCACATCCAATGGCCATTTCAAGGCATTTTACGCAATTATACTTTAGCTTTCATTGTTTTTCACCATTACCACATATCTAAATATGTGACAGAAAGATGTCATGGTACCACGCTTAATGGATGGTTCCTGGCTTCCTTCAGTGGCCAAATACTAATGTTATTCAGGAAGGCCTATAAACAATCAATGTAAATTCATAAAAAGATCAAAAGATGGAACAAATAAATACAATGCTAACTGTTTAGAATGAAATCTTCCAGACAGTTCAGTCAAGGTCAACAAAAGATTATAAAGAAACTGTTCAGAATGTCAACAAATATAGTCATTTTATAATGTTATTCTACACACAGAATTATTTATGGTCCCACTGACATGCCATGTTCTTGGACTAATTTGTTCAGTGAAATTTTAGTAGTTGCTTCTCAAGAAAGATGTTCCCGCTTAACCTCAAAAATGACTTGTAACCTAAATTGTGTTATGCGACACATTTGCAGACCTCTTTTTTTATGACAACAATTCAAGAAGTTAGTGTTTTTCAAATAGCCATTCCATAAAATAGTATAAAGCAACAACTATTCAGTATTAACAGCATCTAAATCCCAGGGACAAGTAACCTGATATTCTCAATGTCTTTTAGATCAATCTCATGATAAATGATAAGGGGAACTGGGAATTGTGCATTAAAAAATGTATGGCACTGGGTTGCTTAACACTTTGTGTCCTGTAAGACCTTTCTCTAGATTCAGACCACCCCAAGAAAAGCAGACAGGAAACTTTCACTTTTCTATAAAAATATTTTGTTATTAATTTGAATAACATAATTTCCCAAAATCAGTGTTATTAGTACTATCAGGAAAATGAAAAATCCAACAAGACCAATGTGGAAATCCTAGAGTGGATTCAATAAGTATAATGAAAAATATTATTTTGAAACATGCCTTACCCTACCAATGGAAATGATTGGAAATGATTGAAAATGCTCTAACATTAGCACATCTTATAAAATTCTCTTCATAATCTGTGGACAGTTTTGTTGCATGGCTAAAGACAGACTTGCAGGAGAAGCATCTAGAAACTATCATTTTTTAAAATAAATTATTAAGTATTCTAATTAGTGAATCAGGATTGTGATCTACTTATGGATTTTTATGGTTATGTCACAGAACTTGCCCAGTAAGCTATCCTTTCAGCAAAAATGTGGCAAAGAATATATTCCATTTATGAGTGGAACACAATTAAATGGAATATCGATTGGATTTAGGGCTTATTCGCATATGCTGTCTCTTGTGACTGAAAGGTATTTTATTAATCATTTTAAGGATATATCTTTGTGATGCCACTTTCGTCTCATAACCAGCCTGTTATTGAGGCAACCTTCAACTATCTTTGGTTCTAGTTTGGAAGTGGTGTTTTCTATCTTCTCCCAAGACAAAACTTTCCAAGCTGACAATCAAAGACACCTCAGGGGTGAACTTGAGATGACACAGTCAAGGACAATGATTTGCTTAGCTTTAGTTGGTCATGCAAATCTGCTGTGGGAATGTTCCCACTCCAGCTGATTGTCAGACACTTGTGAGAGACTGTATTCCATTCTTATACTGGAATATCAAACTCACAGAACAATAGATCTATTATCTGCTATTTGGTGTTTGTGTTGTGTATATACAGCATATAATGTCGCATGTGCTGGAGAGATGGTAACACACACACACACACACACACACACACACACACACACGTAGAATGGTGCATGGAAGGGAAAAAAGCTGTATCTCTGACTAAAATTTATTCTCATGGAAAACTGGACAGAGAGAAATCAGAAATACTCAGAGATTCTGTCTCAAACTTGAGTGCTTTGTATTTCAAATTGCTCTTCTCATTGCCCAGACAATTCTGAGGGGAGTTGGTTGACATGAGTGTATCCCTCTTCTATTTCTCTAAAAGAAATGTACTGATTTAATTACAGTAATTATTTTATAGTTCAGTATGACTCCCAGGATATCAGCAGTCCCATCAGAACAAGCACACAGTACATAATAAAAAAAAATTGTCAGTGTTAATCATAATCCAATTCTTGTAAGGTGGAAAGGAGAAAAAACATTTAGGAGACGGACGATGAATCAAAGAATTTGTAAACAAAAAGAATTTAAACATATGTTAGAAAAGGAATTAGAATTATTCTTTAAAATAAATAAAAAAGAAGATACCTCTCTACAGAATACTTTGGATACAGCAAAAGCATATATAAGGGGCCTGACTATTGGATACATAGGGAAAAAGAATAAAGGAAATAACACCTTGATAAACTACAGGAGGAACTCAAAAATATGGAATATAAACTTCAACAATATCCTCATAATAAAAAAATAAAAGAAGAATGGAAGCTAGCTAAACATAACATAAATTTGATGGACCAAAAAGAACTAGCGCAGAAAATAAAAATGGCCAAACAAAATTACTTCGAGTTGGCGAACAAACCAGGTAGATGGCTGGCCTACAGACTGAAAAAAGACAGAGACAAAAGAATGATATATCATCTTAAAGATGCAAATGGGGAAATCCACTATAGTAGGAAAGTGAAAAAAGAAATTATTCGGACATTCTATGCAAATCTGTACAGACAAGAAGAAATAGAAGACAAAAAGATAAAACAATATATAAAAAGGTCAGACATACCTGTAATTACAGATGAACAAAGAGAAATGTTAAACAGGCCAGTAACTGAGATGGAATTGGATGCTGCATTGAAAAAGCAAAAAAACAACAAAACACCGGGCCCAGATGGCCTTCTGGTGGAATTATATAAAATGGTACAAGAAATAATAGGAGAGACCATGTTGGAGTTATACAATGAAGCACTAGAGGAGACAAAAATCCCACTATCCTGGATGGAAGCAATAATTACAATTATACCCAAAGATGACACTGACCACCAATTAATTCAAAACTATAGACCAATATCTCTACTGAACACGGATTATAAAGTATTTGCAATAATTATAGCGGAAAGAATAAAAAAAGTACTGAATGATTATATTCATCGGGACCAAAATGGATTTCTGCTGGGCCATCAAATCAAGAACAATATGAGAGTAATAATAAATGCACTCGAGTACTATGAAGCACACCCGGAGAAACAAGCTTCGCTGATTTTCCTAGATGCCCAAAAAGCATTCGACAACTTAAATTGAAATTTTTAAAAGGGCAATTAGAGACTATGCAATTTGGATCAAACCTTGAAAAAATTATAGGACAAATATACATAAAGCAAACAGCAAAAGTAATACTAAATGACGACATGACAGACCAATTCGATATAACAAAAGGGGTTAGGCAGAGTTGTCCACTTTCTCCACTATTGTATATTTTAACATTGGCGATCTTGCTAAAAAAAATCAGAGAAGACCAAGAAGTTAAGGGATTAAAAATAAGACGAGAGGAATACAAGGTTCAGGCTTTTGCCAATAACCTTGTATTTATAACTGAAGAGCCATTGGAAGTAGCACCAAAATTGTTTAAGAAAATAGAAGAATTTGGAGAGTTGGCTGGCCTAAAAATAAATAGAAATAAATCGAAACTAATAGTTAAAAACCTTACGAAAACTCAGGAGACAGAACTGGAGAACAGTATACAAATCCAAATAATGAAGAAAATAAAATATTTAGGGATCTGGCTGTCACCAAGAACCTCGTCAATAAAAGAAAATAACTATGATAAATTAATAACACAGATAAAAAAAGATCTGGATAATTGGAAAAACCCACAGATATCATTACTGGGAAGAATCTCCACTATTAAAATGAATATCTTACCAAAGTTGCTGTATCTGTTTCAGGTTGCCCCAATAAAATTAGAGAAAAACTTCTTCGAAACTTTAAATAAGATGACTTCTAAATTCATTTGGCAGGGGAAACGCCCACGAATAAAACTTAAATTACTCCAGGACACTAAGGAGAAGGGAGGAACAGCACTCCCAGATTGGGAACTCTACTATCATGCGGCGGCGCTATTATGGGTTAAAGACTGGATGGAGCTGGAAAACAGCAGAGTACTAACAATTGAAGGACATGACCTACAAGTGGGCTGGCACTCCTTTCTATGGGATGAAAAATATAAAACACAAATCTATTTTAAGAGACATACAATTAGGAATCCATTATTAATAATCTGGCTCAAAATTAAAAAGCAACAGTACACAAAAATACCTATCTGGCTCTCACCATCAGAAGCGATAAGACACCCAAATTTAACAGAACCTAAAAATATAATTAGATACAAAGACTTAATTGACTGTCAAGGGAAACTGAAAACTAAACAACAATTGGAAGCAGACCTAAATAGAGAAATTGATTGGTGATCCTTCTCACAGATTCAATCCAAACATAAGGAATATATAAAAACATACGAAATATACAAAGAAAAACAAGAATTAGACAAAATTATATTAGACTCAGAAGAGAAATTGATTAGTAAAATCTATAAATTCTTGTTGAGGTATAAGATGGAGGAGGAAACAGTTAAGAATACAATGATTAAATGGATGCAAAATTTTAAATATGCAATAGATTTGGAGAAATGGGAAGAGCTTTGGCAATTGAATAGGAAAGTAACATTAGCGGTGGCATACAAGGAAAATCATCTGAAGATGTTTTACAGGTGGCATATGTCACCCACAAGGTTGGCTAAAATCCATTCGAAAAACAGTCCACTATGTTGGAAATGTAAAAACTCACAAGGTACTTTTTATCATCTATGGTGGACGTGCCCGGCAGCAAAGAAATGTTGGTCCAATATCAAGAAATGGCTGGAACAAATTACTAATCTCCAAATAGATAAGAAGCCAGAAACCTTTTTGTTGGGAATATTTACAAAAACACATCCTAAAGATATTAAATATTTGTTGATACATATTCTAACTGCAGCGCGGATAACCTATGCTAAAAATTGGAAACAGGAAAAGACCCCAACAAAAGAAGAAGTAATGGATAAAATTATTCAATGCGCTGAAATGGATAGGTTAACAAAAGAGCTAAAGGAAAAAGAAGAGACAGAGTACTATAAAATATGGGATAAATGGTACCAATGGTATAACGTCACTATTGAAGAAATACAATTAGAAGAAAGATAGAATAGAAATGTAAATATATATACAATTAACTCCCCACGGGCGGATAAATTTATAGAGGGAAATTTAAAGAGAAAGATATAATCTCATTATGTACTGTATATATTAATAAGGGGGGAATTCTTAGGGGATGAAAATAAGGGGGGGGAATGGAAAAGAAAATCATTAGAGTAAGATTAAGGGGAATAACTACAACTGTATTAATTGGAAAACTAATACGAAACAAATGCTTCAAAAGTTTAATTTACTTATACGTTGTTTGTTGTGTAAATGTTTTTATATGTGTTTTATATGTGTTTTAATAAAGTTTATATTTTAAAAAAAAATTTAAAAAAATTGTCAGTGTTGACTCATAGCAACTGTATAGAGGGATAATCTGTCCCTTAATTTGGGGGTACCCATTGTCTCGATTGCAGAGTCCATTCACCTTGCTGCTTCCTCTTCTCTTTCCTTCCACCTTTCCCAGCAATAGAACTAAGTCTTCAAATAATGTGCACGAAGTAGGATAATTTGAGCCTAGTCATTTGTACTTCATGATAATGATGACATTTAAATATTATTATTAGTATTTATTTAAAAAGCAAGGCTTGATACCTCAGTCTTTCCCTATGACAGATTCAGGACAGCAATTTCTTGTTGGTTTTCCTACTGGGTGAGACAGGAAAGGATAGAAGGAGTTCTCCATTTCCTATCTGAAATTACTGTATTGAAACTCTGTAAGGGCAGCACTGCTGAGGTGTGGTAAAGATAATTTGTGAGGGCACCACATTTTAGGTTGATATATTTTTCTCCCAATTTATGGATGCAAGGAAAGCACATTAATAGGGACATGAAAAAAAGCCCTTCCGTCTCTTTTCTCTAGTTAGTCTACTTCATAAATTTAAAAATGTACAGAGGTTTATAAGAAACATCTGCTGTGGCTCCCTTCTTACCATCTCTAATTTTTCTGAAGTTGTAGAGAAGATTTGTAGGAAAAATGTACATGATTATACATCTCCCCATGACTATAAACCTTGATCATGTAGGTTTTAATCTCCTATGAAGGTTGCTATTGTATTTAATCATAGAAGATTGAACCCAACAGATTTGGTCTCTTTGAAAAATCCTATCAGGTTTTATATGTTGTTATTTAGGACTACTTTATATGTTGCTCATAGAATTTGTAGTTTTGATACATGAAGCTGAAAAGATGTAGCCAAGTGTTTAAAGGATTATTAGTGTGTAAGCTCTTTTAAACATAATTTGATGCAGGACACAGAATTTGATGACATCAACAATGCATGCCTTCTCTGACGTACCATCAATTGCTCAGTCAGACAATTATGATAATTAATGATATACATAATGCAAAAACATGCAAATTCAGTTATGAATTTCAGACAATATTTTGCTAGAAACATCATTTTAGCAATTTTCACTCATGAAAGATGAGCAGCTTTCATTACAAAACAATAGAATTTTAATTATATTTGAAATGAAAAATACAATATATTTGTATATATGTGGAATATTATTCTCAATGTAAAGGAAACGTAACTTATTATGGTATATAGATGAAACAGCCTCAAGCTTTTCTTCCTGAAAGAAGCAAATGATTTTATTTACTACACTCTTTTATATACCATACCTCCTATTTCCATAGGAATCATGGCAGCTTAGAAAATAGAAAAGATACAAACAATAAAAAATGAGCAAATAACAACTTTATCCCTAACCTATCCCATATTCCATTAAGTTTTAAATCCTGAATGGCACAGATTGGTCCCAAGCAATATGCAAAAACTGAATAAGTTTTAGGGCATTATATTTTTTGGTATGCGAGATACTCCAGTACATAGGGACAAATGCAGAGAACATATACTGTTCAACTTCAGTTAGACCAGTGATCATTAATAACATCTCAGGAGCCAAGTCATGTAGGACAATCAGCACAATGAGTTGGTCCTAGAAGTTAATTGGCAACCAGGAGAATAGGCATTATGTCTCTATCACTAGTTAATTATCACTAATTATCACTGATAATTAACTGTACTTTGGACCAATTGAAGTTTCAGAATTGTCTTTTCAAAGGTAGCCCTTTGTAATGTGTTGTAGTAACCTAACTTGGAGGTGGCAAGACTGTGAGTCATTGTAGTTGGGACTTCTCAAGCATGCAGTTGATAAAGCACCAGACCTGGTTGGTCTCTCTAGCATAGTTATTACCTACTGCTTTAGCAGGAGCTCCAAGTCCATGTGGAGCTGTAACTAGTGGACTTGTTCCTAGGGAGAAAGGGAAAGGAGTTGATCTTACACCTACATTTACTTTGTCCTAGTCTATAAGAGTTGAGAAGACCCATTATAGATTGTAAAATTACATGATGCATGCAATATTCCTTTTCATTTTTGTTTTGTTCTACTGCTAGTGTTGTGTTGGGGGCTGATCCCCATTTAGAACCAACTTGTCCTCAAAATTAGCCCGTACAAGGCAGGCAATTGCATATTCTGCATCTGCTTTAAATAATGAAGGTGGGATAGTAGATAGATAGATAGATAGATAGATAGATAGATAGATAGATAGATAGATAGATAGATAGATGATAGACAGACAGACAGTTTCATATGACCAGATAGCAACAAATGATTTTGCCGATGTTCTTGAGATTTAAGATTATCCAACACTTTGAAGCCCAATAAGATTTTAAGTACAATCACAACTTAGGCTGGAGGAACATTAGTGAGATGAGAATTACTAATAAAAATTTGCAATCCCTGAACTTTTTGAGAGTTGCACTATAGATAATTTAAGAAAAGGTAATCTCAAAACCTTACATCAGAAGAAATGTAAAATCAGGACAGACTAAAGATGAATGAAATACGCTAAGGCTGGAGCAAAATATCTGAAAGCAAGTAGCAGAGGTTATTAATGTTATCTTTGTATAGACTTTGTGATTCACAAATTTAAAAAGTAAAGGGCACTGTCTGTGGCAAGACAGAATGTTTTGACTATCCTTGTTTTCATTCAGTATTACGACGCCTATAATCTCTTCAAAACACAGATATTGTTGGTAGCACACTCACAACAGCACACACCCTGAAACTGTCCTTGAACGTTGTCAGAATAAGATAAAAATGGTACCTATGCTATGCTTTACACTTATTTGTAACAATTAGGTTATCCTGAAATTCATTGCTGACAAATGGTTACAAGGATTGACCATGCATCTCTTGATTGTAGTCAAAATTCTGTCCTTTAAAAACCAGGTTTGATTGTGTGTGTGCTTTTGTGTGTATCTGAAATGCTGTACTGTGGGAGAACATAGAACATAGAATAATAGAGTTGGAAGGGATTTTGGAGGTCTTTTAATCCAACCCTCTGCTCAAGAAGGAAACCCTATACCATTTCAGATAAATGATTGTCAGTCTCTTCTCCATTGAGGGTGGAGACAGCAGCCAGACGTGGGTTGTGCTCATTGGTCAGAGGTTGGACTGAGCCTGTAAATTCTTCTTAAATCCTCCCCTGTTGCTAGGGCACCCAGCTTTTTGCTCAGTCGTCAGACTGGACAGTTGTGTGGAAAGTTTTTCCCTGTTTGCCTTTTTATTGCTGTTAACTTTGCTATCTGATTCTTCGGTTCTTTGACTTTGGATTACATGTGACCATTCTCTTGCCTGCTGGATTGGATTTGGGTAAATTATATCTTGTCAGTTCCTTGTGAGCTGCTAAGTTTCTCTCCCTCAGTTCCTTCACTCCCGATTACTTTGATTAAATTTCCCTCTTTTCGTGGAGCTATTCGCTCCCCTTGGGGAGAGGGTTGCTGATTTTGCCCTAAGTTAATTATTTGAGGGCATTTACCGGGCCTTTAAACGTTTGTGGAGCCTCGCGCCCCCCCCAAAGGCTTCTCCTGGTGGCCTAGTTGCGGAGTTTCGCGCTTCCTGGTGTTTACCGCTTGTCGGCTGGCTCTAGGCTTCTCGTGTGACATCTGAAGCCCGTTTATTGCCCCTCGCTGGCTCTCGTAGCTCCTGCCTATTAGCGCCGATTCTCCGATCCTCTCTCTCGCCGATTTTGAACTCAGGCGAGAAACGGAGGTTTCGGCTGCTAATCAGTCTGCCTCTCAGCTGCTCGGCGCTAGGAGCGGAACGCCGCTCTTTTTGACTGTAGCCGCTTGTCGGCTCTTCTGAAGGGATCCTCGTGTCCCTAGCTGGCGATTAAACTATCGGGGGCACTATTTGAGCTGCTTACCTTGCTGAGTGTCCATTTGCCTCTGTAGAGCCTCGCGCTCTTCCTGCAGCTTGCTCGGGTGCCATTTTGTAGCACCGAGCTTTTGCCTTAATTAATAGAGTTTCGCGCTCTCCCTGCTGTTCGCTCGGGCGCCATTTTGTTATTCTGTGTTTTTGGCGCCGAGCAGTTTGAGCATTACAAGGAGCTGCACGCCCCTCCTGCACATTTCTGAGCTGCAATTTGAATCACTACTCTACGTGAGGCTGCTAATTGCAGTACTTAAAGCATTGAGTTTAGCCACCCTATTCACTGCCTTAGATTGCAGCTTATATTAACTTACCTGGTTGGTTGTTATCTTCAATAATGCCTAAGGCACAGGCCAAGTCCAGACATGGCCGCAAGGCCACAGTGCGCAATCAGTCTGAGGCTTCCCTCCGGGAGAGCCTGGCTCAGGCCCCAAAGGAGGGTGTGAGGGCCCCGGCTCTGGTCACCAAGCGTCCCTCGCTTCCCTCCAAAGTGCCTAGGGGTCAAGGTACGCTCCCCACTGACACTTCCAATACGCAGGTTAGCAATGAAACACCTAATTGCAGGCCGGCCAGGGTTTCTTCTGGGAATCAGCTGCGGGATATATCTTTGACTCCTGATCAAAGATCTTTACAGGATTTTCCTCTGTCAGTTCCTTCAGCTGAGGTTTGGGGGTCTGCTCCCTTAGTGGAGCTCCATTCTACTGTGGAGTCAAACGCTCCCGGCCTTCCGATAGTTCACCCTCCTATCTCATCGGTACCGGTCCGAGCCCCTATGGAAGCCGGTCCGGCCTCAGGTCCACCTCCGGTCAATTGGCAGCCGGAAGATATTCAGCGAATGATTGCTGTAGCAGTGCATCATTCCTTGTCTACTCATTTCAACCCTGCTCCAGGTCCGGCTCGTACCCGCTCGGTCCTTTCAGAAGCTCCAGAATCTCCGAGCAGGTTTGATATGGAGGATGCCATCTCTCTGGCAGGTTCGGATTCTCCATCCGTTTCAGGGGTCAGTGATCACTCCAAGGAGGTGTACACGGAACCCCAAGAACCAGAGCTTTCAGAGGATGAGGGATTACCCCCTGACCAACCAGTCTTCACGGGCCTCTTTCCTCAGTCTCTCTTTAAGTCTTTGCTCTTTAAGGCAGTTAATGCAGCTCAATTGGGTCCTACTTCTCTGTCAGACCCACCTGCTACGACCTCCTTGAATCCACTGTTTGCAGAGCAACCAAAGGCAGTGACAGCCATTCCCACACCGCCACTTTTTATGGAAGTCATTCAGAAACAGTGGTCTAGCCCCTCTTCTGTTCCAGTGCCTTCCTCTACGGACAGGAGGAACTTCATTGTTTCAGCAGACCTGGAGTCCTTGCTCCAGGTTCCCTCAGTCGATTCCCCTGTGGCGGCGTTGCTCTCTTCTTCCACCATCCCTGGAGATCCGGAAGAAGGCCTGAGACCTGAGGAACGCAGATCTGAACAGGTTCTCCAGAGGGCTCACTTGGGTGCGGCATGGGCCATTAAGTCTGCGACCACCGCATCTTTCTTTAATCGGACAACGATTTTGTGGCTTAAACAATTGCAGGAAAAGATGTCTTCTGAGGACTCTAGATTGAGGCAGGACTTGAATAAAATTATAGCGGCGGTTCAGTTTTCCGCAGATGCCACATTGCATGCCACGCGATTTGCAGCTAAGTCCCTCGCCTCCTCTATTGCAGCCCGCCGCTTAGTGTGGCTTCGCCATTGGCAGGCCGACGCGAGGCATAAATGGCGTCTGGCTTCGGTGCCTTTCTCTGGAACTAAGTTGTTTGGTGAACACTTGGACAAGTTCCTCGTAGAGACCAAAGATAAAAGAAAGGTCCTTCCGGCTGTCTTCCGTAGGGGAGAACCTCGAGTCTTTCCTTATCCTCCTCGTTCTCAATTCCGTCCGGAGGGGGGTATAGGTCCCCACAGGAACACGGGTAATTTCTACATGGGGCCCCTGAACTCTAGGCAGAGGGCGGCTCAGGAGAGACCTACCAGGGGGAGGAATTTTGGTCCCCGACGGCCCTTTCGAGGGGGAGGGGGTCGTTTCATCCGTCGCCGTCGTTAGTAGTACCAGGGATCCTCCCATTGGCGGACGATTGGGCCTTTTCGCCAAAGTTTGGGAGGGTACTACTTCAGATTGCTGGGTCCGGGCCTCTATTTCATCTGGACTGGCCATTGAATTCGTTTCCACCCCCCCTTTGTCTTTTATCCGATGTCCCCTGTCCCACATGGCTGAACGTCGTTCACGCATGAAGTCGGCTATCGACCATCTGCTAGCCATTGAGGCTATTCAACGAGTGCCTCTTGACCAGGTGGGACAGGGGTTCTATTCCAGGGTCTTTTTAGTTCCTAAGTCATCGGGTGGGTGGAGACCTATTCTGGACCTTAAACGTTTGAACCAGTTTGTGGTCTATAGACGGTTCAAAATGCAATCTTTGTCTTCTATCCTGGACGGTGTACGGAGGGGCGATCTCCTCTGTTCCATAGATCTCACGGAGGCTTATCTCCATATCCCCATTCGCCCTTCCCATAGGCGATTCCTTCGTTTTTGCTATGCTGGGGTTCACTACCAGTATAGGGCATTACCCTTCGGTCTTTCCTCCGCACCCCGTAGTTTCACCAAAATTTTGGCGGCCTTAGTGGCCCATCTCAGGCTTCAAGCCGTTCGTCTCCACTGCTACCTGGATGACATTCTTATTATGTCATCTTCTTATGAACAGGCCATGTCTGATCTCCGGCTTACTATTCAGACACTGGCATCACACGGCTTCTCTGTTAACTTAGAAAAAAGCCACCTGGAACCTTCTACTAGAATTCTTCACTTGGGGTCTACTATTGATTCAATTCAAGGTAGAGTTTTTCTCTCCCCGGATCGCCAGGCTGGGTTGCGATCTCTGGTAGCTAGGGTCCTTAGAGATAGGAGGTCTTCCCCCCTTCTCCTCTCCAAACTGCTAGGGAAGATGGTCTCGGCCATCTCTATTGTTCCATGGGCCAGGTTACACCTTAGAGACCTTCAATGGTATCTCTTGCCTTTCCAGAAGACGGGCAAGGGATCCTCCTCGACCAAGGTGACAGTTCCACGGGCAGTGCTTTCATCTCTTCGCTGGTGGCTGTCTCCTGCGCTCTCCAGGGGTTGCCTCTTCCTGGAACCCCAGTGGATAACTGTGACTACCGACGCCAGCAAGTCCGGCTGGGGGGCTCACTGCGGTGCCCAATTTGCGCAGGGGACCTGGTCCACTATGGAGGCGGCCCACAGCATCAATTGGCTGGAACTGCGGGCGATTTTCCTGGCACTTCGGGCTTTTCTACGACTGGTGTCCGGCAAACACGTGTTGGTTTTAACCGACAACACCTCGGCCAAGGCGCACGTCAATCGCCAAGGCGGCACCCGATCTCCTTCGCTAATGCGGGAAGCAAAGAGACTAGGTCTTTGGGCGGAGAGGCATCTGGCCTCCTTGAAAGCGGACCACATATCGGGGGTCTCAAATGTGACGGCAGACTGGCTGAGTCGCCAGCAATTGGACCACGGAGAATGGAGCCTCCATCCGCTCCTCTTTCGACAGCTGACGGTCCTTTTCGGAATGCCGGCAGTAGACCTCTTTGCTTCCCCTCAGAACAGCAGGTTACCTCGTTTCTTCTCCCGCTTCCCTTCCTCTCAAGCGGAAGCTGTGGATGCTCTACGCTCCCCTTGGCCTCAGGGCCTGCTGTATGCCTTTCCTCCGTTTCCCCTCATCCCGAGGGTGATTCGGAAGCTGTTACTGGAACGAGCGGAGGTGGTGCTTGTGGCCCCTCATTGGCCGAGGAGGTCATGGTTTGCAGACCTCATTCATCTGTCAGTGGCCCCGCCTTGGAGGATTCCGTGTGCCCCGGATTGCCTCAGCCAAGGAACGATTGTACATCCAGAGCCTCAGTGGCTCCAGCTGACCGCCTGGCGGTTGAGTGGGAAGCTCTGCAGCGGGACCACATCCCTTCTGACGTGATCCATACCATCCTGGCATCCCGACGGTCATCTACGGAACGGATTTATTCCGCTACCTGGCGGTCCTTTTCCTCTTGGTGTGAAACCCAGGGGGTTTCTCCCCTTCGAGCGTCAATCTTGCAGGTCCTCCGGTTTTTACAGTCAGGTCTCGTAAAAGGTCTGTCTCCAAACACACTCCGGAGACAGGTGGCTGCAATTTCTTCTATCCTAAGGTACAATTCTGTTCATTCACTATCTCAACAGCCTCTGATCCGCCGTTTTCTACGAGGTGCGACTAATCTCTGCCCACCTGTTCGGCATCGGTATCCCTCTTGGGATCTTCCCTTGGTTCTGGACTCTCTTATGGGGCCACCTTACGAACCTCTCGAGTCAGTCTCCTTGCGCTTGTTGTCTGGCAAGGTAGCCCTTTTGGTTGCAATTACATCGGAGCGTCGAATTTCAGAGCTTGCAGCATTGTCCATCAGAGAGGATTTGTGTGTCTTCCATGAGGATAGGGTGGTCCTCAGACTGGACCCTACCTTTGTGACTAAGATTAACTCTCCTTTTCATCGCTTACAGGAACTGGTCTTACCGGATTTTTATCCTGCTCCTTCAGGTCCGGCGGAGTGTCGTTTGCAAAGGTTGGATGTCCGTCGAGCTCTTAATCTCTACCTCCAGAGGACTGCGGATATTCGGCGGACAGAATCGCTATTTGTTTCTTTTCTACCTTCTTCTTTAGGACAGAGAGTGACCTCTTCCACGGTGGGTCGTTGGATCCGTGCAACGATTGCAACAGCTTACGAACTTAGGTCGTTGCCCCCTCCTTCTTCGATCACAGCCCACTCGACCAGAAGTGCTGCGACCACGGCGGCTTGGGCTTCGAGGGCTTCCTTGGACGAGATCTGCAGGGCGGCGACCTGGACGTCTCCTTCACCCTTTATTAGACACTATAAACTGGATAAGTTCGCCTCTGCGGAGGCTGATTTTGGGAGACGTGTGTTACAGGGTGTTGCAGTTTGGGAGGGGTCTTCGTCCCAGACTGGTCCCACCCGTGAATTGGGACAGTGATCTTTGGTATGTCCCACGTCTGGCTGCTGTCTCCACCCTCAATGGAGAAGGGGCGTTGGTCCTACCTGATACGCCCCTTCTCGTTGAGTGGAGACAGCAGCCAGCCCCACCCTGGTGTTGCAGTCTGGTCCTTTCTGTTATTGCTTGTATCTCATCGTTGTTTTCCTGTTTTCTCTTTCCACACACCGAGTCTGTTTTCCTCCTTCGACAAAAGCTGGGTGCCCTAGCAACAGGGGAGGATTTAAGAAGAATTTACAGGCTCAGTCCAACCTCTGACCAATGAGCACAACCCACGTCTGGCTGCTGTCTCCACTCAACGAGAAGGGGCGTATCAGGTAGGACCAACGCCCCTTTTTGATAGCCTCCACTGATGGAGCACTCACAACTTCTGAAGGCAAGTTGTTCCATTGGTTGATTGCTCTCACTGTTGGGAAATTTCTCCGTAGTTTTAGGTTGCTTCTCTCCTTGGTTAGTTTCCATCCATTGTTTCTCATCTGCCTTTTGGAGCTTTGGAAAATAGTTTCATCCTCTCGTCTTTGTGGGAACACCTCAAATATTGGAACATTGCTATTATGTCTCCCCTAGTCCTTCTTTTCATTAGATTAAACATACTCAATTCTGGTAACCATTCTTCATATGTTTTAGCATCTCGCTCCCTAATCATTTTTGTTGTTCTTCTCTGGACTCTTTCCAGAGTCTCAACATCTTTTTTATATTGTGGTGACCAGAACTGGATGCAGTATTCTGAGTGAGTTCTTACTAAGGTTTTGTAAAGCAGTACTAGAATTTCACGTGATCTTGATTCTAACCCTGTATTAATATAGGATTGCATTGGCTTTTTTGGCTGCTGCCGTGATATGTTTAAACTAGTTTAGATATCTGTAGCAAAAAACCTAAAATTCCCAAGTTTTTGGATTTTAGAGTAAACTTTCTGGAATCTTTATTCATGTACAGTGGTTTACTTCAAGGAGAACTTCATAAGCCTTAAGCTAATTTTCAAACTAAATACTTTTTTGTTTACCATCAGAGAGGGCCAGTCCACTACAGACAAGAAGACGAAACAACTAATGACATTTTTTCCCCTGGTTTTTCAGCTTTTTCTATTTTTCTTGATACAGTAACATGCACATAGCAAGGCCCAAAAAGTGGCTCTGCTTATCAAATTATTTGTAGTATTTTAAGAATGTAGTTTGAAATGAATGGCTCTGTAAAAAAAAAAAAGTGCTGTACAGTAGTGTTTACCTTTTCACCTCTTGCATGTCATTCCAGCCAGGCTTCTTTTCATTGCAAGAGAGAGGAGAAAGAGTAGCCGATACCTACAAATGTCCCATGTGACCTGGACCATCTTGACACTGGACAGAGCACTTGTTGCTCAGACTGTGGGATGTAAAGAACACAAACTAGTGAGCTTTTTATTGCCTCTGGTGGTTAGAAAATGTATCAAAGCTTTTAGCTTCCTCAGAATTTCACAGCAGCATTTAAAAAAACCTTTTACAGAAATAGAAGATGAGTGAAATGAAAACCCTAAGCCCTTTAGAGCAGGGGTGTCAAACTCACGTCGTCACGGCGTCGTCACATGATGTATTATGACTTTTCCCCCCTTTGCTAAACGGGTGTGGGCATGGCCAGCGCGTGACGCCTCCAGCCCATGGGCTGCAAGTTTGACAGCGCTGCTTTAGAGGATCATGGCTGTTAAATATTAATAATTGTGGTTCTTGAGTGAAATAGAATACAAATAAAAGAATATGGTTTCATGTATTTGTTGTTAGGATACTGCATTTTTTCCTGACCCAGGAAAATGAATGCAGCTTCCATACTTAAGACAAATATATAATTTAGGTTGGCTAATATGTTATTTAGTGTTTCAAATGGCTCTCTTCTTTCTGTTCTCTGCATTAACACCTCCCATATATGGAAATGGCATAATGAGAGAGCTTTGCTAAAATATATACCAAATTCCAAATTATTAATATAGCCATTCTGATTCAAGGAAAAAACTATTTAAAAAGAGTCTAAAATCTCATCAAACCACACATGCTCTACATTTTTTAGTTGCCCAAGAATAAATATAGCGTCCTAGAATATAACTTTTAACAGTAAATTCTCACAGTCTGCAAATTTGTTAGGTAGTGCCAGCTAGGCAATTTTTACAAATCTTCCTATCTGTTACACTTGTGGAGAAAGAAGTTGGGATGGAAACTGTAAATACAAAATCCAATGTCATTGTTGATTCAAAGCAGAAAGTTAGGAACAGTAGAACAGAATGCTTTATATCAGGGGTCTCCAACCAACAGACCACAGACTGGTACCAATCTATGGCCTTTAGGAAATGGGATGCATAGCTGGAGGTGAGCAGCAGGCGAGCAAGTGAAACTGAAACTATCACCCACCCACTATTGGTCCCTGGAAAAATTGTCTTCTATGAAACCGGTTCCTGATGCCAAAAGGATTGGGGACCAGTGCTTTATATAATTACTGATTGTGAATATTAATCCATGGACAGATAAATTCACTCAACTAAGTTTTAATGTACTGCATAGGAATTTTAGGGCAGGTAATATAACATGGAGGATGGGGGATGAAGCAAATACAAATGTAAAATATATCAAAGAAGCATCTCAGATTGTAAAGATAAAGAGTAAAAGTAGAAGCAATTTAAACTGTATTCTAAACTGTATTATATATTAATACAAATGTAATGTGTAGAATAGAAATCTCAATTCTCTATGGATTTGCCTTTTTTTAGGGAAAAAAGACTTCTAAAGTGTGATATTGGGCTTAGGGAATCCAAAAGGGTTAAAGGATTTTTTTTTTAAAAAAAGAGAGAGAGGGAGGGAATTAATAGATATTGTACACATGTAAGGGCTATAAATTGCAAACTGGTGGCTAGATAGAAAAGATAAAATGAAGCAGTAAAGGCAACAGAGGACTGTTCCAAACAGAAGAGTTTTGCAATATTACAACAGTTCCGTGAGGTCATACTTCCTTATTATTCCATTGCTACAGATTATTATTTTCATTCATAGAAAATAGATTTCTTTGTAACAGGTTTATTTAAACTTGTCCTGCATGTGTTATGATTCAGTTATATATATATACAATAATAAGCTTAATACCAGCATGCGCTACATTAAGTCTATCCAACTTTCTATATGCAACTTGATATTTAAGATGTAGAGATCAACATTCTGTATGTGATTTTCTTTTTCTTTTTGCTTCTTCTAGTTGTGGCTGAACAGGGTGTCTTGTGAGTTGAAAGCTTGTCAAGCTATCATAGATAAGAACAAGTCCTAGGCTAGACAGGAGCAAATCTTTTGAAGTCTCATGGGAAGAAGAAACTATTGTGAAGGATGTCTAGCTTTCATCTTAGCTTTCTCTGCGAGAGATAAAGTTTGGGCAAATATCCAGGTGTCTGAATGGGGCTCTGTGGCTTTTTTAAAAACCATACACATATATGCACACAAAACTTAGAGACTATAATTAAACCACAGCTGTTCTGCTGACATTTGTGGGAAGAAAATATTTAATGCATTTGCATTGTTACTTCTTCGTGAAGTCCCCAACTTAACCTCTGATGCAAGTAAGGCATTTGTATTAAGCCCTCATAAACATGCTTCCTCTGAGGGAAAAAAAAAAAAGATGAAAGCTCAGCATTTAGCTCGAGAGAGAGAGAGAGGTGAAAAATAGGACAGGGATTGTAACCTTGAATTTAAACCATGGGTTATATTTTTACTATACATATGTAAAAAACTGATAGGTAATGCCAGTTCACATCCTAACCACAAATCTTGGCCTTGCAAGGACAATTTTTGTCCCACATGCTAAATTTTTGATGGTTCAAAATTGTCTTTGCCAGTAAATTTTCATAGGTCTAAAATGGTGGGAATTTTGGGAATTGTAATCCCAAGCAACAAGGAAGTATCACATTGGGTAGGGCTACTCTTAAATCCCCCCCTTTTAACATGAAAGATAGCCTTCCTTTTCACAGGGAAGTTTCTCTTTCATGCTGTTCAGCTGTTGGGGACTTTTGAAAAGCAGACTCTTAAACAAAGGCTGTGAAATAGGCCGTGTGAAAGTCAAGGAAACAATTTTGTCAAAGACCAAAGGAATGCCTCAAATCCAACAGTAATTCCACTTGAGTTTGGCTGCGGTCAGAGGTTTTATGCAATTGTGCTGATCTCTGTGAATGTAGTTTCATGAACATTTATATTAAGAGAGACTATGTTTTCAAGAGCTACATAGCAAAAAAAAAAAAAAGAGCTACATAGCAAAGTTGAAAGTTTATGAGCTAATATGCAGAGTGCTATTAACTTCACTTTGGGCAACATTGTTTTAAAAATCACATCACATCAGTGGGTAAGTCTGTCTGAAACGTTTTCCACAAGCTTAGCATCAGTTCCATCAACCAGTCCATAGGAATGTGGGAGACTTAAACATCTGTTTAGGGCTCTTCTAGATAGTCTTTTATACCAATAACAAGTAATAAAGCAAGGTAATGCTGGAAAGCAGTGAAATACTAGCATTCACATTTTGACATTGTTTCTGAAATATGGCATGCTCCCTTGTGACAAAATATATCATCTATGGGAAAAGAGCATACTCATTTGACAGGGATTATTATAAATAACTTAGGAAAAGTATTATTTATGATCCAGCTATTACTTTTTGTGTGATGAGGCTTTACATACCTTACCAAGATTTTGAGTTTATGAATCCGAAGGCTTCTCAGAAAAGTGGCTTCTTTGAGCCCCCATCCTTATTTGGTAGATCCCAGAAGGCTCCCTGTGACTGATGGCTAGAAATAGCAGTGCCCTTATCATAAATGGGGGCTGGGTAGATTCTTCTGATTTCCCATCCACCCTAAAAAAGAGGAAGTGTTGGGTAAAATACAACAGTAGTTAGATTCAACTGGAAGTGCTCCTTGAGTCCCAGACAATTAAAACAAGTAACTAAAGAGGGGCTCCAATAATAGAAGTGACAAATCATGCCAGACTTCTGGAAACCTGAAAGTTATCCCCAAAAAATCAAGATACCAATGTCAGTTCTGATTATCCTCAAGATTACTATACTACCAGGAATATATGTGTTTGAACTGGTAATTGAGTTTACTCAGCTGGACATCTCCAGATGCACTGAAAGCACAACTTCCAGAATTCCCACCCAACATACTGGTTGAAATTCTTAGAATTATAATCACAGGACATCTGAAAAAGGGATGATCCCATGGTATATTTTGTAAAGAAGATGATTTTTGGCATGCCAATTGTAAGGACCAGTCAAAATGTGATTATCTTTATTTTATTCATAACTGCATTCGTAATGTTTGCATTTACTTATTCATTTATTTATTGTGCAGTTACTGCATAGACTGCACCATTAGAAAGATTACACAGAAATCTAGAATCAATTGCTGACTCTTCTTACAGCTTCTATGATACTTACTGGAAAATTAGGCAAAAAATCTAGCTACACTACAAAAAGAAAAAAGTGCTTTATGTAAGCTGTAAATTTCTGGGTAAAGATACCACTTGACATCTAGCATTCCTAGCTTGTGATGTCACTTATCAAGCTATGCTCTAGTTTACATATTATTGTAACAGAATGATAGATACTGTCGGAAAAATCTAATACACCTAGTTAATATTCCTTTTCAAAGATTCTCATGGGATCCTAAGAAACTGTGTTATCATTTTAAGCAGTTGCAGACTGCAGCCGTTCCTGCTCCAAAGCAACTGTCTGTTTTTGAATCAAAAGCATACACGCCCCTATGATAATATTTCTTGGATATTGTTATGAATTGTACAGGTCTCATAAAAATATTAGATTATCCCACCTAGATCCATAGAAATTCAGTAGTTAAAGGTGCTGAACTATCAATGGAGAGACCCAAGTGCTAGTCTTTGATTCCTCTGGGCATGGAAGTTAACTGGTCAACTTGGGCCAGTAATTCCTCTTAGACATAAACTGGGAAACTGAAAAGTATCCCATAAGAAAGTACTAGAAAACCACCTCTAAAAGTGTTACCAAAAAACTGCATGGACGAAAAGTCAAATTGACTCAAAAGGACCATAATAACAAGATTTAAGTAGGGTTTCCAGAACATTTTGTAGGGCAAAATGTTGTGTGGAGTCCTTCTCTGAGCTTGGTTGCTTATTTGTCAACATTTTATTGCCCAACTAGGTATTGTGTTCTTCCACAATCAATTTGCATTAGATTTTATGAATCACATTATTTGCTACCTGGATCAGAAAATCTCAGAAGATAATCTGGGACATGCAGAGATTGTATAGGGAGTTCAGTCATAGAAAACCTGGCTGACTTTCTTGGGCCTGGCTTGAGCATCGATTGAAAAATACTGGGTTATGTTAGAGCTAAAGGTGAAGTGGAATGTGAAAGGCATCCTAGAAGGAGGAAGTGGTGACTTTTGTCAAGAACTGCACAAATATATCCATGAAGTGGAGGGATCAAACTCCAGTCAAGGGAAGTTTTATTTTTATAGGACAGATAGGATTTTCAAAATAATTCTGCTTGATTTTTGGAATCTAGGTAATTGGTCACTAGCAGAATATTATTATAACTTCTTTGTTGTGCTTTTCAGATTCAGCTCAGCAAAGCATTCTCTACATCTCGGGTCCAAACCATTTTATTTTGCTCTTCACAACACTGTATATATGCTCCTCTTTTATTAAAGTGCAACTGAAGCCTATGAAAAAAAAAGTCCTGTAATTTCATAGGATATTTGATTACTGCAAAAGATTATTTTATTGTAATTCATTTCTAAGATTTATGTACGGCATTTCCTTCAAGAGCTGATGTTAGCCCTTCAAGGTAGTCCAGATAGAAACCCAAAACCATGAGCACTAACATCATCTTTGTTGGAAAGTGACAGTAATAAAAAGTTGCAGGTCTGAAAGCACTTCCCCCTACCTTGCCTTTATTTTCCAAAAAATTAGGGTGGATCCCTTCTGAGAGATGCTTTCTCCAAACCCATTTCTTGAGTGGCTTGAAATACCTCTTATCTAACCATTGCCCTGGCTGGAGTTCTTCCTGGTTATTCTGGTTATTCTGACAACCCATTACATCCTTCATGGGAGTCTGCATTTCATTTCACAATGCAAAGCCGTATTTTGTTTAATATGCGGTATGGTCACATTCATTACCACATTTTAATTTATGTTGAACTGAAATGTGTGGGTGGCTTTCTTTTCTAAAAAATGAGCTACCAAACTTTTAAAAAAACTGATTATGGGGGAGGAGAACAATAAACTTTTAAAATGTTTTCTAACCCTGGAGGAATGAGATCCATCATTTTCTTTTATGGAGTGCAGCATGGTTTTACTCATAATGCCTTTTAAAATAATCAGCAATGTGCTTATTAAAAGCTATGTTGATTGGAAGTTTTATATATATGCACTACTGGTAGTCTGAAGTGATTCAGACAGAATACACAGAACTTGCTTTATCTGGCAAAAAAGATTTTATGAAAGGATGGATGTCATGTCTTTGTTACAGAGACCTCTCTTGCAAATGGGAAACAAGTCCACATATTTCCATATTCACTGGAAAATAAATGCTCCCAACAACAGCACCAAATACACAGAGAAAAATGATTCTCTATCGCACGGGTACACATGCATGCTATACATGAATGCATGCAACAGTTTAAATTTTAACTGCAACAGTTTAAATTTTTACACAAAGTGACTAAATTTTTACACAATATGACTGAATCTATCTAACTGGTCCCTATGGTTAGACACCAGCTTGATGGCACATAATCAGTCAATGATCAAATTAGTTTAAATTCATTCATACTCCAGGACTAATATGCCAGGAGTACTTTTACTGTATTTGTTGTTGTTGTTGAATTGTCACTATTTTGGTAGGGAGAGTGAGAACAACATGAATAGAAAGTTAAACTCTATTATTCCGCTATTCACATTCTTCTGTTCCCTTTCCTGGCAAAAATATAATTCCATACATGTAATTATTTACTGTTTAAATTTGTTGTACCAGTGTATCGTTGTGACTCACTTGTAGAAGTGATGACAAAGATGCAATCCATCATCTGAGCATAATTCTATGATTATATCATTCTGCTTTTCTAGGTTGTTTAGTTCCAAGTGGCTCAAGAACTAATGCTGGAGATGGTTAATTATGGTGTGGTCAGCTATAGTGACCACATCCTTATGGCACTGGAATCTCAAGCTTGCATTTTACTGGAGAAAAACAGTTCTCAGGACAGTGGAAAGTGTTGGGATTGCAGAATATAATATGCCAATTACCCAGCTTGCAAATCATGGGTGTATTTTCATCTGAGAGAACAGTACATTTTATACTCTTTTTTACCTGCTCGGTATGCATTTCAGATGGTTCTCTGTGATATTATCTAGCCTGGCAATTATCATTAAAGGGACAGCAAATACAGTAGCTACATCTACTGTAACTTGCTCTTTTCCATGTGACCATATATTCTTTTAAGAAATAATACCCATATTTTTGTTTGCATTGCAGTATTAAATCAAGAGAAAAAAGATATTTGTATGTAGAGATCCTATGCTGAAATCATTTTTGTAAGGTGTCATCAGATTTGTCAGAGTAAACTCATTCACAGTCAGAGAATAATCTGTAATCATCAGAGCCTATAATTCAGTGACATAGTAGGGAAAGCTGCAATCCAGTCCAAAAGTACATATATTTAAATAAATTTCAGGAATGAAGATGAAACAGAGTGATTTGACAGGGAAGGTTTTTTTGCCAAAGTGTGTCTGAAAACCACAATGCTTCCTTGGAATCAGGGATAAAATATAAAAGGCAGTAGGATTAGGAACTGGAAATAAAGTAGCAGGGTGATGATGACACATATTTGGGAATTTACTATTTTATGCTTACCTTGCTTTTCTCCCAGTGTCTCATAAATCTGATAGAGTTGCTTTTGAAACTTATGCGATGTAGGCCAAAAGTTTGAAAATTCAATAATAAACTTTTTTGGGACAATATAATTTCTTAGAATGAATTATGGTAGAAAAACAAAAAATCCATTACTCAAGTTATGTTTCTAAAACTTTCTAAAGCAGCAGTGCCTAATTAGTGTTTTTAGGCTGAAAGCCATACTGTATTTCTTCTCTGAGTTCTACCTAAGATGAGTTGGGTAGAGCCAGGAAAAAAATATAAATTTGATCAATTTAATTATAGTAGAACTGATCATTTCCCATGAACTTCAAAGTTATTCTTCATTGTGAGTTCGTTTCTGCTGATTGTGATTTGCAACTCCTTTGAATACTTTCATAATACAAAGTATGTGCCTGCCTTAAAATAATAGGATACAATCCCATTTGGAAAGCTATACAATGTAGTTTCCAACAGTTACAATAAAAATATACAGTCATAAAACGATCACCATTTTTCTTTACAGTACAAACCTGCAATACAAGTATCTTTAAGTAAATGGCTAAATATTTTCATTTGCCAATTTCAGGAGAAAAATACTTTCTTTGAATTTATATTTCAGCAGTAAAGCATTATAGTTGTTGGTTTTTTTTGTTTCCAAAGGGCATCTCCTTGGACTTTCCCATGATGACTCCAAATTCTGTGAAGAGAACTTTGGTTCCATGGAAGATAAGAGACTTATGTCTTCCATCTTAACAAGCATTGATGCTTCCAAACCATGGTCCAAATGTACTTCAGTAACGATAACAGAATTTCTGGATGATGGGCATGGTATGTATTGACATTGACACTGGATATTATGCTAAATTTTGAGAACCTCCCAAATTTTAAAAATTAAGTTTATAGTTTAGTTTTAAGAGACAAACTAATAATAAATAAATACTTTCACACTCCTTCAGTGTAGCATCTATGCAACTCCAGAAATGGTTGGTACCTGATTCCAATGGGTAGGCAGAGTACTGTAGGATATATTTTTTTTAATTTGATTTATATGCCGCCCTTCTCCAGAGACTCAGGGCGACTTACAATGTGCTCAGCAATAGCCTTCATCCTTTTGTATATTTATACAAAGTCAACTTATTGCCCCCACAACTGGGTCCTCAATTTACCTACCTTAGAAAAGATGGAAGGCTGAGTCAACCTTGAGCCTTGGCGAGATTCGAACCTGCAGTAATTGCAGGCAGCTGGTCTTAATAACCAGCTTAATAACAGGGTGCCTTAGACCACTGTACTACCAAGGCTCTATTTAATACTCTGTTGTTGCTCTCTCAGTTAACAGTAATACCAGCAGATAATAATAAAGTAACAGAAAATGAAGAAAGTAAAGTGTTCTGGGATTTAAGAATTCAAACAGACAAGCACTTGCCACATAACATTCCAGACTTAGCAATTGTTCATAAGACTTAAAAGACTGTATAATAGATATTGCAGTTCCTGTAGACAATAGAATAGAAGAGAGAAAACTGGAGAAAATCACAAAATATGAAAACCTGCAAAGAGAAGTAGAGTTACTGTGGCAAAAGAAAGGAAAATACCAATAGTATTAGGCACTTTGGGTCCAATCCCAAAGCAACTAGAGCACCACAAAATCCCTGTCAATCAATTGCAAAATGCAGCTTTACTTGAAATAGCTCACACCCTGCAAGGATACTTTAACACCATCAAATAACAGCATCTGCCTCTCTCAGATCCTTGGGAACTATATATGAATAAACATGCTAAATCCAACCTAAATATCTGGCTCGCTGAGCAACCAACCATAATAATAAATAATGCCAATTTGGTTTAGTGGTTAAGAACCATGCTAGTCCCAACTTTGTGATCTTGGTCCAGTCGGTCTTTCTCAATCCTAAGAAGCAGGCAATGGCAGACCTCTTCTGAAAAAAATCTTGCCAGGAAACCTGCAGGGACTTGTCCGGGTAATTGCCAGGCATCCACTGACTCAAAGGCACACACACTCAAATATAAATAATATAGGGCTACCTGATTTCAGATGCAAAATCCTGATAACAATGAAGGGCCCCAAAGGGATACAGAAAATTATCTTTGCTGCCTTCAGAAATTGTTTGGATTTATGAAACTCCAATCTAGGAGCCTTGGATAATATATACAAAGAGTTATTAAACATATGGAGTAATGATAACAGCAACTAATTCTAAGTACTGATAACAGTAGATGAAAAATATGGAATAGGAGAATAACTGAAGCAAAAATGATACACTATAAAGATAGTTAAGGAGACATTAGTACTTAGTTTTCTAGACTATTAAATACATGCTTCATACAGCTTCAAGGAACTTGCAGCTTCTTATTATCATATAGTATTATTCATCAACTTTTTAACAAAATGCTTCAGTGCACTCATAAAGCAATTGCAGCTCTTAACTATTTTAAATTCCAGAAGGCTTAGACAAAAATGACCTAACTGAGGAATGGATCCAGTTGTTATGGCAACTAAAATACTTATAGATGAAAAACAGAGTTTACATGCAAAACTCTAGAAAAGCACTATTTGGGAATATTTGCAGTACGATGCAATCAGATGTTTTATCTCATTTTCTTCTATTATTTTTTGTTTCTCATTGAGCAATTAATAAGCATTAACTCATGTCAGTCCACATTCTAACTATGAATGAACAATAGATGTGCTATTTTTAGTAATTATCCATATGGGCAAGAATAGGTTTGCTATAGAATCCTTCTATATCTTCTCTCTCATCCATACCCCCTTTCTTCAATTTAGTTTCATCTCTAAACACCCTTAGAGGATGTAGAGGTATTTAATTAGCCTCTAGTTAAAAACTGCTCAGAGTTGTCTGAACCGCAAGATGGCAGCAGATACATTAGACAGATAGACAGACAGACAGATGGACGGACAATACTTGCTCAGCTTTTCTTTCAGCCAGTCAGTATGCATTGGATTATATCGTACGATTGTGAGAAATAGAAGAGAAAATTTTGTGAGTTCTAGTTCTACCTTAGATATGAAACCCTAGGTGACTTTAGGCCAATCGCTGTCTCTTAGCCAAACAAACCTTATAGGGTTGTTGTAGGCAAAATAAAAGAAGGAAGTATTATGTACATTTGCTGCCTTGAATTACTTAAAAAGTAATAAAGAGGGAATTAAATTAATAAAGAGGGAATTAAAAAAATATGGTGTGCCCTTTCTGGAACTGATTAAACATTGATAACACAGACTCCAGCTATCAGCTATCCAGCTACATATCAGCCTATCTTTCCAAGGGGGAGGGAGTCTAAATTGATTTTCATTTACAAAGTGCTTTTCTTCAGAAATATTTAGAGCTTATCTCCTGCAATCTTCCTATCAAAATGTTCGTAGTTCTAAATATCTTCCATTTCCTTGGTGAACAATCTTTTTGCCTCTCGCAGATGTGCTATATGTACTCAGAAGCATTATCTACACTGATATATTGATAGGGTTTCCCCCCTGGGAAATTAGATTGAGTTTGACACATTAACAAAAGACAGGATTCTGCTATTATTGTTTCTCCCGATAACAAAAAATTAATAGGATTGTAATCAAAATCCAGTCATTGAAAAATAATAAACAAGTATCTTAATGTAGAAAAATCCTGACTTTGCAGTAGCAAAAGCAGATTTTTCATTTTTGGTTTGAAAGGGTCTGAAACCTGTTGCCAATTGGTAAGATAACTTGTTTCCTCACAATGGTGCCAAGGCAACATGATGACACTAGAATTTTGGTGGCCTAGTATATTTAAGAGTGTTGGTGGATGAATATTAGGAGTGTGGAAAGCTTGGACTGTGCAATTACTTTATAAACCTTATCTGTGGTAATTATAGAGGCTGGAACAATGGGACAGTACATACTGTTATGTGAGAGACTCTGGCAGCTTTCAGTTGTGTTTGCTTTACTGCACTGTCCTCCTTGCTGTATAGAGTCTGAACTGCTCAATGCTGTGCTTGGCGTGGCATTAGATTTTTTATGGTTTTGGAAGAATTTAGAGACTGAAGAGACTTGGATGATCATGACCACCATGGTGACTATGGAGTTGACCCAAGCTATCAAGGGCTGATGCACAGTGAGGATCAAATTTTGGATCTTGGGGGGGGGGGAGAATGGCAATGTTATCTGGAGTTGACAATATCTAAATATCTGGCTCACTGAGCGACCAACCATAATAATAAATAATGCCAGTTTGGGGTAGTGGTTAATAACCAGGCTCGAACTGTGAGTTCTAGAATAGAATTAGAATATTAGAATAGAATAGAATTCTGGGAGTTGAAGTGCACAAGTCTTAATGTTGCCAAGATTGGAGGCTCCTGTTCTATACCCATTTTCCATATAGAAAGATAGGAACTTTTACATTGGAATACTCCATATGCTTGATAGCCTGTTCTGTTTCAGAGGGTGTTTGTAGAACTGTAATGGTGGTATGATGGAATTACCCTGGAAACAGGACGAAGAGATGAGACTCTCCCTAGTTTTTCAGAGAGTAAAAAGAAAGGAGGAGAGAAGACTGACTGCAAACCTGATTACAATATTGGTGTTAGCCCTTTAAAATAGTCCAGGCACATGGTCCAACAATGAATGCTCTCTTAATTGTAAAGTTACATTAACAGAATCTTACAGACCAAGGCTGCTGTTGTTATTGGTATTATTAAATTTATTATAATATTCAATAATATTTTGAGGAACAATATCACAGGCATCCTTAAGCAATAAAAACCTAAAACTATAATATTTTCCAATAAACTATTCCTTATCTTATCCTTACTTGCAAATATCATTTTATGTTCAGGCCTCTTTACACCATTAGCTGCTTTTTTAAAAAAAAAAATTACCATAATAATGTTGAGAGTCCCCTGTGTGTATTTAATCCTTTTTAGTCAGTGGTTGTTTTGATTTAAATTCTATCACCTTTCACTTTGGATCTTTGGTGGGTGGGGGACAATGGCAAGATAACAAAATCGGTAACAAAAATAGCGATAATTGCAAAACTCTATAATTGATTCTTACTCAGGAAGAGATTAGACCACAAAGCTCTGATTCATTTTCTTTTTGAGATCTAATGAAAATATAGATCACAAATGTTATAAAGAATGAAATAAATTAAAATAACAGGAGAACATGCAGGTTATTTTCATGAATTGGCATTGGCAATAGTTCAAGTTTATGGAGGGTTTTTTTTGCCTGTGTGGTTACAAAGGGAAGGAGTGGAAGAAAGAATGATGCTTTTCTTCTTTTTGGGGTAATGTGGCTAGCCAAGTATTCTAGCTAGAAAGAAAGCAGAAGTGACGGCTTTTGCCCACCCAAAGAAAGATTTTCTTCTCTCTCCACAGTTGGTAGATTGTACAAAAAGTGGATGCCCTTCTATGGGGTGTCTATAATAAAGGCACATGCTTTGGTGTACATTGTAACTAAACATAAATGCTTCCTTGGATAGCTAAAGGACTCTTTCACTACCTGTCCTTGCAGTAGCTTCATGTACTATAAGCTCAACATTCTATTTACAGTTGCTGGAGTATTTCTTAACCGCAGCCTGCAGGATTCCTTGTGGCCACCAGCTGTTTTCTGGGCAGTGACACTTGTCTTGTTGTTGGCTACTGTAGCATTTCTCTGTCTACATGCAGAACAAATGCCAACTTCCAAAGCAGCAAACTTATTTTTCTGTTTATTGTTAGAATAAACAATGTGGTAAGTCAATATTGAGTGTCACATGCTAAGCTACTAAAAATACTGTTTCTAAACCATTAATTGGGTCTTAAAAACAATAAAGATGCTTATTTGTAGTTTCTAAATGTGTTTCTCCCAAAAAAGGAACAAGAGTTTTGGGGGGAATGCATACCCCTGTTCTCAGTATTAATGCTGCCTTTAGAGGTGGTCATTGTTAAGTTTTAGATCATGTTGCCTCCTTTATCTTGTTTATCCAGAGGTCCTATAATCACTGGTTAGAAAAGTAGAAGTTGCTAGGAAAAAAGTAATTTTTTTTCACGAAATCAATCAAATTTTGAATATTTATCTCATGTCTTTTTTAAAACACTCAAATTCTAACAGGGATTTGGGATAAAAACTTGAGTTTAGCAACAGCTGTTGGTCTCTTTACCATCTTCTTCAAAGTAGCTTTGAATATTCAGAGGGTATAGCCTGTTGTAGACTTATAGGCCTTCTAAGCCAAAACAAGTTCCTTTTCAGATGAAAACAAAGCTCTAAAAAGCAAATGTGAAGGTTTAAAATTGTACTTATGCACCTTGATATTCACTAAAGTCCTAAAGGCAGCAAAAAAAGACCCTGAAATTGAATCAATGAATCAAATCTTTATTAGACTTGGTTTTCAGTTTGCTCTAGTGATACTCTTTCCTACTAAGCTAGCAGCCATAAATTATTCTTTATACATACCAAGGACCATGGACTAAGCTGTCTTTTCTAAATTGAATTGTATATCTTCCTTCTTTTGTGGCCTTTTTTTGAATGTCTAAAAATATGTTTGCATGAAGAATAATATTGACTGTGGATTTCTCCAAATATGGTTGCAAATGTCATTGGTTGTAAATTTTGTGTGGAGATTTGATAGTGTGACATAATTATAGTGATATAGCTCTCATTGAAACATGATAGGTTAGTTCTTCAAGGAAATGTACAGTTATTGATTTATTGAAGAAGAAACTTTTAAAGATGAGTCCTTATCTCTATCTTCATTATACTTCTAAAGCATCAGACTTATTATTTAAATGCTTTCATCCATGATCAAATGAAAGGAAGACAGATTGTGATAAATTGTTTTAACTGAAGAGAAATAAAGATTCATTAAATCCCAAGCAGCCACATACAGTAAGAACTTTGCAACCTATTTTCTCTTACAAGGGCTATAAATAAAGCAGACAATCTTTCAGATTAGTCAAATACCTCTGAACTGATATAAGTGCAAATTATATGTGAGAGGCAGGAATAATTCCCTCTATTCATGATTTTCAGGTTGTAAATCCTGTGCATATTTGGTCCTAGTAGTATTGTACATAAGAAAAACAGAAAACTTCTGCTTGGGGAACCATGAAGAACAAAAGAACACTAACTAGTTATAAAAACTAAGGTCTTTCCCTCTCTAACAATAAAACAAAACCAGCCCACTGTTGTATAGCCATGCCCCAAGCTTCACAAAAAGAAAGGGAAAAGTTGAAGAGAAGGTGCATTTGAACTCCAAATACAAGTATCACATGCTGCTGTATTCCATACTCCTTATTACCTAGAGCAGAAATCCCAAAACAAGTTTACAAACTATTTTTAAGTATCTGTTAAGTCAAAGTCTATCATCATAATGATAACTTTTCCCATTTATTAAAGATGTCAATATTTGCTGTTCAGTTTTGTGATTCATCTTGCATTTAAGCATGTTTAATGAATTCCTGCCATCAATATTTTGTTTCCTGTACCAATTTTGTTTGGTTTTTGAATAGAAGATTCTCACCTGCTTCTTCTATTCTTAAAGGATTTGTTGGCAACTGTTTTAAGTCATGCTTATTTTGTCTTTCCTTTAAAAGCTTTACCTTTACAGAAGTGGTATTGCCTTAGCAATTCTCAAATGGCAGTTTTGGTTATTTTTAAAAAAATTCAATTGATTAATACGGAATATCCCACTCACAAAGTCACTTTGGGTAAATGGAAACAGACATGAAAAGTAAAGTTCTATGACCTATTTTGTAATCCATACTATCAATTGTAAATTGAAATTTAATTCAAAGCAAAGGTGTGCATCTACATGTAATGTAGAGCACAGTTTTTTTGTGGAACTATGCTAAAATAAATTAATTGTGACTGGCAATCTATGAGATTAGCTACATTAGAAAGGAAGAGGTTTTACAATATACAAATAGGATGTAATGATAAATTGCCAGATTTGCACAAATATGAGTAGTAAATGGAGTTGAAAGAAAAATTTGAAAATGTTATCATGTTGGAAAGCTCAGAAGTATGGCAAGTATCTTAGAAAGGAAACAAATTATAAATGAGGTTGTTGTTTCAGGTAACTGTTTACTGGATCAACCACGAAAACATATCTTAGGTCCTGAGGAACTTCCAGGACAAACATATGATGCCATTCGCCAATGCAAGCTGGCATTTGGACCTGAATACACAGTGTGTCCTGGAATGGATGTGTGCTCTCGTCTGTGGTGTGCAGTCGTTCGCCAAGGTCAAATGGTGTGCTTGACCAAGAAGCTTCCTGCTGTGGAGGGGACACCATGTGGAAAAGGAAGGATCTGCCTACAAGGGAAATGTGTTGATAAGACAAAGAAAAAATATTATTCAGTATGTTGTTATTTTAATTATTAAACTAGGCACATTTAGTTTGATCACATTAATCACACTTAATTGATGTTTCAAATGGAATAATCCCTTGGAAGAGTGAAGTGTTAATCAAGGATTCCCACATTCCCTTCCTGGGGTGCAATTGACATCGGAGCTCTCTTTTGCTCATTTTATTGAAAATTTTATCTTATCAACCGTACAACATGTCTTTTGATGCCATATGGTGTAGTATTCTAAATACCTGATTAGGGCTTCTATCTTTAGTCTAACAAATTTACTGAAAGGTTGAAGAATTTCCTTATAGGCTAATGTGATCATTCATTAAATGACTGACTGAATAGTGTTCATGCATTAATTTATTATAGTTTCCAAATTTCTGCACATCTGGAGAGTATTATATAATGCAACAGCCTGGAACATTTTTAAGATCAGTGACTGACCAATGTCATGTACCTTTATTTTAAAGACCACATTGGTTTTTTTTAATAATAATATTTAGTTTATTCAAGGAAAATTAAAATACCAAAATAATAACAACAACAACAACAACAACAACTAAATGGATAGAATTATAAAATTGGAACCTAAGTATAGATGACTTATATTTGACTTTTTCCCAGCTACCATCAATTGGCATTCTGTAATATGGTGAAATTTATGTTTTAGGCTTCAAACCATGGCAACTGGGGATCCTGGGGACCATGGGGACATTGCTCTCGTTCATGTGGTGGAGGTGTCCAGTTCGCCTATCGGCACTGCAATAACCCAGCACCTAGAAACAACGGTCGATATTGTACAGGAAAACGGGCTGTCTATCGGTCCTGTAACATCATCCCCTGTCCTGCCAATGGTAAGATTTCTATAAACCAAAAATAGCAGCACAAGCAATACAAAGGTTAGGTTAGACCATAGCCAAAAACCTGGGTAAAAGCAAGACTGTAGACCAGTAGAAATGGATCTACTGGTCCATTTTTGCATATCTGAATTCCAAATGTTTTAACAAGAATAATAAAGTTAATAGTTCCTCTTCTAATCTTATTCTATGGCTACAAAGAAAAAGAAATGAAATTAAGATGTCATATTGACTTTTTGGGGAGGAAGGGCTGTGAATTAAGTTCAGATGGGAATTTCGAGAAAATGCTGGGCTCAGATTTATGTAAATCTAAATTATTTAGATTTGCAGCAAACTCCACTTGGTGAATATTCTGGGAAGAGACAAAGTTCCATTCCACTTCTGTGTACATAAATCCAGTCTCTCCAGATATTATACAGTATTGGTCAGGTTGTAGGAAGCATAATTGTGATTGTTAAAATTAAACAGAAGGATTGTCTTTGCCAAAACATTGGTAATCTCATCACAATTACAGATCTGGTAGCTACAAGCTGAAAAAGTGACTATCCTGTGCTATCCTTTTATCACAGTTACATTTTCTGTAGCCTGTGAAAGACAGTTGAAATTAGTAATAAAGGGGAAATAATTACTGTAGTCACAACACCTTGGCCATCTATATGGCCTGTATAGAAGGCCTCTCAGGTTGATCTATTTATTTGTTTGTTTGTTTGTTTATTACATGTATATAGCCACCCATCTTATGTCAAACTCAACATGTGGCTTACACACTGCAGATGGCTTGCATTACTACAGTGAATGGTACACAAATCATCACAATATGATCCTGTGGAACTTCATTAGTGATGAGCATGGTAGACAAATGTTTTTTGATTAAGTAAGAGTCTTTGGCTTTTATCTGCTTTGTCCTGAGTCTGTCAGTACTGAGGTGTTAGAAATAACACTCCTGATATTTACATTAACTTTTGAGACACTATCTCCATAGCTATGAATAATAATGAGTTGTTCTTCTTCAGCTAAAGCTTTCCGCCAAGAACAATGTGAAGCAAGAAATGGTTACCAATCAGATGCAAAAGGTATCAAAACTTTTGTAGAATGGGTCCCAAAATACGCAGGAGTGCTCCCAGGAGATGTTTGCAAGCTTACCTGCCGAGCTAAAGGAACTGGCTACTATGTAGTTTTCTCTCAAAAGGTAAAATAGCTACTCTGCTTGCTTATCAAATATTTACATTTCTGAAGTTTTATGTATAGAATGTTCACTAGTAAGCATATGACTGTTCTTTTAGAGCTCAGAATGTAGTAGCTCTGGCTGGCTTTCTTTAAACAGTTGGAGAAAGCTAGTCTAATATAAAATTGCATATTTTATTACTAAATTATTATTAGATGTAAACTATTATTAGGTGTATTAACAATGTTCTATATTTATCCATAATGTTTATTGTTTGTGTGGCTGTGTGCAACTAAAAATGAAAAGAAATTTCAATTTAAACGTAGTTATGTTATCGAACAGGTGACTGATGGAACAGAATGTAGGCCATATAGCAATTCAGTATGTGTCCGTGGAAAATGTATACGAACTGGATGTGATGGCATTATTGGTTCAAAGCTCCAGTATGATAAGTGTGGAATTTGTGGTGGAGACAATTCCAGTTGCACAAAAATTATAGGGCACTTTAATAAAAAGAGGTAAGTAAGAAATAAACAATACAGTAAGTCATTTTCACCCAAATTCCTTATTGTCATAGGAAATAGCATTTATGCAGAATTCAGAAAAATGTATTTTATATAACAAACATATGGTAAAGAATATTGTATTCTGTATTACAATGGTCCCATGCTTGGCTAGCAAAGTTTTAAAAATATGTATGTAGGGTACACTCAGATATGCAGTGGAACTCATCAAGAGACAGATCTGTTGCCTCCATATTTACTTACTGAGAACTTAAGAATTTAGTAAGATTCTAGCTGTATCAGGACAAAGAACCATTGTGTAACATGTAATGGTCAACTAGGTAAACCTGAGAAGTTCACAACAGGAAGGGAGAGTTAAAACTCTTATCCATGTCTGCAGCTACTATTTAAGATATTCTGTCTCATTCAAGAGGCAGAAATCTAGACTTTGGTCACATTTGTCCCTATATTAAAAAAGATAAATTGATTCCTGTCCCATTTGATAGACTGCTACTTTAAAAATCCAGAAGCATTCCATATTTGGTTTTAGTGAATTTGAGTGACAATTTCTATGCTAGGCATACTTTTACCAATTTTTTTTTTTATAAAAAGCCCACATATGGTAGACTAGTTTCTACTAGAGAACTGATTTAAACCTTAATCATCCTGGTTATTTTTCTTTCTTTCTTTTTAAGGTATGGTGACCAAACTACCCCAACTGCAGTCCCACCATAAATTTATATAAGGCAATGATTACATTGACAACTATATTTTTAACCATTTCCTAATGATTCTTAGCATGAAATTCATGCAAAAGTATCCGTTGATGTATATGCAAGGCATTTTTTTTTAATTCTACTTCCATTTATTAATAGTGAACTATGCTCTTCCATGTAATTATCCTTTTTAAGACTTTGCAATACAGTATCTTTTTTGAATTTATTATTCAGGCCAATAAATTTGGCTATCTTTCTATTACATGTCACTCAGTCATTTATAAACAAAATTGAAAAACAGTGATCTCAGACCCCAAACCTGATGTTGTTCTATTTTGTATGTTTCTCCAATGTGAACACCATCTGTTTATTTCTTCTTTCTGTTCTGTAGCCAATTACTAGTCCAAGGCACTTTTGTAGCTGCTTTAAGTGGGGAGTTTTGTGAAAGGTTTTTTTTTTTTAATCCAAGAATACTATACCTATTAAAGTAGCTTTTTAATAGCGAAGGCCATATTTAAACCTTTTGAAGGAATCTGAAAGTGAGGGCCTTTTGCATTTTGGGGAACAAATGTCAGATCTTCGTTTTGCTTGACTGACTTATTTTTTCTTTGTTTCAGTAAGGGTTATACAGATATTGTTAAAATACCAGAAGGAGCAACACACATCAAAATACGACAGTTCAAAATGAAAAACCAAAGTAGATTCACTGCTTACTTGGCTTTGAAAAAGAAAAATGGTGAATATCTTGTCAATGGAAAATACATGATCTCAACTTCAGAGACCATCATTGACCTCAATGGAACAGTTATGAACTACAGTGGCTGGAGTCACAAAGACGATTTCTTGCATGCCATGGGACATACAGGCACCAAGGAGATCTTGATAGTACAGATTCTTGCAACAGATCCAACTACATCAGTAGATGTCCGCTATAGTTTCTATGTGCCAAAGAAGCAAACCCAAATGACAAATTCTGTCACTAACAACAACAGTAGTAACAAAATTAGCCCGTCACTTGCTGAACCCCAGTGGATAACCGGACCATGGCTTTCTTGTTCTCGAACATGTGATACGGGGTGGCATACAAGAACTGTCCAGTGTAAAGATGGGAATGGAAAATTAGCTAAAGGCTGTCTTCTGTCTCAAAGACCTTCAGCATTCAAACAATGTTTATTTAAAAAATGTTAACCTGTGGTTGCAGACTTCTTCAGAAGGAGTCTTCTTGAAACTTATTTGGCATATTGACGTAAGATCTACCCAGAAACAAAAGGAAGACAATGCATCACTATTCTCTCATATTCTTGGCAATTGTTCTTGGCAAGACATGCCTATTTGGACCAAAAGGAGATATGAGTTGGTCCTGTGAGGTGATCTTAATATGTCAAAAGCACTAAGTGTTAGCTATTACGAGCCCTTTGTATCTGCAAATAAGAGGATAAACCAGTGGAGAAGTTATAATGGGATATCCAGTTACAGAATCATCTCCCTTTTCTCACCTACCTCTAACATAGGATGTCTTTAGACAACTTGTCAAAATTACCCATGATTCTACAATAGCTTCTTTTATACTGTTTGTAAATATCTTTGCTTTGGTATGTCACTTTATATCACTTGATTTTCTTACAACAAACAGCAGCCTTTATGTTTAACACAAGTGATTGACCAAAGTACTAGTAGGTCTGCAGCCACTGTTGACTCATACGCCTTTCTTTTTTTAAAAAAGTGGCTGTTAGTATTTTACTGGAGAATTAAGAGGTTGCTGCTTTAAAGAAAAAAAGTAATATCTTTCTGACAACAGGAAATACATTTCTATTCTAAAAATTTCCTGACAATAGAATTTATTCTATATTAATACCTTTCTGATGAGGAATTTTTATAGGCACAGTCTGCAGCAGTAGAAAAGGAAAAAAAGCTGCCAGTATGATGCTTTAAAATTTGAAAAAAATATTTTATTTTATCCATGTAGAACAAGAGTCCCCAACCTCCGGGCTGTGTCCCATTCAGAACCAGGCCACGGAAGCGTGCCTGCTGCTCATGTGGAACCATCCCCTCCCCCACCAGTTCCAAGCCGGAAAGGTTGGAAACCCCCAATTTAGAATACTGTGCCTCAGAAATTATCAAACTAATGAAAGTTGTGCCACAAATAGAGATAAAGGGAATTTGTTACGTGGGAACAGCACACATAATATAATGGGGAACTTCCCCTCCCCCAACTGCCACATGTCTAGGATACAACTAAATCCAGACATGGATGAAGCTAGAATCTAAAGTTCTTGGGGCATTAGCTTTCTGCTGTCTCCCATTCTGCTACTTCCTTTTCATCTCTATTTTTACTACCTCTTTCCGTTTCTGCCACTTTTTTCCCTCCTCAGTTCCCTCTCCTTTTTCATCTTGCAGTTGCTATGGGAGAGGCAGATGACTCGTTAGAGATCTGTACTAACTGTTGACACAGATTTTGAAAACAGTCTGAAATTACATGTGGGTTACTCATCCCCAATATATGGAAAGGGGAAATTTTGGTGAGACATTGGGTCATGTCATAAGTGTCTTCCAGCTCAGATTTATGAAATCTGTTCACCTCTGTTTTCCCTATTAGTTTTGAAGTGGTTTCTACTGGAAATCTAACAGCGTGCCATGAATTTGGCCTGTAGGGAAGAATTTTACAGTGGTTAAAACAAAAACAAAAACATTGGGTTTTTTTTCATGAAGCAATTTTTTGTCTAGTTCTTTTGATATTTGGCTGAATATTACCAAGCACACCAATCCAGAGATTTGCATATGCTCAGACTGGGTACACATTTTATGTGCACAAACTGCCCCATAATTTCAAGGAGGATACATAACCTTTGGCACACGTATATCAGCTCCTTCAGTGAAATGAATGGGGTGTTTATTCAGGAGCACTTCAAAAATTACTTATAAATGCATAAATGGGGAGAATCCATGAAATATTTTTGTTGTTTTCAAATCATAGATGTATTTATTTTTTAAGTCATTACATATTTTTTTAGATTAAGGCTTTAGTTTCTACCTACTTTGAGGAGTAAACTATTGAATTTAGAAGTAATTGAATTACTTATAGACAAAAGTTTTAATTGTAAAGCTGAAATCCTAAATGTACTTATTAGGGAGTAATAAACAAAATGAGAATTTTCAGATTGAACATCTATAGGATTGCACTGGAAAGATCAAAAGAAAATAAAGCCAGAAGATTATTTTCAGAAAGAAAACTCTATTTTTTACCAACTATAGGGAAATGAATTTCCAGTTTAGAAAGTAATATAAATACCTCATCTGAATCAAGAGAAATTAATTGACATTTAATATATAGTATTTGGCTGAAATATTAAAATATAGAAAACAGAGACGATATCTTTGTTACCAGTGCCTTCCACTATATTTTGAGTATAGACAAATTAAGCTGCTTTAATTTCCAGTGGAATTTCATTACAAATTTCACTGGAGCCACAAATATATATTAAATATTGAATTTTTATGAACATTACAATCTAAAACCTTTGCACTTAAATACTTGCTTCTGTCACCAGCTTTTAACATTGCTGTGGATGGAATGCATCATTTTAAGAATTTGTTTTCTTAGGCAATGATTTTTAGGGGAAGAAATCTGACTATTTGTTCAACCTATTTTGTTATAAAAGCCCTGTTTACATGAGTGAAGCCTACAGCTTTGAGATTTCCTGATTCAACACAGTCATTTTAGATTACTAATGGAGTTATCACAATTTACAAATAAATAAACTGACTGAATTAGAGGCAATTATCCATGATGTAAAACACTTGCAGTTTCATATCTTCAGGCCATCAAGTGATATAAGATTGCCATTTCTCAGTGCACCATAGCAACAACCTACACATGTCAGGTTTCTATAAAATATCTCTAATTGTAAAGAAATACAATTCTATATGATTAGTCAAGAGAATGTCACTAGGAATGCACATATCAAGGCAGGTATTTCAGAATATTCCCATCAAAAGCAAGACAATGTACATAAACATTACATTATGTACATTTAGATGAGTAACTGCATATATACTTGCATAGGTTTCTGAATTACAGATCCACAAAGGCACAAAATTTCAGAGCATTCTTCTCTGGATTGTGCTATAAAACAGTAGTTTTATCTGTTTTGGTTTAAGAGAAATATTAAACTACACCATAAGACAAATAATGCAGGTTTGCAAGTAAAAATGCACTTTTGTGTTGAGAAAATATGCAGTCTTTTCTATAACTTCCTCAGAATTCAGCCAATTTCTATTATTATTATTATTATGTAATAGAGAAAAGGCAGTACAAAGTAAAAACAAAAAGATCTCAATTTAGCTCCAAGTTTCAAAATTTATTCTTTTAATAATTAAGAATAAATTTCATTTCATACTATGTTCAGATTCTATTCTATTCTTATTTCAGCATTTCCTGAAATTCCTTGTCATTAGATTTTGGCATTATATACACACATGCACATAAACGCATACACTGTATATACATACATGCATACATAGATAGATAGATACCTACATGGAGTTGTAACAGTGAAGTGATTTTCTCCTGTGCTTGAGGCTTTCACCTAACAACAATCATCACATTGTCAGGCAGGAAAGAATAATCAATGGAAGAATCTTTGAAGTTGATAGGATGCACTCAGCAGTCTAAGTTACGTAGCATGTGTAAGTAAGATAGATAGTTTTAAATAAAAGCATGAGAAAAATTGGGTTTCAGTTCTTTACTATATCATGATTAGAATTGTATTAACAATTGTGAGAGTGGTTGTAAATTTTGGCAAGCAGAAAGTTGAAAAATTAAACTGATGTGTATATTTCAGTTTTTTCCCATGGACCTGCACTTTCCTATACTTCTGTTTTTGTTACATCTTCATGTCTTCCACACTACTTTGTCTGTTTGTAAATGTGAAGCTGGTGCAAATTATATTATCTTACAGTTCTAGAGATTAATTTGGAAGCAGGCTACTTTCAAGGACTTCGATCTAGTTACTACTCGATTATTCTGTTTTTCTGAAAATCTTAATCAGCTAAATTGGATTAAATTGAATGCTAAAATCTCAGTTTATTACCAGATTTTGATCATTGGTAAGACCCTTCTCTGTGTTCCTGAACAATCACCTAAGCCATAAATTAAAGTATGTATTTACAGTACCTAAATGTAAATGCTAAAACCCAAATCATGGGTTCATTGGAACACATGGGAAATAGTGGCATGTAGGCTATCAACAAAACCTACTCAAATTAATTGAATATGTAGCAATTTTCCCTTTAAGTAGTTGTTATGATAGAAAGGAAATCAATGAAAGTATGCTGGCAACTGATAAAACAGATGTACAAATGAAAACATACAAAAAGGAAAAAAAGCAACATAGCACTGAAAAAACAATAATTTATTGTGCTTTTTTACAAATTGGTATGTGAATGGATGTAATGAATTTATTTATATTATTTAACATGAAATGCCAATTGTAAAAATTCTTCTATATTTAAATAGTTTTTCAATCATTATTTTTTCCTCTTCTCTTTTTTTATTTATGTCTTACATTTGAATCAAAAGTGCTATATGAATTTACCACAGCACTAGTTGCTTTTATATTGTTTTTTAAAATATTTTTTAAAAATAGAACATGTGTAAGTGACTGTGATGCATGCAAGTGTGTGTATGTTAAGCAGTATGAATAAAGATATTTGGGTGTATGGAAGTGTGGCTGTATCACATATATATGTATCACATATATAAACATACTACAGTCCCTATGCAAACTGCATTACAATATTACATACCTTATAAAGTTGTTGACTGAAGTCAGCAAGACATGACTAATACACAGTAAATCCAAAATTTTTAAAAGATAAGTAACTTGAATTTGTGATTTGAAACATTTTATCTCAGATTTGATACCACCATTCTTTCCCCATCCACCTTTGTTTATCTATGAAGAGATCATGGAGATCATACATTGCTAGTACTATATATTACTGCTGGATATGATATCTCCATTAAACATTGAAATGTCACTGTTGCTTACTGATGTACTGATGATTCTTTGAAACAGCTAAAACAACTGAATCAGTAGAAGCGAACTATATTTCAAAACAAAATTTTCAGTTCATGTTATACAAGCAGTGCCAACTTTTTCTATATACAGAGACTTCAGAGGTACTAATGGTCACATATTGTAAATCATATTTTGGGGGAGGAGGAAGCTCTGAGCTTTTACCTAAGATTACATTCCAGCAGTCAGAGTGGCTGGTTTAGGTAACAAATTGAAAAAGGCTAAAGATGGTAACAGCAGAGTACCCTGTGGTAAATTAAATAGCTAGTTTGACTTGCAGAATATTCCCAAATTAAGTTAACATGGAAACTGAAGCAAATTTCATTTTAATAAACATAAAGCCAAGTCAGAGAATATTCTGTAGTAGCTGCTGCAGATATTCTAAAGCAAAATTGTATTGACTAGCAGCACATACCAACTTTTATTATTAACTAATAGAAAATTGTGCGGTGTCTATTAAATGGTATTTGTTTTGCAATATTAAACACTAATGGCTAATAGTTCTCTTAATGATGTCTAATATATACAGTGGTACTATTTTGAAATTCAAATTTCAACACATTTTCTTTTGACATCTACTGTATTTTGACATGAAAATTTTGTCCTGGTTCTCATCGTTTGTGATATGTAATACACGCACTAGAACTTGTCACTGTTGGCTGCCTTGTGACTCACTACGCTATGCCTTATGGGACAAATTTGTTTGGTACTCATCATTTTTGATACTCATCGCACATCCCAGAACTAATTAACGATGAGTACCGAGGTATCACTGTACATGGCCTATTTCAGTCGTAACTAATTTTGTGCTGGCAATTCCAATCATAAGAAAGAATTCCAACATGGACCACATTATACCAAAGTTGAATGGGAGCTGGAGGGGGGGGTAGAAAGAATCTCCAAAAAGAATCCGCCCATTGGATTTCTATTTCTGCAATTATGCAGCTGCAATTTCTATAATTGGGCAAGGTGTTCAGAATGTTGATGACTGTTCCATTCTAAACTACCACTTTAGATACTAGATCAAAGCAAACCATATGCAATCCTCTTTGTTTTTTCTAGTGTGCCAGTAGTTCTTGACTTACAACAATTCATTTAGTAACTATTCGAAGTTACAATGGCACTGGAAAAAGTGACATGACTGTTGCAGCATCCTCATGATCACGTGATTTACATTTGGATGTTTGACAGTTGGTTCATGTTTATGATGGTTGCAGTGTGCTAGGGTCATGTGCTTATCTTTTGTGACCTTCTGACAAGCAAAGTCAATGGGGAAGCCAGATTCACTTAACAACTATGTTACTAATTTTAATAACGGCAGTGATTCATTTAACAAAGGTGAAAAGAAAAGTCATAAAATGGGGCAAAACTCACTTAACAAACTTAGCAAATTTTTGGTTCAGTTGTGGTTGTAAGTTGAGTACTACCTATATTCACAGATACAGCATATAAGACCATGATGGTGAACCTATGGCACGTGTGCCAGAGGTGGCATGCAAAGCCCTCTCTCAGGTCGACACCCTCTTTGTGGGCATGTGTGCCATCGCCAGCTGCTCTTCTGGTTTCCAACCTGCTGGTCTTTGCCAGCTGGTCTTCTTCGCATGCCAAAGCACCAGAAACCCAAAGACCAGCTGGCCAGTGTGCCAGAAACCTGAAGACCAGGTGGCTGGTGCGCGCACATGTGCACACACATTCCAGTTTGGGCACTCAGTGCTGAAAAGGTTTGCCATCACTGATATAAGAACAGAAATACTCCACGGAAATCTTTAGTAAAAGGCGAAAGATTTATACGATCTGAAGAGAAACCAGAGTATTGGACTTCCGGTTGGTGATCCGCAGCGAAATGGCTTTGGGTGAGTGACTGCTGCTCCTCAACCCTCTTATTTGCCGTGTTTTGGGGATCTCCTCGGGGGCGCGGTGCCCGGAGAGCCCCACGGACTAGAGAGCGAGCTCGGCGAGTGTGAAAGCGGAGCGCAACACTGATCGTGAGGCCAGGCAGCTCTGTCAACTCAACATGCGCGAGTCAGCCTGTCAATGGCTGGCCTGAAGCTGCGGAAGCCAACAACCAAATAGGAAGCATCGGAGATTGGAGGTTACAGTGCGAGATAGTCTTGAGCGATTTGGAGATTTCCCCGCTGTGGTGCAATTGGCCTCTGAAGAAGAGCCGGTGGAGACAGGAGAGAAGTGCTCGGAGAGGGAGTGAGCGGCGATTACTAGGAGAGAGCTGATCGGAAAGATAAAGTGCCTGACAAGCCGGCGAGGAACTTTAAAAAAAAAACTGAGGTGGTGAAAACACGCGCACAGGGTGAAGATCGGAGAAAGGAATAAGGAATTCAAGAAATACTGTTTTCTCTTTTTTCGGTGAATTAGAGCTTTAGAACGATTGGAGGCTGCTGCTTGGAGTTGGTGGATTGCGGTTTGGAGTTTGTGGATTGTGTTTATTCAACCTAGAGACCAGAAGCACAGCCATTGCAGAGACTCTCCAGAGTGCCACTGGATGATTATTTGGAGAATGAAGAAGTAAAGCGCTTTTTCATAGAAAACGGGAATCAAGATACAGCCAAAGAAATTGTTTGGGACACCATGAAGGCTTATGTGAGAGGGGTAGCCATCTCATATACAGCCTTTAAAAATAAGGAAAAAAGAAAGACCAGGGAAGAGTACACCAAAAAGCTATTACAAGCTAAAGATGAACTCCAGCAACGTCCGGGAGATGAGGCGATTAAACAATAGTGGTCGATAGCGAGACATAGACTGAATCTATTGGACCAGGAGGAGATGGCACAAAAAATAAAAAGATCCAAATACTATTGCTTTGAGAATGCCAATAAGTCGGGGAGATGGCTGGCTTATAAATTAAAAAAAGAGAAGGAAAAAAATCAAATACTGGTATTAGAAGACCCTCAGGGCAACCTTCTGACGAAGAAGATAAATTAGAAAGCATAAGAAAATTCTATGAATGCCTATACAAAAATGAAGAAATTGAGTCAAATAAGGTATAACAGTATTTGATGGAAGCCAGCTTACCCCAAATTACTGAAGAAGAAAAGGATATGTTGAATGAAAAGATCACTATAGAGGAATTAAAAACCGCCCTCTCTAAAATAAAGAAAAACAAAACCCCAGGTCCAGATGGTCTCCCTGGGGAAATATATCTAAAATTCGATGAAGTCCTGAAACTAGAACTATTGGAAATATTTAATGAGGCTCTGGCTGGTATAACAATCCCGGATACCTGGAGAGAAGCGTATTTGACGCTCATACTGAAAGAAGGTGCTGACTCGAAACAGATTTCTAATTATAGACCCATCTCCTTGCTGAACGCAGACTACAAACTGTTCACGAACATAATTGTGGAGAGGGTCAAAAAAATTTTAAATCGGTGGATCCACAAAGATCAGAATGGTTTTCTCCCAGGGAGACAGATTAGAGACAACTTGAGAACAGTTTTGAACACCATAGAATTCTATGAACAACATCCTGAAAAACAGCTGGCCCTAATGTTTGTCGATGCCCAAAAGGCGTTTGACAATATGAATTGGACTTTTATGATCAACCAAATTAATCTAATGGGATTCGGGACGAATTTTAGGAAGATGATCGAGAACATCTACCATAAACAGAGGGCAAACATATTAATGAATGGAGATAAAACTCAGGTATTTCAGATCCAAAAAGGAGTGAGGCAGGGATGCCCCCTATCTCCCCTACTTTATATTCTGGCGCTAGAGGTGCTACTTAGAAAGATTAGAGCCAATAAAGAAATTAAAGGATTAAAGATCAGGAAGGAAATATTTAAAACGCAAGCTTTTGCAGATGACGTAGCCCTCATAATAGAAGATCCACTAGAAACCGGCTTAAAATTAATGCAGGAAATAAAGGATTATGGAGAAGTGGTGGGCCTTAAACTCAATAGGAAAAAAACTAAAATAATAGTGAAAAATATGACAGATTCACAAAGAAAGGAATTGGAAGACTTATTAGGCCTCCAGATAGTTAAGAAAATAAAATATTTGGGAATATGGATCACTGCGAGATTCTCATCATTAAAAGAAGACAACTATATCCCTCTATTGCAGAAAATATATCAAGACCTAGAAACATGGAAAAGGCTTAAACTATCTCTGATTGGTAAAATAGCGATTAAAATGAACATCCTACCAAAAATTCTCTTCCTATTTCAAAATATTCCGATAACCTTAGATAAAAAATTCTTTCTGGACCTGAACAAACACATTAGAAACTTCCTATGGGAGGGTAAGAAATCGAGGATCTCCTTTAAGGTACTGCAAGGGAAAAGAAATTTGGGAGGATTTGGGCTCCCCGATTGGGAAATATATCAAAAGGCGGCGAAAATAATTTGGATTAAGGAGTGGATCACATTACGAAATAGGAGAATCCTGACATTAGAAGGACATGACCTATTGGAAGGATGGCATGCTTACCTGTGGGATACAAAGAACAAGAAAAAATCCTACTTTCATAAACACAAAATTAGGGAGACTCTTATACGCACGTGGGAGGAAATTAGACAGAGAATTTATACTAAGGTACCTAACTGGCTTTCTATTATGGAAGCGTTGGCGGCCCCAAACAGGAGAGACGATTATAAATTGGGCACATATAAAGACATTCTTGATGAAAAGGGGAAGCTCAAACCTTTGGACTTATTGAGGGACCAGGGTTTTAACTTGGATTGGTGGAATTACCTGCAGATTAATTCAAGATTCCAAAAAGACAGAGACCAATTTGGTATAGAAGCTAAATATGGAAATTTTGATAAAATTATTTGGGGAATAGACAAGAAAATGCTAGCAAAAATATATAGCTTCTTATTAGATGAGGATAGGGCAGAGATCATAGCAAAAAATCAGCTAATTATTTGGGAAAAAAACCTGGGATACAGATTAAATTTTAACGACTGGGAGATGGCCTGGAATAGGAACTATAAAATGACGAAATCGGCAACATTTAGGGAAGATCATTATAAAATGCTATACAGATGGTATCTAGCACCGGCTAGGTTAGCAAAAATGTTTCCCAATCTCTCAGCCACGTGTTGGAAATGTGGAAAAACGGTCGGCACCTTCTATCATCTATGGTGGACCTGTCCAGAGACCAAAAGGTTCTGGTCAAAAATTCAATATTGGCTTTGTGAAATAACGGGACAGGAGATAGTCTTATCTCCAGAAATCTTCCTCCTGGGTATAACCGGAGATGGCCTCAATAACAACAAAACGCAACTCATAATCCATATTACAACTGCGCCTAGACTAGCCTTTGCGAAATACTGGAAAAATAAGTCCATACCCCCAGAAGAAACACTCATAAACAAAATCCTAGAGTGCGCAGAAATGGCAAAATTGACGAGTGAGATAAATAATGAGGAGAAATCTAAATATTATGAAGTATGGGGAAATTGGTACAATTGGTTGAAGAACAAGACAAAAACCTGATTTTAGGATATGACTTGCTATGCACTCGAAATACGAGCTATATTGTATAGAATATTGTATAGCTAAGGATGAAGTTTATTTAATGTATGATTCCGCAAATTGTATAAACGCTGTACCTCTGAAGGAGATAGAGATTGTATATTTTCTTTTATAATGGAAAAACTCAATAAAGTATATTAAAAAAAAAAACAGAAATACTGTATATGCATAGTGTTGTGACCCAGGCCCAGGTAATTAGTATTAAACGCAAAACAGTTCGACGAAGCAAACAGAATTTATTAGAACAGCTAAGAATTAACTCATTCTCAAAACGCCATTCTTCAGTTTATCACTGACTTTGGGATAATTAGGCAAACTGCCAAAGGCTTTTCTTGGCAAGAGTTCAGAAGCAGCAAACGCTGACAAGAAAGAAATACAGCGAAACAGGAAGCCAATCTCTCAACGTTGTTTTCCGGCAAAAAGGGCAAGAGCCGTTGCTGGTCTTTTAAGCCTTATAGGAGTGGCCAATCATCTCGTGACCCTACTCCTGAGTCGTCCTCTCTGCTTTAGCTGCTCCTGCCTTCTGGCAGCTCTTCTCATACGTGCACTAGGAACAGGCTCCTCCTGTTCCTCTTTCCAGAGGCTCCGAAGTCTGCACATCACTCCCCGATGGCCCTGGCCCCATCTCTGCCTCCGACGCAGAGCCCTCATCCGGGCCTTCCCCAGCCTCCAGGACTATCCCATGTTCTTCCTCAGCCTCATCGCCTCATCGCTGTCCAACTCCGCTGCCAGCTCCGAAGGCTGCTGGCGGATCACAACACATAGAAAGAAGTCCGTTAATTGCCAAGAAGACAATTGTCAGCAACATTATTTAAACCAAACCAGAAATCAATTCCATAGGAAGGCTGAAGCTCCTTTTATTGAGATTGGCTATAATATTAAAATCTTACAAATCTGATTGTGCTGTACTCCTCCCACTTCTTATACTCCAGTGAATTAGGGAGGCATCTGCCTGATCTACTTCCACATGATATTTCATTGCTCTGGGTTGTTGTTTTTTTTAAAAAATGCTTCTACCTAGATCAGTGATCCCCAACCTTTCTAGCCCTGTGGACCAGCAATGGTGGCAACAGCAGGTGGCAAGGAAATGTGCATGCAACCTGATCCTGCACATGTGCAAATGGAACTTTGCAAGCTCGCCCACCACTTGCATGGACCAGTTCTCAACAGGTTGCGGACTGGTAGTAGTCCGTAGATCGAGAATTGGGGACCCCTGGCCTAGATTACAGTTCTTGCATATTTCCATCAAGGTCATCTTATTCTCACAATATAAATACTTCTTGTAATCATTTCTTGTAAAGGGGTTTGAAAGAATTGTAGAAAATATGCTCTGTGTGCTTTTCCTGTCCAGTTAAATAGGAATGAATGCTGAGTATAAAAGATTACACATGTGGAGGCCGCTTCTGCAAAGTCGTCTTCTTCAGTCAAGAAGAAACCATAAGCAAAGCAAGGCTGAAGCCCTCTTTGTTGGAAATATGAAAGTGCTTTACAGAAAATAACTTCAAAATCTAGGATTTCAGTATACCTGTCATTATTCACTGACATGTCTGTATTATACTATGAAAAATGAAAGACTGGAATAAAAACAGAAAATCATTATACTTACATGCTGTTTTATGCTCTCCCTCCATTAATAGCGAAGCAGCAAGGATATGTATGTAATAAGATTAAGGGAGCTCAGACTTGCTAGCTAGCTAAGGCATCTTATGGATACACACTGTTTCTGCAATGAGCAGCAAGCAGAGTGATACTGGAAAAAGAAAGTTGGGAGGGTATTTTGTTCTTGATCATTCTTGGCTTAAACCTTAAGGCATTCAGGAAGCAAGATCTTGGACAAAATTCAGGCCCAAACATGAAAAGTTCTGGAAGAACTGGAACAAATAAGGTAAATTTGGCTGGGAATGTTATTCTTTTGCGTGATGGCCATTTATCTAAGTGATGCTTGCCAGATTGTAGACAAAATTTTAATCTGGTCCAATTCTCCATTTTCATATGCTCAGATGCTCAGATTACTGAATGAGATCTTTAGAATGTAGACATTGACATCATGTAGCTTGTTACAGTTAAGGTATTTTCTTTGTTGCTTTAAAAGAAAAAATATTTTCTTGATTACTCTGGTGTTGCGTTATAGTATAGGATCATGTTTCAAAACCATTTGACTAATATATCCTAGTCTAAGAAAAAAAGGAGGGTTTGTGCTCCATCAAATAAGGGAGAACATTTTTTTAATTCAATAACAAGCTGTAACATGCCTAGCTAGAGTATAACCAGATATACCAGATGAATTCAAGTAGAGGAAGTGAAAAGTAGAGTTTTTAGGGAAAGGCTTTGCTGGCAGGTGTGGCAGTGGCTCATCATGATAGATAACTCCTATTTCTCCTCCTTGCTACATCAAATATAATAATGTATATTTAGATACATTTCACTCCAATACACATCTTGCATCATTAGCAAATACTTTGAAAAAAGTAGCCCCAGTACCAAAAAGCTCCTTTGTCAAAAGCTCCTGAGTGGAGTGGGGCAGCACTTTGTGTTCTACAAGGAGAAGCAGCAGCAAAAAGCAGCCCCTTTGCTAAGAGTTCTTAAGTAGGATGAGACTTCATATTCAAAAAAATAAAAAGCCAAGAGCAACAAAGAGAAACAGTCTTTGTGGCACACACTGTTTCTGGGTCTGCTTTAAGCTTTTATTTGTTTATTTGCCCAGCCCAGCACAGGAACCTTTGGCAAAGTTGTGTTTTGTTGTGTGCCACATCTCTGGGGCTGTTTTGGGCTATTTTTGTTCCCTCAGTCAAATCCCAGCCCAGCCCACCTCAGCTGACCTTCATTCATCATGAATAAGATAAAAGAGAAAGAAACATTCTTTCTTCGGTCTATTGTTTTTTTGGGGGGGTTAGATACAGATCATCTTAAATTCATAGTCATATTCTTTCTAGGTAAATGTGATAGAAATGGAGGAAAAGAAAGGAAGCAGGAGAAAAAAATGTGGCCTACTAATACTGATGTGTTCCAGAAGCCTCTAGTTTTTTTTATTATAGGTAAATATTCTTAATACAGAAAGCTATCAATACCCTACACCCAACCTTTTTAACAATTCAAATATATTTTGTTTCTGGACATCTATCTTCAAATATAAAATTTACCTTAATTTTTTTTTTTTTTACTGTGTGCATTAACATGTATTACAAGTTTGCATTCTGCAATTCTTTCTAGACAAAGGACAACAAACTGAACTTAATTCTTGAGAAATGTTTTATCAATCATTATGGAGTTCACTTCTAATTTAGGCCACTGCTATTTTGTCAGCCAATGTCACATTTTTCTTAGCTCAGTTTCAGATAACACACAGGAAACACTATGTTCTTTATCTGAATCAAAGCATCTCTGACAAATAAGTATGCTGTTTCCACCTGAACACACCAAATGAAGGGGAGCTCACAATTTCTGGAATCTGATTCTACTATCAAAATGTTCTTATTGTTAGGATTTTTTTTGTTTTCTAACACTGAGCTGATATTTGTTTCTTTTAAATGAAATCCATTATTTTGTGTTCTGTGCTCTGTAACAAAAGGAACATATTTTTTTCCTGTGTGAATTGTTTCAGCTATTATGTTCCACATCTTCACTTCTCAAAGTAAACATGTCCATTCCTTCAATTTCTCTTCAAGAGATTCACATTATAGTCCGCTGATCACCTTTTGCATGAACCAATTCCAGTTTCTCTGGATTCTTCTTCAAATGTGGTAGTAAGAATTAGACACAGTATTCAAACTGGGTTTGGGTCTGACCAAAACAAAATAAAGGGAAATATTTACTTCTTATGGTTTGGAAACTATTACTGTTGATACAGTCTAAAATTACTTTTGCCTCTTTTACAGCCATGTGATGCTATTGACACATATTCCATTGCAATCAACCAAGTTTTTTTCACATATATTGTTAAGTATCCCTCAACAGAAATGTTTTTTTGTGTAATTTCCTAACATAACTTTGTACTGTTCTTTTAAATTTCATATTTTTCAAGTGTATTTACCTTTAAAAATTGCTTTGAATTTCATTTATATTCTGCTAGGTGTCCTAATTGCGTGTCAGCTGCAAAATTCATATTCTCCACCTCTCCATTCAAATTATTAGTAAAAATTTTAAACAGTACAGGACCCAGGCAGGAACTTGTAGCTCTCAGTGTAATGTGAAAATATTGATAAGCACTCTAAGTACTATTTTCAAGCTAGATGTCTATCCATTCAATTACCATGAATTCAACACACATATAATTTGTTAACTGGAATATCATTGGGTGCTTTATCAAATATTTGACTAAATTTAAAAAAATAGATTTACTTTGGCAAGACTTTTTCTTGACAAATCCAAATCTTTATTACCTGCAGCTGCTAGCCATATTACGTATCTTTTCTTTGATTTTGAAAGTTTATTTTTAGCATCCTTCACTAACTTCAGCTCATTTTGAACATTGATGGTCTTAGTCCGATCCTACATGTATATTGCTTTCTTAGTGTTCTGGGCTTCTTTCTATATCCTCTTTTCTTGTAGAATAGCAAACTAGCCATACTTTCCTTGATTTTTTCTATATTGGAATTATAAGCAAATACACATTTAGTATCTCCTTTTTTCAAAAAAAAACCCCAATTCCTCTGAATTTATTAAAGTCAGCTTTTTGAAGTCCAATACACTCAAATTTAATTTCCTTTAAATCAATTACACCTTAGACCAAATACTCCCAGATGTAAAATAGTCATCAAAATAAAATTCTATAATTTAAGGACAGAACCATGCAACATTATTTTAAGAGTGTTAATGTACACTTACAACAACTGCTTTGAACAATTTTGGTGGTCCAATGCAGCTGTCCTTCTATTTTATATTGACTCAAACTCATCAACAAGGATTCAGATCCTTAAAACAAAAATAATTCCAGCTCGGTGTTCCCCCACCCACTGCTTTGTATCATATTCTTAGCTATACCATTTGTTTGAGGATTAACATTAAAGTAATACTAAAGTCCTCTTTCTCAGTTGAAATTTTATTTAGACTTAATACTTCAAGTGGGATACTAATCAACAATTTACTACAGAGAATAAAAGCCTGAAAAAATAAAAAAAATTCTAAAACTTATTTTGATATTTTAATTTGCTATTTATTCAATATAATATTCAGTGTCCAACATACTATTCAGCAGAAGGAACTGCTGATGGGATATGGCCATAGAGAATGATTTCTTTAATGATTTACCAAACTTGCTATGCTTTCACATATAACAACTATGCTCCTGAATAAAAACAAATTGAATAATTAGAAACTTATACTAAGTAAAAAACTACAGAACCATCATCAAGATCTAGTACTAGTATTCCTCATTTACCTGACTATAATTTGGACCAGCAACTTTTCTTTAAGAGAAGAAGTCGCTAAGTGAAGCTTTCATTGTGCTTACAATCTTGCTTTACAGCTCATTGAAAGTCATAAATGCAGAGATTAGTCACAAAATTACCTTTTCATCATCATCATATATTTGAATGGTCACTAAATGAGGCAATCCCTAACCAAGGACTACTTTTATTCTCTTTTAAAGCAAGTCATGAAGGAAGTACTTGCTTTCAGTACTCGCTTTCCTAAATTTTCCTACTGGCTTGAATCGGGAATTGCAATTTCTCATTTATTATTCATGATTTGCCATTATAAATCTAGGTAATATTCTATATTAGAGAATCATTAGATAATAGGAATGGCGGCAAGTAATCTTAGAAAATAGCCAGTTAATGGTGCTATTACTGTTAATAAATGGCCCAAAATAACAGAAGCAGAATTGTTAAGTAATCAGACTGCAATTTCAAAAGGATAGGTGACCTTTGAAATTTTGGCTAAATTCAATTGCATTCACTCTTCAGTACTTCATGACATTGCTCTAAGGACAGTATAGTGAAGGTATTAAGAATATATATCTCTTGTCTATTATTGTTCCTATACTCATTTAGTTCATCTAAGGAAGGATTGTTCCTTCTGCCTTTCTTCCAAGAACACTTCCTTTTTTGCCTCTGTTCTGCTAGGATGTAATTAGCTAGGCACTAGGTTGACCTAATCCCTAAAATGTCCTGTAAACATACACCTTCCTGTTTCCATTATAAAATGTGCCTGACTAATCCTTGGTCAGTTTAGATTACCATTCTTATAAATGTTCTCATAGAGGGATACTGCTTCAAACATCTCAATAGAATTAAGTATGATATGAAGAAGTGCCATAAAGCAAAGGCTGCGGCTCCTGATCAGCTAAATGAAGATTAGAGCAGTGGTTCTCAACCTGTAGCCTGCAGACCCTGGGGGGGCCATGATGTCATCACGATGTCTGCAAAGGCTCGAAGAAAGGTTATGACTTAAATCTTGAGTTAAGTCTTGGGGGTCTGTGGCCACCAAAGGTATTTAAAGGGGGCCCATGGTGAAGAAAAGGTTGAGAACCATTGGATTAGAAGGCGGGAAAGCAAAAACTTTTCAGATATAGCTCGAAGGAAAGTTTCAGGCTGTGGAGAAGCTGGAAGGATGGGAATTCTCCCACCCATAATTCAAAATGAAAATGCTCCTGAAGTCTCAAGGAATTCTCTTTATACTAGACAAGGAGAGACTCAAGGCCAAGAGCAAAGAACCCAGAATGCAGCAAGTGATAGAGCAATTGGGATATTTCTGGTAGTGGGTACTCCTTCATTGTAAATTCAAAAATGTTGTCTAAACCAAAGACACTTTCAGATGTATCAAAGATCTAGTTTCCAAAGTGCATGTTTTCAAAAAGCTATGTTACAAGTGTCAGGAGGAAGGAATCTTAATCTGCATTTTCTAAGGGAGCATGAAGGGCAAGACATAATAGTATTATGGCTACTTTTATTTTAAATTTCTTATCCATTTATTAAGCTGTGGCATGCTCAAAAAATTAAAGTGAAAGAAGATATTTTGTGATACATTGCTTGCAAGATTTTTTAAAACTGCTTGTATTGCTAGGCGAATTGATGTTGCTTATTATATTTTAATAGTTTGTATTGCTTTTAATGTTTTAGCGATTTCTCTTGTTTTTTGTTATTTTTTTTAATTGTTTTTGTTTTTAACTTTCTAAGTTGCCTGGAATCATGGAAGTGAAATGGGAAGCCATATAAATTACACAAGCAAACAAATAAATCTGAAAACTCTGAAGATGCAGTTCTCAGTCAAGAATCAGCTTGTATGATCAGGAGAAAAGAAAGGGAATGTTTCATTTGCAATGGTCAGATTATTTGCAATTAAATTGTACTAGGAAAGGAAGACAAGAAAACCAGTTAGACTACATTCCAAAGATGACAACTTATTTCTTTCTAGTAGCGAAAATGCCATGAAAAACCCAGAAGAATGGAATACTTCCTCTTCCCACTGACTTCCAGAAGCTTTTAGTTTAGGTTAAACACAACCCTGAGCTGTACATAATTGCCATAGTTTTCAGACAAATCTACCAGTGACTTCCCTGAAACAGATAACTGACCAACAGTCTACTAAATTAATAAGAAACAGTGTAATAAATTAAACAAATCTATGCAATTAAGCAATTGTAAATTGTTACAAATATGCATGTTCTTATTGTATATATGTAACAGACAGACTCCAAATGTGATCATTATCTTGATCTGGTATTAAATTACCATACTCTTTATCTTATTCATGTTGAAATTATATGTTGGCAAACTTGAGTCAGGAAAACAGTTTAGCTTGTTTCTGTATATATTCATGTGATGAGGCTAATCATTAGTCAGCCTTATCATTAGGCAGAGCTAGGTGGATCATTTAGCCAGTACTTTGTAGGCCTGCCAAGCTGTCCTAAAGTTTGGAAGGTTGAGCTGTGAAGTGCCTTGTAGCTTACCTTACATTTATTTATTTATTAAATTTATATATCATCCATCTTGCAGTTCAATGGCAACTTTAATAAATAAATAAATATAAGGTAAGCTACAAGGCACGTCACCTCATCAATGCAGTCATGAATGCCAAAGTAGGATTTTATCACTCTGATCAGCTTTTATATGAATTTTTTATATGAAATGGAGAGATGTTCCACTTATTTGTCACAAGAAACAAAATGTTTGAGGTGAAGTTAAATAATCTTCTTTATGGGATTGCAATCATGTATGAGCCATACCCCTTGCATTTGACCAGACAAGGCACTAGAGCAGGGGTGTCAAACTTGATTTCATAGAGGGCCGCATCAGGGTTGTGTTTGACCTCGAGGGGCCGAGGTGGGCATGGCCAGCTCGACATCACTCGTGTTGGGGGCACCTGTGGTGGCCCGAGCACTCTGCCAGCAAAAACGGGCTCCATTTTTGGCTGCAATGGCCTCCTCCAACCCTCCGCCAGTGAAAATGGAGCTTGGGAGGGCCACACATGGCCCTCACGAGCTGTTTTAACTGGCAGAAGCACCACGGCCAGTCCTTTGCTGTTTCCAGAGTGGCCCTGCGGGCCACATCTAAGCACCCTGTGGGCCAAATCCAGCCCCCCGGGCCGAGTTTGACACCCCTGCACTAGAGGATCATGAGTCTTATAAAACAGCAGTGCAAACTCCCTTTGACACTCAGAGCCTTAGCAATGATCTATAGATGTTTCATTATCTAACTAACCTAGACAAAATAGTAAAAATTGTCATATAAGTTATTCTGCATTGTATGAGTCTTTGGACTGGACTATATATCAATTTCAAGCATTATTTATAGATATTGATAATTTACTTGTACTTTCTGATTTCATGGAATGTATTAATACTTCATTTATGCAGCAATAAACAACTATTACCATTCAATAAACAGTATTTTCTCAAGACAATCCAGATTTGTAAACCCATGCAACATATCAATATGAAATTTGCAAAATTCTACATTACTGTGGTAGTACAATCCATATGAATATTTTAAAACATTAATTCATTACAGTGATTATTTTCCTGAAGTTAGTGAGCCATCTAGTGGTTTAGATCACAAACTTCACTTATTTTTCTATTTTTTTAAAATAAAATAATTTCAATTGCTAACTTTAACATGTTCAGCACATTTTGAAATGGGTATACAGATTAAAAAGTGAGAATGCTTCAATATTTTTTTTTACTGTCTACACATTTCTTCATGGTGGTTTGAATTTTATCAGCAGAATTAGAATTGTGTATATAATTCTAGAACTAGCAAGCATTAATAGCATAGGAAGAACATAAGGGAATCCAACTGCATGCAAATTATTTCATAAACTTTCCAGTGTATTTCAGACATCCCTCAGGAACTCAGAGTTATGGGTTAATTTATAAAGCCACTTAATGTGGGGGAAAAATCCTTATTTCCTCCAAAACTCTTCATGAGATGGTTTGACTGAACAATGGTTTCAAAAGTTTCTCTTGCAACATTACAACTAAATGAACAACTATGTGACGTGCTCGCTTCGGCAACACATATACTAAAATTGGAACAATAGAGAAGATTAGCAGGGCCCCTGCGCAAGGATGACACGCAAATTCGTGAAGCGTTCCATATTTTTGAAGATCAGAAAATTGGTATTTTGCAAAATGAGGAGAACTTGGTAAAACAGATTAGAGATCAAAGTCAAATGCATATAAAAAGGTTGTATAATGCATTGGTAGAAATACATTCAGAAATGGAGTTAATTAAGGACTGTATGATAAAGTGGGCACAAAATATTGAAGGACCAATAATGATGGAAACGTGGGAAAAAATATGGGTTAGAAATGTGAAGTTTATGCAAGCCCAAAACTTAAGAGAGAATTTTTATAAAATGTTTTATAGATGGCATCTAGATCCTAAAAAGCTAGCCTGTATGTATCCAAGTGTGCAACCTAAGTGTTGGAGATGTGAATGTGATGATGCCACATATTATCATGTATGGTGGACATGTAAAAAAATTAAGGCATTTTGGATAAAAATATGGTGGATTATCCAAAATATTCTCAAAAAGAAGATAAAATTTACTCCACAGTTCTTTTAGTTAGGTATAATTACAGATTGTACTGTTATAGAGACTAAGTTGATTTTAAATTTAATAACAGCAGCCAGACTTTTGGTGGTGCAGTATTGGAAGAAGGAAGACTTGTCTACTATTGAAGAATGGACACTAAAAGTAGTGAACTTAGCAGAGATGGACAAAATTTCAGCGTATTTGAAGGACCATTCAAATGAAAGATATATATCGGAATGGAGAAGATGGATTGACTATATTCAAAACAAATATCGGACTAAAAAGCTTCAAATAGCTTATGAATGAAACCAACTTTTTTTTTTTTTTGAATTATGTTTTGTTAGTTGAAAGGGGAGTTAAAGAGCTAGAGGGAATTAAGAGCCTACAGAAAGTTAGCATACTTTAGTTTATGTTTGTTAAATGTTATACCCTGTATTTTCTCTGGGAAGTCCGGGGTGGGGGGAGGGGGGTTGGAGGGAGACGGGGGATGGAGGGTGGGTGGAGGAGAGAAGGGGGAAGGAGGGATGGGGAAAAATTGTTGTAATATTTGATAAAACTTTTTAATAAAAAAAATAAATGAACAACTATGTGTACAAATTTTTCCATCTTGGATGTAACTGACTCAATCAGTACTATTCTCAGTCCAAACAATAGTGGGTTTGTAGATTGCACTAATTAGTATGACTCCTTAACTCTCGCTTAGCATAATATTTGAACACAATTAATGTATGTTAAACATGATTTATGGTATACTATTTGTCACTATTTTCTATTTTAAAAAGTAGGATACACTGAATTACTACTACAGGTATATCTACCTGGAAGTAAATGAACTGGAATTCAACAGGACTTGCTTTGGGGCAGTGACATAACAAAACTGTGTGTTCTGTTAGTTGTCTATTATTCCTACCATAACCAATTGTTTTTAAATCATGATTTAAATCCTACAGATTTCAATGAAGCTTAAGCATGGCTTCATTTGTTACTAGTTTAATTATGAAGAAAGCTCCTTTAACAGCACAATCTCAGTTTATTAGACAGTCCAGCCATAGGCTGGTTACCAAATTTATAAAAATATGCCTCATGTACCAGGTAGTTTATAGCATAATCCTTACCTATATATGTATTATAAGTATATTCTGATTTAATTGGATCTTAATTTCATGCTTACATAACATTTAGTATTTTAATACCAAAAATGTATCAGTATTTTCATTCATTTTATAGTTTCTTAGATAATATACATATATTCACTTTTTTTTTTTTTGCAAAATACTGATAGCAATAGCACTTAGACATATATACCACTTCAGTGCTTTACAGCCCTCTCTAAGCGGTTTTCAGATAAGAAAAATATTAACACTTCCAAAAGAAGTGTTCATAGTTGTAAAACATTAGGAAACTCATGGTTTTTAATGCTTTGAGTGCCATCTGGTGGAAAAAATTTTTTAATTTCAAAATAGTTTTAAGGTAGTCTGTATTTTTTAAACTATCAGTATAGTATTGAGGTTAGATAGGGTACACATGATCATAAAGTATCTGATAAGTAGCTAGTTTGCTGAATTTTCAATAGGGAGATAGATAATTAGATTGAAACTAAAGATATACTAATGCTAGTAATTTTAAGTTGTAAAATACCTTTTTAAGGAAAATCTATATACATTGGTTCAGTTAGTAGGATATTTGCTAGGAGCTGGGCACCAAGCTTGAAAAGATTTGCTTCATATTAAGTATGCTTATGTAACCACTGAAAACCATCTTTATTCATTTTGGATAATATCCTACAGAATTCAAGGTACTACTTTCAAGCAAAAATAACAGGAGTGGGTTTCACCATTTTTCCAAATTAATAAATTAACACAAAAAATATTTGTTCTAATCAAAACTCACAATTTTATAGGTGGCTCTAGGAAAATAAAAATGAGACATTCAAATTTGAAATAAAATTCTATTTCTCTTTTCTTAGACATTACACAGAATTTTTAATGTTTGCTAACAAACATTTTTGTAAGGAATAAATCCAGCATTCTTATATTCGAAATGTTTGTGCTGATATAAATATACATTATGAAATAATTCTAATTTCTCCCATTAATGCTGTGTGGCTCAGTGGATAAAAAAAGCTAATAATCCTCTAGATTTTGCTTAAATATATTATTCTTGTCCAACAAGTAATAAGCAAAAATAACAGATGAACAAAACTTGTATCTAATGAAATAAAACTGAGAGAAAAGCTTGACAATTGAGATGTTCAGTCAAAGGGTTTTTAATATAGTGCAGATTTTTGGGAGGAAGGAAAACACTGTTAAAGTGATGGAAAAAGAATTATAAAGAATGGAAGATAGATGATTATTGCATGAAAGACTGATTTATAACAAAAATACCCATGCAGGAAATACTAATTATACAACAAAAACGCCCCTATATATATTCAACTGTGATGCAAGAATAGCCATGGCCTTTGGAACTAGGGAGCAAATCCCTACAGGCAGATGGCAACAGTGAAACGTGGTCTTTGTACAAAGGCCAAATGAAAAAAAAAACCACTATGAATATTACTCTCATGTACAGATGATGCAATATAAAACTTTGGAACCAAAGCATTACTTATTCCAGACGTTTCTGGGGGAAGAGTCTTTATCCTAAGTCTCTAGAAGCCTATCTTAACTGGGATGGGGGAATGCAGAAACCATGCAATCAAAACAGAAATCCCAAGCATGATGCATACAAAGAATTAAATGGATTAGCTGTACTGCTAGAGCTCATTTGGAAAACTGTACCTACACAAATGTTTCTGCTTAAGTTACCTAAAAAGAATGTATGTTTCTAATTGTATGGGTATGCAAGTCTATATACATGCAGGCCAATATAGTACAGTAGGTGCAATTAGAACTATAAAGGAAAATAACCTAGAGGTAACTTTCTGCTTACAACTAATCAAGGTCTCTTGAGTACATGCTATTCTTTTAAACTAGTAAGTTTCTTGGAACCAAATAATAAGAGCTTTGTTTTTAGGTCCAAAACGGAAAGGTGTAAATATTGTGCCTTGATTCCCCAGTGCTTTCTTCTTTGAAACATTACCCCGTGTTTCACTAGGTGAGATGAGCACATTCATAGGTGGATACCTATGAATGCAGGGCATGCAGTGTCCTCACGTTCACTTGTTTTTATCACTGATGTATATTGAGCAATTGTGCTACTATGGCCTTAGTTTTAGAAACCTTTCCCGAAAGGTACAACGTCCACCTAACGTGTAAAATATCTCGTACCCTTTTCATTCGTGCTCTGCTGTCCTAAAAACCTTGGCTCTCAAAAGGGCTTGGAATAGTCAGGGCGGTGGAAGGAAAAGGGATCTGGCACAGAGCTGGATGGAAGGGATTCAAGGAAATCTCCCTCTCCTGGAAAAAGAAACCGCAGCAGCTCCTACGCGGAAAACTTGAGTTGCAGAGGAGCGTGAGCTGTGCCGGGTGGGGGGAGAGTAAAAGAACTGCCAGGCAGGGTAGTTTTGGGGGAATAGTAGTGCGAGCGGGTAAAGCCGAGCAGCTATCCCCCCCCCGCCCCCGCCAGCTTCGGGCAGTCTACGGCTGATCGCCAGAAGAGAGGCGGGCAGGGGCACCGTTGCCGCGCTGATACGCACAAATGAGCTCAAGCCGATTCCCGCCTCCACGACAGAGGGGGGGGGTAAGGGGAGGGCTGGACGTTCTCCTTATAAGTGCAAGCGCGCGTTGCCTTCGCTCCCATACCCGAGGCGAACAGCCGAGGCTCGCTTATCTCTAGTTCTCCTTCAGGACTTTGCCGGTGAACTCAGGGCGCGGAAGGAGCCCTACAGCGCTCTTATCCGCCTAGGCCGTTACAAGCAGCGCATTTAGGCTCCGCTTTAAAGGGTTCGACAGACATTCTGCCCGGTGCTGCTAAGGCGCCATTTGCTTGCCATTTTCAACGTTTTCAAAACTCATCTCCTCATCGTAATTCTTGTTTTCTTTTCCTCTCTATCGCCTCGCGAGCTGCGGTGCAGCATGAAGGGAGCGAAGGCATGCCTGGCGCTGAGCACGCTGTTGCTCTCGCTGGGTGCTCGAGGCGGCTCTTCTTCGCCCCGAGAGGAGGAGCTGGTGGTGCCCGTGAAAGTGGATTTTGTCGGGCGGCAGCGAGCGGGCGGCGAGCAGTTCTATCGCTTGGACGCCTTTGGCGAGCGCTTCAGTTTGGAGCTGAAGCCCGACGACAGCTTTTTAGCTCCGGCTCTGACGTTCCAATATGTTGGCAGCCGCCCCCAAGGCCGGAGGGAGGAAGAGGAGGCCCACCAAGCGCTCGGAGCGAACTTAGCTAGCTGCTTCTATTCCGGCACGGTCAATGGGGATCCAGCCTCAGCCGCAGCGCTCAGCCTCTGCGGGGGAATCCGCGGCGCCTTCTACCTGCGCGGCTCAGAGTATCTCATTCAGCCGGCCAACGTCTCCCAGGCTCCAGGAGGGGAGCAGCCACAGCTCCACCTCCTGAGCCGTTCTCGGCGGAGTCCCGTCCCCCGTGGCAGCGGTACTAAGTGCGAGGTGCCCGATTCCAGCGAAACTTCGGCCTCCAAAGGGCGGCGGCACCGAGGGGAAAAGCAGCAGGCGGACTACGCGACCCGCGCAGGTATTACTACTCTCCCTGCACCGCACCTCTCTTCGTCGCCCTTGTCCGAGCAAGGAGCTTAGCTCTTAGGAGCAGCAGTGACGATGCTGCGGGGCACGCATGCGCCCCAGACGCACAGTTTTCAATGCGTTCGGAATGGTCCAAAAATCACGTTTCGACGTGCTGCTATTGGCCACTCTAAAAGCTGAGGTCATAAATGGAGGGGTAAAAAAAAGTAGTACATTGATCTGAATTTCATGGCTTTTCAAATTGGAAAGTGGTGAGATTAGGGGAGGTATTATTGATTCGGGGTATCTACCTTAAATTAGCGACTTCTCGAATCCAGCTATTTGGAGGGAGTCGAATAATTTGATTGCAATGGACAGAATTTCCCAATAGTCCCAGGTTAAGAATTTATGAACGGGAGCAAATCCGGTTAAATACGTGGGATTAACTCTGGAGATTCTCACTCATCCATGTCGTAGTTGTCGCAAAGGTGCTTTTTCAAGAGGCAACTGGACTTCCTTGTTATTCTTTGAAGACGTTTCGCTTCTCATCCAAGAAGCTTCTTCAGAGCTGAAGAAAAAGCACCTTTGAGACACGTGGGATTAACGTCTCTATAAACGCAGGAAGATACTTAAAAGTGGAGAAGTCTGGGGTGTGAGACTGCCTTAGGCTAAGTAGTATTTGACATAGGACGATTAGTGAAAGACATTTTGTAACAAACATTTCGGAGGTTACTGGTTGATGACAGCTTGTGCATATCTACTCCAAAGTGGTGGTTCTGGACCTGTATTTTGTGAGATGCATCTAATAAATGAATTTATAATACCTATGCATTAAGGAAAATGTAGTCAAAACAAGAATGCCCTACATGGAAAATGTGTGTCTGAATTTGCTTCGCATGGCTTACTGAATTCACCTAGTAATCTGGATTCAAATGGTGCAGTGTTTCATATATATGGTCTGGATTCATGGTAAACTGTAATATGATTAGCTGGTTTATGGTTTAGTTTGTCAAATCAAACTTAGATAGTGTGAATACTGAAACGTATAGCTGTTTAAAAGTAACATGAAATACCCTTGCAATCAAAGGGATATATTTTATACCTACTTAGAATTCCACTGAATTTAAATGCAACAAAAGAAAGAATACATAAGATTCTACAATTGTTATATTGTCAGGCAAAGAGCAATTCAGTTAAAACTTGGTTTGCATGTCTAGGTTTACAATGCTGTACTCACTTCCTGAAAAAATTGATAAAATAAAAAGTGCATATATTCTTAATGCAATGGACAACCCCCTCTCCCCTTAAATTAATGTCTGTAATCTTACACTGAATGTGCAACATATTTATGTTAGTTTTGGAGTACATTCTGTGGAATTGCTTGGGGCTTACATTATCAAGCAAGCTTGGGATTTGGGAATTGCTTGGGGCTTACATTATCAAGCTTTGGGATTAGGTTGTAATTTATAAATAAAAATATATCAGTTATATTAAGTATGCAATTTCTAATCAATTTCATGGTATGTTTCACTAAAATTTAGGCTGATATCTTAATTGGGAAATCTGGAGTTATTTCTGCTCTCTAATTACTTTCAGTTCCATTGGTGAGAATCAGTAGCTAGAATCTAGGCCTAATTGAATATCCTAAGGGGATTTTCTCTATTATTTTATATTGTAATTTCCACAATGTTATGTTTTAGATCTATTATGTTTCTTTAATCTGATGCCTTCTATATATATATATATTGGATTCCAGCTTCCAGAATTGATAGCCATTAGCCCTTCTGCCTTGGAATTGAAATAAATATTTGTAGGATACTAGCTTGCAGAATACTTGCAATTAAAGATGTGCAATATTTACCAATCTCGGAACAGACAGTTCTGAAGATCTTTATGCTGAACCTCATCTAGATTATGCTGTTTGGTGCTGATTCAAGGACAGTCCACTCTCAGATCCTCTTGAAATCAACTGTTTATTATTGTATTTGGCTTCCCATGTAGCTATAAACATAAAATATTACTATATAGGATTTGTATGTGACAACAAACATGTTTTTTTATGGGAAAGCATATCTTTCAAGTACTGTAATTCCTTTTTAACAGAGAAGTCTCTTTCAAGTTGAACTGCATTCTTGATTAATTCATGAACACATTTGTGTAGTTACCTCAACAGCCAAATAGAAGTGGTTTACTACTCCCATTCTTTCAGGATGATTTTTTTTTTAAGTTCCCAATCAAATGATGTCCCTGAAGAACTCCTGTCCAACTGCAGGCTAGGCATGGCTAGGCATAAACCTTGCCAGACCCAGACAATGGGGCACCTACATAACTGAAGTACTTTTAGTTGCAGCAAGTTGAAACTCCTTTCTATTTGATTACTAAACAGGAACTGGAAACTGGAGAAAGAAAGTGGGAGTATTTCCCTTTCCATACCCTTGGGAAATGTTGGATCAGATCCAGGCAAAGTCTTTCATTTCAGTAATTTTAATATTTAAGGAAGATGGCTGTGAAAATGTATTGACAGCAGCAAATGATTCATGTTGAAAATCCTCAATGGAAATATTTCTTAATAGGCAGTCTGAGAATTTAACCCTTTGTAGTAGGGTTAACATTCATTAATATTTTTTAGTTTTTTTTTTTTAAAAAAGTTTTATTTAAAATGAATCAAAAAGAATGGGCTGTTTAGATAATCTTTGTGATTCCTATTCTGGCTTGGCAGTGGTTGATGATTATGATTTGCCAATTGTATAAATACTGTTGGGAAATACTGGTAATATATATTTCTTACATTTTGCTTTTTTTTTTTTAATATAGAAAATAGACATATAAGGAAGAAAAGATTTGTGTCGAGCCCCCGCTATGTGGAAACTTTGCTTGTAGCAGACCAATCTATGGCAGAGTTCCATGGCAGTGGACTGAAGCACTACCTTCTCACACTCCTGTCTGTGGCTAGTAGAATGTACAAGCATCCCAGTATCCGGAACCCTATTAATTTGGTGGTGGTGAAAATAATGGTCATCTATGATGAGCAGAAGGGGCCTGATGTATCTTCAAATGCTGCTCTCACTTTAAGGAATTTTTGTAACTGGCAGAAACAACATAATCCTCCCAGTGACAGGCACGCAGAACACTATGATACTGCAATTCTTTTTACCAGACAGGTAAGGTGAAATACGGGAAAGACTGGATATTTATAGGTTCCAGTTAATGTAGCTTGAACTTTCTTCAATCAATAGATTCAAAAATACTTCTTTTACTTTTACATTTTTAAATTTGAAATATTTCAAAGAGTGTGTCAAAAGTGTGGGTTCTTGGAATGAGCTGATGCCATAAATTTAATTTGTTGCAATTTTAATAGTGTTCCTCATGGAAAAATGAACAAAAATATTTATTGAGTGTTTGATCAGGAAGCTTTATTATTACATGACCATGAACATCCAGTTTCTTTCAAGCATTCAGAAGATGTTTCAAGTCTCTCCCTTGACAAATAGTTGTAAAAATTGAGTAGAGACTCTTGTTATTTAAAATGTGAGATAATGAAATAGTTTTCTTAACTAATTCATAGAAATAGTACACCAAATATCTGTTGTAACATGGTTGTAATGATACTGCAGTCATCATCATCATCTGTTCCTAATACTCATTCCATATTGAATGACATTTTTTTTTATTTTTGAAGACTGTTATGCGCTTTCCATTATGAAAAGGCATATTGCCAAAATAATTTCATTCTGTCAGACAAGCTCCTGACCCAATTAATAATGAAAGTACATATTTTCTTTTTATAGGATCTCTGTGGTGCCAAAACATGTGACACTCTTGGGATGGCTGATGTGGGAACTGCTTGTGATCCAAACCGCAGTTGCTCTGTCATAGAAGATGATGGCTTGCAAGCTGCTTTTACAACCACTCATGAATTAGGTAATTGAAATTCAGGGGAAATTTGTGGCAAGCTTATTTGTTTTAAAAACATGCCTTATCATATTGGTCTGCAGTTAAGGCTTTAAATCAGTTGTTTCTTGCAGTTACCGTGGTCTAGTTCTCACCATGGTGCCTAGGCTCTGCCACGTCAGACAAAAGTATTGGCTTCAGTCATTGTGTAATAAAATTTCAAATGTATGAAATCTAGATCGAGGCAAAAGGTTAGACCAAAACCTTTCTCCTAAACAGTGATTCTCAACCTCAGCAACATTAAGATGCGTGGATTTCAACTCGCAAAACTGGCTGGGGAATTCTGGGATTTGAAGTCCACATACCTTAAAAATTTTGAAGTTGAGAAACACTATCCCAGAATGTCCCAGAGATGTTTTTTTTTTTTTAATGCATCATCATTCAGGTATAATTCCACTTATAGTATAAACCATCAGAAGTCCAGGTTTTACCAACATTGGGACAAAACTATGAGCTAAAGTTTCTCAGTATATGTGAAAATGACTACTGAATATTGTAAAGTGATATTTTTTCAATGGCAAAAAGTAAATTCATTCAGGTTTCAGTGGGAAAAAAGTGGCTGAGATTTTTAAAATACACCCACACAAATTTTGTGTGTTAAGTTGAAACCTGTATATACGATTTATAAACCACAGTTTGAGTTCAGACCCAAAAAAATGAAAAATCTTTAAATTAACATATGGAATAAAAGAAGAACATTAGCTTTAGTTTTTGATATCAGTTCTTACAAGCCAGCATAAAAACTCAGTGCTTAAAATAAAAATAAACATACAATATTATGAGCCGCGGTGGCGCAGTGGTTAGAGTGCAGTACTGCAGGCTACTTCTGCTGATCACCAGCTGCCAGCAGTTTGGCAGATCAAATCTCACCAGGCTCAAGGTTGACTCAGCCTTCCATCCTTCCAAGGTCGGTGAAATGAGGACCCAGATTGTTGGGGGCAACAATCTTACCTAAGGAGGGGTAAACCACTTAGAGAGTGCTGTAAAGCACCATGAAGCAGTATTTTAAGTCTAAGTGCTATTGCGATATTATTGTGATAATGCAGTAAATTATTTAGTAGTTTACAATGTAATTACATAATATTATACAATGTATTACATAATAATTCCTGCCTAAGCAGGGGGTTGGACTTGAAGACCTCCAATGTCCCTTCCAACTCTATTATTCTATTCGTATAATAATCAACAGTAGGACAATAATAGCTTCAAACAAATATTGCATGTCACACTCAAACCAGAATTAGTCTCACGGTCCTCCAAAAAAGGCACTCTTGACAAACTTCCAAAAGTTCCATGAAAGTAAAGGCCACTTATGGACCAAAATATTCCATGGAAAGGGACCATCCAAAAGTGAGATATTTAGCATGATGATTGAGGGACTTCAGCAGGATTTCCTTGCTTATTCATTTTAGATAAGCTTAATCTATCTGAGATAGAAGGCATCAAAGGTACCAGGGCCTCAAACCATATAAATAGATGACAATCAATGGCTTGAATAGAACTCAGAATAAAATATTAACTAATGGTGGTGTCACATAGCAATGATAAGCCCAACTGGTAAGTTCCCACCATACTGCAAGTTTTAATATGTGATGAGTTCATCGCTTTTTTCTCTTCTTTTTAAAGGCCATGTGTTTAATATGCCACATGATGATGCAAAGCAGTGTACCGGTATTAATGGTATAAATAGGGATTCTCACATGATGGCATCTATGCTTTCCAACTTGGATCGAAGCCATCCGTGGTCTCCATGCAGTGCATACATGATAACTACCTTTTTGGATAATGGTCATGGTAAGTTTTAAACATGCTGCTTATATTTCTAACTGAGTTCCATTCAAGATGCTGAATTTTAATATTAGAATTAATTGCATTAAAATATTTCAAGTATTTCCAACTCAGTTAGAATAACATTAAATTGCAGCCACACAAATAAGATATCATGTGGCTCTGTCCCAAGAAATTTATTTTAGTCTAGAAGAAGTGAATCATAGCTTCATGGGAAAGAGTAATACAACTGTTAGACCATAATAATAATTCGCATATAAATGGCTGAATCACTAAATATTAGAAGGCTCTAACTTAGAATCATAGGATTGAAAGGGACCTTGGAAGTCTTCTAGTCCAACCTCTTGCCTAGGCAGGAGACCTTATTGGATCCTGGACAAATGACTATTCACTCTTTTCCAAATCTTTCCATAATGATCTGTTTCCTGGAAGCATTGGTCTAACAGAATGGAAATAAAATGCCTAAGTGATAAAGCTTGCCACTTGCTTATGTTCAAACATAAGTGGCAATTTAATGTTTGTAATGAACTATCAAAATCTTCCTGGTAAGCATTAATAGGTTACCAATTCCAATATTTGTTTCTAGCATTTCTAAAGTGGCAAAACACGTAAGTGTCCAGTTAAGTGTCAACTTTGAAGAGAAGCTTTCAGTAATAATGAAAGGAGGAGACCCTCCTCAATATGCTGCCACTGAATATATACTGGACAATTTTTGTCCAGTATCTCACCTCCCCTTTTGGGAGGAAGATGGTAGAGAAGGTGGTTGTGGAACAGCTTCAGAGAGCATTGGAGGAAGTGGATTATCTGGTCCTTTCCAGTTAGGATTCAGAGCCAGGTGTGGGACAAAAATGGCATTGAACATACTTATGGATGATTTTTAGCATGGGTGAGATGGGGCAGTGCATCCATCCTTGCCCTACTTGACCTTTTGGCAGCTTCCAATTCTAACAACCATGGTATCATTCTGGATTGGCTTATATGGCTGGAGATGGGCAGCATAATGTTATGCTGGATTATGGCTTTCCTTCATGGCTGATTCCAGTTGATGATAATTAAGGAGGAGATGTCCTGCCTTCAGCTGTTATTATGTGGATGCCATAAATTTCATTGTTTTCTCATTTCTTTCTTTACATCTATATGAGACCATTGGGTAAGCTTATCTATTGTCACAGGGTGAGGTATATCTAACTGTATAGCTCTACTCCTGGCAAATTAAGCAATCCCATGAATATTTTATCCCATGCTGGAGGGATAAATATTTTATCCTATGCTGGAGGCTGAGGGGACTAATAGGCTTCATCTGAAATTCTACTGATCCTACTGATTTGAGACTATGGTGCTGGATGAGGTTACACAGCTTCAGACAGATCCAATGCATAATATTAGGGTCCTTCTAGATTCACAACTCCTTCTCAGGGAGCAGGTGGCAGTCATGGTTAGGAGGGTGTTTGAACAGGTTGATTTGGAGCCTAAGTTGTGCCTATTCCTAGATCAGCAGACCCTGTTTACTCTTGCCCTAGACACTTCCATCTTTCACTACTGCAATGTGCTCTACATAGAGCTGCCCTTGAAGAGTATCCAGTATAGAATGCAATGACACAATCAGTTATATGAGCTCCTTAGACAATATATATTAGAGCTTGACTCCTCAAGTTGCATTGGTTGCCAGTTTGTTTTCAGGATATTTGGATATTTATTATTATAGTCTTTTATATTTGTATTTGCTGTTTTTATACTCTCACTTTTTAATCTACTGTTATGCATTGAACAGAATTGTCTTGGGTGAGATGGAAGGTTATATAAATCTGATGAATGAATAATATGCAGTGCTGAATTACTTCAGATAACTTTATATTTGTAAACATTCTTTAAATTTAAACCAGAAAAGTTAACAGACTAAAATTTATCCTGTGAATTCATGGGTCAGACATTTGAATAAATATATTCTAATTTCTATCATTTTTTAAAGAGTGACACTACAATATTTAAAGGAAAAATAGTCAAAAGTCACAATATGTTTTTTCTTTGTTATTTCCAGGTGAGTGTCTCTTGGACAAACCTCACAAGCCATTGCCATTCCCTTCTGATCTTCCTGGCACAATGTATGATGCTAATAGACAGTGCCAATTTACATTTGGGGAGGAATCCAAACATTGTCCTGATTCCGCTAGCATATGTACAACTTTATGGTGTACTGGTACTTCTGGTGGAGTGCTTATGTGCCAAACCAAACATTTTCCTTGGGCAGATGGTACCAGTTGTGGAGAGGGAAAATGGTGCATAAATGGCAAGTGCATTAATAAAACAGACAAGAAGCTATATGATGTAAGTCGTTGTTTGCTTGTAGTTGAGTAAAATGAAAAATATTCTGAGTTACTCAGGTTTAATTTTTAATTTAAATTTTTTTTTTTAATTTTCCGTTTAAAATTTTACGTAATATTTAAAATCAAATAAAAACAAAAATATAGGAAAGAGCTTTATAAAGTGAATAAAATTTTGAAGTACCATTTGATGACTGTTGCAGAAAAATGTTATCAAAACAGTGTTTAAAATTAATTTGCCATTCAGTAATTAACAATAATGAATAAAAATAACAAATAACTTATAATAAACAGTTATTATATCTGATTTGGTGATCTACCCTGGAATGATCTACAAATGAGAAAACATTTTGTACCTCAGATTTATCAGAAATACCCAGAATATGAGTATTGAGAAGAAATTTCATTAGATTCAATATGTATTAGTTATGACTAGAAATGCATACGATTTATTTTTCTTCACTAGTTTTGAATGGCATGAAAGGGTGTTGCTTTACCTTGCAGGCCTAAAACACTACAGTCATAATACACGTTACGTAAATAATAGGATCATAACTATTTCTAAATTTTATGCCACCCTCCTCTTATAAAATGCTTTTTCAAGTTGTTTTAATGTGCACATTTGTTTCTGTGTTTCAAATTGTAGATCCCTGTTCATGGAGGCTGGGGCTCATGGGAACCATGGGGAGAGTGTTCAAGAACATGTGGTGGAGGAGTGCAATATTCTGTGCGAGAATGTGATAGCCCAGTTCCAAAGAATGGAGGAAAATATTGTGAAGGCAAGCGTGTGCAGTACAGATCCTGTAATATTGAAGATTGTCCAGAGAATAGTAAGTTTTGCATTATTTTATAAATGCAATTATAAAATAAAACATGAGTCTTCTAAGCCTGATCAATGTCTTTGCAATTACAGGCAAAACTTTCAGAGAGGAACAATGTGAGACTCACAATGATATTTCCAAATCTTTTGGAACTGGCCCTGCAGTGGAATGGATACCTAAATTTGCTGGAGTCTCTCCCAAAGACAGATGCAAGCTGGTTTGCCTTGCCAAAGGCACTGGATATTTTTTTGTTCTTCAACCAAAGGTGGGTACAAGTGCATATCATATATATCAAACACTTTATATGTGTTTGTTAACTTTGACTGCTTGTAGAATTGATAAATGACATTTTCTGCAATAAGCAAAGTAACATTTTACATCCAGACAAGGTTGGACACTTGCTGCCATCAGCTGTGATCATTCTTGGTATTCTAGCAATGTATAGTATAATTACTAAACATTTTACTTCCAAAAAGCACTCAAACGCTTCTGATTTGGTTTCCATTGTGAAGTTAAGTAACAAAACAAGTATAAAAACCTTAAAGTATAAAAAGCTTAAAAACCTTAAAGAGATATTTTTCATCACACAAAATATCAATTGGATTGATAATCTCTGAGGTGGTGGTGCAAAATGCTTCTAATTCAATTTGTTTTAAAATATCCTTTTTTAAATTCCAAATCATTATTTCGTGATCAAGTGTTTCAAGCTTGAAGCACTTCTGAAGTAGTTAAGACTGTCCGTTTTAGATGCTAAATGAGTTGTCTTTCTGTCAAAATGTAAATTGGGCATTTGCAATATTAACATAATTAGGTTGGGGGTGAAATGTAACCATTACCCTTAAGAAATTAATAAAAAAACAGATTACTATTTGTTTGTTTTATTTTGTTCAAGAGTTGTATTTTTAGTTCTATTTTTAATGCTTCCACACAATTTTAAGCCATCAGGAGTTGCTGTTGCAAGTTGGATGGCCAAATCAATCAATATATAAATATTAAGTTTTTGGTGATAGAAAAGCTAAAACATCCAGATCTTGTTTTTGTCATGGGGGATATAAAGACACTTACTGGGAGTTGTATTTTCCAACCTAGTAAAATTCCCATTTCTTGTCACTCTGGAAAATGTTGACCTTAACAAGATAATTGTTAATTATTTTTTAATCACCTTTTAGACACTTTGCATGCACTTACCTGAATTTTGCTGCATGTTTTGACAATACTTGTTCAGCAGTATGGAGAACTATAAATTTGGGTGGAAAATTCTTCTTCTTTTTCCCTTCCCAACAAGTTCACACAGAATTTTTATTTCAGAATTGTTTTCCCAAGTTGTGCAATCAATCTATTCCTATTCCAATTTCAGAAATATTTTCCATAATTAGTTTTCTTTAGTAATTGCATGTATAACAATATATTGATAATATATATCTATCATACTGGGTTTTTGTCTAACATGTTTCAGAAGTGTGTTTCTTTTTATTTGATGACTCCTGGACATCTTATTTTGCCATTTTGATTTTATTTGCATTTCCAAAACAAGATAATTTCAGAAATAGTATTAGATTGTCAAAAGTGTACTACAGTTGCTCACTTTTGGTCTTTGTTTATACATTCAGCTAAACCATGGCATTTTTTGGTCTTAATTTATTGAATAAACAGGTTCATACAAGTTAAATTTTATAAATACAGTTTATAAGTATAGTTTATAGATAAACTGTAAACTGTGATTCACAAATCGTAATGAAATCATAATGGCACTATATCATAGCCCACATTAACATAATATATAAATCCCAAGGATTCTTTGATTTTAAAATGAAATTTAAAATAGATTAACTGACTGGATTTTGTTCAGTATTTTAAAATTTTAATGATAAACTTTGTATAACTTCTAATCAAGTCTTCCTTGCTTTAAAGGTGGTAGATGGAACTTTATGTAGCCCAGATTCCACTTCAATCTGTGTTCAAGGGCAATGTATAAAAGCAGGATGTGATCGTGTCATAGGATCCAGTAAGAAGTTTGATAAATGTGGCATCTGTGGAGGCAATGGATCTACTTGCAAGAAAGTATCAGGAATGTTCTCTAATGTCAGGTGTGTTTTCACCCTACTCATTACCATGAACATTTTTTTCATTTGAATTGTTTAATGAAATCAGTATAGGAAGCAATGTTTCATATTGTAAATCAACTGCAGGTTTTATGTTAGTATATTATTTTAGTTACAAAATTATCAAGATACGTTACTTTATTATAAGATTCAACCTAAGTTCTTGCCCATGATAGGAGTCCTTCATAATTAAGAGGTGCTGATATTCAACAATAGCTCTTCTTCTTTCCTGTAGACCTGGTTACCATGATGTTGTTGTGATTCCTGCTGGGGCAACAAACATAGAAGTGAAGCAACGAAATCATAGGGGTCCTCGGCAAAATGGAAGCTTCCTTGCAATCAAAGTAGCTGATGATTCTTATATTCTCACTGGTGACTATACACTAACAACAATGGAACAAGATATTATTTATAAAGGAAATGTTTTGAGATATAGTGGTTCATCTGCTTCTCTGGAAAGAATTCGTAGCTTCAATCCACTGAAGGAACCATTAACCATACAAGTCCTTACTGTGGGCAGTCCATTTCGATCTAAAATCAAATATACCTATTTTATGAAGAAATCAACACAGTTGGGTTCTGAGGAGCCTTTCAGTAAGACTGAATCTTTCAATGCAATCAAGGAGACAGTTTTATCTGAATGGATTATTGAAGAATGGGGAGAATGTTCTAAGTCATGTGGTACTGGCTGGCAGAGGAGATCTGTACAATGCAGAGACCTTAGTGGACGACCTGCCTCAGACTGTGCAAAAGAACTCAAGCCTAGTGATGTACGACCATGTGCAGACACACCATGCCCACGATGGCAGCTAGGAAACTGGTCATCATGTTCCAAGACATGTGGGAAGGGTTTCAAAAAAAGGTTATTAAAATGCATTTCCTTTGATGGTACAATTTTGACACATGAAAGCTGTGACCTTTCAAAAAAGCCAAAACATTTAATAGACTTTTGTAATGTTACACTTTGCAGCTAAACTATAATAGAAATCTAAAGATTATATATATATATATATATATATGTATGTATGTATGTATGTATGTATGTATGTATGTACGTACGTACGTATGTATGTATGTATGTATATTCAGACCAAAGCACTGAAATTGAAGTGAGAGGTAGCAACTGTAATTTGTGTGTGGAATTCATAATAGAGTCACTCAGATGGAACAGTGCAAATATTATTAGATGGTGTTAAATCATGGTGGAGTGGGAAGGAATCATGTCAGTATGAATAGTAGATAAAAATGCTGATTTAGTTGCTAGCAAACTCAGAAACACACATCTCTTAATCTTAGTTTTTTACAATTTAAACAAAGTATGCCATGGCCAAAACAAATTTAAGGAAACGTTTGCATTCTAGCAGGAATAGCATTTTTTTTTTTAACTTCTGGAAATTTTATTGTGGTACTGATAAAATTCCTTTCCTGATCAAAGTGGGGAAGAAAAAAGGCAGTTCTTTAATTATTGGTCAGGTCTTGCCTACCTCGCATGTAACAAAACCCGCAGTATTTAAAGAGACTTTTCAACTATATTTTTCATGGAGAGGCAAAACAAGTAGCCCTGGATGCTTAAAATTCCAAACTTTAGAATGTATTAAAGACATACCTTGCAGTTCAAAGCCACATATTAGCTAGGGAGAAAGAAAGAACTATGCAACATTTAACTCTCTTCCCTTTCCTTTACCATATTTGTTCCAAAATCTAACAGACCTTTGGAACACATGCATAATTTTTATATGAAAGCTAGTTTCTTCATGAAGAAATAATCCTGACAAGCTGCCATTTCACATACAGTAACAGTTGCCATGGTGGTCAGCAGTAACATGCTTACATACGACCTTTTGCAAACATAAAATTCCACTATAAATGGAACATCTCTTATTACAGCTTTCCATATCCAAATGAATTCCAGATGTGCTCAGACAACATAGCCAAATACTATGCTGGTTGGGAAATGCAAGAGTTAATAATCACAAGCTATCTGGAAGACCCTTAAGTTGTCTCATTGCATACAACAACTTTACACTGCTGAAATCACTTGTAAAGCAGGGAAGATTAAGCTGCAGGATAGCAGGTCCATCCACAGCAGTTTTCCAATATCTGCATATTTAAAGTTATTTGTTAGGCTATAGACTATGAGAGAATATGTCTCTTCATATGTATATAGTAAAATCTATTAGAAATGATACATACTTTATAAGTACTTAATTTTTTCCCTTCTGAGAAGGATTATAATTGATAACAAATGCATATACTGTAATGAATGTATTTATTTTTATATTTCTTGTCTAAAACAATTTCTTAAGTTATCACCTTTTTAAAAAAAAAGACATATAACAAGATAGAGTATTTATGCAATATATGTTACTAGAAATAATAAACTATGAATTTTTGAAATTGAGAGTTTTTATTTTATATAAATTTCTATCACATCTTCATAAGAATAGCTAGTTTGAGTTTATCATAAGGCATATGTTAAGATATACTTTGTACTTGCTAGCGCCAAGCAGGGTTAGAGTAAATTAAGATCTAGATATTCTCATCCCACTGGAATGCAAATTGTATATCAACTCACCATTAACAGGACCAGTGTTATCATGATCTACCTTTCATGCTTATCTGGATTTAATATCATTCAAATTGAAGTTAAGTAATCTAGTCCTAGTCACATTTCTGTTCCATTGAATTTCATGTTAAATCATACAAGGCAACCATTTGAAATTTAATTGTGCGGTAAACCATTTATTTTTGCCATTTTATATTGAGAGCGCATCTGTTTACCCCATATCCTGAAGTCTCAAATTCTTGCTGTGAATTGTGAAAATTATTGGAACTCTGGTGAAATAGTTCATTTGATTGATGCTGTAAAAAGTGTCTGTGCAGCTGGATTTTAATCTTTTTATATTGCTGTTGTTGAGAAATAAAATTGAAAATCAGATTACATGATAGATGATTGTATAAAACTACATACTCTAGAAACCAAATTTTCCTAAAAGTATAAAAGAATTTCTGGGTAAACATTACTAGGGAGCATATGAAACTCAAAAGGTACACTATTCTCTCGTCCTGCTTGAAAATGAACACTTGCTATGATCAGTCCCCTAAATGTAAATATTTTAAGTTATGTTCCATAGTATTGAGGATGACATTTTGTTACTTCCCAAGGATATCTCTTCCTTTTTTAAAAAATTATATTTCAGACAAATGGAAAATCCTTTTGATTGCTCTTTCTTATCCTGCCCTAAATCCTATCATTTTTCACATTATGGTTGAGTTCACACATTATGCTAACCTATAAGATGGCTTGTTTTAATTTTGTGCAGATCATAAACCAAATTACTGAAGTTTATAAACCATGATTTTTGGCATTGCCAAAAATTACTATATTTTATTCAGTAATTCAATATTAAATAAACAATATCTTAGTGTAATAAATGAACCATACCTATTTTTGAATATAAGCTAAGAACAAAAATATCAAAGCACCACCTTTAATCAGGTGCCAGCTTTTTGTTAGTGGGTAACCAAATTCCATTTAGAATAAGTGGTTATGGAAATAACCAGGATCCAAGACATGAAAGGTTTTGTGGGTTAAAAAAATGACCTTGGGTAGCACCAACAAACAATTCAGCTTCAGCAGATCTTACATAATATGACAACATTGGATTGCTCTTGTAGGCATGCAGGAACTTGAACTTTGTAGCAGCTGCAATTCTGGGCAATTGTGCAGAGTAAATCAGTCATCTCAGAATGAGATGATAAGGCCATGAGTGGTCATTGCTAGTTCCTTCTGTTTCAAAAAAGGTCAAGTGATGTATCATCAGGAGAGTGTCTATGGAAATTCTCAGTCAACCAGGTCATAGTTGTCCCCAAGATGCTTTTTCAAGAGGCAACTGGACCATGTCCTTGCTATTTCCAACCACACAAGCAGACTTAATCTTAGATATAATATTATAGAACTGCCAATAAAATATGAATTCCATACTTCCGTATTCAATTTCCCACAGCATCTTTTTCAGCTAGGACTCATCCTTGTCTAGTCCCATCTAAGTGACTTGCCCTTTGATCTTAATCCTATATCTACACTACTTCTCCCTCACTGTACATTTTTTTCTCAATTGCCATTATCCCTAAAGAATTCAAAATTCCTTAACTACACTAAACCATCAAAATCATTGTCACTTCCTGATTATTCAAAATTCTCTAACTGCAATGAGACACCAGTACCAGACACAAGTATACACACATATAGGTTGAGCCTAGTAGAGAAGGCACACTAGTTCTCTTAGATAAATTCTCAGATAACATAGCTGGCATTATAATAAACACATTCTTTATGTCAAGAAGCAACTCAAAGCAGAGAAAAGGCCATTTTTAAAGTCCAGTTGGGATTATAGACTTAGTACCAAAAGGTAGGAGACAGCAAAAAGGAAAATGTAAGCCAGCTCCAAGACTGGCACACCCTGACCACCTCTTGGAGAACTTTACTGAGGAGGATAACATTAGAATTTTTTTCCACAAAAATGAAAAGGCCTATGGAATTGACTAGACTAGATCTAGCCTGTAGCTCTGTTTCTCTGCCATCAGGAGGAATCTTATAATGCAGCTGAATTTTTATGTAAAAGTGCCTCGGCTCTCATGAAGACGTATCACCAGGTGGGACAACACTTTTGTCAGATTTGAAAAAAAATGGTCAGGTATTGCCTGAGGGTGACCAATACTGGCAAAAATTTAACAGGAAATTCATAACAAGAGTAAGAGAAATAGAATAGAGATTAATTCTTCAGTTTATTCAACTCAGCTTAATATTTTTCAAGGAACGTTGCCAAATGTTACAGGGAAAGTTCACAATCAGGTCAGGATTGCAGTACTCATCCAATGCTATTAATTCCCAACATCTGGAAGACATAATTGAAGAGGGCCAGCATCAGGAGGTCAAAAGCAACATGCACCTGATACATTGCTGTCTGATAGAATTTTATCTTATTATCTGTTTACTGTAATTGGATTGTGGTTGTGATTCACAGAAAAAACTAAAAAGTCCAGCTGCCTCCTGAAAAGAGCCATGGTGGTACAGCAGACTAAAGTGCTGTTAAGTAGCACCAGCTGCCTGCAATTACTGCAAGTTCAAATCTCACCAGGCTCAAGGTTGACTCAGCCTTCCATCCTTTCGAGGTAGGTAAAATGAGGACCCGGATTGTGGGGGCAATAAGCTGACTTTGTATAAAAAAGAACACCGCTTGGGGGGGCCGAAAGCCCTACTAAGCAGGTATACAAAAGTATGAAGGCTATTGCTTAACGCATTGTAAGCCACCCCGAGTCTCCGGAGAAGGGTGGCATATAAATAGAACCAATAAATAAATAAATAAAAAGCAGCTTTGGGACAACCATGACCTGGATAACTGAGAATCTCCATAGACTTTTAGCTATTCACTTTGGAATGTACATCCTTCAAATGGTGTGGGGGTATGAACGGATTTCCAGAAAAATTGCAGACTATAGGAACCATTTGTACTTCAGTTTGAGATGCAGACAACACAGACTCATCCCCAACACGCACGTGAAGACATGCACCTGTCTTCAACACTGAAGGGACACAAGACTGAAAACATTCTGCAGCCAAGAAGGCTCCAAAGCCATTTGACTCTGAAGACACAGATAAACCTCCAAGTGGCCTCAATGACTCTCTAAAAGAATGCAAATGACCAGCTGTCTGCAAGGAATATAAATCATTCCATTTCCCACCATCCAGTCAGAGTTGAAGAAGCTTCTTGGGTAAGAAGCAAAATGTCTTCAAAGAAAAAACAAGAAAGTCCAGTCACCTTTGGGACAACCATGACCTGGATGACTGAGAATTTCCAGAGACATTGTGATGGGAGGAGAATCTACTAAAGTTACCCATCCTGCTTTCTTTCTCAAACCACTTCAGCATTGCCTGTTAATATTATTCTAGCCTCGAGTTAAGTTGTTTCAAATCATAATGCATCACGATAGTCTTGATCTTCCACGTAAACTGACCAAAATCAGGAGAAGCATATTTTTCTCCAACTTTGATAACCAAAGCTTGGTGACCTTCTATCAGACAAACCTGTCATGGTTGGCTTCCTACATCTTAAGATTTCCATCAGCAGGTATTGGGGACAGAGTTTAGAAGAAGCCTTATATTCGTAGTTTTATACTGTATGAGTTGCCTCATTGTTACATATTTTAATAGAAGTGTTGATCAAATGTATTACTATTTACATCATCTTCCTGTTAAAGAGCTCAATAAAATACCCAACAAACACCATACAGTCCTACAATTTACTTACTTAAAAATGTCCAGTAAAAATAAAAACAAATCTAGAATGATTTGACAGAATTATTATCATCAGATCAAAATATATTTCTAGTTGTTTATAATATGGCACTGAGTAATTAACCACATTTCTTTTTTTTTTATTGTAAAAGTTTTACAATTACATTTTCACCCCATTTTCACCCCCCTACCCCACCCCAAACTCCCCAACCCCCCCTCCCTAACCCCCCCTAACCCTCCCCTCCCCCCCGGACTTCCATAGAATGTACCCCATCATTATCCCCTTTATATAAAAAAAAACCTTGAACTCTAAACCCCCCCCAACCCCCATATCATTTTTCATCTTCACATAGTTCAAATATTTCTATCTTAGTATAATATAATATAATACTATCAATAAAAAGCTATTTGATACTTCCTAGTTTGATATTTGTTCTGCACATAATCTATCCACTTTTTCCATTCACATTCATAAGTCTCTTGCGAGCGGTCTTTTAAATATGCTGAAATCTTCGCCATCTCAGCAAAACTGGCCATCTTCAAAGTCCATTCTTGAACAGTAGGCAAAGCTTCATTTTTCCAATATTTACCTATCAACAATCTCGCTGCTATAATCATATACAAAATCAATTTTGTTTCATCCACTGTAAAACCCTTAACTATACCCAAAAGAAACAATTGTGGAGAAAATTGAATTTTTTTCTTCAAAACATTCTGCATGACCCACCAAATTTTTATCCAAAAAGCCTTAACTTTCTTACAGGTCCACCAAATATGATAATATGTAGCATCTGTGCAATCACACCTCCAACATTTTGGCTGAACATTAGGGTACATACACGACAATTTCTTGGGATCTAAATGCCATCTATAAAACATTTTGTAAAAATTTTCCCTCAAATTCTGCGACTGTGTAAATTTAACATTCTGAACCCAAATTTTTTCCCATGTTTCCAACATCACTGGTTCTTCAAAATTTTGTGCCCACTTAATCATACAGTCTTTAACTAGTTCAGTTTCTGAGTCCCTTTCTAACAAAACATTATAAAGTCTTTTAATATGCATTGGACCTTTCTCTTTTATATGTCTAACCAGTTCTTCCTCATGCAACATAATACCAATTTTTTGGTCCTCTTTCCATCTCAATTGTAGTTGATTATATTGAAACCAAGTTAAATTAATCCCTTCGTCCAACAGTGTCTGTAAAGTCTTCAACTGCCATCTGCCCGCATCTGTAAAAAGAACCTCTTTGTATAAAAACCCCCCGAGTGACATTATATTTATATTCCACATGATATGACCAAGATCCAGCCATAGCGGTATTTTATAATCCCATTTGAATCGGTGCTTCTTCCAGACTCTCATCAAAGAATCTCTAAGTATATGGCTTTTGAATACTTTATCCACTTTGTTGTCATAGAATAAATAAGCATGCCATCCAAATTCAAGGTCAAAACTTTCTATATTCAATATTCCAGTCTTTTTCCTTCCAAACCAATCACTTGCTGAAGTTAAAGCTGCTGCTTCATAATATAACTGTAGGTTTGGAAGTTTAAGACCTCCCCTTTCTGGAACATCTTGCATAATTTTCAATTTCACTCTCGGTTTTTTCTCGTTCCAGACAAACTTATTCACTCCAGTTTGCCAAACTTTCAATTGTTTATCACTTTTAAGCACCGGAATCATTTGAAACAAAAAGAGAAATCTTGGCAAAATGTTCATCTTAACTGCTGCTATTCTCCCAAGTAAAGACAGCTGCAGTTTTTTCCACATCTCCATATCTTTCTGTACAACTCGCCACAACACCTCATAGTTATTTTGAAACAATTTAATGTTTGATTCTGCAACCTGAACTCCTAGATATTTAACCTTTGGTACAATCTCAAAACCTGCCTTGTTTTGAAATTCATGTCGTCGATCTTGTGTCATATTTTTAACTATCATCTTAGTTTTTTTCTGATTCAATCTAAAACCTGATACTATACCATAATCTTGTATAATGTCTTTCATCTGGATTATTGATTCCATCGGCTGTGTTAGGGTAACAACCAGATCATCTGCAAATGCCCTTATTCTGTAATCCTCTTGCCTTATCACTATACCTTTCAAGTTATTCGAATCCCGTATTGTGTTCAACAAGACTTCTAGTGTTAAAATAAATAACAATGGGGATAACGGACAGCCTTGTCTGGTCCCTTTTTCAATATTAAACTCTGATGTCAAACTTCCATTAATAATAATCTGTGCCTTTTGTTCTTAGTAAATTGCTGAGACCGCCTGTATAAATTGGTCTCCAAATCCCATTTTTCTTAAAGTCTTTAGTAGAAAATTCCAGTCCACTCTATCAAAGGCCTTCTCCGCATCCAAAAAAACCAGCACTGCAGAGATCTGTTTATTCTTCTCAAGATATTCCAATAAATCTATAACTTGCCTTACATTGTCCTTCATGTATCTGCCTTCTATAAATCCCGCTTGATCATCGTGAATCACCTCTTGAATTACTGGCATCAATCTGTTGGCTAATACTTTTGCATAAATTTTATAGTCATTATTTAAAAGAGATATTGGTCTATAATTTTCCGGTTTTTTAGGACCTACTTGTTCTTTTGGTATCAAAGTGATATATGCTGATTTCCATGATGGGGGTATTTTACCCCCTTGTTGTATATTGCAAAATAAATCTCTAAGTTGTTCCACCATTTCTGCTTGTAAAGTTTTATAATACACTGCAGTCAATCCATCTGTTCCAGGAGCTTTAGCTGTTTTCAGTTGTTTAATTGCTGCGATTATTTCCTCAACTGTTATAGGATAGTTCATTCTTTCTTTTTGTTGGCTAGTAATTTTTGAAACTCTTTTCTCTTCTAGATATTTTTCTATAAGTCCATTCTGTATATCATCTTTAGCATATAATTTAGTATAATAGTCTACGAAAACTTCTTTAATCAGTTTTTGTTGAAAAATTTCTTTCCCTCCAATATCAATACTCTCAATAGTCCGTAAACTCTGCTTCTTCCTTAAAGTGTAAGCCAACCATCTTCCCGGTTTATTAGCATTACAAAACGTATTATGTTTCGCATATTGTAAATTTGTTGCAGCTTGCTCCGCCAAGAGCATTTGAAATTGATCTTTCAAAAGTTTTATAGCACCAGATATTCTTTCATCTGTTGGGTTTTTAATAAGTAGCTGTTCCTTATTCTTTATTTCTACTTCCAATTCGGATCTTTTCTTTTGTCGATTCTGCTTGTGTTTAGAGTTCATGTAAATGAGTACCCCTCTCATATACGCTTTACTCGCATCCCATACAATTTCAATTGGGGTGCCCTTATTCAAGTTCATCTCAAAAAATTCTTTCATCTGTTTTTTAAGTTCTGTTATATTTTTTTCATATCTAAACAAATTCTCATTTAATCTCCATGACCTTCTCTCAGTCTTTCCCATCTCAATTTCTATCCATACAGAACTATGATCAGTTAAAGTTCTTGGAAATATCTTTGTTCTTTTTGTTTTAACAAGTAAATCGTCTGTTAACAAGATAAAATCAATCCTGGAAAAAGATCTATGTCTATCAGAGAAAAAAGTATAGTCCAATTCTTTTGGGTTATAAATTCTCCAAATATCTTTTAATTCCAAATCTTCTTTCATATCAAAAAAAGTCTGTGGTAGTCTGATCCTTACTTTCGCCAAACTCTTTTTATCTAGTTTAGAATCAATTACTCCATTCCAGTCTCCCATTATTAAAATAGATCTGTAATCCCATTGCAATATTTTATTATGTAAAGTCTTATAAAAATGATCCTGTTGTTGGTTCGGAGCATAAATTCCAATCAAAAGAATTTGACCGTTTGCCGTATACAATTCAATTGCGATAAACCTACCACCTTCATCTGCTTCTATAATTTTAGCAGACAATCTTTTATTTACATAAATAACCACACCATTCTTTTTTTCCGAAGTTGAAGCTATGAAATGTGTTCCTAATTTAGAGTTTATCAAGTATTTATGATCTTGAGTTCGAATATGAGTTTCTTGTAGACAAATTATCTGTTAAAGAGCTCAATAAAATACCCAACAAACACCATACAGTCCTACAATTTACTTACTTAAAAATGTCCAGTAAAAATAAAAACAAATCTAGAATGATTTGACAGAATTATTATCATCAGATCAAAATATATTTCTAGTTGTTTATAATATGGCACTGAGTAATTAACCACATTTCTTGTGTGGAGTTTTCAAATTGAGATTCAAATGTTTAGAAGACTTCAGGTTTAATCATCACTGAATAAATTGAATCTAGATTTCTGAGAAACTACTGGAAGAGGATTTCTTATTTGGGCCTATATAATATTTTTTTTAAAAAAAATAAATAGCTACTCTTTTATTTGGTGATTTATGGGCAACTAATACTTTTCTGTAAAATTGGGACTATAAGATCATACCTATAATTTTGTATCTGTATTCTGCATCAATTGCAATTTCTGGACAACGCATTAAGGGTAGTTTTCGAAAGAAGCGCTGCAAAATCCAGTGAGGAGACTATTAGATATGAATCAAAGTTATTGTATTTTAGAAATAGTTATGACAAGGCAATTAGCTAAAGCTGGACATATAATGAAACTTATTTAACACTAGAGCAATGAAAATCTATAATCTGAAGTACAGTGGCAGAAAGCCTACAAATCTAACACTCATGCAACAAAACTTCTTCAATTCCAGTGCAGTGATTGTCCATCAGCAGATGTTCCACACTCCTGTTTATAGGAGACATTCTTTCCTTCTGGGAAAAGGGACAAGGGTGATTCTGGGTATATGGCACTCCTATTTCAGTAGAACAGGAATACCCAGATTAAGTCAGCTCGTCAAGTCAGACCAGGAAAGAAAACAGATCCGCAAGATATACTGGAACTCTACTTTATTGATATATGCAATCATATCATCATCATCATCATCATCCATTGAAGGTGCAGAGTCCACTTTTCGGATCAATGAATGCCATTTTGCATGACCAAACACAGCATCCGAACTATGTCTGCATTTTGACTGAGATGGCTGTAGATGTTGATATAAACAGTAGCAACACAATTCTGAAATCCTGACAGCACTTTCCCTTCCCTTCCTTTTATTTGAAAGAGACTCAAGGTAATATCATTTAAGTTTCTTTCTTCTTTCTTTCCAGGCCTAATTCCTTTTTTACTAACTGCCACATTCTTTCTCCAAGAATATCTCTGTAATTCTCTGTAGAATCTTCGCCTGGTGACTAAGATTTTGAGATCAGGACATAGGCACTATTTCCAAATGGCTGCCATGCTGGCATAGACGGTCTCAAAAGATCCATTTAGCAGAAGACAAATTGTAGCTGCTTCTCAAAAAGCTTCTGTTTAACCCCTGCCTAGCTGTTCTGAGTTATTTATACCACTTCAGTTTGCCTTTCTCTTTTTGGGGGGCAAGCAAAGAGCTGGATATTTGCCTGCAATTTTTAAAAGAAATGTTTTGGGGCCTTTGTGGGCGTTAACATTAATAAATAAGATTTCTGAGGCTGGTGTTTTCAGTCATTTCAGTCATCAAGAGAGGCATCTGCTGAAGCTTGGATAATAGAGCATTTTCAACAATCCTACCAGTGTCAGAATTGAAATCCAATCCCACTTACATTGGAATTAAGAGATGGGGAAAATATTTTCACTCCTAATTACAGATGGGAAAAATTGGAGGACATCACTATGTTGTCTCATTTTTTCTCATCTGGAAGTAATAGAACAGTTCCATATTGATTTTTGTCCCTTTGCCTCCCCCAATAGTTTATATATTTTTTTAAAAAACTTTCCTAAAACTTCATGTGATAGATTCAGCTGGGTGAAGTCATAAATAGTACACCCACTGCTTTCTTCCATAATAGAATTTATGATGGAAAGGGTGATGAAACTTAAATAAGAGACATCAGCTCAGTCAAACAAGATTGTATTTTAGGAGGGTGGTTTTTTGAGGATAATAAACTCTTCCACGCTATTTCAGGCAACATTAAATCTTTGGGAAACAAATGTGAAGGAAGTTCTTTTCTTGTAGAAAATAAGTTATTGACTTTTCTTCTCCTTTATTCTAAATAACATCACATAGTGTTGCACATAGATACTTTTTTTGTAGCAATTGGTATCTGCATTTTTTAGAACACAATAGCTTCAAAGCAAAAACAAAAACCTGGGGCTGCATGAAAGAAACAATAAAAGCAACCCTGTTTTCTAACAATTCTCCAGGATGCAACAGTTTTATATGGTGCAGAAAGTTCTTCATGGGCAAAGAAAGATAACTACAGTTGAACTGGATTATTGTAAGGTAAACATAAAGGTTCCCCTCGCACATGTGTGCTAGTCATTCCCGACTCTAGGGGGCGGTGCTCATCTCCGTTTCAAAGCCGAAGAGCCAGCGCTGCCCGAAGATATCTCTGTGGTCACATGGCTAGCATGACTAATCGTCAAAGGCGCACGGAACACTTACCTTCCCATCAAAGGTGGTCCCTATTTTTCTATTTGCATTTTTACATGCTTTCAAACTGCTAGGTTGGCAGAAGCTGGGACAAGTAACGGGAGCTCACCCCATTACGCAGCACTAGGGATTCGAACCGCTGAATTGCCGACCTTTCAATCGACAAGCTCAGCATTTTATCCACTGAGCCACCACGTCCCTCATTGGATTATCGTATCTACATCTAATTAACGATTTTAATCCTTGTGAAAAATTATTTTATTTCTAATCATATTTCTTTTGCCCCTTTTCTAGAAAGTTCTTATTTCAGAAATTAAAGCTGGAACATATTTCTCTTTTAACAGCAATACATTTATGCTGCTTAGAAAACCGGTGAAATATTTTGTTAGTTGATATAAAAAGTAGCTGATAGGAATTTAAAAAGTAAAATGCATAGTTAAAGGAAGCCTATATGATATGACCATGATCAAAAGATACCAGTTCATCTCTTCTGAAAACATATTCTCTACAATTCCCATTGCTATTTTTATTAAATATTCACTAATCTTTAAAGACAAAAAAATATTTAAAATATATTCCCCCATTCAAGATGTCTGTGGCACTACCTTCTATTGATGGGATATGATATAATTTATTGACCAATATATTTGAAGATTTTCACAATCAGGTGACTTCTAAATCAAATATATTATTAATGTTGGTCACACAATCAGCCTGATGTTTAGACTGGATTTGACATTTTTGTCCTACTATTGAGTCTTTCCCAAACTCCTTGGATGTTGTTGTGTACCGGTAATACGATAATATTAAAGGTATCATTGCAGTATGTAAACTAATCCAACTAAAACTGTATTTTGCAACTGACTGATAGGGATTTTGCAAATGCCAATGGTATTCAAGTGATGCTCCAGATGTTTTGGGATTGCACCCAAAGTGCTTATTATTGATGGCACTATCTTTGCTTTCTTTTACCACAGTCATTCTACTTTTATTTGCAGGTGTTTGTGTTCTGTGATTTTCCATGGTGCTATTAATCTTTCATTAAAGCTTCTGATGTTTCTACTGATTCCTGTTATTTCTAGGCAGTGAGTTGAATGCCTTCTTGTAATAAACTTAAACTACATGCAAGTTGGTCTTCCTTCTCTTGCAGATTTCTGAATCATCTTGTCAATTAGGAGCTGATATTTTGTTCCTCTGCTGTCCTCTGCTGTTTGCACAGAGGGAAAGAGCTTGTTTTCAACTAGATGCTGTTACCATACCAGTTAGCAATTTGAAAGTTATTGGTAAACAATTAATTAGCCTGTACTTGCCTGGTGCTGCCTGCTTTGTTGGATCTTTCATTATCACGTAGATTTTTCCAGATGTTAAACAATCTTCTATTTCATCTCCTTGAAATAAGCTGTTATACTGCTTGGAAATGAGTGGGTATAGACCAGTCACATGTTTTGACCAAAAATCATGCACTTTATCTTCACCTGGTATTGACCAATTCTTGAGCTCCTTTGCTGTTTTTTCCACCATGTTTGCTGTTATTAGAAGTTATTTCATTTCAGCTTCTTTTTTTATTCTTATCCACCTCTTTTATAAACTGCATTTGTGTTGTATTTCTTTGGGTTGTCCCACAGCTGTATCCAGAATTACAAAATTTTATTCTTTGTCAGGTATCAACTGGTTCACTGTAGTCTCTCCAGTGATGAATTGGTAAAAATGTTTGTATTTTGACTGAAATTGGAGATATTTCCTATAGTGTGCAATTTGACCTTCAAATCTGTTACTTTTCTTGGCTATTCCTGTTATCTGCTGCTTCATTATTTCCAATGCTTCCTTGATCTTCCTTGTTTCTAGGTGATATTTCTTGATCAGGTATTCTTGTTCTTCACCTTCTTGCCCTTCAGGTATTCTTTTTGTTTTTCACCTTCTTGTCTTTCATCTGTTGTAGTTTGCTTGCATCTGACTTAACAAGCTGATCTTATTTTCTATTTCATTGGTGCACTGGTTGGCTTTTTTCTTCTTTGTTGATTTTGCATTCCAGTATTCAGTTATAACTGAAACTGTGTTGTACATTAGTTGGTTTGTTTCTTGCAGTGAGCTGGTTTTGATATTTTATATTACAGTATTATTATCTTCTAATATTTGTGTTAGCTGTTTCTTTGAAACAAACTTCAATGCAGGCAGTCTTATTCTGTTGTTTTTGTGCTGTTCTACATAGGTACTCAGCTTTGTTTCAGTTCATTTTTTAGAGAGCTTTGTACTTTCTGAGAAGGCGACATGATGATGATTCAATATCTATGCTGGCTCCCTTTACTGCTGACTGTTTCTGGTTTGCCTCTACAGTTTGAACTACTTCTGGCAAGACTTCAATTTCTTTGCCCTAGGTTGACCTTTGCAGTTCTTTTGATTCCGATACTGTGAATACTTTATTTCATACTGTAAATCGACATTGATCTGCTAGACTCCATTCTGTTACTTCTGATACTGAATGTTAGAATCATATGGCTGGAAGGGACCTTGGAGGTTTTCTAGTCCAGAATTCCCCAACCTTCTGGATTTGTGGATTAGTGGTGGTGGGGAGAGGCAGAGGTGGTATTCACTTACCTTCGCTACTGGTTCGCAAATGTGAGTGCACATAGAGCATCAAAAACGGGACGTGATGACATCTGGATGGGTGGGCAGAGCCTCCCGCAATTGCCGCTACCAGTTCGCCAGAACCGGCTGAATACCACCATTGGGGAGAGGGGTTTATTCCATGAGAGTGGAAGGCAAGTGTGCATGCGTGCAGCTCTATTTGTATGAGTGGCATGCACATGTGCCCACTTACCTGATGCTCACGCATGTGGGGATGTGCGTGCATGCACTCACCCACTGTTTCCTCGGCCCAGTTGCAAACTGCTCACTGGCCACTACTGGGCCACCACCCAGAGGTTGAGGACCCCTGTTCTAGTCCAACTCGCTGCCCAAGGCAGGAGTCCTTAAACCATCCTGGACAAATGAATGTTCAATCTTTTCTTTAAAAACTCCAGTGATGGAGCAACCACAATTCCGAGAATTTCTCCTGTATCAAACTAGCTAGAAAGTCACAATAAGTATTAATTTGCTTAATGATAATATTCAACCTTTTTCAGCAAAAATCTTAAGGACAACTTATATAATACAGACATTAATTTGCCAATTATATAATTTAAATTTCCAGACTACTATTATTATTTTTTTACTGCAAGCACAGATGGCACTTAAGTCTTATTCTCATAGCGTGTCTATTCGGATGAGTTAGGAAACTATGGTTTGCTGCTGAACATTATCATAAGCCTGGGAGTACAAAGGAAATGAGGAGAGAAGATGAATAGCGCACAAGCTTAGGCTCTTTCTGATAACATTCATGTAATCCTGTTTTTTCCATACACCCTTCTCCTAGTTTAGTGACTATATTTTCTTTCAATGTCTTGATCATTAAGCAAAATGGTTGCTAAGTGAACACATGACTGAGAGATGGAAGCTACAAGAATCACCTATTGCTATCATCTGATTTGGATAAAGTTCCCTCATACAGTGTCCTGTGCCTGACATTTTTGTTTTTGAAAATGTAAAGTTCTCCAAGTATTTTCCATATATATGCAGTGGTAATACTCTGACCATAAGGAAAAAGACTTGAGATCTATCCTTTTATCCCAGAAGTTCTCTGGGGATGCAAGGTAGTTCCAGCTTCTATCTTAGTAGACACTGTGGTAGTTAATATTAACATCACCTCCTATCTTCCAGTGAAGTGCCTTTACATAATGTCCTCACCCTTAACTCTCATTAAGTGTGAGACAGTGGGGTCCCAGAGCTTGTGTTTCTAATGGCAGGAAAAAATATAATTAAAAAATCAAAGGACTCATGAGTCCAAAGTTATTACATAAATCCACACTTTATTATCTCAGTTTTGTTAATATTAGCTGATTACCTATTTCTAGAACGAGTATCAGAGAAATGTAATATAAAAGAAAGAAAGGAAAATAATGGAGGACAATTCTTCACTGTCATTTGAATTAGAAATGAATTCCATTATTATTTCAATATATTTACTAATAAGGAAAATAAGTATGTCAGTAAGATTCCTCTTACAAATGTATTTTGACCCAGAAAAATCATATATACATGAAATAAAAGCATTCATTCTGTCTCCCTTGGTTTCTTTTTAAAGTCTACACACAGTTTCCTGTTTTTCTCTCTATTGTTCCACTATTTGAATACAAAGAGTTTAGCAATGTTAGACATGTCTTCTAAATCATTTCAAGTTGTCTGAGGAAGTTTTTTAAAAAATAGATTAAACAGTAAGCAAGGATGAAGCAGCTTTATGTGTTATATTTTTCTATCCAAAAGAAATGGGCATGCTTTTCTATTGTATCATGGACAGATAGTAGGAAAATGAATCTTCTCAATTTCACATAATAATGGCATTTGCTCATTGGTTCTTCTTCATTTATTTAAGTTCACTTTCAAATGACTTTATTTTCAAACTCATCTTCAGTTCAATATTTCAAAAGAAGAAAAAAGAACAGAAAGGCATAACAAACATAATTTTAATTCATCTTCAAATTCATCCAGAAAAAAAGAAAGGGAAAAGAAGTAAGAAAATGATTTGGAAATATATGCTTACTCTAAACAAGTTTAAATCTCCACAACCAGATCAATTACATCTGAGAATCTGGAAAGAGAGTCTGGAAGACTTTCTGGTATCTCTTATCCTTCATAATTTTTGACAAATTATGGAGGATAAGAGTAGTGCCAGAAGATTGGAGAAGGACAAATTGCTGTTAACATTTTCAAGAATTGTGAAAATATGACTTGATAACTACAGACTGGTCAGCTTGACTTTAGTACTGGTCAAAACTCTGGAATAGATTATAAAATAATTTATAAACGTTTAGAAAAGAATGTATTGTTTGGCAGGATATTCCAAGGGTTTATCAAGAATAAAGCATGCCAAACCAAATTGATCTCTTTTTTTGATAGAATAATCAGTTTAGTTAACCACAAAAATGCTGTGAAAATAGTGTACCTTGCCTTCAAAAAAGATTTTTCAAAGCTTCTCATGACATTTTGTTACAAAAAAATGGCAACATGTGGGCTGAACTATGATATCATTAGATGGACACAAAACTCTGAATAAATGGAATCAGTGAATATATATCAATGAATAAATCTAGTGAAAGAAGTGCTGAGTGACTAGATTCCAGTTTAGGTCTTTTCTGTTCAATGTATCCATAAATGATTTGCATTACAGGTTTTCAAATTTGAAGATAAGACAGAAACTAGGGATGTGGAAGTATTGAGTACTAAGGTACTGAGCATTTTATACTGTAGGATCAAAATTCAGGTGGACCTTGATGAACTGGAACAATTTCTGATTTACTCCCAGGTCCAATTCAAGGTGTTGATTACCTTTAAATCCCTTTATGGCATGGGATCTGGTTACCTGAGGAACCATTTCCCCCAATGGAATTGGCCGGCCCCAGCAGGAGGTGTATGCTGCAGACCTAATTGGCCAAGGAATTTCAGGAGAAATTTCAATCCAGGAGAAAAACTTTTTCTGCCATGACACCCACCCTTTGGAACATTGCACCCTCAATGTGAGACCTTCCACCATACTTTTGACCTTCTAAAACAGCTTTAAAACCTGGCTCTGCCAATTGGCTTGGTGCCCCAATCGGGTGAGTCCCATCCTGGAAATGGTTAGTAGACTCAGAAGACACTCCCCTTTCCATGTTGTTTATGTACTGATTCCTTTCTTATCTATTTTTTTGTTAATTCTTAGTGTTTTAATGTTTTTAATATGCTATTTGTTTTGTATTGTTTTATGATGTTACAACCTGCCCAGAGTCACTCAACAGTGAGATGGATGGCTTATAAATACTGTACATTTGCCATATTGTGCATAAATGTGCATAAGTCAGCAAGATGTATTTCTTGAGGCACAAAATAAAATCCTTTGTTTAGTTAGACAACTAAGCAAGATGAATTTCTTGAGGCACAATATAAAATCCTTTGTTTAGCTGGACAAAAACTAATATATGAATGTAGAATAGCAGGACGGTATTGAGCAGCAAGACATGCGGAAATCTGGATTTTCAAAGTTCTGACATTAAAAATACTTCAGTAATAGTTCCTGCATATCTTTATCAATGTAATCTTCCATACTACCTACAAGCATCCAAAGAAGTATAGTGTCAAAATCAAGAGAAATATTCTCTTCTATATAGGTCACACTGCACCTGGAATATTATGTATAGTTTTAGACATTTCACTTTAAGAATGGAATTGACAAAGTAGGGTCCCCAGAGGAGACCAACCAATATAATAAAGTGCCTGAAAATATATGTAGGGACCTGTTGGAGGTGTCAGGTATGTTTAGATATGGAGTTGAAAAAGAAAATACTTAAAATAGGAAGACATAACTGTCCTCAAATAACTAAAGGGTTGTTAGGAAGAAGACAAAATCTACAAATTTGCAAAATTTTCAAACAGTAAGATTTCATACAATATATGTGATTTGTTTTTACACTTAATACTTCTCTGGTAATCCAAGCAATAGCCACAACCAAAAGCCAGCAACAATGTGCTTTGAGAACAGCATACAATACGTACACCTATAACCTTCACAAAGTGCAACACAATCTTCTTTTTCCTGTAAGTTAAAATTCCATCCTGTACATTCCTTCCCACAAGCTATTGAACCCTGAGTAATCTTTTAGCAAACATTATTCATTCTTTTATGGAACGCCTATTTTTAGAGTCCAATTTATATTTTTGTAGCTATTTTCAGAGAAAGGTCAATGATAGTACAGCAGACTTAGTTTGATAAATTGTAATAATCCACATTTGTAATGACAACTTGCTAATACTGAAAGTTATGCTTTCATATAATTAGTAAAATTAGAATAAAGGAAAAGAACAACATTTGTAAATTTCAAATAATGTTTCCTGAGATGTAATTTCAGAGGAATCCATCAACACTTAAATATCATTTTAGGCTGTCTAGTATCCAGGCTTCCTGGAAAATCCAACAATTCCCCCCATCCTGTCACATTAGAGAACAAAAATAAGATATGGTGTCCCTGATTTCTTCTTTCCCCTTCCTCCTTTGCCTGGTTCCTCTTTCCACTGCCTAGATAGTTTATTGGCTCTTCTCCATCACATTCGTGCTCTCACAGAACCCCTTTGTAGACTGTCACCTGAAAAGTTCCAAAATATGGCACATAATTTGAGACTGTAGGCAAATAGCATGTTATCTCTTTGTATAATAAAATTGATTGGTTAATTTAACCTGGTTTATAATCTACTCCTGAGAGCCAATTTGATATAGTGATTAAGGAATCAGACTAGAAATCAGGGATTATTAGTTCTCATCCTGCCTTAGGCATAAAACCAGTTGGGCTAGCCGTTTTCTCTCAGCCTTAGGAAAGGGGCAATGGCAAACTACTTCTGAAAAACCTTGCCAAAAAACCTGCAAGGACTTCCAGGCAGTCTCTTCCAGGAGACTTCTATTCCAATAATTATTGACTTATTGCCAGGGGTGTCAAACTCATGTCGTCACAGTGGCGTCACGTGATGTATCAGGACTTTTTTCTCCTTTGCTAAACCGGGAGTGGGCATGGCCAGCGCATGATGCATCTGGCCCATGGGCCAGGAGTTTGACAGCTCTAAGCAGATTACATATCCTATGTCCATAAATAAGGTTAAAGTTATGTTGCTTTTTGCCCTTCACGGCCTCCTGCAGCACTCTGATGGCCAAAAACGGGCCAAAAACAGGCCCTGTAGCCTGTTTTCAGCCAGCAGAGTGCTGCAGGAGGCCGTGGAGGCAGAAAATGGGCCACAGGGGGCCCATGTGCAGCAGAGGCACCATGGGCCGGTCCTTTGATATTTCCAGGCCAGCCTTGTGGGTCGGATATAAGCACCTCATGGGCCAGATCCAGCCTGCAGGCCTCAAGTTTGACACCCCTGCCTTAGAGAATCTTATTCCTTGATTTATACATTTTCCTTGTCATAGGAATTTAATTTTAGTTTCATAGCCTATATCATAAACTGAAGAAACAGTGTCCCCTTTTTAATATTTCTTAAGGTTATCAGAAGTTGCAACAGCAAACATTAATATCAGGGCAACTGCATAATTTTGCCCATGCTAGTACCTATGAGAAGTTACAATTGTTTTCACCACATTTGGTATTCTGTGATATACCAGTGCATTGGGATTAAATTCTGTTTCTTATCAGCATATTAAACTGATTCTTAGAAGCAGAAGAAAGAAGAGAAATGTCAGTCTCTTCATATTTGTGTATGTATTAAAGTTTTACTCAGAATATCATGTATGTTTAGATTCAAAACCAAGGTACATTATTTTAGATGACCGATTTTGAATTTCCCAAAATTGTATTTTTGTGTTTCACTGAAGACAGCTATGAATTGATTAGAAAAAGGATATTGTAAATTACTTTCCCGTATCTATCCCAAATATCTTCTTCAACCATATGCTCCAAGGCACACAATTTAAGAGACTTCATAATTCTTTTCTGGAGAATGCATGGAGAATATTTGACAAGAAAAATCCATTAAACCTCAGCCTCAGAAAGTAATAACAATCATTGCCCTTATCAACTGCTCTTTCACCTCTTCTTTCCTGAAACTTACTTCAAAAAATGTCTGTTTCTGTTTCTGCTACAGAAACATTCAAACTCCCTTTAAAATGTTTTGGCGTACAGACAGAGATGTCACATAGAAGTTACAGATATTTGGTTACCAATTCAACTAGGAACTATAAGAATTTAATCAGGAGTTGGTTTTACCACCCAAAGCAGTAATTTAAACAAATCTACTATTATTATTCTGCAGGACAGAATCAATCAAAATCTTGTCCATGAAAGCAATTCATATAATAGTTGAATTCACAAAAAAAATTGTACTTAATTAATAAGTACTTTTGAACCAATTTTTGATTGAGCCACATCCCTAAATTAGACAATATAGCTTGGTTATTTGGAAAGTTACTTTCTTAGTTTTCTCGTTTCTTTATCTTAGGTAAAGATCTTAGTGGACTGATGATGTTACCTGGTTTGGTAATGGAATATCTGCAAGAATACCACCAAGCTCTGAGAGCACCAAGGACCCTTCAACCATGTGATTTGCTTAACAAATCAAAAAGGTAATAAAATTGGGTGTGCCTCACTTAATGACTACATCACTTAATGACAGAAGTTCCAGTCCCAATTGTGGGCATAACTCAAGAACTACCAGTATTCCCACTTTTGGAGAAACTGTATGAGTAGAAAAAAGTAAAAATAAATAAATAAAGGAACTTGCTGAATTAACATCTGTGAAGATATCAGTTTTGTTTCCTTTGTATTGTCTATTATGTTGATGCATAGTCATGTCTCTATTATGATGTACCAGAGTCATGTAATGTTCCTCATGACTAAAGATTACTGAATATTGTTTCCATTACCCATGTGAAAAATATTTAATTTTCATGAAACAAATCCATCAGGAAAGAATCCTTATGGTACCAGCATACCAGAAGCAGGAAGCCCAAGAGATGTAAGAGAACATTTCCAGATAGCAATATAACAAAAATAAAATTGTTCAGACAAGTCTTTCTTTGTGTTAAGAAATTTCCTTCCTTCCTTCCTTCCTTCCTTCCTTCCTTCCTTCCTTCCTTCCTTCCTTCCTTCCTTCCTTCCCTCCCTCCCTCCCTCCCTCCCTCCTTCCTTCCTTCCTTCCTTCCTTCCTTCCTTCCTTCCTTCCTTCCTTCCTTCCTTCCTTCTGTGTACATTACCTGCCAGAACCACTAAATGTTTTTTTAGCGTTGTCACATAACAATGATAACAAAGAGCCATGGTAGTGTAGTGGTTAGAATGCAGTACTGCAGGCTACTTCTGCTGACTGCCAGCTGACTGCAGTTTGGCAGATCGAATCTCACTAGGCTCAAGGTTGACTCAGCCTTCCATCCTTCTGAGGTAGGTAAAATGAGGACCCAGATTGTTGGGGGCAATATGCTGACTCTGTAAACTGCTTAGAGAGGTCTGCAAAAGCACTATGAAGTGGTATATAAGTCTAAGTGCTATTGCTATTTTGCTTTACAAAATCCTTATATTATTCAGTCTTCATAATAATGCCATACCCATGGTTAGCAATGGATCTTTCATGACAATGTCAGAGCATGTAGACCAGAGCCAAATGATATTTAACAGATATTTCCTAGATAGATTGGTGGGTTGAGCTTTAATACTCTGGAAGTATCTATCTAGTGTTAAAGCAATATTAGGACAATAATTATTTTCTTTTATAAATGCTCTGCAATCCTTGTAACTTGCATGATATTCTCAGTTCTCTGTTCTTTAAGTATTTGCTTATCAGTCTCCCTACTAGGAAGTGTCATAATTATGGAACTGAAGGAATTCTGTGATATTAACTCCATAGTATATTATATTTCTATCAGGTAAAGCTCTGAGAAAGCTCTCTTCAGTGTCCTTTTCTCCATTATCTCCTTTGACATAGTGGTACCTATGATTGCCATTATTCTTGGCTTCTCCTGACACATAATCAAACTTATTACTCAGATTATCTCACTATATAAAGTAAAAAGAATCGATAACCTACCCCTCATTCTCATTAGATCATTTATTCAATAGCATCAGTAGAATCTGTAACAAGGATTAAAAAAAATAAAGTACATAAAATGGAATTGGAACATCAAAAATGTTTACAAATGTACCAATGGAAATTCTATGTATGTTATTTGGAAAATATTAGGCTCTTGCTAAGGAAGATCTTTTAAACTTACACAGATGAATTCCAAGTTGTCTTTCCTCTTTCCACTTGCCCCTGACTCCCTGTTCTTGACAGAATAAAAAAAGACATTTTAAAACAGAACTGGTGCCCTGGAAACAAAACCATAAACAAAATTCTTGATAGAGACAAAACCATGGGCAAAAGCCAAATGGAAATTATTCATCAAGGAACAAGAAAATTCTGGACAGTACTTCTTATTCATCAGTTTTCTGGCTGAAACCCTAAAACTTGGGTTGCATTATTCAGGGCTAATGCTGTCCTTAACTAGAATAGAAACGTACAACTAGCTCAAATATTAGAACTACTAATCCTAAATTTGAATCATACCAAATGTTTTTGAGATACGGAAAATATCTTGCAAAGCTATTATGCAGCTCTGGGTCTTAGTGACCAAAATTTGATTATCTTTAGAGCCTGAACTTTCCTTCGTTGAAAAAAAAAAAAAGGCAAAAGGACCAGTTGAGTAAAAAAAAAAAAAGGTTAAAGCAGCTTGAATCTATGAGTACTTCAATGAATCTCACCGAAGGTATTGTAAAATAAGTATTCTTGGAAAAATTTACAGTTTTTTCAGAGTCAATTTGTTGCAAGAAAACAATACTGGTATTATTGGAATCAATAAGCTATGATTTTTAATCTTCTCTCTTTTTATGATGGTAATTCTTAGTAGCAGTAACTAACCTGCAAAAGAATATAATTTGAACTGAAAACAAGAACAAGGAGCTATGACAAATGTTAAAAAAATACTTCTAGTTAAGGCTGTGTTTTCCTTTTGTTTTAAAGTCTGTTATATATCATGATTACTTTTCGATAAGCATGAATAGTCCTAATAGTCCTAATAGTCCTTCCTTCTTCTATTTCTCCCACAACAACCCTGTGAAGTGGGTTGGGTTGAGAGAGAATGAGTGGCCCAAAGCCACCCAGCCAGTTTTTCATGCCTAAGGCAGGACCAGAATTCACAGTCTCCTGGTTTTTAGGCCAGCACCTTAACCACTGGACCAAAAGGGTGCAGAATGTAATTTAATTTAATTTAATTTAATTAATCATATTTCTATGCCGCCCAACTCCCAAGGGACTCTGGGCGGCTTACAACAGAAATAATACAAACAGTGAACATAATTAAAAAAAAACATTATAAAAGCATTTTAAAAACATTAAAAATGCATGCAAACCATCCATGGCCGGATCTCACAAGATTGAACAGCGAGATCAACAGCCCCAGGCCTGCTGGAAAAGCCAGATCTTCACCGCTTTCCGTAAAGCCAATAGGGTGGGGGTAGTCTGGATCTCAGGAAGTAACTGGTTCCAGAGAACTGGGGCAGCCACAGAGAAGGCCCTCCCCTGTGGGCCTGCCAGCCGGCATTGTTTAGCTGACGGGACCCGGAGGAGACCAACTCTGTGGGATCTTACTGGTCGCTGGGAGCTATGCGGTAGAAGGCAGTCTCAAAGATAGCCTGGCCCTGAGCCATGTAGGGCTTTAAAGGTAATAACCAACACCTTGAATTGTGCCCGGAGACCAATAGGGAGCCAGTGCAGCTCGCGGAGAATTGGTGTAATGTGGGTGTATCTAGGTGCACTCACAATAGCTCACACAGCTGCATTCTGGACCAACTGTAGTCTCCGAACACTCTTCAATGGTAGCCCCGTGTAGAGCGCATTGCAATAATCTAACCGTGAGGTGACAAGGGCATGAGTGTCTGTGAGGAGAGCCTCCTGATCCAAGCAGGGCGAACCTGTGCAAAGGTCCCCCTAGCCACAGCTGATAGATGTTGCTCTAATCTTAGCTGTGAGTCTAGGAGGACACCCAAATTGCGAACCCGTTCTGAGGGGGACAATTTCTCTCCCCCCCCAGAACCAGGGATGGACAATCGACATAGTCTTTAGGAGGCAATACCCACAGCCACTTGGTCTTGTCTGGGTTAAGTCTGAGACTGTTGACTCCCATCATTTCACATGTTCTATTTGTGTGTGTGTGTGTGTGTGTGTGTGTGTGTGTGTGTGTCCCACAAGTAGGTGCTGCATATTTAATTCATTATGGGACTCTGGGAGGTGGCTGCCTAAAGGACACAGTGAATCCCTTAAAAGTCCTGCAATCTCTTGCCAAAATAAGTTCCTTCGAAGTATGGTCCTCAACATGCCATGGAAAGCCTGACGAGCCCCCAAATTACTAGAAATTGTGCAATACTGCTCTCCAAACGGTATGGATAACAATACAACATTTGACATTTGTTTAACACTTTGATCTTTTATTCTTAATTGTTCACTTGGCATGTTAAGCCAAGGTCGGTCATAAAATAAGTATGTACAATGGCAACTGAAGTTAATTTCTGCAATCCCATGGCACATTTAATGGTTATTTCTTTTTTTAAAAAAACAAGGATGATTTTTCCTAAAGCAAAGGGGACAGAAGCAACAGATGGATTATAATGTGCTGATAGTACCCATTTTCATTGCTTGGCTATTTGATATAGGTCAAGGAAGCTTAAGAAGCTTACATGTCAAATTTTTCTCCCTGTGCCATTTCTTCTGGGCCAATTTTTTTAAAATTCTATTTCCAAATAATCTTTAAACAATGTGAAGAATAAAAAAGGAAAAATCCAAATTGTAATAACACTACTAAAACAGAACTGTTGGCAATAAAAGATTATTAGAATGGTGTGAGATATTATTATCAATAAAATGAATACATACAGGGTTTCATTTGGTGCTACTTGAAACTTTCAAACAAAACTAGCGGAAGCTAATATAAAGTTTCAAAACAAAGGTCATTTAGAGGACCTTGAAAAACTCCATATGAACTTTCAGGTACTAATTTTCTAGTGCTAGAAGAACAGTTATAGGCAGAGATCATTTATACAGGAAAATAAAGCCAAATGAAATCTCTGTAAATTAACAATAACAGCAAGGTTGGAGAATTGGAACAATGGTGAAATCTAAAATTTGTTACTACTGGTTCTGTGGGCGTGGCTTGGTGGTAGTGGGGGTAATGTGACTGGGTGGGTGTGGCCAATTTTTTTGTTTTACTTTTAAAACCATTTTTTCTACAACCTCTTCGGTGAAGAGGTTGTAAAAAAATGCTTTCAAAAGACTCTGACGATCCCAGTTGAGTTGCCTGATCGTCAGAGGGTTTTTCAGAGCTTGGATCATCAGAGCTATTTAAAAGAAAAAACGCCTCTGATGATCACGTGGCTCAGCTGGGCAGGGGGGGCAGGGATTTTTGTTACCGGTTCTCCGAACCACCCGCCTCCATCACTACTGGATCCGGCGATCCGGTCCGAACCGGGAACATTTCACCCCTGAATTGGAAATATTGTTTGACACTCATCTTAATTCAGAAGTTATTGGCCCTGAGTAGTAATAATATTATTTCCACTTCCAAAAGGAAGCAGCTTGAAACAGTGGAAGCAACTTTCTATTTTGTTCCATAAAAAATGAGAAATCAAAGCCATTAATGGGATGTAAGGACACTTTTTTAAATATGTGGCTTTCCTCTTGCTGGTTTTTCTTCCTAAACACTGCTCTTTTGTAAGTGTAAATACTGATCTAATGTGGCCCAAAAAATTATATACACAGACATTTACATACCACCAGATACTTCACTTTCAGTTTTTTCTTAGTGTTCTCTGTTTCTTCTCTAAAATGTAGCATAACTTGATTGCTTTCTGAATTACTTTTTGAATACAATTCAAAACAGATGTAACAGATTTTATTGCAATGAGTTAATTGGTATTTGTGATATTCTTCTCAAGCAGATTGTTTAAAATGTCTTAAATCTGGTTAACGATAGAACTTCAGGGACTGCACGTTTCATATACTGTTTTTTTTAATAAAGGACTTGCCAATATCCACTCAGCACATGAAGATGGAAAGAAGGATAATAAAAATGGTAGAATCTTTTATGGTTCATAGAAAGTAATTAATTGTACATAGATTCCACTTTAAAATTTAGCTGGTGTTCTGGATGCAGAAGGTGCTTAAACTTTCTGCTAAATGAGATATTAAATTCTGATGGGTGACTGTTCTCTTCCAAGGTTTGACCAAGTTCAGGTTTAAAAGTTTGGAAGCCTATAATATTTTCCAGACTATGTGTACAGCAGAGATGATAACTCAGACTCTTTCGCAGCATTTCATGAATATAGCCAAGTTAGAAATTTCACAAGAAAAAAAAACCTTCCTTTGCTCCCAATATTTTGATACATCTGTTTTTTATTTTAATCAGGAAGTGAGGAAGCACAGTAATATTAATTTAGAAAGACACATGAATACTCAAAGTTCATTTGACTTTAATCAGTAAGTTATGCTACCTTGAACATAAAAAAATAGCCAGTTTTGTATTGAGTTTGCCTGAAATATGCTAAACGCTCTGTATATTGCAACCTAAGATTTACTGGATCACTGCAATGTTTGGAAAAGAATGGACAATATATCAATAGAAGAGAGTATATGTAGCTCAAAGCTGAACTGTGGAGTTCTTGGTATTTTCTCAGCTTGGTTGTTTTCCTGCAGACATTTTGTTAGCCAATTAGGCAACATCTTCACTGCTAGAAGGGAGTGGGATTACGGTACCTTTCTGTTTATATATAGTAGCTTGCCCTGTCAGTGTTGGTGAGGGTGTTTTTTTCTTCTTGGTAGTACTTGATTAGGCCATTGTTTACTGCTTGATTGTTTTTTTGGTGTAAATCCTGGTGTATTTCCTTTTTATCTGAGTGTTGATTCCTGGCAAAAAGACATTTGGTCTTTTTGTTTCCTTTTTAGCTTTCTATTGTCTCTTGAATGATATGTAAGTGTGTGGTTTATCTCTACATACCTATTTATGGCTGATTTGTCTGAATGCCAGACTTCCTGAAATTCCCCAGCATTTTTAGGTTTAGCTTGGTCTAAGATGTTCACAGTTTTCCAGATGAAGTTATCTCATACTGAGATAATTCATCCCCATGGGTTGAGGTATCATCATTATGTGAATGATACTCAACTTTCTCTACCTCAGGTGACCTAAGTGTTGCTGTCGTTGCCCTCTCATGATGCCTGGAGTCTGTGGGGGCCTGGGTGGGGACAACAGGCTTTGACTGAACTATGGAAAGACTGAATGGCTTTGAGTGCATGGAGCTTCAAGATCTGGGTGTTGACAGCTGTGGACAGGGTGGCACTACTCCAGACAGATCCATAATGCAATGGAGAGGGGGGGTTTTCTCCTGGACTTGCAACTCCTGCTCAAAGAGCAGGTGGCAGTCATGACTAGGAGAGCCTTTGCAAAACTTTGGATTGTGTGTAAATTGCTATCTTTCCTGGATTAGGAGTATCTGCACTCAATCATTCAAGTCCTAGTTATCTCACACCTAGACTACTGCAATGTGCTCTGGATGGGACTATCCTTGAAGGGCATTTGGAGACTTCAATTGGTGAAGACTGTGGTGGCCTGGGCAGTCTTTGGAGTCCTTAGAATGGTTCATGTTACACCACTGTTCTGAAAGCTGCACTGGCAATTGTTTGTTTCTGAGTGCAAGTCAAGGTATTAGTTATCACCTATAAAGCCCTGCAAGGCATAGATCCAGATTACTTGAAGAATAATTTCACTCCAATGGGACAAGCCCATCCTATCTGTGTGTGTGTGTGTGTGTGTGTGAGAGAGAGAGAGAGAGAGAGAGAGAGAGAGAGAGAGAGAGAGAGATCACAGACACAGACATACACATATACACACACACACACAGACAGACAGACACACACACACACATAATTTTATTGCTGTAAGTCAGCCAGCGTTGCCTCACAGCAAGAAAAATTAAATAGAATAGAACAGAATTCTTTATTAGCCAAGTGTAAGGTGAAATCTGAACCGGTTTGCTACCGGTTCGCTGGCCACACATGCGTGCTGTGTGCCAAGCGCGTGCTGCATACATGCATGTGCAGTTCGCACCAAACTGACATATGATGTTACAGTGTCTATGAGTTCATCCAAGTCTGCAGAGGTATCTTCAAAAACATTCCAATCAGTACAGTCAAGGCAAGCCTGTAGCTTTAGCTTTGCCTCCTCAGTCCAAGTCCTCACTGATTTAATTGTTGGTTTCATGATTTTAAGTCTTTGTCTGTAAACAGGTACAAGGTGAATCATGCAATGATCAGAGTGTCCCATAGCTGCTTGTGGTAAAGACCGATAAGCATCTTTTAATGTTGTGTAGCAATGGTCTAGAGTATTCTTGCCTCTAGTGAGACAATTGACATGCTGAAAATATTTTGGTAGCTCTTTCCTTAAGTTTGTTGAAATCTGCTAAAATAATCAAAAATGAATCTGGGTATTTAACTTCAGCCCACATAGTTTGGTCAGCTAGAGTTTGTAATGCATTGTTTATACAAGCTTGTGGAGAAACATACACAGCAATTAGGAGAAATGAGGAGAAATCTCGTGGAGAATAAAATGGTTTGCAGATGATAATGAATGTCTCTAAGTCCACATCACAGAATTTTCTTAGTATAGTTATATCTTGCGACCAGTGACTGTTAATATATAAACATAAGCCTCCTCCCAGTTTTTTCTGCAATTCTGTCTATTCTTTGTATCTGAAACCCTGGGATATGCAGGCTGCTATCGTCAATTCAAGGGTGGGTTTCAGCAGGTTCTGACCTGCTGGAGAACCAGTAGTTCTGGAGAACCAGTAGCAGAAATTTTAAGTAGTTTGAAGAACCGGTAGTGGAAATTTTGAGTAGTTCGGAGAACCGGTAAATACCACCTCTGACTGGACCCTCCCCCATCTATTCTCTGTTTCCCGAGTCCAAGCTGATCAGGAGGAAATGGGGATTTTGCAGTAACCTTCCCTTGGTGTGGGGAAGGAATGAGATTTTACAGTATCCTTCCCCTGCCACGCCCACCAAGCCGTGCCCACCAAGCCGTGCCACGCCCACCAAGCCACACCCACAGAACCAGTAGTAAAAACATTTGAAACCCACCACTGCATCAATTGACTCATTTAGCCAGGTTTCAGTGAAGCAGACAACTACTGAGTTATAAAAATCAGAATTGCATCTATTTAAAAGAAGTATTTCATCCATTTTATTAGCAAGTGAGCGTAAATTAGTCAGAAAGAATGACAGGAGAGGGGTTTTTATCCCACTTTAGTCTATTCAAAATTCCCACTCGCTTACCCCTTCTTCACCTCCGGCATCTCTTCCATTTGTTTTTGTTTATCCATTGTTCAGAAGAAATTGCTTCTTCCTGTGTTAGAAACTCCTCTGCATTTGTAAAGACAAATTCATTTAGTTTTTAATGGTTGTTATTGCTTTTAATGGTATTCTGAAAAAAAGTAAAGCATGTATGTTTCAAGAAGCTTCTATTTCTGTAAAATATGTAAAATTGTTCTAGCCAGAAATTTGGACTAGATCCTTGGTTTTTTTTTTCAGTGTAGTGTTAAAATCTCTAACACTCTATACATTTTTCTATTGTGATTGATATCAGTTTACGCATTTCAAGTTATTTGCATGAAAAAAAAATGGGGTTTTTTTCTTTACAAATTCCTTGTAAGCCAGCCGGGCTGGCTTAATTTCTTTTTAAGGGTTTTTAAATTGTTTTGTTTTGTTTATCGTTTTAATTAATGGGGCCAAATCTATATATATATATTTAAATGTGTTTTAATATTTGTATTTGATGTTTTTATTTGGCTGTTCACCGCCCTGAATCCTCAGGGAGAAGGGCGGTATACAAATTCAAAAATAAAATAAATAAAATAAATAAATAAATTTGGAATTTGATCTGGAATCCTGAAGTATCTTCTCTGAGATACTAGTAGGATATTGCCATTTGTAGCAGACCAGCACCATCTTATGGCTTCCCCAGAGCATTTTCTTTTATTTTGTAATTTTCTTTTAAGTTTTTGTTTTGCCATAATCTGGACTGCTTTATATTTATCTTCTTGAGCCTTGAGTGCATTTTAATACTTGATTAAACCATTTTTAGATTTTATCTTTTTTTAATTAAAATGTGATACTGTTTATTTCTTATGAGATTAGAAAGTTTCCTCTCTCCTAGGCATGGAGGAAGAGTGAGTCACATACCTGTATAATATTTGGATAGAAAGTGGCATATAGAAGTAATGTCCATTTTGTATTTTGATTGATTAATCCCATAAAGGTAGTGCATCTTGTGAAAGCTATATCTCTGTACAAAGGTACATGTCAGATGATGATAGGTGATAACAGCTGGAGTTGCCACCCACTACACTAAAAGAGGAAGGGAAGTCAAGGTATGAAGTCCTGGAAGTAACCAGAGAAAACTTTGTTCAATATCTGCATGACAAAATCACTCAGATTCGGGAAGGTCTGGACTCTGACTGGGTAGGTCCAGCGAGGGTGACGGGGGCAGGTCTTGAGAATGTTATCTGGGACGAGTTTGATCCTGTGACCCCAGATGACGTGGACAGGATTCTGGGTAGACTGAATGCGACCATATGTTTGTTGGACCCGTGTCCCTCCTGGTTAGTACTGGCTTCCCGGGAGGTGTCGTGAGACTGGCTCCAGGGGATTATAAATGCTTCATTGGGTGAGGGTGCCTTCCCCGCCGCCTTGAAGGAGGCGGTGGTGAGGCCTCTCCTCAAGAAGCCTTCTCTGGACCCGGCAGTATTGGCTAATTATTGTCCAGTCTCCAACCTTCGCTTCGTTGCGAAGGTTGTTGAGAGTGTGGTTGCATGACAGCTTCCCCAGTACCTGGATGAAACGTCGTATCTAGATCCATTCCAGTCGGGTTTCAGGCCTGGGTACAGCACGGAAACGGCATTGGTCGCGTTGGTTGATGATCTCTGGAGGGCTTGGGACAGGGGTTGCTCCTCTGTCTTGGTCCTGTTAGATCTCTCAGCGGCTTTTGATACCATCGACCATGGTATCATGCTGCACCGGTTGGAAGAGTTGGGGGTGGGAGGCACCGTATTACGGTGGTTCTCCTCCTTTCTCTCCGACCGGTCGCAGTCTGTGTTGACAGAGGGGCAGAGGTCGACCCCGAGGCTCCTCATATGTGGGGTGCTGCAGGGATCGGTCCTCTCGCCCCTTTTGTTCAACATTTATGTAAAGCCGCTGGGCGAGATCATCCGTGGTTTCGGGGTGAAGTAATATCAGTACGCTGATGACACCCAGCTGTACATCTCCACCCCGGACCACCCCAACGATGCCCTTGAAGTGATGTCCCGGTGCCTGGAGGCCGTACGGATCTGGATGGGGAGTAACAGGCTCAGGCTCAACCCATCCAAGACCGAGTGGCTGTGGTTTCCGACGTCCCGATATAGCCAGCTGGTGCCATCGCTGACTATTGGGGGCGAATCATTGGCCCCCACGGAAAGGGCTCGCAACTTGGGCGTCCTCCTGGATTTACGGCTGTCTCTAGAAGAGCACTTGACCAGGAGGATTTTTCATCAGGTTCGCCTGATCCGCCAGTTGCATTCCTTTCTAGATCGGGACTCCCTACACACGGTCACTCATGCCCTCGTCACCTCTCGTCTGGACTATTGTAACGCTCTCTACATGGGGCTCCCCTTGAGGTGCACTCGGAGGCTCCAACTGGCGCAGAGTGCGGCCGCGCGGGTGGTTATGGGAGCAACATGGAGCTCCCATGTAACACCTCTCCTGCGCGAGCTGCACTGGCTCCCTGTGGTCTTCCGAGTGCGCTTCAAGGTTCTGGTTATCACCTTTAAAGCGCTCCATGGCTTAGGACCTGGTTATCTACGGGACCGCCTGCTACCACCAATAGCCTCCCACCGGCCAGTACGCTCCCATAGAGAGGGACTCCTCCGGGTGCCATCGGCCAAACAATGTCGACTGGCGGCCCCTGGGGGAGAGCCTTCTCTGTGGGGGCACCTACGATCTGGAACGAGCTCCCCCCGGAGATACGGAGGATCCCGGATCTGCGCACCTTAAAACATTTTTATTTCATCAAGCTGGCCTGGCCTAAATCTTCTCCCTTTTAAAATTTTTAAATTTAAATTTTAAACACTAATTTTAATTTGTTTAATTATGGGATATTTTAAAATTTAGCCAAATTGTTTAATCTGTTTTAATCTATTTTAAATTTTGTATCTCTGTGTTTTATCTTTTGGCTGTTCACCGCCCTGAGTCCTTCGGGAGAAGGGGGGTTTAGAAATTTAATAAAATAAATAAATAAAATAAATAAAAGAGGAAGGCAACCTTAACCTTCTATCCTAGGCGTCAGTTATCTTCTACATGTTATGCATTTATTTTATAATATATATCTTGCTTTAAAAATAGAACAGTCAAATATAAAGTACTTTAGGAACAAATAAAGACCCTTCTCTATTATCCCTAAACAGACAAGCAGGGTTTAATGAAACCAAAGTAATACATTAGTATGCATAACAAGATATTTTAAGATGGGGAACTGACTAGGAAGCATTTTAACAGACTATGTAGGGAACAAAGTGCCTTTATCTGTCCAAAAATGTAAAATCAATCTATATAAGACAAAGCCACACATTAAATCAATGAGAAATGGACAAATTGTGTTATGCATGCTTATAGGTATAATTACCATCCCAATTCAGGGGGGATGGCTCCATCTATCAAGATAGAATAAACTTCTTTGTTGGCTTCAGCTATTAATTGGGTATAGAATTCTTATTCCACCAACACTACAGTTCAGAAATAGCCTTGATCAAAGCTTACATCCATACCACTGAATGCTGAATATACAATATTTAAATATAATTTCCTGAAAAGCACTACAATGATGCATTTTTAAAAGACTATTGAAACATAGCAGTGTATGCTGTGTTAATTGTGAATCAAAAATAGTTAGATATGATTTGGCCATCATGGAAGAAAATTACATTATCGGGATTTTGCAATTAGTGTTAGAAAGAACAATTATAAGTTTTCCAAAAAAATTTCCTTAGGCAAGTTGGTAATAAGTGGCAATAATTAACTAAAATGGCAAATTATTGTTGGCATTTGTCTATTAAATCAGCAATCTCTTTGAGTGCAGAGATATATGGAGTCTCACAATTGGAGTCGTTTCAAGCCCTGAATCATTGATAAGCACTGGAAGGTGAAACTGAAGGAATATAATCTTTGGATGTAATGTATCTTCAGTTTAGCTATCAGTATTCAGAGCTTTAGCAGAACAATTCCTGTGTTATATGCTGCAAAAATAAGCCTGTTGTATTCTGATTGTAATCTGCATGGATAACTTCCACTCATAAATAGCTTCTTTTATACTCAACATTGGTGGGAACGGCTTTTTCCAAGGCTGGCCTAATCGTTACTAAATAAAACTCAGAAGTTGCCTAAACTATTCTGAACACATTGTGTGGGAGGTCGAGGCTGAGGAATCACTTTTGATCCAGCACATTTGACTTTATAACTAAACTTGTATTCTAAAGCTATAAGGACACTAAAAAGGTAAAAAGGAAGGATATTGTTGCTATCAATTATTCCACAAGCTATTTCTGGAAAGCATTATCATCCAAAGGGCTAGGAAGTGTTTAAGAAAGAAGATTGTATTTCAAAATGCTTTGCTTGCTTTTTTAATGCTCTTATCATAGCCCTAAGTAATAACATGTTAAGGCAAGTGGTGGATGTTTCAACTTTTATAGAGTTCATTTCAGGGCCTATATAAACCTATTAGATTACACAAAGACAGCATAGTCAGCCAAGTTTCAACAGCTGCCCTTGAGTGCACAAGTATCTCTGCCTCACTTCCTTATCTGTAAAATCCAGAATAGCAGTTACCTCAAAGGATGGGTGTAGAATTTGATGACAGGATAAACTATCCCAGTATAAAAAAGAAATGCAAAATTGGTAATAATTATCACAATGAATGTCCCCTGATCTTGTGATACAAGAATAAAGATTCCTTTATTTTTAAGAGGATATTGTAACACCCATTTCCTCTTCATGCACAAATCTCTTTCAGTTTTCCCACACACTCAGGCGTATTATCCTGTTACCAATAATACATTCTAATTGTCTTTTTAAAGCCTATATGAGCCTAACTCTGGGATATATCCAACTGTGCTTGTCGGAAGGACGGAAACTACTGACCAAAATAGATCCTTACATTTCTCTGGACATCCTGCATATAAATGTTATGCTTCTTATAAGAAACTATGGTATCACAATACACTTCGTTTATATTGTGCAAAAGAAAAAAAAATAAGACTAGCTGTTACATTTTAGTCTGCAATAGGTCCCAATATTGTTCAAGATGTGAATGTCCATTTGGAGCTTGATGTCTGGAAAAAATAAAAAATAATCAAAAGAGGACAGCAGAAGACAAAGATGCTAGACAGAATCGCTAATGACACAAGAATAAGCTTATTTTATGGTCTGTTTTTGTTGTTGTTATTGTTATTGTAAAATGCCCAGAGTCACATTTCATGAGATGGGAACCTATCTAAATATGATGAAACAAACAAAGAAACAGGCAGACAATTCTGGGGTATGATTTTCATCAGGTCACAGAAGCAACTGAATAACTGGAAAATAGCCATGGCACCCATATATTCAATTAAGTAGTAATAATCAACGGGCAGCTAATATGTCTCTACACTTGTTCAAGTATATAGTAAACATGATTGGGGAGGAAAACAACTTTGCAGAAACAAATCTTCCCAGATTGTTTAATCAATTATTCATGGAAACGGTACTTAATTACAAATGACAGAAAAAACTGTACGCACTAAGCATCATCATCATCATTGATTGCATTATATAAAGTACATTCAAACCTGCAAAGCCCCAATCTGACTGTTCATATATTGGAGGTTCTGTAAACAGTGTGTTTCATTAGCCAGATAAATACCACAAGGTATTTCGAGCAATTATCTGTAATCTCAAGATTGTTTGCTTGAAAGTTACTGAGAATTATTATAAAGAAAAATGAACCTATGAAAAATAATAGCCTACTTAGGAAGAAGAAGCTTTTCAGCATATTATTAAGAGACACAAGATGAGATCTGGGAATACCAAGGATATTGTTTGCTAATGTTTGGCTAGTACAAAGCAATATCTTGTTCAGTCCATAACCTTAAATTATAGAATATAGGGTTTTTTTTTTCCTGAATCACAGGGCACTTCCACATGGCACTATTTCCATTTTTCAGTCTCTGCAAAACAGCTAAAACCCTGCTGCTGATCTTCAGACTTTGTCAGGGTATGTAGATTTAATAGCTGTAACCTTGGTTTACAGAGATTATAAGTAAGTGTAATATAAATAAGAAATAAATAAACAAATAGTTCTCACTTACCAATTGCCTCATTCAGGGATACTTCAAAGTTATAAGGGCACTGAAAAAGTAGATTTACATCAGGTCCTCAAACTTGCAGCTGTTGCACCAATCCACAGTCACATAATTGTCATTTGCAAATTTTCCAGCTGGCTTCCAACAAGCAGAGTCAATGGGGAAGCCAGCAGAAAGTCTCAAATTGTGGTATTTTTTAATGACCTGCAGTGATTCACTTAATGGTTACCGTGGAACTGTCTGGTGCAGTCACATGACATTTCACCTAACAGTCACATCACTTGGCAGTGCAGTTGTTGGTTCCAACTGTCGTTGGTAAATGAGGGCTATCTGTAGTATTTATAAATAAATAAATGTAATATAAATACAAAAAGTATAATACTATTATAATCAGTGCACTCCTATTTGCTAGGCAATAGAAATGTATAAAGCACATCCATAACTCAGATGGTACTGCAAATGCTTAAATTTAGCATCAGGACAAAATAATGAAATAATTTATAGGTAGTCCTCGATTTACAACAGTTTGTTAAGTGACCATTCAAAGTTACTGTAGAGAGAATTTGCCCCCTTTTCAATATACGAAAGCCCCTGTATTAGCAAAGAAATACCTCCCCACACCCCAAAGAGAAAAGGCTTCCCTGAAGTAAAACCACTCAAGTGGCAGGCCCCTGTGAATGGATAGCTTCCATTCACCAAAAAAAAAAAAAAAAAAAATCTATTCATAAACAAAATGCCTCCTTGTTCCACAAAAGGCTGGAATTGATCAGATTAAAAAGCAGAGAGATAAAAGACACCGAAAATCTACATTCCCTACACAGCTCTGAGGACAGGACACTACCTCCCAGCCACAATGGGAGTAAGGCAACAATAATTAGAATACCAAAAGGGCAAACTCAAGCACAGATTAAAGTACATTTCACAAGGAACCTGGGCATCTAAATCACAAAGCCCTAGAACAGGGGTCAGCAACCTGTGGCTCCGGAGCCACATGCGGCTCTTTCGGCCCTTTGCTGTAGCTCCCTGTCAGGTGATCCCACCACTTACTAAGAAAAATAGTAAAATGGAAAAAAACAAATGTCTCGCTTAGCAACAGAGGTTTTGGACTCAGTGGTGGTCGTAAGTTGAAGACTACTTGTAATGGTATGAAAGGGAATAGAGTAATGGTGAAACAGCATAACTACAAAAAGTATGCAGTAATATAAAGCTCCTGCCCTTATGTCCCTAACAAGAACCTAGAGCAGAAGAAGGAGGTTATTAAGGCCTGTTACTTTCATTATCACATCACACAATCATATTATTTGTCTATGAACATCTGAGAGCCACCTATTGCTGTAAATAAATAAAGAAATTAATCTAAACAACTGCCTTAAACCAGAGATACCAGGGATTAAATCTGGAAGATTTTAAGAGACAATAAGTATACACTATCACTGATCTATGGCCCATTCCAGTTTAATGGACACAAAAGAGGAGTGATGCTTCTCACTTAATGTGCGTGAAATAACTGTATCCATAGCCATATCAGATGGTCTCTATGATACACTGAAGAATGATTGTTCTGTTATTGTAGATGGCACTTTTGATGACCAATTGCTCTCAGTCTCTTCAGGTGTTATGTGAAGACTTGGGATTTACAGTAAACCATTACAAGGTGTACTATGATTGTAAATACTGTTGCCAAAATGTTTTATACCACTATTCTTTTGGCATTGGCCAGGCACTATCTTTGTTACCTCATGCTAAATCCCTTCCTCTTGGGCACACATAGTGGACAGGCCTGAATATGGCTGAAAAACTATCCTTGCTAGTTGCCTGGGGAGTAAGATTTCTAGAGAGCTGGTTAACCACTGTTAGATTTCTATTCTGCTTTATATTAAGGAATTTAACATAAGTAGTACTCCCTGCTCCTGTTTTTCCCCACAACAAAATTCTTAAGAAATTAGTTGGTCTGCAAGAGTGTGATTGGCCAAAATCAACCAGTAATTTTTTTGTGATTTAGGTAGATTGAATCTGGTGTTTCTTGGGCCAATCCCTATCATAATATAACCTAATTTAACAAGGACAGTGTTGATAAAGCAGCAATAGTTTGAAAGATTGCCTAATATTCAGAGATAAAGCATATACAACTAGGACAAATGATAAAATATTGAATATTTGAGAATCAAATGTAGGATGTAAATGCTATGTTACATCCTTCCTAGTAGTCATGAGTCGTCAGATATGATAGTAGATGGATCTCTGGAGCACCCTGTGTAGCACCTTCCCAAAAGACTTTGGTCTGTGCTGAAGTCTGTTATCCAAAAGTAATTTAGAGTACTTTCTATCTATAAATGTGTATAGTCAGTCATATGTCCTGGTCAGTGGTGGGTTTCAAGAATTTTTATTACCGGTTCTGTGGGTATGCTTTGTGGGCGTGGCAGTGGAAGGATACTGTAAAATCTCCATTCCCACCCCACTCTAGGGGAAGGTTACTGCACAATCCCCATTTCCTCCCGATCAGCTGGGACTTGGGAGGCAGAGAATAGATGAGGGTGGGGCCAGTCAGTATTTTTACTACAGGTTCTCCGAACTACTCAAAAATTCTGCTATTGGTTCTACAGAACTGGTCAGAACCTGCAACAACCCACCTCTGGTCCTGGTGACTGAACACGTCCATACTCTTTTTTTGGGGGGCGCAGATTTTCAAAAGTGTTTTGCCACTGCTTTCTTTGTAGGGCTGACTGATTGTTCCATTTTGCCTACTAGATTTCATAGCTAAAGTAGAAGCAGAACTCCTGTTCTGATACCTTAACACCCAAACTCAGAAGCTTATCTATCATTATTAATTATGCTTGTTAATTGCTCATCCTTATTAATTGCTGAAATATACTGGCAAGGTCATTCAACTAATCATCTCACTAAAACAAAAATGGCAGCAATATTCTAATCTATATTTTCCAAATAGCTAGTAGCCAAGGATATTTTAAACTTAAAAGAAAATTAAAGAACATCTTAGACTAAAAGACCATTTTAATTTAGTAATAAATTATCTATAAAGAAAGAAAGAAGACAGAAGAAAAAGTGCAATTTTTTAGTGTAGGATTAAGGAAATAATGCATATTCATTATGCTGTTTCATTTTTTCTTTTACAGTGCCCCTACAGTTCCTTCTATGCTACACTTAAGAAGAGAAAAAAAGTTAGGGTCAAATGAGTTCTTTAAAAAGATGCAATTTGATAAAAAGAAAATGTGGTTTCAGAAGTTGCTGAGTATTCTGTTTATCTTGGCTCCTTCTGACATAAGATTCATCAAACTTAAGAGGCTAAGCTTTTACCCTTTAAAAAAATCCTATAAGTCTGTAAACAATCTCCAGCTGTTCCCATTTCTCATTTTGCTAGAGGACTGTACCAGCACATCCCATATTGTTTGCCTTCTTGAAACAGGTGACTGGTTTTTTTTTTTCTTTTCTTTAGGCCAGTCATTTCTTGATGCTACAGAATGACAGGCATCCTAGGCATTTTATTTTGGAAAATACCCATTTTTCAACTGTACTGGTTTAGATGGTTCAGCTTTGACAATAACTATTGCTCCAATATCTCATGGTTTATTAAAAAAGCTAGATGGCAGTCAAAGACACACCTGGCATTTAGTAAGTAATGAGTCACCCCTTTTCCTTTTATGATGTTTGCCCTCACATTCACACTGTTTCTTCTAACATTCCTAATCTTAAACAACCAATGCTGTTACAATACAATCAGGAAGGAAGACATAGCTTACATTTCTCTCATGAGGAAAAGGTCAAATCAAGGTTTTCCAGTTGAGCAGATTATTATTGTATTGCACAATGGGATCAAGAAGAACTAGCGCAGGAAGATTTTCTGTCATGGATATCATTTGTGATGCTTTGTTGAGATGGAGGTGTCATGGTAATGTAGCAGTTTGTCCCAACTTTCAGAGAAGGGATCTGAATCTATTCCTTTCTTGAGCCAAGCTTGTATTGAAAAATTTAAACCTGACAAGATAATAATCTTGATAATCTCAAAATCTCTTTGCAAAGAAAAGCAGATTTCATAAGCAGTTCTTAATAGTTCTTAAAGTTATCTGGCACATATATCCAGAGAAAATGGTGTTAGTGATGGTCTAGTTCAGAAAACATACACTTTAAACAGAGGAGGTATTCAGCAGGTTCTTATCACTTCTGGAGAACCTGTACGCAGAAATTTTGAGTAGTTCGGAAAACTGGTAAATACCACCTCTGACTGGCCCTACCCCCATCTATTCTCTGCCTCCCGAGTCCCAGCTGATCAGGATGAAATGGGGATTTTGCAGTAACCTTCCACTGGAATGGGGAGGGAATGGAGATTTTACAGTATCCTTCCCCTGGAGTGGGGTGGGAATGGAGATTTCACAGTATCCTTCCCCTGCCACGTCCACCAAGCCATGCCACCAAGCCACGCCCACAGAACAGGTAGTAAAACATTTTGAATCCCACCACTGACTTTAAATGAAAGAATGTTGCACTCTGGATAGTTAGATTCAAGGGTGTTCTCCATAATGCAGTCTGTATAATGTACAACTTATCTCAAAACAGCTTGACTGTAGTTCAAATGGAATATTTGGACCTATGATAGCAACCCAACCAATCAGGTTCTTTTGTTTAATTTACACAAATAGAATATAAGATTCTCACCCAAACATTCAATTCTACTCTATTTGCCAACTAGCCCTTTGACCAAGATTATATGAGCAAGGAAATATTGTCATTTGCATGATAACTCAAATTTGACAGCAATTCTTGTATGATAAATTGTTTCTTGCATTGACTCCTCAGTGTGCTATTAAAAAGAAGACCTGGAAATATAGTCCAGGTATTTTTAAAGCGAGTGACTTGTGTTTCTTGTTAAATGTAGAAGTGGTACAGTTTGAGTGCTACTAAACATTTTTTTTTTAAAAAAATATCAACCATATGTTTTGCACAGTAATAAGAAAGCTGCTGGTTGGAATTAATGGGAATTAAAGTTCAAATATCTGGAAGGCATCAGATTGCCTAGCTCTGAGGTAAATTGTATGTGACATACCCACCTACCCACCAACCATATAATGTACAAATTTACTGTACTAAATCAGATCAGTGATCTGTCTTATCTTTACTTGAATAGACCAATTTTAAAGAGAGTTACAGAAACAGAACCCGCATAATTCGTCTTCAATTCCTTTATTTACTGAAAATGAACACATTATTCAGATATAGTATTTGAGCATGTATATGTATTTTTAAAAAGTGATTGCTTTGTTTCTGATGAATGTGTACATTGCCATTTGTACAATGTAAATGCAATGTTGCTTCTAAATATTAAAGACATCTTAGAAAAGAAGCAAAGAAAACAGTAGCAGATATATATGTATAAACCCATCACATACACAACATAAGAAGCTAGATAACTCAAAATACCTTCTGTCCAAGGATTCACTTTATGATAAAGGACTTTAATCCATTGTCTGGAATGTTAAAATGCTTGAAGATCCATTAGAAATCATGTCTCTTTTATCTGATTCCTTATTTTTCAAAGAATACCATTATATACATCTACTTAAAGTAAGAAATGGCTGCTACATTAATGTCTTATCTCCAGTCCAAAAAGTGGAATGGATTATACTGATGTAGGCTTTCAGCATCAGGACAAAAGAAAACTAATCTGTGACCATTCAGCCTCAAAATTCATCATTGTTTCAGTGAAATAAACCATTTTAGGGTTTTTTAAAATGGTACAAGAAATGGCTCAATTCAATGAAGCCAAAAAACATTTGAATGAGTATACATGTGTCTGAGGAGTTGGTTATAACTATGATTCTTTATGAATAAATACATATAATGAATAAGGTAGATGCTCAAAACCCATTATATTCTAAATGCGGAACTTTTGTACTTTATTGTCTAGTTTAATCACTACAATATACAGTAAAATGGATTTTCTAAATTATATACAAGTAGGAAGTGTTTTTTTAAAAATACATTTCATCTCCTTTCCAGAGACATATCTTTAATTAAAAAATGACAAAGTACTGGAATAACATAAAATATTATTTGAAGACCCAGTAGAAATCAAATATTTGAAATCCAGACTAAGGAGCTATCCAAGATTATGTTATGGATGACATTGATATATTATTATATTAATATTATATATTTAGGGTACATTATGCAATAAAAAAGCAGCTTCCATATGAAATGTTCTCGACTTACTTAAAGCTGGACTGCCTAAACTACCCATTAGGTGGCAGTCTATCTTCAGGCTCCTGTCACTAACCATCACTAACAATGATGAATTTTAATTTTTTTAAAGACATTTGTATAGCACATTAGAATATATTAAATGAATGCTGCATTGAATTTTAAACCGAATCCTGTCAAAAAAAGAAATCACATTTCACATGTTACCTACAATTCAGGATAGGAGTGCATTACCAGGGCAAATGGAAGCCTGCTCGACAACAAGATGCCACTTCCCATGAAGTTGCTACATTGAACATAAGCTGGCCCATCTGCAAGTCATTCTGTCTAGCCATCGTAAGATAATTATTGGGAATCTTGCTATATGTTGTTAGCTTCTCAGAGCTGCAGCACTATCACACTCTGCCTCCTAGTATTCCTAATGTAATATGCTAGAGTACGGCTAGTAGAATTTTTTTTTAAAAAAAATCAATCATGCGAATGATTTTTATAAATTTCTTAGTCATTTCATCTCAGCAAAAGTTGCTTGTTAAGCTTGAAGTGGTCTCTGGAAATAATATGAAATGTATAAGTGGGGGCTGAAGTAAATAAATAGAAGGGTATTTCACTATCTCCAGAATTTTGTTCTTGACATCAGAATGTACTTGCTACATTTGAGTGGAAGAGGGGTTATGAATATAATGAAGGCATAAATGTAGGTTTCAAATAAAGTTCTAATGTACAGAAATGGAATTCTATAGTATTCTCCAAAGAAGCTCAGGGCAGGACAAGAAGTAACAGATGGAAGATCATTAAAGAAAGATCCAACCTAAAACAAAGGAGACATTTTCTGACAGTGAGAACAATTACGGTAATCAGCGGAATGGCTTACTTCCAGAAGTTGTGGGTGTGCCATTGCTGGAGGCTTTTAAAAAGGGATTGGACAGACATTTGTCTGAAACGGCATAGAGTTTCCTGCTTGAGCAAGGGGTTGGACCAGAAGACCTCCAAAATCCCTTCCAACGTGGTTATTCTCTTAACCTCTTTCTCTTTTTCTTCCCAGCTGTAACTCATATTGCTGTCCAATCTCCCCAGAGAGCTTATTCTTATCCCTACTTAATTTGGAAAGAAATATTAGAAAGCTGTCTGGGCATAGTTCTCTTATTTTAAGCAGCCTCTGCTATTCAAATTCAATACAAAGAAATGTAAGAGGGCAGAAGAGTGGTAAGGAAGTACCATGTAACAGTTAGTTTCCGGACAGCTCCATAGACACCAGTCATAGCCTCCTTTACTAAGGGTGAACTACACTGTTTTGCTCTTTAAATTAAGGTAATATGCAAAAACAATGTGTAGGATAGTGCTGTATACCCAGTAAAACTTACACCTCCTAAGGCAGTCTGGTCTCTTAGGTAGAATGGGAGACAGACGATTTGTACACAGAATGCTATTTATCTCAAGCAGTATACTAATTTGGATTAACCAGGGATAAAATCTCAGATGTTATTGTTTACAACAGAGGTCTTCAAACTTGGCAGCTTTAAGACTTGTGGACTTAAACTCCAGAATTCTCCAGCCAGCATAGCCAGAGTTGAAGTCCACAAGTCTTAAAGCTGCCAAGTTTGAAGACCTCTGGCCTACAAGATCCTCTCTAAGCATGATACTTTTCCTAAGTCTATTCATTCAATTATTCCACTGAAAAAAAATATTCATGCCTTATTCATGTACAAAATGATGAATCATTTTCCACTTAAAGGTAAAAGGATTCAAAATTGCAGGAATCTCTGAAGTGAAAAACATATTTTTATTCTATTAGTAATCAATAGAGCATTAAGTATCACCAGTAAATTTCAGATAACTATTAAGGTTACGAAGCACTTTGGCAAATATTCTAAGATGTATTATGCAACAATCTATCTGTAATTTTTAAAAAATATGCAATGACTACAACAGAGATAAGACTGCAATCATAAAGGAAGGAGTATTATATAGTCTTTTACATTTTCTAATTAAATCTGCATAATTCACATTGCTGAAAGAAAGTATATAAAATATGTTTCATATCTAAGAGAGAAACAGAGAAATTTACTTTTTTTGTTTCACTATTTAATTTTAAAAAATCAGTATATTGAGTTTATATTTTCATACAATAATAAAATATAGATGCGACATGCATCCTCAATGCACTTCACACAGCTCATAGATAACAGAATTAGCACAATAATATATTTGATTCAGGGGTGAAATTCAGCAGGTTCTGACAGGTTCTGGAGAGCCGGTAGCGGAAATTTTGAGTACAGTAGTTCGGAGAAATGGCAAATATTACCTCTGGCTGGTCCCAGAATGGGGTGGGAATGGAGATTTTGCAATATCCTTCCCCCAGGAGTGGGGAGGGGATGAAGATTTTTCAGTATCCTTCCCCTGCCTCACCCACCAAGCCACACCCACCAAGCCACGCCTAGAGAACCAGTAGTAAAAACATTTGAATTTCATCGCTGGTTTGATTGCAAGGTAGGCTCTAGATCAGAGATCCTAGCCAGCAAAGAATAAAATGTACATGCTTGAGACAAAAGTGAGCTTTGGTCGTCTTGTTGCACGCTAGCCAAAATATATAAAAACTGTCCTTGCATTAGCAGGAATGCTATAAATGAAACAGGTTTAATTAAGATTAGCAACTGTATCAACACTTATTCTACTAAAAATAATTGCACAAAATTTCTGATTGGCCAAAGCTATGATAGGTGTTGGAGATCAATATCCATGAATTCATCTGGTAATGACCAAAGTCCTTAGAAGACCTTCTGTGCATTAGAATAACAGCATTAAATGACTAGGAATATAAACTCACAAATGTAGCGAATTAAAGAAAACAATATTTGGAATGTACAATATTCCTCTATGCCCAGCAAGAGATGTGTAGAACAGATTTTTGCTCTGTAGCAAAAAATATATTGATGCGAGAAAGAAAGTTTGTTGCTTTGGATAACGCATATGAAATATGAATAGGCTTAAATTAAAGAATGCTTTACACAGATATGAAGTTGGTTATTCTGAATGTCATATGAGCATTCAGATAATGTTGTGGCCCATCAGTGGCCTGTGCAGATTGTAGCTAATTCCGACAACGAGGAGGCTGGTGTGGTGCTGCGTCAGCAGCCTGTGCAGCTGGCACTCGAGTCGGACAGTGAGGAGGCTGGAGAAGATGTGGTGCCAGACACAGGGATTCAGCCAGGGCCTTCAGAACCTCCAGAAGCTCCTTTAAGTGAAGAGGATGAAGAGGAGGAGCCTCTTCTCAATGCACGGGCGCGCAGAGCTGCCAAAAGGCAGGAGTGGCTCCTCAGGAGGAGGTCTCCTCGAGAGTAAGGCTTGGGGTTAATTGGCCACTCCCTTAGCCTATTTAAGAAGGAACATGGCTTGCAACAAGCTGTAGAGAACAACTTTAGTTCACTCTCCTTCCTGTCTGCAAAATTGCTTCTGGGCTTTCTGCCAACTCTAGTAAGACTCTGATTACCTTATCTTAGAATTCTGGTAGGCTGTTAAGGAAGTTCATTAACAGCCTTTGGTTGATAAAGACTGAGTTATTTGAGTAAAATAAGCTTTGTATAGAGTTTGTGTGTACTGCGTTCTTTGGGGTCCGTAGATGGGGCAGAACAGATAATCTTGATTGTTAATATATTTATGAATAAATAAATAAATAAATAAATAAATAAATAAATAAATAAATAAATAAATAAATAAATAAATAAATAAATATTAGTTGTGATAACATTACAAATGGGCTGTGTATACTGCTGTGATGGCGAACCTATGGCATGCCATCTCTCCAGGCACGCCAGCCGTCGCCCATTGCTCTTCTGGGTTCTGGCATGCACATGTGCACTGACTAGCTGGTCTTTGCGCATGCAGAAGCGCCTGAAGAGCAGCTCCATGGCATGCATGTGTGGGCCGGGAAGCTGAGCTTCCGGTTTCCGAAGCTCCCCCGCGCATGCACGCATGCTCCCATTTTGGCATTCGGTGCTGAAAAGGTTCACCAACACTGGTATACTGTATATTTGTATGGAGATGATGTTAAATGATAGCAGCCATGGTCTCAAGAATACCATGAATTAAATACAAAGAGCCACATATATTGACAGAATATTCTGTTAATGTTTAAACAATAATTAATGAGTGTCACTATTTTAAACAAACGAAATTAATGTGTTCTGTTGGCATCTCAAATAATATCTAGATTTCAGAAGAACTTTTCAGAAGTAACTTCTTTCTATTTGAAGCAATGGTGGGTTGCCCCTGGTTCGCACCGGTTCTATAGAACCAGTGGTGGGATTCAATTTTTTTAACAACAGGTTATGTGGGCGTGGCTTAGTTGGGGGTGTGGCTAGCTGGTCATGTGACTGGGTGGGCGTGGCTAGCTGGTCATGTGACCAGATGGGCGTGGCTATGTGCATAGGGACTACTCAGAGGACTGAAAAATGTCATTTCTGACTGGTCCTCACACTTTTGACCGGTCCTCGCACTTATGACCCTCCTTACATTTATGCCCATTGCGGCATTCTTAACAACCATGTCAGTCATTTCACCACTACTTCTCTTCACCACGGTGACAAGATAGGGCGCAAAACGTAAAATGTGAGGACAGTCGTAAGTTCAAGGACTGGTCAAAAGTGCGAGAACCGGTCAAAAATAACTTTTTCAGCCCTCTGAGTAGTCCATATGCACATAGGGACTACCCAGAGAGCTGAAAAAAGTGATTTCTGACAGGTCCTCACACTTTTGACTGGTCATCATTTATGCCCATTGCAGCATTCTTAATTAAATTAATTAAATAAAAATGACCTGCTGGAGCAGTCCGAGGCAGTCTGAGGCGGGCGTTCGGGCCGGCTGCAGGGCAAGGTGATACAAGCAGGTGGGAGACGGGCGCAGGCCTCCCTATGTGGGAGACGGGCGCAGGCCTACAGGGCTGGCTGCAGGGTGAAGCGATCGGATGTCTGCAACCTTAAATACTCAACCTTAAACACATATAAACACTTAAATACAACCTTAAACCTGGGTGGACATTGCCAACTCCATATCACTTACTCCCACCCAGGTTTTGTGGCTCCCAGTATTTTCTTTTAAACAGGTATCTCTGGGTGTCTCATCTCTCTCATCTTTCTTTCTCCCCTTCATCTCTCTTTCTCCTCCCTTTCTCTCCTTCATCTCTCTTTCTCCCCCCTTTCTCTCCTTCATTCTTTCTCTCCATCTCTTTCTCCCTCCCCCTTTCTCCCCTTCATCTCTTTCCCCCTTCTCTCCTTCATTTCTCTTTCTCCCTCCATTTCTCTCCTTCATTTCTCTTTCTCTCCATCTCTTTCTCCTCTCCCCCTTTCTCCCCTTCATTTCTTTCCCCCCTTCTCTCCTTCATTTCTCTTTTTCTCCCATTTCTCTCCTTTATTTTTTTCTCCCCCCATTTCTCTCCTTCATTTCTCTTTCTCTCCATCTCTTTCTCCTCTCCCATATGGGCAGCGGCGGCAGTGAACCTATGGTGTTTAGTCATTTCAATTAAATTTACAATTTCTATATTTCCTTTTTGCCATATTTATTCCTCATCTATTTTTTAAAAAAACCAATATTACCCTTCATCCTCATCTCTAATCTTAATCAAATTCAATTTTTCCCTTCTATTCTATATTATACCCTTTCCCATTGTCATCTATTTTTATATCCATCCTCACATTGGTTAATTATGTAATATTACAGTTGTTTAATACAAATTCAACATTTTAATATTATTATTATTATTATTATTATTATTATTATTATTATTATTATTATTATTATTATTATTATTATTATTATTTATTATATTTCTATACTGCCTTTCTCCCGTAGGACTCAAGGTGGTATACAGTCAAGAAAAATATAGACACACAAACATCATAAAATTGCTAATTAAAATTATTACTTAGTTTGGTCAATTAAATAAAACCCAGAATTAGATAACATTTAAAAAATTCATTCACATGTTCATATGTTTAGCCCTGCCTGTTGGAACATCAGGGTCTTGAGGGCACGGCGGAAAGCACGGAGATCAGGGATATTCTGTATCTCCAGGGGCAGTTCATTCCAAAGGGTTGGAGCCCTCACAGAGAAGGCCCTGCCCCTGGGAGTCGCCAGTCAACATAATTTGACTGACGGTACCCTGAGTAGTCCCTCCCTGTGAGAATGAACTGGTCGGTGGGAGGCTATTGGTGGTACTCATAGGTACCCAGGTCCTAAGCCATGGAGCGCTTTAAAGGTGATAACTAACACCTTGAATCACACCCGGAAGACCACCGGGAGCCAGTGCAGCTCGCGTAGGAGAGGTGTTACATGGGCGTAATGAGCTGCGCCCATAATCACCCGCGCGGCTACATTCTGGACCAGTTGGAGCCTCCAGGTGCTTTTCAAGGGGAGCCCCATGTAGAGAGCATTACAGTAGTCCATACGGGAGGTAACTAGGGCATAAGTGACTGTGCGCAAGGCATCCCGATCCAGAAAGGGATGCAACTGGTGGATCAGGCGAACCTGATAAAAGGCACCCCTGGCCACGGCCGTCAAATGATCTTCTAAAGATAGCCGTGAATCCAGGAGGACACCCAAGTTGCGGGCCCTCTCTGTGGGGAGCAAGATCTCATCCCCTATTGTCAGTGATGGTACCAGCTGACTATACCGGGACGCTGGAAGCCACAGCCACTTGATCTTGGAGGGGTTGAGTCTGAGCTTGTTTCTCCCCATCCAGATCCGCACAGCCTCCAGGCAATGGGACATCACAGCAAAGGCATCATTGGGGTGGTCTGGGGTGGAGGTGTATAGCTGTGTGTCATCAGCATACTGATGAACACTCACCCCGAAACCACGGATTATCTTGCCTAGCGGTTTTACATAAATGTTGAACAGAAGGGGTGAGAGGACTGACCCTTGCGGCACCCCACAAATAAGGTGCCTCGAGGTCGACCTCTGCCCCCCTGGCAACACAAACTGCGAATGGTCAGAGAGGAAGGAGGAGAACCACCGAAGCATGGTGACCCCTATTCCTAACCCCTCCAGCCGGTGCAGTAAGATACCATGGTCGATGGTATCAAAAGCCGCTGAGAGATCTAATAGGACCAGGATAGAGGAGCAACCTCTGTCCCGAGCCCTCCAGAGATCATCCACCAACGCGACCAATGCCGTTTCCGTGCTGTATCGTGACCTGAAGCCCGACTGGAACGGATCCAGATAGACAACTTCATCCAGGTATCGGGGTAGTTGTCGCGCCACCACACTCTCAACAACCTTCGCAACAAAGCAAAGATTGGAGATTGGACGATAATTTGATAATATAGCCGGGTCCAGGGAAGGCTTCTTGAGGAGGGGCTTCACAACCACCTTTTTCAAGGCGGCGGGAAAGACACCCTCACTCAGAGAAGCATTTATAATCCCCTGGAGCCAGCCTCGTGTAACCTCCCGGGAGGCCAGTACCAACCAGGAGGGACACGGGTCCAATAAACATGTGGCAGCATTAAGCTTGCCCAGAATCCTGTCCACGTCCTCAGGAGTCACAGAGTCAAACTCTTCCCAGATAACGCTCTCAAGACCTGCCCCCGTCTCCTCCCCTGGATCTACCCAATCGGAGTCCAGGCCTTCCCGAATCTGAGCGACTTTATCATGCAGGAATTGTACAAAATCCTCATCTCGACCCTTTAAGGGATCTTCCCGTACCCCTACCTGAAGTAGGGAGCGTGTCACCCTAAACAGCGCGGCTGGGCGGTTCTCTGCAGATGCAATAAGAGCAGAGAAGTAGCTAGACTTCGCCGCTCTTATCGCCACTAGGTAGGTCTTAATATAAGATCTCACCTGTGTTCGGTCAGATTCAGATCGGCTTGTCCTCCAATCACTCTCCAGGTGTCTTTTCCGACGCTTCATCTCTCTCAGCTCCTCGGAAAACCAAGGAGCTAGACGAGATCGGCATTGGGTCAGAGGCCGCAAAGGCACGACATGGTCCAAGGCCCCAGTAGCCGCCCTGTCCCAGGCGACCACCAGGTCCTCAGTCGAATCGTGAGCCAGAGTCTCAGGAAATGGCCCAAGCTCCATCAGGAACCTTTCGGGGTCCATCAGGCGTCCATCCTCCCTCCTGGCCTAACCAGGTCTCCGTAATCCCTGCCAGATCAGCACCCCCCTCTGAAATAAGAGGGTCTGAGACTCTGAACAACCCGGGAAACGAGCAGTGCTTTGGGGGTCGGAGTGGGCAATCGCTCGTAAACATCGAGTGCGCACTCCCGAAACATAATATGGCCCCCTGCAGCCGTCATATCTGCCCCTCCCACTTACAATACTAATGCCCATCGCTTCAACCCCCTACATCCTTGTCAGATTTCTATCCCCATCCTCCCCACCATGATCATCAGACCCATTACCCCTTTCAGTGGATTTATGGATCCCCCCAGATCCATTCCCACAATCCCTCCCAGAACCCCTTAAAATAGAACTTAAAGATTTATCTAAAAACCCCCAAAGCCGTCGGTTTTTTGCAAACCACCTATATAAATAAATTTTATATAAATATAAATCAATTAGTTATATAACTATCTTTTTTGTATATTAATCAATATGAACATGAATAATCCAATTATTTCTATGCAATCCAATTTCTTACAAATCAATTAATTAAATTTACCAATAACAATAAACCAAATAATTTCCCCCATATATTCCTCCAAACCACAACTTAACCATTTCTGCTTTCAACACAATATACAATTAATACTATCTCAATTATTACAATTCCCTAGTTAAATAGAGCTTTTTTTCTTTTGTGTTTTAAAATCTTGAACTCTCCACTTTTGCCCTAAATTTCCCATTGTTTGCACCTACCTTTTTTGGTGAGGAAAAAGAAAAAAAATCTGCCTCTGCCTAATTTTCCAACGTTGCAGCAAACAGCAAAGCCAACAGCCTGCTTTACTTTCAGTTTCGTTTTAAGGTTGATTTGCATAAGGAGAAAAAAAATCTGTTCCAGCAATTTAGCTCTTTGCACAAGCAGCAGAGCCCTGCACAAAACAGCTGAGAGCAAATCAGCTGAGAGTCGGGAGGCCGATCTAATCAACGGGCTAATTAGCCTACGCTGAAGTTGAAAGGAGTTGTTTTTTCTTGCTATTTGCTTGCAAGGAGGTAACTGCACAGGCCAAAGGGTGGGGGCCACCCTCCTTGCCACTTAGCACCCCCTTGCCACCCCCTTTTGCCTCTAGCACCCCCCTGCCGCCCCCCTTGCCTCTAACCGCCCCCCTAAGGCATCCCACCGCCCCCCCCAGGGGGCGGTACTGCCCACTTTGGGAACCACCGGTCTACTCATTTTTTTCTTTTAACACTGATCAGCTGTAGGGTGGCCCTTTGAAGCTCCGGGGCAAGAGTTTAAACAGTTTTTTCCCCTCTAGCCGATCAGCTGGCTCCACAGGCCAATAAAATTACAAAAAAACACTGAACCGTTTGTTAAATTGCTGGCTTGCCCGCCCCTCGCCCACCACTATTTATTGGCACAATTGCTTCTGCAAAAGAGTGTGCGCGCAGCCCGGTTGTGAACCGGTAGTAAGTAGAACCCACCCCTGATTTGAAGAATTAGTTCATTAGCAAAACAGAACAAGGTTAAACTTGGATTCTATAGATTTAAGATTCATGAATTGTCCTTAACCATCCTTGTTGAGATATGAAAAAGTCAGTTGATAGCTGTGATTGGATTTGAAGAGCCCAAAAAAGAGAAAAATCACTAAGTTGTATATCACTAAGTGATAATAAGCCCTTCATGGCATGGGCCTGGGGTACTTGCAGAACTATCTCCTACTGGCCTCCCACCGCCCAGTGCGCTCACATAGGACTGCCCTCCTCCGGGTCCCATCGGCCAGACAGTGTCGGCTGGTAGCCCCCAGGAAGAGGGCATTCTATGTGGTCGCACTGACCCTCTGGAATGGTTTACCCACTGGGCTCTGGATGGCCCCCGACCTCCACACCTTCTGCGCTGTTCTAAAGACATGGCTCTTTCAGCAAATTCCCTGATCTGCAATGCATTTTAATTTGGGGGGTTTTTAATTCAGATTTTAACATTTTAATTCTATTTATTGTTGAATTGTTTTATTCTGTGAGCCGCCCCAAGTCCCTCGGGAGAAGGGCGGCATATAAATATGACAATAAATAAATAAATAAACAAACAAACAAATAAATAAATAAATAAATAAATAAAATAATTATACCTATTTTTTCTTAGATTCACCAGACAAGAAAAAGGAGATCAGCGCTAAAACTGGATCTGAAACAAAGTCAGGCAGTTGACTTTGTTTTCTGCAGGAAATGCTGTAAGACTGGAAACTTAAAGTGAAATAGGAAGAGTGCTGGCTTCGTAAGGAGAAACTTGATAAACCTTCTTGTGTAAAGAAGCATGGCAGCTGGTCATAATATAGGTGAAGTCTGTAAACTGTTACAGTCAAACCTGTGTGAACTTGCCTAAAAGCTATTTAATATGAATGAATAAATGTACAATATAGGACTAAACATTTCAGGAATTATAACTAATACTATGACTAGTTCTTTTGTAATTGGCACAATCAAGGATTATGTAAACACAATTTAGCCAGTATTAAATAACAATATGTTTAATGTGCTATTGAAATCAGTGAAACATAATGGCATAAGTTAATTAAACAAGTGCTGCTTATTATCTGATCAACCATACCAGATGGAATTTTGAAAAGTTAAAAAATGCTCTCACATTTGGAGAAATGTTAGCAGTAACTACCCTATACCACCAGGCTTGAAATTTTAGGCCTGGATAGCCTCGAACAATGCCGTCTACATTCTGACCTATGGTTAGTTCATAAGATTATTCACCAAAACATCCTACCTGTAAATGAATACTTTAATTTCAACCGTAATAACACAAGGGCTATCAATAGATTCAAACTCAATGTAATTCTCTCTAATCTTGATTATAGGAAATATGACTTCTACAATAGAGTACTAAATGACTGGAACACTCTACCTGATCCTGTTGTTAGTCTTACTAATCTCCATACCTTTTACCTTAAACTGTCTGCCGTGGACCTTTCATGTTTCTTAAGAGGTCCCTTAGGGGGCGTGCATAAGCGCACCAGCATGCCTACCGTCCCTGTCCTACTGTCGCCATTTATATGTAATCATTATATGTATTTATGGCTATGTTTTGTCTATTTATATCCTTTTATTTGTGCCAATTTTTTTCATGTGTCCATGTCTATGTCTATACTGTTACTTGTTTCCTTGTATTTGTTGATAAATAAACAAATAAATAAATAAATGGGGGGGAAAGGAAAGGATTAGATTCAATTTTAGGCATATAAGAATACCTGGCAGTCAGCAATCCATTAAAACTGAAATGCTTTCAGACCAGACATGGATTTAAGCATGTGCGAAGAAAAGAAGCTTTCCTTTTTCTACCCCATCCTACCACTATTTTCAGCTGCAAAAAATTCTACACAAACGACAAATGTGAATAAAGCAGATTCTTTATTAGCAGAAGATCCTTTACAATGATTGTTCTGATACATTTGAAAAATTGTTTTAAATTCTCATAGTGAGAATGTAGTCCAATACAAAGTTAAGAGAATGATATAAAAGTAATTATGAATCTATTTCTGGGAGACAGAACAAACAGCATGAAGAGGAATAAATTGTGTGAGGGCATGTTATGCCACAGCTGTTATAAATTGATATCTGGAGTCTAATTAACCTCTGAATTAGACAGGACAAAAACATAAAATATCTTATAAGAGAGCCATATACTGTATAGGAATTATCAGTATATGACTTTGGGTTTCTCATTCCAGAATTGAAATATGCAATCAGTTTGAAGACTGAAATGGTACAAATGTTGCTGAAATGTATCATTTCAGATTGCAAGTGGGACCATGCAGGACTTAGTATTCCTAATATTTCATTATCACTTTTTGAATTTCTGCATGTTAAGGCACATTTCAGTTACCCAGAGAAGTGAAAAGGTAGCCCTTGTTATACGTGTAGTAATGGCAAAATATTTACTGGCCAGCAAGTGACATGGAAAAAATCTTGAAAGGAGATAGTTCCATTTATTGAAACATTATCTATCATGTTGCTTTTATAGGTAATTCCCAAGTTACGAAAGTTCACCTAGTGACCATTTGAAGTTAAGTGATAACCCCCCCCCCCAGTATTTAAGATGCAATCCCAAAATTATGAATGTTGCAGCATCATGGTAGCCATTCACCCTCATGAATGACCGCAGAGGCACTGTAACATTCATCCTGCTATTCCCCCACCCCTCTGGCTCCCCATAATTGCTTCCCCTCTCCCATCCTGCCACGAAGGACTCACTGTTTGTTTGTTTGTTTGTTTGTTTGTTTGTTTGTTTGTTTGTATGAATTGAATACATAAAATAGATACAAGTAGAGGCCCTTCCATTGCCCAAATGGGTAACAACTCATTCGACTAGAAGTGCGGCCATGACGGCCGCATGGAATACGCAAGCTTCTATTGAGGATATTTGTAGGGCAGCAACATGGTCTTCTCCATCTCCATTCATAAGACACTACATGTTTCCTTTCTGCCACAATTTCTTTGAGAATGAGACGATTTTGCTTCCAGCATCAGATCAGCTTGCAAATACTTTTCATGCTGACAGTGAACGCTTCTGGCGGCCATGATCTCGCGTGACTTCAGGCACCCATTCTCTGCAAAAGTGGATCGGTGACTGAAGTTGTGTGAGATCACAGTCCCAGAACCTTTCACTGACAGCGTGAAAAGTGTTTGCAAGCCAACAAGATGCTTTGAGGCAGCAAAATCACTCTGCCTTGAAGTGTCCCATCAGCTTGCAAATGTTTTGCACAGAGACTGGAAATTTCTGGGGACTATGATCTTGCATGGCAGAGAGGCTGGAAAGGAGAGAGATCACTAGATCTTCGCAAGGTAAGTGACCCATTGGCAGGATGGGGGGAGGAAGCAATTGTGTGGAGTATGAGGTATCTCAGTAGGTCAGGGGAGGCTTTGGGTGGTCTTAAGCAGGTTGCCTGTTCCATCATTAAGCCCCCCATGGTCTTCCCCATCCTGAGATACCTCATGTGCACTTAACGATCTGCAAATTTGATTAGCGAATGCATGGGCAAAAGCAGGGAGTTTTCACGTTCATTTTACATGATTCACTCCAATGAATCCTCAGGTTACAAATGTAATTGGCAGGCCCCATTACATTCATAATTTGAGGACTACCTGTAATAGTGGTGCTTACAATTGAAACACCTGGAAAAATTAACTCAATATGGCGCAGAAGCAACCTGCTGCTACTGTAGTTATGGAACAGATTTTATTCATGCTCAGCACAGAGAAGTACATGATTGTTGTGCAATAGCCTCTCATCCAGCTGATATTTCCAGACAGATGGATAGTATCCAAAACTGAATCCACGTTTCCACACATCTAACTTGATTTTGGGGAAATAGACATAGATCTTCTGCCTATCCTGGAAAGGAGCAGGATAGATAACTGCCTTCTTCTAAAACTAGGTCAGCGTTCAGAAGGAAACAGAGAAGAAGTTGCTCAAGTCAGAAATAAATGGAATTTAGCAACTTCCTACAGCCTATTAATGCAGCAGTGAAATCTGGTCAGATCTATCCAGCTCGCATGAACTGGTAGCACTGGTGGCAGAAGGCTCCACCCACCCACCAGGACTTCATTACATCCCATTTTTTACCCTCTGCACATGCGGAGAAGGCTCTGTGCATGTGCAGAAGAGGCGTGCACATGTGTAGCGCGCACACGCTCCTGTGTGCTTCCATTCCCGAACTGGTAGCAAAGGTAAGTGGATTTCACCACTGTATCAATGTATTGGAATTTCAATGAGGAAGGGAAAAGCAAGTAAATTGAAGAAAATTTAACAGTTTCAAATGTATTTATGTATTTTCTCAGGTTTCATTCTTGTGTTCTATCATTTTAATTGGGGACTCTTCTTTTATGGCATATTTGGGTCCTTCTCTGTAACACAATGTTACACTTGTCACTCCATTGCACTTAGAAGAATGCTTGCCACAAATGCAATTACTGGTTTTAAATTATCCAAGTCTTGATGAATTTGTGGAAATTATCCCTGCATCTCTTTCATCATATAGATTTTTCGTGTTACTATCCAAAATAATTGGCCCCTTGTCAGTTAACAGAAGTGTTGAATTACCACCAGCTGATCAAATACTTAGAAACTGAGCGCTTGGCAGCACAAATGACAGCCAATCATCAACCATTAACACACCAATCAGCCAATAGGAAGGCACCATATAAACATGACTCATGGAACAGCCCAAAGAATGTATTCCAATAGAAAGAAATTCCCTGAAGATGGGCTCCAGGATGAGTCCAAAAGCTTGGAAGAGTAAATCTCTGGTCCTGGTGATCGACCCAATTCGATCTCGCATTATTATCTTGGGACGTGGATATTTGCCTTCATTTGTGAGAACTAATTCCTGTATATATTTTGCCATTATTCAATTACATTTCAGAATGTAATTTATCATGATTAGATGGACCCCATAAGATTATACATTGTAGCTGAAGACATAGCAGGATTTTCCAGCTAAATATCAAGAAATTAAGCTGCAAGACAGCTTCTCCTTGAGATTTCACTGCAGTACTAATTTTTCTTTGGAGCAAGGACTTGGAGCATCCTCGTGCACCAGAGAAGATAAGATTTTCTTTATCTCCTGTTTACAAAGAATAATTAAATCAAGTATTTCTTCTCTTTTAAAATAATCTAAATCAAATTATGTACAATGGGTTTAAGACAAAACAAAGAAATAACATATCCATGATACAGTCCAATTGATCAAGTTAAACAGAAAAAAACATGCAGCCATTCAAATCTCTGCACCAACAGAAGTGGGAAACAGTGAGAGGGGAAGAATCACTACCACAGTGATCATCAATCTTACAAATACCATTTTTATAGGTGCTTTAGCATTATCTGTTACTGTTTTTTTTAGTCCCAATCTATGAGAAGTTTAATTATTTAATGTCTTGATTTAGTCCTAGGCAAAGAATGAGAATCCCTGACAGATGTATGTCCTTTAATTTGCCTTCTCTCTACCCAAACCAACTATCTGAAAAGAAGTCTCCTGAGAGAATGTGGAAGCTTTAAGTGCAACAGGGCAACCTGTAGTAATGTATATGTGGGATTGTTCCACTGAAGCTTGGAATGGTCTTAAGATACTGTACATCAAAGAATTGTCTATTTGGTCTGGTGGTAGCTCCAAGTTAATAAAAGAATCTGTTGGATTCAGTGATAGAAGAGATGGATACAGTTCTTCAGTAACAGCAGCTCTTTAATAGTAGACCAGTACAACCCAACAACTTGCTTGTCTGGCAGTGTCCTCTTTTATAGAGGCTGCCAGATGGCTTAGCCAATGAGATTCCAGTATTTTCCCACCAATTTGGAGGACCTGAGTGAAGCCTGCAGCTCACTTCCTTACTTCCTTATATGGTATATAACAGAATCTAATCTCTATCACAATCAGTCATAAAACCTTTGCATTCTATAGCTGTTTTTTGTAAAGAGGAGCCCAGAAACCATTCTCTCACAATTTTCACTTATTTTGTCTTATCTGTGGTTTATTTATTTCCATAGACATTAGAGAGGTATCTCTCTTCTTATAGTAATACCAGATGATGTTTTCAATGAGCCTAATATATCATATATTATGGTAACTGTGGATGTATGGTTCCCTTGTGAATACTCATAATAGGAGAATTCGTAATGCATCCTTCCGAAGTGGCTGAACTGGTTCTATGCTGACAAATACAGAATTACTTCCTTTGTTTAATTTATGCTTGTTTATGTAAGCCAAACTGTAGAATATATTTCTCTATAAATAGAAAATTAAAATTAAAATCAACTGCAAGTTCAGCAGTGGTTTGACTGGGGTTCAGATTAATTTTGGGGAAGACTGATGGTTATTAAATGTTGAAAAGATAAGCCCAATATGAATAGAAGTATCATAATTTTGCTACCCCTCTGTGTTGGAAGGCTAAGGTTTATGACGGTGCTCTCAGCAGAACTTTCTCATTAATTTTCAGTGGCTAAAGTACACAAAACACTGTGAAAAATACATAAAAATGAATGCTCCTTTTTTTTCTTTTGCAAAATCAAATACTGTGCATTAATACTGGTATTACCATGATAATTTGTGCTGACGACAAACAAACCTCAGTTTCATGAATATATATAGGGAGAAAAATAACATTTTTCCATTTCAAAATCTTAGCACATGTTTTCAATAATGACTAAAAGCATTTACTCAAATAACTGTTTCTGAAATGTAGGCATTTTTGGACATTTACTACAGTTGGGAACAAATTATAGATTTTATTGATTGAGTGGTTTGATTTTATATGATTTATATTGCAAAAGTGTCTTTAAATGGCTTTCACATGGTTAGAACTATAAACAAAAATAAAAAGAAACTCAAAATAAAACCCAACAAACATCCAAAATGGATTAAACAATGCCAACTGCAGCATATTTCATATTGGAATACAATAAATGAAGCCAACTACAGCATATTCAAGACCTTTCAGTTCAGGATGGGTTTATGCCATACGCTAGCTCAGGAGTGTCAAACTCGCATCGTCATGGCATCGTCATGTGATGTATCATGACTTTTTCCCCCTTCGCTAAACTGCGGGTGGGCATGGCCAGCATATGACACATCTGGCCCATAGGCTGCGAGTTTGACGCCCCTGCTCTAGCTTAACTGGGGGAACTGAAGGAAAGTCAAATTTTGGAAGCCTTAAGGAAGGTCAACACAGCAATGACCATTGGAACCTTGGGGAAGATGCTGTTCCTTTAGGTAGGCACTGCAACAACAAAGGCACATCTCAGGTCTCACCAGATGGCATTGTTTAGATCCCATAGAAGGGATCTAAAACATGCCTTAGCCTGCTGGATCTTATGGGATAAGCAGATCTAATTGGAGATATGAAGGATGGTGACAGACAGATGGGACATGCAAAATACTTTTTCAAAGATTTACAGCAGATGAGGGAATTATTTAATTTTTTTTAAAAAAAATCTTGACTGGATAATGACTAAATATCTTAACTGTATAATTCTTAATTACTATATTCAGAAATGAAATGAAATGAACAGCAAGAAAGTGAATAATTATGCTGTCCTTCATCTATATCTAAATCTACACTATTAAAGTACCTCTGGAAGAGAATAAAAAGATCTAGGATCTTTTTTATAAAAATACTACAGCAATGTTAGGCACTCAATGAAAGTTTTTAAATGTTGACGGCTCAGGGTTTAAAGACTGACAGCCCAGGTTCGAAACCCAAGCACTGCACAACGATGTGAGCTCCCATTACTTGCCCCAAGTCTTCTCCACCTAGCAGTTTGAAAGCATGCAAATGTGAGTAGATAAATAGGTACTGCTTTAATGGGAAGATAACAGTGTTTCATGCGCCTAGGCCAGGGGTGGGTTCCATTTACCTTTACTATCAGTTTGCAGCAGGAGCACATGTGCACCTCACCCATGATGACATTGTGGTGGGTGGGCAGCGCCTCCTGCCAGTTTTACTACCAGTCCTATAGAACCGGACCGAACTGGGAGCAACCACTGACCTAGGTGTATAGTCATGCTGGCCATCTGTCCATAGAAGTGTCTTCAGACAATTCTGGCTCCCTCAGCTAAGAAACCTTGAAAGAGCCTTGGTACTACAGTGGTTTAAAGCACCCTGTTATTAACACAGCTGCCTGCAATTTACTGCTAGTTCGAATCTCTCCAAGGCTCAAGGTTGACTCAGCCTTCCATCCTTTCTAAGGTAGGTTAAATGAGGACCCAGTTTGTGGGGGCAATAAGCTGACTTTGTATAAATATACAAAAGTATGAAGGCTATTGCTTAACGCACTGTAAGCCGCCCTGAGTCTCCGGAGAAGGGCGGCATATAAATCAAATTAAAAAAAAAACAAAAAAAAAAAAAAACGGAGATGAGTACTGCCCCTTAGAGTTGGACATGACTGGACATGAGAAACCTTTACCTTTACCTTTATTTAGAGCGTATATGGGAGTCACTGAAACTTTATTTATTTATTTATTTTATTTTTTTTATTTGTCGAGTACATATTAGATAATATACACATTAGATAGTATACGCATGAATTGAATACATAAAATGAATACAATTAAAGGGAACATTAGGACAGGGACAGTAGGCACGCTGGTGCTCTTATGCACTAGTCTAGGTACAACTGGGTACAGCCAATTTGGCATGGACAACTCATCACGGACAACTTGGCCAGGCCAACTTACCATGGGCCAACTTGCTGTAGGCAAGAATCACACTAATATCAAAGAAATAGTGGCATAGAATAATGAAATAAAGAATGTAAAAGGAGGGACAAAATGACAAAAATTAAAATATTTTTTTTAATTATTGTAAATACTTAAATTGAATTGTTGAATTGTCCTGCAACAAGTTCTCCTGCAGTGAGTTTGGTGGTGAGTTGGCCATGGCAAGTTGGGAGTGGCGAACTGGCCACAGCGAGTTGGCCACACTAAGTTGTCCCATTCCGCATTGAAACTATATGTCTCAAAAATGCCATTCACCTCAGGAAATGGAATTTTGTATTGATCATTGGGGCAGATGATCCTTTAGCTTAATTTTTCAAATATCTTTCTACCATTTAATTTTCTTCTCAGCTTCAGGCATGAAAATAATTGATTAAGGAGTTATAGATGTATTATTGCATAATGTAAATTTGTTATTCACTAATCACTATACCCATTCAGTGATATGATATGGTCACTTGTCTCCCTTGACAGTCAAAGTGGTTAAAAAAAGGAAGTAAATAAGAACTGTCTCTTGTCAAAAGAGGTATGAAATGTACAGCAAACAAAGCTTAAATTCTGGATGAATAAATGTGCAGTTATAGTGCTTAAAGGAAAGGAGTGTGTTCTAAAAGCATATTTATATTTATACCTTGTACCTCATTATTTATGCTTCAGAATAATCGTATCAAACACTCAACCTAGATCAAACTTTTACTTTTTCTATGTTTGGGGGGAAATATTTTACATGATAATGACTGCATCCATAAAGCTTACTATTCCTGCAGCAACAACTCACCACTCACAGAAATCTTTTTATTCTTTTCTCCTTTCTAGAACAGTTATTTAATTCTTCCTCCAAGCAATGGTTGCAATGATAATCCATTCAGCTCTCACAACTGTAAAAATAGTCTTTAGTTAACTCATTCAGTAACCTTTTAAGCTTACAACAGCATTGAATGAATGGCAGTTATAAGCAATCCCTGAAGCCATCACTGTGCTTCTGCTGTCATGTGATCACAATTTGGGCATTCAGCAACCAGACCACATTTCTAATGTTGTAGCCTCCTGCAGTGATGTGATCACCATTTGTGACCTTCCCTGCCAGCTTCCCACAAGCAAAGACGAAGAGAAAGCCAGCAGAAAGTCATAGTCACAACTGTGTATGAGGTTCTCACTTAAAGACTTGCAGTGATTCAGTTAATTAAAGTAACCAGGGACTGCCAGAACAGCTGTCGCTATGCAACATGGTCACATGACATCACATTCCATGACCACATCACTTAGTGACAGAAATTCCAGTCCCAATTACCATCATTAAGTGAGGACTACTTATAGTTCATTTAAACAAAATCACCCTATAAAGAAATTGGTAAAAAAAATCTACATAGTACTACAAATTCTCCATTTGTAACACTTAGCTCTCTTCTCCTTGTGATACCAACACTCTATTCACTGCAATGCAATTATTCTGAACTACCCTCCTCCTTCCGAAACACAGATACCAAGAGACACAATTTTGTTTCCTTGTAAATGCTTATGAACTCAGACCCCTGCTGATCACTTTCTATGAGGTTCATATGATTCCTCATTACACCTCTATAGGGAAGGTCAATACACTGCTTCAGAATGAATCATAAAGTCTCTTCTGCAGGAAATAGATATGGACAAGATTTTATGGCTATCCTAAATTTAGAATAGGTTAGCATGATGCTCACATCTTTGCTCTGTCTCTCTAAATATGGTCTCCTTATTAATTTGTGGCTCTTTAACTTAAGAACTGGGTTATCTAAGTATTTTGCTGAAACTTTCCCAGTTCCTGTATACTTTTTGTTTTATACAGATATGGGACCAAAGCAATGCCCCCACACTGTTTCAGAGCTAAGGACAAAAGTGTCTGGAGAAGGTGGGGTGGCATGTAGCGGTAATTCAAAATAAGTCCCCTGTTTCTTTGCTATTTCACTTTTAAAAGAATGAAAAATATATAGTAAAATTCAAAAAAAAAAAAAAAAGAATGCTACCCTGCAAATTAGAAAAAAAGCTATCCTCCTAGCCCCATGGAGTTCCAGCATTAAAAATTACAAAACAGACCTTCCTTGCTTCCTATAGCTGGCAGCACCAAGATGTTAGGATTATGTTCATTGTCATAATTCTAAATTAAATGGACTATAAATAGACACAGAAAGCTCCAAATCTTTGATTGTATCAAACAGTTATCAATTTTTTTGCAGCCTGTATCTGGTAGCACTAATACAAGGAACTGGTGGCAGAAGGAGCTGTTTCTTTTTAAGAATCTGTAACATAACTTACTCAGTATGGTTTGATGTATTCTTTTTAATTCATTTCCAAGGTATATGCTCACAAAATACCCTTGCCATATTAAAATATCCTTGCCGTGTTGAAATAATGATTTGGCAACATAGGGATAAATCTGGTTGTCTCCTGTCTGACTGTAAACAACTTTAGAGATAACCTTGGGAAGGTATTAGACAGAAATTGAGGGAGAAAGAAAGGAAGCAACAAGACATTAAGGAAGGATTTGGGGGAAAAGACTACACAGTCCAAAGATAGAAGAAAGCATGAGAAACTCAAAATATAGCCTTTCCTTGATTCTGTTCGCTATGAGAAGGGGCAGAGAGCAACTCTGGCAAATTTTCATGATTCTGTTAATATACCCAACAACAATAAATAAACACTCATGGAATTCTTGTGGTATTTGTTTCTTGACCTGACCTTCCTAAAAAACCAATATAAATCTTGAAAGCCTATCTGAGTTTTTCTGTTTTATCTACCAAACACAAATGTCTTCATTTTCCCACTCCTTCTCTCCCTCCCTCCATCTATCTATCTATTATCTATCTATCTATCTATCTATCTATCATCTATCTATCTCTATCTCAAGTTATTTCTATATCTAGATTGTGCAGGCCAATGACCAAGGGCCTTCTCAATGGCTTGCTTCTTCCTTTGCCCTTAAAGTTCTTTCACACCTCAAGTCAACAGTAATATATATTATCAACTGCCTGACAATATGTATTATATTTATTGATGGGAGAGAATATTTATGCTGTTCTCCCCTTCAAGATGCAGGCATATCTCAAGAAATCACTAATGCCTCAGCAAGATTGATCTGAACCAAGTGTATACATCACTGTTATGCAGTGCTGCAAGCAGGAACACATTATTCTCAGGCATTCAAAATATTTGTCATAAAATATTTTAAAATATTGATAATGGGGTAAAATTAGACTAGTGTTATATAAAAATAGGGAATATTGAATTTGCAGGGTATTATGGAAGAAGCTGCTCCTGGAATTGAAACTAGTGCTTCTTTCAGTTCAGGAGGGGCTCAAACCACACAATATTTAATGTATAGGTCTTTTAAATCTATTTTGATTTTTTGATATTTATTTAATCAATTTACATAGTTGTGCATCTTACACGTGTGACCATATATCTGCTACTTTTAACAATGCTTTTATGGGTGCTTTTATTGTATATTTGTAAGCCACTGAAAGGACTTACAGAGAGAGAAATAGAGTTATATAGTTCTTTCAAATGAATGCATGAATGAATGAACAAATATTCAAATATAAATGACAGATAAGAAAATCACTACAGAAACATCTGTATTTGTGAAACCAGTATTGGTGAACTCAACTATTTGCTATGTAACACAAAATTATATCAGCTTTGTGTTAAATAGTCTGAATTACTATCCGGAGAAAATAAGTTCCCCCCAAAATTAGGAAACACCAAACTTTTTGCAAGTACCTAATTCTCATTCCACAAAGTGTAGTCAAGCTTTGTATATTCTTCTTTTAAAGTGTTCATTAAAACATGCTATTTAAAAGGCATGAATGACTTTAATCAAGATCTCATTTCTGTTATTTTTCTCCTTAAATTCTAAGTGGGACTGTGCTAGTACAATGTTCACTCAGTTCCTAAACTAAGAAATTCCTTGTTAAAATCTCACCTTATTGAGGATTGCTAATCTACATACTCATATGTTGGGTAAATATATTTTTCCTTCAAATTTACTTGAATGGATTTCTGGATTCCTGGAGGAGGAGGAGGAGGAGGAGGAGGAGGAGGAGGAGGAGGAGAAAATCTTCCATGCCCAACCAACTCAAGACAATTTACTGCCTGAGGTAAAGGACCAAAAAGAACTCTTGTCCATAGGCTAATAGTAAATTCTTTATTCACATCTTGATTAGATTTGTATTTGGAAGCTGGTTGGCATTTGGATTCATAACTGATTAATTGTACATCTTGCTGCAAGTTTTCAAAGGACTTTACCCTAAAATATGCTGACAAGTTTCAAAGCAAAGGTATAATTTGAACAAAACACAGTTTCCTCCAATGTTTGAAAGAGATTATGATAAGGTTGTACAGCAAGGCTTCAGCAACATTAATGATAGGCTTACAAGACTGCAATTTATTATGAATATTTTACATGTATAAATGTTGAGTTGAGGACTATACCTTTATGGCAGGTGGAAACATAAAGGCACTCTTAAAACAGGAACAGAAATTCCTTAATTATAAGAATCTTGCATGGTTATAACTCAGACTTTCACAATTAGGCTGTTCCTCATGATAAGTGATCGCAGAGGTTTCAGCAGTGGGAGATGGTGACAAATGCCAAAAGGTGTGTCATGCTAACCCAACACAAACTCAGCACTTTTTGTGCATTCATCATAACATCATGAACACATACAAAAGAAATGGAATTTGCATCACATTGTTCATTTTATCATTTTGATGAAATGGTTGAATTTGTGGATGTCTTCAAAAGGTTCTATTATTTGTTTCTGGTGCAGCTATAAAGTAGCAATTGTCCATTAAAAAAAAAAACATTAAACTGGAATACTGTCTCAGTTTTTGGTGAATAGAGTGCTTTTTCCTCTGACATATTCTAATTTTGGGAAATGATGTATTGTCAATCCCTGATTACTCATGTGTGACATGTTGACAGTAGATGGTGGCAACAGAATGGTAGAAAATGATGACACAAACATTATTGTGCTACATGTAATGCACTGAGCATTTGAGCATCACAAGCTAGAATCAAGGGCACTCATATCTGCAGAAAAAATATCAATTGCAAATTTTTGCTGAGATCTGAATCTAGTTACGAAGCATTTTAAGGTATATTAGAATTTAGATTGCTGATGTCCCCAGCTTCCCACCCTGAGGTCCAAATAGGCTGTTACAAAAATATCAAATAGACCCACAACTGGAATAGTGCAATCAACCTTTGCTATCTTTTTCTATAGTCTGGGCATTCCAAAGGTAACAAATAAAGTATTATAAGATCTACTGAACTGCCATTTATTAGTGTTTTCTTTTTACATTTACATTTTCTTTCTTCTTCTTTTTTTGTATATGTTTTATTTACAGTTTTTCTTTAACAACCAACATTTTTTGTGGACAGTGTAATGACTGGGTTGACATATTTTTCACACAGTGCTCACAGTAATAATACAATTACCCTGTTTTTCCCAAAATAAGACATCCCCTGATAATAAGCCCAATCGGGCTTTTGAGTGCATTGCCATAAGGCCAAGCGCTTATTTCAGGGTTCAAAAAAATATAAGACAGGGAGGACCTCCTGTTGGCTCCGCGAGCTTCGCTGACGCTCCTCCGTGGGTGCCCGATCCCCGTAAAAGCCCCAGAACAGCCGAAAAACAGCTGTCTGGGGCTTGGAAACCCTCTCCCCGGGCAAAGGGGAGAGAGAAGAGCTGACAGGCGGAGTAGAGCCCCCCAAGCGCCCTAGGAGAAATCTTGGGGCGCAAAGGGTGAGAGCTCCCTAGAAGTCTGTCAATCTGCTCTGGACCTGGGACGACTCCGTTATTTAGCGGAGCTAGAAGCCGCGACCATCTCTGCTGATAACAAGTGAGGGGATTCTTAACATCTTTAATTGCTGCAGGCAGAACAAGACAGGAGAAGTCAGACTGCAAGTATTTACACTTAACTCCAATGGTTATAGCCTCCTTCGGAAGTAACAAGTTAGCAATTTGCAACAAGATGGCGATTGTGGTTTGAAACGGCGTGGAAAGTGAAAGTTACAAGAAGGTTTCGTTTCGCTGGAAGCCTCTTGCCTGGAAAGAACTGTTGTGTTGAGAGAAGGAGGATTTTAAACGTTAATTTATGATTGGGAAAATCCTTTGATTTTGAGGAACTTTTCTTTTTGGCTTCTGAATAAAATATAACAATCAATTTAAACTGAAAATGGCCTCAAAATCTGTAAAGACCATACCTATTAAAGGAACTGGGAGCACTGGAAGCTCCCCAGCTCATACTCCTAGATTGCAAGCCTCTGCCCCTCCCACAGACCCACAGACTTTAACTTTTGAGATGATACAAGAAGCCCTACAAGCCACACAAAATAAAATTGCTACTGTGATTAATGAAAAAATTAATGAAACTAATGAAAAAATTAATGAAACTAATGAAAAAATACAGGCTGTTTCAGATGAGATTTTAACTCGGAATCGGCAAATCAGAGAAGATATATTATTGGGATTTAAATGTTTGGCAGGTGATATTGAAATGGTGGATGATAAAGTTGAAGAAATTAAGCACTCTACGGAAATTTTGGCTAATAAATTGGGAGAGACTCACAGCAGACTTGAAAGGACTGAAGTTGATGTAACGATGTTACAATATCGAGATATGGAATTTGCTCTAAGATTCAGAGGGGTGAAGGAGAATAAACAAGAGAACTTGAAAGAAATGATGTCAGAGGCATTGGCACAGTTGCTGGGGGAGACGAAAACTGAGCTGGGCTGGCAGATTGATAAGGCATATCGTGTCAACTCTTGGGTGGCCAGACAGAAACATTTACCAAGAGATATTGTAATATATTTTACTACAAGGAGATTATGTAATGAAATTTTACAGGCTACTTTTAAAAACAAGCTTCAGGTTGAAGGCCAGGAGGTGATGACAATGAAAGAAATCCCTCCCAAGATGTTGAGAGCCAGAAGGGAGTATGCTTTTCTGGTGGATGAGTTGAAAAAACACCAATTACAGTACAGATGGGAGGTGCCAGCTGGTCTAGTGGTGACGTATACTGGAAAGAGATATCGGCTTAATACAATATGGAAAGCAAGAGATTTTTACATCAATGTATTAAAGGCTGGGATACCAAAATCACCAGAAGGAAAAAGAAAGAAGGAAGTAATGGAAGGAGAGAGAGAAGAGCTACTGACAGTAGTTCAGGGGGGAGCTTTGACTGGTCAAGAAGAACCACTACAAATTCAGATGGCTGTTCAAGATGTGGATTTAATTGATATATTTGAAGAACCAAAGGATCAAAGACAGAGCAGCAAGAGCTAAAGGCAAGGAAGAATTAAGACAGCAACAACAACAACAACAACAACAACAACAACTTCAGATAGCAACCCAAGAAACTACCAAAACAGAAGCTGTGGGAGGAGCAAGACCTAAAGGTCAAATGAGGCGAGATCATCAGAAATTGCTCCAGACGCTTCAGAGGCCCAGAGATGGGAACTAGATTTTTGACTTGGAATGTCAATGGTTTGAATTCTCCACAGAAGAGAAGGAAAATATTTCACTATCTTAAACAATTTAAGAATGAAGTAATTTGTTTACAAGAGACTCATATTAGGATACAAGATCAAAAATATTTGACAAATGCAAGATTAGGCACACATTATGTAGCAGCAGCATCAGAGAAGAAAAATGGTATAGTTATATATTTGAAAAGAGACATAATTGCAAAATTAATTGAAGCGGATGATCAAGGAAGATTTTTAGCGATTGAACTTTTAATAAAAGGAGAAAAAACACTTGTAATTGGAGTATATGCCCCGAACCAACAACAAGAAAAATTTTATAACTTACTACATTCAAAGTTGACACAATGGGGATATAAGACTTGTATCCTATTGGGGGATTGGAATGGTGTTTTGGACGTAAAAAAAGACAAGAAGGGACCTAAACAAAATGTTTTGACAAGAGCAAAATTGCCTAAACTGTTTTGGGAGATGTTGGATGACTGGGAGTTGAGGGATATTTGGTGTGAAAGAAACCCAGAAGAAAAAGACTTTACTTTTTTCTCGGATAGACATCAATCTTTTTCAAGGATTGATTTTATATTAATTACTAATGATCTCTTATCTAAGGTGAAGAACACGAAGATTTGTTCAAGAACATTGACAAACCATAGACCAGTCTGGCTGGAATTGGAGTATGGAAAAGGGCCTAGGAGGTCCTAGAGGTTAAATGATAACTTGTTTAGATATGAAGAAAATGTAAAAGAGTGTAAAAAATTTATGAAAGAATTTTTTGCTATGAATATGCAAAAGGGTACATCTATGGAAATGGTATGGGATGCAAGTAAAGCGTATATGCGAGGAATTTTGATATATTTGAATAATAAATATAGAAAGAAACAGGGGGAAAAAAGAAAAGAATTAGAAGATGAGATTAAAAAACAGGAATGGGTTTTAATAGCCAATCCAACAGACAAGAAAATTAAAGAGGCAATCAATTTATTGAAAGGTCAGTTTAATATGTTAATAGCAGATCAAGTGGCAACCAATTTACAATATGCAAAACATAATACTTTTTGTAGCGCTAATAAGCCAGGCAGGTGGTGGCATATTTGTTAAGGAAAAAGCAGAAAGCAAGGACAATAGAGAAAATAAAATACAAGGGAAAGGAGGTATATGAGCAAGAATTGATTAAAAAATCCTTTTTAGAGTTTTACTCAAGGCTGTATACTGGTGATAAAATTCAAGATACAGATATAGATAGATATCTGCAGAAAGAGAATATTTATATAACTTCAAAAGAGCAGAGGGATAGTTTAAATCAATTGATAACTTCTGAAGAAATTTTGTTTGTAATTAAGCAGTTGAAAACGGGCAAAGCTCCTGGAACGGATGGTTTGACAGCTATTTATTATAAAAGCTTACAGGAGGAAATGGTGGAACCATTGAAGGAATTATTCAACAATATACAACAGGGAGGAGAGGTACCTCCAACGTGGAAGACAGCATTTATTTCACTGATCCCAAAAGATGGGCAAGACTATACAGATCCTAAAAACTATAGGCCGATTTCACTTTTAAATACAGACTATAAGATTTTTGCTAAAATTTTAGCAAATAGATTAATGACAGTTATGCAGCAAATGATTCATCATGATCAAACTGGTTTTATAAATGGTAGACAAATGAAAAGTAATGTAAGGCAAGTTGTTAATTTATTAGAGTATTTGGGAAGGAACAACCAGGTCCCTGCAGTGCTAGTTTTTTTGGATGCTGAAAAAGCCTTTGATAGATTGAATTGGCAATTTTTATTAAAATTAATAGAAAGAATGCAACTTGGAGAACATTTTATACAATCTATTAAGGCAATATATCAAAAACAAACAGCGCAAATAATAATCAATGGTGGTTTAACAGATAATTTCAATATAGAAAAAGGAACAAGGAAGGTTGTCCCTTGTCTCCGTTATTGTTTATTTTGATGCTGGAAATTCTACTAAGTAAAATACGTGGGACGGATATAATAAAGGGAATTAGAATTAGACAGCATGAGTATAAGCTACGAGCATTTGCGGATGACCTGGTGGTTACCTTAGCCCAACCAGTACAATCGATTACAGCCTTGATGGATATAATCTGCTCATATGGACAAGTATCTGGTTTTAAAATAAATACAACTAAAACAAAGATAATAGCTAAAAATATGGTCAGAAGCCAGAAAGAAGAGATAGAAAGGTTAACAGGATTTGAAATAGTTAAGAAGGTTAAATATTTAGGGGTTTATATTATGACTGCAAATATGAAATTATATCAACATAATTATGAACCGTTATGGCAAAAAATACAGAAAGAGATGGAAAATTGGAAAGGGTAGGATAGCTGCTGTAAAAATGAATATCTTACCAAAATTTTTATTTCTTTTTCAAATGATACCTATACTTAAAAAAGATGAAAATTTGAAGGAATGGCAGAAGGGCATAAACAAGTTTGTGTGGGCAGGGAAGAAACCGAGAGTTAATCAAAAGATAATGCAAGACACCCGAGAAAGAGGTAGTCTTAAAATGCCTAATTTAAGATTGTATTATGAAGCCGCTGCCCTCTCAGCAATTACAGATTGGATAAATTTAATGGAGGAAAAGATATTGAATATTGAGGGATATGGTCTGGTCTACGGCTGGCATGCTTATCTATTGTATGACAAGAAAGTAGATAAGACTTTTAAAAGTCATATACTAAGAAATGCTCTATTGCATGTCTGAAAAAAGTATAAATATAAATTAAATGATAAGTTACCAATATGGACAGTACCCACGCATGCGATAGAGAATATAAATCTGGAGCAAAAGCAAGATAAGATTACATATAAGGAACTCCTTTATAAGGAAGGAGTCAGATTACAATTAAAATCTATGGAGCAATTAAGAGAAGAAGGAACTATTAGGACTTGGTTTCAGTATGGTCAGCTGCAGGCCAGATAGAGAGAAGATCAAAAAATCGGTATTTTGCAGCAGGATGAGAATTTGATAAAGCAAATAAGAGATAAAGGTCAAATGCATATAAAAAGGTTGTATAATGTATTAGTGGAAATAGACTCAAAAACAGAGCTAGTCAAGGATTGTATGATAAAATGGGCACAAAACATAGGTGAACCAATAATGATGGAAACATGGGAAAAGATATGGGTTAGAAATGTAAGATTCACACAAGCTCAAAATCTAAGAGAGAACTTTTATAAAATGTTTTATAGATGGCATTTAGACCCAAAAAAACTAGCCTGTATGTATCCAAATTTACAACCTAAGTGTTGGCGATGTGAGTGTGAAGATGCTACATATTTTCATATATGGTGGACATGTAAAAAAATTAAGGCTTTTTGGATAAAAATATGGTGGATTATTCAAAATATTTTAAGGAAAAAAATTAAATTTACACCACAGTTTTTTCTGCTGGGAATAGTTACGGATTGTACTGTAATAGAGACTAAGTTGGTTTTGAACTTAATAACAGCTGCCAGGTTACTGGTGGCACGGTATTGGAAGAAGGAAGATCCACCCACCATTGAGGAATGGATACTAAAAGTTGTGCATTTGGCAGAGATGGCAAAAATTTGATCATACCTTAAAGACCATTCAAATGAAAGATATATATCGGAATGGAAAAGATGGATTGACTATATACAAAAAAAGTATCCGAACAAGAAGATACATATAGCTTATGAATGAAATCATTTTTAAGTAGTTTATGTTTATAGTCTTTTGAGTTAGCAACATGGTCACATGGCATCACATTCCATGACCACATCACTTAGTGACAGAAATTCCAGTCCCAATTACCATCATTAAGTGAGGACTACTTATAGTTCATTTAAACAAAATCACCCTACAAAGAAATTGGTAAAAAAAATCTACATGGTACTGCAAATTCTCCATTTGTAACACTTAGCTCTCTTCTCCTTATGATACTAACACTTATTTTCTTATTTTCAGGGAAACATGGTACATATACAGAATTTTTATCTTCCAACTTCTAGCCTTAATGTGCTTATTATAATTATAATATATTCTTTTATGTATCAATCGATATTACACTAATATTTTCCCAATTTATCAGTGTTCCACCACATTTTCAATATCTCAATTTTCTATAAATAACAATAAAACCAGTTATTAATAAAATTTAATCAGTCCCAAGATTATATCTCTAAGTCCCCTGAATTTATAGTCCTTGAAAACTATATTTTCCAATATATTTTTTACATCCTGTTGATCATACTAATACCTTTAGATATACCTAATCCTAGTCTTCTACCTTCTAATCTTAATCTATCTGTATTTATAATAAATTCCATTATATGTCTATATAGTATACTACTGTTTTCCCATTTTAAACTTTCCACTTATTTCTATTGTTACTATATTGCAAAATATTATATCGCTATCCATCATCTCTCAGCCGTTTTAAAATTTCATCATTTATTAATTTTTTATTGATTCTTTTATGTTTCTCTCTTGGAATCCTACATATCTTTCTAGCATTTTTGCACAGACTAATTGTTTCCTCTGTCTTACCCTTTATCTTTATGGCCTATTTGATTTTTAGTATTTATTATTGCTATTTTTTCAGTATTTTATCTGTTTTTAACTTATTTTTATCTTTTTGTATTTTATTTTGCTTTGTCCCTTCCACCATTTTCTAATTTCTCAGCTGACTTCTGTATTTTATATTTATCTTTTCCTACCATTTGTTGAGAGCCTTCTACTTTCACATCTTTATTTTTAAATATTCCCATCAACTTCTTATAATTCTTTGTTGTTATTTCTATCATCTCTTCATAGAACTTTATTGTCTCCTATTTTGTAACAAGTTAATATACCTCTAATGTCCCAATATTCCAATATCTGAAAACTCCAGAAAAAATCACTTATTAATAAGATTTGGTCAACCTCAAAATTATTCCTCCAAGTCCCCAGATTTTCTATTAGTTTGTGCTTTTTAGTTTTTATAGTTTCCAATTTACACCTTCCCAATGTTACAGGTTTTAAAGTCTTATTTATCTTTTCTTCTTTTGTTTCTTCAAGTCTTTCAAATCCGCTTTTCAGTGTACAGTTCCAATAGAGTTTTAGTGTTTAATTTAATTTGCCTTCTGAATCTTCAAAAAGCTCAGTAAATATTTCCCAGCATCCAAATCACCTACTAAAATAAAATCAAGGTCAAGTAGCTTTCCAGATGATGTTTACTTCTCTCACTACTTTCTTTTGAATTTCAAACATTGCAGTAATCTTCCTCCAGTCTACTTTCATTTTCTATTGGCATTCCTACTGTACACCTAGTTGCAAAATCTGAAGAAGCAGCACATTCATATTACTATACTGTCAAATTTCCTTGTTGAATTATATTGCAGGTCAAATAAATAACACAACTAAACAATGCTTGTTTACTTGAGCTGGAATAAAGTTTGTTACATTTCATTTTCAAGATAAATTCTAGATTCAAATTATTATTTTTGCTTACTGAAGTTTGCATATTTACTTCTTGCAATACAAATTGGATAATGCACTGAAAAACATTTTTTTTGCAGTTTCATTTATTTATTTTATTTTTATTTCTACCTTGAGAGTAAGCAATTCACCTTCTACTTTCTTATATCACTTATTTTCCCTTACTGCCTCAGGTATCCCCTTGAATAGGAACAAGAAATGGTCTATTTCATAGAAAGCTAAATAAAGATGTCACAGCACTGTGGTGTCCACACTTCATTATGATGTGTAATAAATACAAATTATAGAATCTAAAGGAAGAACCAGATAAAACATGATTGAAAAGCAAATATTTTACTGAGTCAAATCAGGAAGATATATCAGCCCTGGTTAGTTGTTAAATAATAACTATCTACTTACCTGTGTGTATGAGGGAGAAGATTGCATCTCCCAACTCTGTCCTGCTCATTTCTGATTTCACCATACTGAGCAGAAAAAAATATGAATCTAGAGAAGTACACCCTCCTTTACACATTTCCCACCTGAATATACATAAAGTTGAGTAAGAATGTCTAATGAACCACAATTCTGTATGCCAAGTCCCTTTTGAAACAAAAGTTAATAGATTCTCTTTAAGACTTGGCTGCTCAACAAATGGATTACCAGGGAATGGGACCCAAAAGCAGAGGTGGGTGACACATGAATTAACAACCGGTTCACCCAGCACCGAAAATGTGAGTGTGCGCTCACCTCCTAGGGCTGAGACAGAATGACTGGCCCAAGTTACCCAATTGGCTTTTGTGCATAAAGCAGGATTAGAACCCCCATTCACCCAGTTGCTAACTCGATGCTTTTAACACTATACCAAACTCAATAAAGGTTTGAAAATAATAAAAGAAAATAAAGATATATACTGTATTGGCAAAATAATATTTGTATAATAACAACTGTATAAAACTAAGAAAATGGTAGTTTTAATATTTTTAGTTATTTACTCCAGTCCTCCAAAATTTCAAGAATTATCATTTCATACAACTTGAGCAGCCTATTAATTTTTGAAAAACCATCATTTATATTAAACTTATGTAACCCATGCATTAACCCCAGGCTGCAAGAATGTTATGGTATAATAGGCTAATTATGTTAATCAGAACAATTTATATGTTATATTTTCTTTTTAAAATTCTCTCTAACTTATAAAAATTTAAAATATAAGGTCTGGGGAAAGATAACAATATAATATTCAAATTAATATTCAAATGTTTTTTTAAAAAGCAGCCAAATATACCATTTTAAAAGCATAATTATCAATACATAGATTAACAGGAAAAAGCAAAGAAGTGAAGCCATTCTTTATTCTGTTGAAATTAAATATCGAGCTTCACTCTTTCTGCATTCTGCAGATAAGCTGGAACAATCTTAAGAGCACTGAGCAACCTGCATTAATACAAATTTGAAACACAAATGAATACAAGACCATAAAACACATTCAGCAGCAACATCTGCTTAGTGGTTTGTTCGTTATTAGTACTTTGCATTTACTAACTGTTCAAAAAACAAACTGCTTAAGTGTCCACTTGAAATAGACAACTTTATAGTAAAGTATAATAAACTTTATAGTAATCATCAGTCAGCTGATTCCAAACTCTCCCATCTGTGAAGGAAAGGAGTTTTGCTGACAGAAGAAACAATTCTGGTGGTGGGGGGGGAACAACATTATCACAGAAGCTGTCTGCCTTTGGATCCAGCCAATAGAAAGCTCCCATTTATGAGAAAGAATAGGACTGCAGCATATATGTTTTTGTTTATATCCAATAAATATATGGAGGAAAGATCCAAATAATCAAATGTGACTAAGAAAAACAATTTGTAGAACATAGCAATAGCACTATAGCCGTGATGGCGAACCTATGGCACACATAGCCATATCAGTGGGCACGCAAGCTCAATTCTGGCGCACATGTGCACGCCGGCCAACTGATTTTCAGGCCTTCTGGGCCCACTAGAAGTAGGGAAACAGGCTGATTCAGGAATCTAGAGGGCCTTGGGGGTGGGGGGGGAAGGCCTGTTTTTCTCTCTCACCTGGTTCCAGAGTCTCTCTAGCAGTCTGGGGAGGGCAAAAATGGCCTTCCCACCCTCCCGGAGGTCCTCCAGAGGCCAAAAACAGCCCGTTTGCTAACTTCTGGTCCCACCCAAATAAGCCATTTCTGGCATCTGGAGGACTTCCAGGGGGGTGGGGAAGGCTGTTTTCGCCCTCCCCAGATTCCTAGAGAGGCCCTGGAGCCAGGTGAGAGAGAAAAATGGTCCTACTGGGCCATCACGTGCCAGGAGTGGGGGGAGCAGGGTGGGTTGCATGTGCATGCGCGGGGCAGGGCACATAGAATTATGGGTGTGGGCACACATGAGCATGACCCCCCACCCTCCTCATGGCACACAATGGCAAAAAGGTTAGCCATCAATGCACTATAGCAATAGAACTTAGACTTATATACTGCTTCATAGTGCTTTTACAGCCCTCTGTAAACAGTTTACACAGTCAGCATATTGCCCCCAACAATCAATGGGGTCTTCCACATGTTTACTGGACCCTTGTCCCTCCTGGCTTGTTTCAGCAGCCAGGGAGGTAACTGGAGACTGAATCCAGGCTATTGTCAACGCTTCACTAAAGGAAGGGGTCTTTCCTGCTGCACTTAAAGAGGCGGTCGTTCGACCCTTCCTTAAGAAGCCTAACCTGGATCCTGACGTACTTAACAACTACTGTCCAGTCTCCAACCTTCGCTTTTTAGCAAAGATTGTTGAATCCGTGGTGGCACAGCGATTCCCTCAATTCCTGGAGGAAACTGACTACCTGGATCCTTATCAATCTGGTTTCAGGCATGGCCACAGCACGGAAACGGCATTGCTCGCCCTAGTAAATGATCTCTGGCGGGCCAGGGATGGGGGTTGCTCCTCCATCCTGGTCCTTCTTGACCTCTCAGCGGCGTTCGATACCATCGACCATGGTATCCTGCTGCAGCGGCTCAGGAGGATAGGGTTAGGAGGCACTGTTTTACAGTGGTTCTCCTCCTATCTCTCGGGCCGTCTGCAGTCTGTTTGGGCGGGGGGTCAGGGATCCTCCCAGAGGCCTCTCACTTGTGGGGTGCCTCAGGGCTCGGTTCTCTCTCCTCTGCTCTTTAATATCTATATGAAACCGCTGGGTGAGATCATCTGTGGTTTTGGGGTGAGGTATCATCAATATGCTGATGATACCCAGCTTTACATTTCCACCCCTGACCACCCTAAGGATGCCCTTTCCATGATGTCCCACTGCCTGGAAGCGGTGCGGGTTTGGATGGGGAGGAACAGGCTTAGACTCAACCCTTCCAAGACTGAGTGGCTGTGGATGCCGGCATCCCGGGATCTGGAGGTTCCATCCTTAATGATCGGAGGTGAAACCCTTGCTCCCTCCAATAGGGTCCGCAACTTGGGTGTCCTCCTGGATTCTCGGCTGTCTTTAGATGACCATCTGACGGCCGTAACCAGGGGGGCCTTCGCACAGGTCCATCTTGTGCGCCAGTTGCGCCCATTCCTAGACCGGGGTGCCCTCGCCACGGTCACTCATGCCCTTGTTACATCTAGGTTGGACTACTGTAACACCCTCTACATGGGGCTGCCCTTGTGATGTGTCCGGAGGCTTCAGCTGGTCCAAAATGCAGCCGCGTGGGTAGTTACGTGGGCGTCTAGATACTCCCGTGTAACACCTCTCCTGCGTGACCTGCACTGGCTACCGGTGGCACTCCGGATACGTTTCAAGGTGCTGGTGCTCACCTATAAAGCCCTTCATGGCTTAGGCCCGGGGTACTTGCAGGACCATCTCCAGCCGTTCTCCCATCGTCCTGTGCGCTCTAACAGAGTCGGCCTCCTCAGGGTGCCGTCGGCCAAACAATGTCAGCTGACGACCCCCAGGGGGAGGGCGTTCTCTGTGGGAGCCCCGACCCTCTGGAATGGATTGCCCACTGAGCTCAGGACAGCCCCCGACCTTCTTTCCTTCCGTCGTGAGCTGAAGACATGGCTCTTCCGCCAATTAAACTGATCCGTTTGGGGGTACACTGGTATAATTTTAAATCGTTTTTTAATTGGGTTACTGATTTTAATTTGGTATTGTATTGTGATTTGTATTGAAGTTGTCATTTTGTAAGCCGTCTTGAGTCCCTAGGGAGAAAGGCGGCATATAAATCGCAATAAATAAATAAATAAATAAATAAATAAATAAATAAATAAATAAATAAATAAATAAATAAATAAATAAATAAATAAATAAATAAATAAATAAATAAATCAGGGTCCTCATTTTACCCACCTCGGTCGGAAGGATGGAAAGCTGAATCAACCTTGAGCCAGTGAGATTTGAACTGCCAAAAAGCAGCTAGCAGTCTGATAAAATAGCCTGCAGTACTGCACTCTAACCATTGTGCTACCTCAGCTCATCTAACATACACATAATTTAATTAATGCTGGCTATTTTGCTGCACTGAAGTAATATATGGGCAGGAGTTAAAATGCCAAGGCGATGGACACAACAATGCAATTTTGTTTTTTGTTTCTGTTTCAGGTTTTATTTTTTAGGATTTATAAAATTACAGTATCATCCATACTCATGAGCCACGTTTTGCATATAAGCTCCAAATTCCAAAGTTAAGGCCAAGGGATCATTGCCATGGAAACGTAACAATGCAATTGTAATCATCCACTCCACTTTTTAGGTAGTTCATCCCCTGCAGACACCCCAAATAGTGATGTGTTTTGAGAAGCCAGTCAAAATAGCATTGTATCATTCTGGCATCTAACCTTGGCTAATCTCAAAAACTGCTAACATGAGTTAAATTTGGCTAATACTTGGAGAGCACTAGAGAATTTTCTGCCTGTTGACTAGACTGAGAATGAAAAAAACAATCCAGAAAAAGCAGTGATTGTTACTTTTGTATTGTTGCTTTCCCCAAAACCAAAGTTATGTCTAAGTGGTCACCAGTCAAATTCAAACTTGAGGGAAATATTGCCTTTTACTCTTTTAAGATAAAATGTTTTCTCTGTTTGTATTATTTAATTGGAAATTGGAACCAAATTCATATGAGATCATGTCTGTGTGCTCATGCACATCGGCACATATGAGTGAGTCTTCATATGGAGTTTCTTAAGTGAGATTTAGCAATTTTGAAATAGTTGCATACTTCCAAGCATCACCCCTTTTCATAAAGCTTCAGAAAATGGATTTGTCAAGAGTTTCTGCTTGGATCTTCTCAATTATGGTCCATGGCTTTATTATCTTCACTCTCTGAATGACATGATGAAGTCTTGGCCAGAACTTCTATCTGCCCAGAATTGAAACTGCAAAATAAGACAGTTTGCCCTTTAAAAGTTCAAGTAGCTCCTCCAGATGAGCTGATACATTATAATCATGACTGTTATGTATGTAGATTTTGGGCAGGCAGTTTGAATTAACTGACCATCAGCTGATTGGCTGACCACCACAGCTGCAAGGTATATAAAGGGAGCTGTTTCCCCTGGTCAGTCGCTGGGTTCTCACCCTACAATAAAGAGCTGTTGTCACTCACTGCCTGGCTTGCTGCGTCCTCATTCACCCAACATAACATTGGCAACGAGGGTGGGCTTTTGAGGCCAGAAGACGGAAAGAACTGAAGCCACGAGCCGACAAGAAAGCTGCAAACCCGAATCCAGCCAGGCGAGCAAGCAGAGCACTTGGAGAATCTACCAAAGATGTCTACCTACGTGCCACCAGCGCTTTTCAACCCCGCAGAAGAGAAGTGGGGATCCTACATGTCCCGCTTTGAATGCTTCCTGGTGGCCAGCGACCTACAGGGGCTACCCAACGTATGGAAGAAAGCCCTGTTCCTGAGCCATTGTGGAGTCAAGGTGTTCGATATGGCCAAGGCCCTATCGGAACCGAACTCGGTCCACACCATCTCGTGGCAGACGCTTCAGACACTGCTGAAGGACCACTATGCTCCAATGCCATCGAAGTACGTCCAACGGTTCGACTTCCGGCAATGGCTGCAGCAGGAGGGAGAATTGATCAGCGAGTACATCGTTGCCCTGCGCAAGGCTGCAAACCAGTGCGAGTACAGAGACCTCGATGAGATGCTGCTAGAGCAACTAATCTGCAGAGTGAGAGATATTCGCTTGCAGAGGAGGTTGCTTGCAAAGACAAATCTCATGCTACACATCGCACTGGACGAGGCGAGGGCTGAAGAATCCTTATCCAGGCCACCCCAGCGATGCCCTTGAAGTGATGGCCCAGTGCCTGGAGGCTGTACGGATCTGGATGGGGAGGAACAAGCTCAAGCTCAACCCTTCCAAGACTGAGTGGCTGTGATTCCTGGCATCCCGATATAGTCAGCTGACTCCATTGCTGACTATCAGGGGCGAGTCTTTGGCCCACGTGGAGAGGGTGCGCAATCTGGGTGTCCTCCTGGATACGCAGCTGTCCTTGGAGGAACATCTGACGGCTGTTGCCAGGGGGACCTTTTGTCAGGTTCGCCTGATCCGCCAGTTGCGCCCCTTTCTTGATCGGGATTCCGTGCGCACAGTCACTCATGCCCTTGTCACCTCTCGCCTGGACTACTGCAACGCTCTCTACATGGGGCTCCCCTTGAGGAGCACCCGGAGGCTCCAACTGGTCCAGAATGCGTCCGCGCGGGTAATTATGGGAGCTGCATGGCGCTCCCGCATAACACTGCTCCTGCGCGAGCTGCACTGGCTCCCAGTGGTCTTCCGGGTGCGCTTCAAGGTGTTGGTTACCACCTTTAAAGCGCTCCATGGCATAGGACCTAGTTATCTTCGAGACCGCCTTCTGCCACCAACGACCTCCCATCGACCCGTGCGCTCCCACAGAGAGGGCCTCCTCGGGGTGCCATCAGCCAAGCAATGCAGGCTGGTGACCCCCAGGGGGAGGGCCTTCTCTGTGGGGGCTCCCACCCTCTGGAATCAGCTGCCCCCAGAGATAAGGAGAATCCAAGACCTCCATGCCTTCCGCCGTGCCCTTAAAACTTACCTTTTCCAACAAGCCGGGCTGGCCTAACAAATTTTTAAATGATTTTAAATTTGTTTGTCTTTTTAAATTTTGGGCCAAATTGAGATATTTCCATTTAATCTGTTCTTAATGTATTTATTATGTGTTTTTATTTGGCTGTACACCGCCCTGAGTCCCTAGGGAGAAGGGCGGTATATAAATTTGAAGTAAAATAAAAATAAAATAAAATCCAAGGCAGCCGAGAGACTACAGGGGACAACGCAGAACAGAACAGCACAGAAGTCAGCCCTGGTGCACCAGGAAACCGTTGGCACAGGGAGCAAGGGAGAGTCAGACGAGGAGGTCTGCAGGACCAAACAGTACCGCCAGGACCGGAGAGGCCAGCGAGATGTCTGTGCGAGTTGTGGGGGACTCCATCCGCGCCAGACCTGCAAGTTCCAAGACACCATTTGCTGGCAATGCGAGCAGAAGGGGCACATCGCCAGAGTCTGCAGAGCCAAGCAGAACCTCCATTACAAGCCGCAGAGCAACGCTAGCCAATCAGAGATGGTGCAGTGGACGAGAACCAATCTGAAGGGCGGCTACAGGAAAAGTATGAAATCTGAGGATCTCGAGGCCTGCACCATCCGAATCGGCCGGACCTGCACATCCCCCGGGGAGAAGACCTACATGACGGTTGACATCGAAGGGCAGGAGTGCATTATGGAGATCGACACCGGATCCCCAATTACCATCATGTCCTGGGACAAGCTAAAAAAGGCCGTCCCCAGCATACAGAGATGGCAACTGCGGTACCAGCGGCTGGGACTGCGCGATTACCAGGGGAACCGCATCCCCGTGGAAGGAATCGGCAAGTTTCAGGTGGAGTACGGGGAATTCTGGGACAGGCTTCCCCTCACCGTAGTCAGCGGGAAGCTCCCAAGCCTCCTGGGCATGGACTGGTTCAGAGCCCTGGGCATGGGATTCACCGGAGTCTGCAACATGCGAAGCACCCTGAAGGACGACCTGATGCAGGAGTTCCAGAACGTGTTCGACGAGTGGCTCGGTAAGTATGTGGGGGCCCCTATCTCATTCAACCTCAACCCCAATATTGCCCCCATCTGGCTGAAACCCAGGAGGGTACCTTTCGCCCTAAAGCCCAAGATCAATGTGGAATTGGACAAATTGATAAGCAGGGGGTGTTAGTGCCAGTCGATCATGTTTGGTGGGAGACCCAAATTGTGACCTCCATTAAGCCGGACAGGTCTGTGCGCATCTGCACTGACTACAAATGTATGATCAACAAGGCCCTGCGGCAGAGCGCCTATCCGGTTCTGATCATACATCACCTTCTGCATTCCCTAGGGCCAGGCAAGATCTTTGCTAAACTCGATCTTGCGCAGGCGTACCAGCAGCTGCCGGTAGATGGCGCTACCGCAGAGGCACAAACTATAGTAATGAATAGAGGTGCCTTCAAGTGTACCAGATTCCAATTTGGAGTTAGCATAGCTCCAGGACTATTCCAGAGCATCATGGAGCGACTGTTACAGGGGATCCCCGGGATGGTCCCATATTTCAATGATGTGCTCATCACCGCAGAAGATGAATAGCAGCTAGGGGAGAGGCTGAGACAAGTCCTAGGGAAGTTCAGGAGTGCAGGACTCAGGGTCAAATGCAACAAGTGCATGATCGCAGTCTCTTCCGTGGAGTTCTTGGGGTACTGGGTAGATGGAACTGGAATACACCCCACCAAAAGCAAGATTAGGGAGATCCGAGAGGCTCCCACCTCGAAAGATAAGGTGGAACTACAAGCGTTCCTGGGACTATTGAACTTTTACGCAATTTTTCTAAGGGACAAGGCAACAGTAGCAGAGCCCCTACACAGACTGTTGGCCAAAAAGTCCAAATGGGTTTGGGGGAAGGCTGAAGCTACAGCATTTGCTGCTATAAAGAAACTCCTGTTGGCCGAGAGTTTCCTAATTCAATACAATTCTACGCTTCCCTTAGTGCTAGTCTGTGATGCATCCCCTTTCGGCATGGGGGCTGTCCTGAGCCATAGACTACCAAACTGTCTAGAGGCACCCATTGCCTACTACTCTCAGACTCTTTCAAGCACCGAACGGAACTACAGTCAACTTGACAAAGAGGCCCTGGCAGCTGTCTCAGGAGTCAAGAAGTTCCACGAATACCTGTTCGGCAGAGACTTCGAACTCATCACAGACCATCGCCCCCTTCTGGGTCTCATCGCAGGGACCGACCCACCCTGGCAGCCCTATCTCCCAGGATGACATGCTGGGCCATCTTCCTGGCAGCATACTCCTATCGCCTGGTACATCGACCAGGGGTGAGCATGGGCAACGCCAATGCCCTCAGCCATTGCCTGTTACCGGACAGGATAGAGGACCCCACACCCGGAGTTCCAGTCCTGCTGATTGACATCTTGGACTTGGGGCCCATCACGTCAGCAGAGGTAGCGAGAGCCTCAACCAGAGACCACGTGATTAGGAAAGTCATGAGTTGGGTCATGAGGGGGTGGCCGGAAAAGTCTGAGGGCGGGGAATTCAAACATTTTGCTAACAAAAAGGGCGAGCTGACAATGCAAGGGGGTTGTCTTTTGTGGGGCAATCGGGTTATTGGTCCCTTGTGCCTAAGGGAAAAAGTTTTAAAGCTGTTGCATGAGGGGCACCCCGGGATTGTAAGGATGAAGGGGTTAGCTAGGAGTTATGTATGGTGACCCCTAATGGATAAAGACATCACTGAGTGGGTGAGGAAGTGCCAACCCTGCCAAGAGTCTAGGCCAGACCCCCCCCCACAGCACCGGTCAGGGAATGGGAACGGCCTCAGGGTCCCTGGTCCAGGATCCACATAGACTTTGCTGGCCCAGTCCATGGGCAGGTATTTATGGTCTTCTCGAAGTGGTTGGAGATCAGACTCATGAAGACCACTACCACCGATGCTGTCATTAGGGAGCTAAGGTAGTTGTTCGCCACCCATGGCCTACCGGACACCTTAGTCTCAGATAACGGGCCCCAGTTCACGGCCACACAGTTTGAGGGGTACCTAGCAGAGTTGGGGATCAGACATGTCCTCTCCGCCCCATTTCATCCGGCTAGTAATGGATTGATGGAGAGATTTGTGAGAATGGCTAAGGAAGCCATCTCACGCCTAGGCCCTAGGGACTGGCAGGAGAGGATAGATAAATTCTTAATGGCCCAACATGGCACACCATGCACCGCCACAGGCAGGAGAATGATGGAACTTCTGATGGGGAGGAAGCTCCAAGGAGTCCTAGACACCAGTTATTCCTAGACCCTAGTTATTCCCCTGACAACTTCAGAGGGGCAGAAAAAAGGCTCAGGGAGTTCACAATAGGGACGCCAGTATTCGCTAGGAATTACAGGAATGGGCCCCTCTGGGAAACCGGGACAATCATGGAGGTAACAGGGCCCAAATCGTATAGGATAGACATGGGTGATGGGAGGATTTGACGCCAACACATTGACCAACTACGGAAGTGTTGGGCCACCGACACAGAAGACGCATTAGACGAACTGCTCCCTAGCTACCAACAGGACTCTCGAACTAACTCAAACCCGAGTCTAGTGGAGGACTTAGCTGTCAGCCCCGAGATCCAGCGCCACCCCATCATGGAAGATCGACCAGCTGCAGAAGTCGCCGCCCACAATGAATTCTTGGAGGTTCCATTGGTGGAGCAGGGAGAAACAGGGAGTTCCTCCGACCTCTCGACGCCACACCTCCGACTGAACTGCGCAGATCAATTAGGGTGCGGACACGCCCTGGTCACCTGAGAGACTTTGTATGCTAATGTCCACCCCAAGTGACTTCTGGGAGGGGAGGAATGTTATGTATGTAGATTTTGGGCGGGCAGTTTGAATTAACTAAATGTCAGCTGATTGGCTGACCACCACAGCTGCAAGGTATATAAAGGGAGCTGTTTCCCCTGGTCAGTCACTGGGTTCTCACCCTACAATAAAAAGCTGTTGTCACTCACTGCCTGGCTTGCTGCGTTCTCATTCACCCAACATAACAATGACTATGTATATAAAGATTTCAGCTGGAGAAAATAGAGAAGAATTGCAATTGGCAAGAGTGGCTTAATGGGGTTGCATAGAGTTCTTGCTATTTCTTTCCTATTAGGCCTTCCTTGAATTTGTCTGTCATATCTGATTTACTTACTTTCACTACCAAAATTTGATTGGCTGTTCCTAATTACCTTGTCTTTCTGCATAAAAATAATGACTTTCACTTCAATGCAGCCCAGTCAGTCAGAATATGGTATAATTTTCCATTCATGATTATGGCTCATTGTTATTTATTATGAAATATTTGTGAATTGTGTCTGAATGATATAAATGATATCAATAGTTACATTGTGCAAAAATCCTTATTGCTTTGTTCAAAGCAAGTAAAAAAATTCTTAGTGGACAGTAATGACAAAATATTGAGATAAGGTAAAAACGTTTAAGAAAGGGGTTATGTTTCACAGATCACTTATGCCTTCCTTCTCTACTTTCTGTAAGGATTTTCTGCCATTCTCAGTTCTTCTTTTCAAAATGTTTTGTTATTAGCATGTACTTGTCACATTGACAGTACTTTATATTATAACAAGTATGAAATATATTCAGAAAGCATTTTTTTTAAAAAAATGAATTAATCCAAATGTTCAATTTGTGCCATAAAAGGAAATACAAAACAGTTCATGTAACCTTCATATGATAGACAAATAGATGAATGACTTATTCCTTTGTTATTCATTTTTCTTTCATTTCTGACCAAGTCAACTTTGTTATTTTTGTTCTGTTTGACACAGTCCTTACTCTCCATAAAATATCTATTTTTGTAGGGCCATCTGTTATTTTCTTTCTTCTGGCAATTTCTATTTTTGCCATTTTTATGATACCCAAAACAGTTCCACAACCTCCTCAGCTATAAAATCTTTCACATTTAATTCCTAATACACAATTTTCATGTGTTCACATTTTCTTTCTTCCAATCTCATTTATCTCTGTTAACTCTATATGCTGCAAATTTTTTCTGCCTTCTACAGATCAGATATTGCTGCTGATGCCACATTAATTACTCCAATCTTCTACCATAAATTATATTCATGGATAAACAATACTTCTGAAGTATTGTATTAGTATCATGAAAAAAATACAATTGTTAGCCAATATATAGAATTATAGAGTTGCAAAGGGCCATTTATACAAATTAATCCAGCTTTTAATCAATACAGGAATCCAAAATAAAGCACTGCCACCAGATGACTCTCTAGTATCTGAAGGCTTCCAGAAAAAAGTTCTCTATTCATCCACATAATTGGTACCACTACCAAGCTGTTTTTCCTGTCATTCAATCAAAACCTGCCCTCCTATAACTGCCATCTAGTACTCCATGTGTTATTCTCTGGAATGATGGTGAACAGGCCTTGAGTTGACAACTTAAGTGGCATCCTTTTCAAGCATTTATCATACCCCTTCTCAGTGAATTTGCATATATTATCAATTCTAACTATTTATTATTTATGTAAATTAGGTGGCACACACTGTTTATCCTCAAGGGTTTCTTTGGATAAAAGTTTTTTTTTAAAAGTTGATATTGAACAAACTTTAACTAGAATTTACTATTTTGAAAGATATCTGATCAAAACTTCTAGATGGAAAACCAATAAAATTTCAATAGCTGGAATTGGATAATCATTTCACTTGCTATTATTGGGAAAGTTTAAGGAGACAGATTAATTATTTTCTAACAAAAGACCGTAAACATAACTCAGGGTTGAACTATCAAGTCCTTGAGCTCTGCTGAATTGTGGAACATCAAGGTCTCCATAATTATTTTCTTCTTTATATTTAAAACTACCAACTAGACTTTCTGAGACTAGAATCAGAAATTGACTGTGTCATATAACAGATTTGCCTCCACATGTAAAGAAAATAATTCATGTTTCCATATATTCTATCTTTGATTCAAATCAAGAGAAATAGTTAATTAAATTAAACAATTGTCCCAACAAAACCAAAGAATTAATTATAGGAAATTACAAAGTAGCATGCGTAGGTAATTCTATTTCAACGATATGATAAAATATTGGGTGTATGGAATATAGGGTAAGATAAAGATTGCATCATTCTTACACATTGTTGCTACAATGAACTGTTTCCAAATATCTTGCCTCCTAGTATAAAAATGTTTACTTTTTTTAACAACATAAAAGGCTATTAAATGTTCGCCCCTCAGACCGGAAACATATCTATTAGGAATACTGACAAAGGACTATAAAAAAGAGACACAATATTTGATAATACATATCATGACCGCAGCTAGAATCACTTTCACACAAATGTGGAAACTGGAGGACACGCCATCAGAGGAAAAAATAATACAAAAAACAATGGAATGTGCGGAAATGGACAAACTTACCAAAGAGATACAGGGAAAAGAAGACTCAGACTATTACTTAATTTGGCAGAAATGGTACAACTGGTTAGATAAAAAGAACACAAAATAAGGGAATACCACCCAATGATACAAAAATAAGGAAATAAAATGAAATATCGTTGTATAAACATTGATACATGATGAAGGATAAATATACACAGATATATAGATATATAATTACTGAAGTAGCTCTATTTTCAAAGTTCAAGCTGTATGACTTGATCTTACTGTATAGTTAGTTTATGTATAGTTTGTTTAAATGTCTACGTCTGTATATGTATGTTTGTTTATTAAATAATTTTTTTTAAAAAAAAGGCTATTAAATGTTCACAGCCCAAATTCTTCTACATGAAATAGAGCAGAATCCAAGAGCGAATGATCTCCATAGCAACTCCATTGTCAGATAGCACACACAACTTCTTTTAAAAATCATGCAAGATAACTCCCAAACTGAATTTTCTATTTTCCTTTCTATGGTGAAAGTAACCATAAGTTACATTTATGCTGTTGTAAAGGGGTAGCAAGTCATATTCTTTCATTTCATAATAGCTAAGCTAAACTTTCTAGCATTCATTCAACATATTTCAAAATGATTCACTCTTTGATAAAATACAGTACAGAAACAGGAAAATAAATCCTTATCACCTCAATTAAAGGAAGCAATAGGCACCTTTGCATGCTACCTAATTTCAGTAATTGGCTGAAAGAAGGGGGGGAAACTGAAATTATGCCAGACAAAGTCTGTTGTTAATGAGATACCTGGACTGGGAGATTGTTTGAGTAAAGATGCAGTTCACAAGAAAAAGAAGGTGTGCAGTATTATTTCTTGTTCCTGAGCTGTAATTAGATTCACAGAAGTTGACTATGGTGAGGATCAGATCTGCATAACTGTGTTAGTGCATACCACCTGTAACTGTTCCTGAATAAATCAGAACTGGAACATAGTTATCTATGCCTTAGTTACAGTTCATTGACAACAATAATTAGCTCTGAATTGGTTAACCTTTAAAAGTGTTGCAGGACAATTGGTACAAAATGTGGAGGCTTGTCTGCTTATCAATGCAGGGTACATGTCAGAAACTTCTTTTATATCAAAACTGAGAAAGGATTTTGTCTATTGTGGGTCCAGGTTGTACCTCCTCCAGGGAGATGTGTTGTGTTTGGCTTTTATTCAACTGGTTTTTAGAAAAATGCAAAAGTTCATCTCTTTAGTCAAGCTTTTAACTATTAATTGATTTTAGTAAAAAATGATCTTAATTTTGATTTTAACTATATTGATTTTATAATTTTAAATTAATATTTCATTAAATTAATTTTTATTTTAAAATTAAAATTAATTGTATTTTACAATATTTTACAATTTGTATTTTGTTTATCAAATCAAATATGATCTGCGCATGTGCAGAAGCGGTGAGTGCATGAGCGAAGCAAGCGTGCATGAGCGAGCGAGCGAATTGGTAGCAAAAGTAAGTGAAAACCACCCCTGCTATTACTCTTGGTAGTATCTTTGCTTTCTTTTAAAGCAATCATTCTATTTCTATTTGTGGACCTTTGTACTTTCTGATTTTCTCCAATTCTTTTTCTTCTATTCTGCTGCCTCCAGGTACTGTCACATCCACTTTTTTTTTTTTTTTTTTGTCTTTCCTATCAACAATTGTTAAGTGTTATGTGGCAGGTGCATCTCTGAAAGCTAGTATCAGAGCACTTTAGCTTCTTCATTTTCTATTATTTTCTCTATTTGTAGTCCCATCCATCCTTGCTTGCAGGCAAATGGTATTTCTTGCAGATCTTCCAATAAACAATTGTTGCTATTTTGTCATGTCGTTATTTGCAGTCAGTCTATCTGAACCTCTTGCAGCAATTAGCCAGGTGGTCCACTGGTTCTTCAGCTTCTTTGCAGAGATGGCATTTACTGTCTGTTGGTGTCCTCTCAATTCTAGTTTTGTATGCTTTTATTATTCAAGCTTGGTCTTGTGCAGCACAATTAGTCTCTCTATCTTCTTCAATTTTCCTGATCTTGGCCAAATATTGTTATCAGCTTTGCCTGATATTTTTTTTTAATATACTGGCTATGTAATGTTACAGAATCCATGGATCAGGCCCAATAACAGACATGAGTCAATCATTTAAAAAAGTCTCTTTTATTTACAGGTTCATCAATGCATTACAGGCAGCATCTGGAAGTGAGAGACGGGGAAGAGTGTGTCTACCTTTTATACCTGTGGGCGGAGACTCAGGTAAGGAGTGGCCTGTGGGTGGTACTGACCAAGTGAGTATTGGAGTTAACCCCTGCACTACTGTGTCCCTGTTGACCCCTGGCATGAATAAGGCATTTATTTTTGACAAATCCCCCTCTAAATGCCTGACCTGTGGCTGTGGATCTGGCTGTTTAAGTGGTGCCCAAGGACGGATGTTGAGTTTGGATACCAGGTGTGAGTGTTGCCTGCCCTGTAGTGGTTTCGTGAGTATGTCTGCAGTCTGTTCTTCTATGTCGCAATGTATGGCCTTTACAAATCCAATTTTGGAGAGCTGTCTCACATGTTTGTACTTTATATCAATATGCCTGGATCTCTGTCCTACCGCGTCTGCCATGGAGATCTCTATAGCGGCCTTGTTGTCTTCGTAGATGTTTATTGGATACGTGGGTTCGCACCACACACTGGCGAGTAGGTCGTCGAACCAGATGAGGTTGTTTGCGGCCTTGGATAGGCATATGTACTCCGCCTCTGAAGTGGCCACTAAGTTTTGCTTACCCGTGTACCAATGCACCGGACTATTGTTCAAGTAGAATATGTATCCTGATGTGCTTTTTCGGCTTTTGGTGTCACCGGCCCAGTCAGCATCAGCATAGCAGGAGAGGACGGGCTCGTTGGACGGTTCTGGCTCTAGGACTAGGCATGCGTCAGCACTTTGCTTCAGATACCTTAGTACCCTCTTTACAGCGTCCCAGTGGTACATGGTGGGTTTGCCTACGTGCCTGGACAATAGATTAACTGATAATGCAATGTCTGGCCTAGTCCAGTTGGCGATATATAAAAGAGAGCCTATGACTGACCTGTACAGCGTGTCTTCAAATTCGGGTGATTCACCATGCATATTTTTTAGGAAGTCCGGCTGCATGGGTGACTCACACCCCTTGGCATCTGCCATGTTGCATTTGTGTAGTATTTCTTCTATCTTTTCTTTCTGGGACAGTTGAAAACCCTTGGGGGTTTCGTTGACTTGCACGCCTAGGTATCTGTTTATTTTCCCTAGGTATTTTAATGTGAAGTGTTCACTTAGTTTACTGGCGAAGGCGTTACGGTTCCCTTCATGTTTACTGATGTAAAGTATGTCATCCACGTAGACTAGGATGTACTCTGGTGAATCCCCCTCTCTCCAAGTGAAAAAACAGTTGTCGGCTATGGTTGCTGTAAATCCCATTGACTTCAGGACCTCAACTAGGCATTCATACCAGTGTTTGCCGGATTGTTTCAGTCCATATAGGCTTTTGTGAAGTAGCCAGGTGTCCCCCCTGTTGGTCTCTTTACTGTGTGGTGCCCTAACGTATATTTCCTTATCTAGGTTGGCGTGCAGGTAAGCTGTCTGCACGTCGAACTGGTGTACCTCTAGTCCTAGCAGGGAAGCGATGACCAGGGCACTCTTGACACTTTCAGTCCTTACGGTTGGGGAGTAAGTGTCAGTGTAGTCTTCTGGGAACCTCTGGGCAAATCCCTGGGCAACCAGTCTAGCCTTGTACAGGTTTTGACCACCTTCTAGGTTCTTGATTTTGAAGATCCACCTGGTACCTATCGTATTTTTGCCCTCTGGAACCTCGGCTGGGGTGTAAACATCTAGCTCTCTCAGACTGTCCATTTCCTTGGCCATGGCCGATTCCCATTTCGACCTCTCCCCTTGTGGTAGTCTCAATACCTCTTCATATGAGTTAGGTGTGATATGGTTCGTGTGTATGTGCATCACGTAGTCATTTAACCTTCTGGGTAATTGGTTCCTGGTTGATCTGACTGGCCTATCTGTCATTTGTTCGGTGTCATGTAAGTACCTGGCTTCCTTTTGTGTTAGTGAGTCTACACTTATCTTGGGGTGATTCCCTTTCCATTCCTCAACCTTGATGCCTTGGAGCTTGGGTTTGTGTTCCTTCCTTTCCTGTCTATCTGCCGTTTCGTGTTTGTCTTGCACTTGCTCGTCTGGCCTAGTCTCCCGCCTGGTGGATACCTCGTTGAGGTGTATCCTGGACCAGTTAGCTTGTTCATGGAATACCGCTGTCCTAGAGACCACGAATCTGTCATTATTGTCCACAAATCTGAACCCCTTGGTACCCGGCTCGTACCCCATAAATCTCAGTCTCCTGGATACTTTGTCCCCCTTCCTGCACAGCTGTTTGGGTATATGGACATCAGCGGTTACGCCGAATACATGTAGGTGTGCTATCTGTGGTTTTTTGTTGTACATGAGTTCGTATGGCGTTTTGTCTATTACACTGGACCAGGTTCTGTTGAGTGTGTAGTTTGAGTGAACTAAGGCCTCAGACCAAAAATGTTGACCAATTCCCGCGTCCTCTAAAGCGCATCTGATCATGGTCTGTAGCATGGAATTCTGTCGTTCTACGACACCATTCTGAAAGGCTGAGAACGGGGACAACGTAAAGTGAAGCACGCCTTTGGATCTGAGCCAATGAGAGAAATCCTTTGACAGAAACTCAGATCCTCTGTCTGTCATGATTTGTTTGATTTGGGTGTTGTTTTGAGTCTCTACTCTTTTGTAGAACTCTTTGAATTTTTGGAAAGCCTCATCCTTTTGTTTTAGAGTATAGACGAAGCCATAACGACTATAATCGTCTACGATGGTGAGAAAGTATCTTTTCTTGTATTTGATGGATGGCCTTAGGGGTCCCACCAGGTCCATATGGACTAAATTGAATACTTGTTTGGTGGTGCGTGAGGATTTCTTAGGTCTGGGTTTGACCTTTAGCTTAGAACATTTGCACACCGAGCACTCAAGGTAATTTTCACAACTCTTTATTTTGATGCCCTCGGTACAGTTGGCCATTTTTTGGACTACGGGGAAACTGGCGTGCCCTAGCTTCCGGTGTAGTAAGTGAGCACAGTCGTCGTGCATGAGTTTGCCTATCGATGGCCTTCCCTGGGTGTGTTTGGTTGTGTGTGTTTCATGTGTCATGTTCTCCTCATTCTCTGTCTCTCCCTCATTCGCCTGTTCTTCCTCGGCTTTATCCTGGTTAGTGTCTTTCGTGTATTCTGAGTTGGTGTATATGCTGGGTGTGTTACTCCCATAGAATGTTATGTATGGTAGCCCTTGCTTGACTGTTACTCTCCCTATATTCTCTCTACCCTTGCTAACGTGAGCCTTCCCTTCTGCGAAGGTTATCTTAATCCCTGATTCTTCACTGAGTTTTAATGCGGCCAATATGTTGTGGGGTATTTCCGGGACCAGTAGTACCCCCTCTATTTTCCCTATGCCTGGTAGCGTAACCACCCCTTTGCCTGTTACCTTAACCTCGCTTTGGTTTGCAACCTTGATTGAAAAATTCTCCTCTGTGAATGAGGAGAGCAGGTTTTGGTTATAGGTTGTGTGGTTGGAAGCCCCAGAGTCCAGAAGCCACGAGTTGGCCTCCTTATCCTGACATGTTATGTGGGTGCGCTCCCCTATCCCATATAATGACCCTGTTCTGCTGTCACGTGAGCTATCTCTGTTCCCCCTCCTGTCTCTGGGGTTGGGTGAGTCCCTGCGTCTGTACCTCTCCTCAGAAGCGTGTCTCTCAGTCTGTCTGAACCTATGTTCTGGTCTGCTTCTCTCTCTGTAGTTCTTGGGGCAGTCTCTCTTGAGATGTCCCCTTGACCCGCAGCTATAGCACTCTGTTATGCCATGCTGCCTGTCTTGGAAGGCTACTTTCTTCCCTGGAGGGGCCAGAGCGGCTCCTTTTCAAATTGTCTTCAGTGATCAGTTTGTTAGACAGTTTCTCAATGGACAGGAGGCCTAGACTGACAGTATCTAAGTGTGCTAAGAAACTGTCCCATGAGTGATCTAAAGAGTTAATTATTACACTCTTCATGATCTGATCTGATCTGATATGACCTTCCCCCTAAGGTGTAGTTCTGCCCTGGTAGCGTTTAGGGACACCAGGTGCTCACTTATGGGGGTCCCCGGTTTGACTCTGGCAGAGAAGAAATCTTTGGAAATCTGGGTGGTGGTTGCCACACTTTCACTGTAAAATAACCCAAACATTTTTTGTATGATTTCTGACACAGTGAGGTTGTGACCAATGCTATGGTAAATTGTGGGAGATATGCTAGAAACTAAAAGGTAAAATGCCCTATGGTGCATACAGTCCAACTCTAAAGTCCATGGTCTCTCTGGGGGGTCATTAATAAAATGTGACATGTTTTCTTTTAGGAACACCACCTGAAGTTGCTGTGACCACTCTAGGATGTTGCCCCCATCCATCCTCAACTTTGGAAAGTCACTTGGTAAGTTCCCAGCATTATTTGTAAAATTACTTACTGCAGGCTGCTGTCCATGGTTCTTTATGTGTCTATAACAGCAATACGGCATGGGAACGCTTGCCAGTAGTTTAAAAGTCCCTCTCTGCAGTTTTTTTCTTTTTTCTTCCTCTAGGCGAAACAGCGCATGCGCGAAGTCCATTTCTGCTCTGCCGTCGTCGAAGAAGGACCTGTTCTCCGCAGCTCCGGCGTAGGTGTCTCTATCGATCGGGTAGGCCTCAGCTTCGGTCTTGGGGGTCCAGGTGTGCTCCGGATGGTGTCGACCTGCAGCAGCTCCTCCGGGGTGAAGATCCCGATGGCGTTGGAGTCCCGGCGACGAATGTAAGTAGCTGCCCCAATCCCTGCACTCTGGGGTGCGCAGCCTGGGCGATCGGTGGCGCGGTGTCCTTGGGGTGTGCAGGGGGGTTGGTACACTGGCGTGGGTATCTGCGACCCTCAGGTGGGTGTTCCGGTGCCCCTCTCCTCTCCTTCCCTTTCGTTTGGGCCCCTCCGGTTCCCCTTTGGTGACTTTGAGGCCTGGGCCGAAGGCGGTGGCAAGGGTCTTCATGGCCTTGTCGACTTGCCGCTCAGTTGGGGTGTATCCGTGGTCTGAATCGGACTCTGCCCCCTCACCCCAGTCGCTTTCTTTGCCACTTAGGGTCGGGCATTTTTTGCGTGCCGGCCATTTTAAATTTTGGCTTCCGATTGGGTAGGGATTGGCCATCTTGTCCGACCACGTGGTCAAAGATGGCTGCCCTTTTGAATTTTGAGTGGGGCTGTGGTGCTCGGTGACTGCTGTGGGGTCGTTTTGGGGCAATCCACTCACCGAGTCCAGCTCTTCGAGCTCCAGATCCGATTCGTCCTCGTTCTTCGCTACCTCGCAGTCCATTATGAAGCTTCGTAGGTCCGCGAGAAGGTTTTTGTCGCTGGCCCACTCCTTTAGCAGTCGTAGGACGTCGAGTCGCAGTCTTTCTTCCTCCCGGTCATCAGGGTCTGTTACTTTTCCTTTCTTGGTCTCCCCTCTTTCTTCCGTTGCGGTGGCTTTGGGGTCGATCGTGGTTTCTGCCTTCCCTGGCGATCCCGCTGGGTTGCCATCTCTTTGCTTTGGTGGCGTTGCCATCTCGAAGGCAGTGATGTGTCCTCGTTGTATGTTCGGATGTTATTGGGCCATCAAACCATCCTCTGCTACCATATTGTTACAGAATCCATGGATCAGGCCCAATAACAGACATGAGTCAATCATTTAAAAAAGTCTCTTTTATTTACAGGTTCATCAATGCATTACAGGCAGCATCTGGAAGTGAGAGACGGGGAAGAGTGTGTCTACCTTTTATACCTGTGGGCAGAGACTCAGGTAAGGAGTGGCCTGTGGGTGGTACTGACCAAGTGAGTATTGGAGTTAACCCCTGCACTACTGTGTCCCTGTTGACCCCTGGCATGAATAAGGCATTTATTTTTGACATGTAATACTTCATCTTCCCATGTCTCTTTTCTGTTCTTTATCTGGTCTTTCTTTTAAGCCAGTTTTGTTTCTCAAGAATTCAGTAAGCCTTCTGGTATAGCTTCAGTGCATCCTCTTCACTGTTCTTCAGATACTTTTCCATTAACTGTTTTTCTTCTTCAACTGTATGTTGTACTTGCAACATTTCATCCAAATCTATTTTCCTTGGTAAGTAGAGTCTGTCAGCATTCCTGTGAGGATGAAGGGCATGATCCATTGTACTACTACTACTACTACTACTACTACTACAACTACTACTACTACTACTACTACTACTATTATTATTATTATTATTATTATTATTATTATTATTATTATTATTATTATTGGTAATCTTTAGTGAGATTCACAGCCTTTGAGGCTGGTTAATAGCTCAGCAGCTCGAGTCCTAACCAAGGACCTAGGAACTGTTAAGGTATCGTCGGAGGATGTAAGCTGTTCCGAGTAAGGTGGTTTTTTGTAGAGTCAAAATGTTCAAGTCCGGCAAATTGAGAATTTCTAAATAGCGGGGTAGCCCTTTGGGTATTGCTCCAAGGGCTCCAATTACAATCGGGACAATACACGATTTCTTTTTCCACAGTCGCTCAACTTCAATTTGCAAATCCCGGTACTTTGTGATTTTTTCTTGCTGCTTATCTTCAATCCGTGATCACCAGGTATTGCAATGTCAATGAACCATACTTTTTTCTTTTCAACTATTGTTATGTCAGGTGTGTTGTGGACCAAGTGCCTGTCAGTCTGAATCCTAAAGTCCCACAAGATCTTGAGTTTCTCATTCTCTAAAACTTTCTCAACCTGATGTTCCCAGTGGTTTTTGCTGTACTCAAATCCAAACTTCTGGCACAATTTCCAGTGAATGATCTTAGCAACATGGTCATGGCGTTGTAGGTAGTCAGTTTGTGAAATTTTGCTGCACCCACTGATCAGGTGGTCGACTGTCTCATCTTTCTCATTGCAAAGGCGGCATTTGCTGTTGGTGGTAACATGTTGAATTATTATTATTATTATTATTATTATTATTATTATTATTATTATTATTATTATTATTATCTCTTTTATTCATTAAACATGAAACTCAGTCAACTGAACATTTAAAAATGTGTCACAAATACGATAGACTGGTGCTAATGGTTGATACAGGTTGCTGCCAGAGTCCTAGGTATCAACCAAGTATCTTCTTAAAATATGTGATGTTCCGAATAGCACAGTTTTTTGCAGTTCCGCTGGTGTTATTGCAGGAAGCTGCAATTTCTTGATGTGTTTTGTAAAATTCTTAGAAATGGTACCAAGTGCTTCAATGACAATGGGTATCACTGTTACATTTTTCATCCATAGCCATGTAGTTTTGATGGCCAGGTTGCAATATTTCGTGATTTTTTTCAGTTCTTTTTTTTTCTGACTCTGGTGTCTCCTGGTACCGCGATGTCAATAAATTGTACGTTTCACTTTTTGACAACTGTGAAATCTGGCGTGTTGTGTTCCAAGTGACGATCCATCTGTATTCGAAAGTCCCACAAGATCTTCACCTTCTCATTTTCTATAATTTTTTCCACTTTATGTTCCCATGACTTTTTGGATACAGGTAAGTATCCATAATGACCAGTGGATTAATTTAGCAACTCAGTCGTGTCTAGCTTTGTAATCAGTTTGTGTGATTTTGCTGCATTCACATATTAAATGTGAAACAGTTTTGACTTTGTTGTTGCAAAGTCGCCAGTTTGGATTGTCAGTGGATTTTTGTATCTTTGCTTTCATGGCATTAGTTTGTAGTGCTTGTTATTGAGCAGCCAGTATTAAACTTCCGTTTCTTTCTTGATGGTTCCCATCTTAAGACATGCCCATGTAAAGTTGTCATCACATTTTCCTTTAATGTTTTTCAAGTGCTGTCCATGCAAAGCTTTGGTTTTCCATCTATTTAATCTGTCATCGAGCTGTTTTTTCCTTATAACCTGCCTTTGTTTGTTGTTTTTATAATATAAAGCCTGCAGCAATTTTTCTGTACTTTGATTCACATAATCATTCAAACTTCATTTTTCTTCTTCTATAGTTTGATGGATTTGCAATAATCCTCTGCCCCCTACTTTTCTTGGCAGGTACAACCTGTTGATGTCACTTCGTGGATGTAAAGTGTGGTACATATTGAAAAGTTTGTGCGTTTTCCAGTCCAAGTTTTCCAGTTCAGCCAAAGTCCAGTTGATGATTCCAGATGAGTAGCATATCACTGGAACTGCCCATGTATTAATGCCTCTAATTATGTTTCCAGCATTCAGCTTTGATTTTAATATTTTGCAGACCCTCCTGCTGTATTCCTTCTGCGTTTACTCTTTGACTTTTCCATTCAAGATGTTATCTGCTTCCAATATGCCTAGGTATTTGTAACCATCATCCTTTGTTAATGCTTTTACTATGTTTCCATTTCCCAGTTCTATTCCTTCTATTTTTTTCATTTTTCCTTGCTGCGTGGATAATATAGCACATTTTTCAAATCCAAAGTTCATTTTGATGTTGCTGCTGAACAGTTGAACTGTGTTGAGTATTGATTTAAGTTCAGTGGGGCTTTTTGCATACATTTTAAAGTCATCCATGTATAGTAGATGGTTTATTTTGCCATGTTGGCTTGAGATTTGGTATCCCAGTTTTGTGTTTCGTAGGATTATTGTCAATGGAATGAATGCGATGTTGAACAGTAGTGGTGAAAGTGAGTCCCCCTGGAAGATTCCTCGTCTGATGTTGATTTCACCAATGTTTTCCCCATTTGCTGTTAGAACTGTTTTCCATTTTTGCATATTTGCTTTAAAAAATGTACAAATATTTTTCCTGATTCCAAAGTTTTCCAGACAGGTGTTAATCCAGCTGTGGGGTAATGAGTCAAATGCCTTCTTGTAATCAATCCATGCCATATTTAAATTTATTTTTCTTCGTTTTGCATTTTTAGTACCATTTTGTCAATGAGCAGCTGATCTTTTGTTCCTCTTGATTTTTTATAATTTCCTTTTTGTTCTACTGGATACAAATTGTTTTCCATCAGATGATTGAATAGTGAATTTGCCAGTAAAAAGTTTTGAATGTTGTTGGCAGACAAGTAGTTGGGCAATAGTTGCTTGGCTCTGTGCCCTTTTCTGGATCTTTCATTATCAAGTATGTTCGACCAGCTGTTAACCATTCTTCACTTGTTGCATTTTGAAGCATTTGATCAAATTGAGTGACCATGCGATAATGGAGGCTGGTCAGGTGTTTTAGCCAGTATCCATGCAGTTCGTCCAGTCCAGGTGCACTCCAGTTCTTGACCTTTCCTTGTTTTGCAACCATGTCAGTTGTTATTGCAATATTTTCCATTTTGTTTCGTGTTGTTTGTTGTTGAATATCTTTGATCCAGGAGGCAGTTTTGTTGTGTTCCACTGGGTTTTCCCACAGTTCTTTCCAAAAGTTCAAAGTTTTTTCTTTACATGGGTGAACATTAGTTTGGACTCGATTTTCATCAAGGGACTGGTAGAAGAGGTGTTGGTTTCTTCTGAACTGGACATTTTCACGATATTGTTTAAATTGTCCTTTGTATCTTTCAATTTTCTTTGCTGTTGCTATTACACGTTGTTTTAGTTCTTCCATGATTTCCGTTATTGTTTTTTCCTCCAGGTTGTATTTATTATGTAAACTATTTTCAGCTTTTTGTTATTTAGTTTTCCTTCTTTCAAGTACTTCAGATTGCTGACATCCCCTCGTAGTTTTTTTATTTTATTTTCAAGTCCAATTTTCCACTTTGGTGTTCCAGTGGGTTTCTTTTTTGGCATTTTATAATCCAGTTCTGCAGTTATAATGGCGGCTGTGCTATACATTAGTTGGTTGGTTTCATATGGTGTGCTGGATGGGATGAACATTAAAATGCTGTTCACGGCAGTTAGTAGATCTTTCACTCATTTGCTATGCACTTCGCGAATGGTAGGTAGTCTTTTTCTTTCTATGTTTTCTTTGATGTGGTTTTCAATCTTTTCTTTCAGCATTTTTGCTAGATCACTTAGCTCTACACTTTCAAGTTGTTGCACAGGAGGAATTTCATCCTGTATATTGGTTTCTTCCACTGTTTGGTCAGTTTGTTCAGGTGTTGGAACAGTTTCTTCAGTCTGTTCATCATTACTTGTTGTTTTCTTTTTAGCCAATATTTCTAGATGTTGCATTTCCATATCTGTGAAAACTTTATTACGGATGATGAAGCGTCTTTGATCCATTAATCTTTGTCACTTTCCAGGTGTTTTTACTTCCACAGTTGCATCATTTTTTTTAATAATCAGGAATTATATTATTATTATTATTATTATTATTATTATTATTATTATTATTATTATTATTATTATTATTATTATTCCTCAGATTCATAATGTTGCATGAATTTTCCAAAGGAAAGAACTTGAGCCCTATGATGTGGCATTGCAAATTCTACACTTTAGACATGGATACAACATCATAGCACATAGCAAAGAGACGAGACTTGTTTTCAACAGAATATCCACCTACATACAATATTGCTTTACAATCCTCAATATATCAAGAAGCCCTTGTGCTTATTATTGTTACTGGTATGTGTGGGTTGTGGTGAATTAGAAAGTGAAAACAAAACCTAGTCTTTTTTCTTGAGCCTTTTTTAAAAAGATTATTAAAGACTCAGACAATGTAAATAATTTTACTGGAACTATTTTTAAACTTTTTTATTCTGTTTCATGTACGCTCTTGCTATCAAAGAATAAAGTTTAAATGTTTAGAAAGAAGTATGTAGCTGCAAATTGTGAATCTTTAAGTGTTGTTTATTTGTAAAATAGTATAAGTAGGCTGCAGTATTTTCTAATTCAGGCACCAGCTATTGTATTCACAGACAAGAAAGGATATTGCTGTCTACCTCCGTCTGCAAAGCACTGCAGAAAGTCTTCTGAAAGTAAGACAGAGATAGAAGTAGGTAAAGTACAAAGTGTGTAGACAAGTAGGTCATTGCCTTCACCAGTGAGTTCTTATTGGAATATGGGATATTAATTGCCCACAAAATCCTTACAACAAACTACTGTAAGTTCTTATCCCTTATTACTGCTGTGTTAAAGAAATTAAGTAATCCCTTATTATTCTGTTAAAGAAGTTAGTTGGAAAAGTCAAACTAATCTTCCCCTCAGTTATGGAAATAACACCAAGTGACTTTGGGCCAGTAATTCTCTATGACCCCGTCTACTTCACAAGATTGTATTGAAGAAAAAATGGAGACCCAGATACATAGGTAGTATATAAATTTCTTAATTAAAAATGCATCTGGCCATGAACTTTAAGAAATGTGGAATATAATTTGAATAAATTACTATATCCTAAAACCAAATGGTTCCACATGAAGTACTTATGTATTTTTATTATGTGCCGTCAAGTAATTACTGATTTCTAGTAACCACATAAATAGATGTTCTCCATGATGATCTATTCCTAACCTATTCTTCCAAGTATCCCAATGGGGGCATTTGTCACCACTGTAAGTCTTGCTGATAGTCATCTTCTTCTTCTCTTTCTTTCCACCTCCTAGTAACCACATAGATTTCCTCTTTATAATTATTATTAAAGACTTTTTAAAAGGAAGATTAAAAACTAATCCAAAATAATATAAAGGAAAAGAAAAGAAAGAAATCAAAGAGAAAGCTAAAAGTAAATGAAGAAAAAGAAGTAAAGGAAAAAGGAACAATAGAAAAAATTAATTTCCAATTGTCTTTACAGAAATTATAAGTAAAATTAGAAATGTATTTCTTACTCAATGAGTACTGTGTAACTCTCTTTTTTCTGTAATATATCTTGTCTAATCATGAAACCATAAATCATAAGTTCACTTTTTTGTTTTGCACAAAAAGTCCATAAGGCCTTTCCAGTCAGCAATAAGGAGATATTGTCTTTTCTCTAATTAAAGAAATTAATTTAGCCATCTCAGCAAATTCAATCCCCTTCATCCAGCACTTCCATCATATGTAGTGTTGAATCTTTCCATCTTTGTGTATACAATAATCTAGCTGCAGTTAACCTGTACAAAAACAAAGTTACATAATTCTTTTCCAACTGTCTGGAAAAATCTCAATTCCAAAAGAAAAACTTCTGGTATCAATTGTATATTAATTTTCAAAATCCTCTGAAACTGTGTTATATTTGAATCCAGAATTTTCTGGATTTGTAACACATCCTTTGTAACACATCCTTTAAACCTGATAAAATATCCCATCTTGTTGCTTATTCCAACAAAAATTTGAAGCGCATAATTCTATTTCAAAGTTAGATTTACAATATTCAAAATTATAAATTCTTTTCTCCACTTTAAATCCTTCTAAAAGTATATCCCTCTGCAACTAGTTCTTCTCTTGGTTTTATTTAATATTTAATAAACTATTATTTAATATTCCCCTTGACAAAATTCTAGTATCTCACGATAAGAGATATTTTTGTTTTGCCTATTATTATTGTTGTTGTTTTTCTCCATAAAATCCTTCTTTGTCTAAGCTCCACAAAGGTGTTTTGGGGCACAATTTGTATTTGTATCTATTTCATATTCACAATATAGCACATCTAACTAAGTTAATTTAAAAATCCACATAACCTTAATTTTGTTGTGCCATAAATATTCATAGCACCCAAATCTCAGATCATGTCCTTCTAACTCTGAGAGCCTTCGGTTTCTTAGCAGCACCCACTCTTTCATTCAACTCAAGCAGCAAGTCCCCTCTTTCTTTTGCATCTTGAAACACCTTATATTTAACTCATGGTTTTCCCCTGCTACACAAATTTAGATATACCTTTCTGCCACTGTTTAAATAATGCATCATTTATCAAAACAGATATTGTTCAAAACAAAAACATCATTCTAGGCAAGACATTCATTTTTATCACAAAAATTCTTCCCAGCAATGACAGTTGCAGTTTCTCCCATCGTAATATGTCTTTATAATTTCATCCCATGTCTTAACATTTCTTTGAAATAACATAGAGTTGGGGAAATACTTGTAAAAAATTTTTTTTCTTTTTGTAAAACTCTTGAATAATAATAATAAAAAGAAATAACATAGAGTTCATGTTTGTCATAGTGGTAGACAGATATTTTACTTTCTTTCAATCTTAAAGCCCATATTATTGTACAGTTTGATCTTCTATTTTCATATTTGTGTTAACATCTTCATCTTTTGTTTATTAATCTTGAAGCCTGCTAATGCAACAAATTGTTTTAATTTTCCCATTAATATTTCAGTTTTCTTTCAGGGATCTTCCAGAATCAACACCAAACTATCTGCAAAAGTCTTTAACTTATAAGTAACTTTTTAAAATCTTTACTCTCACAATCCTCCCATCTTCTCATATCTCTATTGAGTATTTATATAATTCCTTGACTCTCAGCTGCCCAGCTCCCAGACATTCAACTTATAAGATTTTAGCATGAGAAGTAGCCAGGGGTCAAATCTACTTATCTTCCCTACTGGTTCGGAAGGGCACACGTCCAATTTTTGACCCTCTGCCCTTGCGCGGAGGGTTAAAAACCAGGAAGTAATGACGTCCAGGTGGGTGGGCAGAGCCTCACACTGCCGTTGCTACCAGTTCAGTGAACCATGCGCCACCGGTGCTACCAGCTCGCGTGAGCTGGACAGAACCGACAGGATTTCACCACTGGAAATAGCTATCTGTACTGTAAGTAGGTGACCTTACAATCTCTTCATTTCCCAGGCCATAATTCACTGTCTGGTCACTGATCTAATAAGAGCCGTGGTGGCGCAGTGGTTAGAATGCAGTACTGCAGGCTACTTCTGCTGGCTGCCTACAATTTGGCAGTTCAAATGTCACCAGGCTCAAGGTTGACTCAGCCTTCCATCCTTCTGAGGTGGGTAAAATGAGGACCCAAACTGTTGGGGGCAATATGCTGAGTCTGTAAACCACTTAGAGAGGGCTGTAAAGCAGTATATAAGTCTAAGTACTATTGCTATTTGGAATCAATTCTCAAGGCAGAAGTAGAACCACAACAAAATTGCCTCCAACTGCCAACTGCTTAAAACATCCAGGACAAATATTGTCTTAGTAATGCGACAGTCTGAAATGGAAATGAAAATGAAACAGATCATGAAAATGAAGTTTTCACACACCTACACCTACTCAAACCATTTTGATCAAGAATAATACTCTCAGAACCAGTGTAGGGTTGCCCAAAAGGGAGGCACCCAAAGATAGTTTCTTCAGCAAGGCATACCACCTTCTTTAAGACTAATAGTACCAAGTCCTAATTGAGGGAAATATTAATACAACATAACATTTTTATGCACTGTTAGGGCTCTTTTCAAAGTGATATGGTTTAACAATTATTCAGTTATCAAACAAAATTAAAATTTCCCTCAAGGATCTGTTCCAATTTGCATACATAATGAATGCATAAGAATACAGAAATTGTTCAGCTAATTGTTCAACAGTGAGCAAGGAATAAGATCAATATGTGTAATATCCATTTGGTTTATTTAATGTATTTATGGGTAAATGTAAAAGGAATGCTTGTGGTAACACTAGAAATGTGTTGATTGGAGTTATGAATATGCATATACAATTGTATGTGCATGATGTCATGTTATTGGCTGAGAACCCAAATGATTGGCAAAGAATATTAGACAAGAGTGTATGAATCAGTGAAGGGTATGAATCAGGGGTGTATTAACTTACCTTCACTACTGGTTTGCAAATGGGAGTCCACGTGCCACCTCCGCACATGCACAGAGCATCAAAATCAGGATGTGATAATATCCGGGCAGGTGGGCGGTGCCTCTCACAGCTGCCGCTACCGGTTCACCCGAATCAGATAGAACCGGCTGAATAATACCACTGATATGAATCTAAAATTCATTAATCAAATACCAAGTTATTTGTGTTTGTCTGAGAAAATGGAGTGAACAATGTATTAATTAGTAGCAAGAAACACCATTTAACTTTTGTGTATTGTGCTTGAAAGTACCCAACTTAAGATGAAAAAACGGATCAATTTTTAAATGTCCACATTATTGTAGAAAAGTAGTGGTTATGACATGGCATATTATGAGAAATGAACACTTCTTGAAAGAAACAAAACTGGCTGTTTTTAAAATGTGTTTCTCCCCCACTTTGTTCTATGAAAATATGATTTGAGTATATCAGCAAGACATAAATGTAAATTGGTTACAATGGATTGAATTCTTTAAGAGGCATGTGTGATAAATGAAATGGACACAGAGTTTAAAATGCTAAATGAATATGAATTGAGTACCAAAGTGATTAGTATTAGTATAAAGGAAGTTACTTGGAAGGGGTGTACTCGTGTAAAAAAGACAAATGAGAACTGAATTGTCAAGCAAATATTCAAGGAAGGTAAATGGTTGTAAGGAAACGAAAGACCAAGAAATCTATGATTAGATACAGTTGATGATATTTCAAAATATAGAGGTAAGAACAAAGACAATGGATATAAAATGAATAGATATGGTAAACTGAAGGATGGTTTGCAGATATAGACAAGTTTAAAAGCTATAGAGAATGGTATGGGTATAAACTGGTTTAGTTATATTTTGTTTTGTTTTCCTTATCTAATGTTTTAAATTTCTTTGGCTTCTTATTCCTTTTTTGCTCTCTGCATAATGCTGCTTATCGTAAAATGTATTCTCACAAATCACTTTCTAATTAAATCTTTCTATATTCTACAAAGCTTTTTAAGATCTGGTTACAGGGTTATCTTTCCTCCTCCTCTTTCTCTGGTTACATTTAGGGAACTAAAACATAAAGACAAAACATATTGTTAATGTACAATAGCACAAGAGACATAATTAAACAATCTGGAAAAACAATCAACAGAATCTTTACAATGGCAGTATCCAACTTGGAACTCAGAGAGACAAGTCCAGTGTGAGCAATAAAAGCTTGCCAGATGCAGTTAAAGGTCTTTGCTAAAAGCCTATATCAAGTTTGTAATCAAGAAACAATGCCAGGTTATGAAATGATGCAGCAGTTGAATGAACCTAGACAAAGGCAATTATCACTAAAACACCTGGCCTCCACCTAAGTGTGACTCATATTGCTTTAATTTCTTTCTTTCTTTCTTTCTTTCTTTCTTTCTTTCTTTCTTTCTTTCTTTCTTTCTTTCTTCTTTCTTTCTTCTTCTTTCTTTCTTTCTTTCTTTCTTTCTTTCTTTCTTTCTTTCTTTCTTTCTTTCTCTCTATCTACAGTATCTATCTATCCATCCATCCATCTATCTATCTATCTATCTATCTATCTATCATTTATAACCACCCATTTCAAACAAATCAACACAAATACTTAAGAGCTACAGCCTACTTGGGAGCAACAATCTACTTGTAATTACTCCCTATATGCTCTTCCCAGCATTCTTGATAATTATGATTATGAGCCATGAAGTCTTTTTTTTTATTTCTAGTGACCACATACACATACATATTTCCCCATGACAATCTGTTCCCTGCCTGGTCCTCTTCCAACAGTGCACCCTTTGCTACTATAACTGAGTCCATCCACATTGTTTCTGGTCATTCACTTTCCCTATTTACTTCTATCTTTTCCAGCATTAGAGCATTCTTTAGAAAGCTAGGTCGTTGCATAATGTGTCCAAAGTAGGATAATTTGATTCTGATCATTTATACCTAGAGTTAGAACTCTGGGTTGATTTGTTTGATGATCAATGTCTTTGAGTTTTGTTATGTTATGTTTGTTAGTTTATTTTGCTATCCATGGTACTCTCAAGAGTCTTAGTAAATTTGAACTGAGGAGTTCAAAACTGTCTATATTCTGATCTTCAAAATATTTATATCTTTATCTGTTGGCTCTTAATGTAGTACCTCTAATGTAATACTACAAATCCCAAGACACACTAAAACTAGAAAGGAGAGGAAGGAGTTAGGATTGGGAGAGAGAGAGAGAGATAAAATAAACAACTGTCAATGTAATTGTTTAAAACTGTTATGCAGTGAAAAGTGTTAAGTTTTGGAATATGTGTTAAGAATCCTCCAAGCAAGAATACAGATACTGGGAATGAATCCTTATGAATCCACATAAGCATAGCTCATTCTATACTAGTTGCTCACCAGCCTCTGAATATGAATATAGGTGACTACTATACAGCTACTGATAGACACATTTACATTCTACTAAAATGCTACCAAATGGACCAGGAAGAATACGCTCAGATAAGAGACTTATCTGAGGTATTCATATCATACATTAATGAAAAGGCCCCTTGCACATACCATTTATATGTAAATGTGTGTGTATTTGTGTGTGTGTGTGTGTGTGTGTGTGTGTGTGTGTGTGTGTGTGAAAGACAAAATATTTTCAGGAAAGAACATGGGACCATTAATAATAACGATCAAAACTGTAATAATTCATTCACAGTGATTTAGTTTTCCCCTGGAAACCATGTTGACTCAGAAGCAGGAATAGGTTTGATCTATTGTAAAATAATATATGATGTTGCTGGAGCCTTATCGTAGTTTTCATTCTGATAAAATGATTACTGTGGCATTCCAGAGCCTGACCCACAGTTGAAAATGGCATGTTGGCTAAGTTAGAATCATCAAACAGATGGCATTAAATGTTTCCAGTTCAAAATCTATAATCAGAGCATCTAATATACTATACTTTGAGACCATCCATGTTAATAGTTAATATGACATGATGTAATTACTCAATTCATCACTGCTTTTAGAATCATTGCCTTAGTGTGGATTAGCATTCATTGAACAAGAGCAACAACCATATCAATTTTTTGGGGGGAGGGGAATCTAATAGTTTAGTTTAGTTTAGTTTAGTTTAGCTTAGCTTAGCTTAGCTTAGCTTAGCTTAGCTTAGCTTAGCTTAGCTTAGCTTAGCTTAGCTTAGCTTAGTTTAGTTTAGTTTATTTGATTTGTATACCGCCCTACTCCCGAATGACTCAGGGCGGTGAACAGCCAAACAATAAAATACATAAATACAAAAAATTTAAAAACCAGATAAAATCAAATTAAATCATTTTGGCTCGGACAGATTAAAACACCCCAATAATTTAAAAACAGATTAAAATTTACATATTAAAAGAGGGAGGAGATTAGGCCAAGCCCGCTTGATGGAATAAAAAGGTCTTCACAGCGCGGCGGAAGGTGCGCAGATCCGGGATCCTCTGTATCTCTGGGGGGAGCTCATTCCAGAGAAGGCTCTCCCCCTAGGGGCCGCCAGCCGACACTGTTTGGCTGACGGCACCCAGAGGAGTCCCTCTCTATGAGAGCGTACTGGCCGGTGGGAGGCTATTGGTGGTAGTAGGTGGTCCCGTAGATAACCAGGTCCTAAGCCATGGAGCGCTTTAAAGGTGGTAACCAAAACCTTGAAGCGCACCTGGAAGACCACCGGGAGCCAGTGCAGCTCGCGCAGGAGAGGTGTCACATGGGAGCGCCATGACGCTCCCATTACCACCCGCGCAGCCGCACTCTGCACCAGCTGGAGCCTCCGGGTGCTCCTCAAGGGGAGCCCCATGTAGAGAGCATTACAACAGTCCAGGCGGGAGGTGACGAGGGCATGAGTGACCGTGTGTAACGAATCCCGATCCAGAAAGGGACACAACTGGTGAATCAGGCGAACCTGATAAAAAATCCTCCCGGTCACGGCCGTCAAGTGCTCTTCTAAAGACAGCCGTGAATCCAGGAGGACGCCCAAGTTGCGAGCCTAGTTTGACACTAGGCTCTTCGAGGTGGTCATTTTCTCAAATGGATTATTATTGTAAACTGTTAAGGATATTGTTGTGTTACCAACCATCAGAGTAAGTGCACAGAGAAACAGTACTGAGTGCAATGAATACAATACATACAAACTGGTTTAACAAAGCTTTTACTTTGTAGTGAAAAACAATTGCGTAGTCTTTTAGTCAATCCAAGTCTTTAGCCATTCAAATCAGTCCGAAGTTACAAATATTTTCTTACCATACAAACAGCAGTAGGTAATAAACAGCAATTCAACGCTGGTAACAAATCACTATGGTAGCAGATCTATCCACTTCTTCACACACGACAGTAACAGTTCCAACCAACAAGTCAAGCATTTCTGACCAACAATAATAGCATGATAGCTGTTTGACAAAAACTTGAATGAAAATATCCAATGCTATCTGACAAAATTTTCAGAAACCTATGGAATAAAAACATAGCTAAATTTTACACTTTAATCCATTTAACTTTTTAAAAGCATAGGCCAGCTTCATGAGAGAATGAAACAAACAAAACAAAAAATGAGAGTGGCAAAAATTATTTAATTATTTCTTTCTACTGCCTTTGTTTTCTACCTCATTACTTTTCTCACAATATTATATTCTGATCTCTTAGAACTAGTTCATAATAAATATTTTTAATAATCATCTTACAATCCAGCATTTAAAGCATTATTTATTATTTAGGTAACAGAATTTATTTGATGCTGATTGAGGTGTTGAATTTATTTATTTACTCATTTCCAATTTCGATTGTTAAACATTATAATTAGTAGTCATTGCTTTTTTTGAATAGTGAAGAATTATGGTTATAATATTGGGCAATGTGGAAGAGAAGGACTAGAACTGTGATGGCGAACCTATGGCACGCATGCCGGAAGTGGCAAGTAGAGACATTTTTCCAGGCATGCGAGCCATCACCAAACTCACCTGAAGCTGTGCATGCGCGTGCGCCCCAGCTGGTGTTCCGACCTCTGGTGCACATGCGTGCAATTTAGGGGACCCAGCTGGTCTTTGGAGCTCTCCTGCACATGTATGTGTGTTTGCACATGCGCACGAGATGACTGGTGCATAGCGTGCGCATGCACAGACAGCGTTCATGTGCGTGCATTGCACATGCAAAAACCATGCATGTGCACAGATTGTAAGATTGCACACATGCTGGGCAGAGCGTGCTGGGGCGTATGTGCAAAAGCTATGCGCATGTGCAGATGATGTGGCTGCGTGTGCAGCACATTGTGGGGGTGCGCAAAAAAGTTCTGCGCATGCACAGATGGTGCAGTTGCACCGCAGCACATGGGGAGAAGCCGCGCGTTAGTATGGATGGTATGTGAGCACACGCAGACCACGCAGCAAGTTGCTGTACGGCACTTGGTAAGTAAAAGGTTCACCACCACTGGACTAGAATGATTAATACAAATACAGGAGTAAAAATCATGAGACTTTGCATTGTAATCCATCCTTAAGCACAAAATCCATCTGCATGACTTTGGGCCAGTCACTTTCTCTTAGCCCAGCCCATTTTACAGGATGATGGTTGTGGGGGAAATAGCATGATGTACACTGCTTTGAATTGTTTTTTAAAAAGCACAATATAATCAATATTTTTGTGACTACTGTATCTATTCCTTATATATAAAAAATATCCAAAGAACTCTTGTTGATAATGATTTTAGCAATATTTCCTGTGACAAAATAATATTACGCCAACATCATCTTGGGAAAAGGATACATCAGGCTCATTTAATACAATTTATTCAAATGTTATAATTGGCATTCCATGAGTACCATGGATTATCATTAATACTATGTATTAATGTAGAACTAATTCAGATAAGAAATGTAGAAAGTAACCCCATAGATATCTCTCCAAGGATTAGATTAGAATTGTGTATTAGATTAGATTAGAACTGTGTTGAATTAAAATAGTTTTTGTTTTCAAATTGGCAACTTTAAGATGTGTGGATTTCAATTTCCAGAAATCCCCAGCTGGTATATTGGGCTATGTCTGTGGAATTCTTGGAAACTGAAGTCCACATACCTTGAAGTTGCCAAATTTGAAAAACACTGGATTATAATCAGTGGCGGGATTCAAAAATTTTTACTACCGGTTCTGTGGGCGTGGCTTGGTGGGCGTGGCAGGGGAAGGATATTGTAAAATCTCCATTCCCTCCCACTCCAGGGGAAGGTTACTGCAAAATCCCCATATCCTCCCGATCAGCTGGGACTCGGGAGGCAGAGAATAGATGGGGGCAGGGGCAGGCAGAGATAGTATTTACCGGTTCTCCGAACCACTCAAAATTTCCACTATCGGTTCTCCAGAACTGGTCAGAACCTGCTGAATACCACCTCTGATTATACTGTGCTCCCTATACTGTCTATAATAGTTATTGTAAATTATATTATTATGAGATTTTATTGTTTCAATGTTTTATTGGCTTTTAATGTTTGTGAGATTCAGCCTGTTTGCACCACTTCAGGAGAACCGGTTGTTAACTTTCTGAGCAGTTTGGTGAGCTGGTTGTTGGAAGAAATCAATAGGGCAGAGAACCGGTTCTTAAATTATTTGAATCCCAACACTGCTTAAAGGTAAATAGCCAGAAAAGAGTTTGCTAGAGGTTTTTGTTTAAGAGTCTTATTAATGCTAGGAGAAGTTTGTGAGGCAAATGAACAAGAAGCAAAGTAACTTAAATGCAAATGTATCGAGACAAATACTAGAGAAATTAAGTCTCCCAAAGTTCAGCAAGCTTGCCTTGAGAGACCTGCAAAATCAAAACACCACACACCAGAATGGTCAAGTAAAATACAAGGGTTCAAATGTTGTAGAAGGGTTGTCAGGGGCTCTAAGTCCAGAGTATCCTAATATTTTATCCTAGAATCTATACAGAGAGGAAACCCTTCTTTCTCTAAAGTTTATCTCCTTGGTTTTTTTCCAGAATCCCTGTGTTATTCTTCAGTGCTCACTACTGGTGATTTTTTTTATAGTAAAGAGGCTTCTTCAGCAATTTTATGGTTGTAAATCCTAATGATGCCTCTCTTTAGTGTTCATTTCAATTGGACAAAGTAATGTTCCTACGTTGTGGATAATTATAACCAGGTCTACTGGAGTGTCAATGTAAAATTAGAAGAGGGAAAAAAAATAAAGCTTATATGCAAGAATCTGCAATGAGATGAAAAGTGGAAATGTTGGCTGTGTAATTGAACATGAGGTTTGCCCTAAAAGTGTAACATTGATTGGGACTGTAGCAATTAGCTTTAGGGTATTGATGGGCAAACTTTCTTTGAGTCAGATTGGATGACACATTACAATGATATGGTTTTAGTTATTTTAATTTAAAAATAAGAACAGCGTGTGAGGAAGAGAGATAAGCATTTGCCCTGAAATGTCGCCCCAATAAATTTGTCCCTCACCTGGCGCAGGGAAGGGATTTCACCACAACTACAGAGCAGAAACAAAAGTGAAGTTCTTTTCTCTCTTGGCAAACATGCCAATTATAATGTGGAATCTGATAGTCCTAAGGTTGCATCTTTCAGAAATAAAGTAAGTTTTATTATACTTTATGAATATACTGTATTTTTCGGAGTATAAAACGCACCTTTCCCCCCCAAAAAGAGTGTGAAAATATGGGTGCATCTTATACTCTGAATGTAGCCTCGCCCAGCTTCTCAAACAGAAGTTTCAGATGCTGAAAAAATCATCAGAAATGAAGCTTCAGAAAAGAAGCCCCCAAACAGAGCTTCAGAGATTTTTTTTCTGAAGCTGTTTCAGAGGCTTTCAGAGGCAGGAAAAAAAGCAGAAAAAAAAGCAAGGCACAGAGCTCACAACCAATAAACCTGTTGCTAAAATTCACCTCTGGGAACAGCTAATTGGGGGTATTCCAGGAGACCGATCCACCAGCCAATCAGCTTTTTTCTTATTTTCCTCCCCAAAAACTAAGGTGCGTCTTATACTCCGGTGCGTCTTTTACTCTGAAAAATACAGTATTTAATATATCATCTTATATGTTTTTAGTAGCATAAGAATGAATACAAATACTTCAATTGAGCAAGCAGGTTCTATCAGTTTAGTATAGTGGTTAAGTTAAGACTAGAAAATGGAAGACTGTATTCTAGTCCTGCCTTATGCACCAAGTCTGCAGAATGACTTTAGGCCAGTCATTTTTTCTCATCTCTAGGAAGGAGTCAATGGTCAACCATCTCTGGGATCTTGCCAAGAAAATTACAGAGAATAATCCATTCAGTTGCCAGGAGTCAACATAATATGATCACCATCAGACTTTTATCTAAACTCTTGAATATACTCCATTTCCATTAGAAGTGGAGGTTGGATTTGATGCCTTGATTGGGGATGTCTATGGAGATTCTCAATCATCCAGGTCATGGTTCTTCCAAAGATAACCAATGGACTTCCTTGGTTTTTTCTTGAAAATATTTCAGTTCTCATCCTAGTGTGTTCTTCAGTTCTGAAGAACCTTCTTGGATGATAAGTGAAATGTTTTCAAGGAAAAGCCGAGAAAGTCAAATTGCCTTTTGAACAGCACCTATGGGGTTAGTTGGGGATGCAAAACTATATCCCAGTAATTACTTTTGTTTGAGGACACTTGGAGGCCATCCCCCTCCAAGTAACTGATACATTTTGGCTTTTAAAAAATATATTTATTAGAGTTGTGAGATGATTAAAGAGAAACCAGGATACTTTAAGCCTTAAACCATCAAACCCTTCCCTCATATGTCTTTTGAACTCAACCATTTTTGGAATGTGGCACCCAATTTGTCTGGTGCAGTTCTCAAATTGCTGCAGGGTGGACAGACCAAAATCTTTAATTCTATTATTCTATGGCATTTGTAACACAAACACTGATGTTTCTTTTGGGAGAAAAAGCTGCTACATTATACTGCAAGAATGTAGATTGAATTTCTCCTGGGTTTTATGTTTGTTTTATGTTTGTTTGTTTTTTTGGTACATTTATCTAGCCTCCTGGCCAAGGAATTGATAAGAGTGATGTGCTTCATTCTCTTTTAAGCAATTCAATTCTCATGCTGCTCTTCACAAGGTAAGATATAATCCTACTAGCTCCAATTATAAGATAACACTAAATACAATTCCAGCGATTGCTATATTGTAATATATTGTTCAAAATGAATTATTCATAACAATACAAATTCATTCCTGTTAAACATAGTAGTCATACTTCAAAATAAAGATGCATAAGACTGCACAGTTAGTATTCCTGTAAGTGAAGATGGAAAACTATGTTTCAGTTTTTCCATGGTTTATATAACCTTTGTAAAATACTTTGGAAGAGATGCTATCCTAAAGAAAATTAGCTTAGAAAACTGCGCAAGTGGATATGGCATTAAGATTGGTTTGTTTTGCTTTGCTTTGGTTTTAAATCTGGCAATATCATTCTGGTATAAATAGCATGACTTGTATGCAAACTAAAAGGAAAAGAGTTTTTGTTTGTTTTTAATTCTTTTTTCTCCATCCAGCCCTTCAACTCCTTGGAATATATGTTCTGGAATGTCATATTTTATATGAAATAGAGAGGGATATTATTTTCTAGGGTAAGAGGAAGAAATCCACAAAAAGTACATGGGTCTTTCAATCAGAAAAATCCCTATGTTTCATGAAAATGCCTTCCATGGAGGATGGATGCTTTCTGTTCATGTAGAGTAAATATGTACCTAAGTCAGTGTGATTGTAGTTATCAGGTTATATGGATACAGAAAATAATGGCTGGTGTCTCCAGGGGTTATACAAATTAAAAAATCAGTCTCACAATTCATTTCTCCCTCACAATCGTTCTTTGGATCTTCCCCACAGCAAAAGCCAAATTCTGAAAGAGAAACTTTTTATTTACCATATCTTTCGGACTATAAAATGCACTGGAGTATAAGACGCACCTTAGTTTTGGGGGAGGAAAATAAGAAAAAAGCTGATTGGCAGGTGGATCAGCCTCCCGGAATACCCCCCAATCAGCTGTTCCCAGAGGTGAATTTTAGCAACAGGTTCCTTGGTTGTGAGCTCTGTGCCTTGCTTTTTTTTTTTTTTTCCTGCCTCTGAAAGGCTCCGAAACAGAGCTTCAGAAAAAAAGTCTCTGAAGCTCTGTTTGGGGGCTTCTTTTCTGAAGCTCTGTTTGGGGGCTTCTTTTCTGAAGCTTCGTTTCTGATGCTTTTTTCAGCCTCTACAACCTCAGTTTGAGAAGCTGGGCAGGGCTACATTCAGAGTATAAGATGCACCCAGATTTTCACCCTGTTTTTTGGGGGGAAAAGGTGCATCTTATACTCCGAAAAATACAGTATTTATTTATTTATTTGTCAACAAGTACAAGGAAACCAGTAACAGTATAGACATAGACATGGACAAATGAAAAAACATTGGCACAAATAAAAGGAAATAACTAAGCAAAACTTAGCCATAAACACATAAAATGAGTACATATAAATGGGAACAGTAGGACAGGGACGGTAGACACGCTGGTGTGCTTATGCATGCCCCCTTAGGGACTATAATAGACTTCTTGACTATCATAGGTTTATTTACAAAGATGCAGGAAATGCAAACATTGTCTTAATTAATTAATTAATTAATTAATTAATTAATTAATTAAATTTGTATACCGCCCTTCTCCCATAAGGGACTCAGGGCGGTGAATAGCCAAAATTAAAAAACATACAAATGCAAAAGTTAAGATAATTAAAAGAATTAAATCACTGGCTACCAAATTTAAAACCCCAAATCCATAAAATTTAAAATCCCAATTAAAAACCATTTAGGCTAGGCCGGCTTGATGAAATAAAAACGTCTTCAGGGCTTTACAGAAGGTCCGGAGGTCCGGGATCAATCGTATTCCAGGAGGCAGCTCATTCCACAGGGCAGGTGCCCCCACAGAGAAGGCTCGCCCCCTGGGGGCCGCCAGCCGATATTGCCTGACCGACGGCACCCCGAGGAGGCCCTCTCTGTGAGAGCGTATTGGCCGGTGGGAGGTTATCGGTAGCAGCAGGCGGTCTCGCAAATACCCTGGCCCTAAGCCATGGAGCACTTTAAAGATGAGAACCAACACCTTAAAGCGCACCCGGAAGACCACCGGGAGCCAATGCAGCTCGCGCAGGAGAGGTGTTACGTGGGAGCGCCACGTTGCTCCCATAATCACCCCGCGCGGCCGCATTCTGCACCAGCTGGAGCCTCCGGGTGCTCCTCAGGAGGAGCCCCATGTAGAGAGCGTTACAGTAGTCCAGGCATGACGTAACCAAGGCATGAGTGACTGTGCACAAGGAGTCCTGATCCAGAAAGGGGTGCAACTGGCGTATCAGGCGAACCTGATAAAAAGCCCCCCTGGCCACAGCCGTCATATGCTCTTCTAAAGACAGCCGTGTGTCCAGGAGGATGCCCAAGTTGCGAGCCCCCTCTGTGGGGGTCAGTGACTCGCCCCCAATAGCCAGCGATGGCACCAGCTGGCTATACCGGGACGCCGGCATCCACAGCCACTCGGTCTTGGAAGGGTTGAGCCGAAGCCTGTTCCTCCCCATCCAGACCCGCACAGCCTCCAGACACTGGGACATCACTTCGAGGCATCATTGGGGTCGTCTGGGGTGGAAATGTACAGCTGAGTGTCATCAGCGTACAGATGGCATCGCACCCCAAAACCACGGATGATCTCACCCAGCGGCTTCACATAAATGTTGAACAGGAGCGGCGAGAGGACCGACCCTTGCAGCACCCCGCAAGCAAGGCGCCTTGAGGTCGACCTCTGCCCCCCTGCCAACACAGACTGTGACCGGTCAGAGAGATAGGAGGAGAACCACCGCAGCACGGTGCCTCCCACCCCCAGTCCCTCCAGCCGGCGCAGCATGATACCATGGTCGATGGTATCAAAAGCCGCTGAGAGGTCTAACAGGACCAGAACAGAGGAACAACCCCTGTCCCGAGCCCTCCAGAGATCATCCACCAATGCGACCAATGCTGTCTCCGTGCTGTACCCAGGCCTGAAGCTGGACTGGCACGGATCTAGATAGACGGTTTCATCCAGGAACTGTGGGAGCTGTCGCGCAACCACACTCTCCACAACCTTCGCAACAAAGCGAAGGTTGGAGACCAGACGGTAGTTTGCCAAAACGGCCGGGTCCAGAGAAGGCTTCTTGAGGAGGGGCCTCACCACCGCCTCTTTCAAGGCGGGAGGCAAGAAACCCTCTCTCAGAGAAGCATTTATAATCCTCTGGAGCCAGCCTCGTGTTACCTCCCGGGTGGCCAGTACCAGCCAGGAGGGGCACGGATCCAATAAACATGTGGTTGCATTTAACCTCCCCAGGATCCTGTCCACGTCCTCAGGAGTCACAGGGTCGAACTCATCCCAGGTAACATTCTCAAGACCAGCCTCAGTCACCCTGCCAAGATCTACCCAGTCAGATTCCAAGCCTTCCCGAATCTGAGCGATTTTATCGTGCAGATACTGTACAAAATCCTCAGCCTGCCCTTGCAAGGGGTCTTCCCATGCTCCCTGATGTAGGAGGGAGTGAGTCACCCTAAACAAGGCAGCTGGGCGATTATCTGCCAATGCAATAAGAGCGGAAAAGTGGTTACGCTTTGCCTCTTTTATCACCACTAGATAGGTCTTAATATGAGACCTAACTAGTGTTCGGTCGGATTCGGAGCGACTAGCCCTCCAACCACTCTCTAGGCGTCTTTTCCGGTGCTTCATCTCCCTCAGCTCCTCGGAAAACCAAGGGGCCGGGCAGGTTCGGCGTCGGGTCAGAGGCCACAAAGGCACAACTCGGTCCAGAGCACCGACGGCTGTCCTATACCAGGCAGCCACCAGATCTTCAGCCGAGTCGTGAGCCAGAGTTTCAGGAACTGGCCCAAGCTCCCTCTGGAACCTATCAGGATCCATCAGGCGCCTGGGGCGGAACCACCTGGTCGGTTCTGCCTCCCTGCAGTGGGGTGCAGCGGTCAAAAGGTCCAGCCTCAGGAGAGAATGGTCCAACCATGACAGGGGTTCAATAACTATATCCCCTATATCCAGACCACTCCGCCACTGACCAGAGATAAAAACCAAGTCCAGAGTGTGTCCTCCCACATGAGTGGGGCCATGAATTAATTGTGTCAGGTCCATGGCTGTCATGGAAGCCATAAACTCCCGAGCCATCCCAGACGCCTCACCGGTAGATGGCAGGTTGAAATCCCCCATGACCAAAAGTCTGGGGGTATCAACCGCCACCCCGGCAATAACGTTGAGAAGCTCGGGCAGGGCCGCTGTCACATGGCAGGGAGCCAGGTACGTGATCAGCAGGCCCACCTGCATCCCATGGCCCACTTCACCAGGAGAGACTCACATCCGGCTATCTGAGGTACAGTGGCCTCCCTCGGATCAAGACCTTCCTTTATAACGACCGCCACCCCCCCCCACCCCTGCCCTGGGCCCTTGGCTGATGGAATGCGCAGAAACCTGGTGGGCACATCTCTACGAGGGGGACCCCCCCCTCTTGGCCCAACCAGGTCTCTGTAATACCTGCCAGGTCCACACACCCCTCCTGTATTAGCTCACAAATGAGGGGGGCCTTATTAACCACGGACCTGGCATTGCACAGCATCAGTCTAAGGCCTGGGCTCTGAGACTCTGGACAGCCGGGGAGACGAGAAGAGTCATGGGGGCCGAGGCATGCCACCGCTTGGAGATAGCGGGTGCGTGCCCCCACCACCTGAAGTGGCCCCCTACTCCCGCCATATCTGCCCCTCCCAACAACGGTCCTGATAGAATTGCCCTCCACCCTATCCACACTGAGCTCCTCCACACCCCGCTCCCCGCCTTCCGTTCCATGCCCCTGTAACGAGCCTGACCTATGCCCCTCCCTCCCCACCCCCCGCCCTAAGCCTCTTAAAAGATTACAAAAAGACAATTTTAAAAAACCCCACAACCCCCTCTTTGCGGCATGCCACCTCTCGGGGTTCCAAAGCCCGTCATCGAGGTAGGCTTTCGATAGAGTGGAGGGCCAAGCCTGCGAGAGGGGGGAGTCTCGCAGACCAAGAAGCTCCACTGCAGAATACATCTTGACCACAGAGGATGGGAGCAACCATATCCTAGGGGTCCATATAGAAGGTCCAGAGGAGAGACATGGAATGGGAGTCTCAAGAGCATTTTCAACAAGACCAGGTCCACTGTCCCCTCACAACAGAGGACGAAGTCAGGTTCCAGGTCGACCACAGTCCAAGGGGGGGGGAAAGACCCAACCACCCTCTCACGGAGGTCCGATCAACCAGTCAACCCCCTCTTGTGGTGAGATGGCAGCGATGAACCAATGCAGACAGCACAGCATCCGGGGCTCAGGTCCAAAAACCGCCCTCTCACGGCGGTTGGTCCGATGGTCAGGTCCCCTCTGCTGGCAGATGCAAGAAATTCAATATCATCCCAGTTCAGCCCCCAGGGGCCCCGACATCAGAGCCACCCTCTCACGGTGGTTTAACTGAGCCCAGCTCTCTCAGCTGATGGGATGGAGCCATGTACCAGCCCCCATTCAGATTTAAATAGTCCTCCCCCACAGTTAGGGAAAGTTCAGATGAAAATAAACTTGGCATCAGGTGAGTCAGTGAGCTAGCCGACAATCCAAGGTGGGCATAGTCCCGGTAGAGAAGCATTGGGGAGAAACAAGGGCAGTTATCTCTAGCCCCCCCCCCCCCAGCTCCCACTGGCTATTCTAGAGAAAGTGAAGCATAAATTAAATAGGCAGCCTTCTTTGAATATATTTCAGTGTCTTCTTGTTTTTCTTTTTTTCCGTGTTGCAATCACAATTTGATTCCTCCCCCATTCTAGGTTGTATATGTATATTTGTTGCTAATTTATTTTAAATTTGATTTTAATGTTTACTTAATATAAGACACTTCCATTTAAAGGGCGTATATAACCAGATTATATAGTTTTATTCCTTCGTGGACAATGCTGAATATTAATAGTTTCAATCAAACTTTGACACAAACATCTAACATATCTGTTCACATGTCCAAGTTCTTTTTATTTGTTTTTCTTGAAACAAAAAGATGTAGTAAAGTAAATGCATTAAAATATATAGATTTTTGTAGAATTTTTAAAATCTTGCTCTTTTAGTATTTTTATTTTTATTAGATTATTTTGAAATAAGGCATAATTATAGATATAATGTTTCAATTGTAAGTTCAACCTGTGTTATTCCAACAAGAAGTACAATTTTCAAATACACAGTTGAGAAAAATGTTATAGTTATACTTAGGCTTAGTGAAATATTTTGTACCTTATAAGGTAATCAAAAATTAACAGCAAGAAGTATGTCTGCTATGAGATTTCAAGAAGTACATCTAATTAGTGACTATTTTAAATACTAGTCTAATATAAAAGTATGTTATAAATCAGCAATTTCAAAGGACTAATTTTACAATTGTTTAATGCTAAAACTGTAGTCAAATATTTGAAGAAAATTTATGTTACTAATGTAAATTAATATAAGATAAATAGTTAACCAGTAACATTTCTAATTCAGGTAAATGTTAAAAGGTCAGTTATGATGGATAAATAAGTTGTTTCACAATATACCTGTTCTGCTTGAGAAAAAAAAGTTAAATTCAAGCTATTTAATTCTGTATGAATCATTTGTGAACCAAAAAATACTGCAATCAGTCTTCATTGTTTAGTTAGACAGCTTTCAACTTTGTTGTACAGATACAAATGCTAAGGTGAATGATCCATAAGAAATATCTATCAAACTATTCATAAAGATTTATAGAGTAGAAAACTTTATTTTTAGATTTCAGAAATATAATTAAGAACATGGCATGATGAATTCAAAAAGTTCAGTGTCAGTTGTCACAGTCAGAATGATTAAGCATGAGAATCAGAACAGAAGTGCTATCAATTTTAGGATCTACTAGCCAGAAGTACAGCATTCAGTTAAGTTCTCCACTGTGTTGTAACTGGAAGTAAATAAGCTGCTAGTTATTCTCAGTCTACATTTGAACCATCCATTTTCTGAGTTTATAAAACTTACTAAGCCACACAAAAACCTAAACAAAGGACATATTATTGTTACCTAGTTCATTAAGTATGTTGTGTGAACCCAGAGTTCTTTAAAGGAAGAATTTATTGCTTCTGTATATAGACAGTTCCATCCTGGAGAAGCCAGATCTATACATTTCACAGTAAATTGCAAGTCACTTTTTCTGTAGAGTAGGCTTTTGATGAAATTCAATTTGTTTTAATACCGTATGAACAGTGTATATAAAAATGAAAGTGTGTTACATTTATATAGGTAAATGAAGATATTCACATCTGAAATGAAAAAATACAATTGAAATAGAAAGTTTTGGTGTTTAAATAAAAAATACATGTCTTTTTGTTATAATAAAGTTTGACAGATTTGAGGCCTTTAGAAAGGAAAATGATGCAACTATCATAACTTCAGTTCTGCCCGCATCTCAGTCCAGCAACCAACAAGCAAAATCTGTCCATGTAAAGCTATTTCCTTTATCATATGGTTGATGTTTCATCTCATTCATTATATGTGTCATATACTGCTTTACAACAATATTGTTTGATTACCTTGACCTACTTTGATCCTTTTTTGGTTATGTTTATTATTTAGATTACAGCCAATTTTAACCATTGTGAGCTACCACTGAATGCTTTGCTATAAATAGGGAAAGCATGGCAGTGAACAAAAGATGAGAATGTATTTTCACAGACCGAAAGAAAATAGTGACATATTGATTACATGTTATAATGAACAGTTATGAGTGAAACTGGATTGTGATGCCTCATAATATAGCTTTGATGCAGTTGTGTTAATCATGTAAAATGGAAAATGTGAATACTTGATGCCTTTCACATCTTGTTGACTCACAACTCCAAAGAAAAATTATCCATAAATAGAAAGGGAACCATTGAACTTGGTTTAAGGAATTAAAAATTTCGGCTGATATTTCTATAGAAGGACTACTATAGAAGGAAATCAACAGCCAATGCTGTCCACAAAAGGGAATCCTGATTAAAGTAGCTACTTGAATGCAACATAGGGCTTGTTCCAAATACAAGTAGAATTCAGCAGTCATGAAGATATAGACTGCTTGTTTTTTTCTCCCAGAGGATGCACAATTAAAAATGCCCATATTGGGGATTGCTATGATGTGTTTTCTTTCACAGAGATTGAATCTTCCCATCATATGTTTCATCTATTCTTCAATCTTATCTTTTTAGAGAAAGATGTTTTTTGGGGGGGTTCTTGGTGTTCTAGAGCAGTGGTTCCCAAACTTTTTCAGTCCACTGCTCCCTTGGTACTACAAACTCATCCTCAGTGCCCCCCACCCAGGGGTGGGTTCTACTTACCTTTACTATCGGTTTACAGCAGGGCCGTGCACGCACGCTCACTTCGCTCACACATGCACATGCTCTTCTGCACATGCGCAGAAGCGTTTTGATGATGTCGGGGTCGGTGGGTGGGGCCTCCTGCCGGTTTTACTACCAGTTCTGTAGAACCAGTGAGAACCAGGGCAACCCACCACTACCCCCACCCCCACCCTCTATAAATAGCATTGTTTGGCATAGCGGTTTGCACGACCCACTAAGGAAGATAGTAACAGTAAAATATACGGAATACAGCCATTTTTGGCCTCCTGAAGCCTTGCCCCGCATGTCCCGTTTTTCTGAAAAACAGGCCCATTTTTCACAAAAACAGGGTGCGCAGAGCCTTTGGGAGGCCTGCAGGCTGCTCCAATACAAATCTATCCCTGTAATAAAAATAGGTAACACTATTAGTTAACACTAAAGAAATCCCCTGAATCAACCAATCTATAGCAGTAATTCTCAGCTGGGGGTTCCTTTTGAATTTGCTGACCACCAGCAAGTGGGAGAAAGCAATTTCACAGAGGAGGGGATGAAGAGGGCTGTGGGATGAATTCACACCCATTCCCAGACCCCCTTGGGATCAACCTGCAGTCCTCCCCTGCCTCCTCAGGCGTTGGAGCATGTGGGGGGGGGGATGTTTTTCAAGAAGTCACAAGGAGGGCTGAGAGCTGGTTTCTGTCCCACAAGTAAGATTTAGTCCAGAACCAACCCCAACATGAAGGTCTTTTATTTGCTCCTTGTACTCCTTGTCTTTGCATTTTTAACAGGTAATAAATTAAATTTCTGATGATGTAAAAATAGCTCATAACTCACCTTTCTAGACAGCTATTATCATGTCTAAAAGCAAGATACTCTTCTCCATCTTTTGTCTGGAGTACCATTTAATCCAGAGCCTTTTAATTCCAGAAGTCCAAGTTTAAAGAATGGACTTCTGGAATTAAAGCTCCATTTTTTAGCTAAAACTTAATTCACACCTGTTAGTTTTGCTTGAGCAGTGTGAACAATTGACAGTGTGATCCTCCAAAGGTCTGAAAAATATATCATTGATTTTTCTTTGGCATTTAAACTAGATAACCAATGTGAAAAAGTGTATCAAGGAAGGACTGGAAAGCCAATTCATACTGAACTGTATTGGGTTTTCTGTTGTTATTTGAATAAAATTAAAAGAAATCAAATAGTGGTACTTAGTGTGGAAAAAGAGATGAAATAATGGGTCATTCTCAACACTTGAATTCTCTACACTTAAAATATCTAGAAATTATTATGGTTAAGTGAGTTTTGCCCCAGTTTACAATTTTTCTTGCCATAGTTCAAATCAAAGTTCAAATCAAAGATTTGATAGTTCAAATCAGAGATTTGATAGTTCAAATCAGAGATTTGATAGTTCAAATCAAAGATTTCTGAGACCAATGTTGAATACTTAAATTTTAGCAGTCACCAATCCCAGTCTTAAAATGAGTTTAGAATAAGTGGGAGTCACTGATAACAATGAACTACTAGCTACTGATAATGAGTCCAGTCCTGCCTTTCTTTTCCATCTGTCCAAGTTTTGCAAGTACTTTTTCCAGGTATATGTTTTATTCCAAAGTATTACTTTGGAATAAAATACAAACCATTATACAAACCACTATTGTTAGGGAAAAAATGGGTCTTCCAAGCAATTTTAAAAGACACTGTCAGAATGACTCTGCTCTCAGTCCCCTTGTGGCTCCTTCAAAAGCATCCCCCCCACATATGTAAATGAAAAGAATAAGCTTAAAAATCCTAGCCTTTTAAAATTGAAAATATGGAGAATTGGGAGGATGAATATGAGACACTAAGGGAGATGTTTCAAAAAGTAAGGGAGGCATTTAAGGGAAATAAAGAAGCAGAGAATTGGTTAGCTTGCAAAAAAAAGAAAGAGAAAAGATGAATGAGAAGCAAGAGAAACAAGGAGATAATATTGAAAAGGAAATAATTGAAAAAAGATAAAGATGATTACACTGGGTTCAATAGTGATAGAATAAAAATGGATATGGGAAAATACATCTCAAATATGAAGAAAAGAGAAATAAATGGGGTAAGATTGAGAATGAAAAGTAATAGAGTTAAAATTAAAGGAAAAACGCTGAAGGGGAGATATAAGAACAGGAAAAAGAAGAAGGTAAAGAAATGGGAGAAAGGGAGGAAAACATCAAGAAAGAGAACTGTGGAGAGACTAAGAGAAAATGGTTAAGAGTCAGTGAAAACGTTAATTTGTTAATAAAGAGAAGGATGCTTGTTGTAGAAATTATATGTGAAAATGCTGTTAAATGAAAAATAGAACAATGTAATGTGAAAGAAAGAATGATATTGGAAAAAGCACTAAAAGGAGATAATAAATTATAATATAAGAATTAATTGAATAAAATGGAATATGGAAATTAAATGTAAAACTGAATGAAATTGAAATGCAAAAAATGATTTAAATGATATACTTGGAAGAAGTAAAGTAAAAATATATTGTTAAAAATAAAAAGTCTAAGGATTGGAAGACTGTTTGAGTAAAGATTTAAAAGAAAAAATGGAATAAGATGAAATATACTGCTAATAATTAAAAAGATGAGGGGAAATTTTGAGAAATATACTTGATAAATGAAAGAAAGACCGGGGTTGCCTGAACTCCATAGTGGAAAATATAAAATTGAAAATGAATACAGCAATAGAGAGGGATGAAGGAAGGAGAAGAGAGATGGAAGAAGGAAGGAGAGAGAGGGAAGGAAGAGAAGGGAGGAAGGAAGGGAAGGGAAATTAGAGTAGGAGTGAGGTTAAGAGAGGGAGGAAGAGAGGAGGAGAAGGAGAAAGGAAGGGGAAGTAGGGAGGAGAAGAAAAGGGGGGAGAGAAAGTAAGAAGGAAAGAAAAGAGAGAGGTGGTAGGTTTGAGGAGAAAGATTGCTGTACAATAAAAAAGATGAAAGGGAAGAAAGCCAACCCCAAACAAATATAAAGATATTAAGATAAAGAATGAATTGTTAAACTTTAAAGAATAAAAGAGAACAAATATGAATAAATAACAATAATTAGAAACACACATACAAACACACATACAAACAATGTATTTTCTTTGAACAGAGTATTTGACCGGTTCACAAATTTAAACAGTGTTTTATTCATTTCAATTAAATTTACAATTTCTATATTTCCTTTTTGCCATATTTATTCCTCATCTATTTTTTTAAAAAACTAATATTACCCTTCATCCTCATCTCTAATCTTAATCAAATTCAATTTTTCCCTTCTATTCTATATTATACCCCTTCCCATTGTCATCTATATTTATATCCATCCTCACATTGGTTAATTATATAATATTGCAGTTGTTTAATACAAATTCAACATTTTAATATAAATCAATTAGTTGTATAACTATCTTTTTTGTATATTAATCAATATGAACATGAATATTCCAATTATTTCCATGCAATCCAATTTCTTACAAATCAATTAATTATATTTACCAATAATAATAAACCAAATAATTTCCCCCATATATTCCTCCAAACCACAACTTAACCATTTCTGCTTTCAACACAATATACAATTAATAGTATCTCAATTATTACAATTCCCTAGTTAAATAGAGCTTTTCCCTTATGTTACTCATTTTCATATCTTAAACTCTCCCAATAACCCAAATAGTTTTGCCCATATAATCCTCCAAATCACAACTTAATCATTTCTACTTTCATCACAATATATAATTAAAAATATTTCAATCATTACAATTTCCCTAATTAAATTTAAAAATGTTCTAGCTGTTATCCAAGCTACAACTTAATCCTTTTTACTTTCACCACCATATACCATTAAAGATATTTCAATTGTTACAGTTTATACTTATTCATATTTCTCAAAAAAAGAAAAAAAGAAAAACTTATCATTGTCTAGATTTCAAAAATACAAAGACAAATATTCCAATTATTATTCATTTCATTTTTACAATCATGATTTCCCATTTATTTATTACTACTATTCATATTTCAATTTTAAATATGTATAACATCTTTCTCTTTCATTTCTTTTTCTTTCTTCCCATTTTTCTTTTTGCCTTTTTCTTTCTTCTTTTTTTCTTTTGTGTTTTAAAATCTTGAACTCTCCTCTTTTGCCCTAAATTTCCCATTGTTTGCACCTACCTTTTTTGGTGAGGAAAAAGAAGAAAAAGAAATCTGCCTCTGCCTAATTTTCCAACGTTGCAGCAAACAGCAAACAGCCTGCTTTACTTTCAGTTTCATTTTCAGCTTGATTAACACAAGGAGAAAAAAAAATCTGCTTCAGCAATTTAGCAGAGCTCTGTGCAAAACAGCTGAGAGCAAATCAGCTGAGAGTCGGGAGGCCGATCTAATCAACGGGCTAATTAGCCTATGCTGAAGCTGAAAGGAGTTGTGGTTTTGTTTTTGTTTTTTTGCTGTTTGCTTGCAAGCAGGTAACTGCTACGAGGCACAGGCCAAAGGGTGGGGGCCACCCTCCTTGCCACTTAGCGCCCTCCTGCCACCCCTTTTGCCTCTAGCAGTCCCCTGCCACCCCCCTTGCCCTTACTGCCCCCCTAAGGCATCCCACCGCCCCCCAGGGGGCAGTACCGCCCACTTTGGGAACCACTGTTCTAGAGCTTGGTTGTTTTCTTCAATACATTTCATTAGCTAACTAGGTAACATCTTCAGTGCTAGAACTGATGATGTTACCTACTTTGTTAATGAAATTTAAATGTTTTGGTTGACATAAAAATAAATAAGCAATTTAACTCAAAGCTAAAAGTACAAGAAGAATCTAAACTGCTGAAAAATGTAACATATGACTAACAGAAATTACAGTTTATTCAGCTATCCAGTTTATTTCTTGGGTCCAAAATTGTCAATCCATAAAACAAATGATGCAAAAAACAAGCTGTTGGTGTCATGGGAAACACACAATTGTAACTATCCCTTACCTCTATTGAGATTTCATTTGACATTTCTACAATAGCAGTACAATATAATAATGCCTCACTTATTATAAATTATTGGAGAATACGATACTACTGTCTTACAATTCAAGAATAAATCATGGTGACCTTTCTCAGGGTAAAACAGTGGAAAATTATAGAAAACCACCTGGTAGAAAACTATCTGCTATATAAGCACCAGAAAATATGCTAGGATATATACAAAAATCTATCAAACATATTTAAAGTAACATAATAATCTGAATTGTCCAATTAATTTGTGTCTGCCTTATTGTATGAACAACAATTCAACTCCACCAGAAAAAGAATTTTGAGTAGAACTCCATAAAGGAATGTTTGTTATCAATACAAAGAAATTGCATCCAATCCAATGATTGTTATGTTCCAGGAATGGATTATTATTCCTCTTTTCTTCTTTTTTCTTCTTCTCATCCAGGTTAATTTTTACTACATTCTGTCTTTTATTTTCTGTTATTTTTCTATTGCTCCTTGTTTTTAAATGATTTTAACAATTTTTAAACTGCCCATGATCACTGGGAATCATGTAGAATCTCATTGTTATAGTTGACTGCACAATCAGACAGATCTTTAGACTGGATTGGGCATGAGTCCTTCACAAGGTATATATTGTTGTTTGATGGTGTTAAAGATGTCCTTGCTGTATATAAGCTGTTCCACTAAAGCTGCCTGTTGCAATTGACTGATGGGGATTTTGTCAATGTTGATAGTGTTCAAGTGGTGCTACACATGTTTTGGAATGGCACTCAAGACACCTACTACTACAGGCACTATCTTTGCTTTATTTTGCCACAGTTCTACTTCTATATGCAGTCTTTGTGATTTTTGTCGACATGTGATTTTTAAACTCTTAAACAGACAAGGATCTGCTGCACAAACAGTCCAGAATTGACAACCTTTGATAAGAAAGATATAATGGTTTGTAACACAGTCCAGCCAGACTGGATTTCACATTTTAATCTATCCATAGAGTCCTTCCCTTTATTTGATATTTAAACAAATCAACCTAATTAAACGTTACAACCTACATGCTTACTCATATACATTTCCTGGCATCCATATTGCAAAAGCAACAACCATTGAAGATTGCATCAAAACAAGATTGCAGCATGGCTGCCAATTAAAGATAGACAAAACTTATAATAAAATTGGCAACATGTTTACGTTTCAGTTGAAGACCCACAGTTGTTATTTCTTTATTTAGCAGCATTCTAAAATTGCAAAGGAACTGCAAATATGAGAAAATAACAGTGCTTATGGATAGAATGCTGAAAGACAAATGTGCTGTTATTACGGTGAATCAAAAATGCATAAAAAACATACCTTTTATCTGAATTACTTATACTATTGTTCTTCAGAAGATGGCAACATTATTAGGATCTACTTTACAAAAAGAAAGAAAAAAGAAAATGTTGCAGATGAAAATACAGAATGATAACCTGAGGCTTGGCACAATTTTAAGAGAAAAGAATGCTTTGGGAGAGAGTTAATGAAAGTGAGAAAGTTGAATATTTAGCCATTTCAGCATCTGAATTCTTCAGAAAATGTTGCCCAATATCTTCTGAGGCTGAAGACAGGGAAAGCAGCTTGTAATATATAGAGAATAAGAATGTTGCCTGCCTATTTCCAAATTGCAAAATATATGTATTGAATTATTAAGGACAAGTTAGAGTAGTCTTTTGAACGTTATCAGTTGCAGAGGTATCTTATCATTGGGCCAAGTACAATTCAGGAAGAAGGATATCTAATACTACTAGTTACAAAGGGTTTGACTATTCATATACTGAACATACACTTTTTTAGCCTGTTTGTTTCAGGTTTCTGGTTATCTGTATAAATCATCTAAAGAAGTGGTCCCCAACCTTTTTATCGCCACGGCCCGCTGAGCGCGCGCAGGGGTGGAGGCATGGCCCAGGAGCTTTTGCGCACGGCCCATTGCGCACGGCCCAGGAGCCTTTGCGCTGCAGCGTTCATGTCCCCCGGCCGCTGCGCGGCCCGGTGCCAGGTACTCCACGGCCCGGCACCGGTCCGCGGACCGGGGGTTGGGGACCACTGATCTAAAGCAACTTCTTTGAAGTAACTTAAGTAACTATGAACACACAAGAGCTTGATGGAATCCTGTGTGATCAACTTGGGTTGATGGCAAACATTTGAATGTTAAAAGAGGTGTGAGAAAAGTTCCCAATGCCACCTCTCTCTGTTTTTTTTTTTTAATGTAGCACTTTTAGATCAGTGTTATTATAATAACATAACATAATGTAAAATACAATGAATTATTAACAAAGGAATACAAAATAAAATAACATCAAATTTAAATGATGAAAGGCTTGTAAATTTATTCACTGGCCATACAAAGCCACTCTGGACTTTAGGCTGAGATAAGACACACATCTCTGTTGACAGCTGTTTTACTTCCCTTTCCAGTTAAATTACAATTACAAAGAGATTAGCTTTATGGGTTTTAGTAGCTTTACTTAATTCTCTAATCTGCTTAGTTTTTGTATTTTCTTTTAGTCAATTTCCCTATAATTCACCTGATTTAATTGTATTTTATCCTATTAAAGTTTTGTGTCTAGTTGCAAATGCCCATGCAATAAAATTCTACTTTTTGAAAGACCATATGTTTTTGTGAGTTTCTTTTTTTTTTTTAATGAGAATGTAGGACCTCAATTCTGAATACGGACCATACAATATTTTCTGAAAACTTTTCCACATAGTTACTTCCAGTAAAAATAATTTAGGTTAACTCGTATAAAACTATACTGAAAACTTCATAACTTTGTTAGAGGAGAAAATATAATAATTACCCATAACCTTCTAAAAAGAGAAGCTTAAACATTAGTTTACATCAAATTTCCATCACTGAAATCATGGTTGATTATTGTGACCTGGGATTAAAGAAATTTAAGTATGACTTAAAGGATTGATTTTAAACAAATAAAAATACTAACCATTATATTATTTTAGTATTTCTTTAGTAATTGAAATTCTTGTATATTGTGGAAAAACAGTATAATTGTTTTGCAATTAAATTCTCACTCATTCTCTCTATATGACCAAGTTACGTAACATATTTCATTCATATTTAACTTTTTTTCCCCAAACCACATTCATTCAAAGTCCACTCATATGACCATATTTTGTTTTGATTTACTACATAGATTTCTAGCTACCCACTCCAATAACATTCACCTTACTTTTTATGTACCTTATAATATATCAAAACAAAAGCATGCTGTTATGTACAACCATTTCAGTTCCTTTGAAAAAAAAATTTCACAACAGGCCATATATAACTCACTAACTTTGTACCAGCATCTCCACAATTTAATTTTTCTTTAACCCTTTTCCCTTCTTTAAGGAACATTTTACCTAGACAATTAAAATTAAACCACCAGGATATGTGTGTGTGTGTGTGGGTGTGGGTGGGTGTAATTGGAATTAGAATTGTTAGCTCCATTTCCTTATTAAACATGGTTTCTGTAGTGACTGATATATTGATTTTCAGATTCATATTGCATCAATACATCTATCAAACATTTGCTAGTCATTTGCGTTCTCAGCTAAGACCACACTAAAATCTTCACACAAAAATAGAGTCATGTGTTTAACCTATATACCTTAAACATTACTACATTCCTTATATATTTGTTCATAAACACATTTTTTTTTTAATTTGATTTATATGCCGCCCTTCTCCGGAGACTCAGGGCGGCTTACAATGCGTTAAGCAATAGCCTTCATTCTTTTGTATATTTTATACAAAGTCAGCTTATTGCCCCCACAAACTGGGTCCTCATTTCACCTACCTTAGAAAGGATGGAAGGCTGAGTCAACCTTGAGCCTTGGAGAGATTCGAACCAGCAGAAATTGCAGGCAGCTGTGTTAATAACAGGGTGCACTAAACCACTGTACTATCAAGGCTCTCTCATTTTAAAAATGAGAGAACATCACACATTCTTCTCCAACTTCCATGAGCCATTCACTAAACCTTTATTTGTTACTTTTTTATCATTCTCTACTGTTAGCATATTCCAGTGGTAGATTTCAAAACCCGGCACTACTGGTTTGCTATTGGTAGTGGGCGGGTTTGGGTGCTTTCTTTGTGAGCTCACAGTGCTTCTGCAGATAATTTTTGATGACATCTGGGCGGGTGGGCGGACCCTCCCGCCACCACTACCGGTTCACCCGAACCAGGGCAACTGGGAGCAACCCACCACTGGCATATTCATGTCCAAAAGGTTGGGGCCTGCTGTTTTAAACCCAAATGGTCAGTAAGAAGGCAGTCAGAAACTGGAATTTGGACTTCACTGAAGGCCAGTGGGTTGGTTTTTCATTGGAAAGGTTTTACTAACTTTGAGAAATGAGAAAATTTAAGACTTTTGAAAAATAATAATAGTGCTGTGAACAAAGAGCTGCACCTATCTCAAAGCTGTGGCAATTTTTTTCCCCTTTTGAATGGTGTATGAGAGCTATTTACTAGATCAGGTACTGCAGCCTTCTGCAGATTGTAAGGGACATTTGCCAGACAGTTCTGAACAAAAGAAACTTCATGTCATGTCTCCTTGATGGAAATAACAAAAATCAAGCAATCTTAGCTCTTTAACCAACCATTTACCACTTGAGCTGGTAGGGGAATGTGTTTCAGAAGTAGTGTCAGTGTATTAAATTAATTCAGTTACAGTCGTGGCAACGATCTCCAGAGCCCTGCAAGAATAGTAGTAGAATAATTAACTTCTAATTTCATTAAACTTTAAAATGGAATTAAAAAAATATATGCTTAACAAACTGAACAAATACGCAGCTGAGTTTAGTTCCTTTGTGCAGAAAGCCCATTTGTACTAACCTTCTCTGTGATTTATATTTTCCATTTCACTAAGTCATGAAGAATTCAGTACATAGCTGAATAAATTGCTTAAATATGTAAATCTTCAGGGTATTCAGTAATACTTTCTCCAAGGATTCCATCACAGCTTCCTTGCCTGATTACTCAAAATGGCATGAATCAGAAGAAGAGGTATACTGCATTTTAATTTACTACAAATTTATTTTAGTGGCAAAGGCAAACAGCATATTTTCACTCTCAGAGATACTCAGTAGATTCTAAAATTTCTAAGAAGGCAAATCAGAGATCATTTGGTTATGCAAATATGATTAGAAAACAAAATTAATATGGTGCATCAATATCATTTAGTCATTTATGACTTAATTTGGAAAACACCTCAACAGTTAGTAATTTTACTTTTGACAATAGACCTGGAAATATTTAAAATTGTTCAAAATTGTATAAATCTCACCCTTATGGGTAGTGTGTGTCTTCCTCTATTTTAAATATTTTACTGAAAGTCTGGGAGTTTGAGGATTCTGCACAGTATCTTACCTGTTCCTGGCATTGCACTCTTCTGGGTAGAGAGCTCTGATGTCGTTTTGGGATCTGTTGGAACCATTCTCCCAGCGTAGAAGTCACAGCCCTGAGTGCTCCTACCACTACTGGGTCCATTTTGACCTTTACTTTCCATAAATGTGTGATAGATGATAGATTATGTTGTATGATGCTTGGTGAATGATGCATGATGTATGCATGTATGATATGCTATCAGTTATGGCTCCTGTTCCCCACTCCCCCACCCTTGGGCATTTCTGTGTTTTAAATTTTTAGATCTTGGGATGCAAAAAAAAATGTGGCATGTCAGTAAAATACACCAATGAAAGGAATTTAAAACAGTATGATTCACTGATAGTGTGTTCTACTAAAGAAACTAGGCCATCCAAATCATTATATATAAATGATTTGCTTACAGTTTTTTTTTATTTTCCATTTTGTAACACAGAATAGAAGTTAATGACTAAAAAGAAAGGACTAAAGAAAGGATCTGGCATTGTATGGTCCCATTATTGAAGAACTTTTGCAGTGGGAGGTTTTTGAGTGTTGTGGCTGGAGATATGATCAAATACATACACAATTCAATTCATGGTTTTTCTCATTCCAATAAAAAGAAGTAAATATCAGCAAGTAGAAACTTCACTTGGAAGATGTACAGAAGCTAAGACTTAGGTCTGCTAAAGTCTTAAGATGTCTTAAGACAGTTGCTTTACTCTTTTTTCTGCAACAAGGCCAGAACCCACAACTGCACTACAGGTAGTCCTCAACTTACGACCACAATTGAGCCCAACATTTCTGTTGTTAAGGGAGACATTTTTAAAGTGAGTTTTGCCCCATTTTACAACCTGTCTTGCCTCAATTGTTAAGTGAATCACTGCAGTTGATAAGTTAGCAATCTAATTGTTAAGTGAATCTGGCTTCCCCATTGACATTGCTTGTCAGAAGGTTGCAAAAGGTCATAAGTATGAACATGACCCTGGTACACAGCAATGGTCATAAGTATGAATCAGTTGCCAAGCATCTGAATTTTAATCATATGATCATGGGGATGCTGCAAAAATCATCATTGTGAAAAATGGTCATAAGACACTTTTTTCAGTGCCATTATAACTTTGAACAGTCACTAAATGAACTGTTGTAAGTCGAGGACTACCTATATACTGCTAAGGTCTTCAGATTCTCAAGACAAGCTATGATTGCATTTAGTACATAGGTTGTTCTTTATTTCTGACATTCCTCTTTTTCATGAATAGCCAGAATAACAAATATATATGATAGGTAAGAATAAATACCTCATGGTAAGTCACACTTGTTTAACCTAAAATAAATATGACTATATATACATTATTGATTGCACTTTGAAAAGTGCCAATTAAATTGACCAGTACATTTTCCACTGGTCAAATCCTGAAGAAAATAATGTCTTATATCTGAAGTCAATCAGTGTAAACCTGTACCATGTATGGGTTTTTTTTTCCAAAGAGAAAATTTGGAAAAAAATTTCCAAAGAGAAACATTCATATTTAAAGTACCTACACCAAGTATTTTCCACTTACAAAATTCAGTAATGAATCCAGATTCTGAACTGATATTCTCAGTTTGTCTCAAATCTGATTGAATACCCCTTTTCATTTGTGCATCAAATTTTATTAATTTTATCAAAATATAAAATACAAAGGAAAATAAAAAGTAATGGAAAACTAGGGGAAGGAAAGGGGGAAGAAGAGAAAAAGTAGGCTGGAGAGAGAAAAAGCAAAAAAGGTGGTGATTTCCAACTCTCTTTGGCACAGTAAACGATAATAACATTACAACCTCAACTTTTTACTTTTATACAATAGTATATACTAACCATTTCAATAACAACAAACCTATCTAATCAACAAAAACAAAAACAAAATTTCATTTTTTTTAATTTACAAGCATAACGTCTGGAAGCAATTTCCAAATAGAAACAAAATTAAATATAGTCTCTTCTTTGGATAAAGGAATGGATTTAACAATCTCTGCCTTGTTTCCTTCTTGTGAGAAATAATATAGTATATGTTTCTGTTTGCTCATTAAACTTTATAGACTGTTATAATTTATATTAATAAAATTCATTATATTCTTTCAGATTTTTCAAGGAAAAAATACATTTTCTAAATTTAAGAACATTAAACTTTTCTTTAAAAACATTTCTAAAATCAATAGGTGATTTAATACTCCTTTTCATGTAAGGATTCTGAAAAAAAGTTTTTGTTCAGTTTCTGTATATAGATTCAAGTTCTAATTATTTATTTAATAGCAAAGAAAATTTAAGAAGCACAATCAACTATTATAGTATTATTGCGGGAGCATGTTTATTTGGGAGTACATTCTATTTAGTCCAATAATTCTTCCTTAAATGTGCTTGGGATTACAGCCTTGAACAATCCTACAATATACCTGCTTTGAATAAGTATAACTTAGGGTTAGTCAACATTTTTCAGCCTAATCCCCATGCTTGGGTGGTTCAGTGCATATACTGGCTAGAACAGGGGTCTCCAACCTTGGCAACTTTCAGACTTGTGGACTTCAACTCCCAAAGTTTCTCAGCCAGAAAAACTTGAAGTCCACAAGTCTGAAAGTTGCCAAGGTTGGAGACCCCTGGGCTAGAAGAATCAAATACAGTAAACCTATTTGAACTCTGCAGAAAAGACAAAATAGTATGTAAATGTTGATCTGTGGTCAGTAAATTTTTCAGATCTATTTGTGTAATACTATTAATTATAATTAATTGGGTTACATAATCATAATATTCTAACCATTAGGAGTTTCATTATCATTACAGTATAATAGGGACAAAAAACCTTGTGTATTTTTTTAGGTTTCTTATGATTAGGCATTTTTTTAGAAAATTGCTCTCGGTCCTAAAGGCCAAATATATGTTTCCTGAAAATATTTTAAATAATTTATATCTGTATTGCACATTCTAAAATCTATAGCTAGGACATGATTTGCTCCAACTTGCAACAAAAATATGCAACTGTTGCAGGAAAAAAACAGGCAAGCACAAAGGCAACAAATGAATTATCAATTTAGGTTTGTTTCATATAAAAGAAACAGAAAAAAATGGTTATATGTCCATTAATGTTAAGATATATATATGCTTCTAGAAAACAGCTTTAAAATCTGTTCCATAATTTTAAGGAAGTGTCCATTGTTTCACATGTGCAGCAAATTTAAAGAGTCAGGCAAGCTGGTATTCTTTTCAAAATATTTTGCCAGTGAAGAGAGTATGGTGCAATCTTCTCTTGATGCTGATCTTTTTGGATGGCCTTTAAATGGCAGTTTCACTTCAAGCTTTTTCCATTACAGAGTGCTCTTACATGGTTTGCTTCCTCTTCATGGCAAGTCAGATAACCAGCCATATTTTTCCTGACTGGGGACATTACATTTGAAGACTGCAACATTCTGGGTTTTTGAATGCATACATCACAGTCTCTTCATTTTGTGACTACTGTACTGAGGATTTCCTTTCTGTTATACTTCTATCTGGTGGATGGCTCACTTTCAGTCTGTAGAGACTGATGATAGCTTTGAGAGTTACAATTGCAAATCCAAATCATCTGCCAATCTGAGACATTGAACACGTATAACTTTCCTGAATAAAAAACAGGAACATTTTTTAAAAGAACTCCGTCATAGAAATGACATAATAATAATTCTGTTTAAGAAACAGCAGCTGAAATTGTAAATACTGTATACTGCCTTACTACCAAGGCTCCTCTTTTCATATTTTATGAAAATAAAATATGAAACTCAGTGACTGATAATATAATATTCCAAAAATAATAAACTTCATCACTTTGGTGGTCAAGACCTAATATTTTTTTATCTAATGCACCATAGATTTGTGTCATTCATACATCACATAAAGGGTCTGGAGGATGAGTATTATAAATTACATTTAAGATTTAGTACAATCCCAGCATAAGAGAGTAATATGAAAAAATGTTATTTGACAGAAAATAACATATACTGTCTGATAGCAAATGCTGAGATGCCAATTCTTATGAGTTTATTACAAACTATTCAATATCTTGTGTTTTGTTAAAACCCCAGGAACTCTGTGCCTAGGTGAAAAGTGAGTCTTTCATTTCAGAAACTCATCTCTTGATTACAAAAAAGACAATGCCTGTCCCTCTAGGCATAAAACTTTTTAAAGGCTTTAAGGCCAAAAGGAGAAAAAAATGCAATGAAACATATTTAACATTGTGAGACTTATCATCATACTTTTTATTTTGAACATTTGAGTCATACATTTTGATAGACATCCAAGCTCTAAAATTCTGCCACAAGGATGTAATTTTAATTTTGCAAGTTTATTTTCATCTTAAAATTTTAATGATTTGCACCCTATCTCTAGAGATAAAACATAAAAAATAGTTGCCATCACTTTTTATAAGCATAATTGTGAAGTAAAAGCAACCCAAGATAAACTTGTAAACAATTTATTCCTTAGTTGTTTTTCAGGGGTACACTAATATGATACCTTGCTGAAAACAATTTTGTGAGCAGAGAGCTGCTATGAAATATATATTTTTACATTCATAAATAAAGAAAAGATTGGTAGAGCATTTTGGAGTGTGGTATTCTAGAAGTGCCAATTGTCTATGTATGTCAGACATCATATTTGTATGTCAGATGTTCTGGCAAGTGACTAGAAAAAACAATTACAGAAGATAAACAAATTATTAATTTAATAAAGCTTCTGTGGTTAAACACCTTTTTATATTTTCTGTCAACTGCAGTTCACACAGAAATTACATTTTATTGTTTCTATGTCTGTAGAAGTAGAAAGAGGAAAAGGAATCACATTTGCAAGGCAACAGGGAATGTTTTATTTACTGACAAAAACTTATTTTATTGTTGATACCATCATGTTTTGGGTTTGGGTTTTTTGCTTCAAGAATTTACTTATAGGAGTAAAAGAAACCCAAATAAAATAGAATTTGTTCCCTGACATCTTTCAAAAGAATTTTGTGACAACTCAAGGATGAGTCATTGAGATAATAGATTGGGTGATTGTGTGGTCTCCTTGGGTAATCGCATGGTCTCCTTGGGCATGCCACCAGTGTTATACCAGGATGTGGCTGGGATGTGTCTTCTATCATAGAAATCCCACTGGTCCCCTCATGATCTGATCAGTAGCTGATAATAATATAGTGTTTGATTAGTGTAATATGGCAGAGTTTTTATGAATATAGGAAACAAGGTTGCTATTTTAATGTCATTTTAAGATTTAATGCTTAATTGTATATTCTTCTCCTTTCCTGGCCAGGATGGGTAAGATACAGTAGCTATTTTGCTAACATCAAGGCGTATCTTTTCCTCATCTGCAATCTTTTCATAATTATTCTGTAAGTCACTGTGTGGTTATTTCAGAACCTTCTGTACTCAAAATGCATACAGACAAAAGCCACACATTATCTATTCATGTTCAGTTGCTTTGTCTACTAGTATGATTATTTTCCCTGATGGTACATGAAAATGCTTCTTAAGAATGTATAGATTTCTCTAAAGAAAAAATGAAAACAGTGAAAATTAATATGATATATCTCCTGCTATCCTTGCTAAATATTGGTTGCAAATAATTTCTAAGAAATTTGAACTAATCTGCTGTCAAACAGTTTGTGGCAAAGATTAAGAAAATCTACATTTTGATTCTGCTGTCTTAGATCTTATTGTGTTAGGGTATAATATAATATAGTCTTGTGGTTTGTAACTCGACCACTGAATCTAGTGGTAGACAATACCAATGAATTCACTGTTGACCTTCAGACTTCATATTATAAGTGTTGTCAAATGATGCTACTAGCCTTACATAGGGCCTCCTTTAACTAATGGGAAACTTTCTGTTTATTTTTATCCCTTTTTTCAAGCTAGGGAATGCATATGCTTTACACTTCATCAATCATATGACAATGGAAATTCCTTGTTCTTTAACACAGGAGCCATTCGAGACCAACTTGGTATTCTGAATCCGTAATGAAGGTATGGATCTTGTTGCTGTTGTTTTAAAAAAGAGATGAAGAGGTCAATAAACAAACCCAGCAAATTCAAGAAAGATTTTAAAATGAGATGATTTTGCTTGATCACATTTTTATAAGAATCCAGGTTGAGTTTGTATATATCCACATGGCTCCTTAATTATGATTCAAATATGCCTTACTTACCATTCTTTAATAATATTATGTCCTACATGATCCTTGTATCCTTATAGTTCCGTTATCCAAAATTGTATTTATTTGCTGCAAAGGAATAAAATGGGATTTTCCATCTTATCATAACCCAGGGTTTGCTAAATGCATAATTTCTGATACTTCAGTGGCAACCTTTGTCTTTATATTTCCAGCTTTATTAATGAGACAAGTAGAAAGAGCAAATTTATACTGGCATACTTTGAATAGTGTCACAGATTGGAAGAAAATCTGCTGTATGAGTTTGCCCTTTATTTTAGGGCGTTGCAATAATCAGGTTGCATTAAATGTTTGTTCAGCAAAATGCAGAAGAGATTATTTCAGAATGAAATAATGAAATATATTTCACAGTGAAATAGGTAATTTTTTCTGCAAGTTTTTTCAAGGGTTTTATGCACATAAGCTGAATTATCATTCATCAAATATGTCTGTAATTATTAATATATCTCTTATGGTCGAAACACATAAGACACTAGTAAGAAGCATCTGCCCAAGAGCTAATAATCTGTTTGAGAAACTTGCTAAGAGCTGTGAAGAGAGATAAATTCAAAGTTCTCTGACAGCCTCCTCCTTCCCAGAGGTTTCCAGTAAAAGATAATTAGAGGAAATTCTCTTATAAAACCAATGAAGCAAAATCTTTATGTATAAAAATTACTCTGTGGAGAAGGTAACAATGGGAAGGTAACAATCTCTTATGAAGCACTCTAGATAAAATCAATACAGTCTAGCTAATTTAGTTACTCATTTACCTCTTGAATAAACTCTCTCAGGCATTATAGCAAGAATGTTTCAGGGAGATTACCAGAGCCTCTTCTTTCGATGTTTGGAGGAAAGCCCTTTTTCACACTTTCTTCTTTCTTTTTCCCTTGTTTTATAGAGCAGGGAGGATAAATGGAATTTAGAATCTTTGAGAAACTGAAGGTTGTTTTGTTCAGTCAAGAGTTTGAAATAGCCAGAAAATCAGAAAGTATTTATTAATTGAGCTCCTACCCCAATGACCCATAACAGAATGATAAAGCCATAGTCCTGATTTTCACCCTTTCAGCCTTGATATAAATGAAATTGCATGGGAGAATTGTTCAGGGAAAGAAAAGCTGAATTTCATATATTCAGACTTCTCAGTATGTGATTCATTTATCAGGGCTTGTCATAGGATTTATGCAGTGGTGGGATTCAAATAATTTAACAATAGTTCCCTGCCCTAATGACCAGCTGGGTGGGCATGGGATGGTGGTCATGGGTGGTCATGGGTGTGGCCAACTCACCATCACTCACAACGAGGGGCAGCTCACCGGCCTCTCCTAGTCCCTCCCCTCCCAGCCACTCCTTGCCTCCCTGCCCGGGCTCCTTAGGGCCCCAACAGGAAGCAGTTGTTGGAGCTAAACAGCCACCATGACAAAGAGTTAGCAAAACAGCTGGATCAGTTCATATTGGATCTGACTGAGAAGGAGGTTCAGCAGAAGCACCTCACTGAGGACTAAGAGCATAGGCTTTCCAAACAGAGGGAAGACCTGCGGGAGTGCAAAGCCAGGTGCTGGCACCTGGAGGCTCAGCGGGCTGAGATGGTTAGCCAGTTCCAGACCATGATGCAGTCCCACTGGAATGAGGCCCTCCGGTTCTTTGCCACCAGCGGCACTTCTATCCAGCCTTTGCCCAAAGCCCCGCACCAGGAGGCTGAAGCAGACTCCCAGTCAGAATTTCTGCCCCCCTCCAACATGCACAAAAAGACCCCAAAGAGAGAGACTCTCTGCAGAAATCCCAGCATGGGCGACTGCAAGGAGCTGACATGGGCCAAGGTGGGGCTGCTGCAACCCATCCTCCAGCAGCACAGCAAACTGCAAGGGAGCTGAGAGCCTGGTTGTGAGAAGTCCCATGCTCGCGGGAAGATGGAGAAAAAGCTCTCCAGTTTGCTGGTCTCCCACTCTCACAGCAGCAGCAGGGGAGGAAGCATGTGGAAGTAGTACCTTGGCAACTGGACTTCCCTGTTTTGTCTGCTGGATCGACATAGGGAGATGTCAACCCTAGCTTTGCTGTCCATTGAAGCTAGGAATCTCAAAGAAAACCAAGAATAAACATTTGTGTTGTAGCAAGCACTAGATCGGCCCCCTGCGAAGTCCTCATCTGCTGAGGAGGCTGAGGCCTTGCTCGTCACCAACTAACTGCCTGGACTCCTGGTGACAGAGGGAGGGGCTGGAGCTACTAAACAGGCAGCCAAGCTAAGTGCTTGAAGGACCCCATCCCATCACTGGGAGTCCAGTCGCCTCAGTAGGCAGTGAGCAGTGAGTGAGGCTTTGGCCAGGCTCCTTGGCAGACAAGGACTTTGCCAAGGGCTGATCTATCGCCCAGCCTGGCTACAACACAAACGTTCACTCAGCCTTATTTGAGATTTCTAGCTGCAATGGACAGCAAAACTAGGGCTGATCCCCGCTGCTTCTCTCTGCTGCAGTGCTTCCTGGACATGGCTTACAGCTCTGAGCCTGAAGAAGCGGGAGGCGAGGGCTACCTTGGGTGCACCAGCTGGCGCAAATTTATCATGATGAAGGTGGAATGCTGTTGCCATGCAAAGGCAAGTAACACTTCTTTCCCACACACTAAGGCTCCATTCATCGCCACAGCCACTTCAGCATGCCTATGCCACCTCATCTTGCTTCAACAGCACCATTACCTCACTCTGCCTAGTGAGGGCTGCACTACTCCTTGCACCACTTCTTGTACCATCCTGTACCATCTTAGCCCCACCACAAGCTAACCAGCCGCTACCTGGCAGGCATGTGCACCCAGGTGGAGGAGCAGCTCTGGGACGACCAATGGGCCAGTCCTGTGAGTTTTGGAATATGGGATCGACTTTCCCACCAATGTCAGCAAGCCACTGTCAGTCTGCCCATCTTCTTTTTCCTTCACTCAGATTGACCATAAAGCGTCTCCCAAGCTTGAGAAGAAGGAATCCAAAAAAGGTTCCTGGAGGGCTGGGAGCCTGGACCAGACACTTCTTCTTGGGCCTCCTACCTGGAAGCCCCACAGCCTGAGTGGCGTAGGAGGCTAATGCCACCTAAGGCAGCATTTAACATCCAGCTGCCTGCAATTACTGCGAGTTCAATTCTCACCAGGCTCACCAGGCTCAAGGTCAACTCAGCCTTCCATCCTTTCTAAGGTGGGTAAATTGAGGACCCAGTTTGCTTAACGCATTGTAAGCCACCCTGAGTCTCCAGAGGAGGGTGGCATATAAATCAAATTAAAATAAAAAAAATTAAATAAATAAAGTAGAGAGCCTCACCGTGTCCCTCCTCCCCAAGGCAGCCTTTCAGCTGAGCCTGGTGACCACGGAGTGGGTCTCTCTCCCCCACCATTGGCCTTATTTTCTCAGGCCAGGCAAGGAGTGGGTGGTAGGGGTGAGGGGAGAGTCCAATGGTGGGATTAGCTATCAGTTCAAGTGAACTGGTGTGAACCAGCTGAATCCCACCACTGGATTTATTTTATGTTATTATGTAGAGTAATGATTGGAATTAGCACTAGTGGATATTCTTTTGCAATAGAAGGTAGAACTGCATGCCTCATATATACATTTTGGTGTCTCTGAAGTTGCTCTATGGCAAACAGAGCAGAAAGACAGATATATTATTTGAACATAATATTTGTTTATAAAATACTAAGTTTTGTCTCATCTTTTATCGATCAATAAGCTTTATAAATGATTCCTTCTCATTATAAGCTGCCTGTTATAACATTTAAGTTTAAGAATTATAACTCAGACATAGGCATAAATCAGCATTCATAATCTTTTGCAGCATTATCAATGATCCAAAAAGTTAAAATGTAATCTCAGATGCCAAATAGATGGCACACTCTAAGATCTGATTAATCACTAGGATCGCAAAACTTCCTGCAATAATGCCAAACCATTAACTCAAAATAAGGCTATCAAAGTACTTTATGGCAATTACACTTTCTATAAGCATAATTTAAGTCATTGTTTGTATTCATGTACTTGCTAGGATTCTGGAAACCATTATAGAAAAATATATCTGCCAACATATATTATCACAAATTATACAAACAATAATTTAACAGGAACCTTTGGGAACATCATGTCCAAATTCCTCAGCAAGACTAAATAGTTTCTTTTATTTTCTAACATCACAAGTTTCATTCAGATGTATTGTATAGAGCCTTGAAGTTGGTTTTTTTTTTTCTCCTAGAGCAATCCACTTTCTTTGTTCAAAGTTTTCCAAGCATCATTTCAATGAGCTAGTCCACTTGTGCATGTATTTATTCATGATTGCATTCCTTTGATGAGCTGAAGAGCTTGGGTGAAAAATAATTTCACTGTAGAAGTGATGAAAATGTCGGACTCCATGCATACCATTCTGCTTGTTCATAAAACTTTGAACTTCCTACCTCTTAAGGTTAAGAAAATACTTACCAAAAAGCACAAGGAGGAACTGGATGCAAAGTTTAACATGTTCTCTAACCCAATACATTGCCTCTAAGTGACCTAGAGTTTAATTGACTTGCCAAGCTGGGCTGATGTGGAATGTAGATGATATCAACTCAACCAAAAATGCTATGGAAATTGATAACGTTCGACAAACTGACAAAAAAAAAAAAACCCCTCTTTAAGTTCCAGTGATAAAGGAAAAATTCAGAATTTGCTTTCCCAGAAAGTCAAAACTATTAAATTCTATTCAAAACAACTGATAGCCGTTTGATTCTCTCTTTTTTTGCAACATCCTCCCATTGTACAAATGTGAAGTTCTTCTTTTCACTGATTTGAAGATAGTGAACAAAAGAAAAGAACCAGTTCAATGTGAATTCAATAAAAAGGAGCCTGCTCAGACAATACAAATTTAAATATCTCTTTTGCAAAGAATTCCATGCTGAGCAATCCAACTCTGCTAAAAAAGATTTGCTCCATTGTAAAATATGTATAGCACAATAGGAAAAAATAGAAAAGGAACTAAAAGAATTATTTTATTCTTAGTTTAATTTGAGAAAATTTATCTGATTCGTACCATATGTATCAAAATCTAATGTAAATTAAGTTACTGTTTGCTCTGTTTTTTTCTAACACCATTCTTGCCCTGATGTTAAGGAGTCTCTATCCTGCTTCAGGTGACCTGATTGTGTTATTTGCTATTTTTAACACACACACACACACACACACACACACACACACACACACACACACATATCAGAGAGGTACATACCATAATCAAAAATTGAAAGTTACACAAAACACCTCAATATCAATCATAATATCACCATTCACCAGGGAAATCCTCAAACTAAATATTTAATAATACACAATAACAGTTAACAGCAATTGTTAGTTTGGCCAATATCAGGAGGGATAAAGATATGAAATTAATAAATGAACAATGTGCAGATATGTTATTTTTGTTTGTACATCATATTTTCTCTCAAAGTAACATGTATGGCTCTCACAGTAACGCATAAGATAGGCTATTGTGAAAGGCACTGACAAACTTATTCAATCAGGACTCTGGTCAAGTAGGAATTTGAATCTGGGTTTCCCTTCTGCCAGGCCTGTACCTTAATCCTAGGATGCCCAGTAGGTTGAAACAATCCCCGACATTTTACCTGTTTAAAATATTGGAAATATTCTATTTTTTTTTTTAAAGGAGAGCTACTGTAAAGCAAAGTGGAAGCCTTCAGAATAATTTTATTTTTAAAATTACCTTTATATGTGAACCCCATAAATGTTTCTCAACAATAAAACTGATAGTGAACTAAAGCTTTTGTCTGAATGGGTAATTGTTGCCATGAAAATATTTATGTAGCACAGGAGTGTCAAACTCGTGGCCCACAGGCCAGATGCGAATGCGCTGGCCACCCCCACCCCCATTTTAGCGAAGGGGGGGAAGTCACAATACGTCACATGATAACAATGTGACGGCGCGAGGTTGACACCCCTGATGTAGCAGGTTCCCAAAAGTCCAAATATACACAAAGGCTTGAAAACTTTGGACATCATACCTGAACAGTATCCTACTTATTATAAGCAAAACTGAATGTATTTTTTAGCTGAAATAGAATAAAGGTGTCACTGCTCTGAATCTGGAAATAAGATGTATTTGTCTGTCTGCTTGCTTTGTAATGCCCCAGTATGAACAATTAATTGAAAAGATTATCTTTTAGTATAGGAAATCTGAAATTCACATAGTCTCTATGTATGCAAGTTGCCTAGCCGCTGACTGATCAGTAACCTCTCTGACTCTTGACATCTTTTCTTTACAGCTGCCAGTAACATTAGAGGATGTCTTTCCCTTCTAACACCTGAAAATCAGCACCTTGAAATAAGGTAATCTTTCATGTCACAAATTCAGGTGGGATGACCTTGTGAAAAGCTCAGAGTACAGTGGAGATACTGTAGCTGAATACATTTATAAGATAAAGGTTCAATCTTACAAAGTGCTTTGATACAAGTGTGTCAAACGGAAAGAAAAATGTGTTCTTATAATGCAAACTATAGTGGAAGAAGCCATTTTTTGTATGCACATGGTTGTGGTTTTACTATATTCAACTGTAAATTATAACTAGTTACCAAAGTATATATAACAAGGAGGGATAGAACAGATTTATTTTTCTGTTAAACCTCGAGGTCATTGTTTCAAAGCAAACTGCTTATAGATAAGAGTTCTACAGAAATCTGGCTTGGCTTGGCTTGGCATTGTATTCTCCCAATGGTCTTATCTCCCCTTTTGAGTTGTCACTCTGTATTGCATTGTGCATGATATATATTTTAATTGGCAGTGAGAAACATGCATTGCAGTCTTACTGAAATGGCTCTTTATGGCTACTGTGGAGTGGAGCCATAAATTGAGGATGCATCATTTAGTTTCTGGAGAATGAATAATTTATAATGAACATAATTCCTTTTTATGAGTCCTATTCATTAGGGGAAATTCAGTAGGAAAACATACCCTTTTGTTATGTGTCCCAAGGTGGGTTGAAGCAGTACTTATATGATTCAAGAAGAGATTTAAAGATCATGTTTTAAGAAGCTCTTGAGCCCTACATCATGTGGTGAGGTTCTTATATATAAATTTAAATGTATATAAAATTAAATATATACTATAGAATATATACAGTACTGGACCTATCACAGAATATCTTGGAAACTTCCCCTTCAGTGTTCTTAACTTAACCAAATGTGTTAGCTGCAAATAGGTCATCCCTAACCAGTCCATGATCATAGTCATTCAGGGTTCTTGTAAATAAGCCCCAAGGATTTGGCAAAGAAACAACAAATGAGAAGCAGTGAGAAAAATGTATGGGAAAAAAGTCTTTTACTGAGCGTTTGGGATATTTATTGCTATTTTTCATTACCCAAGGAAAGATACAGTTTTCTCCCTATTCTCCATAAAACATTTATTAGGGAGGTTAGGCTGAGAAAAATTGATATTTGGTATACTGAAATTGCTGATATGCTCAGATGTAGAAAAAAAATGTGCCCACAGATTTCTTTTAGAGCAGAATTAGTTTGACAATATGTTCTTGGTCATCATACAGATGACAGTAATGCAGATATTCCTAGCATAATATGCTTAGTTCTAGAATTTCATAAAGCTGAGCATATGTTTAATCAGCCCAAATTTAAATACAAGGAGATTGTTTCAATTAAATAGAAGTTTGAAATATTAAGTTCACATGTACAAACAATATGGATTAGACCGATTCTCACATCATCTGCAATTTTTCCAATTAATCCACTATTGCTTGTTGCAAAGATGAAGTACAATTTATTATTAGTCTTAGACCAGAACAAATAAAAGCACTCAGTATATATACACTTCAGAATTCTAATATAAAATAATAAATAACAACTAAAATCTATAATAAAATCCAGTGTCAATTATACATGGTCTGACTATACGATAGTTGCAATCCCTAAACTGTGTGGCCCATTGTGGGTTCAACGCTAAAAGGGAAATGACTCAGCAGTGCAAAGGGTTGCTTGTTGCTTATCCATATAATATTATCAAAAGCACTCAAAAAATCAAAAAGTCCATATAATAAAAGTGCATCAATAATAAAATAAACTGTGGTTGTGATCAGTAGCCTGATAACAAATTTGTAATTATCAGATCAGAAACAAATACCCAATAAAGGGCAAGATTTTAGTCCTTCTAAAAACATTCTATGTTTTTCATTTCCTTGAAAGTCAAGCTTAATGAGCATCTCTTTGTTCTTGGAAGAAGAATGCCTTAAGACCAGCAAGATCAATTTTATTAGCATCTAGATTCTGGTTGTGTAATTTATTTACCATCTAGGATACAATTTCCAAGGATAGAAAAAAAGCAAATTGCATTGACATTAACCAGAACGTATTAAATTTATCTTTGCCTCTCATTCTTCTTATTTTGCCTTCTATTCTAGTACAATAAGAAATTTGATGTTGGCTACAAGTTGGATAAAAATGTCCATCAACCAATGCAGCTTCTGTCACAATGCCACAAGTAATATTTTGCTTGTATAAATGTCTTTTATTATTCAAGGTAATTTTTAAAATAAAATAAAAAGCACCTTAATCTATCAGCTGTTCCACTTCATTGAACCCTAATGCTGTAGTTATTTTAAGGTAAGCAATTCTCCTTCAACTGTTTTGGCCAGCAGCATTTATGGAGAGAACCAAAACAGGCTAAACATCAGCTGCAGCATTGAAATAGAAGGCCTAGCTCATAAATACAGATAGAAGATCCAGCCTTTTCTTCTATACAGGAGTAGAAAGTTTTGCTTTCATCATTATCAGACAAAAGTTACTGAAGCTGAGAAAAGAGAAGATAGACATCATCCTCCATCTTGCATTAAAATTTGAAATAGGAAAAAGGGAAACTCAGGAAAATTGAAATAAAGAAATAAGGTTTGAGTTACCATTTCTGAAAGAAGTCTAAGAAGGAATTTGCATTGGAATGTTGTGATTTATTTTTCAATGGTGTGTAAATCTCCTGGCCTATTTTTCTTTTTCTTTTTTTAAAAATCTATTTTTATTTTATTCAAAAAAAAGTTAAAATATAAAGCATCAAAAAAAATTTAAAAAAACAAAGAAAAAACAAAGCAAACAAGAAATTAAAAAAGAAAAAAGTGCATTAAAAAGACTAATATATATATATATACATATAATTGTCCCCCTAGCTGAATGCTGATTAATATATTACAATATTAGTTTTGCTCTTGAGAAACAAGCCCAAAGAATTTTAAATTATTAAATTATTAATTCTATTTCCAAATTGTTAACCTGTCATCTATATACTATATTAATGACAAAATAGTTAACAGAAGAACAATAATAATAAAAAAGACTTTAAAATTTCAAAACCCTCTGTTAACAAACTGATACTGTAATCAATTTATAGAAAATTTACCACAGCTTCGTAACTATCTCAAATTGTCCCAAGAAATAATACTAATTGGTCCTGAATCAAATATCCATGTTTGTTTCTTAATACTATCTCTTATCAATTGTTGTCTGATTAGCTACAATAACTCCAATCTCCAAAGCCTATGTTCTCAAAAAAAATCCAAATGAAATTGTTCCCCAATTCAATGTGATAAATTAATTTCCCAATCCCCTTCAGTCCATTTTAAAAAGACAAGTTTATCACATATCCTCTCAGATAATTTTTGGCTGTTGCATAAGAGTGCAGGTTTGAACTTCAGAGACATGTATGGAGTTATTTCTAAATCTAAGTCCATATTTCTTCCCAGTGAATCTACTGGTTTTGAATCACATTCCTTTTGTGGCCTGGCCTAACTCCCCATCTTTTAAATTTTTTAAATTTTTTAATTTGTGATTTTATAAATTGGGTGTTTTAATCTGTGTTTCGGCCGAAATATTTAATAATTTTAAGGGACTTTTTTAATATTTGGATTATCTGTATTTTATCTTGGCTGTTCACCGCCCTGAGTCCTTCGGGAGTAGGGCGGTATAGAAATTTGATTAATAAAATAAATAATAATAAATAAATAATAATTGATTTACAGTCACTTGCCTCTGAATGTTTTCCACAACCTTTATGAATTCATCAAACTTTTTAAAGAAAGCTTTCAGTTAAGAAAGATGTTTTTTCAAGAGGCAACTGGACTTTCTGGTTTTTCTTTGAAGACATTTCACTTCTCACCCAAGAAGCTTCATCAGCTCTGACTGGATGGTGGGGAATGGAAGGATTTATATTCCTTGCAGGCAGCTAGACATTTACATTTTTTTTTTGTTAAACGCTCTCAGTTATTAAAAACATACATTTCAACATAACAGAATACTCTCATTGCACATGTGGAAAAAAGGACAAAGACTGTTTTCCTCAAGTATCTTCATTTAAATTTCTTTCTTAATAAAGGATTTCAGTCTAAAGTTTTGAAATAAAGACAAATTGATAAAATACAAAGTCCCTGTAGTAAATATCCAATAAAAATGTAAAGCAAGTAAAATCACTTTCACTATTCACGGACACACCATGGTTCCTTATGGAAAAGCAAAAGTTATTCAAAACAACAATATAATTCAAAGGGAAAAATAAAAATAAACAGAATCCAGCAGGGGTTAACATAAATCAGCATTCAGCCAACCAGTCAACTTTTAAAGATAAAAGCAAAGGATTCAAAAAGTGAAGTTAAACCAAGGCATGCTTAAGAAATTGAACTGCCAAGAGGAAGCTATATGTCCAGTGATTTTCCAACCATTCCCAAAAGGGACTGAAATCTTCAAAACTCCTCTTCCCAGGTGGATCTATGTCTGTCCAAAAGCTGTCTTGGGTCATTTCTAAGTGCTCCCATTCAAATCGAGGAAGCAGCACTGTCAAAGAAACAGCTTTGGTAGCAAAATCAGCAGATAATCTGCAAGAGACAAACATTCCCTTGCCATTGTCCCAAAGGTGCTTTTTCAAGAAGCAACTGGACTTCCTAGTTTTTTTTTTCAAAACATTTCACTTCTCATCCAAGAATCTTCTTCAGCTATGACTGGATTGAAAAAGCACCTTTGGGACAACCATGACATGGATGACTGAGAATCTCCATAGACATTTCCCTTGCTATTCAGCAGCCATCTTGGAGAGGAAATCCTATCCTGGCTTATTTTCATTTTATTTGCCTTATTTTTCTGTGCAGACTCAATAATTGTGTACATCAACCTTTAACGCATCTCTCAGATTGTGCAGGAGTAATATTTAAGTTTAGATTCAGAATATGAATTTAAAATCTTGCTGCAAATTCCTTACAGCAAATATTTATTGATTTATCAGCACTCTTTGGTGTCTGTCTAGATTACATTTTTTTTAAAAAAAATATATTTTTTTGAAAACTGCCATTCTCCTATATTTCCAACAGCTTCATATTTACAGTACTTCCTCCAATATTAAACATACAAAATCTAAAAGAGTTGTTACACTGTATATTTTCTTTTTAATAAATTTTGATTTTATTTCTTTCTTGTAAGATTGACCTATCTCCTATGGAAGGATTAAAATTTCTAGTGATATGCTTTAGTGTGATATGACCAAAAAATGGCAATTATAGGAATTATTCCAATATTTATTCATTTATTTATTTATGGTTGCCAGAAAATCAGCACAAGATATGAGAACCATATCTCTTACACTCCAGAATTAAGGTATCACACAAGGACTTACCTGAAAGATAGATAGTATTAGAAATTACTTAATGTGTATCTAAAATAGGATTAGAGATAGGATATGAAGATATGAAAAGCCCGAGGGCTTCTGGGAAACCTTTAGCTTTCCATCCTAGAACTGTCCATGGTCTGCTACAAAGAAATGATTCATACTTTTTGTGTGTGTGTGTGGTGGGGAGGGAGGTTCTAATAACTGTCCTAATTATAGGGTGAATAAATGTATATCTAATGTGTTCTATTACTTAATTATATTTATGTAATTTGATTTCCTTTCACTTAATTTTTGGCACTAAAATTAAATTAAATTATCATGATAAATGACATTATTCTATGCAAATATGCACAAAACAATGAAGGAAGAAGGGGATTTCTCAAAAAAAATGTTTCCTGGAAAAAAAATTGGTAGGTTAAAAATTAGGAAATTATATTAAAAATTATTAGTTTTGTTTTTCCAAGCATACAAAGTATTTCTGCATTCATAGAATAATTTGCTGAGTTTTTTTTTTAAAAAAACTGGCTATTGTAATTGCAGGCTTTTTTGAATTTGCCACATAATGTTGTGGGTAGAGCAGAGAAAGGAAAATGTAGTTAGCACCCACTTATAGCAGAGGAGAAACAGGGAGATTTAATAATGTGTCTTAATAATCATTATGTCACTATATCTCTCTCTTTGAGACTTCCTACAATAACCACAATATAGTACTCTTATGAGCAGCTGTAATTATAGATTGTCTAGGGGGGTCTGCCCTGTGCACCACAATTTGTTTACTTAAAAGCAATCTCTCAATTGTGAATGAAACCTTCATATGACCTTTAGTTTCTTTATTACCTTCTAATTAATTTTGCATTAGAAGTTTATTAAAAACATACATTTTAACATAACAAAATATTCTCATTGCACATGTGGCAAAAAAGACAAAGACTGTTTTCCCCAAGTATCTTTGTTTAAATTTCTTTCCTAATTAAAGGATTTTAGTCTAAAGTTTCGAAATAAAGATAATAAAAATTTCAGCTTTTGAAAGATGTCCAGTTTGGCTTCTTACTGTGAAATCCCTGAATTGGAACACTGTGACAATCGAATGGTCCTGCAAATTCAGTGCCCTGCAGCAACAAATTGGCAGGAAAGAAAGAACATTGGAATGTGGTGCCTTTAAATGATTCCTATTGTGAAGCAATGGAAGAAAATAATTTGGACCATGTTGCTTAAGTTTCTCTCCTCTTCCTCTCCTTTTCAGACTTTCCAAAACTCAAATATTCTGAAATGAGACTTCAGGGGAAATAGAAGGTGAGATCTTTTCACTTTTGAGAACAGAGTCCAAACTCCAAAATTGATCCATGGAAAAAATGGCCTTTGGGCTGATGGCTCCAACTGTAGCCAGTTGTATCAGAGTGCCCAGCAGCTCCATTTAGGGTGACCCACTCCCTCCTTCGGGTGGGAGTGCGGGAAAATCCCTTGCAGGGTCGAGCTGAGGATTTTGTGCAATTCCTGCATGATAAAGTCGCTCAGATTCAGGAAGGCTTGGACTCCAACTGGATGAGTCCGGGGAGGGAGACGGGGGTGAATCTTGAGAATATTATCTGGGAAGAGTTTGACCCCGTGGCTTCCTAGGACGTGGACAGGATTCTGGGTAGGCTTAGTGCTGCCACATGTTTATTGGACCCGTGTCCCTCCTGGTTGGTACTGGCCTCCTGGGAGGTTACACAAGGCTGGCTCCAGGGGATTATAAATGCTTCCTTGAGTGAGGGTTCCTTTCCCGCCGCCTTGAAATAGGCGGTGGTGAGGCCCCTCCTCAAGAAGCCATCCCTGGACCCGGCTGTATTAGTAAATTATCGTCCGGTCTCCAACCTTCGTTTTGTGGTGAAGGTTGTCGAGAGTGTGGTGGCACAACAGCTATCCTGGTACCTGGAGGAAGCTGTCTATCTGGACCTATATCAGTCGGGCTTCAGGCAGAGGTACAGCACAGAAATGGCATTGGTCGCATTGGTTGATGATCTCTGGAGGGCTCGGGACAGGGTTGCTCCTCTGTCCTGGTCCTATTAGATCTCTTAGCGGCTTTTGATACCATCGACCATGGTATCATGATGCAGCAGTTGAGGGGATTAGGAACTGGAGGCACCATGTTACGGTGGTTCTCCTCCTACCTCTCTGACCACTCGCAGTTTGTGGTGGCAGGGGGGCAGAGGTCGACCTCGAGGCGCCTCGCTTGGGGGGTGCTGCAGGGATCGGTCCTCTCACCCCTTCTGTTCAACATTTATGTGAAGCCGCTGGTTGAGATCATCCGTGGTTTTGGGGTGAGAGTCCATCAGTACGCTGATGACACCCAGCTGTACATCTCCACCCCAAACCACCCCAATGATGCCCTTGATGTGATGTCCCACTGCCTGGAGGCCGTGTGGGTCTGGATGGGGAGAAATAGGCTCAAGCTCAACCCTTCCAACACTGAGTGGCTGCGGCTTCCGGCGTCCCGGTATAGTCAGCTGGTGCCATCGCTGACTATTGGGGGTGAATCTCTGCCCCCCACAGAGAGGGCTTGCAATCTGGGCATCCTCCTGGACTCACGGCTGTCTTTAGAAGAGCACATGATGGCTGTAGCCAGGGGGGCTTTTTATCAGGTTCACCTGATCTGCCAGTTGCATCCCTTTCTGGACCAGGATGCCTTGCGCACAGTCACTCACACCCTCGTCACTTCCCGTCTGGACTACTGTAATGCTCTCTACATGGGACTCCCCTTGAAGATCACTTGGAGGCTCCAACTGGTCCAGAATGCGGCCATCCGGGTGGTTATGGGCGCACCTCGTTACACCCATGTAACACCTCTCCTGTACGAACTGCACTGGCTCCCAGTGGTCTTCCAAGTGCAATTCAAGGTGTTGGTTACCACCTTTAAAGTGCTTCATGGCATTGGACCAGGATATCTATGGGACCGCCTTCTGCCACCAACAGCCTCCCACCGACCAATTCGCTTCCACAGAGAGGGTCTCCTCAGGGTGCCGTCGGCCAAGTTATGCCAGCTGGCAACACCAGGAGGAGAGCCTTCTCTGTCGGAGCCCCTGCCCTTTGGAATGAATTGCCCCCAGATATTCGTAACATCTCTGATCTCTGGGTCTTTCGCTGTGCCCTCAAGACCCTACTGTTCCGACAGGCAGGGCTGTCTAATTGAATGATTTTAAATTGGGTTTTAACTTTGGGTTTTAAAATTTGGCCAAAACTATTTAATTATTTTAATTAATTTTAACTATGATATTGTATATTTATGTTTTAATTTTGGCTCTACACCGCCCCGAGTCCTTCGGGAGGAGGGTGGTATATAAATAAAATTATTATTATTATTATTATTATTATTATTATTATTATTATTATTATTATTATTATTATTATTATTATTATTATTATTATCAGCAGCAAATGAAGGTGAATATACGTGTCCCAGGATAATGTTGCAGGATCCAATCTGGGTCGGTCACCTAGCAAGAAGTTCCCTGAAGAAGTTCCAGCATGAGTCCCAAAGCTCCAAAGACAAAAGCTCTGATCCCAGTGACTGACCCAGATTGGCTCCTGTACCATTAGCATCACATAACTCATTTTGAATTTTATGAAGATGAGGCATTATCTAAGTAATTATTATTAAATGCTTACTACTATAGATAAGGAGAAGTAATTTTGATATCAGCTGCCAAAAGAATTGTGTACCTGAATGCTGCCCCAGGCAGAAAAAGGTCCTGGCTGGTCTGTAATTTCCTAAATTCTTGTTGTTGGTACCTGTGCACAAATGCAGGTCCTCCTTGGGACTGTTTCTTCTGAACTTCTAGATTATATAAACATGCTTAACTTCAACTGAAAAATGTGGTTGCTTTTTCTGCTCCAGATGTGGAAAGGAAAAAAAATGGATTAAGTGTTTGAAATGCTGACATTTATAGCATCCATCTCTAACTTTGTCCTTGTCCTTGATTTCTGATTGTGATTTGTTTCCACATCGATGGGTGGGTGGAAAGTGAAAGAAGATTGTGTAAGTATTGTATGTAATAATGCTTTAGGTAAATTTTTTATAGAAGTACATTTTATTGTGAACAACAGGGACTGCTAATGACAACCTCAACATTCTTTGCATGATGGTGCCGTTTCTGGGCTGGAATACTTTACTGATTTAATAGTCTTAATGTTAAAGGGTTTGGGTTTGGGTTTGGGTTTGGGTTTGGGTTTGTTCCAGGAAAAATACTGCCAACCATTTACTTTTTAAAATGTAGATAGTGCCCCAATTCAATACTATAACTCTATATTGAAACAATAATAAACAATAACAATCACTAATGTGTGACATGGCCTAACACTCTTACCCTTTTCCAATAAGAATTTACTATTCTGGCCTCAGTGCTTAGAGAAGTAACTATTTTTAAAGCCTTCCTAAAGAACAGGAAGGTTAAGAGCTACCAAACAATCAGAGGGAAGATCTTTTGGAACAACAGATTCAGCAGAAATGTAATAGTAGAATTGTTATATTGTTATATTCTCAGTGGTATATTGAAGTTCTTAGAGATGAATTAATGTCCAAACAAATCCCATCCAGGTAATATGTGCGTGACAATGGGCTGCATCTGATAACACTCCATCTTTCACATTCTCTCTATCCCTGCCCATTTTTCATGCATTTTTAGCACAATAGTTGAAAGAAAAACTGGAGGTTTACCTGTCCTTTCAAATTTTTCATAGAATGTAAGATATAGGAATTGAGACATTGGAACAGTCAGGGCCTTTGGGACTTGTTTCATTTGTTTATTAATTTAGATTTAGAAGCCACCAACTCCACATGTCTGCAAGAACTGTAACCAGTTTCAGAGGAAGAAAGAGAATTTCCATAACCCAGGACCTCCCACTCCCTCAGCAGTGCAAAAGAATACTCTTGATCATATCCATAGTTTTTTGAGAGATAAAGATGGACAGAATGGATGCATCACCTCATCCTGGCTCCACCAAAGGTCATTGACTAGTGCAACCAATCATATTTTTGTACAATACCACAGCCTGAATCCCAACTAAAATAGGTCCAGATAACCTGCTTAAATTTATTTACTGCCCAATGTCCAACAATTCTGAATGGTTACAAATATTAAATATTAAAACACTGAGGGGAAAATGGCAATAAACAAAAGTGAAGAGTAGCAAAAAAATCTGAATGGAAATGTGAGAAAATAAACTCACATAGCCCAAGAAAGGTTTTCACTCACTTTTACCAAAGGCCTAGGAGAAGAGACAGGTCTTTTTTTTTTTTTTGAGCAATTTTTTTTTTTTTAAATTCAAACAAATCAAGCAAATCAATTAGACATTTGTGCCCACAGTTTGGGGACTCCTGTTTTAAAAGACCATGATGTATTGGGTAAGTTTTGTATTTTATGTGCGGAAAATATCAAATTAAAACTTCAAAGTGTATACTTTTAAAATTAAAAAAAAATGGATAGTTCTGTTGAAGACTGGGAACAGTTGCTGCCTGTCACCAAAATATGGCTAGTGGCTAAATTGATTTAGTATCAAACAATTTTGTGTGATTTCTGACAGGGAAACTGGATTGTTCAGAGAGCATGTTTCTTTCTTTGTTTTCCACAAAATATCTTTTCTTCTTTAGCTTTGTAACTTTGACTTGATTTTATATTTTTATGCCTGAAAGATCTCCTATCACTAAGAAAGCGAAAACTAAATAAAAAAAATATCAAACGAAACTTTTGCATCTGCAGTCTCAGTTTGATATTTTCCGTCATTAAGGCATGGCATTGGAATGTTTTTTTCCCTTCATTATGCAACTATATTTAGATCTTTTATCTCTTCCTTTATCTATCTGAAACAAATTCTTAATTGCCATGCTTCTTCAAACTGGACTTCTGCTGAGGAAGCAAAGATTGTAACAAAATTGTCTCAAACCTTTTAAGCGTTATACCAGTTTAACTATCTAAACAACTATCTGCTAAGATCATAAAGCCTCCCATTAAATAGTTGCAATTATAGTTATGACTTGTTGCTGTGCCAGCATATGCAGGTAATAATGAAGCCATTAATAAAACTTTATATTCAGGACTTGACATTAAACATTTCCTAAGTGTTTGCTCTCAGCAGGTTTCATGTTTAGCTTTTGAGATTTACAATCCTGATCATTAAAATATTCAGATATTAATTCCTTTGGTATACATACTCTAGGACATATTGCCAGAGTCCCTTTAGGAGCTACTTTCTAAATTATATACTATATATTTATCTCCCTCTATGATCATTATATAAGATTGTATGATAGGTGCTGAGTATTGTTGAAAGCTGACATACATTTGCCTAATCTGCATATAGTTATACAAGTTTGCCTAGTCATCAGTATTAGGGACATCATTTGCAGAGAATAGAAAATGCAGATGCAAATGTTCATGAACATATAATTACATTAAGAAGGTAGTGTTAATGGGGAAAAAATCAATCTATTTGAATGCATTCAAAGGAAATGATTGATGTTGAAAAATATTTAACCTGAAGTTCATCTAAAAAAATCCCTTATACTTTTGTAAGATAAATAAGATAAAAGCAACTTCTGACTACAGTGCAAGTATTAAGATGAAAAAAAATATACCTATAGAAAAATATTACTAAAGAAATCAGTATTCAACACTCTTCTTGGAAAGAAGCTTAACAAATTTTCAGAAAAGGAGAGTCCATCAGATGAAGTTCCTTCTAAAGAGACATCATTTTCACATCAGAGTGAAGTGGCTGTTAGGAAGGAGTAGCTTGGTACTGGGGGACTTCAATTTGCCGTCACTTGGCAAATCCTCAGATGCAGCTCAGGAGTTCACGGCTTCCATAACAACCATGGACCTGACCCAAGTAGTTCAGGGTCTGACTAATGGGGGGGGGACACACACTTGACCTAGTGTTTCTCTCAGGGCAGTGAAGATATGATCTGGAATTAAGGGGTATAGATGCTTCTCCCTTGTCGTGGTCAGATCATTTCCTACTGAGGTTCGACTTCAGGGCGCTACTCCTACATCGCAGGGAGGCGGAGCTGATTAAGTGGTTCCGCCCCAGGCACCTAGTGGACTCTAAAGGGTTCCAGAAGGAGTTTGGGGAGATACCTGACTCCCTTGTCCACAATCCGGCTGAGTCCCTGGTGGCTGCCTGGAATAGGGCGGCATCTGGGGCACTGGACCGGATTGCACCTTTGTGACCTCTCCATGGCGGTGGATCCAGGAAAGCTCCCTGGTTTACCAAGGAGCTCCGGGAGATGAAGCGGCATAAGAGACGTCTAGAACGATGCTGGAGGACCAATAACTCCGAATCTGACCAAACACTCTTAAGAGCCTTTATTAGAATGTATTTAGTGGCGATACGGGTAGCAAAATGCTCGCATTTTTCTGCACTTATTGCATCCGCTGATTTGCGCCCAGCCACCCTATTTAGGGTGACTCGCTCCCTCCTTAATGTAGGGGGAGTGGAGGAGCCCTTGCAGGGTAGACCTGAGGAGTTTGTGCAGTTTCTGTTGGATAAAGTTGCTCAGATTCGGATGGACCTGGACTCCGATTGGGCAATTCCGACCGAGATGACGGGGCAGGTCTTAGTCCCATTGTGTGGGATGAGTTGAGCTTGTGACTCCTGAGGAAGTGGACAAGGCTGTAGGAGCGATGAGTTCCTCCACTTGCTTGTTGGACCCGTGCCCCTCCTGGCTGGTTTTGGACAGGAGGGAGGTGACACGAGGCTGGCTCCAGGCTTTAGTTAATGTGTCCTTGAGGGAAGGGGCCTTCCTGCAACCATTAAAGGAAGCGGTTGTAAGGCCCCTCCTCAAGAAGACTTCCCTGGATCCAGCAGAATTAAAGAACTTTCGTCCAGTCTCCAACCTACCCTTTTTGGAAAAGGTTGTAGAGAAAGTGGTGGCACTTCAGCTCCTGAGGTTATTGGAGCAAACGGATTATCTAGACCCTTTTCAGTCTGGCTTTAGGCCTGGCTACAGCACGGAAACTGCTTTGGTCACGCTGATGGATGATCTCTGGCGAGCCCAAGATGGGGGTCATTCCTCCATCTTGGTGCTACTTGACCTCTCAGTGGCTTTCAATACCATTAACCATGGTATCCTTCTGGGACGATTGAGGGAGCTGGGAGTGGGAGGCACCCGTGTTACTGTGGTTCTCCTCCTAATTCTCTGGTCGGTCATAGTCGGTGTTGGTAGGAGGACAGAGATCAACTCCTAGGCCCCTCATTTGTGGGGTGCCTCAGGGCTCGGTCCTCTCTCCCCTATTTAACATCTACATGAAGCCGCTGGGTGAGATCATCCAACAACACGGGGTGAGGTATCAGCAATACGCGGATGATACCCAGCTGCATATCTCTACCCCGCGTCAATTCAGTGATGCGGCGGATGTGATGTGTTGGTGCCTGGAGGCTGTGAGTGTCTGGATAGGAGTCAACAGGCTCAAACTTAACCCAGACAAGACCAAGTGGCTGTGGGTATTGCCTCCTAAAGACTATGTTGATTGTCCATCCTTGGTTCTGGGGGGGGAGAAATTGTCTCCCTCAGAATAGGTTCACAATTTGGGTGTCCTCCTAGACTCACAGCTAAGATTAGAGCAACATCTGACAGCTGTGGCTAGGGGGACTTTTGCACAGGTTCGCCTGGCGCACCAATTGCAACCCTACTTGGATCGGGAGGCTCTCCTCACAGTCACTCATGCCCTTGTCACCTCACAGTTAGATTATTGCAATGCGCTCTACATGGGGCTACCCTTGAAAAGTGTTCGGAGACTACAGTTGGTCCAGAACGCAGCCGCGCGAACTGTCGTGGGTGCACCTAGATACACACACATTACACCAATTCTCCGCGAGCTGCACTGGCTCCCTATTGGTCTCCGGTCACAATTCAAGGTGCTGGTTATTACCTTTAAAGCCCTACATGGCTCAGGGCCAGGCTATCTTTGAGACCACCTTCTACCGCATAGCTCCCAGTGACCGGTAAGATTCCACAGAGTTGGTCTCCTCCAGGTCCCATCAGCTAAACAATGCCGCCCGTGGGGGAGGGCCTTTTCTGTGGCTGCCCCAGCTCTCTGGAACCTCCTGAGGTCTGGACCATCCCCACCCTATTGGCCTTCTGAAAAGCAGTGAAGACCTAGCTTTTCCGGCAGGCCTGGGGCCATTGATCTCGCTCTTGTGATCTGGCGAGATCCAGCCATGAATGGCGTAAATGAGTTTTTAATGTTTTTAATGTTTTTAATTTTTCAATTTCTTTTTTTATAATTATTTTTTTAAATGTATTGTGAGCTGCCCTGAGTCTTTGGAGAGGGGCAGCATATAAATTTAATTAATTAAATTAAATTAAATTAAATTAAATTATTGCTAGGCATTTGAGGAGTCTAATTGATAATAGCTTAGCAGGAAAATAAAGTAAACTGATAGTAAAGTGCCTGTTTTTCCATTAATTGTTAAACACATTTATTTTAAACTTTCTCTAAATAGCTGAAATGTACTGGCCCCAGAAAAAGCATCATACAATTAAACATAGCATTCCATAAGAGAGCATTAAGGGTTGGCTGCATAACTATTACAAACTATATGTACTAAACCCTATTTGAATGCTTCCCTTTATATTTGAATGCTAAACTTTTTATATCCCTCCATTTCTAGCTAAAAATATCTCTTCTATTTCCTCTCTTCAAATAAGTAAAAATTGTAAAACATTGTCATACAATCCTAATCAACAAAAATCCATTAAACGTTACCAAAAATAGCAATTCAGTTGTGTTAACTGTAATCAAATAAACTGGTTTTGTATTCTTCTTTCTCAAGTTCTCAAAATCCTAACATCTGCCTCATACTCTTTGTCTCTTCTCTCAGAATCATTGATATTTTACCAAACCCCTTTTGTAATTCAAGTAAAAGAACATTATGCACATCACTGTTCATATTTCTACATTTACTCTTACAAAATCGTTGACATCTTTGTTGTAAATCTAATGTAGAGAAATTATCCATATCATTCTTCTGGTTTGATATTTATGTGTCTTTTGTAATTAGTAAGTTGTTACTCAGTTTCATTTGTAAATTTATTATTTCCATCTCTTTCTTATGGGATATCATTTTAAAATTCACATTCAAATAAATTTCAATTTTATTCAGTGTAACTTGCTTCTTCTCAATCACTTCTTCCAATTCCAAAATAACAGATAACTTTATAATTACATCTTTGGCCCATTCATCATAAATGTTTCTTAAGGTAGTCATTGATACATTTATTTCCTCCTAATGACCTTTAGTGTCCAACCTTCAAAGTTGTGTTATCAGTTGTTTCCAAATATAAACATAGACCTTTCCCAGGGGAAAGGATTCTTTTAATTAACTTCAAAGTTCTTCTTTAATTTCAGTCCTTCTAAACCCTTAATCCATTTAAAACTTTCTAAAATCTACATTGTAATCACCTTTTGTTGTATATTCTGAAAAAAAAACTTGAAAAACTTTAAACTTGTAATTTTCTTATTTAAAGGATTGAAGCAAAATTCACCAAGTGAATACAACTTGACTTGCCTTTCTGAAAGTTTTCGATCTTTAATGAACAGTATGTTGTTGTTGTTTTTTAAAAAACCTCCAGAATGATTTAAAAAGTAAGGTTTGGTCAAACTTTATGCCCATAAAAACTACATTAATGTCTCCGAGCTCAGTAGAATCTCATAACTCCCAGCTGTTTGCAAAAGACCACAAAAATATTATTTCTAACATCTACTCACACAAAACAAACAGCAGTCTGGAGCACTTATGAACAAAGTTCTTTTTTTTCTCTAGAGAGGGAAAGTTCCCTTTTTTTTTTTTTTTTTTTTTGGTGGTCCAGATCAAGCATCCAGATGCGTGTTCAGTTGTGATATCTCCCCCTAGTTGTGAGATGTCAATTTATCATTCCTCATTAGAAGCTTCTCTGCAGATGATACTGAAAAGTAGAAAATACTAAAAACAATTTGAAAAGCTGCTATCACAGTGTCTTAAAAAAGAAGGAAGAAAATAATCAATTTAAGGGTTTCCGTGCCTTGTTGAAATCTTTCTTTTAAAAAATTGAATTTACTACTACAAAGAATTGGCATTTCTTTTGCTCTCTTTAAATCTTCCACAAAGCTAGTCAGAATGTAAAATTATCTCCTTGTAATCCTTTTGCAGGAATTCTGCTCATTTTTTAAAATTAACACTTTCTGATTAGAAAACAATATATCTAACAGTCTCACAGAGGAAAAAGCATAGACATGCACATATTCATTTTATTATTATTTAATTTTGGACTTTTATATTGCCCAGTGACAATTTCTTAAGTATGTACAATAGGTTAAGATGACAGAAAAAAATTACAAACTGCATAATAAATTCAGTAAAAAAGCACAATTTATATATTAACTCTAAAGTTCTAAAATATTGTAATTCTTCCTAAAGTACAAAAAAATAAAAAAAGAGGTTTGCCTGGGGCCAGAAGAAGATAATCTAGATGTGAAATAAGCCTCTTTGGTTATTTCATAAATTGGAAGTCCCATCTACTCATGCATGCTCAGAAGCATACCTCTGTACACATTCTTGAGTATTGGGCAGGCCAGAAATCAGGATGATACCTAAAACACAGCTGGTTTCATTAGAAATTAACACTAATCTTTATCTCTTTCCAAAATTCAAAATTATCTCTTTCCTGATTTTATAATATCAGAAAAAGGAACTACCATTCCTTCAGAGGTCAGAAAAAGCTCAGGAGAGAATATTAATTCAAGACTCCTCTTTTTCTTACAGCTACTATAATGTATTTTTCATTCCTTTACTCTTTCAAATAAATGCTTCAGCAAATGGAATCCCAAGTGCTGAAATAACTTTGAGGATTATATTCTAACAGATAAAAATATTACTGTATCTGTCCATGAGAGATACCAAGTGAACATGGTTGGGGCCTCCTCCACATGAAAAAAACGGCAATTCCCTACTTCTGAAAAGAAATGTGCATCCATTTTAGATTTATAAATAAGAAGTGTATTTCACAGAAATAGGGCAACACCTGCAATCAATAGAGTTGTGGGCTTTCTGGGAATTTTTGATGTTTTGCAATTGATTTGAATTACTGTATTTGTCTCATATGATTTATCTATATGAATATTTGAGATATATTATTTGATGTGAAAAAAAATAACTATAGCATATTTCATGAGATTTGAATTTGCACTTAAAGGAACCAGCAGCTTTAAATATGGCAAAAAATGTTTATTGAAATGTTGGAAACAATTTGAAAATTGTAATAAAATAATAAATAATTGCAATATACTTCTAGCTTCCCCATTGTTAGAGGAATCATCTGAAAAGCAAACAGTGCAACTTTGAAACTGCCAAACTTAAAAGTGAAAAATTTTCCATGGAACATTTTTGGGCCCTATCAACCAAATAATACTAGTGCACATAATTTGGTTTGAACTTTTAAATATTCTTTTTTCTATCTCCCAAAAATAAAATCTATTTTAACATAGAAAATATTGGCAAAATATCAGAAGATAAAAATTAAATCTGCGCCCCAATATCTTTCATAAATCTCTTTTATAATTAGGTTCAGAACTTGAATTTGATCCATAAGCAACAGTCCGAACAGTTGCTAGGACTTTAGTGGAATCATGTAATAGCTTTCAAACTGAGTATAAAAAGGGGGCAAATTATGAAAATTCTTATTTCAAGCAAGAACTGAATGAAAATGAATGCCTAGTGATAAACCTGAAAGTGTGTGGGTGGGGATCAATCCACTATCATCAACAGGTAATTGTAACTTATACAGTGAATATTTTGAGTGATGTCACTGCCAGAGAACATTACTTTAATGATCAATTCACTTAAAATAGCAGGTATGGAAATTCTTGAATAGACTGTGCATGGGAACAAGCTACAGAGACACTTTGAACAAATGGGGCTATCCGGTGACTTCTGTTCTTTGCTATTGTGATGACAGCAATCTTGAGGGCAGTGGGGTTGAAGTAGAGGCCCTCAGTACTTTCAGCTGGCTTCCATTGCCCTGGATCTCTACTTCACCCAGAGCTACTGGTGTTGCCACTTCAAGGAGTGTTGCCCCAAGCATCATTCCCTGGCTAGCCACTTCAGAGCTACAGTGCAAAGCCCCAGCTGTTCCTGCTGCCCTGCACTCTGCAGCCCCTGCAGCCCCAAATGACCTTCACTGTTTTCTTCCACCCACTGCTGATGAGTGTGCCCAGCCTGGCCCTATGAAAACCAGCTGCTACATCAGGTCCTCTTCCCAAGGCTAGAAGCACTTCCTCCAAATTGCCAGGAAGCCAATATATGTTCTGTACTATGCTGTCCCACTCATGTGCATGCGTGCACGCACACACACACACATCATGGGTGTAAGGAGTAATTATCAAGGCTTCCTAGGCTGAATTGATATTCCCCAGCAATTCCCTGTGCACCAGCTCAACCCCAATCAGTTCCACCAGCTACTCAAATAAAGCCAACACTAAACCTCAAGACAAAGGCAAGTCCAAGGCAAAGGCAAGGCAAAGAAAACGGCTGAAGAGACACAATCCAAAGTTCAAGGCATGAACACAAAGCAAGAAAACAAACACATTGTTCCCAATATCATCTCCATCTGTCTGCTGTCCTAAACAGCCAACTTCTGGTGCAACCCATCAAGAAGGGCGAGGCTGCCTCCTCACGAGTAATCTGGCTGACCTTCACTGCTCCTGCCTTTTCTCTGCCCTACGTGTTCATGGATCAGGTGCAGAAGGCAGTTCCTCTTCCTCATCGCTAACCAGCTGCAGCTGTGTGCTTTCCCCACGTGAAGCCTGAAGGCTGTCCTGCTGCAGCTGTGCTTCAGCCAAATCACTCTCAGATGGCTGCTTTGGGCAAGTAACCAACTCCCCTCCTGGCATGCCTGGAACTGGTTCATCTTCCTCCGAGCTGACATTTGGAAAGGTATCTGGGGAAGTGTATGGGGGAGTCATCACACATAGCAGCAAATCTAGAATGTAGCATTTCATGGGCAGCAACTCCTATAAAAGCTGCAGGCAAACAGATCCATTGAGTGACATTCAATCCAATAAATGGAAAGTCTATCATATAGTTTCCTAGTTGGAAAACAAGGTGGGACTAAAGGATGAGCTTCCTGGAACACAAGTTTAACATCACTGAACTGAAATAATGGAGATGGGTTAATAATTAAGGTGGCTCCCTTATTATATTATCATTACTCCTTCACCTATTATTTTTCTGTTTTGCTTTTATAATTGTTTTAGATAATGATTATTTTATATATATCTTGTTCTACTGGATTATTGTTTATTGGTAAGAACTGGTTAACAAAGAATATTATTTTAGGAAGAGTAGAGTCCTTCTTCCTGGATGTATCTAAGCAGGCCATATGGCCATCTATTGAGAATATAATAATACAGAAGGTTGGTCTAGATTAGCTCCAAGGTCACTTCCAAGTGCCAACCCTCACATTATATGTTTCTAATGATTTATAGTACAAATTATACAGATACTAGACACTAATGTAGAAAACCATAGAAATGACCTTGTAGAAACAATATGATGACAATTAGAAAAACATGATTTAAGTGCAGGACAGGGAGAAAAGCCATTATAAGGAAATTGAGATAAGCTGCATTTAAACCCCTTGAGTATAAGAGAATAAGTAGAAGAGTAAAAGAGAAGGAAAATGCTATCAGGCTTTCAACACATGATATATCAATAGAGTTGCAGGCATTCTTGTGGAATCTGACCTGGTCTCCCCTTATGAGTTTTGTTCATAATCAAGGAATGCTTTATCTCAGGGTTTGTCAACTTTGGCAGCTTTCAGATGTGTGGACTTCAACTTCCCTGCTGGCTGAGAATTCTGGGAGTTGAAGTCCACACGTCTGAAAGTTGCCAAGGTTGAGAAACACTGGTTGATCACAATGAAACCCTACATGATTGTATGACAGAAAGGCAAGTTTGGTTCTAAGTAGTAATCTCCTTCGTGAAGCTGACACTCAGGAGGTAGGGATCATTTAAAAATTATTTCATTATATGAATATTTCATTATATAATGATGAAATATATTTCATCATGTTTCATTATAATAAACTAAACTATGGCTCTGAGGAAGAGAAAAACAGAGATAAGCGATCATAATATTGAGCAGGTTCAATTTCAGGGCAGATGTTCTCTTTCTGGGGAACTGCAATGTTAAAAGAGATGACAATAACAGTACTATTGTTCTAATTTGTTATCAAAAGGTTATAAATAATTGTAGTTTGGGAGTTACCCTAATGATGAATGGTCTTTGAAAAACTGGCTTTTCTTCCAGGTCTTTGAATAGGATCCCTGTGGAGTCCCATCAGTTTTGTAAGTGGGATTTTAATTCTTTGTTTTGTTTTTCTCATTTAAATTGGAAGCGTCTTACTTTGGAATTGGGTGCCTTCCAAATCCAATGAATAAATAAACAAATAGTTATGTAAATGATAGTCCTTTTCAAAGAGCCAAAACTCAACATAAATTCGCACTGTTCCATCTCAACATGCTATAACCTATTGCTGTGATTTATAACTATTAACACTCTTGCTTATACTTTCCTTTACATTGTTTTATTGGTTAGTCTTTCATTACTATTTTTGCTACTTTTGCCCTTTCGTTAGGACTATTTCTTTGTTCCAAACCCAGAAGAGAAAGAAAAGAAAAAAAAGGAAGGTAACTTATTTGGCCAGACTAAAAAATGTTGGTGGCTTGGCTTCCTCCTAAAGACCCTCCTATTCAAAAGTCTACAGCCAGCTCCTTTATACTGTACTTTTTTTTCCTCCTCAAAACCGTGACAGGTTTTTTCCACCACTGCCTGTTCTCTGCTTGTCACTATGGTAATCAGTATCAGTATCGTCATATTCTGGATTGCTGACTAGAAATTCTTCAGGCCAAATATGGTCCTCCTTCTAGATTATGAGTTTACAGCTGCCTCTAGCTCTGCTACCGGCTGTCCAGCCGGGGGGGGGGGGGGGGTTCCTGCCTCTCTATTGAAGCTTTAATTTGGGTCATCTTCTTTATTTAGCCTTTTCTGTCAGTCAGCCTCTTATCAAACAGCATCTTATCAGATAACCAAAAACTCCCCCTTTGTCTACTAAACCCTTTTCAACAAAAACATGTTTTCCAGAGGTATTTTAGGGTGCCTAAGTTCTTTTCAGATGCTACTGTATGATGTGAAATAATGCATCTGACCGGTAGACCAAAACAAACCCCCCCAAAACCTAGGAACACTTGATAAAGGATGGAAAAAACTGTCCTGGCTAGTGACAGTGACTTGTCCTGCTAAATGATGCATCACCAAGTAGATGGAGATGAACCACACTTATTGAAGAATCCCATTTACCATCAAGCTAAATTAATATTTTCAAGACCCCATACACCAAGAATCAAGATCCAGTGGATTGTTACATATATAATAACAGCACAGGTACTCCCAAAAGAGCAAAAGGTTTGAGATTTAATACTCCTCTCCCAGCATCTCCATATTTTCTATGTTCTAGTTCTGCTTCCCGTCTTGCTATGTATGTTGGTAGGGGTTTCATTCTTCCTTGCTCCTCCTACCTTCCCCGCCTTCCTCTCTCCCCTTTCCATTCATTTCCTCCCCCACTCCCCTTTCCTTTCTAAAAAGCAGGTTAGTGGCTGCTGCTGGGTAGGGGTGGGAGTGAGAGATTGTGAGACTGGCTAGGAAACTGTCACAGACTGTTGAAAATGAAGATCATGTGACCGCAACAGCCGCTCAGAAGCAAAAGCAGTAGCATTGAAGCACCTACAACTTCCTCAAATTTCATTCCCTTTGGAGTCATGAATCCTGGATTTTGGACATGTTCTGTAAGTTATCCCATTTGGGTTCAACAATTGTTGCCCTGTGATGCACTGTTTTGCCCAATTAAAGGGCCTGACAACAAGAGTTTTGGTAATATATAGATTATGCAACAAATGTATGAAACTGATAAAAAATATGTAATTATTCAGATTGCAATCATTTTAAAAGATCCTCCAATGGAAAAAATATAAAGGAAAATTAAATTTTTGAGGCATGCAATAAGATATTGGTGGTTTTATCTTAATTAAAGAAACTGGTGTTGCTAAGAAATAACTGAGCTAATGCAGAGAAAATAAATTTCAAAGACAAAAACGTTAGACAAACATTAACTGAAAATAAAAGCAATCTTACAGTGTTTGGTTTATGCGAACTATACACACAAAAGGTGAGGCAGTTAAAAGTCTGAGAGTCTTGATTGCTGAGTAATAAATACTTTGAAGTAACTAGTGGTGAGACACATTAATATACAGAAAGTAACTAAGGCTATTAATTTTAAGGAGTTAGTTGCTACTTTGTAGCTTAAGCAGTACCCAAACTGCTAACAGGTCATTTTCGGAGATAGAGATATGAGAGTACAAGTAGCCCTTGACTTATGACCATAGTTGAGCCCAGAATTTCTGTTGATAAGTGAGACATTTGTTAAGCGAGTTTTGCCCCATTTTACAACTTTCCCACATTTGTTAAGTGAATCACTGCAGTTGTTCAATTAATAACCTGGTTGTTAAGTGAATCTGGCTTCCCCATTGATTTTGCTTGTCAGAAGATTGCAAAAGGTGACTACATGATCCCAGGACACTGTGACCGTCATAAATATGAGGCTGTTGCTAAGCATCCAAATGAAAATCACGTGACCATGGGGATGCTGCAACAATCATAAGCCTGAAAATTTGTCATAAGTCACTTCAGTGCTGAAACTTTGAGTGGTCACTAAACAAACAGTTGTAAATGAAGGACTACCTGTAGTCTGAAGTAGTCCAAAGGACTATAACTAGAGAGTTACATAAATTGATCCCAGAGTCTATTTGGGGATGTAGAAAAGCAACAAGTGGAACTTTGAACAAAATGCCAGAGGAATAAAGTTCCAAAACAAAAGAGCCATTTCTAACCACAACAAAAGAATTTAGAAGTTTTTCCCCCACATAGCCAAGGTTGCTAGAATGAATTAGGGATTTCCTGCTTTCTCTTCTTGAGGAAACAGGCTAATCACCTCTGCTCTGTCCTCCTTAGCTCCCGGCATGTTCTTGGGCTTGGTGACCTGTCAGTATCTGTTCATTATTTGATCCACACCCATAAATTCTGATTTATTCTGTCTGGCAGCTGCTTCAGCCATATGATTATCTACTGCTTCTTTGGTCTGCAATCCATCAGGTCTGCCTCTTCAGTTTCTGAGTCAGATAGAATATCTTCCTGCCTATTTGAGTTGGAGCATGTCACATTCAGAAAGATCTTGCTTGAGAAGTTTGTGTATTTTGTGTCTGGGAGGTAGCTGTTAATTTTAGGAATGTAAAATAATATTGCAACAAAGACTGCTCTTCAACTTTTTCAAAAAAATAATCCAAAACTTTTTTTGTTAAATGGCTTAGGGGCTTTCTAAACATGAATCATTAAAAAAAAATCAATAAGTACCAAGTTTATGAAAACCTTTAATTATTTAATTAACTAGAGGATAAAGTAATATTTTCCCATATGCTCTTTTCTTACATTTCTTGACAATCTGGAAGAATGGGCAGCAATAAATAAGGTGATTTTAAATTGGGACAAATGCCAAATCCTTCATTTACACAGGAAAAATTAAAAAACGTAAGTATAAAAAAGGGAAAATCATATCGGGCAGCAGCACATGTGAAAAAGGCATGAATACCTTGGTAGACATAAATTGAAAGTATGAAGCACCTGTAATTAAAACCACAAATCTAATCTTATGCTGCAGTGACACTCCTTTCTATACTGTATTGGACAGACGACCCATAGAATATTCTCTTCTTACTGAGAAAAATTATCTAGTACATACTTTTGCTTTAGTAATTGTGGTTGAAATTGATATTTTATCTGTGGACAGACAAGAACATGTTCAATATTTTAGCTATGTCTCAGATTGGATCATAAATTATACAACCTGGGAAGTCAGTGATAATTCCAAGTCTCAAGAGAAAATTAATTTATGGGGCAGAATAAATTATTTAACCTTCCATATACCAGGTTTGGTACTTGCTTTATAAAAAGGAATAAACTAATAATCTCTGAATTGTTTTTTAGCTAAAAGGCGTAGTGTTTTATAAGAACAATTAATTTTATTTTGTATTAGGACTGTTTAATATGAGACTTTTTTTAAAATCTTAATTTAGCATGAATCTCTGGATTATATCTATATCACTGTTAAAACAGTGTTAGAAAGAAAACTCTCCTATGACTGAGAGGATTCCAAACCTAAATTCAGGTAGATCTCAACTTATGACCACAATTGAGCCCAAAATTTCTGTTGCTAAATGAAATATTTGTTAAGTGAGTTTTGATCAATTTTATGACCTTACTTGCCACAGTTGTTAAGTGAATATGGCTTCCCTTTTCACTTTATCAGAGGGTCACAAAAGGTGATCACATGATCCCAGGACAGGGCAGCCATCATAAATATGAAGCAGTTGCCAAGCATCTGAATTTTGACTGTGGGGATGCTGCTACGGTCGTAAGTGTGGAAAATGGTCATAGGTCAGTGCCATTGTAACTTTGAATGGTCACTAAATGAATTGTTGTAAGTTGAGGACTACATGTACAATGAAAATCCTTTCCATTAATGTAATAATATCTTTTATTAATACAGTAGGATTTTTTTTCTATCCAATTCTTTTATTTAGATCAAACATCAACCTTTATTTGCTAACTAGTAAGTAATAAACAATATATTGTACCCAATATATACTGTAAATCTTGCCTTGGTTTCCAGTTCATTGGCTTTGTAATTTCAAAGGTTTATCACAATTATTATTTTAATGTTGTAAATAAAGCATTTGGAATGATATACAGAAAACATGTAACATTGCCCTAAAATTATTAATTTCAACAAGATCATTCTTTTATTTCTTACTTTATAATTGAAGCATTAATTTCAGTAGAAATCCTTTCTAAAAACAGTTTCATTGAATTGAACTATTGTTGATATTCAACTTGGTACCCAACTGTCTTAATGTAGATATTATAAGAGGCTGTACTAAAGAGACTAAGAAAGACAGGGTTAATGTGGCAGCATGCTGTTTATACTTGCCAAGGAAATAAGAGTAGGATATATTGTATATTCAAACAACAATGTTGTTATGCGTGTAAACATAACTTCTTAAAAGTGGCCATTTAAGAGTATTACTCAGCATGTGTAAAACATTCATTCTGTGTATGTTTGAAGTTCACATTACCCAAATGTCAGTTCCTAACAGATAGACCTTTCAAAATGATAATTGATTTTCCACTTGAATGCAGAGGGATAAATAAAGGGAAATTTTGCTATCTTCATCAGTAAAAAGAGCTGACTTTATTGTTTGTAGTTTACAAAGAAAAAGTATTTTACACGGATGATAGATCTATCATCCGTGGTTTTGGGGTGAGGGTACATCAGTACACTGATGACACTCAGCTGTACATCTCCACCCCAGACCACCCCAATGATGCCCTTGACGTGATGTCCCACTGCCTGGAGACCGTACGGGTCTAGATGGGGAGAAATAAGCTCAGACTCAACCCTTCCAAGACCAAGTGGCTGTGGCTACCGGTGTCCCGGTATAGTCAGCTGATGCCATCGCTGTCTATAGGGGGTGAATCTCTACCCCCTACAGAGAGGGCTCGCAATCTGGGCGTCCTCCTGGATGCACGGCTGTCTTTAGAAGAGCATATGACGGCCGTGGCCAGGGGGGCTTTCTATCAGGTTCGCCTGATTTGCCAGTTGCGTCCTTTCTGGACCGGGACACCTTGCGCACAGTCACTCACGCCCATGTTACCTCCCGACTGGACTATTGTAATGCTCTCTACATGGGGCTCCCCTTGAAGAGCACTCGGAGGCTCCAACTCGGAGGCTCCAACTGGTCCAGCTGGTCCAGAATGCAGCCGCACAGGTAATTATGATCCAACTCCAACGAGTTGCACCCATGTAACACCTCTCCTGCACGAGCTGCACTGGCTCCCAGTGGTCTTCCGGGTGCGATTCAAGGTGTTGGTTACCTTTAAAGCGCTGCATGGCTCAGGACCTGGGTACCTACGAGACCGCCTTCTGCCACCGATAGCCTCCCACCGACCAGTTCGCTCCACAGAGAGGGACTCCTCAGGGTGCCGTTGGCCAAATTATGTCGGCTGGCGACACCCAGGGGGAGAGCCTTCTCTGTGGGAGCCCCTGCCCTTTGGAATGAACTGCCCCCGGACATACGCAAGATCTCTGACCTCCGAGTTTTCCGCTGTGTTCTTAAGACCCTGCTCTTCCAACAGGCAGGGTTAGTTTCATAATTGAGTTTTAAATTCGGAATTCTTAAATTGTTGGGTTTTTAGCTAATTGGCCTTAAATGTAATACTTTAAATAATTTTTTAAATTTAAATTGTGATATTTGTATTGTGTTTTTACCTGGCTGTACACCGCCCCGAGTCCTTCGGGAGAGGGGTGGTATAGAAACAAAATTATCCTTATCCTTATCCTTTTTCTTTTTTCCCTTTTTTGTACAGATTTGTTTTTCTTTTGTTGTTATTGTTACTGTTGGATGTATTTTTTTTCTTTTGAATTTATTTCTATTGATAAAACATAAGAAATATTTATTTAAAAAAAGAAAAGCTTTTTTGAAATGTCATTTGATTTCCATAATTCAAATCATGAAATTAAGATTTGTATTTTTGCTCCTTTATGTAAAGATTCACTGTGTCAGATCCACCAGCTTCGGCTTGGTACCTTGCCAGCAATTGGAGAAGGCAGGGGGGAATAAATGGGCAATAAAGCTGTAGACCTTTATGATGGGAAATTGGGAGGGGAAATTGGGAAGGGCCTGGTGGCACAGCTGGCTAATAGCCTGTTATTAACATTCAGCTGCCTGCAATTACTGCAAGTTCGAATCTCCCCAGGCTCAAGGTTGACTCAGCCTTCCATCCTTTCTAAGGTAGGTAAATTGAGGACCCAGTTTGTGGGGGCAATAAGCTGACTTTGTATAAATAAATATACAAAAGGCTATTGCTTAACGCATTGTAAGCCGTCCTGAGTCTCCGGAAAAGGGCGGCATATAAATCAAATTTTTTTTAAAAAATTGACAGTTGAGGAAGAACAGAGCATTTTGGAATCCAGTTCGCCCCAGTACACCGGCATCTTCAAGGCCATTAGCCCTGAGAGTGGAATTTCACCGGCCCAAATACCTCAGTGTTTCTCATAACATCTCGGTGGTGCTGGATTGGCATGGAGGGACCACGGAGGGAGGTCTAGGGGGAGCCAGGGTTTTCTTTCTGTATTGGCGTGCAGGAATTTTAGATTCCACTTGACTCTACTACAATCAGCATCCTTTAGTAAAAGTGTCCTTTCACTTCAACCAACTGGAGTCGAGAGTTTTACTTTCCTAAGGGATCAGACTGGGGCAGGTCTGACACATTGTTTTTTAGAAGATGCATATGTAGAAAATGAATTTGCTTAATATATCATTTAATAGCTGAGGGGCTGAGTTTGGCTTTCTATAAAGGATATTATATATCTGCAGTTAAAATATTGGAAATATTATAACAATTTTAAACTGCAACGATGTTGGACATTTTATTACAACTGATAACCAATGATCAGCATACAATTTTGGAAAATGAGCACATGATGAAATATGCCCTTGATTTGTAAAGGCATTAAAAGCAATAAGCTGACTTTGTATAAAAAAGAACACCGCTTAGGGGGGGCCGAAAGCCCTACTAGGCAGGTATATACAAAAGTATGAAGGCTATTGTTTAACGCATTGTAAGCCGCCCTGAGTCTCTGGAAAAGGGCGGCATATAAATCGAACCAATAAATAAATAAATAAATAAATAAATAAATAAATAAATAAATAAATAAATATCGTACTTTATTTCATTTAATGTTACTGATGTTAGAGAATCGTGTGTATATGTGTATGTGTTTTGTGAGTGTATTTTCTTTTTTCTATTATTGTTATAAAGCATTTGTAAGTCATGATTCTCATGACTGAAACTTCATAAAAGAGTTGTAAATAAATAATATTAGTATATAATTGAAATTCTAATATTTTAAATGTATCTTATAAGTTAGGACAGAATGATCATGTTATCTTCTCAATTCATAAAATATAATATACTTTCATAGTTTGTTAAATTCTTAAACACACACACACACACATACACATCTTTTTTTAACATGTAGTAGCTTAAACTTTTCTTTAATTACTTCTAGGAGTTCAATGATAACAACATAATCATTTCAAAGGCACATAGAAACTTTTCATTTCCCCAGATCTCTTCACCAAATAAGATGTTAATACAGAGGAAAATGATTTTTGACAATTTAAACAAGCATATCAAATTTTGAGTTTTTCGTTTCCTTTGACAATTAACACTCTACAAGAATTTTTCCAGCCTTGGTAGTATAAAAATTAAACATCATTATTGCTTTGCTCACAGCAGAAGCAAATGGGGGTGAAGTAGGAGAATGATATTTATATTTCATGTTTGGAAAACTATATTCTTTATTAATTTAAGAAGTTGCAGACAAGTGCTCTATATGGGCGCAAACATTTTTCTCTCTAGCTACAGTGCTATCACCTGTGTGAGTAGAAAAAAATGATGAAAGAAAATGTTTTACACATGAAAGATTGTATGATTACTTTGGTTATAGCAGAAAGCATTTCTACATAGAGCAATCGATTTTTAATAATTGCCCCATTCACTGTACCTAACATAACCTAAAAATATTCCTTTGAGTATTAATGTTTCATTTACAATAGCATACAGTATCTCATAGAGAATTTAAACTCAATTCAAAACATTTTTAAATTGTATGAACAAATTAATTTTCTGCTTACTCAGTGCCACCACTGAACTTCTTCACATATCGATCATGTTTCTTCTCTAAATTTTCATGCAGCCATCAAAAGGTTGACTTACTATAATTTCTTGAGATGCTGCATTAGAAAATACTTTATTTCTTACAACATATGATGGATTAAAATGAGGGAAAAGATATTATCTGAAATATGTCATGATTTGAGATCCATTTAGACAACTCTTAGAAACTGCAATAAACCATTCTTAAAGCTTTGGGGAACATTATTTAAATAACTGCAAAATATCCTCAGTTTACAATGATTTAACATGTTTAGTGTATGAAAAGTGGCAAGTTTCATAAAAAATACTTTGTGTCATTCTAAATTCATTGGCACAGATTATAAGAGCTATTATGTACATTTATGGATTTTGATATCAGCCCTTATGAATGCTAGATTTGTTAGATATTAAGCTTACGTTAACAAAACTAAAGCATATATTAAATATTAAATATTTCAGGAAATCTATCTTCAATGTGTTGCTCCAAATACTTTCCTTTTCAAATACGTGTGTGTGTATGTGCGTGCACACACACACACACAGAGAGAGAAGGGGGGATTACCATAATACAACGATGTCAAAAAGCATTTATGCGAACTATTTCATGATCTTTCTTATATTATTTCTTAAATAGCTAACTTTACCTATTTAATTTATCAAGATTGCCACATCAGTATAGAAAACCTGTGAGTTGATCAAAACCCTATTCCTAAATCTGAAATAAAACAGGAACTCAGTTATATTCTCATCACCTAGAAAACCTTGGCTCAGACTTTCAGTGTTGTTTGTATTTTGATTCTGGGTAGTCTCAGGCTTGAAAAGCCAGTAAATAAAATACTATAATTAGTTTAACATGAAGTTCTGCCAAAATACCTTCACTAATTAAATTACAGTGATAGGAATTTACTCAAGGATAGTAATGTTCATATGGCATATCTAACAAGCCGGTATCCTCCAAATTAAACCACACTGAAATCATTTAAATTGGTCAGTCCAGAGTCCTCAGTCTAGAGAATGCCAAAAATTTCATTGGACTGTTATAATTCATAATCACACCTTTTATCTTTAGTAGGTTGGTTTTTTTTTTAACCAGACTATGTCACTGATATGTCAAAGAGAAATTTGACTATTGGTTTATTTGATCTATCTTATGTGCAGAATTGTTAAGCAATTTGAAACCATTCTGTAAAACCTTACCTTTGGACTGTAGGTACACATAGTCTAGTTTTCTTATTGCCTTACTATCTACTTATTGGTATGTTAACACAGGTTCTGCCAAGAAGGAACGAGAATACAACTAATCTCTTTTAACATAGAAGCTTTTAACCAGTAAGACCTCCCGCAAATATGGATCTCAAAAATGGCAGCATTACCTACATCTTAGAAAGAGGAGAGATTTTACTGAGGAACAACACAATAAAAATATATCAAAGGGAAATGCCAAAGGTATAGTGAAGAGAATAATAATCAAGGATAAATAGAATTCAGTGGGGAAATAACATTTTAGTGGTACTAGGGACCAGCAAGACATAATTTGCGATGGCTAATGATGAGATAGTATAGTGAGGTTTTTAGGAAAATGAGAAAACCAGTCTGAGTTCTCTATAAACCCTTTTCTTTGCTTTAGAGAATTAGTTTTGGATATTAATAATAATACATGGAGCTTGTATGCTGTCCAACTCTCAAATGACTCTGACAAGAAGGTATTAGTGGGCATGCCTTAGCTTTGGGACCCAGAAATCCAGCCACAGAAGGAAGCAAAAATGTATGAAGGACTGAAAGCCAACCTATGTAGAAGGCCTATTAGAGTGGAAAATAAAGGTAATTAAGAAGCCAGTCTTTATATTAAGACAGATAAGAGATTCAAAGGTTGGAGAAAAGAAAAAGGACTACTGTATTCTCTGGCATAGTTGTGTTTCTTGAGAATTGGCAGCAGATAGAGAATCTAGACGGTGGAGACGGCTGCTAGAAGATCTATAGCAGATAGCTAAGGTTATGGTACAGAAAGCGGACGTTCTCAAACCTTTCCTCTCAGGTACCTTTTGTGTCTTCATACATTGGTCTCCACCCTGCTTTGGGATAATGGTAATACCCATTACTGCTACCACCTATCTTTCAGAAAGCACTTCCCCTGATTCCTTCTTCTTGGGTGTGAAAAAGATAGGGCTGCCTTTTCATGAAAAGTAAAAAATGTGAAATAATCTCAATAGTATAGAGAAATGTGACTAAATTATTCAATACTTCCTTCCATCTTTTAAAGAGAGACAAATCTCACTAGAAATAATCAAAAGCAATATTTTTATTTAAAAATGACAAAGATATAAACTCTCATTAACATTTAGTATTCAGATACAAACATTAAAAGATGCAAAAGCCATTCAGATCATGCGAAAACAGCAGCATAAAAGGAAAATTATAAAAGAAAAAAACAATGCTCTAGGGTAGACCAAAAGATGTTACAAAATAGAATGTGCTAGAATATTGAGAGGATTCTGCAGGGAACTGTTATTTCTGATTATATGAAAATTATACTGTAAATGCTACTAATATCTTTGTTTAGCCTGAAGGATGGATAGACTAGTATTACAAAGTTGCATGTTCAAAGAAATATATGAAATTAGATTTGACAACACAAAGAAGCAAAAATTAACCCTAGCAAAATTATTGGTTGAATATTTTTATTTCTCCTTTTAAAGGGGAAGAATCAAGAAGATTCTTGAAACACATATTCCCCTTTTCAGTTAAATGAACAGTCAAGCTTCCCAAATTCCCACATTTTAACAGGCTACAAGAATTATATTAAACCCCACTCTTCTACAGAAGTAGTTCAGTAACTTCTGCCCTTTTTTTCCCCTCAAAGGATCAAATTTATCCTATTTCAAGCAAAGGGAGAAAGGATGTAATATGTCTGTATATGTGACCAATAAGCCATATCTCTCTGCAAATACAATAAAGTTCCAGGGAGGACTTTATTGTGGCCTTTCACACTTTGTGATCATAATTAGCTGATCTGAAGTCTAGATGACTCAAACAGATTTCTCCATAAGATAAACAAAAGTGTGCAAAGAGACAGAAAGTTCAGCAAACTGCTCAGCTAATCCATTCTCCTTGAATGATTTTAGCTAGAAATGGAATGTGGACATTTGTCATATATGTACATAGTATAAGCATAAGGAAAAGGCACAGAAAGGCCACCAAATGACCCTGGAGAGAAAAGAGCAAATGACAGAAAAAGATTATAGATGTGCTATATTTCTTCCCACATTTCTCCCTATAAATATTAAAGCTCCCTGTGCATATTGATTGTCCTTTTTAGCAATAACACTTAATTTCAAAAGTGTAGCAAGGAATCACTTTTAGTAGGAAATGTAGAACATTCTGGCCAGTCAAAGCTTCCCTTGATTTTGATATTGGAAAGAAGTACATAACTCTACATCTCTACATAACTTCTAGGAGAGCTGTGAATATTTATGAATATAATCATGTTACTGCAGAAAAACAAACCAAGATAACTGGATTAGCTCTTTCATAAAGCAACCTTAATGATTGACTAACATGTAATGCGGTTAAAGGCTTTAAAGATGAGTATTAGTACAAATATTCTATCACCTTTTGTGCTTAGGATGAAGTTTTAATACAACCATCTAACAAAATGCTAACAAGGGAAAAGATATAGGTTATTTTCTTACTTTATTTATTGTTCTTATGTTTCAAATTTCGAGGTACAGGGAGTGAAAACTGAAAAGAAATGAAATTGTTATAATTTGTAATTGAGTATTATATCTTGGCAAATATAACAATGTACTGGACATTGTGACATACTGTGACATTATTTGGTAGTAAAGAAAAATACTTTTCATGGGAGAAAACTGAAGCAGCAGAGAAAAGTAGCAAAAAGTTTGTAGTAACCATCAACCACAATTCAGTGGATAGATGATAATATAAGTGGCATATCCAAATTTAATGTCTACTTAATGTAATTTGTCCAACAAATCAGAATGGGACCAGACTAATATAAACACCACAGAATGAATACTCCATAAATTTCTCAAACTACATGTAAATATTCTCAGAAAAGTTGAATAATTCATATTAGATTCATTTTCATATTAGATATATTTCTGCACATTAAATTCTTTCTTCAGGCAGAAGCATATGAATGGATTATTTTTCTTCTAAATTTGCGGTTTCTCTATTCTACATTAGAAACATAAAATGAGGCATTCATCTCCATATGTAGAAAAATGAACTGATTAAAGTAAGAAAATTCCTACTTTAGGAATTTAGCAGGAAAAGTAGATTTTTAATGCTCCACCAAGTGTGCATGTCAGTACATTTATATATAAAGCTCTACATGGTATGGAGACTTGTTGCTTGTGGAACTCCATGATATGCTCCTGTCCAGTACAAACCTTAAGAGGTTGCAGAAAACAATGCTTTTAGAAGCTTCTGACAATCAGGCAAATCTGCTGGGATCGCCAGAAGCTTTTAAAGGAATTTTTTTTCCCTACAACCTCCTCAGTTGAGGAGGTTGCAGAAAAACATATTCTTAGAAGCTTCTGACGATCACACAAATCTGCTGGGATCGCCAGAAGCTTTTAAGGTGATTTTTTTTTCCTACAACCTCTTCAAAAAATCCCTTTAAAAACCTCTGACGATCTATGCTGAGTTGCCTGATCCTCAGAAGCTTCTAAGAGCATTTTTTTTCTGCAATCTCTTCAAGCTTCTGCCTTTTCAAGGCAAAAAAGGGCGAGGGAGGGGACACACATGTGTGGCAGTGAGATATTCCACAGCTCAAACCTCCCCCCACCAGAAACCTTGGAAGGTTTCCTGTCTCTAAACAAACAACTCCTGAAAATTGAGTGGCAGGGGCAGGAAAGTCTCTCCGAGCGAGGGAACAGACTGGATTTCGGAGGAAACGCAGCTCGGTTTAAGGTTAAGGCAGGGCAGAAGGGCTGAGATGGCGATGAGAGGTGGGGGGGAAGCCTTTCCAACAAGCAAAGTCAATGGGGGGGAGCCGGATTCACTTAAGTTAACAACCATGTGAATCACAACCCCCTGCCTTGCTTAACACAACACACACATACATATCCAAGAGACCCTCTCCCCAGGCGAGAGAAACCCAACCCTGACAGAGCCAAGACAAGCAGGGAAGCCAGCAGCACAAATGTTTGGACAACCCATCCTTTTTTTGGGAGGGAGGGGATCTTTGCAAAGAAAAGGAACGCAGATAAGGCAGGTTTAAAGACCCCTTCGTTGCAAAGCCAAGAACATCCCCTAGAAGTCCCAGTCATCGGAGATCCTGGCCCCCCAACCCAAACAAGCCAATCCACAGGCTCAGATTCCCACCCACCCCGTCTCCCCGTGAGCCACACAAAACGCGCGTCGAGCATCAGAATCCCCAACTCGCACCTGTTTTGCAAAAGCCCAGTTGGATAGGACCCCCCCCCCACGCCCACCATCCCCACTCCCTCTGCCGGTTCCCTGGCGGCGTAGGTGCAGCAGCCCCGGCTGGGGAAAGGAGGTGCCGGCCGTGAGGCCGCTTTGCAAAGATGCACCTGTGCTGCGCGGCGCCTCCTGCGCTCTCACCTGTTGGATCTGCCCGGACGCCATCGCCACCATCGCCACTGCAGCCACTGGAGCCCGTCCGGCGCCGGTGGGGAACCACGTGGCAGCCCACGTGGATCCCAGGCAGCGGAACTCAGGCTAGGGAAGGGGTGGGCAATTGTGGCTCTTTTACAACCTGTGGCCTTCAACTCCCAGAATTCCTGAGACAGCCAAGCTGTCTCAGGAATTCTGGAAGTTGAAGTCCACAGTTTGTAAAAGAGCCACAATTGCCTACCCCTGGCTAGGGTAAGTTGGCGCCGCATGGGTGGGAGGCAGGGCGGGGCGAGGGGCGGGCGAGCCAGCAATTTAACAAATGGTTCGGTGTGCTGCCTGGCCAATAAATAGTGGTGGGGCGGGGTGAGGGGCGGGCGAGCCAGCAATTTAACAAAAGGTTCGGTGTGCTGCCTGGCCAATAAATAGTGGTGGGGCGGGGTGAGGGGCGGGCGAGCCAGCAATTTAAAAAACGGTTCAGTGTGCTGCGGGGCCAATAAATTACAAAAAAACACCGAATCGTTTGTTAAATTGCTGGCTCGCTCGTCCCATTTATTGGCAATAAATAGTAGTGCGGAGGGGCGGGGCAAGGGGCGGGGCAAGCCAGCAATTTAACAAAGGGTTCGGCCGAACCCCCTAAAACCAGCAGAATCCCACCACTGCTCCCACCCTGTTGGCCTTCTGCAAATCCTGAAAGACTTGGCTCTTCTTCTAAATATGGGCTAAGTGAATGAAGCCCTTGTGAGATGTATTTTCTTGAGGCTGATCTGCTATCTTGTTTTTGATTCTTGTTATTTTTTCTTTCTTTCCTTTTTTGTTTTTTGTCTCTGACAATTTATATTGTATTTGTTCTGAGCCACTCGGAATTGTCTGGAGTTGGGTAGTAGCTACACTAAATAAATTAAATTATACTTGTGTGTGTGTATCATATGGCAATCTCTCTCTTTCTTTCTCTCTCCCTCTCTCTCTCTATCATCTGTCTGTCTTCTGTCTGTCTGTCTATCATCTATTTTGCGATGAGCTGCGGTAGCGCAGTGGTTAGAGTGCAGTACTGCAGGCTACTTCTGCTGATCACCAGCTGCCAGCAGTTTAGCAGTTCGAATCTCACAAGGCTCAAGGTTGACTCATCCTTCCATCCTTCTGAGGTCGGTAAACATGAGGACCAAAATTATTGGGGCAATATGCTGACTCTGTAAACCTCTTAGAGAGGGCTGTAAAGTGGTATATAAGTCTAAGTGCTATTGCTATTGCTGAAGGAAAATTGGTGTAGTAGAAGAAAAAGAAAGATGTGTCATGAGTCCCAGCCATCAAATTTTACAGTTATAGGTGATTATTCTAATAATGATAAAGTTGATAAAACTCCTCAGGGAAAAAAAATAAATAAGGGAGGGTGATTAAACAGCTTAGCTTAGTTCCTTCCTGAGAGTTGGTAGAAATGACCACACTATGAATAGTGACTGTAAAACAAGTTTAATAGCTCTTTTAATAACTCAGTTGCTGAGAGAGTGATTCTAATCATATATTAAATTTAGCTATAATGAAGATTATTCTGTGTCTTGGCCTCGTTTATTATGTGAATCCAACCATTTCTGGTTTAAGTTATGGTCTATTTTCCTTTTGATCTTAAATGATGCTGAACAGATATATACCATTTTCCATATAATATTAATAATTTCAAATTAATTCTGTTGTTTTGTTGTAAGCTGTCAAATTTACTTTAGCATGTTAGACTTGAAAACCAATATCTTTCTTCACATCAATAGTGTTCAAAAATATGGAAAATAATAGTGGCTTAAAAATTAATACAATTGTGAAGAAACCTTTAAAGATTGTTATATTCATATTTGATTTCTCCTTTAGTGTTATATCAATAATGTAATTTTCAGTAGATTACTTTAGATTAAAAATGACATTCTAAATAGAAATGTTTAATATAGACATTTAAAATTCTGTACCAGATCAAAAATGTATGTTCAGATGTACATTATGTCAAAGTTGTATATTCAAGCTATGCATTTTGTTTTATTGCTGTATAGCTCTTATTTTGGAGATTGAGGATGGAGAAGGGGTTTTTAAAATTTTCAATATTTTGTTTGATCATTGCTATTCAATTTCTTTTTAATGCTGAAGAAAAATTTAAAAATACATTTAATGAGTCCTGGCAGTGTAAAAGAGAGAAAAATGGTATATCATTATATAACACCAATATAACACCAATATTTCACTATGTTAACTACTCAGTTATTTCATCATAGCCCTTTACAAGCTGATTGAATAAACAAATTCAAACTCATTTTTACTTCACAAGGCTTTTAGCACTTCCATTACTGTGACCTCTTGGGAAACATCTAACTGTCACAATTTGGATTTATATCTAGAGAAAATGGGGCTATAGCAACATCTCCTTAAAGCACTTGTTTTCTTAAACAAAGTCTTAAAAGGCAATTCATCTTATTTGTGGGTTTAGAAAAATTAATACAATATTTTTTAAAGTTCTGCCCCTATATCCAATTATTATTCAATATGGTAATACAATGCAATTGATAAATTGCATTATGAGCTGTCTTAACATTTAGTAATATGTCCCTTGGATATCTCATTTTTACAATATGAATAAAAAGATGAATTCATTGGGGATTTTTTGAACACAAAATATCTCTAATATCAAAAAAAAATTGCAGAGAAGATTGTTCAGCTGTTGGCTGGTATGCATGCACACACAAATGAAACTTTAACACAACTTCTGCACAATGACTTTTGAGGCTATATTGATTTTTAATAAGCACAAATCTGCTTATGTAGCAAATTGTACAAAGCTGCTTTTTTAAAAAAAACCTGAAAATATTAATGCGTGCAATAGTATTCTTAGATTGCAGAAGGTTAGAGCAAATAAATCTCTGTAGATAAAGATTTTTTTCCCTCTGTTTCAGATCTCCCCTTTCAGTTAAATCCTTCACTTGGTGCTGTTGGTGGAGAGGCTGGGTTTGGTTGGCAATAAGCAGTTAAAAATCTTAGGTGTTCTATGTCCAGTGTCACTTATATGCCTTAACTTATAGTTTTTACCTGCCATTTAAAATTTGGCGTGAAAACATGATACATAAATTATTTACTCAGAGAAGTTAAAAAACATCCCAGAAGAAAGCAAAAATATTGTTACCAAGCCTATGACACAAATATTAATTTATAGACAAAAATGCTTGGCTTGAGAGAGTCTTTATTTGTAACTTATTCTTCATCATATACTGTGCACAGTACAACAGATAATTGTTTAAGTATTCTGACCTGGTAGAGCATATTATCTATATATATAAAAGCAAAATACCACTCACGCATCATCACAAAATCTCCAAAACCGTAAAGACTACAAATTTAAAATTTGCTACGTCTGTTCCTCTTGGCTTCTAGGTGCTCACTAAGAAAGGATTTTTTTTGAAATAACCATCAGAGCATTAGTATTTCCTATATTATGATTAACACGCTCTGATGCTAAGGAGTTCTACTCCCCCTTTCCACCTGAAAAGAAATCTGTTCCAAATGCAAAACACAAGCAGAGGAGAGGAGTTTCAGTTTTAGTTTTACTTTCACAGCAGCAAGCAGGGAATAGGATGGGGAGGCTTCTGGGGGCAAGGATGAGGGAGAGAAGGTGATAGGATAGGGGAGGCTTCTGTGGGGTAAGGCTGAGGGAGAGAAGGGGATAGGAGACGTTTCTGTGAGGCAAGGCTGAGGGAGACAAGGGGGACAGGATAGGATATGCTTCTGTGGGGCAAGGCTGAGGAAGAGGAGAGGAGAGGCCGATTGTAACTACTGATTAATTTTCAAGCTGTAAGTGTTGATTTATCAAGCCCGATCACATAGTTTCGTAGCGGAGCATGGGTATTAAGCTAGTTTATTATAATCATAACAAAATTGGAATGGAACAGACACTTGGCTTCTACTGCCAATTTTGTGTGTAAGTAACACATCAGCATGATTCAGATTTAATAGCAATAGCACTTAGATTTATATACCACCCCATAGTCCTTTACAGCATTCTTTGGGCAGTTTATAATGACAGTATATTGCCTCCAACAATCTGGGTCCTCATTTTACTGATCTTGGAAAGATATAAGGCTGAGTCAACCTTGAACAAAAACAACCCTGGGCTGAAAGAAAGTGATTGGTTCAATGTCACTGGGTGAGTTTTATGTTGAGAATAAACTTGATCCAAGGTCACCCTGATTTTAGCCCTACACTACATCAGCTCCCAAAGTGTCTTCTTATAGTTATGGATACCGAGTTCTCATTTCATGTACATACAATGGTATAAGGCTAAAGAGAAAAAAATCATAATTAGATTATGTATCAAAATATATATGAGAGATTAATGTTCTTCCTGTTGTTTATTGGAGAACTAAGTAAACATTCCATTTTCACTGTAAATTTGTGTACTGTAATAAATGTTGAAAATGATCTTTAAATAAATTGTTAAATTCCTTTAAATTGTAAATTTATATTTGCGTGGCATTTTGGAGATGAGCTGTGAAGGGCCTTATTATATGCCTGATAATATCTTAGTTTCTTATTTTCTAAAGTGCTTGAGTCAATGATTGGATTTATATATTTATCTATTAGGCTAAGCACAATGCTGGCCTGCTTGTTTGGAGCGCAGTATATTGTGTGAAGCAGATGTTTTGTAATTCATGGCTTAAAGTTTCAAATATAGATTAACCAAGTAAACTAAAGTTTAATCAATAAGAGGTGACTAAAGAAAGCATAGCTTAGCACAGAATGTGAAGCCTGCTAGTATGCCTGTCTTGGTAACAGTTGCTATGCAAGGAAACGTCAAAGTGTTGCATTAGAAATGACAAGTCAATATGTCATATGATACTGAAGTATCCAATCTGACCAGAAAACACCTTTCCCTTCAGCTTACCTTGGGAAAATCTCATTGTAAAATCACAGTGCTGCACATTCTACACAATGACATGTACAGGAGGAAAAGCCTTCATAATAAGGCAAGAATGGGAGAAAAAAATGTATCACTGCCGATGATAAATCTTTCTTCCCATATTGCCACATGGACCTATAGACCTGATCTTTTGTTGAGGCGTAATGCCTGGGCTGCCTATGGATAGAACACTTCTACTATGAGGGATTTATACAAACAACTAGACTTCCTTAAGAAAGTTCGTGGGATTACAAACCACACCAGTGCTCATCATCTTGAATACAACAAGAAGGGGATATTTTAAAGACAATTGGAAGTTGGAAAGCATTCTGCCCTGGTTGACTGAGGAGCGACTCTGAATAATTTACATTAGACAAGTATAAAAAAAAAGTGACTGGGTCAACTAGTGAGAAAAAAATGTTTCATTTTGTGCTTTTCTTTCCATTTTCAGATAAAGTCTGAAATCAGTCTGAAATCTGGAATCTCAATTAGAAGCTGGCTTGCCATGAGTGCTTCCTCTCCTTGCAAAGCTTTGCTCAGTTTAAAGAGAAGCCTCATTTTAAGATTATTTTGTGGAATGATCTGTTGTGGGGAAAGTGTCCACTTACATAAGGAAACAGAGCATTTGGAGATAAATGCAACAAAAACATTTTATTATCATATCACTAATCACTGAGCTCCTACCCAAAAGAATGCAAAAGAACTTGTGCCAAGCAAGGTTATGGATTATATCCTCCAAAAAAAAAATTAAATAGAAATGATAAGGAAAGCAATGTCATAAAACAGTGATCTTTACAACAGGAATGATACATCTCCTACTACTATGGAATGATCTACTAATGTTAAGAATCACAAAAAGGGCTTCCAGGTTGATCCCCATCCTCAATTCTCTACAATTGTTCTGTTCCCAGGCAGGGTAACATGGAGTGAAGTGGGGTTGACAACAATATCCTGGAGGCATTTCACTAGACCAATAGTCAGTACCAGTGGTGAAATCCAATTTTTTTAAATACCGGTTCTGTGGGCATGGCTTGGTGGGCATGGGGTGGGGTGGCTTGGTGGGTGTGGCTTGGTGGGCATGGCAGGGGAAGGATACTGCAAAATCTCCATTCCCTCCTCACTCCTGGGGGAAGGATATTGCAAAATCTCCATTCCCACCCCACTCTGGGGCCAGCCAGAGGTAGTATTTGCCGGTTCTCTGAACTACTCAAAATTTCCGCTACCGGTTCTCCAAATGGCTCAAAATTTCCACTACTGGTTCTTCACAACCTGTCAGAACCTGCTGGATTTCACCCCTGGTCAGTACAGAAATTTGCCTGAAAGTAAGAAAAGAAAATGAACATGAATAACAATAGCGCTTAAGACTTATATACCGCTTCACAGTGCTTTACAGAGATTTACAGAGGAGCGGTGGTTCTCCTCCTTTCTCTCTGACCGGTCACAGTCTGTGTTGGCAGGGGGGCAGAGGTCGATCCCGAGGTGCCTTGTGTGTGGGGTGCCACAAGGGTTGGTCCTCTCGTCCCTTCTGTTCAACATTTATGTGAAGCCGCTGGGTGAGATCATCTGTGGTTTTGGGGTGAAGTACCACCAGTACGCTGATGACACTCAGCTGTATATCTCCACCCTGGGCCACCCCAATGATGCCCTAGAAGTGATGTCCCGGTGCCTGGAGGCTGTGCGGATCTGGATGGGGAGAAACAGACTCAGGCTCAACCCGTCCAAGACCGAGTGGCTGTGGTTTCTGGCATCCCGATATAGCCAGTTGGTGCCATCATTATTGCGGGCGAGTCGTTGGCCCCCACGGAGAGGGCTCGCAACTTGGGTGTCCTCCTGGATACACGGCTGTCTTTAGAAGAACATCTGACGGCTGTGGCCAGGAGGACTTTCTATCAGGTTCGCCTGATTCGCCAGTTGCGTCCCTTTCTGGATCAGGACTCCTTATGCACGGTCATTCATGCCCTCATCACTTCCTGCCTGGACTACTGTAATGCTCTCTACATGGGGCTCCCCTTGAGGAGCACCTGGAGGCTCTAACTGGTCCAGAATGCGGCTGCATGGGTGGTTATGGGAGCGACATGGCGCTCCCATGGAACACCTCTCCTGCGTGAGCTGCACTGGCTCCCGGTGGTCTTCTAGGTGCACTTCAAGGTATTGGTTACCACCTTTAGAGTGCTCCATGGCTTAGGACCTGGGTACCTACGAGACCGCCTTCTGCCACTGGTAGCCTCTCACTGGCCAGTAAGCTCCACAGAGAGGGGCTCCTCAGGGTGCCGTCGGTCAAACAATGTCGACTGGCGGCCCCCAGGGGGAGAGCTTTCTCTGTGGGAGCACCTGCCCTTTGGAACGAGCTCCCCCTAGAGATACGGAAGATCCCGGATTTACGCACTTTCCGCCGTGCCCTCAAGACTTTTTTATTCCAACAAGCTAGGCTGGCCTAACTCTTTTTAATTGCTTAATTTTAATTTTCTTTTTTTAAAAAAAGGGGTGTTTTAATTAATATGGGCCAAATTTGTTTAAGATGTTTTAAATTGTTTTTAAATTTTATATTGTATGTGTTTTATCTTTGGCTATTCACCGCCCTGAGTCCTTCGGGCGAAGAGCGGTATATAAATCCAAATAAACCTAAACCTAAACCTATTATCCCCAACAATCTGGGTCCTCATTTTACCGATCTCAGAAGAATGAGATAAGCAGTAGCAGATTTTGTTCCAGAGAAGCATAGTCCAAGAATTACAAAGGGCAGAAGCCAAGTAACTACTGATGCCTACTATGCTATCAAACATGTATCAAGCACCTTGTCACATGGAACAGTCTGCACAAAAAGCCATGAGATGCTTCAGTTATGATTTTCAAGAAGAACATGGGGTCTTTCCACTGCAATCAAGCAATTCTGAAAACAACCAGATGTTTAATAGGCTGCAGGCATGTTCTGCATTCACACTGCTGCATGCTCCGAAGGACCTATTCTAAATTGGTTCCAAATCATTGCATGGCTGTACTCCATGAAGTGATGCCTCAGTTACAAGAATGGCTGCATTTGCATATGGATCCCTGTGGACATACGGCAGAATTAAAGCTTAGAACAATCAGGCTATCTCTACATTTATATTTAGGCCTTCGATATTTTTTACTATTCGTGTCTGTTTTCTTCCATTTTAGTTATCATTTTAGGCTTCTTATAGAATAGGGATACCCTAACTGAATTGTAAAAATCATGATGATTTTTGAAGGGTAGGAGAAAATTTTCTGTATCTCTTTGCTGCAACCGAGTGCTTGTCTTCATTGAAGAAGTATCTTTGCAGCCAAAATACAGCTTGCCCAGTATAGAACTTGCATACAGGTTTAGCGTAAGTACTACTTCCCTTTCCTGAAACATCTATATCAGTGTTTGACAATAAGAAAAACGAACAAAGTTGATTGATCAATCTAGGACTATCACAAAGGAATTCATACTATTGATAATTTATATTCTGAATTATTAGACATTTTGAGAGCTTTTTTTTTTCTGTAGTCAGAAAACTTCTAGAATTCTCACTGACATTTCCAAAGCTTTTTATTTAAAGTACTAAATGATCCAGAAACTGTCAGTTACATTTTCAAGGCAGAACTGGAGCAACATTCAGTGGAAATCAATTATTTAATTAAATGTTTTTGTGATATTCTACCTGCTGTGAACATGTTTCTTTAAACCAGTCTGCTGATTTGTTCAGATCTCTTTGCTTATATAATCTCCAAAGAATACAAAATCATTGTTTTTATAGCTTGGATACACTTTTTATTCTCAGTGCAACATAAGCAGATATTTTGATTACTTCATGTCTATTGGATTTCCACGTTATTTATATTATGATAAATTGAAAGCAATATGTATGTTTTATGTAAGTAATCACATCCATATTGGGGAAAAGGGGTATGAAAAGACTGCCTTTAACCTGAGCTGATTGTGAGATATATTATTTTATTTTATTTTATTTTATTTTATTTTATTATTTTATTATTATTTATTTTATTTTATTATTTTATTTTATTATTTATTTTATTTTATTTTATTTTATTTTATTTTAATTTTATTATTTTATTTTATTTTATTTTATTTTATTATTTTATTTTATTTATTTTATTTTATTTTATTTTATTTTATTTTATTTTATTATTTTATTTTATTTTATTTTATTTTATTTTATTTTATTTTATTTTATTTTATTTTATTTTTTTATATTTTATTTTATTTTATTTTATTTTATGCAATTTATATGCCGCCCTTCTCCCGAAGGACTCAGGGCGGCTTACAAAGAATACAATTCAACAATTTAAATTTAAATGTAAATTAAAATCCAGTTAAAATTAATTAAAATTATTACAATGTAAAAGCCCCTAGATGGTCAGTCCAATTGATGAAAGAGCCATGTCTTCAGTTTGCGGCGGAAGGAGAGGAGGTCGGGGGCTGTCCTAAGCCCGGTGGGCAAACCATTCCAGAGGGTTGGCGCTCCCACAGAGAACACTCTCCCCCTGGGGGCCACCAGCCGACATTGTCTAGCCGATGGCACCCTGAGGAGGCCCGCTCTGTGAGAGCGTACGGGACGATGGGAGGATGGCAGAAGATGCTCCTGCAAGTACTCCGGGCCTAAGCCATGTAGGGCTTTATAGGTTAATACCAGCATCTTGAAACGGACCCGGAGGACCACCGGCAGCCAGTGCAGCTCATGCAGGGGAGGTGTCACACGGGAGTAACAAGAAGCTCCTGTAACAACCCGCGCGGCCACATTCTGGACTAGCTGAAGCCTCCGGGTGCATCCCAAGGGCAGCCCCATGTAGAGGGTTTTACAGTAGTCCAACCGAGAAGTAACAAGAGCATGAGTGACCATGGCGAGGGCATCCCGGTCTAGGAAAGGGCACAACTGGCGCACCAGACGTACTTGTGCAATATAATGTTATATTATAATATAAGGTTTTATATAAACAAAAATGCATTAATTTTACTTGATTTTTAAAAAATTATCTGATATCATTCACTACCCAGGGTGCCAAGACTGGGACAGTTACAAACATTACAAATAAATAAATAAATAAATTGTTAATTGATTTTCTTACCATGTTTGACAGAATACTAAGCTGAAACTAAGTACATTAGCTGGGTTTATATTATATACTGACTTAAAAATCTGATTGGCTAGTTTGCAAATTTATATGTCATGTGAATCCAACTAGTGGCTTGATTCAGTGTAATGACTGTCTGCATTCCTTAAACCCCATTCACACAAACCATGATTGAATATTTCTTTGATTGCCTATCTGCAATTTTATTTTACCTGAGTACTAGGACAGTAACATTACCAGATTCTGAAGAAACCAGGTTCTAAAACAAATCCAAAATAGTTTGTGATGACTATTTCCAGGGGTGGGTTCTAAATTTTTTTTACTACCGGTTCTGTGGGCGTGGTTTATTTTGTGGGCATGGCTTGATGGTCATGTGACAATTCTTTAGGATTTAGCAGAGGTACTGGTCTACCAGGCTTTTAACTGCTTGCTGAGCTGTCTACTCATTTGTTTTTGGAGGCACTGGTCTACTTGTGTATTTTTGCAGGCACCGGTCTACACATTTGTTTTCTTTTAATACTGATCAGCTGTAGGGCGGCCCTTTGAAGCCCCGTGGCAAGAGTTTAAACAGGTTTTTTCCCTCTAGCTGATCAGCTGGGACTCAGGAGGCAGCAATAGATTGGGGGTGGGGCCAAATAAAAGGTAAGAATAATGCATGGGGGGCGGGGGGCGAGAACTGGTTCGGTGATGTCATATCGTCACCGCTACCGGCTCGGCAGAACCGGGCAGAACCGGGAGGAACCCACCACTGAGTGTTTCCCATTTTGGCAAAAACAAGTAACTGATTTTTTTGATCCAGTTTTCTTCCATGGAACATTGTAAATGGACGTTGGTCTTACCTGATACGTCCTTTCTCAGCATAGGGGAAATGTCAGTCAGAGTGGGGAGACGCTCCGTCCAGCGTATGACCGAGTCTGTCAGTTTAAAAGCTCCGCCCTCCTGGTCTGCCCCAGTTCTTCGGCGAGGGCGAAGGTGCAGACTCATCCGACGTGTCTTCCTGAAATGATAGAGAATTAGATTCCACCACCACCCCAGCTATCACCGGACCGGCTCACGAAGGATGGGCCTGACTGACGTTTCCCCTATGCTGAGAAAGGATGTATCAGGTAAGACCAACGTCCATTCTCCAGCTAGAGGGAAAACATCAGTCAGAGTGGGGACATACCAAAGCTCAATGTCACCAGGGAGGGAGAAGAATAGGTCCGGTGCTCTTCAAGTGAGGTGGACCGACTGGAGGACCTGTCTGCCAAGCGCCGCATTGGACGAAGCAAAGGAGTCAACTCTGTAATGTCTGACGAAGGGACTTATGCTCGTCCATGTGGCAGCTCTACAGACTTCCTTGAGGGATGCCTGCATGGACCAGGCGGCGGAGGTTGAGGTGCTTCTAGTAGAGTGCGCCATGGTTCGGCATGGAGGAAGAGCGTCCGACTGGCGGTATGCCAAAGCGATCGTGGCCCTGATCCAGCGACCCAAGGTTGGTCCCAATACCCGAGAACCGATGGATGTAGGGTGAAAGGCTACGAATAGGGCCTCAGTCTTGTGATGAGAAGCTGTCTGGTGATGTAAATTTTAAGAGCCCTGCGGACGTCCAGGGTCCGCAGGGCCACGAGCGTTCTAGCCGATGTGAGGGGTGCAGACAGAAGTCAGGGAGTACGAGCTCCTGTGCCCTGTGAAAGGGGGAATTAACTTTGTGTAGAAATGCTGGGTCCAGGCGGAGGACCACCCTGTCATTATGAAAAATGCATAGGTCTGCCCGGATGGAAAGGGCCGCCAGTTCTGAAATGCGGCGGACGGACGTAATCGCCACCAAAAAGCCACCTTCAAGGAGAGAAGCCGAAGAGAGACAGTCTGAAGGGGCTCGAACGGAGGCGACATGAGGGCGGTAAGGACCTTATTAAGGTTCCAGGAGGGGAACCGATGGACAGTCGGAGGCCCTAAATTGGTTGCTCCCCGAAGGAAATTCCATATGATAGGATGGCGAGAGATGGAGTCCATCGATTCACAGGCTAGGACAGAAGCAATGGCAGCTACTTTGCGTCACAAGGTGTTTGGGGCCAGGCCCTTGTCAAGGCCACATTGAAGAAAGGTTAACACATGAATGATGGAGGCCGATGTTGGAGACTGGAACTGAGGAACACCAGGAAGCAAAGGCGCGCCAAGTGGTTGCATAAATACGGACTGTGGAGGGGCGGCGAGCGGCCTGGATTGTAGAAATGACCTGTGGTGGGACTTTGGCCACAGTCAGGAGGAGCCGCTCAACCGCCAGACGGTCAAGCGAAGCCAGGCCGGGTCCGGATGGAGAAGCGTCCCTTGAGACAGGAGAACCTTGGAGGCTGGAATTTGCCAAGGAGGGGCGACCGACAGGGACATCAAGTCCGCAAACCATGGTCGCATTGGCCAATACGGGGCGATCAAGAGAAGTTGAGCTCTCTCCTCAAGAAGTTTCCGGATGACCCTGGGGAGCACTGGAAGTGGGGGGAAAGCGTACAGAAGGCCGGGAGGCCACCTGCTGCGGAGGGCATCCTTGGTTTCCGCTTGCAGGTCCAGGAACCTTGAAAAGTAGTGGGGTAGTTGATGGTTTGTCCGGGATGCAAATAGGTCCAGGACCAGCATCCCGAACTTGGAGGCAATCTCCTGGAAGAGATCGGGAGAGATCAACCATTCCCCTTGGTCCACAAGCCTCCGGCTGAGGGAATCGGCTTGGACATTCGCTGAGCCCGAAATATGATCCGCCCTGAGGAAAGACAGGTGAGCTTCGGCCCAGAGCCCTAGGAGGCGAGCCTCTTTCATTAGGGCTCAAGATCGAGTGCCCCCCAGCTTGTTCACATGGGCCTTGGCGGTGGTATTGTCCGTTAGGACTAGGACATCTTTCCCTTCCACTAGGTTCTGGAAATGTAGCAGGGCAAGCTGAATGGCCCGCAGCTCCAACAGGTTGATGTTGAGGAGAGACTCTCTGGCTGATCACCGACCTTGGGCCATGTGGTGAAGTAAGTGGGCCCCCCAGCCCGATAGATTGGCGTCCGTGGTAAGTTGAACTCGCTGAGGCTCCCTGAAGTGAGATCCGCGGGACAAGGCATCTGAGGTCCACCAAAGGAAGGAGTGGAGTACCGGATCCGGTAGCTTGATGCGAAGCACCGAAGTGTCCTGTAGAGTTCTTTGAAAGGGCAGCAGCAGCCACTGAAGATCCCTGCTGTGTAATCGAGACCACAGAGTGATGCCAAAGGTAGACACCATCTTTTCCAATAGGTGGGAGAGGGTCAGAATGGATGCTGAACCTGAAGAAAGGCATTTGCGAGCCAGAGCTCGCAGGCTGGCCTGGCGTTTGGGTGAAAGAGACACTATAGATGAGACCATGTCAATGAGGGCCCCTAAATGGAGGATGCGAGTGGAGGGGGAAAGGTGCCTCTTGGACCAATTTATAGAAAAACCATGTGCCTGCAGGGAGTCTAGGACAGTGGCAAGATCGGATTGAGCTTCCCAAGGGGAAGAGGATAGAACCAAAATGTCGTCTAAATAAAATTGGAGACATATGGGTCGAGAACGGATGCAGCCAATCAATGCAGCCATAATTTTTGTGAACACCCAGGGGGCCGAAGACAGCCCGAAGGGCAAGGCCCGATATTGGAAATGAGCACCTCTGAAGGAGAATCTAAGGAATTGGCAGTGAGCAGGTAAAATGGGAACATGGAGGTACGCCTCCGTTAGATCAATTGAGGATAGAAAATCTGAAGGGCGAATTGATTTGAGAATTGAGGAGAGGGATTGCATCTTGAACCGACGATACTTAAGAAGCCGGTTCAAGGCCTTTAAATCCAAAATGGCCCTCCAACCCCCCGAGGACTTTTTGACCACAAAGAGACGGGAGTAGAACCCCTGACCTTGCTGGGAAAGGGGAACACGCTCGATGGCAGCTATCTGTAGGAGATGGTCAATTGCGGCCGACACAAAGTCCCTTTTGAGTTTGTCCTGGGATACAGGACAGGGAAGAAAGTGGGAAGGAAGCTACTGGCTTGGCAGAACCGGACGGAACCGGGAGGAACCCACCACTGAGTGTTTTCCATTTTGGCAAAAACAAGTAACTGATTTTTTTGATCCAGTTTTCTTCCATGGAACATTGTAAATGGCAGAAATAAGTGGCAGCTCAGATAGATGCAAAAATATCTTAGCTTAATTAATTCTGGTATATTGGTTTGAAGTAGACTAACTTAAAACAACATTATTCTGGATGGTGTACAAAACTGATCAACAACAAACATAAAGCACACATTATCTCAATTAAAACAGATAACTAGAACACATGCTACATTTTCCAGAGTTCATCATTTAGGGTAAGAAAGGAAATAATTATGTCACTGCCAGTCATATATACTTCTGTCTATATGACTGTTTCTCAGAAGCATTTATAAAGGGTAAAGGTTCCCCTCGCACATATGTGCTAGTCATTCCCGATTATAGGAGGTGGTACCCATCTCCGTTTCAAAGCCGAAGAGCCTGCGCTGTCCGAAGACGTCTCTGAGGTCATGTGGCTGGCATGACTAAATGCCAAAGGCGCACGGAACGCTGTTACCTTCCCACCAACGATGGTCCTTATTTTTCTACTTGCATTTTTTATGTGCTTTCGAACTGCTAGGTTGGCAGAAGCTGGGACAAGTAATGGGAGCTCACCCCATTACGCGGCACTAGGGATTCTAACCACTGAACTGCCGACGTTTTGATCGACAAGCTCAGCATCTTAGCCACTGAGCCACCGCATCCGTTCAAGCATTTATAGCTCATTGTAATTAATTATAAAACAACAGCAGTTATTTTTATATTACATTTTTAAATGTAACATTGTTTATATCCAATGAACTGAATTTTTATAAGTTGAGTATTTTAATCTTGATATGTCTAGTTACCAGCAGATCCAAGTTTCAGTCTAGTATTCTTTAAGAAAGGTCACGACTCTTTGGAAAACTGAACATGAAAATGTTTTAGATGGAAAATTTTCTTTAACTTCTTATAACCTGCACTAATGACTCTCTTAGGGTTATTTTATTATCATGACAATGTCATTATTATTTGAATGGCACATTTGGTTGTTATATTAAGTTACTTTTTCTAAGTCAGTCAACAAAGATGGGTAATTTTACTTATTCACACATACTGGTGACTATCTCTTTATCCCTGTCCTGATAGTTTCTGTTTCATGAGATTCTATTGGTAATTATCTCATCATTATGGCACCTCATAAAACTAACTGCTTCATGTTAATTGTAATACTGGAACAACAGTTTTTGCTGACTGGGAATCTAGAGCAAATCAAAGAAATGAAATATTGGAAGATTTTAAGTGGGCCTCTTATCTGTGGAATCTCTGCAATTCACAGCAAACAAAGATGCAATCATTCCCTATATGATTCCAAAAGCTTGACCAGACTGAAGATGAGTAATTTTGGTTGAGTGTTATTCAGCTTCACACATACAATAATCATCTCAGAACTGTCCAACAAAATAGCTAATGGTATAAGCCATTCTATTGCAAGAAAGATTAATATAAATGACAACCAAATATGTACAACTCTATAATTTACAATCTGTATTTCAAATAATCAAACACACTATAGTTCAAAAACTAATAATACAGGTAAAGAAATAAAGAAAAATGAAAAATGAAAATTATATATGCCAAAAGAGTAAGACGTATAATCTTAAAATGACTTATTTTAGGCTAATGATTGTTTCTGGATCCAGTCCCAAGAATCAGCTCTTTCACAGGAATTTGCTTGAGCTGTTAAGCATTTTTAAGGAGGCTCTTTTGCTTTTCACTCAGCTATTTGGAGTTTAACAGATGATCTACAATAAACACTTTTCTGCCTTCCCACCCCTTCAGTGGAATGCTATTTTCAGAGGAGAAATCCCCAATCAATGGACTTTATGAAGGCAATGGAAGATTTATTAAAAAAAAGCCGCAAATCTCTTTAAAGAAGAGAGGAAGATAAAAGATGTGAATGGCATGCAGGTCGTGTCTGCTCAAACTTTAGACTTGGATGGCATAATGGTATGTTAGAAAGACTTTGAGAAAAGGGGTAAAGAGATACTGCCTAGGGAACTTTAGATAAGAGAGGGCATAGCCTGCAGCTGCATAATAGGCAGAGAAAGAGGCTCAGAAGAGACCCTCCCTAACACCTCAAGCTGTAAAGGAGATACTGGGAGATTTGTACTGTCAGACTTGCAAAATTTTGTTAATGCAGCCTCACAATAAAGTAGAATTAGCTCATCTGGTCATGACTGTCTACCTGGGAAGGCTGACACATGAAGTGTCAGGATATCTATGTATGTGTTCTGTATTGCCTTCTAAAAATGTGTTGGGTTCCCACCGTAATAAACCTAAAGCTTTTCAAGAATGAGTGTGCATGCATGCATGAATGTATGCATGCATGTGCTTGCACCTCCCCACACTATTGTTTCTCCATTTTTAAAAATACAAAATCCAGCTGTTATATAGTCAAAACAAATTTCATCCCTGTAAATAAAGGCATTGTAGATATTGCTTAAATACCAGCTACATTCCCTCCCCACATACCCCCTTCTCAGTTTTAATCAATCCCAGTTTCTGGAATTTCCTGGAATCCTTTTTTTTTTCCTCCAAAAAAGACTTCCCTGGTGACAGTTTTACTTTCTTTTTTCTTAATGCTTAGTCTAGCATTAATTTTTATGCCGTTGTGTCTGGTTATTTTTACTGAGTATTTTTTTAAAAAAAATTGTGACTACAGTAAAGCTGATCATGTTAACTTAAAGAACAACTATAAAAAAAATGAAATGAAAAATGAAAACTTCCTGCAACTGGAAGACTGAGTTTTAGTCCTGCCTTATGAATGAAAGCTGGCTGGATGACTTTGGACCAGTCACTCATTCTCAGCCCTACACACCCCACATGGCTATTGTTGTGGGGAAAATAGGAGGGAGGAATATTGCTCCCTTGAGTTATATGTTGTAGGAAGGAAAATCCAGTCTGGTTCCAAGCCGGGAGAAAGGTGCTGGAAATTAAATGGAGGCTGACTGCATGGGGAAAAAAAGTTTTTTTGGTTTCCAGAAACTTCAGTGACAACAGCAAATGTTTTTGGGGTGGCTGACCAAATGGCTGAGTGAGTGATGGATTTTATAGGGTTCTGATTGAGATGCTCCAGGGGTTGTGCAATGTAATGAGTCTTGTGTCTTTTGCTATTCTAATGGTGGTAGGTTAATCCTATTATTAATCCCATTTGTCAGAAATTATGAAGTGAGGCAAGAATCCTTTCTCTTAACTGATTTGTAATAGTTTTCTCCTGTTAGAATGGCTGGAGAAAAGTTGTAACCAGAATTGCAATTTGAACTGGGAAACTGGCAGATCTGAAAACAGCACCAATTACCTATGGAAGAGAACATTTGAAGCTCAGGGTTGAACTGTGGGGTCCTTGGTACTCTCTGAGCTTGATTGTTTTCTTGCAGACAATTCATTACTAGACAATATCAGTGCAGAAAATAACCAAGTTCAGAGAGCATGAAGAACTCTACAGTTCAAACTGAGCTATAAATATTCTCTTCCATTGGTAATTGTTTGTTTCCTTGCAGACATTTCATTACCCAACTAGATATCATAATCAGTGCACTGATGTTACCTAATTTAATAATAAAACAAATCCAAGAATACATCCAAATTTAGAAAGCACCAAGGACTCCATACAGCATCAAATGTCAGTAACAGAAAATGAAATGACAGTTGTTCTCATTAGAAATCAGAAGATATCCTTTCAGTAGACTCAAGCAGAAGACTTCCATGTGTGTTCAGATTACACCTCCTTGTGCTGCCAACTAAAACGGTGAATGGAGAATTTCAAGACGCATAGTCCCAATATTCCAGAGACTATATTAGGTTGGGAAATGCTGCATCATATGTATATTTAATACTTAACAGAGAGACCCAACATATAAATGAGAATCATGCTTTCCATTATCAATTATATTACTAATATTATCACTGCCATCACTAATAATCACTAATTTTCAAATAGATCCCAGGGCTACCCTTATATTTGAAAAGACATAGTAATTTCCCCTCCCCCCACATAAAATTATGTGAGAGTAATGCATTTGTAAAGGACAAAAACATTTTAAACCCTTCATAATTTTTAGCTTTTATTTCCCTACTTTCAGATGTGCTCATTTATAAACCTTGGATATATTGGTTTGATCCCGAAGTGCATACTTTAATTCCAACTACATGCTAGTGAAAGCATTGCCACAAATACATAATTGATTAATCTGTTTTCCTATCCTGAATTAATTTCTAGGTCTGTAGTTGTTTTGATATTCTTTTTTAAAAACTGAATATGCCATCACAATAAATTTCACAAAGCAACAGTTCACTTTGTGAAATTCCCGGGGGAGATACACACTTTGCTACAGTAACTGATTTGACAATAGTTCTCCACCTGTACTGTAGATAGAAGATCATGTACATGTAATTTTGATTTCTTTCTTTTTGAAAGAATTATTTGTATTGTTTCACTGAAATGACACAGCTCAAAAGGAAGTTATTACTATAATCATGGAAAATTCAGTTTGTAGAAGAAATTTTGGAAAGACTGATGGACAATGGAGGCTCATATATTTATATACCAATGTAAACTGTTGGATGAGAGTGAGGAGCTGGAGGATGGGGAGCTAAAAATAGAATTATATAGTATCTTTCAAGATAGCATGGATATCTGCTGGAATATTGAACAGGACTGTTGCAACATTTTGTATAACACAAAAGAAGACCTTGAAACTAAATCTAGCTTCGCCTTCATTCGTATAACTAATTTGTTGCAAGTTAGTCTTCAAAGCAAGGTTTTGGTATTCCATTCACTCTTGTCAGAAATCTGTGTCAAGCAGATACTATCAGCCAAGGCTGGCAAAATCAATGCATGAAGGCTGAAGCTAAGGCAGTTAAAAAGCCAAGAGAAATTTAATGAACCAGAGGAAAACCTCAGGAAAAGACTCCAAAAGTGAGAAGGTGCTTATTTGTTTGGGGACTTGTTAAATTGTTGATACATGACAGGAAAAAAGGATGATCCTTTGATCATTTTGTCCTTTTCATATTTACTGGCATGGCTATGCAGATTTGAAGATACATTCACAAAGAAGACAGATGAAATAACATTTCATTGTAAATCAAATTACTTCAGCTTGATATTTTGTCTATAATAACAGGTCAGACTAATACATAAATAACTGTATATTTTATACTGTTGGGGATTATAAATATCAGGGATTTTTTTCTTTAGTGTAGACTTTTTCTTTCTCTAATCATATTACCTGTTTTTTCTGGATTTCTAGGAATCAAATTTATAGTGTCTTTGGTCAGCATTTTCTATACTTGTCCTCAAATTCATCTTTAATGAAACTATTTTGATGCACTGGGGAAAGTTGCAATTATGTGATAAACTGCACCATTTAAATATATATATATATCATTATTTGAAACATCATAATTTTCCTAACCTGAAATAGACTATTCCTATCTGACACTATATTCTATTGATACATTATTAACATTCTTGCAAATGCAACCCAGGATCATAAAATTGGAAGTTATCATAGAGTCCAGCCCAGTGGCCTGTGCAGGATCCACTAGACCCGTGATGGTGAACCTATGGCACGGGTGCCAGAGGTAGCACACAGAGCTGTCTCTGTGGGCACATGTGCCATTGCCAGTTGCTCTTCCGGGTTCCATTGCGTGCATGTGCCTCGGACAGCGGCATCAGCGCTTCCAGGTTCTGATGCTCCAGTTTCGGCACTCAGTGCCGAAAAGGTTAACCATCACTACACTAGACAAATGAATCTCTGACAGATGACCATCTATTCTCCGTAGAAAGACTTCTAGCAAAAAAGAATTTACCACCTCATTCTAATGAGGCAAACCATAATATTGTTGCTTTTACTTTAAAATACTACGTGCTTTACTGAAATATATGGTGAAGAGATATATTGAGACATCCTTTGTAGATTCTGGAACTAAGAAAATTATGGATCTCTTGGAATTTGCCATTAGCTTCACTGAGAGGTGGATTGTTGTTCGTGTTATTACAATACTTCTCCTTTTTCAGAATGCATTAGTGAAAATGGTGAACACATTTAGAATGCATTAAGAAGGAAGACAATATACAATGTCTTGTCCATTTATACAGCAGGGCAGAGAACATTTATCTTTTTCTAAATATCATGTAATAGGCTTGTGATACAGGCACTCTCTTTTTCTACTTCTTTTGAAAGGAAACAACACCTTCATTTGTCTGCTCTAAAGATACATACTTTTAAAAGAGGTAAAATTACATGTTACTATGTGGACAAGCAGACTGGTGATGAAATAGTGTAATTACAGTTGTAAAACTGCAGAGGGATTTTGCTTGGCTTAAGGCAGGCACAGTGCTCAGTTTCTGGAGGCATGTTTGCATTATCGAAACAAAGCATTCTGATTTTGCAAAGGATTGAGATATGGCTGGTCTAATTTGATCAAGCACCTCAGTTTGAATTTTATCTCAGTTAGATTTCAGAATTAGTTGCCCTTGGAAAGTATTCTGAAATTACACCCCCTTGTATTTTTTTAAAAGCACACAGATAAACATTAATTCAATTGGCTTCCAGTTGACCTCCAGGTTCAATTCAAAGTGCTAATTATGACAGATTGCTTGAACCTCCCCAGCCCCAGGCTGAAATAAGGAACCCATGATCTAAGACGACATGAAGAAGCCTATACAGCTATTTTTGCCTCCAAAAAATAAAGATAAAATAAATGCAGAGGTATAATATCTTTCCCAGTATATTAAAAATTCACATGATTTTGGGTGGTGTTGGAAAGTTAAAAAAGATGAGTTGTAATCTTCCTAAAACATAACGCTGTCTATTTGTAGGACATCATTAAACTGTTCTAAAAATCCATCCTAAAATAACAAATAAAAAGTGTTACCCATGCTACTAAAAAGTTTTGTGTGTGTATGCATATGTATGTATATATGTATATATAACACACACATGTTCTGTCACCAAAAAGTAGTTTGTTATGTAAGAAAGTGAGAGAGTTTTGTTTTTTCCCTTCTAGAACACCAATTATGCTACTCCCTTCAAAATGAAATGAAAACAGCTCCATCTGTTAGAGTACAGTCACAATAATATTTTTAACAATTAGTTTTATTATAGCATAATAAAGACATAAGTAATGCATATTAGTTCAGTACAGTGACATTTATATAGTATTAATTGGAGATTATATTTTACCATTGCCTTCACCTGCACAGTAGTGAAATGATGACTGTACCATTGTTACTAAAGTGATTACAGGTAGTTCTCAATTCATAGCTATTCCTTCAGCGACCGTTTGAAATTATGATAGCGCAGAACAAATGTTGTTTATGACTGGTCCTCAGAATTCCAAACATCCCAGCACTCTAATCTGTGTGTTTGTCAACCAGCTCACATTTATGACTGGTTACATTGCCCCAGGATCACATGATCATCATTTGTGACTTTCCCTATTGGCTTTCTCAGAAATTTAATGTGGAAGCTAGCAGGGAAGATTGAAAGTAACTGGGGTAAGTTTCCTCCAGTCACAACTTTTCTTTGCACTTGCGCTGAGCCAGCCACTCACACACCCTTGCCCCTCTCTCAGCCTTTCCAGGTAAACCAGGCAGGAAACAAGACTAGATGAACTAATTCTACTTTATTTTAAAGCTACATTAACTGAATCTTTCAAGTTTGAAGGTACAAATGTTCCATTGCCACATTTTACTACTTGATCTATTAAGCTGAGTCCTTCTTAAGCTTCTTTTCCTGACCATGCACAACAAATTCTTAGGCAGCATCTCTTTCCCTTTTTCTCCAAGGTAATTTACACGTTCTATTAAATCCATGCACTCTTGTGTGCCGTTCCTGGGCCTCATCACACATCCCTTGCACCTCCTCCACAACCTCAGGTGTGCTTCTCTTGCACCTTGACACTCTAATGCATCATCCCCAACCTTCCCTGCTTCAAACACTCACACACCCTTCCTCAGCTGTGCTGCACCTTTCTCAAGCACCCCATCGCATCTCTTTGTGCACCCTTCCCAAGCCTCATTGCACATCTCTCACATACACAAACAACTTTGCCATATCTCACTCACACCCTTGTTCACCCCCCCCCCCTTGCACTCTCATGCACCTTCCTGAGTCCCGCTATGCTTCCCTCACACTCACACTCTTCTCCACCCAACAGAAGCTACTTATCTGCCTGTTGGCCTGCTTGCAAGCTGCCTGGAATTTGCAACTTCCTGGTGGCTTCTCAACAACTTGGTTGTGGGAAGCTGGCAGGAAATTGCCTCAGCTAGCAATCATGGGATTCAATTAATAACAGCAAGTGAGTCTGCAAGGATTGTAATAACTAAGCAATGCAGGCAAGCTTTATGACTGCATCACTTAGTAATGGAAATTCCAATCACAACTTCTGTCATAAGTCAAGGAGTACCTATATCCCCTTCCACTATCTTCCTATATTGTTTGCTTTAGTTGGGCAGATGGGATGACCTTTGTTCTTTGGGCAACCCTGCTAAAATTACATATTCATATAAACTCCAGCCATTCTTCTCTCAACTCAGGAATAGCCCGACCCCTTCCCTTTACCATAATGACAGCTTGAGAGTGTAGTAGCTAATACAATTCATATATGTCTTGCTTCAAAATATAATGCATTCAGAATTTAGAAAGGAGAATGAAGTCTGGATGCAGATAATCAAAAGTCAGAGTTTGTGCTTCATGCAACACTGATAAAATTAACTCTTAAATATTGCAAATCTCATGAACTCTCTTAATCCACTGACAAGACATGTAAGTGTGCATGTAAATGTAAGGTATATGTATACAGTATTATAAATTGCATTTGAACTGAGAGAGAGAAAGAGAGAACCTTGACTTACAACCACAATGGGGACCAGAATTTTCATTGCTAAGCAAAGAAGTTGTTAAGTGAGTTGTATCCTATTTTACAACTTCTGCCATGAGGGTGGCAGTCTTGAAAAATGAAATATAAATAAAATAAAAAGTGAATTGCATGACTGTTAAGCAAATCTGGCTTCCCCCATTGGCTTTGTTTCTCAGAAGCCAGCTGGGAAGTTCACCAATGGTGATCACATGACTCCAGGATGCTACAACCATTGTAAATAAATGCCGTTTGGAATTCTGATCACATGATTGTGGGGATCCTGCAATGGCGGTAAGCAGGGGTGGGTTCTAAATTTTTTTACTATCGTTTCTGTGGGCATGGCTTATTTTGTGGGTGTGGCTTGGAGGTCATGTGACTAGGTGGGCGTGGCTAGCTGGTCAGAGTCATTTCTGGAAGGTCCTCGCACTTACGACCAGTCCTCGCACTTACGACCCGACTCATTTGTTTGCTATTAACACTGATCAGCTGGCCGTAGGATGGCCCTTTGAAGCCCCGCGGCAAGAGTTTAAACAGTTTTTTTTTCCCTCTAGTCATCAGCTGGGACTCAGGAGGCAGCAATAGCTTGGGGGTGGGACCAAATAAAAGGTAAGAATAATGTGGGGGTTGGGGGGGAGAACCGGTTCGGTGACATCATATCGTCACCGCTACCGGCTTGGCTGAACCGGACCGAACCGGGAGGAACCCACCACTGGCGGTAAGCCTGCAGATTGGTTGTCATTTTCTTTAGTGCATTCAAATGTCACTGCATAAATGGTTGAAAGTCAAGAACTATCTGTACAGGATATAGATCATATAAAGACCAATATTTTGAGCAGTCTCCCTAGACATATTAAAAGAATTTGATCCAACTATATTACAGTCTAACCCGAATGAAAAATTATCTCCATTTTATATTACCCAGCGGATAGTTTTCACTAGGAGCCTGTGACGTGATAATTTCATAATTTCTCTAGTTATCATAAAATCTACCAAGAATTTATAAATGCTACAAATTCTTCATTAATATTTTAAAAATTAAATTAAATATTTCTTAGTTGAAGAGCCAATCTGCTTTGGATTTGGGTATTTTTTTCTGACCATTTTCACTTCTTGCTCCTTCTGAATTTATTGACAGCAGCCAGTTTAATAGCTAAGCATTACTAAAGTAAGTTAACTGATCGGTAGGCCTTAAGTGTAAATAGTCTATGTAATGTGCTAATTTCCAGTACTATGCAGGCATAATTTGATGATTAACCTGGGAACAGTATGCTGCATAAGATTACGTAAAGTAGAGACAGATTTCATAAGGAAGAGATAGCAATGTCAAACAGGCATCCAAGGAAAAAAACTGGACAACTATTTATCTGCAGATAAATTGAATTGACCTCATTCTTGAAGAGCTTTTGCAAGATACACAAATAGATGTCTTGTTGTAGACAGTATTAGGTTCTCTACACAAAACTGAATCTCCCCAAAGCAATTCAGTGACCAAAGGACACTCTAGATCTCTCTTCATGCCAGAATCCCTTTCTCAGGCAATTGACTCATCTTTATATGCTGGCAGCTGTATATGAGGTCAGATGCTCTTTTCAAGTGGACATATTTATACTTTTTCCAGCTGTTGTTGAAAATATGTCTTTTTCCTCCCTGTTTTCTGCTGTTTCTATTATTTTTGTCCTCTGGAAATGGGAAAGAAAAATCCATGATGGGATGATCAAGGTCAAAACTACTATACAGATGTAAAACCACCCACTTCTTCTCTATCTTTTTCCCATCTTTACTTTAGGGTAACTATGCCAGAAAGATGAAATGCAGAGCAATCAGAGAGGCAAAAGCAGGAAGTCTTTGATGTTCTAATTGGAAGGCATTGGTATTCATTTGTAAACCTTTTTCTGGCTTTGATATGGTACCTGACAAAATGTGTCTTCTCATGTGTTCCTATAGATAGTCTAAGCCACGGGTGTCAAACTGACGGTGTCACATTGCCGTCATGTGATGTTTCATGATGTTTTTCCAGTTTGCGGAGCTGGAGTGGGTGTGGCCTGCATCTGATGCATTCGGCCTGTGAGCCACCAGTTTGACACCCCTGGTCTAAGTTATCTATAGGAACACATAAGATAAGATAAACTATAGGTATTTTCAGAGACTCTGTTCTGGGTACTTCCCCTGCTGAAGTTTAAAGTGAAAGGCTCTATTGGAGAGAGTGTGAGTTCTTCCTGCTTGTGCCAACATTAATTTTAGTGGTAGTCCTGCCTAGCCTTGTTGTGTCAACATTATTGTGCTTTCAGTGGTAGGCAAGGACAGTTATATTTTATCAGTGCTCTTCACAGCTCAATGAAGTATTCTCTTCCTATCTGTGAACCAGCAGAAAATTAAATTGGCACACATTTTGCTGTCTCTATTATTTCAAACTTCATCTCTTCTGGCTTGCAGATGTAGGATATTTTTTTGTTCCATTTCAAATAGGTAAAATGTAGTTTTTCCAACCCTTTTCAATATCTTGGTTGGGCAGAGGAAGGCGGAAACCATCAGTCAGATCACTGTTGTGATTGCTGATGTTTTTAGCAGATAACTGAAATCAAAAATTTAGCCATCTGTCAAATCTTGCTACTTCTTCACTTTTCACTCTCCAATGTGGGGAGCTGATACTTATGCTGGAAAAGGTAAGAGGAAAGAAGGAGAAGAAACTCTTTGCCTGCCAGGAGACTAAGCCAATCCCTAGCTTAGAGATCTGAGTCAGCTGAAATAGCTGCTATGAAAAATAGCAAAAAAATAGCCAGACAGAATGAAAAGGGCAGAATCAAACAACATGCCGAAAAGATTATGTACAGTTACTATAGTATGTTCATATTTATTTAGATTTGTTGGCCATCAAACCTGAATGCCCTCTGTGGCATAAAGAATAAAACCAGTAAAAGCTCATTTTCTGTATGTGATTTACAGAATAAAACCAGTAAAAAAATGAAACCAATAACAAACTATGCTGGCAAATATAGCATATTGGGGGGAAACAGCACTAGATATCAATCTTCTATTGTTCACTACAGGTAGTCCTCAACTTATGACAATTGAGCCTAAATTTTTGTTAAGTGAATTTTGCCCGATTTTACGACCTTTCTTGCCACAGTTAAGTGAATCACTGCAGTTGATAAACTAGTAACCCAGTTGTTAAGTGAATTTGGCTTCCCTATTGACTTTGCTTGTGAGAAGGTCATAAAAGAGGATCACATAACCTTGGGACACAGCAACAGCCATAAATATGAACCAGTTGCCAACCATCCAAATTTTGATCACATGCTCATGGAGATGCTGCAAAGCTTGCAACTGTGAAAAATGGCCATAAGTCACCTTTTTCAGTGCTGTTATAACTTTGAATGGTCACTAAATGAACTGTTGTAAGTTGAGGACTACCTGGAGTTGGAATCACAAATTCATCCTGACTTCTGGCCTGTTTGAAAAGCAATGGTTTTAGAGCTTTTCTGCAAAATAGCAAGATTAGACCCAGATGAATTTCCAGGGTGATGGTACCCCGAGGAATAGAGTAGTAACAGAGCGCTCATGGCCCATAAGATAGCATTGTTTAACTGTTGGGACTCAGAGATTGCCTGCACTTCCTGATTAAAAGCATGACTAACATTCAAATGTTTTCAGTTGCAATTACAGAATGTGGACTTTGGAATGGTTCATTAAAAACCTCTAAAATTCAAAAAGCAATTCCAGAACTTCAAACAGTAGTTCTTCCACAGCTAATCTTGTCAATTGCAGATAGGATAAGATAGAAAACATACGTAGTTTGGGAGATTCATTAGGAGGGCAGATTATGCAGCAAATAAAGTAAGCAGTATAAAGAACAGTTTCACCTTCAAACAAGGTGCTTTGTATTTTGAATCGAATCACTGAATTCACTGTAAAAACAACTTCTGCAGCCTCCTCCCCACCTATTCCATTAATGCCACTGCATTGCAATATCATAAAAGGAGAGTACAAATCTTAAATTTCTTCTCAGGAGTAAAACAAAAGATATTTTCTTTGAAGTGAAGTAATTAAACTCAACTCTGTGTGTGTGTGTAAACTAATTCAGATTTATTTTTCTTTCAATTGGGGAACATGATGAGGACCATATTCATACAATGCACCGAACTGCAAACTAGCCAGTTATGTTAGCCTTTTAGTCCAGCATGTTGTGTGAATGTAGAGAGTCACCTATGTGTGAGTTGGGTGGCTATATAAATTTATTATATAAACAAACAAACAAACAAATGCTATATTAAATGAATCCTATTTAAGGAAACTATGGGTTAGTGTGTTATATGAACAGAGATAGTGTAGACCAGTGGTTCTCAACCTGTGGGTCATGACCCCTTTGGGGGTCGAACAACCTTTTCACAGGGGTCGCCTAAGACCATCGGAAAACACATATTTTCAATGGTTTTAGGAATAATTTTATGGTTGGGGGGTCACCATAACATGAGGAACTGTATTAAAGGTCGTGGCATTAGGAAGGTTGAGAACCACTGGTGTAGATAATTTGATTGCAGTTGTTCTGTGTCTGATTTTGGTACCAAGGCGCTACTTTATATAAACAGAAGAAAGCCCATGTAGTGTTTTCAGTAAAGCGATATTATACATGACTATGGACCAAGTAGGAAAGGGCTCTCCACAGATCTCTAAGTCAATACAAAGCAATGTCACTGTAAATTTGTAAATTTGCTGACCCTGTTGCCAAGCCTTATCCTGCCTCCATTGTGTCTGATACATGACACTGACAATTGTATTGTCCAGATTAATGAATAAGTTGCTGCTGCTTAACTATTATGGCTTGTCACCAGCCAGTGAGGAAAACTTCCATAACCTGGTATTGCAACAGAGACAGGTAGGTCCCCCTATAATTCATATTGAGTTTTATTTTATAGTATCAGTGATTTGAACTGATCACAGTTTCATTCAGTAGTAACTGGTGATCAGAAATTGAGCCTCTGGTTATTCCAGTAGGAGATGCTCCAGATTCAACTCTTTGCCCATTACTATTTAACATGTATATGCTAAGACAAAGAGTAATACATTTACTTGTGAGCTCCAATGCTACTAATTAATATTCCCAGATTATTTTATATGAGCTAAACCATAATGTGACAACTACAGGAAGACTATAAAAATCATTGACTACAATGACCTGTAGAGAGGCAAAAAGTAGCATCATAGAAGGAAGTGCAACAGAAAAGAAGGCTCTTGAAAGTTCTCATGAAAGCTGATACCGCTACAACCAATCATATATTAACTGAAAAAAAACATAGGCACTTCTGTAATTATCTTTTTGCCTCAAAAGTAGCTATCCCAAAATACTACTGTTCAGAGCGCTAGTCATTAATGCCAAAAATTGAAAACAATGCAATTAGTTTGCAATCAGGCAAAATCCTAGGACTGGACTCAACCATTTCAGAAGTTTACTAAACATATGGAGAAATGCCAGCAAAACTACTAAACAAGCTTTTCAATGACTGCTTAGATGTAGGAGGTATCCATAAGCTATGGAAATCTTCAAAAACAATATATTCATCAAAACAGAAGATCCCCAAAAGATTACAAACTATTGCCCAATCTGCCACCTTTCTACATCCTTCATGCATGTGATTGGAAAAATACCTGCATGAGCATCAGCCTTGGGAGTAAGCTGGTTTACGTAAAGACTATTCAATCAATCAACAAGCACTTATATAAGATCAGCCAGTTCATAGAAGAAACATAAGAAATCCACCAGTTCCTATGTCTTTTCAGTTTGTTGACAATGTACAAGCATTTGATAGTATAGAGACTAAAATGCAGTTGTAAAAATATTTTAAAAATGAAGGCGTTAATAAACAATATACCTGGCTATTACAGAAAATAATTTATTTTATTTATTTTTATTTATTTTATTTAATTTATATACCGCCCTTCTCCCGAAGGACTCAGGGCGGTGAACAGCCATAATAAAACAATGTACAAAATAGAATTTAAAAGCAGATTAAAATAATTAAATCATAGGCCGAATTTAAAACTCTCATTTTAAAACCAATTTTAAAAGCCCATTAAAACCAAATTAAAATCATTTATCCCATCAGAGCGGCTTGCTGGAATAATAGGGTCTTCATTGCCCGACGGAAGGCGCGGAGGTCAGGGATCCTTCGTATGTCCGGGGGTAATTCATTCCAGAGGGCAGGGGCCACCACAGAGAAGGCTCTCCCCCTGGGGGTTGCCGTCTACATTGTTTGGCTGACGGCACCCTGAGGAGGCCCTCTCTGTGTGAGCGTACCGGTCGGTGGGAGGCTATCGGTGGCAGAATGCGGTCTTGTAGATAGCCAGGTCCTAAGCCATGGAGCACTTTAAAGGTGGTAACCAAAACCTTGAAGCGCACCTGGAAGACCACCAGAAGCCAGTGCAGCTCGCGCAAGAGGGGTGTTACATGGGAGCGACGGGTCGCCCCCATTATTACTCGTGCGGCCACATTCTGGACCCGTTGGAGCCTCCAGGTGCTCCTCAAGGGGAGCCCCATGTAGAGAGCGTTACAATAGTCCAGACGGGAAGTGATGAGGGCATGAGTGACTGTGCGCAAGGCGTCCCGATCCAGAAAGGGGCGCAACTGGGAAATCAGGTGAACCTGATAAAAAGGCCCCCTGGCCACGGCCGTCATATGATCATCCAATGACAGCCGTGAGTCCAGGAGGACCCCCAAGTTGCGAGCCCTCTCTGAGGGGGATAAGATCTCATCCCCAATAGTCAGCGATGGTGTGAGCTGGCTATATCGGGATGCTGGAAACCACAGCCACTCAGTCTTGGAGGGGTTGTGTCTGAGCCTGTTCCTCCCCATCCAGATCCACACGGCCTCCAGGCAACGGGACATCACGTCAAGGGCATCATTGGGGAGGCCTGGGGTTGAAATGTACAACTGGGTGTCATCGGTATACAGTTGACACTTCACCCCAAAGCCACGGATGATCTCACCCAGCGGCTTCACATAAATGTTAAACAGGAGGGACGAGAGGACCGATCCCTGCAGCACCCCACAAGTGAGGAACCTCGAGGTCGACCTCTGCCCTCCCGCCAACACAGACTGCGTACGGTCAGAGAGGAAGGAGGAGAACCACCGTAAAACGATGGTCCCCACTCCCAACCCCTCTAGCCGACGCAGCATGATACCATGATCGATGGTATCAAAAGCCGCTGAGAGGTCTAGGAGGACCAGAACAGAGGAGCAACCACTGTCCCAAGCCCTCCAGAGATCATCAACCAATGCGATCAATGCCGTTTCCATGCTGTAACCCGCCCTGAAGCCCGACTGGCACGAATTGAAGACTGCTTAACCAATGTTATACAATTTATCCATCCAATGAATATCCAAGGATCCAAAAACGTGACACAATCTTCCCAAAGCATTTCACAGCAGCTTTTGAAAAGATCTTCAGAGGGCATAATTGGGAAGAAAGAAACATTAAAATACACAATGAAAAGCTCACTCCCCTTTGGATCAACAATAATTGTGATAGTTAGTGTTGAGGAAGCTGAAAAAGTGCTTAAATGAGCTGAACGAGACAAGTAAATATCAATAGAAACAAAGCTCAATATGTACTCTACCCATTCTGCCAATACTATGAAATGAAACTTGGATATGTGAAGCAAGAAGAGGTGAACACATATATCTTTGCCAAGAACTCAATTTAGTCAACAGTTGACTGAGAAATATCACACAAAAGAAAAGCAGCATGAGTTAGCTTTAGTCACATAAAAAGAATTCTCCAACAAATTGGCTACCTTAAGACAGGAGCAAACACATCCAACACCATAATTTTCCCAGCAATCCTCCATGGATGTGTCAGTCCTTTGAGGTAGCCCTTGCCTTCTCCATAGGGTTGCAACAGAAAGACTGAGGTCACTCAGCTGCATTTGTGTCTAAGGCAGGACCAGAAATCACAATCATTTGGTTTTTAGTTTAGTGTTTTAAGTATTACACCTAACCTGCACTCATATCCTTGCTTAATTGAATTTATTTATACTGAAGTTTCTTTAAACTCAAGCTATATCATCTTAATTATATCACTTTTTGAGTTTTATATTGTTATAGAAAAATTAGTGCTGTTGCTTTTAGATTTATTGAAGTGCTTGTTGAAAATAACATGGAATTCCTATCCAGAGTTTGAGAGGCTATTATCTAGTTGGTAAATTACTATTTGACTGGAAAAATAAGTGGCTACCCATTATTCTGCAAAAAGCCTTAACAATCCAAACTTGTTCTGAATATTTAAAATTTCTTTCAATTGTTTGTTATGGATACCTTCTTAATTATTAAGTGTGTTAATTGTAGCTTTTTCTCCAGAATTAATTCTAATAATGCAGGTTCGTGAATTGTCAGGAAGGGATAGAAATTTGGCCCTACTATTTAACAAGTTTGCACATTTTTGTGTTCACTTTTAGAAGTTAGCAATTCTTCTTCTGGCACCGAGCTGACATTTCTATTCTATTGCTTAATTGTAGACATATCTTGATCATCTGGTTCTACTAGTCAGCTAGTTGAGGCATTTTTCTTGTAGAATTTGTGTGTGTGTGTTGGAATCAGATTTTACTTACAGATTTTAACCTCTTTGATACTTTTTTTCAGTCTTGGTGAAATGCATTGCTAATTTTTTCTTTTTTACTTCAGGTTGTTAGATATTCTGACATTCTGATTAATTTGAATAAAGAATTAGTAACTTACATTCAATGTTCTATTTAAAGCAACTCAAAGGGACATGGCTCCAAAGTGAACTCTTATCTGCAGCAACCTTACCATCACTTTGGAACTCCTATTCCTACAGTTGTGCAAAACATCCTTCTGCATAGCCAAAAGAACAATTGTTCTCTAGAACAATTGTTCTAATAGAACAATCCTGTTTCAGCAGGCATTGGTGACTGATTATTAGTTCTGTTGATGTTCAATTTAGGTGGCTGTCTTCTATTTTTATGGATATTATATGCTACTTACAATTTATAAATGGAAATAAATCCTTCCAAATAAATATATGTGCAGTCAGAAAGATGGAAGTTAACTGTGAACATGATGAATATGGGAAAGTGGGCAAATGAACACAAACCCAAAGGCTTTCCTTCCCCAGAAGAAATAGTGAGATTGGCTGTTCTCTTCTTTGTTGGAACTCTGGAGAGAAGTGAGGGGGTGAGGTGAGAGAGCAAACGGTATCAAAGAAATTTGAGGAATGAAGTGCAAATGGAAAGGAGATGTGTTGGCAGAAAAATGGTTAAGATTGGCTGGTGACCAAAGAGAACTGCCCCAATCCACCTCTGTTCACTGCCATTACTAATCACCTGATCTCACTTTCAGTTCTAAGCATAGTGAAATACACAACATAACAGGAAAATGTGTGCTTTTGGATATGATTGCACCATCATTAGTATAAGTAAGGATGTTTTCATGGCACTTAAGATAATTTTTTAGCTATTTAGTTTTTCAACATTACTTTTACTGGTTCTTAGATGATAAATTCAAGAGATGCACTAAGCACTCCAACTGATTTAGTTGCACAAGTGGGAAGCAGGAGGAACTGTTACTAGAGCAGTTTAGCTATGACATACAACTATGGAGATTCTGTCATCCAGGTCATGGTTATCCCAAAGGTGCTATTTCAAGAGGGAACTGGAGTTCCTTGTTTTTCTTTGAAGACATTTCGCTTCTCATCCAAGAAGTTTCTTTTGCTCTGACCATGGATGAGATTTGATGAGAAGCAAACGTCTTAAGAAAGTCCAGTTGCCTCTTGAAAAAGCACCTCTGGGACATGATACCCTGTACTTTCTAGCAACACTTACTGCTCATCCTGCTGAATTGTACAAGAAAGGGCTCAACTTTTGGCTTGTCAATCTGCTTTGTCTTTTTTAAGAACCCAAAAGTTACCAATCTGACCAAAGTAATATATTGAAAAACTCCTGATCCCTGGGCTTGATGATGACATCAGAACTAAACAAAGTTCATTTTAGGATCCTTCCATCTTAAAATCGATTTTCGTTTCTGCAATCCTTCTGATCTGGGGCAGGGGCAATTCTGAACGCCATAAACCGATTAAACTGAATAATGTTCGAGATCGCTCAGACCTAGCTCTACATCCCGCTCCATCGCCTGCTGCGCCAGAAACAAATACGAGACTGTGGCCGACACCGCCTCACGCAGAGACCCTTCCGCTCCTGCCTTTTCGCTTTTTCCCGGCCGGGGCTTTCAGGAATCAAACGATGGCAGTTGCAGTTGCGCAGTCCGGTCGCTAGGAGGCCTCCGCGAAGGACCGGCCTGCTGCTACTGCTGCCGCCGTCGCCGCCGCTTTGGGCGGGTTGGAGTATCAGCTGACTCTCCTTCTCCTTTCCGAAGCTCCGCTAGCGCTGCTGCTGCTGCTGCTCTTGCAGCTCGGTTTTCATTCCTCAGCAGAGCGAGGAGGCGAAGCGAGGCGACTGGGCGGATATCTTTCAGCTGTCTCCGTATATATTTTAAAACTAGTGCCTGAGCTCCAGCGTCCTTAGCTGCTGCTTTTGCCCGCGATGCTGCCGCATTTAGCTTTTCTGCTCCTGGGAGCCTCTTGGACAGCGGGAGCTTTGGAGGTAAGCGGCTCCCCATTACCTTCTCCCTGTTGCTACGACAAGAAAGTCTTTGTTCGCCGAGAGCCTCCCGCAGCTTTAAGCTGGGGCTTCGCCCCGAAACTGGCCGAAGAAAGCGGCCTGCTGAGGCTCGAGAAGAAAGGGTGTGTTCCTCGATCCGCGCCTCTTCAGAAAATCCCTGCTTCAGCCTGAACAATGGAGAGAGGAGGCTGGGCGGGCTGGGACGAGCGGCTTCCAAAAATGCCTCTCTTGCTCACTTGCGGGTAGCTTTGGGCAGCCTTTCAGCGAGCGTCCGTCGACTCTGGGGCGCTTCCGAAAGGTGGAGGGAAGGGAATCTTGCCTCTTCTCTGTTAGTTAGGAAGCGGGCAGTCTCTGGGATGGGAAAGAAAAGGGGACGCGAAGGGGGAGGGCGAGGTCCCTTGTTTCTGCCTCGCATCCATCCTTTCTGGAATGCGCCAACTTGGCATCGGTGGATTCGATGCTTTGCTTTGCAAAGATGAAAGGGGGGGGAGCAGAAGGGGAGATGAGTTTCATGTCTGTCGCCGGCCGCCGTGCGGTTTTTTTCCCCCCGTTTTTTTGGTTGTCTTTACGCTTCTTCTGTGTTGTCTGGTGTGGCCGATCTGGGGGAGGAAATCGAGAAGTGGGGGGGGGGGGCGTCGCCTGTGATGCTGGGGCCGGGAGACCCCATCCTCCGGCTAGGCGGTTGTTATCGCCCGCTCATTACTGCTTTCCCCCCTCCTCCTCTTCCTCGCCTTCACAGGGAATGCAAACAAGAGGCGCTCGTTTTGGGGATTGCCCCTCACTCCCGCCGTGCATGGTGGAGGGGGGTGGGAGGAGGAGGAAGTTCTCTCGGCTTAGGTGCCTGTGGCTCGGGCAACTTCAGTACTAAGGCATTAATGCGTTGCGGCTCCTGCGGAACAGCCCCCTCCCGACTTTGGGTAGGGGGGGGGCTTTGCTCCCACCAACTGCGACCCTCTCTGTCCCTCCGTGTTTCCCAGTCAGGGAGAAAAAGGGGCATTATGATGGGGCCTCCCTCCGTAATAAGGTCGTCTAGTTTATCCTGGAGTGCGTTGCAGGTTTGGGAGGCAGGACTGGGAGAGGTTGGGGGAAAGCAGAAATCTGCCCAAATCCCCCAAGAGGGTTTCCTTCGGTGTGGACATGAAGCGCTTCGTACACCGAGAGGCTTTCCTCTAAGGAGGGGAGTTTGGGGAACCAGATGAAAGGAAATGGGTTGGAGCGAAGCTTAAGAGCGAGAAGATGGCGCCTCTGCAGTGCAGTAAGGAAACGCTGTAATGAAAGCTGCAGACCGAAGCAGCCCTCCCACCGCTAGGTGTTTTAACAACTCGGCTCTTCCTTTCAGTCAGCTCCCCATCAGGTAGTGAACGCCTGGTGGAATGTTTTTCGGCTTCAGCATCCGGAGTAGAAAGAAAGGGATGGGCGAGAACGAGAGGAAATGCCAAAGAAATCTTTCCCTGGGGAGAGGGACTGTTTTCCCTCGATTTGACTTGGCGTTTAGTTCTCTTTCTCTTAAACGCCTCCCCCCCCCCTTCCTCATTGCTGTAATTTTGCAGAATCAGTTGCACTCAAACCGTTGGGCTGAAGCTGGGTTCTGCTCTAGGTTAGACTGGCTTGTTTTTCCTGGCATTGGCAAAAGAGGATCTAAATATGCCACACCCTCTTTGAAAACTGTAAAAAAAAAAAAAAAAAGTGGAGGGTCTTGGAATTTAATTTCTTGAGCCTGAAGGTTAAGGTATTTGGTGGGATGGGTATATTGTATGTTGGCCTGCAAGGGAGGTTCAAGATCTTAGCTTGCATGGAATAGTGTGAGCTTGAAATAGAACTTGGTTCTCCTTCTGCCACCCCCCCCCCCCCCCCCCCCCCCCCCCCCCCCCGCAATGAGCTGAAACTGACTAGCATTTCCTCCTTGGTAGTTATAGAAAATTGAGATAAGGTTCTATGGAAAATTGACAAGGCTCTATGTGAAATTGACCCAAGTGACAGAGATCAATAGTATTTATAGGCCTTAAATTTATTTTCCATACTATTACTTTTTTTCCATTTTTTCATAATACTGGTTCCAATTAAAGGAATATTGTGGTAGGTTATGGATGTAAAATTTTAATTTTTAAATTTGTGAAGGCTGATTCACTTTATTTTTTAACTCTCAGGAGGGCAGAAAGAAGAAAAGCAATCTCCTTTAACTATTTTGCATCCTTGCTTTCAGGCTGACTTGTCTTTCCATCAGTGCATTAGGTCTTGTATTTGTTGATGCAAATGAGTCTCATTAAGTTTAATTCCTTAGTAGGTGAGCAAAGCACATTAAGGTTATAATCCAACTTTATGCACACTCCTACTAGAAATTCCAATTAAATGACTGTGACTCATTTCACCATGTATAGAATGGTGATGTAGGATATACTTCACTAATATTGTGTGGGTGGACAATAAAAAAACAAAGTCTCCAAAAGAGCAACTAGTTGTTCTGTTTGTTAAGCATTATTTTTCGTTTCATATGCCAATTGTAGAATAGAAATACTTTTCAAATTGTTTGTATTTGAGGTTTGACTGTCTTTTCCATAGTGGTGAAATTTATTAACAGATCTAATACCCACTGAAAATAACGTGTTCAGACCTGCCTATGAAGTTTGTAAAAGGCTAGGAATTAATTTTTTGTTCATTTTTTTAAAAATGGTGCTTTTTTATTCCACCTTTTTGTCCAATGAATTTATGTTAACTTTCATGAAATTTCTTCCAATTTCAAAGAAGATTAGGTCTATTTTACACATAAATAACAATAAAATTTACAGGAGTTAAGTAACAGGTGTCATACCATGGAGCAGACTTACATATATGTGTTGGTTCATGTATCATATTCAACCATCATGTGATAGATTTCATTTTTGTTTTCTGTGTTATGTGAACTTAGTGTTTAATGTATAAGGTCTGTATTCTGTCCTCTCCATGGCTGCATATAGTATGACTATATGCAGCCTTCTAGTCAAACTTCTATACTTCTAGTCAAAGCACCTGAATACAGCAGATTAGAAATGACTGGGATAGAGTTTAGGATGATTATATCCAAATTTATATACCCACTTCATGAGAAAGACGTGGCTGTTTAGCTGTACCTTGTAAAGGATCACACTTACCACCGTACAAATACATATATAACTTTGATTCCCATCTTTTTCTAGCTTTATGAATAAAGCTATTTTATGAAAATGTAATTTATCTTTCAGTAAATATACGTTTCTTCCTTCCTCCGCCCCATTCCCTTTTTATGAGTGTTGCTGAAAATTATCAGATAACACACTTTGGTTTGATTTCATTGTGTTTGCAATGTTTTGACAAAAAAAAATTATGAAGAAAAAATTTCAAAAAAATTAATTACAACCTTTAGTGACATTTAAACGTTGAAATTATTCCAAGGCTGCGAAAGAAAGTTTTAGATTTTTGAAAGTAAAGGGTTGAAAAATAAAAATGTGTTTATTCTCTTAGTCTGAGCTGTCTTTTAGAGAATTAAATATAGTCTTTTATGTATAAAAGCTTAAATAATAAATTTAAAAAGCTTAGATATCCCATACCAATATACGTCAACCTGTATATGATATATATTGGTATGGGATTTATTACCTGCAGGTGATGAAAATTTGCTTTCTTCTGTGTGAAAGAACATCCATTAAATGGTTTTGTTGTTCATACTTGAGAGATCCTGCCTATGAATTAGATTGATTGTGGATTAGAGCAGGGGTGTCAAACTCAAGGCCCCTGGGCTGTATCCGGCCCACAGGGTGCTTAGATCTGGCCCATGGGGCTGCCCTGGAAACAGTGAAGGATTGGCCCACGGTACCTCTGCCAGTGAAAACGGAGCTTGGGAGGGCTACATGCGGCCTTCCCAAGCTCCGTTTTCGGCTGCAGTGGCCTTCTGCTGCACTCTGCCAGCAAAAACAGAACTCAGGAGGGCCGCGCACAGCCCTCCCAGGATCCATTTTTGCTGGCAGAGGGCTGCAGGAAGCCGTCGCAGACGAAAACGGAGCCTGGTAGGGCCGCACGCGGGCTGCAGGATGTTGAGCTGTCCACACCCACCCCAGCCACGCCCATTTGGCCCCCCTGAGGGCCCTCAATGAATTAGAGCTTAACACCCCTGGACTAGAGAGTTTGAAGTGTTATATGTTAGGAAGACATTTTATGATAACAGAATGGATTTAAATCTAGGAAGAGTGCTGGGCAATCCATGACTACTTGCTTTATGAAAATACCTTTAATAGTAGTATTACAACATGTCAGTTTTCAAACTCTAGGGTTAGCTGATATACTTTATTTTGTGATGCAAAATGTTCAATATGTGATAATACTCTATTTACTTAGAAACATTGGATTTTATATTAATTTCTCAATTCAAGATTGCTTTTGCAAATGATAGCACTCAAATACTGTACTATAATGTAAAATGGAAATGTGTTATGAAATGCATTGTTTCTTAAATCATTATACATGTATATCTCTTTCCTATTAGAGTCAGATGGCAAATTAGTCTAAGAAAATCTGTTATTTTGTTTTGATCTGCCTTTCAAGATACATTTTTATGTGATAATTTATGATACATGCTTGCCTAAAGGAGAAATAACTTTAGTGATCATTTTAAGCCATAGATATATCATAGGCATATCAGTTGTGTAGTGAAGTTCTGGACCTCCATTTTCTCTCCTTTACTTTAGAAACAAATAGTGTCCACCATATGTATGAACTTTGAGATATAAAATTTGTCCAGTGATTATTAATTTAAAAAGGATGAAAGTTTATGTTTTTATGGATTTAGTGAAATTTTTAACCTAGTAACAGTTAGAATCTATTGCTTTCAATAGAGAGATAAGATTGAAAAGTTTTAGGTACGATCTAATGAATGTAAGAGCCTTGGTAGTACAGGGGTTTAAGGCACCCTGTTATTAAGCTTATTAAGACCAGCTGCCTGCAATTACTGCAGGGTTCGAATCTCGCCAAGGCTCAAGGTTGACTCAGCCTTCCATCCTTTCTAAGGTAGGTGAAATGAGGACCCAGTTTGTGGGGGCAATAAGCTGACTTTGTATAAATATAGAAAAGGATGAAGGCTATTGCTGAGCACATTGTAAGCCGCCCTGAGTCTTCGGAGAAGGGCGGCATATAAATCAAATTAAAAAAAAAAAAATGTTGGTTACAATAATGCCTAACCATCAGTGTATAAATGACCTTTTCTCATTGCCTAGAAATAAATAAATTTTTGCTCTCTTTTCTTGAGGATTTATACTGCACAAATATGCCATAATATTTATATGCTTTAAGAATATGAATGATTGTTCTTTACCATTATAAATTCACAAGTGTCATTCTATGTCTTCTACTTTTAGTACAGCAGTTTTTCATCACGTCATACTTCATGAAAAAGAGAAACTAATTCCAAATTCACCTTTCCACTAACATAGAAATTTTCATACAGCTTCTTTTGCAAATGGAACAGTAATTCAACAGTATTTAATTATTTATTCAATTTATATGGCCACACATCTCACTCTGGGAGGTACACAGTTTAATATAAATAAAAACACGTTACTGTACTAAAATAAACTTTAAAAATAAAACATGATTACCAGTTAAAAATAAAAGGCCTGTAACATAGCCAGGAAACAGGACCTGTCACACACCTGGATCCCCAGATTTGGACACAGTAATACTGAATGACCGTTTTGGCAGAGATGTAAATCATTATGCTACACATTTAAAAGTCAGAATGTTGGACTTTTAAGCCATTTGTTTGTGGCTTAATATGTTGTGTGTACCATCAGTTTGGTTTATTCATTAAATGAGTTTTTCTTCTTCCTAAAAAAGTATTGAAATGGGTAAGCGCCATTTCATCCCAGTGCACATGTGTCAAGAAGTACATGATGCTTCTATCTGTTGTGTCAGTATTACAAGTGAATAATACATTAAATAATGCCTTAGTCGCTTCCTGTTTGACTTATTACAAATACTCTACATAGGGTTGTCCTTAAAGAGAATTGAGAAGCCTCAGATGATTCAGAATGCAATACTATGGGCAATATTGGGCTTCATGTTGTGCCCAAGTAACACTGCTGCTCCCCCAACTGCAGGCTTTCATCTAGTTTCTCAATTTAAGATGCTGGTTGACACCTTTGAAGCCTTTGTTGACATGGGGCTGGGTTTCCTGTACCTCTCTCCACTGTTTTATGTCCAGATCACTTGACGGGGTAAAGTGGGCATGCTGTAGGTCCCATTGGTGAAATAGTGTCACTTGATAGGTCCTGGAAAGCATGCCTTCTATGAAATTATGCCTCTCTTATGGAAAAGCTTCAGTTTAAAACATAGATGACCGCGACACTGCCATCCTTCCAGAATCTGGGACCAGGATGCTAACCGAACTCTAATATGGGATCTCTATTTCCTATTTGAGTCATTTTGGTTAATGGTTAAAGCATCAGGATAGAAAGTGGGAAACTGTGAATTCTAGTCACAACTTAGGCACAAAGCCTGAGTCAACTGGGTGATCTTGGGCTAATTGTTCTTTCTCAGCCCTAGAAAGCAAACAATGCACTTCTGAAATTTTAGCACGAAAACTGCAGGAATCAGGCATCAACACTGACTTAGAAGCCGCAAGAAAAAGTTTTTATTCACACTGTGAATTGTGATTTTCTTCTGTATTTATGTTTGCTGCCCAGAGGGCTTTTGATAGCTGTGTGGCCATATAAATATGTTAAAACAAAATATAAGTTTAAAGTACTTTATAGGAAAACTACTTCCGTCTTTAGATCTGCATGTTGCAGTACAAATTGATATGACATATTCAAAGATAACAGCTGCCTGTTCTTCCCGCCAGTAATCTGCACATGTGAAGTTTACTGCTAGGCGCTACGCTAATTTTGAAATAGAGTAAGTGGTGTCTGAATGTATATGATGCATCAGACTTCATCCATCCATATTTGACGACCATCTTTATGGAGCAACACAAGCATATGAACTACTACCAAGATAACTAAAATATCACTGAGCAAGCTTAGGTTATTTAATATGTGTTTCAAAATAGCTGTCCTGTCTCCCAGCATGTTTTAATATATTCATTTTCCTAGTTAAAATATATATCTAAATGTGCCTAATGATTCTTCTACTTATATTGGTAACACAGTTATGAAGGTGTTTCATTTCTGAATTGCCATGAATACTATGTTTATGTATCAAAATAAATCAGAGTTGATAATTTCAGCATCCCAGAATCAAAATTTCCGTTTGAAGTTTCAAACTATTATTAAGAGTGTTATTTAGACAGTAGTTTGCTGAATTGGATGCCATAGTAATTTATGGTTAAGCCACCTTACCCAAATAGGAGAAGAAGAACAACATTGCAGGAAAAGGTGAATTTCTCTCTCTTTTTCCCTCTTCCTCCCTCTCTCTTTTTCTCTCCCCCTCCCTCTCCCTCCCTCTCTCTCTCTCTCTCTCTCTCTCTCTCTCTCTCATTTTTTCACTTCATTTAAAGACTATACAAATATTTGTTTTTTTAAAAAAATGCCCTAAAATATTAGAAATAAATACTAAAAAAGTTTAGTATTTAGGAGTTGTAAGGCTGAATTGAATTATAAACTCTTTCATGCCAATTGAATCTGGTTTTAGGGTTAACTACTGAGGGTTAAATTGGCAGCTTGATTTGCATGTGTCTGATTGTGAGACCTGAAGTAATAAGTGAGACCAGGGTTGGGCTTCGAAAATTTTAGCAAGGGGTTTTCTGTCCGGTTGCTGGGTGGGTGTGAGCATGACCTAGTCGGCCTCCTGCACCACGACAGGGTGGTGTGGGGAGGCATTTTTGCCCTCCCTGGGCTCCAAAGGCTTTCCTCAAGCATCTTTCCTCTGGGAGGGTAAAAACGGCCTCCCCAGGCTCCAGATGCCCTCTGGAGGCTGGAAACAAGCCCGTTTCCAGCCTTCCCAAACTTCCGGTAGGCCCATTTTTTGCCCTCCTCAAGCCTCTGTGTGCGCCCTGCACTTATCTGCATCCAAAACGGCTCCCCTTCCCAGAGGCATGGGAGCCTCAGGAGAGGGGAGGGGTGGGTGGGGCCAGCCAGGAGTGGAATTTGGGGGTTCTTCGAACTGCACAGAATCTTAGCTAGAGGTTCTCCCGAACCCCTGCAAACCCCCAGCAGCCCACTCCTGAGTGAGATCCAATTTCTTGATGGGTCTATATTCCATACACTAGGCCTTTTTTTCATTCATAATGGTTGGTTTGCCATTAATGCCTAAACTTCAAAATAGTTTTTTTTAGAACTGTATGAGTACTTCTATGAGTTCTTCTCACAGGTAGACCAGTCTAATAAATGCCATATCAGTCAGGACTATTTTTATTGCTTCAGTGGGTGCAGTTGTTTGGGCACCTAGGTTGGCCCATGTTATACCACTGCTCTGCAAGCTAGTTTGCTTCCAGGTGCAATTCAGGGTGTTGAATATTACTTTTAGAGCCTTGCATGGCATAGGTTCAGGATACTTTGAGGAACAGTATCACCCCATTGGGACTGGCTGGCTCCTCCTGGACTGGCAGAAGAGGTATGCTGCTGGCCCCATTAGTCAAGGAATTCCAGTTGGTGGGGTCCAAGAGAAGGGCTTCTCTACCATGGTGCCTGCCCTTTGGAACCTCTTGGCCCTTGAGATGATATTGGCTCCTACCAGTGGTGGGTTGCTCCCAATTTGCACTGGTTCTATAGAACCGGTAGTAAAACCGGCGGGAGGCTTCACCCACCGACCCTGACATCATCAAAATGCGCAGAAGAGCGCACGAGCGAAGTGAGCGCATGTGCACGGGCCCGTTGCGAACCGGTAATAAAAGTAGGTAGAACCCACCCCTGGCTCCCACCGTTCTGACCTTCTGTAAGGGCCAAAAGATGAGGCTCTGGCAGATGGCTTGGGGCTCTACTTGGGGAGCATCACATTGGAGGTGGTTGATGAATTAAGAGAAAATCCCACCTCCTTCCTCCGCTTATCCTCTTTCTATCTCTATCCATCAGTTAAATATAATTATATTTTTCATTGTAATTTCCATTTTTTTTGTTTTAGAAAAATTTATCTTTTTGATGTTAATGCTTTTAATGCTGTATGCTGCTTAGAGTTGCTTTAAAACAAGATGGGTGACAAATAAATTTAATAAATAAAATAAATAAATTGCAACATTATAGTAACAGAGTTTTGCAAATCCTCTCCCTCTCTAGTTTCTGTGAACTAGGGAGGACTTGTCTGTGTCATTCCTCTGAGGTAAACCAGACAAAAAACCCAACACAATGAGCTAATTCTACTTTATTGTCAGGCTATATTAACAAAATCTTGTAAGTCTGAAAGTACAAACATCCCACTGTCACTTTTTACTGCTTGGTCCCTTTCTAAGTTTGCTTCTCTGACGGTTAAGCCATGGGGGGTTCCTGCCTCTCTTTCCTGATTGTTTCCTAGGCAGCATCTCTTCCCCTCTTTCCCCAAGATCATCTACCCAGTTCCAGACAGTCTGAGACATTTTTTCAAATTATTTTCTTGGCTTGGGTTCAAGCCCTGCTAATCTGACTATTGCCTTGGTAGCAACTCTTCCTCCTGCCTCTCAAGGTCATTTCTATTCCCTCTACAACTACTCATTGAGCAAGACCTGACTGGAGAAAATCTATAGCTCAATTAAGTCCTACCAAATATGTATTACATTCCCAATGAAGAAAAATCTGTGAATTGTACCATATCATTCTGTTAACTGTAAGACTCTGCTCTAACCACAATAGTTGAATATTGTAGCATTCAGATCAGTTGTGTGAATTGATTTTTTCATGAGAAGCAGATGTCTTTTTTCTTCAAAATGTACTCCCATACTCCCAGTTTTAGACTTACTTTATGAATAGTGTTAATGTAGACTGAAGACAGTCTGGTCTGTGGATTTATTCTGAACTGCTTATTCTGAACTCCCTCCAACCAATGCCTCCCTTCTGAAGCCCTGATATGTTCTTAAAGAAAGTATACATTGGGAATTGGATAGTGGTTTATGGAAAATATAGTTTGCTGAAGGAGTCCTGGAAAACAATCCAACTGATACCCCTTACTAAGACAAATACTGGTTTATTGTAATATTTGATTGCCCAGTTCAGACATTTTGAAGGCTGTGAACCAATGACGCCAAGCCTTGTTTCTAGAAACTAGCAACCCTGAAATAATATATTGGGTTTCCACACTGGTACCCTCAACGACTATTGCTCATCTGGGTTACACAGAATGTTTCCTTGCATAATCACTTACCCGGCACATCATAATTAAACTGACATATTGTTGTCTTGATTCATTAAAAGATCTTGACTACAGAAACGTTTATATTGGTTTGTCTAGTATCTGTTGCTCATTGTCTAAGCTTTCCTATATTGCCACTGGCTCAGGTACTAGCCTTTACATAAAGCAGAATTATGGTAGAACTGAACCTGTGACTTTTGACTGCAGATGTAGGATATTTTTACAGAATTCAAAATAACAAAATAAATATTGGAGTGAAAGGTAAACTAAGATTGCATTTTTGGGTTTGTTCACTTGTTTTGCATGCCACCAGAATATTATCCAATTTATCCAGTAGATTATAGTTTGAAAAAATCCTGGCATAACACAGTGGGTGTTAAAAAAAAAAAGCTTGGTAACTTGGGTGACTGAAGTCAAGACAGGACAAGATGTACTTTTTGAGGAATGTGGAATAACCACTTCAAAATGCAGTAACTTTACTCCAGTGACTAGAAAGCCAAAAGAGAAAATGCCTTGTAAAATTTAAATTGCTTTATAAGGAAATGTGATAAAGAAAACACTATTTCTAGTCTGATTTTTTCCCCTCTTCCTAGAAATTTTATCTTGTAATTTCCTTAGTAGCCAAAATCTTTTCTCATCTTTTATGCTGGAGTAACTATCAGTATTGTTTTTAGCTGAACTCTACTCAATTGGTATACATTGGAATTACCCTGATGGTAACATTTTGGCACAATCACAATCTGCTTCTTCTGTTAAAACCAGAATGGTTTTACTGGATCCTGCTTCAAGAATATAATTTTACATTTAATTGAACATTTCATTTAATGAATGTTAGTAGGCAGACTTGTTCAACAGGTCTTTTCTACAAAAGAAAATATACTTGGGGCATGTGTTATAAGGCATCTATTTTTCAACAAATTACTAAAAGTGTTTCATGTTTATAACAAAATTAGTTTAGCTGAAGATACAAAGAGAAGTTATATAAATAGAACAGAGAAATTATGAAAGTGAAGTAATTGCATTAGCCAAGGAAGCCTGCAATTATCACCTGTGTGCAAGAACAGTCTTAAATCGTTAACATAACAAGCCCACATGGTCTGGTGCTCACACATTATCCTATAAACCATTTATCCCCTGTAAGCCATTTATTTGTCTCCCCACCTTCTTTCTGTGTTAAAGCTGCTGAATCCAAACACTGCCTAAGATTGTTGAATGGTTGCTGCTCCCTGTGACATTCGTATCATGTATATTCCATATTAAGAATTGGATATCCTTCACTACTTGATGTCCACAAAATTTGGTGTATGGTGTTCCTTATCTCCCAGTGATAGCTAGGACAAGAGACGTATGCTAAGATTCACATATTTTCTTCCTGTTGTCTCTTCTATTTTTCTGTGGCTTAGAATCATTACAGAAACAGCATCTATAAGTACATTACATTTACATTTACATTTACAAATCCCCGGTTTTTTATTTCTTTCTAAATAGCTTATAAATGAATACTTTGTTTCTCAGAATATCTACTATATAGATTGTGCTTCTCGTATTGCTTTGCGCAATGGTGTTAGAATGGTGATTGGCTTAATTTGCCCTTCCTCCAGGTATGATTGCCAAAGTTGGAATGTCCACTAAGTGTGTATACATATGTGCATCTTCCCCTCATGGAAGAGGTGGATATTCTTGTAAATGCCCAGCATGACCAGTAAGCTGTTGTTTGCTCCCCTAATCTTATTTCAGTCTCCACTCGGAGAATGGTATCAGGTGTCCATTTCCTTCTTGAATAGTGTTGAGTGTCTATGAGGGAACATTTCCAAATACTTCAAGTTTCAGTTATCTTAACTGGCAACACAGTTTGGCATATGGATCACTTTTTAGTTGACACTGGTTTCTGATTTTAAGATAGTATGAAGAAAAACAACATTTGCCCAATAAAAAATAATATGATGTGTTATTACAAAGATGTAATGATAATGATCTGCATTATCTCTTAGATCCTTTGGCCTAGCCAAGAAATGAGGGTTTTCTTCAAGTGTAGGGTTCATTTATGCTCATATATTGTGTCTAATTATTCCTTTATGAACACAGAAATGTAAAAATGTAGTACAGCATTGCTTGCCATTTAAAAAAAAAAAACCTGCTATTTTTCATTTTATTAATGCCATAATTTCAAAATAAATGGATAAACAGCTCACATACAGGACTTATTGATGTTCAACTCAACCATACGATGAGGCTAATTACTGGGTGCATAAAATCTACACCTAGTTACTATTACCAGTTCTTAGTCACATACTTCCCCCGCACTTACGACGACAAGAAGCTCTCATTCGGGAGTATAGTAAGATCCTGTTAAATTCCTCTCTACCCATTCATGGCTACATTCCTGATCTCTTAAGATGCCGATTAAAGTCAAGAAACCCACCATTCTTGACAGCGCTTAAGCTGCTGGCCGATCATCAGAACACCACACAAAAGTGGATGGAAGTGTGGAGTAGCTATTCTCCCCAAGGTATTTCTGAGCATATTAATTCTAATAGTATACCTCCAGGATTTAATCTACCCTGACACATATGGGTGACATACAATAGAATTAGAACGACTCATGGGGTGTGTGCCGACTCCTTGTATAAATGGGGAAAGACACCTTCAGCACAATGCGATTGCGGGGCCCCCCAACAAACTATCCAACATATAGTGTGGGAATGCTTTAACAGAAAGTATCCAGGAGATTTTAGGGACTTCCTCTGCATAACAACGACAGCTACTGACTGGATCTCCAAACTCGACATTAAACTCTGAAATGTTATTTCTGTTTTCCTCTTAGGTTTTCTTACTGCTTTTTTTTTAAATTGTTTTAATTGTTTTAACCTGTAAAAATGAAGTGTTTTAATATTGTGTGTGACCAGCCATACGCTAAATAATAAATAAAAATTCAAAATAAATCATGTATGAAGATAGTACAAACATTGAATCATTCTTGAGGTGCATTCTAGTTTTATAAAAAAAGTTTAGGTCTGTTGAAAGATTATAGCTTTGCTCACTGAATATAGGAAAATTTGTCCTCTTTTTATATCTGAGGTGCATAAAGTCTACACTCTTTACATATGTGCTGTTTAGCCCAGATTTGCAATGTCTGAACAAATTACTTGATTAAATTTGCAAATATATTGTTAATACAATAAAATATACTCCACTTGGAAATGAAAAGAATATTGCAAGTGGAGGCATATGCATAGTTGTTTTTAATATATAGTAATGCCTTCAAGAAACCATCTGCTTGAGAATGGCACTTCAAGGGAGAAAAAAACACTTCCTGCTGTTTCTGCACCTGCTCAGGTATAATTGTACTCTAAAGCATCTTCAGCTTACATTTTCAGGTCAGACCTGAAACAAGCTGTTTCTTAATACTTACTTTTTTACACACATAAGAATTCTCAGTAAAATACACTTTAATACTTGTATGTTAATAATTATACGTACAATTATTGCTTTCCTAAATTTAATAGCCATTCTTGTCTGAATTTTTCCTCCGAAGAAAAGGAATTCTGTGATGTTACAGATGGTGCAGTCTGATAATTAAACAGTATTATCTTCAGGGGGGGAAATCCATTTTGTATGGTAATGCTAATTATATTTAAAGGGGTTTATTATAGCATTTCTTATGCTTTGGTATTTAAATCTTAGTATCTGCAAAATACTTAGTTTCTCTTTTGAAAGTAGAATTAAATAACTCATATTTTTAAGATTTCTACATGGCATAAATCAAGTGTCGTGTGACTGACTCTGGGGAAGGAGTTGTAATGCAGTTAGGGTTATTTTATAGAAGATGGTATGTTTGGGCTGGAGGTATATGCTCTGAATTGGATATAGGTTGAATTAAAATTGGATTCTTTGAATTCATTATAATTAGTTGGTCATGATATTTCATCTCTTTCAATTGTCAGAAAATATATGATATTCAACCTTTTATATCTTCATATTTAATAAAATGCATAGTCTTCTATGATGGGAATTAAGCAACAAAATATCCTGGTAGAAGGAAATGACAAACAGCTGCAGCTTCTATAGTGCTATCAAGGAAATGTCCACAATCACATAATCAGCAGTAGTTTTGTTTCAGTCAGGAGAATCTTTATTTTTTTAATCTTACGTATCAAGCAGGGGAAAACCATTTACATTGTCAAAGGTGTAGTGAGCATATTACACAGGCACTGCAGTGGTGGGTTTCAAAAATTTTTGCTACTGGTTTGGTGGGTGTGGCTAGGTGGGGGGACATGTGACTGAGTGGGCATGGCCAACTTGATGTCACTCCTGCCCATTCAGTCACATGCCCTCCCACCTAGCCATGCTCACAGGAAAAAGTAGGAAAATTTTTGGAATTTCCACCTATCTATCCCTGTCTTCCTTTTGCCAGTCGCTGTTTCCCCTCCTTTAGCAGCCCCGGCCCTAGCACTGCTTCCTTCCCCCCCACCACCTTTTTGTTCAGGCTGCTTGCCTTCCATGGCAACTGGTCCAAAGTCTGGAAGGCAAGCTGACCAGAATTTTTGGCGGCCCCCAGGAAAGCAGCTTGTGAAGAAGCCTCCCAGAAGCTGCCTCATTGAGAGCCAGTTTGTGGCTGCGGCGGCTGGCCGCAGGCTGCCAAAAAGTACTGGAGGTCGCGGAAAAAGCTGCTGCCGTCACTGCCATGTTCTTCACACATGCACATCCCATTGGACTCGCAAGGCAATGGGATGCACATGTGTGAAGAACATGGTGGCGAACATGGTGGGTGGGGCAAGCGAGCGGCGACCAGGGGACCGGTTCAGGGGTGTGGCCAGCCAGCCATTGCTACTGGTTCAATTTCCGCTAACGGTTTGCGCGAACTGATACGAACCGGCTGAATACCACCTCTGAGGCACTGGTTAATCTTGTATAAACAAAGCAGACTAACACAATCTAAGACGTTATATTTCTAATGTCCATTTAATCATGCTGCAAGACTCAATGTTAGTTGTTTAATATAATGGTTAAAACTTTACATTTCTGTACTAGCTTTTTTGGGGGGAGGGGGGAGAAGGCCTATCATACTTCCTTCATTGCTTCTTCAGTAGAGGAGAGACAACTGGCATGTAAGAATTTGTCTTATGTGGTATGGTCTGGTAAATTCTACAGACAATCCCATTTGTTTAGATTCCTGAAAACTTTATTATGTCATGTTCCAGGAACTTTGTACATGGCAAAAAAATGTTTGATGATTTTGTAATTCTTGTAACTAGTCATTAATTTTATCGGCCATAGAATCTGGAAGTAATTGTTTTAGATTTTTGCTTGCATTTGGTACTACAAATGTAATTTTGGATTATTTTGCTTTCCAATTAAAATTATTTGAAGAATAGATGATAGCTGATCATCTCTAACTCATTTTTAATACTGTTTATATGCTAATTAGTAGCCTCTTTAATACAGTGTTTAAACATTGATGAGAGGCAAATCACAGTATCTATCTTGTTTAAATATGGGAAATTATACTTTGTTTCTGCTTGGGGTTCTGCTTTGGGGCCTAGGAATGGTACTGATGGTAATACACGGATTAATGGAATACACAATGTTGAAGGGGATTTTGTGGTAAAAACACTGTACTGAATACTGAATGCTATAGATAGCTTATGGTGTATAATTTTTCTTTCCTTCATTTTTATCACTATAATTCAAGGAGATCAGCAGAAATAAACTTGATTTCTAGATAGGAAGCTGAAAGCCAGGGAGAAAAAAGGAAAAGACACAGAACCTTTCTACATTGTTTCTAGTAAATGTATTCTTAAGAGTTCTTAAATGAAAAAAAAAATATACAAAAATTTGGAGAGGTAGTGGGGAGAACCATTTTTAAAACAAAAATTGGTTCATTAAATATAAGGGGTACAATTGATAGTAGTCTTACCAATGAGTTTTCTACTAAAATTGGAGTGTTGGAATGTGACTTCCATAGTTCCTAGATATATAAAAAAGTAGAAGAGCTGGAATTAGATGCAAATATATAGACATAACCTCTTACAAACTTGTTTATTCTCTAGAATAGATGAACAAAGAGTATGTGACTTTTTTCAGAGTATTATTAAGTTGCTCTCTGCTAAAAGTCTCAATCAGTCCTTATTGTGGGAAAGAATGTACAACTTAATTTTTGAATAGTATGCTCCATTTGTCAGAACAATTGGATTTTTCAAGGAATGTGGGAGTAGATTATATGTTCCATTACCAATAAAGAAGAATATTTGTAGCTCAGGATTGAAATGGGGGATCCTTGGTGCTCTCTGTGCTTGCTTGTTTTCTTGCAGATGTTTCATTACCCTAACTAGGTAACATCATCAGTGCTAGTAAAGGGTGCTTTTGCTGTTTGCTATATGTTGCATTTCTATCTTGTTCCCAAATTTAATCCTCAATTCAAAATGATCTCTAAAATGACATTAGTCAATTTGGGAATAACTGATTTGTGTGAAACGGCTTTAATGTTATTTAATCAGTTTGGCAAGATGTATACAATATACTGTATTCTTGAACATTGATTAATGTGTAATGAAATTCATACCCTTTTGGAAGGACTTGGCAGACATTAAAAAAATTGTGTTCTACTGATAAAGTATAAGGACAGTTATCATATCTTAAAGTTGTCTTGACATATCTTAGAGCTGTCTTGTCATACCCAACTGCCTTAAAACAGCTAATAAGAGGTAGAGTTGGGTTTTCATTTGGTACTCACTTCTATTGACTTGATATATTATTCTGATATTAATCCAAAATGTGACCTAGATATCTAGAGCATCTATAAAAAGAGAAGAGTTGTTTCAGATTAAACATGCATTAAATGTGTAAATAACCAATCAATTTGATAAAATGTTATAGAAATAAAAGTTAAAATCAGTTGCATAGCAACGTTCCAGAAAAACCCAACTCCAATTAAAAACTCCAAGCCAGGCATTTTTTCAAAGTTCCATTTATTAGAGTAGGTATACTGGCGCATCTGGGAAAACCCAAATCTGACAGTCCCGGGTTTTCCCTTAGTAAATCAAAACCATCCCCTCACTTATCAGTCCAACACATGGTCCAATCACCATCTGTCCATCTCAAGACATCACTCGAATCACTCCTTCTCCAGATGCAGGATTGTCCCGACCTTGACCGAAAAGAAGAATGTTATTTTGTCTGACTACATTCCCTCTACTAAATCCCCCCTCCTACTTTCCCACACACAAGAAGGTGGAAGTGTGGAAGTTTCTGTTGATAATATGCCGCCCTGATTCTTCGGAGAGGGGCAGCATATAAATTAAATTAATTAAATTAAATTAAATTAAATATGGCTTCCAAGGCTGACATTGCATTTATTATACTTTTTATGGCTTAATTTTTTTTTGTAATTGTAGTTATCTAATTTTGCTTTTTATTATTGCTGGTGCTTTAAATTGTTGTTAGTTGCCAAGAGTCAGGTGCTGAGAAGGGTATGGATATAAGTCTTTTGAATAAATAAATTTGAACTTGTGCTAACTGCATGTATCACATAGCCCCAACTCCCTCTGGAACTATATTCTACATATGAATTTAAACTACTCTAATATTCTTTGTGATCCTTTCCTTTTTATATAATCTTACAAAAGTTTCAACATCACAAAGCTTACATAGTAGGACATAACATTTATTGTTGCATTCAATATATCTGCAATGCAGATATATTTTGAAATAATAATAGCAGGAGAAAATATTAAGCTGTCGTTCTCCATTATAAGAATGAGCTGAAGCAAGGCAAGTTTCTGAGAAAAAGATTGAAAATGTTACACTTTAAATTAATCACAATTTAGTGCAAGGGCAGGCTACTTGCTGCCCTTAGTTTAATTTGTTAAGAACTTGGCCTAATTTTACAAGGTCTGTGAAAGCAGGTTAATTCAGATCATGGGCAGCAATTGTTTCTCTCTTCTCTACAACATGCTGTTTGGGAGTGACAAAAGACAGTGTTAGAAAGAAAAATAGAATACAGAAGACAGCTTTAAAAGAGAAAGAAAAGTGTATCAGAAAACAGGTTTCTATTCCTTATTAAGCTCCATTCAACATTATAGCACACCTTGCTAGTTACCAGGTTACTTATTCTTATTTATAATATATTCTGCATTATATTACTGTGACAGATAATATAAACAAGCTCATTTCATCACTCATTGTTTTAACATGGCCATATAATTAAGATTAACTGCAGTTTGTATGGCAGAATAACTGGTAGCTGAAACAAAATGGAAATGAAAGTTTCTCACCTTTCTGGTCATATCAAAAGGGAAGAAGAAAAAGATACAAACTTAGGACTCATTTTGGTTTCCTTCTATCAAGAAAAACAATAATTTAGCATTATAGGTCCTAACATGGAGGGCCGCACGCAGCCCTTGTGAGCTCCATTTTCAGCTGTGATTGCTTCCTGCAACCCTCTGCCAGGGAAAATGGAGCTCGGGAGGGCCAAATGTTTTCCCTGGCAGAGGCACCGTGGGTCAATCTGCTGTTTCCAGGGTGGCCCCATGGGCCAGATCTAAGCATCCTGTGGGCCACATCCTTGAGTTTGACACCCCTGTCCTATAGCATCCGTGGACAGTTCCCAGGCTTCAAGCCTCCCTTGTTTCTTTAAAGATACTTTTGATGAAGAAATTAAATGGGAAGTTTGTTTGTTGCAAGGCAATGTGTTAAACTCAACCATAATGGCTATTTTGAAGAAAGCTTTTGGGCTTCCGGTTTGGCTTCCGTCGCCGCCAGACGGTCCTTTGAGACCGCCAGCCCCGTCGCCCGTAAAAAGCCGCCTTTACAGCTGAAAGGCGGCTCGAAAAACTCCGTTTCCGTAAGGAAACGTGAGACAGAGCCGGCGAGGGCAGGTAGAGCCCTCTGTGAAGTTCCCAGAGTTCTTTTTTACCTCTGGGGAGGAAGCAGGATGAGGCTCCCTATTTTCCTCGCTGCTGCTCCGGGCTTCGGGAGAACTCTGCGCTTTGCAGAGCCAGGCGATGGGACCAGACCAACTAACGAAACCTAACAGAACAAGTAGGATGAAATCCGGACCTGGGACCCTAAATTGCAAGTACTTCTAACAACCCTAAGACTGACTTTAAAAGTAAAGAAGAGTGGAAGGGGGAAAAAAAGAAAGTTTAAAATGGTGACTGGCTGAGGCTTGAGAAGAAAGCTGAAAGCGAAAGTCCTTCCGTTTGACTAGTTTAATATGTTACAAAGTAACTGAGACAACAGCGCTGGCTAGAAGTGAAGAGAAAAATTCTTATTTCATGCTTCTTCTTAGAGACTTGATATTGATATTGTTTGGAGAGAAGTTTTCTTTTTTAAAGGAAAAAAAATCTGTTTGTGTGGCAGGATGGCGTTAAAACTCACAAAGCCAGACAACCAAGCTGGGGGGGGCTCCCCCATTTATAAACCACATGAACAAGTTTTGAGCTTGCAGATGCAGAGGAATGGCTTCAAAGATCTAACGCAATTTGTATTGGAGGAGATGGCAAGACATGATGAGTTTGTGAACCAGAACCTTGAAAAATTTAGACAGGAAATTAAAGAGTTGGTTCAACAAAAGTATGATAAATTCAAGCAACATATGATAAGTTTTTTAGACGCAGTGATAAAGATGGATAAAGAGTTTAACTCAGAAATAGAGTCTAATATGAAGGAAGTTGATTATAAGATTCATAATTTGGATAATAAAATACAAAGAATTGAAAATGATTTAACAATGATTCAAGAAAATAGCTCAGAAGTAGAGTCAAAAATAAAGGAAGCTGACTACAAGATTTACAATGCAGATAATATAAAACAAAGGATTGAAAATGAAGTCATAATGATGCAATTCAGATTTATGGAATTTGCGGTCAGAATTAGGGGAATACAGGAAGATAAAAGAGAAGATTTGAGAAAGATGTCTGCTGAAGTTCTGGCTGGGATTTTAAAGGTTAGTCCTGAAGAGGTATCCTGCAAGATTGATAAGGTCTACAGAGAAAATTCTTGGGTGGCAAAGCAAAGGCAGTTGCCTAGAGATGTGGTGATTTACTTTACTGATAAAGGAATAAGAAATGATATTGTGCAAAAGTCTTTTAACTCCACTCTTGAAATGTATGGAAGGAAGATTTGGATATTCAAAGAGCTGCCGCCCAAGATGTTAAAAAATAGAAAGGAATTTGGATTTTTGGTGACTGAGCTAAAGAAACAAAACATCCCACTTAGGTGGGATGCTCCAGTTGGAATAATATTGAGATATCAAGGAGAAAGATATCAACTAAATACTGTTGAAAAAGCGGAAGAATTTTATTATAAGGTTCTTAAAATGGATTCAACATCTCCATCTCCATAATACACGAGGGGAATAAAGAAAAGCAAAATCAACAAGAGATTGAAACCCAGGCTAAGCAGATGGAGGTGGAGGTAATGGAAAAACAACAAGTTACAGAGGCTTTTGTGGACGAGCCGCTTTTGGATTCTCCTTCAGAGGTTATAGTTGGATTACCTATAAATACAAGAGAGGCGGCTTTGGATTCTAATGTGATGACTTATCAAGTTCACACCAGCATGGAAATCAATCAGTTGATATACAACTCCTAGAAAGGCAACCAGGATGGAGATCTAAGCCACAAAAAGTTAAGAAAAGAAGAAGCAGGTCTTACAAAAATAAAATTTTTTAGACTGAACAACAGTGTAATGCCAGTTACTTAAGAGACGATTAAATACATGAAAATATAGCTGAGGCAAAGTATTGGTTTATACTATTTTGAGGAGAGTGACAGATCTCTGCAGTGCTGTGCTTTTGGGATGTGGAAGATGGCCTTTAATTGAGTGGATTGGAACTTTCTATTTTGGACTCTTTGACAAATGGATTACGTTTATGCTGAGCTACAAGGCAAGAGAACTATGGGACTGGGGCATGCAGATGATCTGGTTGTTACCCTAATACAGTGGTTGGAATTAATAATCTAGATCAGTGGTTCTCAACCTTCCTAATGCCGCGACCCTTTAATATAGTTCCTCATGTTATGGTGCCCCAACCATAAAATTATTCCTAAAACCATTGAAAATATGTGTTTTCCGATGGTCTTAGGCGACCCCTGCGAAAGGGTCGTCAGACCCCCAAAGGGGTCGTGACCCACAGGTTGAGAACCACTGATCTAGATGAAAGACATTACAGAAGACACTATATGGAATATAAATATAAAGTCACTCAGGTGGTTTTTTATATATGAAAACATTTATTATTGATGGGGGCAGATGGTAATTGAAGATACTGAACATACTGTTGGAACCAGAATTTGATGTTACCCTAACATGGGTGATGGAATTAACAATCCAGTTGAAAGACATTACAGAAGATACAATATGGATTACAAGCTTAAAGTCATTTGAGGATTTTATCTATATATGGAAATATTTTTAGTGGTGTGGGCAGAAGAACAAAGATATTGAAAATATTATGTATGGTAGACCTGCAGGAAAGTGGGTGGAGATAGGCTAGCTTACTGATTGTTTAGTTTAGGAAAAGGGATGTTATGTTATATTAATATATGTAAAAGATTTGAATTAAGAGATATATGTATGGGGGAGGAGGAAATGGATAGATTATGAGTTGAAATTGCCAAATTAGGATTTATTATATAATTTTACAGCTGAATGTTGCTTTGAAATGTATAGTATAAGGGGGATATAATAATATTGTTAGAAAGAAAGGGTCAGCATATGGGGGGTGGAGTAAAAAGGATGGTAAAGTATTATATAATCTGTTATTAATTTGGGTTTTATTCTGGAGAAGCCACAGGGGGAGGGGAGGGGGGAGGGGGGGGTTGGGGAGGGGAGGGGGAAGGGAGGGGGAGGGGGGGTTATTGAGGAGAGGGGGAAAAAGGGGGGAAAATCTGTATTTGAAAAACTTTTTCAATTAAAAAAAAATGAAGAAAGCTTTTGAATTCCACATATATCTCAGAGATTTCCCTGCAACAAAGAGCTTCCATTGGCTTCAAAGTTTAGGGAGCCCAGATTTAGCATTCCTTCTGAACTAGCCTACTGCTTGATCTATCTTCCATCTGACTACTACAAGCTGCCAGCATGGAAACAGGCGGCATGAACTATGCTGTAGTGAGCATTTCTTTGTGAAAGGGATGAAAACATCCTTTAAAGAGGCACTTTAAGAAGCTAGCCTTAGACCTAGATGATCATTGCCCTGCCTACATCTATTGTTTTTTTTGGGGGGGGGTAATCAAAATGGTGATGGGTATGGGCTACAAAGTGCTGTGGAAGTTGTGGATTATCTGGTTAGCCTTCAGCCCCAAAAAGGGAACTGAAACTACATATATCATTTCAGTTTATGGCAGGATTTAGACAGAGGGTGTACAACTCTCTTTGTCCTGATAGTTATCTCAGGGCATCGCTCAATCATGATATCTTTCTTGCAGATACCAGGTTGAGAGTAAAAAACAGTGTTTTTAGTGGTTCCAGTTTTTCCTAATTAAGTGGTTTTAGCCAGAGGGAATAAGAGAGGGCAGGTAGGGGCTTTAATAATAATAATAATAATAATAATAATAATAATAATAATAATAATAATAATAATAATAATAATAATAATAATAATAATAATAATAATTTTATTTCTATACCGCCCTTCTCCCGAAGGACTCGGGGCAGTGTACAGCCTATTTAAAAACACAGACAAAACAGCAATATAACATTTAAAATAATTAAATAAATTGGCTCAGATTTAAAACCCCAAAAAATTTAAATACCCCAATTTAAAACTATTATGTTGATAGTCCGGCCTGGCAGAACAACAGGGTCTTCAATGCACAGCGAAACACCCGGAGGTCGGAGATCTTACCAATTTCCGGGGGCAGTTCGTTCCACAGGGCTGGGGCTCCCACAGAGAAGGCCCTCCCCCTGGGTGTCGCCAGCCGACATAACTTGGCCGATGGCACCCGGAGGAGACCCTCTCTGTGGGAGCGAACTGGTCGGTGGGAGGCTATTGATGGCAGAAGACGGTCTCGGAGGTACCCGGGTCCTATGCCATGGAGCGCTTTAAAGGTGGTAACCAACACCTTGAATCGCAGCCGGAAGACCACTGGGAGCCAGTGCAGCTCGCGCAGGAGGGGTGTCACATGGGCACAATGGGTTGCGCCCATAACCACCCACGCGGCCACATTCTGGACCAGTTGGAGCCTCCGAGTGCTCTTCAAGGGAAGCCCCATGTAGAGAGCATTACAATAGTCCAACCGGGAAGTAACAAGGGCATGAGTGACCGTGCGCAGGGCATCCCAATCCAGAAAGGGCTGCAACTGGCGAATCAGACAAACCTGATAAAAGGCCCCCCTGGCCACGGCCGTCATATGCTCTTCTAAGGACAGCCGCGCATCCAGGAGGACACCCAGATTGCGAGCCCTCTCCGTGGGGGGCAAATATTCACCCCCAATAGTCAGCGATGGCACCAGCTGACTATATCGGGGCGCCGGAAGCCACAGCCACTCGGTCTTGGAGGGGTTGAGTCTGAGCCTGTTCCTCCCCATCCAGACCCGCACGGCTTCCAGGCAGCGAGACATCACATCAAGGGCATCGTTGGGGTGGTTGGGGGTGGAGATGTACAGCTGAGTATCATCAGCGTACAGATGGCACTTCACCCCGAAGCCACGGATGATCTCACCCAGTGGCTTCACATAAATGTTGAACAGGAGGGGCGAGAGGACCGACCCTTGCGGCACTCCCCATGCGAGACGCCTCGAGGTCGACCTCTGTCCCCCTGCCAACACGAACGAGCGGTCGGAGAGGAAGGAGGAGAACCACCGCAAAACGGTGCCCCCATTCCTAATCCTCTCAATCGCTGCAGCATGATACCATGGTCGATGGTATCAAAAGCCGCTGAGAGATCTAATAGGACTAGGACAGAGGAGCAACCCCTGTCCCGAGCCCTCCGGAGATCATCCACCAACGCGACCAATGCCGTTTCTGTGCTGTACCCCTGCCTGAAGCCCGACTGGTACGGGTCTAGATAGATAGCTTCATGCAGGTGCCGGGGAAGTTGTCGTGCCACCACGCTCTCAACAACCTTCGCCACAAAACGAAGGTTGGAGACTGGACAATAGTTGGCTAATTCAGCCGGGTCCAGGGAAGGCTTCTTGAGGAGGGGCCTCACTACCGCCTCTTTCAAGGCGGCAGGAAAGGCACCCTCACTCAGAGAAGCACCTATAATCCCCTGGAGCCAGCCTCGTGTAACCTCCCGGGAGGCCAGTACCAACCAGGAGGGACACGGGTCCAATAAACACGTGGCGGCACTAATCTTACCCAGAACCCTGTCCACATCCTCGGGAGTCACAGAATCAAACTCCTCCCAGATAACATTCTCAAGATCTGCCCCGGTCTCCTCCCGTGGACTCATCCAATCGGAGTCCAAGCCATCCCGAATCCGAGCGACTTTATCGTGCAGGAATTGCACAAAATCCTCAGCACGACCCTGCAAGGGATCTTCCTGCACTCCCCCCCGAAGAAGGGAGTGGGTCACCCTAAACAGGGCGGCTGAGCGGTTCTCTGCAGATGCGATAAGAGCGGAAAAATGGTTAGATTTTGCCGCTTTTATTGCCACTAGGTAGGTCTTGATATAAGACCTCACCTGTGTCCGGTCGGAATCTGATTGACTAGTCCTCCAAATACTCTCTAGGCGTCTTTTCTGACGCTTCATCTCTCTCAGCTTCTCGGAGAACCAAGGAGCTAATTGAGATAGGCATCGGGTCAGAGGCCGCAAAGGCACGACGCGGTCCAAAGCTCCAGCGGCCGCCCTTTCCCAGGCGGCCACCAGCTCTTCAGTCGAGTCGTGTGTTAGAGTCTCAGGAAACGGCCCAAGCTCCGTCAGGAACCTTTCGGGATCCATCAGGCGCCTGGGACGGAACCATCTGGTCGGTTCCGTCTCCCTGCGGCGGGGGCAGGCGGTAGGAAAGTCTAGTTGAAGGAGTGAATGATCTGTCCATGACAAGGGTTTAATATCTAGGTCCCCTCTACCAAGATCATTCAACCACTGACCAGAGATAAAAATCAAGTCCAGAGTGTGTCCTCCTATGTGAGTGGGGCCTTGAACTAACTGGGTCAGGTCCAAGGCCGTCATGGAAGCCATGAACTCCCGAGCCACCTCTGACGCCTCACCCGCGGATGGAAGGTTGAAATCCCCCATGACAATAAGTCTGGGGGGTATTGACCGCCACCCCGGCAATGACGTCGAGTAGCTCGGGCAGGGTCGCTGCCACGTGGCAGGGAGCCAGGTACGTAGTCAGCAAACCCATCTGCACCTCATGGCCCCACTTGACACAAAGGGACTCACATCCGGCTATCTGAGGAACAGTAGTCTCCCTCGGACAGATGGAGGGGTGTTAAAACTTATAAATTGATATCATATTAAATCTGCTCATCAAGTTATTTTAATACAAAAACCAAAATGCAGATAAACCTTAAACTTACTTGCAACAATGAAAGTTATACAGGAGTGTTGTATAAAGTAATTCTGCTATATCCTTAAGCAGCAGACGTCTTTAAAGCAGAAGTGCACAACCAGTCCACTATTAGGCAGAGGGTTACCGGTATATTGGTTTTTGAGTTGTAATTTGGATATCACAGACAGTAAGGCACATTCAGAACAAACATAGCATTGGATTTAAATTATAGATGTAGAAAATGTAGAAAATAAATAGAAGTGGTTATTTGTATTTAATTATACAGTTGTACATTTCTACCCCAGGCTGTGGGGGAGATGGTGTTGATGCCTTCTTAGGGCTTCATAGCTGTTGGACTAGATGGAAGAGAATAGCTGAACTTGAACCCTGATAGGTTGAAGTTACAGTTAATTCATTAGGACTTTGTGTCCTTCACAGTTACTCCTTGATGGGTAAGTACTATCCATCAAGGAGCAAGTTTCTGAAGAGATGGGAGGTCCCTCATAGTTCTTGTTTCTAAGCCCTAGTCAGAGCAGCAACATTTGATTTAGGCTGGTGTAGCAGTTGTTGCTTTACCTAGAGGAGGAGAACTTTGGAACACTACCCAGCTAGAGTTCTGTAATGCACTTTAGTTGAAGTTGAATTAAACACTACTTAGAAACTACATTTGGGTTGCCAGCAGGGCCGGATTTTCCTATAGGCTAACTAGGCTTCAGCCTAGGGCCTCAAGATCAAGAGGGGGCCTCAAGATCAAGAGGGGCCTACATTCAAATTGTTAGCAAAATTAAAATTACACTTTCACTATAGGTGAAATGGCCTCATAAGTGGAATAGCCTAGGGCCTCTTTTCATCTAAATCCAGCCCTGGTTGCCAGTATTGTGAGCATATTATATGAGTAGTTGCTGATTGTTTTCTAGGTCTAATTTAAGGTGCTGGATTTCTTTTGTAAAGGCATTTTTTGTATTGATACTTGAATGCCTTCAGGACTGATATAAATCTAATTTATATAAATTTAATAAATAATAATAATAATAATAATAATAATAATAATAATAATAATAATAATAATAATCTGTCATCAGCTAATCAAGTTGACCAAACAGAGAAAAAATTCTATTAATCCGCTACTTTGGAGAGATTCAGAGGTCTATCTGTGCCAACACTGTAGAACAGTGGGTCTCAACCTTCCTAATGCCGCGACCCTTTAATACAGTTCCTCAAGTTGTGGTGACCCCCAACCATAAAATTATCCCTAAGACCATTGAAAATATGTGTTTTCCGATGGTCTTAGGCGACCCCTGTGAAAGGGTCATTCGACCCCCAAAGGGGTCCCGACCCACAGGTTGAGAACCACTGCTGTAGAACAAACATCCTGGAGATGTTTTGTTGATTTTTTTTTTTAAGTCTGAATTGTTTCAGATAACCTTCCTCTGATTTGTTGCCATCTTTATCTTTACTATGTTTATTTTTTTTAAAAAATATTATTGTATTTTTTATCTGCATACTCTCTATGTTTTAAATTGAATTTACTCTATGGAAGCCACTAAGAATAATTTTGATTATGGCAACATAGAAATATGTTTAATAATAAGTAATAAGATAATTTACATACATTGAAAGAAAATATTGCTCAAGGATGAATGTAACTGTTCTTGGTTGATTTTTGAAATGTCTACTGTAAAATGAAGAAAATGGAACATTATTTTTCTACTAAACAGTATATGGTCTATAGTTAATAACATGTTAAGCCAATATTTCTCAATCTAGCAGCTTTAACATTTTTTAAGACTTTAATTCCTAGAATTCCCCAGACAGCATTATTCTTATAAAGTTAAAGAATGGCTGAATTACATATGAAAGCTGAAAACCCATGTGTTTTTTTTTTCTTTTTTTAAATTAAAACCAAAAATACCCACTAGAAAGCCTTTATTTTCTCTTTTTTTCCTAGTCTAGAAGGGAAGCATATTTTGGGGGGAAATGATTTCATCTTCCTAAAACACACAAAATGAATGCATAATGGTTCCTTTTTTATACCAATTATTTAGTAAAAGGCTCAAGTGAAACGAATTACAATCCACAAAAGTATGGTTATCTCAGTATGAAAGTTAGTTTTATTATCCTAGCTTTGTACAGGCAAATTTATGAGACTTGAGAGAAGGTAACAATAATATAGTCAAATTCTATTTATTTATTTATTTATTTATTTATTTATTTATTTATTTATTTATTTATTTATTTATTTATTTATTTAATTTGATTTATATGCCGCCCTTCTCCGGAGACTCAGGGCGGCTTACAGTGCGTTAAGCAATAGCCTTCATACTTTTGTATATTTATACAAAGTCAGCTTATTGCCCCCACAAACTGGGTCCTCATTTAACCTACCTTAGAAAGGATGGAAGGCTGAGTCAACCTTGAGCCTTGGAGAGATTCGAACCAGCAGTAAATTGCAGGCAGCTGTGTTAATAACAGGGTGCTTTAAACCACTGTAGTACCAAGGCTCTTAGTCTATTTAGTTAACTGATTAGCAGTATCTAAGAGAATTCAGGAAGTTTGATTTAACAGTACACAATGTATGCCTGCCCATGCACACAAACGTATCCCTCATCATTTTTCAGATGACTGATTTCATTGTTTATTTAAGATGGGGCAGAGTTCCAAGAACACAGTATAAAATGCTACCCATATTATATGTGGCCTTGAATTAAATCCATAGAAACTCTTGTTGGAGAACTGAAGTAAGTACCTCATAAAACCAAGATTATATTCTTCCTACCATCTATGTTCTCCACTTTTAAGTATGAATTCTGATTTATGAAGATTATAGAAATAACAATTCTAAGAGGCAACTGGAAGGATGTTGAAAGAAAAATCTGTTGTAAACATACGAGCTAATCTTTCCTGCCTTCTCTAGGCTGACATAGTACAACACCAAACTTGCAACATTTCATTTTCATTTCTTTTACTGGTACTGGGCTTAATTAATCGAAACTTCACTCATCTGTATGGAGAGTTAAATACTGATTTTGTTCTAAAGAGAAATGTGAGTAATAAAAAGACAACCAGGGATTTAGCAAAATAACCTCACTTGGATAGTGTTACTTGAAAATAGCTTAAAATAATTTAACCTTTTCCAGTGACAGCATGTGGATTGTGGTAATCAATGGTGTTATACATTTAATAAAGGAAAAGACTATTCTTCGTCTAGAAACTTAAATGTAACCTAACTTTTTTTCTCAAAAGAACTGTTGGTCGAATCCAATGTCAAAGCATGCTGCCTGGTTTTAGGCAGGAGGCAATCTTTGTAAAAACTGCCCACCATTTTATTAGTCTATCATAAGCAAAACTAGAGAACAGCTGTTTAAATGTGTTGTATCAAATGGGCAACAAAATATTTGGCACAAGCTACAGGATGTGCGTGTTAAATGATCATGCAGCTCAACATCTGATCTAGATGTATCCATGTCATCAACAGGACCTCTGCAAGTCTTCAAATGTGCAGTGCTAATATAGTAGCCTTAGAAAAATACTGAAAACATGTTGAATGAGAATGAACGTGCAAACTCCCATGGAGTTTAATGAGGACATTAAATGAAAAGTTTGTTTGTATTCTGTTATTTTGAAGATAATAGAAGAATATGTTTGCTGCTTTTCCTTGCGTTCCTTTAGTCCTTGAACAGAACGTGTGCCAAATTTAAGTAATGTAAATAAATTTATACTATTGAACTGATCTACAGTTGTTCTAAAAAGAATTACAAATCCAGATTGGAAATTATCTGATTTAATTAAAGTTACTATAATGAACAGAATTCCTGGAACTAACATTATTGGATATGTGGAGATTTATTTATAAATATAGGTAGTCCTTGTTTAGTGTTGATAATTGGGACTGGCAATTCCATTGCTAAGTGAAATGATTGCTAAGTGGGAAAATATATGACTGTAAGTGACTGTGCTTTCCTTTTCTCTACTCCCCCACCTTTTAGATTGCTCACCCCAGCAGGGCTGAGATTAAAACTGCCATGTTAAAACTGACAAGACTAATCAGTTTTACACCTCCTTTTTTTTGCCGATAAACCACTCTCCCGCCCTTTGCAACACTTACTCGGATGCTGGAATAATTAACAAGGATATTAATGTTTGTATTTATATTTATTGGAGAAGGAACTACAAGAGAATTAGCAAGCACCCATTGGAGAATACACATTGAAAGCAATGCACTGGCTCTGGCAGATGCAAACATAGTATGTATCTGCTTACTCTCTTATAATACCTTCTTCTGAAATCTCTCTGCTCTGCAAAGGGGGGGGAGGGAGTCAGGAACAGGAGAGATTTTCTAAAAAAAATCACTTCTTGTTTTTCCTTCTTCAATAAAATTATACCACTACTTACTATATCTTGAATATCAATACTGACTGGTTCATGCAATTAGACCAAGAAAAAGCAAAAAAAAAAAAAAGTTCCATGTAAAAAGCTAATTAAAGAATGTTAGCAGTTAATTAAAGGAACTGTGAAAATGCATCATATGAACATTCTCATAGAAGTGTCTATGTCTGTGCAATAGAAGTATGCACTTTTAAAAACCATGAGTTGTGAAGTTGTGCTAAGCAATATGTATCACATGCCTCCTACTGGACCTGAGTTTTGTATGATGAGACCTGAACCACTGGAGCTAAAACAGGCGTTTTCTTTCCCTCAGCAATAACTGGATCTAAGTGATTTCTTTTGGATTATTATTATTATTATTATTATTATTATTATTATTATTATTATTATTATTTATTAAATTTATATCCCGCCCTTCTCCCCGAAGGGACTCAGGGCGGTGAACAGCCGAGAATTAAAATAACATGCAATATAAAAGTTAAAATAATTAAAAATAAATTAAATTAAACGGCTGCTCCAATTTAAAACCCCTAGCAATACAATTAAAAAACCCCTAAAACCTATTCAGGCCAGGCCGGCTTGCTGAAATAAAAACGTCTTCAGGGCCTTACGGAAAGTGCGGAGATCCGGAATCAGCCGTATTCCGGGAAGTAGCTCGTTCCAGAGGGTGGGTGCTCCCACAGAGAAGGCCCTCCCCCTGGGGGCTGCCAGCCGACATTGCTTGACCGATGGTACCCTGAGGAGGCCCTCTCTGTGAGAGCGTATTGGCCGGTGGGAGGTTATCGGTAGCAGCAGGCGGTCTCGTAAATACCCTGGCCCTAAGCCATGGAGCGCTTTAAAGGTGAGAACCAACACCTTGAAGCGCACCCGGAAGACTGTTTTATCATTAGATCCTAATGAGAGCACAACAAAACATGATTGGTGACTTAGGCACTAAAGGAAGCTTTTTATGTTCATGCTCTCAAAAACTCCAATGGAATATTTCACAGTTTTCAGCAAACACATAAATCTCTTTACTGAAATCTCTTTCAGTAACAACTCTTTCTTAATTTCTTCTGTGTATCCTCTTTTCCCACCTGTCCTTTTCTTTTATAATTGGAATTGGTCTATTTCAATAAAAGCATTTTATCAGACAAGATTATATTATGGTATTCTTTTGCTGTTGAACTCTGTGTGTTTTCTTTTGCATATTAAATGAATGGTTGTGCAGCAATATCCTTTCAGCGTCTAAACTGAGGAAATATAGCTACATGTTTTGACAGATAAGGTATGAAAAGCAAACAATGGTAAGGAAGTGAAATGTCTCTAGAGAAAATAGATGAACATCTAAAGAAACAAAATTTATCAAGGATTACAGAGGAGCAGAGACAGATTATGAACAGGCCTATAACAATAAAGAAGTTTCTAAAACCATAGAAAAATAGGAAAGGAACCTATACCAGATGGAGTATCAAAAACACTATTTTTGCTGGATTCCTTGCTAGCCACTGAGGAGGTGCACCAAATGGAAGTACTGTTTATTTTGAGCTTGGAAAAAACATATTCCAGAAACCTGCTGGGCTGTTTCAGATCAACCATGGATTTGCAGAATAGAAACTTCAAACATTTTTGTTATTGGTGGTTTTAGGCGAAACAAAATTCAGACAAGGTGAATATTGTAAGGCTGGTGCATGTTGCACCCTTTCTTTTTTCAGCAGCTCTCAGTATGAACACACTATTGATTCATCAGCTTCTCTTCTGAGAAAAAGGATGCACTCATCTTCTGATGCATCCTTTTTCCCTTTTCCTTCTGTGGCTATAGGTGAGGACCTAGAGCAGGATATCCCATCAGCCCACTTGCTGTCCCTTCTTCCTGCATTGGGAATAGGACAATGTTGGCCACATTCCAGAATGAACTGATTAATCATTCACGTCAGGCAGCAAGAAAATCCAACCAGCTAAGGAAGGAAAGGCACTGGGAAGGGGGGGGGGGAGGAAGTAACTGGAAAGAAACTATTTTACATGAATACTTGCCCGAATTAAAAGGCATCAAGTCTATTTGCTTGTTTACATGAATCTCAACACTATTTCTTTATAGAACATGTTGTTTTGAAGAAAAGTATTTTAACATGCTATTTTCTATGTGCAAAGATCTCATTTTGGGGAGTGGTTCAGGAAAAATGTGAGATATGTGAAAGTCCAAAATATATTGCACAGACTTGAGACTTTTTCCAGTTACAGAATAATGGCTCAGTAAAATATAGATGTATTATCATTCAGGTAATACATAATCCATATATAATTCAATGTCTCTGAGGCATACTGACATTGTGTTAATGGATAGTTCGTCATCCATAGGATAGTCCTCAACTTACGACAATTTGTTGAGAAACCATTTGAAGTTACGATGGCTTTGAATGAAAGACATAGAACCCATGAGTAAAGTTACTCCTGTTGTAGTGGCCCACAGGTACTTATTGTGATCTGGGCACATGGCAGCCCATTTGTACTTGCAACTGGTTGGCAGGTGCCCTGCAATTATGTGACCATCATTTGGAATCTTCCCTACCAGCTTCCCCAAAAAGTCAGTGGTCCTAGGGAAAGTTGCAAGCTTCTACTCCCTGCCAAGAGAATACCCTCTAGTCTCAGGGGCTGGCTAGAAAAAGTCTAGCAAAACAGTTGGATTTTATGATTGCATCACTTTGCAACAAAAATTCCACTCCCAATTTTGATCAAAAGTTAAAGACTATCTGTAACGCAGTTGCCTATGGGGGGAGTTTTGGCATATAGACAAAGTCTTCATATGGTAGTACAGAGAGTAATCCTACTATGGAAGACTGGTTTAAAGAGTACTCTACTACTATTCTACTATACAATATTCTACTATTGAAGACTGGCTCTTCAATAATACTTCCAGAAGAAGTTATAGAAACTCATTGTTCTTTCCATGCTAAATTTTATACAGGACCATCATTGGACTAGGGAGTTGTAAACCAAAGTTCGTAGTTCCATGTATTAAATAGGTTATTGTTTCTGGCTGGTTTTACATATTGTTCTAAGTCAATGCAGTTGGTTTTGTTTTGTCTTGGATTAGAAACTTGTGTTAAATCAACTATTGTGGCTTGCAATGGTTGTTTCTCCAACGCGCAGCTTGGAGAATCCAAAGCTTCGGGTAGTTCAATAGTTGAGTAGCCTACACTGAGTGTGTTCCTTTAAATTTTTCTCTACAGACACGCCCACTCGCTCAGCAGAGTCCCAGTTTAGTTCACTCAGTTGAGCCTGTGACACTGTCTGAATTTTTCTCTGGTAATCTACTAGACTATTGTTCCTGAAGCTTTGGATTCTTCTAAGTTTTTCTGCATTATTTTTGTCGAATTTCCCCTCCTCATTTGATTTGCCAGGGGTGAGTTTGCCTGCTGCCTCAGGCAGGCCGTCCGTGGCAGTTTCCTTTCCTACGGGGTGCCCGGCTAATTATCTGAATCCCCCGCCCCACTTAATAGCCGCCGGCATGTGGGTAGGTTTCCCGGCCTGCCAGTAAAACCGCCCCTGCCTTTTTTTGGACTTTGCTTTTGAATCTGGGCGGCTTGAGATCGTTGCCCTGCTCTCAGCAGCACTTTCTCATTACACTGGGACTGGCCATCGGCGTTTGGATCACTTCTGAGTGATCGCACGCCTGAGGAACACAGGGACAGCACCGCAACCTCTCCTTGCCGAGCCCTCGATCGCTGGACCGCATTTTGACTTCACAGTGGTCTTTCCCTGCTCCGATCATTCCACGCAGCGCTGGGAGTACTTTTGAGGCTTCTGCTGCGTGCTTCGTATCATCGGTTAGTCTCATCCACCTCTAGTGTCTTGGCGGCGCTTGGAGACTCTGACATTTACGCGCCATTTTCGCCCGCCTCAGCGCTGGGAGCTGGTGTTTATGACAGCTCGCACCTAATTGCCTGTTCTCTCGATGAGCCTCGCTTAAATCCCCTTCCGAGCCTGACCGTTTGCCTCCACCTGCAGGGGAGCCAATAAGGAAGGGACTCCCTGGTACGCCTATCAGCAGTTCGTCTGCAGCCCTCACCTAGCGCCATTCCTTCCATCCTCGGTGCAAGTGGAATCAACGGCTGCCATTTTCTGCCCAGCAACTGCTTCGCGCATGCGCAATTGGCTGCTGGGAGCCGAAAGTCATTTCTGCTGGCAATATCAGGCCTCAATAACATTGCCTCCGTGGAGCAACTGCTAGAATTCCTGTATCCCCCTTTTCTCTCTGGACTTACCTGCTGTACTTGCCTTAGTTCTTCCACTGTTGTCTGAGCCTCAGTTCATACCTGTAAAAAATAATAATAATTAATTAATATTCAGTTATAAAAATTAATAATAATAAAAAAAGAACAAAGACTTTCATTTCAATTATCCCAAATTGTTCTCGAATATGGCCGAACGTGACCTCTCTTCTGACCTGGAAGATATTCACAGTTCCCCTGAACGTCACCCGGAGCAGAACAGGCAGCGTAAGAAGTCTCACAAACGTTCTTCGCATCCATTGTCTTCATCTGACGCTCCAACTTCGAAGAGGTCCAAATCTTCATCCGCTGCAGCCAAGGACGTTTCCATGAGGCACAAGGCTCTGGAACGACAATTTGAGAAGGCACGCAAGCAGTCCAATCAGGCTTCATCCTCACGCTTACCAGCCCCACTATCATCTGTGGCTGAAGCAAGCGATCAGCCCATCAATCAGGCTGATCAGCTACCACTACAGCCTTTGTATCGACAACCTGACATGGACTGTTTCTCTGAGGCAATTCCGACCCATTGCATGGGACCGGTGGACCTCTCGTGCAACACTTCCCATACTCAAAGAGCTCAGCCGGAGGTGACATTTACTCCCATGGCTGCAGGTTTGCGTGCCACGGAGCTGGTCCCACCGCCTTTTCCTTATGACATTCAACAGATCATATCTGAGACTGTATTCCGCACTCTGGCAGCAAACTCTCAACATCCAGTGCAATATGCTGCCTGGCCTCAACCACGATATCCTCCTCCGCCGCCTCTGCCTCGGGCCTCCCAGCCGGCCCCTTACCAGTATCCCGCCATGACACACGTGGACGCTTCTCATCCAGACTACAGACATGGCGGGGAGTCGTCTTCGGAGGAGGACGAGGCCGACCTATTGGATATGGATTTATCCGACGATGCTGATATGCCACCGGAAAAGCCGGCTTTTTCTGGGCTCTTCAGGCCCTCGCTATTTAAATCCCTTCTACACAAAGCCAAATTGACCACGAAAATGGCAGATCTGACCCCGCAGGTTGATCAACCGGGTCCTTCTCAACAACATGAGACCCTGTTCACGGTGCCCAAGCCTGAAGCAGATTTCATTCCGTGCCCGCAGCTCTTCTCCGAGGTGGTCCAACGTTCCTGGTCCACACCCTCCTCCTTGTCTGCCCCATCGGGTCTGGACAAAAAACTATATTGTTCAGTGCCTAGTCTCCAAGAACTCCTTCAGTTGCCAACTGTAGACACACCTGTAGCCAATCTGACTGCCTCCTCGGTAATCTCCAACGACGTCGCCGACGGACTGTGCTCGGAGGATCGGAAAGCTGAGTTTACCTTTTGTCGTACACATAATGCGGCCGCCTGGGCTGTTAGGGCTGCCACCTCGGCTTCCTTCTTCAGCCGTGCATCTCTAATCTGGCTCCGCCAACTTCAGGAGCGCCTCCCTCCTGATGATTCATGCCTCTGCCAAGATGTCAACAAACTGGTGGCGGCTACTGAATATATGGCGGACGCTTCGCTCAATGCCGCAAAGTTTGCTTCGCGCGCCCTGGTGTCATTCATTACATCTCACCGTTTATTGTGGCTAAAAAATTGGAGAGCTGATGCAAAGTCCAGATGGCACCTCGCCTCAACTCCGTACAAGGGTTCCCGCCTCTTTGGAGACACATTGGACCCCATCCTTGTAGAGGACAGAGATAAGCAGAAGGTCATGCCATCCTCTTACAGAAGAGCAGAATGTAAACCTTCGTCTTACTCCACCAGGCAGCCCTTTCGGACCGACGCCGGACCTTCTGGGTCCTTCTCTTCCAGGTCCGACTCTCAAGGGTTCGATCGCTCTTTCGATAGACCTTCCTTCAGAGACCGCGGACGCAAGACTCCAGCGCCCAAACGGCCCTTCCGAGGTACAGGCACCTGTGCCTTCAGAAGAGGAAAATGACTACACCCACCTTCCCATCCGCGGCCGTCTGACTCATTTTCTTTCTCAGTGGGAGGTTTCGACGACGGATGCCTGGGTGCTCCAGACGATCCGTCTAGGTCTTACCCTGGAGTTCCGTTCCCGTCCCCCCTTTCACTTTGTCCAGTGCCCTCTCTCGTCCAATTTTGCCAAGTGTCAATTAATGGAGGCAGAAATCCATCACCTGCTCCAAATCCAGGCCATAGAACCGGTTCCCCCCCAACATCGCGGGACCGGCTTCTACTCCATATTCCTGGTTCCCAAAGCGTCGGGGGGTTACAGGGGCATATTAGACCTCAAGAGGCTGAACGAGTTTATCATCTACCATCAGTTCAAAATGGAGTCTCTCCGCTCAATTCTGGCTTCCATTCGACCATCGGACTGGATGACTTCTATCGATTTGAAAGAAGCGTACCTCCACATGCCCATACGACTGTCCCATCGTCGTTTCCTCCGCTTTGCCTACAACAGCTAGTATTTCCAATACAGGGCAATGCCCTTCGGCCTCTCTTCCACCCCCAGAACCTTTACGAAGCTCCTGGCAGCAGTGGCAGCCCACCTACGTCAACAGCCGGTACGGCTCCACTGCTACTTGGACGATATTCTGGTGCTCTTCCCTTCTCCGGTCTGAGCCTCTCAAGACCTAGGTATAGTGTGTCGCTGCCTTCGTCAACATGGCTTCTCCCTCAACATTCCAAAGAGCCAATTGCAGCCCACTATTCAAATCCTTCACCTAGCGACAGTAATAGATTCAGTGAAGGGCCAGGTGTTCCTGTCAACAGATCGGTGCTCCAGTCTCCAGTCATTGACATCCCAGGTCCTCTCCTCCTGGAGGGTGGCATTGCTGCTCCTGTCCCGCCTGCTTGGCAAAATGATATCCTGCCTGTCATTCGTCCCTTGGGCGAGGTTTCACTCCCGCCAGCTGCAATGGTTCCTCCTACCCTTTCAGAGGGCCAGACGGAGCAACTCTTCCACACGAGTATCCCTCCCGCCGGAGGTCTCACGGTCCCTCCTCTGGTAGTCTTCCCCAAGCCTGCAGCAGGGCTGCTACTTTCAGAATCTGCAGCGCCTGGTAGTGACAACGGACGCCAGCCTGTCGGGATGGGGAGGTCATCTTCTCTCTCACATCGCCCAGGGTACGTGGTCACCAGAGGATCACCGCAAAGGGATCAACTGGCTGGAGCTCCGCGCGATCAGCCTCTCTCTCCAACGGTTCCAGCAGATCGTGTCGGGGCATCATGTCCTGATACATACGGACAATGTAACAGCAAAGGCACATGTAAACCGCCAAGGGAGGACCCGCTCAGGGCCACTTATGGAGGAAACAACTCTGCTTCTGGCCTGGGCGGAGGTGCATGTCCTGTCCCTTGCAGCAGAGCACATTGCCGGGACCACGAACATCAGAGCGGACTGGCTCAGCAGGCAACATCTGGACCACGCCGAGTGGTGCCTTCACCCAGATCTGTTCGCCGAAATTGTTCACAGATTCGGCATGCCTCTGGTCGACCTATTCGCCAGCCGCGACAACACACACCTTCCCAGGTTCTTCTCTCGGTACCCGTGTCCTCAGGCAGAAGGAGTCGACGCGCTCGCTTCTCTCTGGCCCAGAGGTCTCCTCTATGCCTTTCCCCCTCTGCCACTCCTTCCTCGTCTGATTTGCAGGATAATAGCAGACAGGGCCGATGTCATTCTTGTCGCACCCCACTGGCCTCGGAGGTCCTGGTTTGCGGATTTGATGGACCTGTCGGTGGCAAGGCCATGGCGGATACCAGGGGACAGGATCGTTCTCAGCCAGGGGCTCATGCTGCACCCAGAACCCCAATGGTTGCAGTTGACCGCCTGGCACTTGAGAGGATCTTGCTAAGGAGGGTCAACGTGCCCAGCAGTGTGATCCCCACTATTCAGGCGTCCAGGCGGCCATCTACATGCCGCATTTACAATGCAACTTGGACTTCCTTTTGCTCCTGGTGTGCCAAGTCTCACCTGGACCCGACGTCTGCCTCCGTTCCTGAAGTTCTGGAATTCCTCCAGGAGGGCCTCGATAAGCACCTTGCTCCTAACGCTCTTCGTCGCCAGGTTGCCGCACTAAGTACTGTTCTCTCTACTTCCGCAAATCTTCCTCTCTCGCAGGACCCTACGATTCACGCTTTTCTACGAGGGGCAGCCAACCTGCGTCCACCAGTTATCCATCGCTACCCGTCCTGGGACCTGACCTTGGTCCTACAGGCCCTCATGCACCCTCCATTTGAGCCTCTCGCTTCCACCAGCCTCCGGTTTCTAACACTCAAGGTGGCGTTCCTGGTCGCAGTTACTTCGGCTCGCCGTATATCTGAACTTGCGGCCTTGTCAGTGAGAAGCGACCTCTGCGTTTTTCACGCGAATTGTGTCGTACTGAGACTAGACCCCTCATTTCTACCTAAAGTAAATTCCTCCTTCCATCGAGCCCAGGAATTGATCCTCTCGAACTTCTGCCCGGAACCTCGACATCCTCGGGAAGTAAACTGGCACCTCTTAGATGTCCTCCGGGCCCTACGCAGATATATTAAACGAACAGAGCATTTCCAAAAATCTGAATCGTTCTTCATTTCCTTTCTGCCCGCCTCCATGGGCCGGAAGGTTTCTTCTACAACAATTGGGAGATGGATCAAATCTTGCATCTCCAGGGCTTATTCAGCTCGGAACAGACCGATTCCACAGAGAATGCGTCCGTCTCCGACATCTGCAGGGCGGCTACCTGGTCATCCTTAAATCCCTTCATCCGGCACTACAAGGTGGACTCCTTTGCCTCGGTGGAGGCGTCCTTTGGTCGCCGTGTGCTCCAAGCTGTATGCAACTCTTCAGATGACGTGCAGCAGCCAGTCTCCCCCCCTGTCTGAACTTGCTTGGGTACATCCCGAAGCTTTGGATTCTCCAAGCTGCGCATTGGAGAAAGGATGTTGCTTACCTGAACGTCCCTTCTCGACGCGCAGCTGGAGAATCCAACCCACCCAGCTTGGCTGCTGAAGATTTTTTCCTTACACTCTACTGCTCCTTACTTCGTGAACAAAACTGGGACTCTGCTGAGCAAGTGGGCGTGTCTGAAGAGAAAAATTTAAAGGAACACACTCAGTGTAGGCTACTCAACTATTGAACTACCCGAAGCTTTGGATTCTCCAGCTGCGCGTCGAGAAGGGACGTTCAGGTAAGCAACGTCCGTTTTATTCTGTATGCACATCAAAGATTCTTGGTTTGGAATACAGCTTTCAGGCTTTCAAAAATTATCTTCATTTGTATCCTACATAATTTATTTATATATTGTATTGGTATCTTCATTTGTATTGATTTTAGTTTGCCATTCAACACAATCATTCCTAAGCATTTGGTAAACAAACTAGACCTATTAGGTTTTAATACACTTTTATGTAATTGGATACTGGATTTCCTTATTGATAGGTCCAGTTTGTGCGAGTTGGAAGAAAAGTCTCCAATTCCATTTCCTTGAGTACAGGTTGTGTCTTGAGTCCGCTGCTGTTCACCTTGATGACCCACGACTGCTGTGCCAAGTCTGCTTCAAATCATATTGTGAAGTATGCAGATGACATGGCAGTGGTGGGTCTTATCTGGAACGACAATGAAGATGCATATAGGGAAGAGGTGAAGGCTCTGGTGGACTGGTGCAATAAAAGTAACCTGGTTTAAATGTTAATAAAACAAAGGTGATCATCGTAGATTTTAGAAACAGCCAGCATGGTCATACTGCACTTAGTATCAACAATGCAGCTGTAGAGGTGATCAACAGTATTAAATATCTGGGGGTACAAATAACTAACAATCAGAACTGGTCTCTCCACACATCATCCTTAGTGAAGTGTGCAAACCAGTGTCTGTATTTCCTGCGTCGGATGAGGAGAGCACATTTTTCTCCTTCTGTCCTGGCCACTTTTTACAGAGGCACAATTGAGAGCCTTTTAACAAACTACATTACTGTTTGGTTTGGTGGCTGCAGTGCCTCAGAGAGAAAGTCCATTCAGAGAGTGGTAAGGGCAGCCGAGAAGATTATAGGAAGCTTGCTGTCATTCAGAATACTGCTTATAAGCGCTAGGTACTTAGAGCTCAAAGCATACCCACTTCACATTCTGTTTCTGTTGCTCCCCTCTGGGAGGAGGTTTCAAAATATTTCTAGCAGGACTTCCAGATTCTGTAACAGCTTTGTTCCCTATGGCATCCATCTGATAAACTTGCAAGATTTGTTTCTCTCACCATGTACATGTATATATCCAAAGTAAACTGTGTTGTTACTCCGTGTCATATAATATATGTGGGTATATGCATAATTTTGTATTTATTTATTTGTTTGTTTGTTTTGTCATGTTTATGTAGTCTATATTAGAGGTGGAGACCCTTTGAGAACTGTATGCAAAGAAATTTCATTTTAATGTATGCCGATTAGTGTACATTCAAAGTGATAAAAAAGTTATTCTAAGTCTATGTTCTAAGTCTTAAGTATTCTTGTGTAAAATCTGTTTGAAATCTTTTTAACAAGTCATCTGAAAGAAAAGATTTGACTTTCTCTTGATTCTGCTATTGCTGCATAGGAAACAAGTGATATAATTTTTCCTTTTGCTACTCTAATAGGGTTATGTTAAGAAGTGCACAACTAATCTCTTTTAAAGCAGCCTTATAGATTGTTTGCTGGCTGAATACAAACCAGTTCTTCATTAACAAATAAGATATAAATTTGCATAACCATTCTTTTAAATAATCTGTTCTCTAATGGAATTGCTATCTTTAGCAATCTTGCTCAAGGGGATAAGGATAAGAAATTCCTACATCATACATAATTCTTTAGCTAGGACAGATATGAATACATTCATTGTTCTCCAATTTATATATCTTGTTCTCTGGTTATAATATTGGGAGGAAGTCAAATAACCTTTTGTCATTTTGCTTATTTTTAACATACTTTATAGTTAATGTACTGCTTGGGGAAATTGATATGTAGCTTATTTATGCTGAAAACATAAGCAGGTAGGAATGAGGCTGGGAAACTCATCAGCAATTACATTCAAGTAAATATGTGTAGTAATATATCACAAAATTACACATTTTAGATGGAAGTATAACAATTATAAGGGTAACATACATATTTCTCAGTTAATTTGGATGTTAATCATCAAATAATCATTGACAGGTAAATGGTTACTTGTTATAACAGCAGTATTTTTCTTTTGGTTAATTGAATTATTAAAACAAGTCTTGAACACAGCATGGCTGTTTCATAGCACTAAGAACTGGCTGGCATTTCCTAATTAAGTATTCAGTATATTTACTATCCCACATTAGTTATCAGTTGTGTTGAGTTAAATGTTTGCTTTCATGTGGTTATCTAGATGCAATTATTGGACATTTTAAGTTGTGCAGAGGAGGTATAGATCATAATACTGCTTAATGTGCAAATATTTCCTTATGTGACTTATATTC